>NC_141693.1:552464151-553801651 GCF_964263255.1 Lissotriton vulgaris | reverse complement strand
CAGAACTGAGAAAACATGTATCCAACAAGCACAAAGGCTTCTATCTCACGCATACTGTTCGAAATGTGACAAAGAAGCCGAATATCACAATATTGCATGTCATTATGCCAAATGTAAAGGAAGACCTCAAAAAGGAGTGCTGCCATTCCTGTGCAGCTGGTGTGATCTCAGATTTGGAACACAAATTGGTGTGTCTCAACATTCTCGACATGCGCATCCAAGAGCGCAAAATGAGGCTAGACTAGCAGGTCTAGCAAGCAGCAAACCGTCAAAATTATGGTCACAGGAAGAAATACTGCTATTAGCAGAATTGGAAAAAATATATGAAAATAAGAGGAATATCAATGCGCTGATGGTTCCACATTTTGACAACAAGAACAGTAAACAAATTGCAGAAAAAAGAAGAAATAGAAGAGATAAAAGCAAAAAATCCGCAAAAGATGTACTGCAAGCATCAAATATTTCTGAAAATGACTCTTGCGATGAGCCAGAAGTTACAGTGGATTAACAACAGAAAAGCGCAAAGACTTTATCAATCGAAAACGTGCGCAAAAAATCAAGAACTTTGATGAACTGGAAGACAGAATGTCAGAAATCGAGAAATATACTCAAAACGTAAAACAGCACGATGCTGCTATGGATCTGATGGAAGAAGTAGTGACTTATATCACAGAAAACACCACTGATATAAGTCCTCATCTAGCAAGAGTGATAACAAATGAACCAACAAGTGAAATCAATAATGAGCCTGTGACTCTGCTCAAGACGAACACCAGAATGCCTCAGCAGGAAACAAAATAACAAAAAAAGACAAGAAAAATGAAAAGCTTAATCGGACGCACAAGAAAAAATATGCAAAAGCAAAGGGCAGCTATAAAGAATACCAGGCAATGTTTAAGAAAGATAAAAAGAAAATTGCCAGGATTATCACTGATGGGGCAGAAGATGCCACATGCCAAATCAGTGCTGATGAAATCTTTCAATACTACAAAAGCATAATTGAAAAAGAAAACAAAAAGAACCCAAAATTCATACCGATAGATCGAATACCAGAGGACTATGAAATTGAGAGTTTGTGCAAAGAAATAACACTGATCGAGGTAACTCTTGCTTTTGAAAGTTCCAATCTGAAAAAAGCAGTGGGGCCTGACAAGATAGGTCTGAATGAACTAAATAAAGTGCACAGCAAGCAACCAAGACTGCTGCCCAGAGTTCTATCATCTTGGTTGTCAATGAGAAGAGTACCAGAAATTATCAAAAAGAACCGGTCAATTTTGATACCCAAGAATGTACCGATTAATGAACTTACAAAAATCAGTAACTGGCGTCCAATTACCATTGGTACTGCATTCATGAAGTTATTCACAAAAATATTAACTAGAAGACTCTCATTCTTTGTTGAATTGAATACGAGATAAAAAGGCTTCATGAAGGTGAGAGGTTGTCTCGAGAATCTGACTCTCCTGCAAAACGTTATAAAAGGAGCACGAAAAAACAGTGACTCATTAGCGGTTGTGTTCGTTGATATTTCAAAAGCTTTCGACTCTGTCAGCCATGGTCACATTATACAGAGTCTCGCAAGGCAAAGAGTTCCACCAAACATCAGAGAAATAATAAAAGACTTATATACCGACTCAACAACATCTTTCAAGGAAAAGAACAACGAAGAAACTCCTGAATTAATAATGAAATCTGGGGTCAAACAAGGTGACTCTTTATCCCCACTACTATTTAACATTGCCATGGATCCTCTAATCTGTGATCTTCAAAAAAACGGCAAAGGTTTCACATTTGGATCAGATGATCTTGATGAACAAATCACTGCTCTTGCCTTTGCCGATGACATCGCAGTACTAAGCAATACATGGGAAGGAATGAATACAAATCTGAAGATCATTGAAAAGTTCAGTAAAGATACAGGTCTAAAACTGAATGTGAAAAAAACACATGGATTTTATATCAGTCACCATAAAGACAAAATACTGGTTAACAAATGTAAACTATGGCAATTTGAGAAACAAAATATTGAAAATATTCATCCAGGAGAAAGTGAGAGATATCTCGGTTTGAACTTTGATCCACACACTGGTCATACAAGCAACAACGGAATTAATGAGGTTCTTGTTAAATGGGCTCAAAATCTTGATAATTTACCACTTAAGCCCACGCAGAAAATTGAAATACTGTGCCAATACTTGATACCTAAGCTATCATTCAAACTAGAAATGACGGGAACTGAAGCAAAAACGTTGAATGTTTTTGATCAAACAATAAAAAGGTATGTCAAACGCTTTCTACACCTTCCTGCATACACAAGTGATGGTCTCCTAAATTCGAAAAAATCATTTGGGGGCCTCAGTATTCCAAAACTATGTACACAAATTGCTCTCAATAAAGTCAATAGCTTTTTGTATCTCAGAGATGCTCCAGACCAGTACATAGCGCGATCATTCATGTATGTAGGAGAAAATATAAATGAAAAGATTGACAACATAATAAAAACACACAAACTCAACATTATGGATAGTTGTTATCTGAGTTATGAATTGAATTTGCCAGCAACATATGACTGGAGAAAAGAAGAGTTTGAGAGATGGGCAAATCTCCCTGTCCAAGGTGATGGTGTAAAATACTTATCGAGTAATCCAACCTCAAACTTCTGGATCAGCAGGCATAATAAAATGAAAGAAAACCAGTACATAGCTGCGCTGATGTTAAGAGCAAATGTGTTATATACCAGAGAAACCATTACCAGGGGGAGAAATTGTACATTTGCCACATGCAGGTATTGTAATAATGTTTGTGAAACAATTTCTCATATTTCAGGTGCATGTCCTAAAACAAAGGACATTAGGATAAAAAGACATAACAACATTTTGGAACTGCTCATTGACAGAGCAAAAAGGTGTGGTTGGTTGGCATATAGGGAACCTCATGTTAAGAACAATCAAGGAGAGCTACGAAAACCAGATGTAGTGTTTACCAAAAATGGCACAGCAGTAGTGATTGATGTATCAATTCGATATGAAAACTCTCAGAATTCCCTTGAATTAGCGTTTGAGAGTAAGGTGAAATACTATCAGGATCCGTCACAGCAAATCAAAGATCTCACGAAATGCAAAAATGTTAAATTTCATGGCTTTATCGTAGGATGTCGTGGTATCTGGCCTCAATGTAACGATGTTGTTCTGACTGATCTAGGTCTGCAAATGGCATATCCATTCAAGAAAAACGTTTGCCTGACTACTTTAATGGACACTCTTAAAATGTGCCAAGTATTCATGGACAATTGAAGTACACATGTCACCCTCATAGAACATAAGTTTTACTACATAGGTTTATATAAGAGTTAATATAGATGTAAATTTTATAGATGTTATTTCTTCTAGATGTGCTTTATCTTAGATGTTAAATTTATAGATATGTTCTTTGGGTTTATATATATATGTGTGCTCATAACAATATAGATATAGTGTGTACATCGTACTCTCTGAAATGTCTTGAATGTTGAATAGGTCTCACATAATCGCACTCACATACTTATCGTACACTGTTTATTGATGTCCTGCTAACTATATTTGAATTCTCAGAACTGTTCGTAGACAATCTTAAATTGTTGGAATAGTACTGCAATGTGTACTATCTCTGGCCTAAACGTGATCCCAGTTCCAGTGAGGACAGCGTTCAGTGTGGCTGTACTCCGGAGCGAAAGAATGTTGTATTGTTGGAAGCAAAACCGATTTGACGCTGATGGGCAGCATAATAACCCAGAATGAGCCACCGCGAGGTGGTACAGAATAGCCAAATGCCTCGTCATCTAATTAGTGACGCGCATGAATGGATGAACGAGATTCCCACTGTCCCTACCTACTATCTAGCGAAACCACAGCCAAGGGAACGGGCTTGGCAGAATCAGCGGGGAAAGAGGGAATGTTGAGCTTGACTCCAGTCAGCACTGTGAAGAGATATGAGAGGTGTAGGATAAGTGGGAGGCCCGCCGGTGAGATACCACTACTCTTATCTGATGGGCGTAAAAAACTCTACAAATACCTGCATACTGACTCTCCCCACCCAAACCGCCAAGCCAGTGAACAAGGAAATATCCGAAACGCGTGTGGCATATATGGCGCAAACTTACGCTGCTGAAAGCTGATGTTAATCTCCTGCCGTCACCAGAACAATAAAGGTGAATAGAAACGACGTGTGGGTGACTCCAAGCTTTTGGTAAACTGTTTTTGCAACATTAAGTGGCCTGCTTCGGTCACGGAGTCAACCCCCCCGGCATCCGCTGGTCCGTGTGCTTTGTAATGAGGCACTGAAGACGGAACCTTGTACCCGTTCTGGCTGGCATCACTGAGCGGGGGATTGGCATGGCCCGATGTGAGCGACCCAACGGGATGCAATGCGGGAAGAGGGAGAAACAGTAACTGTCACTACGACTTACAAAGAACGCTAAAGAACTATAAACACCAGAATGCCTAGCGAGCACCTGCCAGTAGGCGGAACACTGATGGGCGTAAAAAACTCTACAAATACCTGCATACTGACTCTCCCCACCCAAACCGCCAAGCCAGTGAACAAGGAAATATCCGAAACACGTGTGGCATATTTGGCGCAAACTTACGCTGCTGAAAGCTGATGTTAATCTCCTGCCGTCACCAGAACAATAAAGGTGAATAGAAACGACGTGTGGGTGACTCCAAGCTTTTGGTAAACTGTTTTTGCAATATATATATATATGTATATTACCTACTGGCGGTCGCCAGTAAGTAGTTATAGTTAGGATTTTTTTATGTTAAATCTCAAAATTCTATTTGGAATAACTTTGGCACCGGTTGACGAATCTGCCTGAAAATTTCCTCAAAAATGGCCTCGTCGAGCTCCGGTCCTTCCCTGAAAGTTTGGGGGGGATTCGTCAAGCGGGGGCCGAGATAAAAGGGGGGTCCCAAAACGCGTTTTCCCCATGTTAATTTCCATAGGGCGGTCGATTTCACTTTTAGGCCGAACGGCTGAATGGATTTCCACCAAATTTGGCAAAATTGTAGGGACTGGTAGCCCGATGTGCCTTTGCTATGTCTCAAGATATGTGCTCCAGTGGACTTTGAGTAATTTAGGTTCAAAAAAATATATATATCTATAGGTGCGCTCCGGTACGCGCACCGGGGAGCGCACCAGGTGCGACACGCGACTTGCGCGCGGAAAGCTGATTGGCTCACGGGTGTCTGTAAACATTCAAAACAGTCCGGAGCGGCCGCCATCTTGTGTCTCGGTAGGATCGAGACACAAGAGGTGACATAAAAAAAGGGAGAAATGACTATAAGGGGGCAGGGTAGACCCCCTACTGACCCCCTAGGTTTAATGTGGGGGCTAAAATAGGGTCCCGCGGGGCATTAAAAAAAATATTTTTTTTAGATTTGTGCGGGGGGAGCGCCCGGTACGCGGCGCGAACGTAGGCGCTTCCGGGGCGCATACGCGGCGCGAACGTAGGCGCTTCCGGGGGGTACACGCGGCGCGAACGTAGGCGCGTCCGAGGGCGCTTACGTTGCGCGCCGAAGTGACGTCATCATACTTTTTCGGAAATGCATAATCATTTTCCTCATAAAAAACTGCTTTTATTTGTATAGTACGAAATGTTTTGCATTATTATTAACTTTTCATTCTTATTTTTTTCACGAACGAAAGTAGCGCTCTGGGTGCGCTTTCCGGAGAGCTTACCGGTGAGCTTACCGGAAAGCTTATCGGAGAGCTTACCGGAGAGCTTACCGGAGCGCGCACCCAGAGCGCCGCAGGAAAAAATGATATAAAAAAAACTCAAAAATTAATACTTACACAAAACAGCAAATTGTAAAAAAAAACATAGGTTAGAAACTTGATATAGAAAGGAATTAGCATTTAAAAAACCTATGAAATTCACTGAAAAAACCATAGGTTTCACACCAGTTATAGTTAGGAATTAGCATTTAAAAAACCTATTAAATTCACTGAAAAAACCATAGGTTTCACACCAGTTATAGTTAGCTGGAAATTTTATTGACATAAAACCATTGAATTTCCCACGTTATAGTTAGTTGGACTCACTATAACTTGCGCGCCTGCAATGCACTGCTGATGACGTCACATATTACATCACTCATGACATGGTCAGTGACATCACTCATGACATCACTGATGACACTATCCTTGTGACAGAGTGACAGACTCCTTTCAGTGTAAAGTGAGCCATGAAACACATATTCAAGAATAGTATTTAACATTTTCAAAAAAGTGGAGATACCCATACCAGTTACAATAAACAATTCAGTAATTACACCATCTATATACACATCCACTCATTCACAAACAGTTCTATATAGTCACTCATACATATACTCACTCATTATATGTAGTGATACACCTATACATCCTGTTACACACCGACAGTCATCCAAAAGTTACTCACACACATATTCACACATGCAAAAAAAGTAATGAACATTCATTTATTTGCATATACAGCTATACACACACTACCACTTTACTTCTAAGAATACTTACACATACTTACTCTCTTAAACAATCACTTATATAAACACATACTAATTTAAACAGGAACTCTTATAATCTCTCACTCTCACATATACTCAGTTTTATAAATCAATACTCACATATACTAGATTAAAACATATGTCGTTACTGAAAAAGACAATAGTGAGACAGTCGTTTACTCAATAACATACACATATACACACTCATCCATCCATACAGTCCTGTACATATGCTGTCTTCAAAACACATACAAACAGTGAGTCAGTCACCAACCCATACAGCCACTTATACACAAAGTGAAACACTGATACATACATTTCAATATATAAAAGTTACTTGTTACACTAAGATACACTTAATAAGGCAGTTAACCAATCAATTCTTTTAAAAACAAACATACATTTACACACTTATTTAACCATTTATTCTTCCATCGTACTTTACAAATACATATAAAAAAAAATATTTTTCAGAAAGACACACATTCACTGGATGGTGTCATCAGTGATGTCATGAGTGATGTCACTGACCATGTCATGAGTGATGTAATATGTGACGTCATCAGCAGTGCATTGCAGGCGCGCAAGTTATAGTGAGTCCAACTAACTATAACGTGGGAATTTCAATGGTTTTATGTCAATAAAATTTCCAGCTAACTAGAACTGGTGTGAAACCTATGGTATTTTCAGTGAATATGTATATATATTGATATACGAGTAAAGTATAGTTAATTATTATAAAGTAATGATATTTAAAATAAATATAACAAGTATTTATTTTTAAGTTATTTAATGTACAAATGTAGTAAATGACACGTAATTATTATTTTGTGACTAGTGTACAGGTTGTTGTAGGGCTAAGGGATGGGTAGTGTGTAGGGGTAGTAAGCTGTTCTTAGGGCTTATTGATATGGGGCCATATGTATCAACACATTTCTCCATAGACACAGAATGGGCAAAACCCTTTGATACATCTGGCCCATGGTTGTGTATAGGGGTAGTAAGGAGTTGTAGGGCTTAGAGATGAGTAGTTTTTGCAGTAGTAAAAAGATTTAGGGCTTAGGGACGGGTAATGCATAGGGGCATTAAGAGGTTGTTAGAGCTCGGGGCTGGGTAGATCACAAGCGTTGTAATGAGTTTTAAGGTGAGGAATAGGTAGTGTATGTGTGAAGTGAGGATTTCTAGGGAGGTGTTTTAGGTTATGGGATGAGTAGTGCACTGGGGTAGTAATATTATATGGTTCCTACGAAATTAGTAGGATTGTGTATTAGATCAACAAAACTTCATAATATAGGGACTAAGTCTTCTTTTATCATCAGTAAATGTTGGTTCAGCTAGCATGCAGTACCACATCTAAATTCCCAAACTCCCAGACTTGTAAATGCTGTATGCAACTTCAAACATGACCACTCTTATTCACAAGAAATGTATGGAAACAGATCTAACCTTTTAATTTGTCACTTTTGCATGCCCAAAGTTTTACAAAGAGAAGAGACAGAAATACATTTTCAAATGTTTATTTAAAAGATCTAATATTTGTATATAAAACATGAACTGTGATTATTAGACAGATGCAACATATCATTGTTAAAAGCATTATTAGAACGGTGAAAAACACAAATAATGCAACCATGTTAATTGTTCCTTTCTATCACTAATACCCCTAAACCAGCAAGAGCATGGCAAAAGCACCCTTCTGTCAGACCCAGAGACACAGTTGGGATGATCTAACCCCATACCTAGGTGTAAAGTCTCAGGATGCTGACATCAGTGCATTCACAAATGCACTCCGTCTGAGTGTGCCAGCCTACCACATCTGACTGCACAACTATCTGTCTCCTTAGGATGTATGTTGGTGCTTTCAGAGCTGTACCCCAGTCACAGTGCTCAGCAGCTTCTATTATAAATCTGCTAGGAAGTGGCTTTCACAAATTCAAAACAGATGCTGTTTAAATAATAAAACACCTGCCAAATTTCATTCTGCTAGAAGGAGAAAGGAGTTGTCTCATAAAACAAATACACCAAGGCCATCACATTCTAGTATGTGTGTACTTGGAACTAACAGTGCAGACTACAGAACTGCAATGTCTACCCCAAAATAAATGCACTTGTGTTACTTGTTCAAACCATCATCTTAAAAAGATGCTAAGGTTAAAAGGAAAACTAAAATGAAGTCTAAATGTAATCCTTATAACAGTAAGGATTTATTAAGGCTATGGAGTTGGTTGTGTAAAATGATAGTAAATATTTTTTAGGGCTTGGGATGGGGTATGTGTAGGGTAAGTAATCACTTTTTAGGGTTCAGGGATGCGTTGTTTATAGCGGTAGTAGAGGAATTTAAATGTATAGGTAGTGGTATTTATATTTAGTGTAAATAATTTACCTTAGAATAAATGTATTATTGCATATTTTAAGTTATTATTTAAATAAATAAAATATTTTATTCAAAAAATATATATTTTTTTAATAAAATAAATTTTAAAACATAAAAATGTTAGTCATAAATGTATGCATAAATGTATATAGGTATATTAATAACACATGTATACATATAAAATATAAATACACGGATGCCTCCCCGGACGCGCAGCGGACAAGCGCAGCGGGCGCGCCGCGGGTGCGCCGAAGGCGCGCCTAAGGCAAGCCCGTCTGCACCCGTCCGCGCCTGTCCCGGGCCCAGGGCCATACCCCCTGGCTCTGAAACCATCCATCTTTCCGGTGCCCCTCTGCGATATTCCTCAAAACACCAAAGGGATCTTAATACTAATAAGATCTACCCGTGTTGCCAGACACTGTCACTACTCACCCACAGTATTACAGCTCCGGAAACCTGCCCGGGCTGTAACTTTAGAATTCCCTCTTCCCTGAGAACAATGAGCCCCCGGACTAAAATCCACGACTCCAGGCCCACATATCGTATGGCACTAATCAACGCTCGCTCCCTCCCCAAACACCACCTAGAAATCAATGAGTGTATCATTGATCAGGAACTCGACATTCTCTTTGTCACGGAATCGTGGGGAGATGCGGCCTCTGGCCCTGATTTTTGCGCCGCCACTCCCGACGGCTATTGTGTGGCTAGACTGGATAGAACCAAGGGTAAGGGTGGTGGCTTAGCCATTATCCATAAAGCTAACAACCTTGTAAAAACAGAACTCATACCAGGATCAGAATGTGAGGCCTTGGCTTACTCCATCTCCCTCAATCACAACCAAGCCTTTAAAGGCATCTTGCTATATCGCTCCCGGACCCCGCACACGTTTTCTTTCCTCTTTAGACCAACTTACAGAACTCTCACTAGAACCTCTCGACTACACCATTCTGGGAGATTTTAATTTTCATTTAGAAGCCACTGGTGACAAGGACACCATTCAGTTAATCTCCGACTTACAGTCAGCTGGACTACAACAATTAGTCACGGGCTCTACCCATCAAGCAGGTCATACGCTTGACGGATTATTCACAAACAATCACCACCTCTCACTAGCCACTATTCTCCCTCTGGCATGGTCAGACCATTGCGCAGTCATTTTTACATTACCAGCCCATAACCCTAACCCTCCACAGACCAGAACCCACATGCCCAAAAGTACGAAAGTCTGGGAGAATCTTGACATCCCACTCCTATCTGCTACACTTATAAATTCCCCATTTGAGACCTGACCAGACCCAATCCTGGCCTCAAATAGGTACCAGGATTGGATTCAGGAGGCTGTTGACCAATTAGTCCCGACCAAATGCATCTTTCCCAACCGTGCTGCGCCTTCTGCGCCATGGTTTTCCGAGGACCTTAGACTCCACGACAGCACTGTAGGAACCTCGAGAGACACTGGCGCAAACATTACAGCGCCGAAGACAAACTAACTTATAAAAATGCCTTAGCAATATATAAAAGAGCTATCCTGAAAACCAAAAGGGAGTACTTTTCATCCCAGATCGACCTGGCTCAGAACTCAGCCAGGACTCTGGAAAGCTCCAATTTGTTGATTCCCTCGCTAATCCTCCAACAGGCCCTCCCATTGAGGCATCTCAAGACCTCTGCAACTCTGTAGCTACATTTTTCGCAACCAAAGTCACCAACATATACTCCACTTTCACCACCCCTAACTCTCCAGAAATTTTGTTGTCTTACCTTCAGCCCCCTGCCCCCAGACCTACCTTCTCTGCTTTTCACCTGGTTTCATCTCAACAAATCAGTAAACTCACCACATCCATAAAGTCAGGATCCCCTTAGACCCTTGCCCACCTTCTGTATCTAACTCCATTATGGAGGCTACTACCCTCCCTTTGACAGACATTTGCAATTCCATTTTCCAAACAGGAGTCTACCCGGAAATATGGAAAAAGGCAATTATCAAACCATTGCTCAAAAAACCCTCCCTTGACCCTGGTGAGTCAGCCAATTATAGACCAATTGCTTGCCTCCCTTTCCCCGCTAAAATCTTCGAATCTCTGATGAACCAACAGCTATCAGAGTTCATTGATACTCATCAGCTTTTGGATGACACGCAGTTTGGTTTCAGGAAGGGCCACGGAACAGAAACCGCCCTGATAAAGGCCTCCGATGAAATCAGGAACATCTTAGACCACGGCGGGGCGGCGGTCCTTATACTTCTAGACCTATCCGCCGCCTTCGACACGGTTGATCACTCCATCTTGATCAACCGTGTCGCAGCCTTGGGGGTCAACCACCTGGCCAAAGACTTGCTCACCTCCTCTTTGGCCAACCGCACGCAGGCGGTGAGGTTAGGGGAGTTCTACTCACCCTTTTTCACCTTACCCTGCGGGGTACCCCAGGGCTCATCGTTAAGCCCTACATTATTTAATATATATGTAGCGGATTTAGAGAGAGTCATAAAAACGCACGGATTATCCTTAACCACCTACGCTGATGACACACAGCTGGTGCTCGTGGTACACAGGGACGGACCGGCAGTTGCCTCGAGATTCCAGGAGGGGATGTTAGCCATCTGCTCCTGGATATCGAGGAACTGCTTGAAACTCAACTCGGACAAAACCGAGGTTATGACCTTTGGCACCCTCTTACCAGATTGGTCTCCCATCTGGTGGCCCAAGCAAATGGGGCCCCCACCGAGCCTGGTGACCAAGGTCAGAAACCTGGGAGTCATTTTTGATGACAAGCTGTCATTTAAACACCACGTGAATTCAGTAGTCTCTTCCTCCTTTTTTATACTGAGGAAAATTAAAAAACGACTTCCATACCTGCCAGCCTCAGCAGGAAAAACCCTGATTACCACCCTGGTCTTCTCAAAAATAGACTACAGTAATGCGCTATTTCTTAATGCACAAGAACAAGTTTTAAATAAACTGCAGTCCATTCAAAACGCGGCAACCAGAGTCTTGCTCGGCATTCCCAAACATCACTCTACCTCTTGGCAATACGTCATCTCCATTGACTACGAGTCAGGAACAGGATCAAATTTAAGGCACTCTGTATCGCCTATAAAGCCATACATGAGACTGGGCCTCGCTTCCTTAGGAATGCATTCCAGATCTATGCCCCAAAAAGATCTCTGCGTTCAGCCTCCACTTTCCTGCTACCTGTTCCCCGCACCAGAACCTCAAATTGGGGAGATAGACGTTTTCTGGTGGCGACCCCCAAACTTTGGAATTCTCTACCCTTGTCGATCAAAACCAGTCCCACGCTCATCTCATTCTGAAGATCCTTGAAGACCTGGTTATTTGATCAATAATTCCATCTGCTGGCCCTTGTCCCCTGAAGTTCAAAAGCGCAGAGACACCCCAGGGTATTTGTTGCGCTATACAAATTACGTAAACATAAATATAAACATAAACATATAATACATGTAATGTAAATTATTTACTATAGATATAAAAAATATTATTAAGTTAGACAAATGATATTATAAGGGGCTATAATTAATTCTTACCTACTAGAGATATAATGGCATGCGCTGTAAAGGTATTCCTGATGTAATCACATGTGATGTAATGGCACTCCTGATGTAAAAACTAATATGTAATGATTCACAATGCATTGGTCTCAGATGTAACAACTGACATTCATCCTAACCATGTCCATATCTGGAGGGAAGCATTATCTTCCATTGCTTCTGAGGCAGCCAAAGAAAAGAGTAAGGACCTTTATTTGTATATATCCTCTCCTCAACCAGTTGGGGGGTAGTAATACAAAGCTTGTCCCCAACATGGCTGAACATTGTTGGCATTGTGGGTAGGTTATGACTGTTTTTGATTGGTCACTAGGATATTTACTGCAGCTAGTGGTGGGTGTAGCATATTTGTTCTGCTTCTTGCCTCTTGCCCTCCTTTTCCAGGACTTTATTATTTATGCTTTCCTTCCCAGGGGCAAGTAAAGGTGGAAACAATTTTGCCTTTTGACATTTGGAATGTACTGTGTTTAGCTGTGAAATGAAGTCAACCATTCTTGACTTTTGATGCTTTGCTTGAACATGTATGATTTTCCACTACTCATCGACGTATTCTTTGATATGATTTTTATTTACATGTGTTTCCCCCTCTCCTGATCTTCCATAGTATATGTTGCAGCAATTCAGAAGGCTTGCTGCTGGTCTTCATTAGAGCTCAACGAAGCAAGTAAATGTCAGCTCATGGAATTACAAAGCAATTTCCAACAACCAAAATGTCAGCCAAACTACACTGTTTTTGCAGACTAACTTTTATAAGATCAGCATTTGGCTATGACCAGAAATCATTATCTCACTCGAACAAAAAAAATATAATTCTAGTGTAAAGTAGGCAAAACCGAGTAATGGGAGAGGAGTTGACCTTGAAGCTGGGGAACCGGGTTCGAGCCTCGGCAACGACGCTCAACATCCTGTTATTCTGGGCAAATCACTTAATCTCCCCGTGCCTAGCAAAAATGAATGTGTCCATATGTAACAAATCTGGTGCTCATGTAAAGCATTCTGATACCCAATGTCTCGGGTCTAGTTAGCGCTATATAAAACAAAACAAAAACAAAAAAAAGTCAAATAAGGAACACATTTTTGCATCTCACGGTCTGGAAGTAAAACACAAAATGTAAATATCAAAAAAGACTTGTAAAAAAACACTTAAATTAATGCTGGGAGTGTATCAGATGAAAAGCTGTCTGTGATATGTTAGTTGAACATGATAAATACTGATCTTTTGCATGGTTTGCCATGCACATTCAGATACTCCATTGTCATAAGGAAACTAGGGTTTGTTTGATATGTTTTCTTCAAGAGTTGGAAGCCAGAGTGGCCCTCTATAGTCAAATATGCCTAGCCTAAGGCCCACCATGAAAACTTTAATGTTGCTGTCTGTACTTTATGTGTACTATACACTTGAAAGAAGCTTGCAGTTCTGCTGACCATGTGGTGTATCTGTGTGTAACCTTTAGTGATAGTTTTGCATATTAATTACGGTCAAGTCTGATCATTTAAGGCAGTGCCTGATTGTTTGAAGTGGGGATGTTATATTGGTATTGGAGGTTGTTATTTGCATATCCTGCTCATCTTGAACACATAATGACTGTAGGAGGCTTAAGATCAGGGTGCTTGAGTATGTGACGGGGACAAAATCTAACTCACATTGGCTATACGCCTAGTATATCAGAACTGTACTCCTGAACAGTCGTAAATATAGTAGCAACAACTGAAATATTTCTATCTGCCTTAAAACCATTTAATTAAATCCATGTTGTACACACATTGTAGCTGTGTTTGTTTACCTTTAGTCATGTTGTTATTACCTTTGATGCTGTTAGGGACAAAGGACATCACTTCATGTGATGTCAGAGTCAAACAGAATGTGATATAACTTCCTGTGATATCATCAGGATACTCCAAGAGTTACCCTGGCATGGTGGTAAATCCACATCAATGTAATTGCTCCTAATGAGGTGTTGTCATGAAAAAATACTTAATTGTAACTTAAAAGCATTACAGTAAAACACTGGGGTAAAGGAAATCACCAATAACCACATCAGTTTCTTGTATGAAAGCTACCATTTGAGCTCTATATTCTCTCCCTGTGAGAAAGGACTGCAGCTATTCCGAAATTGGGCATGAGGTACAAATGTCATTACAAGTGTCATTAAAAAGAAGTATACTGGAAGAATTAGCATAGTTATGGAGACCTACAATATTAGGGCACCAAGCAATTTCACTGTCAAGGTAGGTCCTGAAACCTGATTAGTGTGTACATAACATAACATATTTTACATAACGTCTAATGTACATAACATAGTTTAACAATGCTTTGCATATGATAGTGAAAACACTTAAGACTGCACATACCGCTATCACCAAAATTGTCAAAGTCCACAATTGTTTCAATATACCAATGCCCGAGTTAGAGAAGCTAACTACTACAATCCACTCAATGAGAACACAAACTGTCCTACAACTAGAAATGTTGAATGTATAACTCCTCAGGTCTTAAAATATCTGGTCATTGAGGAAGGAAACAAAAAAAATGTTCATTGCCAAAAATTCACAATAAATCAATTAATTAGATGATCCATTCTTATGTTTTGAAATCAAAGCTATATTTGAAGACCAAGAATAAATCATTAAGTGCAGCCAATGTGTTTCGTTCCCATGGAGCATCTTCAGGGCTACAATAAACATACAAATAACAAGCAATGAATGATTAATACATAAACCATCGATTCAAAACACCTAAAGTTTTAGATTTTTACATTAAAATACAAAATCACAAATATAACCAATCATTGGTTATAATGACCACCTCATTAAGTAAACAGCACCTATTTCATATTATCAGACAACAGAACATTCCAGTTAATTTTCTTGAATTTGTGGTACTAATCCAACAGCAATAGACAATATTCAAAGCAAGAAGCTGGAAAGATCCAATCCAAAACATCGATTCACAACCCCAATGTGTGAATCCTGTTGTTTCTAAATAGTTGGTTATACATTCATGTCATTCATAATCAGAGCAACCAAGAAATACACCATTACCTTCTTTGCAAAAAATCCCTTATAGGACCACATCTCCCAATGCCCGCAGACTTCAATATTTTTTTACATGTAGAAAGTTGCTCCTATAACCAAATCCATACACAGAAAAAAGACAGTCACATAATACAATACAGTGAAAAGTAACATATTAAAATTCATATCATCATTGCCAGTTTGATTCACATCAAGCTCCACAAATTACATGTAAAATTCGTAATTTTTGGTTATAATATTTGAAACGGTTATCACCTCACAGTCCCAATGATCCTATAATTAAAATGTGATATTAGCTGAACTGGCCATTTTGTATAATGTATAAAACACCTTACATTCATAATACTAAGCCCTATTGTAGATTATAATCAGTTTCAAGGTGGTGGGGCAATACGCTGTAAGGCACATCTATCCTAGTGAATACTAGGAAAAACAGTCACTGTAGAGACATAAAATAACGTTTCCAATTTTTAAAAAAAGGGGATGAGAGATAGGGACCATCACCCTTTCAAATATGTTTGATCTGACCCAGCTTTATCATATAAAATCCATATTATCGATATTATGGTTTGAGGAGTCCATGAAAATATTTGAAGTTTGTCATTCATAAACTGATACTTTCAAGCAGAATTGTAAAAGAAGGTGTTATATCCTAAGTATTACATTTACATGTAATCAACCTAGGTCCTCCTAGCAGCTCAGTCAGAGTGTGAGATGGTAACAGAATGTTGGTGTGACTGTGATGAATGGAATGCCTGGGTACCTGTGTGGATGAATGGTGACAGTTGGAGATGGGCTGAGCAGCTAGTCAGGCTGCTCCTGGTGGGGCTGGTACATGGCTAGTAACTGACCAGAGCTGGCTGGACTATGATTGATGCTACCCTAACTTGGAAGCAATAAAGAAGACTTGAAATAAACATGGTTTCGAGTGTCTCTATGTGCAGGGTACAACAATTATTTGGCAACGAGCGGACCTGGACTCAAGCGTCTTTAAGGATGTAACAGAAACAAAGAGAAACTAAAGACTACAGAAACCAAGAGATCAAACGAAACTTGAGAACCTTGACGGAAGAAATTTAACGGAAAAAAAGGGAAGAGCGTCTTGTTTGGAGCAACATGCAAGCCAACCCCACCAGTGTCCGTGTAATCAGACAGCCCCTACCAGCGTGTTTGTCCAGCCTGAACTTGCTCCATGTATTTGACCACAGGTATGGTCTGTACGTTAGGGTATGTCTGGTCTATGTTTCACCCTACCACATCCTTTTGTATAAGCCGCATGGATGTTTTTATGGCGTAAAGGAATTGTGGCTGTACAGATGTGAGTTATGGACTAACTCAGTGAAGGTAATTCACAGGTGTCACACAGGAGCAGTGTGGTTTTGCAAAGATTGGTGTTTTGGTGGCACTTAGAAAGTACAAGTATGACCATTTAACACTGTCGAAGTAATGTACCTGGGGGATCTATTTACATCAAAGAAATACTAAACGGACCTGTGTAATTCACAAGCGCAGCGACAGATGTGGTCATCTAGGATTCTGCGCAATGTTTGCCCATTGCCACATGAACAGAGGTGCTGTTTTACTTCAGGGAGAAAAGGTTATTTCTACCTTTAATATGCTCTTACAATCTGGCCGTGAAGAGCCTTACGGAGGAGAGTTTGGGGACTTGCTTACATGGTGTGTTACTGAAACATATTTATTTTCCCAGGAGTGTCATCAGAAGGAGCACCACATTGCTGGTGAGGCATATTTTGTCTTTTATTTTTATTTTCTCTTGCGGCCTCCTCGCAGCTATGACAGTTTAACTGATGCGCATGATTGAAAACTGAGGCACGAGTCATGAGCATGCTTACCTTCTCCTTGGTTGTCTCGCGCTGCACCTCTAGTGAGGTGTCTCCATTTTCATCGAGCCTTCATGTGTGACGTCTGATGTGGTCTCTAAGACAGGGTATTCCTTTCACGATTTGGTGCATGTACGCACTGTAAGCCACTATGCAGCAACGTCCAAAGCTTGTTGCCATGGCACTTATTACTTCATGGTGTTTTCCTTCATTCTGACAACCACGTTTTTTAATGGTTTGGGTGAATTACAGCTTTGACTTCCGGTGCCGAAGTCTTCTCGTCTGTCTGCAGTGTAGTGGTCACTGCGTTTTTTTTCTTATTACTGAACAATGTGGCAGAAGAGTTTTCCACCGAAGTAAGGGTTCTTTCCTTTTCTAATCTCTCGGCGGTAATCTCTGTAGTGCCTGAATCCAGCGTGAGGTGTGTCCTGTTTGACTTGCGCTTCTTGAAGAGCTGAGGAAGGTTGTCCTGTTATGTCCATTTCATTTCACAACGGAGCAATGGAGCATTTGAAGAACATGTAACTCGCAAGGACAATGGATATCGTTTGAAGGACAATGGATATCGTTTGTTACACTCGCTATGTTTTTTTTTTGAAGATCCACTTTTGGTGCACACAGTTTGTCTGTGGTTTATCTTTCTAAGCTAGGGGTACTGTGGTGCCCTATGACTCTTACAGATTAGGGGCCATATGTAGGTAAATTCCGAATTTTACCGATTCGGTATTTACAATTCGGTAAATGCCATGTAGGTAATAATTCTTTAACAATTACCGAATCGGTAATATTCGGTAATTACCGAATCGGTATTTACTGATTAGGTAAGTGCCATTGATTCCTATGGGCCCTGAGGCCGATTCGGTAAATTTACCGATTTGTCAAGGGGGACAGGGTGTCACTTTGACACCCTGTTACACCCCTGATTCTGGCTTGTGTGCCACATGGCACATGTGTACATGCACAAATGTGCATGTACACAGAAATTCGTTATCTACCATGCCATTGTATTTCATGGTAAATAACGAATTTCTAAGGGCCTGTGGCACTGTTTCCAGTGCCACCTACATCCCATATTACCGATTCTGCACATTTACCGATTCGGTAATTTACCGATTCGGTAAATTTACTGATTCGGTAAATATACAGAATCGGTAATTTTCAGGCCCCCTACATCTGAAAATACAAATACCGGTCGGTAACGGCCGAAATCGGCCGTTACCGACCGGTATTTGTCCACCTACATATGGCCCTGTGTATTGAATATTTCTTTTGTCATTGCTTTGGGGTTTACTTGTGTTAGCTTCCAAATCTTTAATGTGTCTTTTAGTTGCGTTATTATTGTTCGAGCCTTCGCTCTACATTTTCCTTCTGTACCATGTTGTGTTTCAGGTGGTGTACACAGTACCTTTGTCTCCACTGTGTAGCACAACTCTGGTGGTCATTTTATGTTTTTCAAATGCTTATTGTCTCCAAATATTTAGTATGAGGTCTAGCAATTTGGTTAGTGTGGTTGATATTTTGGTTCCCTTACGCAGGGAAAGTTCTGACCTAAAATAACTCGGGTGATAGATCGCTCACTGGCGTGATTTTACAGGTTCCACCAACTTCTACTGTGTACGATTCTGCTTTAACACCTTAGCTGCTATGGAACGTCCAGCTCCAGTGCTGAACGTTCCATTGCGCAGGTGCAGCTGGAACGTCCAACGGCCGACGGCAGCACTCCTAAGGTAGTGGTGCTGTCGGCCGTTGGACTAGGCGCAGCACTTATGAGGTTATAAATGAGCCTATTTACTCACAGTAGGTGCAATGTACTTTGCATGGGCTAGCGCTCAATTTGGAGATCTTAGTTACAGCATACTTGTATGTAATAATGACACAGTTTTGGTTTATTTATGTATGGGACGTCCTAGTCTCCTAGTGGGTGGACATCACAGTTGATCCCTTAAGTGAGGGATAGGTTTTGGCCATAGTATATCCTCACATGAGGGATGGGTTTGGGTAATATGCCCAACACACTTTTGTCAGGGATTGGGTTGGGGTTGAGTCTCAGTTAGTGACCTCTACATGAGGTTTGGGTCATAGGTTAGTTCCAATATATATAACTGTTAATTAGTATAAACCCTACACATGGTTAGGATATGCGTTTAGATCCCATTCCCATGTTGTACAGTATTAAGGTACAACCCTACATAGAGTGAGTGTTATGGGTGCTATGGGTGTTATGGGATCATTGTCCCATATCTTGTTAGTTCCCTTGCAGTTGGGATTGGTGTCACGGGGTGTTTTCCCTTTGCGTCACTCCACATTTCTCTTTGTGATTGGATGTGGGGTGTGTTATTCTTTGTTACAAATTATTACTATTTGTACTTGTATTTCTACAAGTTTACGCTTCATAATGTTTTGATAATTTTCATGGGGGCTGATGGGGGATATTGATGCTCATATATTTTGATGTTGTATTTTACCCATTTTTTCTTGATTTTTATTGTTCACACACTTGTGATGTTTTCATTTGAGTTGCATCCCTGAGTTTCGAACATTACCTCTTTCTTGTGTATAGTTCTCTCCTTTAGAATTGTAATTTTTGTTTCTATTTAAAGGAAGAGGGTAATGTTATATCCTAAGTATTACATTTACATGTAATCAGCCGTGGTCCTCCTAGCTGCTCAGCCAGAGTGTGAGATGGTAACAGAATGTTGGTGTGACTGTGATGAATGGAATGCCTGGGTGTGTGTGTGGATGAGTGGTCACAGTTGGAGATGGGCTGAGCAGCTAGTCATGCTGCTCCTGGTGGGGCTGGTACATGGCTAGTACCTGACCAGAGCTGGAAGGACTATGATTAATGCTACCCTGACTTGGACCCAATAAAGGAGGCTTGAAATATGCAACATGGTTTCCAGTGTCTCTATGTTCAGGGTACAACAGAAGGCATCCAAATATAACTGTCCAATGGCGTATATATCTAAAATACAAAAGGAATTGCTGTTAAGATGCCATATTGCCCTTATCCCATTACGTATTTGATGCAATTAATAAGCTGAGCCTTCTGGCGGAGCCCATAAGTAAATGCATTTAGTTGTTATTGTTTAATATTAAATTGCCCTTGTACTAAGAGAGAACTCTGTTAAACCATTACACCACATTAGCACGTTTGATCTATACACGTTCAAAATGGTTGTTTAATATTATATAGCATTTGTAATATGAGAGAGCCTCCGCTTAACCACTACAAAGCATTGATTTGTCTACACACTGTTTTAATACAAACGATTGCCCATCAAAACAACATGAAGGCCAACATCTTATACTTGATGATCAATGTAACATTCATATATGTCACTAATATTTAGGTCTAATCCACAAACCCGATAACCATTTGAAAAGCGTAGTTTGCCATTCCATTACCACAGAAAGAACACAATAATCAGAGTCATACATTACTTGTCACTGATGCTTTGATCTAAAACAAATATATAGTATATATGCTCCGTCTTTGCACAGTATATAGTGGCGCAACCACAATCAAATTAAACCTGAACGCTGCTGTTCACAACATTGATCCTTTAATACATTAAAAAGTACCTTATTCTGAATGATGCATACTGGCAGAGCAGTCAAATGAATTGTAAGCTAAATATATTGTTACTGTGTAGTTCCATAAACCCTGTCCAATTCCATAAGGCACAGGGGCAAAACAACATCAAAGTCTGCGAGGGTGCACCATATTCATTAATCGCTCCTAACAGCTAGTGTTGTGTAGGCGCACTATAATTGGCAGAAACAATAAGGGGGTCAGAAAAGCTCATATTACTATACAAATAATGTTATTAATTCACTGCCTTATGTCCATATTTAACACTCTCTCATTTATTGACCCATTTGACCTCCGCTTGTCTCAGATGAACTTCTCTATCACAGCCCCTCTCATGTCTCCTTAATATGCGCCAAAATGTGGAATCAAATGGAATCACCCGAGTGTACCTCCCAATAATGCAACACCACTGGTTAGGCTGTATCTCCATTTTGATTGCCCCTAAATGTTTTTTAATACAATTTTTCAAAGGGAATGCTGCTCCCCAAATAAATGTAATCATATCTACACCCTCATTATATATAGTGTATAGGTAATGTTGCAATTAATAAAACTGTTGACTCTGATACTTTTTTTTAGCATTGTAGCTGTAGGAAAGAAGGATCTGCTTCTTATTGTTACCCTTACTTCTTGCTTCATGTTACACTGTTTTTTACTAGACTGCTAATCAGGACCAAAGTCTCTATGTTTCTCCCTAAATGTTATGTCATGTACTTAGGTACACTCCATATTGGATACTGGGGTACCCTTGTCATTGCCCAGTATATGGTACCCATGTACCCAGGGCATAGGTAACGCAGAGGCCTCCCATGGGCTGAAGAATGTATTATGCCACCCATAAGAGGTCATGCAAAATGGAACTACAGGCCTGCCATTGCAGCCTGTGTAAGATGGCGCATGCACCTCTTACTTTGGAGATTTCCTATATCTAAGGGTCCCTTCACTTACAACCTATAAGTCACCCCTGTAGCAGGCCTTAACAATCCTAAAGGCAGGGTGCTTGGTTCTAAGTGAGAGGGTGCCGCTAATTGAGCAGGACCCCCCTGCAGGCTACGGAGTTCATTCTCCCGGGTTGTCAGTACATCAGCCATTTACGACATATAGAGTGGCATTATGCAACTGCGTGATGACCAACTCTAAAACGCCGAAAGTGACCCGTTTGGTATCAAACATCGTGGAATCATAACCCCATGATTCCACCCCTCAGAAATGAGCTTTGTGAGGTCCCTGGTGTTCCCGGGACCAGCCTTCTAGTCCTGGGCAGCCCAAAAGGGTTGCTGCCAGCCAGAGACACATTTCTGCCCTCCTGCTGCTGAGCCAAGCTCGAGCCGAGGAAGGCAGAGCATTAGGCATCCAGTCATAGGAAGGTGTAACCACCTCCCATACAGGATTTAGTAGAATAGGCCTGGGTGGGTGCGCTTGCCAGAGACCGAAAGTCTGCATGAGGGGCACATTTGGTGTCCCTATGCATAGTCCAGTTGAAACCAGTCCTTGGAACCGTTGGCTCCTGCTCTCGCACAAAACTTGACAAAGGACATGGGAGTAACCTCCCCACTGTCCAGACCCTTCCCTGGGAGGCTCCCCTGAATCTGTCCAACCCTCTCCTGTCCCTGTAGGGCCCTAGATTCGCTGTGGACAAGATTCAGAACCAGAAACCACTGAACTTCGACCGTCTGGACACTCTGGACTTTGTTTAGGCCCGACTTTGTCCCCCTCTCAGTCTGAAGCATCGTCTGTGCCCGTGCACCATACAAGCTCCGTGCAGTACCTGTAAAGCATTAAGGACAACTGAAGATATCTCCCTTGGAGTGAAGGAGTCACTCCCCTGCAACCGCATGCACCACATTTCAACTGACCGGTCTACTGCTCCTGAGCTCTTACGGACTCTGAAGGCATCAGCAACCCAGGCGGTGGGTTTCCAAATCCCTTGAGGTCCGAGCTGCCCTCTCACCAAGTTTGAGGTCAGAATCCCTTGTGGGGGCTGCAACCCCCATACCTCTGCAAGTGCATAGGCTTGTTAGTGTTCCCAAAACAATGGCACTGTGCTCCGAGTAGCCCCAACCTCTAGCACCATTTCCACCAAAGAACTCCAGCCTCCTCACACCGAGTGCTCCATGGGCTGCTGCTTTGAGAAACTGCTTGAGGTTCCCTTGTGACTCCTGTGCCTCCAACCTGTGCATCCTCTTGAGGGTCAACACTGCTTTTCTTGGGCTCCTCTGGTTGCTCCTGGCTTGCCCTGACTCCCCTGTGCTTGGTGAGTCTCCTGGACCTTGCTGGTCCGAACCATAACCTTTCTTGATCGTCTTTGTGGGTTGCCGCTGCCAAAGCTTGTTGGTGCTCCAGCCAGAAACCGACCCCTCAGCACTCAACAGCCTTTGTGGGACAGGTCCTATCCAGCTCCTGGTCATCCTCAACATCTCCTGGTCCCTGTGGCTGCAGAGTCAAGAAACCCCTCATTGCACCTGAAGCAGGGACATTGATGGGCATTCGTCTAGAGAGCCCCTGGTCACTCCTGAGTGACCCAGACTCTATCCCCTCTTCTTTCAGGTACTCTTCATCAAGAATCCACCTTTGGATTCCAATGAACACTTTTCCTCTTCCCAGCAGTGGCACTTTCTTGAAGTCCTCCATTGAGATTGATGACAGTTTCTGACACCACTTCCGCCCTATGCACCCGGCTTCCCTGGGATAAATAACTTTGGTACTACGGTATCCACGGGTGGGGTGGCTCTTCAACCTCTTATGATCCAAAGGACTTCCTCGTAATCCACTGGGAAGCGTCCTTAAACGTTAAAACTGCAACTGTTACTCTCCCATAGAATTTTTTACGGAACACGCAGTCGTGTTCCGACACTGCACCCGTCGACCGTGGGGTCCTGACTTACTCACCTTGGGTGGTTCCTTGGGGTCCAAGCGATTCTACATCCTCTAGACACTGTCTTGATTCGAGTTGTGGTTCTTATATTACTATTTTAGTATATGGTTTAGTCACTTCCTAGAGCCCACTGTGTCTTAGTGCTACTTATTATTGTTTCTGCGCTGCAGTATTGTGTGCTTTGTGTTTATTTGCGTGTAGCAGATACTGTGAAGTATGTAGAGTGTGTTATAATAATACGTACATATTTTTATAACTACTGTGCGGTTCTTCTTTCATTTAACCAACACAGTAAGGTTGCATTCTGGCAAAACAAGCTGGTTAACATTCCTTCATGACTAAGCCTGAAGGCTGCTCTCCACAGCTACCACTTGGATAGCTTTCCAAGGTTATCTTTGACCATAAGGGTTGTTTGGACTGGTACAAGGTGCCCACTTTAACTTAGCAAAAGAAACACGTTGATGAACGGAATGCTGGACAATACAAACATTCACCCCCAGTCACAAGGATCTGGGTTAAATCCATCATTCTTTTGCACACCACACCACCACAGTTTTGACCCAGCCATATGCAAATCACTCTTGACCCTGTTTCTTGTGGAAACAGTCCAGCCTGAACTGCCAAGCCAGGTCCTATTTGGATGGGAAAAAAGCATCCTGGGACCGTTTTCTGGGCATCACCCTTCATCAGCCAGGCTAGCTTGAATCCAGAGGTGTAGTGAGCACGAGACCCACTTCTCTGCATACCCTTCCCACTTAGGGCGACATATGCAAAAGGAACAAGTTGATGGACGGAATGCTGGACAATACAAACATTCACCCCCATCACAAGGATCTGGGTTAAAGCCATCATGCTTTTGCTCACCACACCACCCCAGTTTGGACCCAGCCATATGCAAATCAGTCTTGACCCTGTTCCTGGTGGGAACAGTCTTGCCCAAACTGCCAAGCCAGGTCCTCCCTGGACAGGAAACAAGCATCCTGGGACTGGTTTCAGGGCATCACCCTTCATCAGCATAGCTAGCTTGAATCCAGTGGTGTAGTGAGCCCAGGACCCATGTCTGGGCATACCCTTCATACTTAAAGGCGACATAGGCAAAAGAAACAAGTTGATGGACGGAATGCTGGACAATGCAAACGTTCATCCCCAGTCACAAGGATCTGGGTTAAATCCATCATTCTTTTGCTCACCACACCACCCAAGTTTGGATCCAGCCATATGCAAATTAGTCCTGACCTTGTTCCTTGTGGGGAGCCTAGGATACTTGTTTCCGGTCCAGGAAGGACCTGGCTTGGCAGTTTGGGCTCAACTGTTCCCTTGAGGTACAGAGTCAAGACTGATTTGCATATGGCCAGGTCTAAACTGGGGTGGCATGGTGAGCAAAAGAATGTTGGATTTAATCCAGATCTCTTGACTGGGGTGAATGTTTTGATTTGTTCTGCATTCTGTCCATCAATTGTGTGTCTTTCACTTTAACTTGTGGACATCATATACCAGGACAACTTCTCACATTGGTGTGCAGCTGTTGGGATTCAAGCCTGCTTTGTTTTACCAGATAAATCTTTGTATTGATTAACTGAAAACCACTAAGTACTAGGTACATATAATACTAGCTTAGAATGAATAAGTTCTACTGAACTTAGGTTTTGGTAAGCCAAGGGTATAACACGGGGCGTGGCCGACTGCCGAGCATGGCAGACATCTGCTGAAGGTGCTCTGTGCCAAGCGATACTGCGCCAAGAATCCTGTCAATAACTGGATTGACTGGGTTCGAACACAACACTGTGGGCAGCGGAACACCTGTGGCACCGGCAAGCCTGAAAAGAGTGTCCAGCTCCTCTTTAGAGCAACTGAAAGCAGCCACTCCTGATGCGAAGAGGATATGGGTGGAATGCTCGAAGAGGATATGGGTGGAATGCTGAATGCGACCTGAGGGCACGGTGTAATGTGACGGTGAGAGGACACACTCGACTTGTGCTTGCGTTAATCAGCTGATTCTTTAAAACAACAAAACAGCCGCACTGAGTGTGAGAGTCACGGCGTGAACATGGTGAATACCCGGCTTAGCGATGCATGTCTGCCTGGCGAGGTAGAAACAAGATGGCGGAGGGAAGTGCTTGATTGCAGCAGTTCATTACCGGACTCTGGGAATCCGTCGATGTGGTGCGTGGACTAAGCATGAGCGGATTTTGCGGATTGGCAATCCGCGAATTTTGCGGATTTGCGGATTCGCAATCCGCAAAATCCGCGAATTCCCGCGAATTTGCGGATTTTTTTTTTTTTTGTGTTCGCCCGTGTTTCTGCCAGTTCGCGAGGGTTTTTACAATTTCGCAATTTGCGAACTTACCTGTCGGGTCGCAAGTTTTGCGAACTTGTTGTTTCTACGTGTCCAGCCTGTTTGGGACACTCTTCTTCATCACTGCCACTCTCTGTCACCACTGCCACTCTCTGACTACTCATGCCACCCTCTGGCCCACCCATGCCACCCTCTGTTTCATCACTACACCCTCTGGTTGTCCAGTGTACATTATTTTCGGCAAAGCAAAGCACACCTTCCCTGCCTCAAGTGACCTGAATTAATTTGGGGCTGATTAATGTGTCACAGAATATTTTTTTAGCTGGCACCTGCTTCCTTAGTGCGCCCTGATTAGTGATCTTTTGCACTTGCTAAGTGCTTTCATTGTTGCAAAATTAGTTACAACACCTGCCCTGCCCCAACTGACAATAATGAATTAGGGGCTGATTAATGGATTTTAACTTCCAGCCTGGCTCCTGCTTGTCTCCCTTAGCTGTAATTCAGGACCTTTGTGGCATATGTGTAACTATTCTGAGGTTCAGAGCAGGGTCACATAATAGTTTCAACTGGCAACTGAACTCTGGAGGGGCCCCTCAGGAAGCACTGCAGGAAATGGCTACTAATGATGTGCCTGAACTTTTGAACCTGGTAAGTAGTTACTTTCAGTTTTGCCAAGATCGTATTTCTGCAATTTCGCACTTATTCGCGGGGCGCGAACTCACGCTAACAGTGCGAGCAGTGCGAGCAAAATCCGCTGCTCGCGGATTTGCGGATTTTGCGGGAAATTCGCAAATCTCGCGGATTGCGGATTTCCCGAAAATCCGCAAAATCCGCGAGCGGAACGGATTTTCCGCCCACGCCTAGCGTGGACCCCCTACCTCATTGCAAGTAATTACAAAAGGCACACGGTGAGGACTGCGGTTGGGGAATTGTTCAATATCGACGAGCTGGGAATGCACTCGACAGGGCTCATTTCTGCTGCGCCATAGACAAGATCTAAACGAGGGGACAAGAGTGGAGAAATACACAGAGCTGTCTGACTGACCTTTTTGTCAGGGACACAGGTCGCCACTTTCGGCAGGTAGCCCCTGACATTTCCACTGCTTGTGGCTGGGACAAGGAGGCGGAGGCACAGTCGCACTGGCACAGGGAGTGGCTGCAGAACGCATGCATTATAACGGAGGAGGAATATAAGGAGGCACGACTGGCACTAAAGGGTCTCGCTGCGATGGATCGAGGGTGGGACCACGGCGTGGGCCCCTTATGGTGACAACTGCGGGAGCATATAGTACCACGCCATAACTGCGACACAAGCCCATACTTGTATTCATTGCCAGACACAGTGAGGAGCCAGCCAGTGGGGGATACTGTGGTCTGAGGTACTGAATGGTGGCAGAGGCGAACTAGATACAATAAGATACAGTGGGTGCAAATCACGTCACCACCCATGCGCGGCAATGTTATTCTCATAGTAAAGTCTACATACTGAGGAATGGTACGATCCCCGAGCACATAAACGTCGGACACATGAGGCCCCCCTGGTGTCCTGCCCTAGGACACGTCGGTGATATCGTCTTCTCTGCCTGCGCCAATACATGTGAGGAAGATACTAGACCATTGGAAATTTATCCCAGTAATATACCAAAGAGAGGGGCGTGTGGTGAGCTTCCCAACTCGTGAAATTGGAGCAGGTTAGTGTGTGTGACCGCTGCTCCTCTACATCATGGGTCATTTCAAGACTAAGCAACCTGATCTAGCTGCCGTTGATGACATGCATTCAACGACGGGTGGTGTACTGTCGCAGAGTTCTGGCACTGATGTGGTGCCGCCACCTGGGGCAGAACAACAACCTGACATATTGGACTTA
This sequence comes from Lissotriton vulgaris, assembly GCF_964263255.1. Lineage (NCBI taxonomy): Eukaryota > Metazoa > Chordata > Amphibia > Caudata > Salamandridae > Lissotriton > Lissotriton vulgaris. The sequence goes on along the minus strand of NC_141693.1, from coordinate 553,773,687 downwards.
ATATTAAAATAAATCAGGGACTCATGAGTGGCGATTGAGGCGCAAATAGGGTCACTATCTACAAGCCTAAACTTGTCTTAGATGATCTGATCCCGCAACAAACTATACAAACCTCTCAAATGGAACAACTGCTCCGAGGCTTGCAGGATCGAGTGGACAATGCAGAAGGGCGATCCCGTCGAAATAATGTTTGCTCACTCGGAATACCGGAGAGAAGCGAGGGGCCTAACCCCACCCAGTTTATGGAACGATGGCTGCATGAACATGTTGTGAGAGAGGGCCTTACAGATCTTTACAGCGCAGACCTCCCCATCAAGGGGCGCCACCCAGACCAGTGATAGCACGCATCCTGAATTACAAGGACCGGGACACGATCCAAGAGAGAACGCTCCCATCCACTTTGAAAACAATACAATTTCCCTATATCCAGATTTCACAGTTGCGGTGTCGAAAGCAAGGGCCACTTTTCAGGATGTTAAAAAAAAATTGAGAGCACGCAACCTGAGATATGCTCTGCTTTTTCCGGCCCGGCTGAAAGTCAGTAAAAATGTATTCGACAACTTAATGTCATAAAAGTAAACATAACATACAATACTAAATTTCATTAATAAAAAAAGCCTTCCTGATGTTAGCTGAATAACCAACTCATAAAAATCCATACAAACTGAAAACTTTTGAGCACAACTCAGAGTGAAAGTGGACAAAAACATATTAAAATACAAAACTTCAGTTTCTTTCACTATAATCCATCTTGCAAAGCTAAAGTTTGCTATACATACAGTAAAGAATCATTATATTTATTTATTTATTTAGAAGTTTTGTATAGCGCTAGCTGGACCCGAGGGTATCAGAGCGCTTCACAACAGGTACAATAAAGAGCAATTTTTGGCAAAGACAAAATCTGCAATTTTCCAACTCAAGAGCATTATAGACTTACAGCCTGATTCATGTACATGCCGTTTTGCGTGTCCCTAATAGCGAATAATAGCGACTCGCTATTGAGAAAACGCAAAACGGCATTCATGTACTTTTCGGGGAAAAAATAGCGACTCGCACGCGGGCGCTAAAGCCGTTAGCGACCTACAAAAAACGCAGAATAATCGCTATTTCTGGCCACCAGCGATCGGGATTGCGACTCGCAATCCCGATCGCACGGGATAGCGACTCGCAATCCCGATCGCACGGGATTGCGACTCGCAATCCCGTGCGATCGGGATTGCGAGTCGCATTCTCGCGGGATCTGGAAATACGGGAAGACGCATTCCGAGCACCGTGATGACATCACAACCAGGAAGCAGCCAAATCCCACCCCCAAACACCACAGTGACGCTATCATTCGAGTGTACACGACGGAAAGCTGCCGCTAAACCTCCGTTAGCAACTCCCGACCCGCCGAAATAGCGACCGCCATGTCCGACGAACCTCTGCCTGGCCCCAGCAACAGCGCTGGCCGCAAGCGCAAACTAAAGTTCTCCGAGCAGGAGCTGGAGAACCTCATAGAAGGGGTGGTGGCCAAACACGACCAGCTCTTTGGTGCCAACTCCAGGAGGGTCCCAGAACAGGAGAAGCGGAGGATCTGGGTGGGGATTGCCTCCAGCGTCAACTCTGTGGGCGTTGCGGACAGGTCGGTGGAGGAGCTGAAAAAGCGCTGGTACGACCTCCGAGGGCGTGCCAAGGAGAGGGTGGCGGCGCGCCTCGGTGAGTCATCAGGCACTGGAGGTGGTGGACCGACTGTCCCACCCAACACCCCCCTGGAGGACCAGGTAGAGGACACCTTGGAGAGGGAGGCGTGTGTTGGTGTGACCACTCTGGACTCCTCCCGCCCCACCCAAAACACCCAAGGTAAGTGGCATGCGACTGCGACCCTGTCCCCTATGACCGTCCCTGCCCAAATAGGCTCACTCATTGGCCCTTAATCATGCCTATGTTGTGCATCAGGAAATGCCCTGAGGCATTGTGGGAGACGTAGTATGTCCACAATGTAGTAGTACCACAATGTGGCCAGAAAGGTTCCTAAGCGCACAAATCCACAGCCATCCAGGGAATGTCATCCAGCATGCATGTAACATCTGCACGTCTGACAGTCACATGCACCTAATGAGTATCCACTTACCCTCACAGGTGCGGATGATAGCAGTGACAGCGAGAGGCTGGTGATCGTCGAGGAGGCCCAGGAGGAGGAATCCCTACCCGCTACCCAGCCACCAGCCCCTGCCGCTGCGCCAACATCAGCAGCCAGGCCCCCCACCTTACCTGCTGCAACATCTGCAGGCCCACTGGCTGCCAAGGCCAGGCCCCCCACCTTACCTGCTGCAACATCTGCAGGCCCACCGGCTGCCAAGGCCAGGCCCCCCACCAATGTGCCTCCAGTGCCTGCCGCACCTGCGACACCAGCTGCTACAACACCTGCAGCTCGTCCAACACGATCTGGGCCAGCCACATCCGCTACACAGCGGCCGAACAGCAGGAGGGGCAATGGGCATCTCCATGCCTGCATGAGCGTGGAGCGGCGAATGCTCCGTTTACACCAGCGCCAGTCGCAGCAGCAAGGAGCCATCCAGCTCCAGCTGCATAAGATCGGCCGCAATGTGGCGGGAGTCGGCCAGCGGATGGACCGCATGACAGCGGCCATGGAGCGCATGACGGCGGCAATGGAGGCCAATACTGCAGCGCTGGGGAAGCAGCGCAGTGTTGCACGCAGGCGCCACCACCAGCTGTTGAGCCAGCTGTCGACCTATAGTCGCTCAAATTATGTGGCAGCAAATGCCACCACCCAGCTGTCGCGGCGCTCTATGACCCAGCAGCACCAACTGGTCCAGTGCTGCAAGGAGATTACCCGGGTGCTGGAGCACTTGACGACCGCCGTGATCCCACTGCTTACACCTGTGCTACCGGCCATCGTAGGGGGAGATGATGCGAGTGAGGCTGCCTCCAGCGTGAGCAGCAACTCTGCCACGCAGGCCCCCCCACCTAGGCGCAGCACCAGGGCTACGCCTGGTCCAGCTGCCCAGGATGAGGAAGAGCCTCACAGGCGCCTGGGAAATGTGCGCCGGAAGCACCAATGACATTGTGTCAGGGACACAGGCGCAGGCTGAAGCTAAGCCTGCCATGAACCTTTACATGCAGTATGCTGGAATACTGGATTTTGTAAATAGTTGTTACCATGACCCTTTTATCTTGTGATTCAAACAAATACATTTATTTTGCTGCACACATTCGCCTTGTGTAATCATTACATTTTGCATGTAATTGTGATATGTGGGGTGGGGGAAGGGGGTGGGCTAGAAATTGTTAGCTGTGATGTGGTTGCGACGTCTGTGGCCTTCAGCTGGGTTCTCCCCGCGTGCATGGTGCGCATTTGCTGGTGGCCGGTCGTCCCCCTCAGATTCACTGCCTGAGATGTCAACTGGTATCCGGCGCTTGGTTGCAATGTTATGAAGCATTGCACAGACAGCCACAATGCGGCAGCACGCTGCAGGACTGTAATACATGGCCCCACCTGTCTTGTGCAGTATACGGAACCTGCTCTTGAGCAGGCCAAATGTCCTTTCAATACAGTTCCTTGTCCGGATGTGCGCAGCATTGTAGCGCCGTTGCTGAGGTGTGGCAGGGTTGAGGTAAGGGGTCAGGAGGTATTCCCGTAGGGCGTAGCCACTGTCACCTGAATGAGAGGAGCAGATGTTGATTGCCTGTGCAGCGCAGTTACTTCATAGCAATGTGACATTGTCGACAAAGTGTACTTACCAAGTAGGTGTCCTTCCCCAAACTCTCCCCTGATCAGTCGTGTGTGGAGTCCGCTGTGCCTGAAGATAAAGGAGTCATGGGTACTCCCTGGGTACTGGGCCACAATGTCAGTGATGATGCTCTTGGCATTGCAGACCATCTGTATTTTGAGGGAGTGGTAGGACTTTCTGTTGCGGTACATATACTCCGTGCCAGCTGGTGGGCAGATGGCGACGTGGGTACAGTCTATGCAGCCGAGGACATGGGGAAAATGGGCAACATTATAAAATTGTAGTTTAGTGAGGTCCAATTCCTGTTGGCTCGTGGGAAATGTGATGTGCCGGTGGAGCTGGCTGAGCATGGCGTCAACAAAAGTGTGGAGGTAGCGTGACATGGTGGGCTGGGATATCCCCCCAGCAGCGGCTACTATGCCCTGGAAACTGCCGGAGGCCAGGAGGTGCAGGCTGCACAATACCTGCACATGTGTGGGCACAGAATTGTTTCGCCTTGTTGGGTGCTGCATGATGGGGTCGAGTTCTTGTATCAGCCAGGTGATCATTTCCCCATTCAGCCTGTATTTTGCATAAATCTGTTCTCTGGTTTGGCCCAGCAAGGTGACCCGCTGCCGGTAAATCCTTGCCTGCCTCATGCGTCTCCTCCGTGCTGCTCGCTGTAGCCTTCGCCGCCTCACCACCATGTACATCCCAGGCATTGTGGAACGCCTAATGCTGCTGCTGAATGTCCTTATGTGTGATTGGTCAGGCCTGGACCTGTTGGTGATTGGCTAACAGTTTTTCAAATTTGGCTTCATCATGGCTTTTATGGTTACCACCTGCTTTGAGTTGTCCTTAAATTGCGCCGCGCAAACGTGCGATTTAGCGCTTTTTCGCTAATGTATTTCTTTCATGAATGCCGATTGAGACAATATTGCGTTTCGCTAATCATTTCGCAGATTCCGTGGTTGGTCGCTATTTCCGTATCACTAATGCTCGACTTCCCGGAGTCTGCGACTATTACTGCGTAATCGCTATTCCAATCGCTATTATTTTTTAGCGATTTCGCTATTTCGTACTTGAATGCCGATTCCGTGTTTTGCACCCGCAATTGCGTTTTCGCAGCCATTGCGGGCGCTATTTCGCTTCATGAATCAGGCTGATAGTTACAATACAGATCTTAAGGCTGAGGGGTTTCAAGAAGAGGAGTTAGTTGCACTTTCCAAAGTATCTTGTGGATTTCTCGTTACGTTCGAGAGCGCTCTAGGAAGAGGGCTTTGAGTAGGATCTTGAATATCGGGAAGGAGGTGGTCGTTCTGATGTGGGGGGGATGGAGTTCCAGGTCTTAGGTGCATTTCCTGCGAATAATTTTTTTATGGTTTTGTGTTTCCGTGATTTTAGTGGGATGAGTAGAAGCGTGTTGGAACTTCTGAGGTTCCTGGACTGGCCGGCCCTTTTGAGTTTGGCGGACAGGTATTCTGGTTTACCTGTGTGCAGGGCTTTGTGCATGAGACAGGCTGTAAGGAAGCTGGCTCGTTGATCAATAGGGAGCCACTTAAGTTCCTTGAGTGCCGGAGAAATGTGTTTGAATTTCTTAGTTCCTGTGACCATTCTTGCTGCGGCATTGAGGGTAGTAGTCGGGGGACCTAGGTGAGAGTTTGCTGTCCCGGTCAGAGGTGCGATTCCATAATCAATTTTGAAGCGCACCAGTACCTGGGTGGCCTGTTTAAGATCTTTCGGGGGGAGGAAGCGTTTTATTTTGTATAGCAGTTTCAGATTTAGGAACGCACTTTTGGCGGATTTTGAGATGTATTTTTTTATGTCCAATTTGCGGTTAAGGGCAATACCTAGGGATTTCACCGAGTCCATTGGCGCAAGGGCACCATTGAGGGCGTCAATGGCTTTGAGCCATTCCTCGATTTAGGGGTTTTCGTCTCTGTTGAAGATGAGGAGAACTTCTGTTTTCTCTTGGTTGAGTTTAAGGTGGTTCACTGTGAGCCAATGTTGGACCTCTTTGAGCATGACATTTGGGGGCTCATTATGATTGCGGATTTTCCGCATCCTCCGGGCCGGCGGAAGCCACCGCCGGCCCGGAGGATGCGGAAAATCCGCAGCGGACCCACCAAAGACCCACCGCCACATTAGGATGGCTGGTGGGTCCCGGTTTCCGTCCGCAGCTTTTCCTCCGCGGTTGGCTCACAATCGCGGAGGAAACGCACTAATCTGGTGACGGTGTCTCTCAGACACCGTCCGCCAGATTAGTATGTGCCTGCAAACATGCTTTTTCCGCGGCGGCTTTTCCGCCGTGGAAAAGCATGTGTAACTTCACTGTGGGGGCCCGTTGCGGGCCCCTAGGTGAAGGGGGGGTGGGGGGTGCACATGGGGGGTACCTATGGTACCCCCCTGCATTTGTATGCAGAAAGCGGCAGGCACCGCGCGGTGCCTGCCTCTTTCTGCATGCAAATGCAATGCGTGCATTTTTAACATTGCGGGTGCAGCTTGAAGCCGCACCCGCCGCAATGGTAAAAATAGAGGATGTGACCGCCACCCTGGCGGTCACATCCTAATCGCACAGGAGGGGACTCCGCAGCCCATGCGGACGTCCCCTCCTCCTCAATGATCGCGGACGGACGCAAGTCCGTCCGCGATCATAATCGGCCCCTTAGTCTATGTATGTCTTTAATCGAGGTGGTTTCCAGATAAAGTTGTGTGTCATCCTCATAGAAGTGGAAGGGGATGTTGGAGTTCCTGAGAAGTGTGGTGACAGGTTCCATGTAAATGTTGAAAAGTTGGGGAGAGAGTACTGACCCTTGTGGAACTCCTCTGTTGACGGGAAGGGGGTCAGACTCAAAGTTATTGATTTTTATTTTTTGTGTGTGGTTGTGAAGAAAAGAGGAGAACCAGTTTAGTACCGTCATTTCAATGCCCTCTCTTTCATGGAGGACTTTGAGGAGCAGGGTGTGATCAACTGTATCGAAAGCGGCAGATAAGTCTAGGAGAATGAGAAGGCTGCATTGGTCAGAGTCAAGTGACTTGTGTAGATCGTCTATGACATTTAATATTGAGGTTTCTGTGCTGCACCCCTTTCTGAATCCCGATTGGTGTGGGTCTAGCAGCTTCATATATCTCTAGGTGTTGGGTTAGCTGTGGAAGAACACATCTTTCTCGAGTTTTGGATAAAAGAGGAAGGTTCAATACCGGTCTAAAGCTGTTCATATCATAAAGTTGTGCATAATCATATATTAGGATAATCCCTATTCATAGCTCATTATTGGCCTCAGGAAAGGTACACATTAAAAACTTTTGGATAAGATTCAAAGTGCAAATTGGCAAACATATTAAAATACGAAACTTCAATTACTTTCCGTATAATCCATCTTACAGTGCAAAACTTTCATAAAGAGTGAGGTGCTAAAAGGATATGCTCCAAAACAGGGCAAACCACAGTCATATTTTTCCTGGCGACCATACAGAGTACCAGGTCTTGCTCCACATACAGTAGAAAAACATTATATAAAGTGCTAAGTGTGATAGGGCAAACTCACATGTTAGGTCAATCCCCAATTATAACACATAATGGGCTTCCAAATAAAACATGTTAAGAACCATGATGACTATTAAAAGACCATTTTTTCCTACGCCTAATGGCTCCAGTTAAGAAACTTGCTACCCCAAAACAAACCATGGGGGATGCTAGCATCTTTAGGTACAGTACGGCTGGCCTGACTTGTACAAAGTGACAATCTCTGAGCAGTGGTAATATCATTTTTTTACGTAAGGGGACATAATAATCACAAAAAAAAGACAAAATGAGGAATGTCCTGTTCAGAAAAATTGTCACACTGGCACGGTTTTAGAGTGCCAGATTTGTAGAAACCTTGAGGTACAGATAGAAGAAATCTTGCTAAAAGAAAACGATGGAAAGGTTTGCCAAAGCTTAATAAGTAAGGTTGGACTTGATTATTCGTGGATAATGTGATGTAACTTCTTACAGATGGTTTCTGCAGCTCCTCTTCTTCCCTTAGTCCTTGGTGCTTTGACAAAAACTGAAGTCTAATGTTTTTAATTGTAGGGTTGTCCCTGGGTTTAGGGCTTAAAAATAAGTGAGGACGACCTAACCAAGCTGTCAATTCCTTTAGATACCTGAGCCAGGGAATGTAATTGGCTCTTTCTAATGCTAGGCAATCAGTAATTAATATTTGGTTTAAAGTTATAGTGGGACTTGCCCAAATTCTCAGCCAACGCTTCAAAGGAGCCACTGCAATCTGATCTGCTGTATATCCCATCCCTAATTCTTCATGTATTGTGTATGTGGCGGTGGAGTGCGGGATTGCCAAAACCTGACATAAAAAATGTTTTTCCTCCTGCTGGATACCCTTCCCTTCTTTGTATCCCCAGAAGTCGCTGCCATAGGTTGCCATCGGGATGCATTTTCCCTTGTGTATCTTCAACAGGGCCGCAATGGGTTTAGTTCCCAATTTGTTAGCAAAATTCAATGTAGCCCCTGTGACCCTTGCAAGGATATTCTTTTTGTGTATAATTTGTGGGCACCATGACGCATTTTTGTCAAAAAGTACCTCAAGGTAAGGGAAAGTTGGGACCTTTGTAAGCCCTGTCCCTTTACAAAATAATGTTGTTTTTTTTTGGGACTTTTCGGGGCCAATGGACATATTATGCAATTTGTTTAAATGTATTGATAAATCTAAGGAATCCATAAAAACTGTAAAAGCATTTAAAAGTGATTGGAGGCCCATTACCGTTCTTGCCAAAATAACTGAATCATCCGCAAATAATAATGAGGGAATCATCTTATCGCCGAATCTAGGGATATCTTTACAGCTGGCTATTAGAGAGTCTACCAGATTATTTATGTATAATGTGAATAAGAGGGGGGGGCAGGATTCAACCTTGGTGTACCCCTCTTTTCACATCCCAGGACGACGTCAGATCCCCATTGTTATTATATCTAACAGCCGTAATGTTGTTCTTGTGGATGGCATATGAAAAATCCACCAGCTCTGGTTCGAGACCCATGTCACCTAGGATAGACCACAACTTTGATCTGTTAACACAGTCAAATGCTTGCGTCAAATCCATGAAAGACAAGTGGATTGTTCCTTTTTTTGGCAATGGTGTACTTACCTACAGTTAAATGTAAGTTTAAGCATTTGTCCAGGGTCCCTTTGCCAGGCCTGAAGCCATATTGCAAGTCAGAAATGACGTTTCGGTCATCCAGTTATGTCGTTAGACGATTTAATATGACTTTTCCCATGATTTTGGCAGCAGAATCTAAAAGAGAGATTGGCCTATAACATATGGGCTCATCCCTATTGCCCTTTTTAAAAATAGGAACAATGCCTGCTTTCCCCCAAGATATTGGATATCCCTGTGAGCACCCTGCATTAAAAACATTAGTTAAAATGCTTGCCCATACATTTGGATCAGATTTGTATAAATCGGCCGGTACCCCATCGGGCCTAGGGCCATTCCGCCAGCTGTCGTTACTATGGCATCATAAACCTCCTCCACCCTGACATGAAGTAATGTACTCGGTTGTCCCCCTTCCCTTCGCTCCTCTATAACTACCAGATTGGCATCTCTATAAATGTTTCCAAAATGCGATACCCATTTATTTGCTGGGACTAATCAGTCGGTATTAGAATTGGTAGTATCAGAGAGGAAAGGGCTATTAACTACCAACCAGAAGTTCGCACTATATTTCAATATGCTAGCTTGTTGTAAAGCATCCCAGGCTAGTTCTTTTAGCTCCTTCTTCCTGTTAACAACTGCAATTTGATAAGCTTTCCTTTTGTCCCTAATTTCTATTTTATCTCTGGGGATCTTTTTTGGGGCTGGTATAAGCCCCGTATGGTTTGCTGAGCACGCTCCATTAAACAATCTTACAGCCTTCGGATGTCTAGGCCCACCCGTATTTGTGAGGTCTGATTGAATCTGTTTTTACTATTTTCTCAAAGTCTTTTAAAGTAGAACTATCCTGAGTGTCAGGATCTAAACAAAACTCGATTTCAGTGGCACATACTGTATATAAGTTGCTTTAAAAAAGTTCTGGAGCTATCCTTGCCCACTTTAGTCTGCAAGCCTGATCTTTAGTACTGATGTTCGTGTTTGTCAAAACGGTAGCTGATTCTCCCACTTTGGTGATAGGGAGTAATATATCAACCGTAAGTGGATTATGATCACTAAGACTTGACCAAGTGACCAATAGATCCTCAGTAAGAGGGACTAATGAAGCAGACATTAAAATGTGATCAATAGTGCTAGCTCTACCATTTCCTATGTAAGTAGATACTGGGGCCATATTAACCAACTGTGAGAGACAACGTAAGTTTTGATTTGCTAAAATACTCTCAAGGAGATTACCTAAAGATGCATGCTCAAAATGGTCTAATGAATAATTAAAATTTCCCTGATCCTGGTTTGAAAAACAGCTTAAATGAAATTTGGTGAATATTAAAATCCTCAAAAATTATTATTTCAAAATAAGATGACTTTGCCTCCTCATAGTATTCCAGGAAGTTTTTTAATTCTTGCAAATGTTCCAGCTTGTGCCCTCTGGTAAAATAATTATAAAAATGTATCACTAACACAGTGGGCCGATCCTTAAAAGCCAGTTCCACTGCCAAAACATTCTGAGAATTACAGTCAACCAAACAGATCTTAAAAGAAAGTTTCAGTGAAAATATTAACAGTAAACATCCTCTTGCTTTGCTTATGTTTGATGGAATGGCACATTTATGAAAAGAGGTGTAACTGTGTAAATAAAAACAATTGTTTGCTTCCCAAGTTTCCTGGAGGGCGATGATATGATGTAATGCTAGAAAATGTTCCCAGCATAAATTCCCTCTTTTAGCCATTATACCCGCTATGTTCCATGAAAGAGCTTTTCCATACTTGGCCCGCATGGTATTTTGGATCTGGAGTAATTCTGGGACTGCAGTGGTTATTTCAACATGAACCTCAAGCTCTGTTGTTTGTGCCTTTGGGTCCTGCAAAGTGGGGAGGAACCCTGTTCGGATTTATCACCTCGCTCTAGTCAGTCATTTTCTTCCAAGTTTTGTCAGTCTGTCAAAGCTTGAAATCTATTATACATTGGCAAATTATTTCCTATCTTACTTATACCCGCCGGGTTCCTTGACTTTACTATGGTATTTGCCATTGCCCTTGGATAAAATCTCCACGCTGTCTTTGAGGGTAGAAGTATTGCAAAGGAACTACCCCTATTTCAGAATTTAAATGATTCTGGTATGCACTGTATATCAAGATATTAGCTTTCTCTGGGTCCTTAAAATTAACAACTATACAATCTCCTTCACCGATCTTGTTAGTTTGGTGGCCTATCCACCCACTCTTCTGGCCATTATAAGGTCAGATGATATATACTGGCCATGTATTACCTTATTGGTGCACCAGTGGGTCACTTTATGAATTAAGTCCTGGGTGGTTTCCCTAGTTTCTTGAAAGAGAGGGGGGGACGTCTAGTAGGACTGCTACTGACGGTGCAGATGCAGGGGGTAAGTCAAGAATGTAAATGTAAATGTATTGCGATTTATATAGCGCACGTATCACCCGAAGGCATCAAGGAGCTTGCCTTGGGAACCCGTCCTGGTATTCCCCTGTGAGATAACCCCAGCAGGGTATCCACAAGGTGAAAGCCAGGCATCCCGCCGCGAGGGGCCGTAGTGGAGATTAAGCAATCTATTGCCCAGAGTCACAGACTGTGAACCCGTGAGTCGAGTAGGCACCGGAACGAGAATTATCGAGTCCGTGGAATTTTTGAGCCCAAGACTCGCCGAGGCGGGGAATTGAACCCTGGTCCAGGACCGATCTCAGCTTCCGGGTCTGCCGCCTCTAACCCCTGAGCCACACTTCTCCACATTTCCATATTTCCACTTCTCCATATTTCGGTTCACTGATTTAGATACGCCATGATTAGACTGACTATATGTAAATGTGGGTACCCTATGATAATCCCGGGGTCCTCCATCCTGAGCTGGCTCGGCGTTTTGAGCTACGAGTCCCATAGCTTCAGGTACCTTTAACTGACTTCGTCCTCTGGATATACCACTACCACTACTTCCTGAAGCAATAGGGCCACCTAAGTTTCGACCGTGTAGGTCCAGTTTGGTTTGAGTTTGTGTCTTATTTTGCAATACAGTTCCACCCTCTGCCACTAATAGGTTTGGCACAAAGGACATAAGGCATTTATTACAGTTAGTAATCCAATTATGCACCAGTTCCTCTACTTTATCATTTTTTGTATTATAGGTACTAAGAGTGTCTTTATCATTACTTTCATCTTTATAAGTAAGGAATTCGATAACTGCCCTTGGCCCAGATCAGATTGTGAAAATAACTGAGTCCGAATTTGTAGCCGTGGGGACCTCCTTATAGGCTCATTATAGACAGTTTGTTTTCTCTTCGGTGGTTGTAAGTCCGGGGCCACTTCAATTCCCTCTGTTATTCTATCGATTTTGGAACACACATCCGACTTGCCAGAGATGAGTATCTCGCTTGGCGGTGCAGAGGTTGTTGGAACTGCTGGGCATTCAGGAGGGGCCATATTGGCCGCAGGGTTCCCTTGTTTAACCTCCTCACTAGTGATTTGGCTTTGGAGACATTTACTAGCCTCTATGTATAGCCTACGCTCAGTCAGGGCTATTTGCTTCATAATTGCGTGCGCAGCTTTGGTCAAGAAGGAATCGATTTTACTCACCATGCATCCCCCCTCGGGACCCCACTGTATAGCGAGTGTTTTCCTTTTGCCAATATCGGCATTTGTCATCAAAGGTCCACTGTCTCTGTTCAAAGTCTTTTGTGGGGGTACTTAAAAGCTCAAAGAAACAAAGTTATTAAAAGTTACCTTGCTACTTTTGGATGAATGTCATACCGGGACTTAGACTTCAAGACGTTTAGCCAATCTTTACAAGTTTCTATCTAAAACGGCTAGAGTGTCTGGCCCAGCCTCCTCAGGGCACTGACAGGCGCAGACGGGCCTGCCCATGGTGTCCCGCGCTGTGGGAGTCTGCTCTCCTTCTTAAGCGCCTCCGGGGGCTGACTGCTTGACAGTGGTTGTGGCCGGCCCCCCTTGCTGTGGTGTCCGCAAGGGGGGCTGGGAGAAAGTAGTCCAGTGCTCCACTCCGCCAACAACTCCAGGCTGAAGCAAAGCAAATCACCAAATGCGGTCTTCCCGCGCTGCGCTAGTCCTCTCTTCTTCTTAAGCGCCTCCGGGCACTGACTGCGTGACCGTGTTGGTGGCAGTGATGGCAACAGCCGCAAGGGGGGCCGAGACAGGTAGTCCCGTGCTCCTCTTCCCCCACAACTCCAGGCTGAAGCAAAGCAAATCACAAAAATGCAGGCTTCCCATGCTGCGGGAGCCCAATTCTCCTTCTTAAGCGCCTCTGGGTGCTGAGTGCGTGGCGGTGGTGGTGGCGGAAATGGCAACGGCCTCAATGGGAGCTGGGATAGGTAGGCCTTGCTCCTCTTCCCCCACAATTCCAGGCGGAAGCAAAGCATATAACCAAATGCAGGCTTCCCATGCTGCGGGAGCCCGCTCTCCTTCCTAAGCGCCTCTGGGTGCTGACAGCGTGACGGTGGTGGAGGCGGCGCCTGCAACGTCCGCAAGGGGGGCTGGGACAGGTAGTCTTGTGCTCCTCTCCCCCCACAACTCCAGGCTGAAGCAAAGCAAATCACTAAATGCTGGCTTCCCGCGCTGCTGGAGCCCGCTCTCCTTCTTAAGCTCCTCCGGGCGTGACTGCGTGATGGTGGTGGTGGCGGCGATGGCTTTGGCCGCAACAGGGCTAGGTCAGGTAGTCCTGTGCTCCTCTCCCCCCACAACTTCAGGCTGAATCAAAGCAAATCACCAAATGCAGGCTTCCCGCGCTGCGGGAGCCTGCTCTCCTTAAGCGCCTCCGGGTGCTGACTGCCTGACGGTCGTGGTGGCGGCAACAGCAACACTCGCAAGGGGGGCTGGAACAGGTAGTCTTGTGCTCCTATCCCCCCACAAGTCCAGTCTGAAGCAAAGCAAATCACCAAATGCGGGCTCCCAGCGCTGCAGGAGCCTGCTCTCCTTCTTAAGCGCCTCACGGCGCTGACTGCGTGATGGTGCTGGTGGCAGCGACGGCTAGGGCCGCAAGGGGGGCTGGGACAAGTAGTCCTGTGCTCCTCTTCCCCCACAACTCCAGGCTGAAGCAAAGCAAATCACCAAATGCGGGCCAAAAATCTCTATTATTTTTATAATCCAGAGGAGGCGGCAGACTGGTTGGAAATTACCTTTACGCCTACCATGTCCCAGAACTCACTTCCGTCGGGTCAGCCAACAAGGCCCTTGTCGCAACGTGAAGATGCAGCCAGCCTGGATGAGCATCGGCGCAAAGCAGGTGCTACTAGTGTGAGCCCATCCTTGGAGCATATCTCGAATAGCCAAAGAGATGCCCTTCTGACAGCGGCGGCCCTGGCGGAGCACGATGCCCAGAACCGAGTGTTGTCTACACAATACTCTGATTCTGCCACAGTTCGTTCTGATTCAGACACCTGTTTGACATTGTTTCCATCAGTTACTGCTCAGACTGTGAATGATTATTAGAGTGGTGTGATGGGCCATCCCGAAATTGGTGATGTATGAGGTGTTACTCAGGGTGTTTCACTGTACAACGTGAAGATGGAAGGTCCAGTTACCATTATAGGAGGATGGGGCTAATGTTGGAACAATGTAAACAAGGTCACTACACACAGGGTAATGTGTGTTACGACTGGGGTAGTTGCCGCCCCCCCCTTGGTGACTGGACTATGGTATTTTCAGTTTCGAGTTCCTTTTGAACTTGCTTTTATGCTTTGGTTCTCTGCTGTTTTCCAGGGGATCCTAGTATTGGGGAGTTCAGATAGTTCTTCTTGCTCGGCTACAGATTACATGTTACTAGATAGTCCGAGAATCCGATATGCTCAGGGTCGAGCACTCCACTTGAGATGGATCTGATGGCATCCCCTAACAGGTATATATAGTTCATGGAATATCAGAAGGCATAGATTACCGGCGCAGCTTAACAGAAGGAACATTAATATTGTATTCCTTCAGGAAACCCACTTAAGTCATGCTGAAGCAATTAAACTACAAAAGAAATGGAGGGGACAATTGTTTTCACATCCTACTCGGCCTTTGCACGTGGGGCTGCGATCTGGGTTAGAAGTAGCACCCCTTTTAATTTATTGGAGCAAAAGGTCAATTTAAATGGCAGGTATGTCTTAATACATGGGTTTCTAGATAGGGAACACATTGTGATGGGAAGCATATATGCTTCAAACACCGATCAGACAAATTTCTGGGAGCCTTTAGCACAGTTTTAACGGGATGGGAAGAATATCCCTGGGTGTTGTGTGGAGATTTCAATGCAGTGCTTGATGTTGATTTAGACTGGTCGCACCCCCCTTTACACAAAACAGGAAGTACAACATTTGGCGGAAGCACGCAAAGGGTGGGCAGATAGATTGGGGATGCATGGAGTATGGCACATCCCAATAGCAGGGAATACTCCTTTCAGTCATCACCTCATAGGTTACATACCCGCATTGACAGAATATTTTGCTCCTTGACTTTACTTGACTTAGTAAGTGGTTCAACACACCTGGGCAAAACATTATCGGATCACAATCCCGTAGAACTTACCTTAAGATGGGACAGGATTCCTACTCTAGTACCGACATGGAGGCGGCAAGCCCTATTGTTAGAAGACTCGGTCTTTCATAGCACACTATACACAGCCATAGACAATTATTTTTCTGATAATGTGGATACAGAGTGCATGCGTCAGAATGAATGGGATGCCTTTAAGACCTTAATAAGGGGGTAGCAATTAGTATCAAAACGGGAGCACGGCTCGCTCTCATTGAACAACTTACAGAGGTCGAAAACTGCCTGGGTAGATTAGAACACTTACCGGAGGGGGAGTACACTGCCCCAGCGAAGAAAACTCATTGAGCTGAATATATGCCATCAAAAAAGGTATTTTGGTATTATTGTTAAGCTGTTTCTATGATGGCGCCTAAGCATTGGGTGCAGCAAAACAGGCCTCTATGTGGATCAGTCTATGCTTTTACCGCCCATCTCAAACTCCAACCCAGCAGTCAGAATCACCGGTGCTTTTGATGGAACTATGATGACGCCCCCTGGGCGGACCCCAAAACTGTTTTTACCTACTGCGGAGTCCGAGCAACCTTGGCTGATGACCGGTGAAGCTGTACTATACACGTGATTCTGCGCAAAGTATTGCCATTTTTTAGTTTCTTTTCAAAATCTAGTGATTTTGAGATTGTACAAATTGAACATAATCGTGTGTCTTCGCCCCCCCCCCCCCATCCCTTTTCTTTTTGTTGTTGTGTGTACATTTTTCTCTCCTTACAGGTACAATGCGACCTTCTACCACCCAAAGAATCAGGTTATAAATTTACCTATTCTTTCACTTTTGTTCACATTACCACTTACTGGTCCTGAAGAAAGCCTACTGACCAACTGTCAACTGAGACTGAAACATGTCGACCGTTTTTTATAAACTATTTTAGTGCGCTAGAATTCATAATCCATTCCACAGCTGCACGAACCAATTTTATAATTGTCCGAATCCAGATTCATTAAAGTCCATTTACTGGCTGTCCGGGCAATTTTTAATATATCACCACCTTCCCACCCACTTTTTCACTTTTCCACGTTCACTACTGCCTTAACCAAAGTTAAAGCTTCCTGGCGGAGGGTGCACACAAGAGAACTGACCCATGGATTACGCACTCACGTGTTAAAAGAAGCGGGGACACATCATATACCGCTACGAGAAAATCCCAAAAAAAACACGTGTATGAGGGTCTTTTTATTGGGAGACACCCAGCTACCTACCTGCAGACCTTGGTTCATGCAGGACTAGTGATCCTTTCCCCTAATTGATTAGAAAAAACCTCTGAGTCTAGCCTGCGCTATATAAAACTTTGCAAATAAAAAAAAATAAAAAAATAGAACAGGAAACTGCACATGACGATACACAACAGGCACAATTACAAGAAACACATATAAAATATGCAGAACTTTTAGAAGACCTACATATACTAGACTATCATCTTTACACTCAGAAACAACATGCCACAGCGGATAGAGCTGGCCCCCATCTTTCTAAAATTATTAAAGACGCCTCAGCGGTATCCCCTATTCTAGAAATTCTGAATATGGAGGGAGACACAGTTAGTACCCAACTGGAAATAAACACAGCTTTCAAAAGCTACCATGAGAAATTCTATGAGAAACCGGCAGACTTTAACAATGTAGATTTTGAGCCCTTCTTTGACAATCTGCAGCTCCCACAATTATTGAGAAATCACAAAGAGAAAGTAGAACTGCCGATAACTAGCATGGAAATACGACGGGCGATCAAAGATCTGCCTCGCAATAAAGCACCAGGCAGTGATGGCCTGCCTGTTGATTTTTATGCAACCTACTCTATTTGCTGGTACCTCATTTAGAACGGCTATATCATACATCATTGATGCTGATGCGCTTCCACAGTTGATACATACTGATCAATGCAGATTTGTGCCGGGCAGAAGCACAGCGCTTAATATTAGGAGTTTGCACCAAATCATGACAGGTACACCAACAACAGACAAGGCAAGGGGATGCATTTTGCTTGATTTACGACAAGCTTTTGACTCCCTGCACTGGCATTATATGTTTTATACCCTTTCCAGGTTTGGCATATAAGCAACATATACACAGTGGATGCGACTGCTGTATTTGAACCCCACAGCACGAGCACGTATAGGACAGCACATCTCACAGCAGTACAGTGTGCTCGGGGTACCAGACTGAGATGTCCGCTTTCGCCATTATTATTTATTTTAGCTTTGAAGCCCCTCTTACATAAACTCCAGAATGCGATGGGTCACAAGGGAATTGTAATGGGGCATGGTACACACATCGTCTCTGCATATGCGGATGACCAAATAATATATTCCAAAAACTTGAATGAGGATTCGGAACCCATTCCCTCTACCTTTGACACGTTCCAGAGATTATCAGATCTCTTGATCAATGAAAACAAATACTATGCCTATTTTTTTACGGATATTACACGTAGTGATTCCCTATGCTTTGGAAAGTAGAAATTTCAGATAGCACCTGATACTTTCCGGTATCTAGGAATCCAATTATATAGGGACACAATAGACTTGCTCGATGATAACTTAAACCGTGCTATAACCGCTCTCAAACCCCAAATAAGATTCTGGACTTCCCTGCCCATATCTGTGGCTGGCAGGGTGGCTATTGCCAAAATGGTAATGCTCCCTAGGATGTTCTATTATTTTGCTAACTTGCCCATAATTGTCCCAGCACAGCTATTTGAATTGTTGACCTCCTTATTAATTGAACTGATCTGGGGAACTGGCCGTAGGCATATTGGAATTACGAAAATGCAATTGGGCATACAACAAGGGGGAATGAGGGCCCCGGATCTGACGGCGTATTGTTATGCAAGCCAACTGCAGTGGCTGGTGTACTGGGTGGCAAGACGTAATATTCAGGAGATAGATATGACTAGCCAGGCATGGGAAAGAGGAGACTTACATACATTCTTATTGCCCAATAGCAAGAGCCCTCTGACGGTGCCTCACTTATGCCCCTACAATTCCCCTTTTGGGAATCCCCTCTCAGATGGGTACAGTTACTAGTCGACGACTGTTGGCTTGGGGAGAGGCGGAAGTGAAAACTATTGATATGTTCTTTTTAGATGGTACCCTAATGCCCATGACATCTTTGTTCAAGAACATGGAGTGAAGCCTACATTGTTCCTTTTACAAGGTAGTATTTCTCGATACATACACTGGGAGACCAGAACCAGAAATGCATGCCCTGCTCACTATGCAATATTTATTGGGAAATAGGAGTCACTTGACGAAGTGGCTTTATAGAGGCATTTGTATGATAGCAGCGGTGCCGCTTCAACATCTCCGTAGCAAATGAGACCGGGATTTGGGGTGAGCGCTTACTGATAAAGAGTGGGACGCCATGTTGGGATACCCGAAAAAGGTATCTAGAAACCCTAAATTCACATTTATACAGTTTATGCTCTTCCCTGGGGCTTATTTGACTCCATGCAGACTGAGTTCCATGTTTCCAGACGTAGCTGATAGTTGCCCCTGCTGTCTTTCACCGGATGCAGGTCTGCTCCATATGATATGGAGCTGCCCAAAACTACGACACTATTGGGTGTCCGTAAATACAATACTGCAGGATATTGCCCCAATACGGAACAATTACTTGATGAAGTACTGTCTATTAGGGTTTGGTACCAAAGGGAGGAAGGGAAACCTGATTAACACATTTGCTAATCTTTTTCTTTTACTAACTAAGCGCAACATTACCATGCGGTGGAAGACTGCTAAAACACCATTGTTACAGGAATGGCACAATGAAATGGTCAGATGGGGCAGGGTGGAGGGTGCTGAGCTGCAGAGAGAACACAGGGAATGCGTAAAAAGCCAATTTCCATGGACTGGACTATGTTGTTAGAAGAATTTGTTGCTGTTGATATGCAAAGGTACTAACGGACTACTTATTTACCCCCTCAAGTCTTTCAATGAACCACTGGCAACAGGATGGGCTGTAATATGTCTTTATTATGCAAAGTATGTATGCCTTTATTATACAAAGTAATTTACTGTTATTATGGAGAGGTTTGGGTTTCTGTGGACATAGGATATTACAATGGGCCCACTGAGGGCGTGGTACTTTGGCTGAGCCTGCAGGGGTGGGCATAGAGGTAGTTAGTTAGTTTTTTGGAAAAAGAAACGTAATCACCAGGGATTGTTATATTACTTACTTGTATAATATGAAGCAGCCCACAAAGGTTGGATCATATAGACAACCGTCTGCAAATCACTCTAGAAATGGGGTTCTCTACACCTGTTTTGATGTTAAATGCTGATTACTTCTGTATATGAGCACTGCTTTGCTATCAGACTGCACCATTAATCTTGTGAACGTTTATATGATGACATGTATGCGTACAACATAATATCTTCTGGTTTCATCTTTAATATGTAAAATAAAGAAAATATGAATTTAAAAAACTCAAGGGTATAACACACCCTTCCTCCAACCTCAGAGAGTTTAGTTCCCACTAGGTTAGGTAGGTGCAACACCTCACCACACTTAGAATGTCGACTAAAGGAAATGCCAGTGGCTCTCTGCCCTCTATATACAGTGAGTTTTCGTTCCAAGAATCGTATGCCCTGTCTGCCTCTACAAAACTGAAGACATAGAGAAGTGGCAACAGTCAACGTCTAATTGAGATGTTACTGTTAGATGACCTTAGGAAGGCCCCTGTGTCAGATAAACAGGACAGAGTGGGTGAGGCTGGGAATGAAGACTGGTCCGGATGTGACACCTTTTATAACCTAGACTCAAACCGTGGCCAGGAGAACCAAGATGGGTGCCACCTGGATTGCTCAGATCTTCAGGGAGGTGATGGAGAAGGCCAAGAAGGCACCCCTCCTGGAAGAGTACAGAGTTTACCAAGGGCATCTAGATAGCCCTCTGCAGAGTCAGATCACTCAGGAGAGTGTTTTTGGACCGCTGTATCTAGCAAGAGGGACCACTCTTTTGATAGGGAATACCAATTTCTTTAATTTGAGAAAGCTAGGCTTAAGATCAGGCAAGAGCAATTGGTCCTTGATAAAGAGTCCATAGAAGTCCAGAGAGCTAGAAAAAAGTTGGGACTAGAGTCCCATGGTGTCAGAAACAGCTTCCCTAGAGTTAAAGAACATTATTTTGACAATAGGAACCTGAGCAAGATTGTCCCTCCCTACCATGTTGGGGTGACATCCGTAAATGGATAACTGCTTTGGAGAGGGCCTGTAAAGTTCAGAGGGTCCCTCAGGAGCAATGGGCAGCTATATTGTGGCCTTCCTTTGCTGACAAAGGTAGAGATACGCTCCTCACTATTAGAGAAGAGGATGCTGACAACTATTCAATCTTGAAGAGTGCTCTCATTGATGGGTTTGGCATAACTACTATACAGTATAGGATTAAGTTCAGAGATACCCAGAAGACACAGCATCAGGATTGGATGGACTTAGTGGATAGTGACATTAGGGCTCTGGGAGGCTGCTTCCTTGGCAGCAAAGTGAATGATTTGAAGGGGTTGTACAATTTGTTTATGAGGGAGCAGATCCTCAATAATTGCCAAAATCAGTTGTTGCATCAGTACCTGGTTGACTCTGATCTGACTTCTCCCCAAGAACTGGGAAAGAAGGCAAATAACTGGGTCAGAACCAGGGTGAAGCAGAACCACCAGAACAATGGTGGTGACCAGAAGAAGGAAGATGCTAAAACTCCTGATAAGGGTGGGGACAAGGGTAAAGATCAAAATTCTTCATCAGGGCCCCAAAAACCTGCCTCTGGGTGTCAAGTCACAATCAAACAAAGGTAAAGGCAAAATAAAACCTTAGTGTTATCTTTGTAAACAGAAGACACATTAGACAAGAGAAGCTGATGGTCCAAAAGCCAAGGAATATCCTCCCACCACAACTGCCCCTAAGGCAACTGCATCCCCTAGCCCAAGTACAGGTGGTGGTACAGGGAACAAGAGATTAGTAGGGTTGACCTTGGGGTCTGAGATGGATTCTGGCTAGTTTGTGATGGTGGCATGGATCTTGCCACCTTATTCATCAGTCCCAGGAACCTGGGCAAATACAGACAACAGCCTTTGATCAATGGTAAGAAGGCCATGGCATACAGGGACACATGTGCAAGTGTTACTGTGCTGACAAATAATCTTGTGGGCCCTGACCAAATCATACTTGAAGAAATGTACCAAGATACCAATGCTAACAATGCCAGGACTGATCATTCCTTGGCAGTTGTTAATTTCAGCTGGGGAGGGGTACCTGGGCCTCAGACAGTTGTGGTTAGCTCAGACCTTCCAGTAGAGGGTTTGTTGTGAAATGATTTGGAAACCTCAGCCTGGGCTGAGGTATAGTTACGGACTCATGCAGCAATACTGGATATCACTGCAGATGTGTTTGATGTGACCAGGTCACAGGCCACGCTGGCTAACACTGAACAGGCATTGGATCCTGGAACAATGGACTGAAGGCCTTCCAAGAGAAGGAGAAGGAGGGGTAAGGATAAGTCTTCCCCCAGACTCAGTGTGAGGATCAGTCTCTTGAGGGAATTGACCTCAGTCCCTGTGAAGGAACTGTCTCAGATGAACTGGAACCTGATCAAATTGAGTTCTTGGGGACAGGGGGCCTTTCAGGGCAGACTTGAGTTTGGAGCAGCAAATCTGCCCCTCTCTTGAACCCCTCAGACAGCAAGCTGGTGCTGAGGCTGCTGGAAATGTCAGTGGATATCACAATCAATCAATCAATCAATCAATCAATCAAAGACATTTATAGAGCGCACTACTTACCCGGAGGGTCTCAAGGCGCTTGGGGGGGGGGGGGGTGCTGCTACTGCTCGAACAGCCAGGTCTTGAGCTTCTTCCTGAAGGAGAGGTGGTCCTGGGTCAGGCGCAGGTCGGTCGGGAGGGAGTTCCAGGTCTTGGCGGCCAGGTAGGAGAAGGACCTTCCTCCTGTTGTCGTTCTTCGGATGCGGGGGACGGCGGCGAGGGCGTGACTGGCTGATCGGAGATGGCGTTTGGGAGCGTAGAAGTTGATGCGGTTGTTGAGGTAGCTCTGGCCTTGATCGTGTAGGGCTTTGTGTGCGTGGGTGAGGAAACGGAAGGTGATTCTTTTGTTGACGGGGAGCCAGTGCAGGTCTCTCAGATGTCCGGAGATGTGGCTGTGTCGTGGGATGTCGAGGATGAGTCTGGCTGAGGCGTTCTGGATCCGCTGGAGTCTCTTCTGGAGCTTGGCGGTGGTTCCGGCGTAGAGGGCGTTGCCGTAGTCCAGTCGGCTGGTGACGAGGGCCTGGGTGACCGTCTTCCTGGTCTCGGTGGGGATCCACCGGAAGATCTTCCGTAGCATGCGCAGGATGTTGAAGCAGACGAGGAGACGGCGTTGACTTGTCTGGTCATGGTGAGGGAGGAGTCCAGGATGAAGCCCAGGTTGCGTGCGTAGTCTGTCGGTTTGGGTGCGGTGCCCAGGGCGGGGGGCCACCAGGAGTCCTCCCAGGCGGAGGGCGAGGGGCCCAGGATGAGGACTTCCGTCTTGTCTGAGTTCAGTTTCAGGCGGCTGGTCGTCATCCACTTGGCTACGTCTTTCATCCCTTCGTGAAGGTTGGCTCTGGCGGCGGCGGGGTCGTTGGTCAGGGAGAGGATCAGCTGGGTGTCGTCAGCGTAGGAGATGATGTTGAGGTTGTGTTGGCGTGCGATGGCCGCGAGGGGGCTCATGTAGACGTTGAAGAGGGTGGGGCTCAGCGAGGATCCTTGAGGGACGCCGCAGATGACTTCGGTGGCCTCTGACTTGTACGGTGGTAGACGGACTCTCTGTGTTCTTCCGTCGAGGAAGGAGATGATCCATTCCAGTGCCTTCTCCTGGATTCCAACGTTGCTGAGGCGCTGCACTAGGGTGCGGTGGCAGACAGTGTCGAATGTCGCGGAGAGGTCTAGTAGGATGAGGGCTGCTGTTTCTCTGTTGTCCATCAGGGCTCGGATGTCATCGGTGGCAGCGATGAGGGCGGTCTTGGTGCTGTGGTTGGCTCGGAAGCCAGACTGTGAGGGGCCGAGGGATCCATTCGTCTCGAGGAAGGCGGCCAGCTGTTTGTTGACGGTCTTCTCAATGACTTTGGCTGGAAACGGGAGGAGCGAGATGGGGCGGTAATTCTTGAGTTCGGTGGGGTCCGCTGTAGGTTTCTTTAGTAGGGCGCTGAGTTCGGCGTGCATCCAGCTCTCCGGGAAGGTGGCGGTGTCGAAGGAGGTGTTGATGATGTCCCGCAGGTGGGGTGCGATGACAGCGTCGGCCTTGTTGAAGACGTGGTGAGGGCAGGGGTCGGTCGGAGATCCGGAGTGGATGGAGTTCATCATGCGGACGGTGTCTTCGGTGCTAATCGGAGTCCAGGCGCGGAGGGTGGTGGTGGGGGGCGGTGGTTCAGTCGTGGCGTGCGTCGGTTGAGTGCTGAAGCTGTTGTGTATGTCCACGATCTTGTTGTGGAAGTAGGAGGCGAGGGAATTGCAGAGGTCTTGCGATGGGGTGATGTCTTTGTTTCCGGCGTTGGGGTTGGAGAGCTCTTTCATGATGTTGAAGAGTTCCTTGCAGTTGTGTGCGTTGTTGTCCAGCCGGTCCTTGAATGCAGTTTTCTTGGTGGCGCGGATCAGTTGGTGGTGCTTCCGGGTGGCAAGCTTGAGGGCGGTCATGTTGTCCGGTGTTGGTTCCCTTCTCCAGGCTTTCTCGAGGGCTCGGTAGTTCTTCTTGGAGCTCTTGAGTTCGTCGGTGAACCATGGGGCCTTCTTGCTGCCGGGTCTGCTGGGCGGGGTCCTCAGTGGGGCGAGTTCGTCCGCGCAGTTGCTGATCCACTTCGTGAGGTTGTCGGCGGCCTGGCTGGCGTTCGCTGAGCTGGCGGGAGGGTGCTGGCTCAGGGAGGCGGCGAGCTGGTCGGCTGTGATCTTGTTCCAGCTTCTTCGAGCAACCTGTTGCTGGTGGTGGTGGATCGTCGTTTTTCTGAAGGTGAAGTGGACGCAGCTGTGGTCCGTCCAGTGGAGTCCAGTGGCGTGGCTGAAGGCGATGTCTTTGCTGGATGAGAAGACGGCGTTGAGTGTGTGTCCGGCGAGGTGGGTGGGGGTGGATACCAGCTGCTTGAGTCCGAGGTTGTCGAGGTTGTCGAGCAGGGTGATGGTGTTGCGGTCGTTGTTGTTCTCCAGGTGGAAGTTGAGGTCCCCCAGGAGGATGTAGTCAGCGGAGGGGAGGGCATGCGGGCTGAGGAAGTCGGCGATGTCCTCGCTGAATTGTGTGCGTGGTCCCGGGGGTCGGTAGATCAGGGTGCCTCTGAGGGTGGTCTTCGGGTCTGTGCGGATCTGGAAGTGTAGGTGTTCGGCGGTAGTCAGGGTGTCGTCAGTGTTGGTCGTGATGTGGATGGTGTTCCTGTGGATGATGGCGATGCCTCCTCCCGTCTGTTTGACGCGGTCTCTTCAGGAGATCTTGTATCCTTCTGGGATGGCGATGGCGATGTCGGGTGCTGAGGAGTCGTTCATCCAGGTTTCCGTGAGGAAGGCAACGTCAGGAGCTGTGGTGTCGAGGAGGTTCCAGAGTTCGATGGCGTGTCTGTGGACGGAGCGGGTGTTGAGCAGGATGCACTTGAGGTGGTTGCTGCTGGTGTTCGGCTTGGCGGGTGCTGGTGCGAGGCAGGTCCGGATGCAGGTGAACTTGCAGGCGTGGCAGCTGAAGGGTCCGTGGGTGCGTCTCGGGGTGGCTCGTGGCATCCCGGGACTCGGCCGGTGTTGAGTGCGTTGAGGGTGGCGGCGGTGTACATCCGGCGGGTGGGCTGGCCTCTGCGGGGGCCAGGGGTTCGGGCGCAGGGCGCGGTCCAGGCGCGGACGGGCGCAGACGGGCGCAGACGGGCTTACCTTTGGCGCGCCTTCGGCGCACAATCGGCGCGCCCGCTGCGCGTTCGCACGGTCACCACATATATGGTGAAGTGCGAGGGAGGGCGGAGCAGCTGGGAGGCGGGAGCGGGGAGGGCACAGAAAGAAAAGGGGGCGTGGTTAGCGATGGAGGCGGGAAGCGGGGAGCGGGGAGGGAGGAGACCGGGGGGAGCGAAAACAGGGGGACAGGCGAGAAAAACTACAGCAAGCACAATACAAATATACAAAATAAAAGTTAAACAGGCAGAGGGGCACACAGCAATGAAAACGGGGTACAGGAGCCTTCAGTATCAGGCGAGCACAGCGCTAGACCTCAGGAGACCACGCCGCTCGGTGGCAGGGGGCGTGGTCACACGGCGGCGGCAGGGGCAGCGAGGCAGGCGGGAGGCACACGCAGCAGCTGGTGGCCGTGCGGCACGGGGGGTGTCCTAAGCTAGGTCACACTCACCTGCGTCGCACGGTCACCATATATGGCCAAGTGCGAGGGAGGGCGGAGCAGCTGGGAGGCGGGAGTGGCGAGGGCACAGAAAGAAAAGGGGGCGTGGTTAGCGACGGAGGCGGGAAGCGGGGAGCGGGGAGGGAGGAGACCGGGGGGAGCGAAAACAGGGGGACAGGTGAGAAAAAATACAGCAAGCACAATACAAATATACAAAATAAAAGTTAAACAGGCAGAGGGGCACACAGCAATGAAAACGGGGTACAGGAGCCTTCAGTATCAGGCGAGCACAGCGCTAGACCTCAGGAGACCACGCCGCTCGGTGGCAGGGGGCGTGGTCACACGGCGGCGGCAGGGGCAGCGAGGCAGGCGGGAGGCACACGCAGTAGCTGGTGGCCGTGCGGCGCGGGGGGTGTCCTAAGCTAGGTCCTAAGTTAGGTCTTCCATCATCCCAAAAAATCACAAGATTTTTTGGGATGATAGACTCAGTGTGTACAGACCCCAAGCCTGGTGCCACCTGGAGGTTGGTCATACCTCTGAGGTTTAGGGGCTTCCTACTCACCCTAGCACATGATATCCCCTTAGCAGGACACCTAGGCCAAAGTAAGACTTGGGAGAGGCTTGCCCCTCACTTTCACCGGCTTCACATGTCAGTAGACACCAAGGAGTTTTGTCGCTCTTGTACCACCTGTCAAGCCATTGGTAAGTCAGGTGGTAGCACAAAGGTCACCCTCATACCTCTACCTGTGGTGGGGGTTCCCTTTGAGAGGGTTGGAGTTGATATCATTGGTCCCATGAACCCTCCTACTGCATCTGGACACAGTTACATTCTAATGGTGGTGGACCATGCCACTATGTATCCAGCGACTATATTCCTTAGATCTACCACAGCTCCTGTGGTGGCCAGGGCCCTCCTAGGAATTTTTTCCAGAGTGGGTTTCCCTCAGGAGGTCTTGACTGACAGAGGTACAAACTTCATGTTAAGTTATATCACTGCAATGTGGAAGGAGTATGGAGTGAACTACAAGTTCACCACACCCTATCACCCATAATGCAATGGGTTAGTTGACAGGTTCAACAAGACCCTCAAGGGCATGATCATGGACTTCCCAGAAAAGCTTAGGAGGAAATGGGATATCCTGTTGCCCAGGCTTCTCTTTTCCTACAGAGATGACCCAAAAAAGGGGGTTGGATACAGTCCTTTTGAACTTTTGTTTGGGCATCCGGTTAGGGGTCCCTTGTGTTTGGACAGGTGGGAGTTACCTGTCAAACCTCCCTAACAAGATGTAGTGGACTATGTACTTGGTCTCTGCTCGAGGATGGCTGAGTACATGAAGGAAGCAAGTAAAAACCTTGAAGCAAGTCAAGAATTGCAAAAAGCTTGGCATGACCAAAAGGCTGTACTGACTGTTTATCAGCCAGGACTGAATGTGTGGGTGTTGGAGCCTGTGGCCCCAGCAGCTCTCCAAGATAGGTGGAGTGGACCCCATACCATTCTTGAGCAGAAGGGATAGGTCACCTACCTTGGTGGACCTTGGTTCTCCCAGTAGCCCCCACAGGGTGCTCCATATGAACAGGCTCAGGCCATACATTGACAGGGCTGAGATGGGCTTGCTCATGGTAACTGATGTGGGACAGGAGGAAGAGAGCGACTCACTCCCTGAACTACTCTCACAGAACCCTGTTGATGGATCTGTTGATTGTGTAGCTTTGGCAGCCAGCCTCACTTTCAAATTGATTGTAGGAAGGTCCTCAATCAATACAGACACATGTACACATGTTCTCTCTGACTCCTAGTCAGACCATCTGGTGTACCCATGAATTGGACACAGGTGAAAGTCTATTAAACCTGTTAAAAAAAAGATTAAGAGGCAGCCTGACCATGTCAGAGATTGCATCAGGACTGAGGTCCAAAAGATGCTAGAGTCGAGAGTAATTGAGCCCTCAGATAGCCCTTGGGGTAGTCCAATGGTCTTGGTACAAAAACCTCGCACCCAGGGTGGTAAGAGAGAGATGAGGTTGTGTGTTGACTACAGGGAACTCAATGCAGTCACTAGGACTGATCTTCATCCAATTCCTAGGGCAGATGAGCTTATTGACACTTTTGCCTCAGCCACGTTCTTGAGCATATTTGACCTCACTGCTGGCTATTGGCAAATCAGACTAGCTGAGGATGCCAAACCATAAACAGTATTTTCAACCCCTAGTGGGCATTACAATTTATGGTAATGCCCTTTGGTTTTGAAGAATGCACCTGACACATTCCAAAGGAGGCTGGTGAAAAAAGTCCTTACAGGCCTGGAAGCCTATAGTGCAGCAGTGCAGCATATCTTGATAATATAGTTGTATTTAGCTCCACCTGGGAGGATCACCTGGTCTCTCTTATGAATGTTTTGGAGGATCTGTAAAGACCAGGCCTCACTATCAAGGCCACTAAGTGCCAGATAGGGCAGAGCAAGGTTGTGTACCTGGCCCACCTTGTGGGTGGAGGTCAGGTTCAACCTTTACAGAGCAAAATCCAAACCATATGGACTGGGTTGCTCCCACTACCCAGACTCAGATCAGAGCTTTCGGGGCCTGACTGGTTATTAAAGGAGATTTGTTAAACAATATGGGTCTATAGTGACTCCCTTGAATGATCCAGCATGAAAGAGAATGCCCAAGAAAGTGTAATGGACAATTAGCTGTCAGAAGGCATTTGATGATCTCAAGCAGTCCATGTGCACTGCTCCCATTCTGCACAGTCCAGACTACTCCAAGCAATTTATTGTCCAAACACATGCATCTGAGTAGGAATAGGGGCTGTGTTGTCACAACTTAAGGCAGAGGGCCAGGAACAACCAGTAGCTTTTATCAGCAGAAGGTTGACCCCCAGAGAGAAACTTTGGTCAGGTATAGAGAGGGAAGCCTTTGCTGTGGTCTTGGCCCTGAAGATGCTGAGGCCACACCTGTTTGGCACTCACTTCATTGTTCAGATAGACCATAAACCCCTCCTATGGCTAAAAGAGATGAAGGGTGAAAACCCCAAACTTTTGAGTTAATGGACTATAGAGTGGAACATAGACCTGGGAGTAACCATGCCAATGCAGATGGATTCTCCAGATATTTCCACATGGAAAATGAAGACTCAACTGAGCAACGTTACTGTCATCTCCTTACATGGGGGGGGGGGGGCTGTGTAGGAAAGTAGGATCTGCTTCTTATGGTTACCCCCACTTTTTGCTTCATGTTACACTGTTTTTTACTAGTCTGACTGGGATCCTGCCAATCAGGACCCCAGTCTATCTGCTTTCTCCCTAAAATGTATGTCATGTACTTAGGTACACTCCAGATTGGATACTGGGGTGCCCTTGTCAGTCCCTTGTATATGGTACCCATGTACCTAGGGCATAGGTACCCCAGAGGCCTCCCATGGGCTAAAGCATGCATTATGCCACCCATGAGAGGTCATGCAAAATTGGAACT
Source organism: Lissotriton vulgaris (assembly GCF_964263255.1). NCBI lineage: Eukaryota > Metazoa > Chordata > Amphibia > Caudata > Salamandridae > Lissotriton > Lissotriton vulgaris. Next base: position 553,744,495 of record NC_141693.1, on the reverse strand, counting down.
ACAGGTCTGTCATTGCAGGAAACTCGTAATTCCAGCTCCCATGATGCATATTGCGGCTTCAAAACTGCCGGAACGCCACCAGGTTCCCTGGCGGCTGTGGCGCACCAATGGCAGTCCGACTACCCTAATTGTAATAGGGCCCAGTCGGAACACCGCCACTGGTGCGCTCCCGCGAGTCTGGAGTTCCATGAACCGCCAGACTCATAATCCTGCCCTGAGTGATGATTGGGACTTCAATCATGTTTGTAAAATAATGTCTCTTTGCCTAAATTTCACACTATAACTTTATACAGGTATACAGCCAGATGGCATCTAAAGTTACAAAAACATGTTAGAAGATTTTGAACCAAAGACTGTATAAATGTATCCACATTTGTGCCAGAATTTCTGTTGGGGAGCCATTTCCAGAAATATTCAGACAGCTCCAAGATCACTCTTGAAACGGCTCTATGAAAAATAGCAGCAAAAACATATACCTAATGTGTAAAGGATAAGCAATGCTAGGGAACTGAATGGTAGGGCTATGACTTACTTTACAATATGGAATGTGCCTTTCAGAAATTTCCCTCAAGCCGATATCCTCATAGCAAGTTTTACTAAGGTTCCATTAATGAGGGAGACTTCTGCCTGGAAGGCCCTATATTTCTGGAAATGGCTCACAAATAGAATATATCGACCAATTTATGGATTCATTTCTACAGCCTTTGGTTCAGGGTACTTGGCGTCTTAATAGCGACTTCTTTCCATTGGCAAATATATACTCCATTGAACACCCATAGTTGGGCGCCTAAATTTATGTTTATGTTTGAAAGTGTTAGTTTATGAATGACATTACATTTCAAACAGTATAATGGTCTCCCCCAATCATAATATCGGTACAAAACCCTTTTATGGTTTTGCTTTTCCTGCCACTGTGCTTTCATAGGGTGAAGTTGGAGCAGATTAAACATGTTTGAAATGATGAAGGCCCCCATTTCTCATTACCTTTTACAAAATTGGGAACATCATTGTATGCCTTTACAGTCACTGTTTTTCTTTTGTTCACTGAAATGGATGTGCCTTACAGCATATTGTTGCACATCCTTGAAATTGATTACAATCCAAACTGCTGTAACATTAGGTCTTAGTGTAATGAATAGCTGGAAACCCACTTATCTCTTTTTTACTGTTGGAAAATGTAATGACTTTAAGTATATTAATTTTTTATCATTAACTTACAAGTTTTACTTTTCAGCAAATGGAATGTGTACAGTGGCCTATAAACTTCAGATTGAAAGTCACCAATTTATGTGTTGCTCCTTTGTACAGTATGCACCACATTTATTAGCACACACACTTTGCTACACTGAACTTTTTGTTTGAGATTTTAATGTTATTTGCATACATGTGTGGTGTTTAGGAACTAGGTACAGTTCCCACAATGGTATAAGGTCACATTTTCACATTTATGGTTCATGCCATGCAATGGTTTGACTTAACTATGCATGTAAATAAATTATATATGATAAGGGTGCTACAAAAGAGGTAATATAAATGTAAGATGTTTTATTCATTGCACAAAATGACTAGTTCATTTAATACCAACTTTAAATTTTAGGTTTATTGGGATTGTGAGGTGAAGATAGTTTCGATGATCATGACCAACACTTGCAAATTAGACATATACTTCAGGGAGCTTAGGACTTCTGATCCTCTAAGGAGTACATTTGATGTGAAACAAATTGACAATAATATGAATTATAACATGTTAAGTTTCACTGTATTATATTATGTGACTTTCTTTTTTCTGTGTATGGCTCTGGTTTCAGGAGTAACTTTCTACATGAACAAATACTGCAGTATGTGCAAATCAGGTGATGTGGTGCTGTGGTGCTGCATGGAATTCATTTACAAATTAAGTAATGGTGTATTGTTTGATTGTTATTATTACAAATAAAATGAATATATAACTAAGGGGGTCATTACGATGATGGTGACACCACCACCAACAGGCTGTTGGTGGCCGTCTCACTGCCATCGGAAGGCCATTTCCCGCCCACCATCATTACGGTGGCTGGCGGTTCCATGGAGGTGGGAAACTCCGACCACCACGCATCGAACGAGCTCCTTGAACCTGCCGGTGTGGCAGAGTGCTTCCCAATGCCTCCATTGGTGGCGGTGCCTGCCGTAGGTATTAGGATGCCCCTCCCTGCCAGCCTTTCCATGGAGTTTCACTCTCAATGGAAAGGCTGGCAGGGTTGGACATTGGGGGCCTGTAGTGGACCCCCCTGCACCCCTGGCACATTTCTTTGGGTGGTGGGGGCCCCTATGGTGTCCCCTCACATATCCCTGCACCATGTGGCAGGCACCGCATGGTGCCTACCACGTAGTGCAGGGATATTGAAAATGTCTCGTTTTGACACTGCGGCAGGTGCTGCAGCAAGCAGCACTCGCGGCAATGTAAAGTATGGGCATTGCGACCGCCGTTGAGGCAGTCGCAATGTGGGACCTTGCCGCCTTGTAGGCAGGCGGTCGCAGTCCCCGATACAATGGCGGACAGACTTCAGTCCATCCGTCATCGTAATGAACCCCTAACCTTTTTAGGAACAACAGTTATCTCACATTAAGATTGTGAATCAAGGTTTGAATTGGATCTTTCCAGCTTCTTGCTTTGTATTTTCTCCAGTGTTGTTGGATTACTATATCGAATTGATGAAAATAAACTGGGATATTCTGTTGCCTGATAATATGAGATTAGTATTGCTTGCTTAATGCAGTGGAATCATTATAACCAATGATTGGGTACTTTTTTAAATTAGTAATTTAAGGTAAAACCTTTATATGTTTTTAATTGATGGTGTATGCCTTGTTTATGAATTGTTTGTTGTTTGTATCTTTATTGTTGCTCTGAAGAAGTTTCCTAGGAATGAAACGCATTGACTGCAGTTGATGATGTATGCTTGGCCTTCAAAATATGCTTTGATTTCAAATAATGCACCATTAGGTTGATTGATATATTGTGAATTTTTGACAATTGACATTAGGGGGCGATTACAATGTCGATCGGAAAGTATTTCGACCAACTCGATTTTGGAATGGTTTCCAACGGACTCAGTTCGGGCAGTCCGACCGACCAATTAAGATGGTTCTGAACACCATTCGGTCGTACTCCCATTGACTCCAATGGGAGCCTGTGTTCCGTTTACTGCACAGGCTCCCATTGAAAAAAGGGGTGGGCGCGGAAAACGTTGCACCCTGTGGTGGGCACCCCATGATGCCTGCCACTCTGTGCATGGTTGTAAAGAGGGGGCCCATGGGTACCCCCACAGGGCCCCAACAAGAGGCGTCCGGGTGAAGGGGGGCCTGATACAGTCTACCAAAGTGGGATTCTGACAGCTGATCCTGTCGGACAGATCCATCCGACATCATATTTGCTCGGTCGGAAACACGAGTTGGCTCTGACCGACTTGGTGTCTCCAAATGCAGTTCAGACGCAAGTCGGACGGTCCGAACAGTTTCCGACCATCGCAATCGGGCAGTCAGAAATGTTTCTGAGTCAGTCGGAAACAAGGCTGCTGAAGCGGATTCAGACTAACTGAATTACGTCTAGAGCCTTTCCGACTGACATTGTAATTAGCCCCATAGTGTTGAGTTATATTTTCAACATAACATCATTTAGTGAGGTTGTTGGGCACTATATTTACACTGGATTTAAGTGTTCCATGATCAAGCAATTGCCCTACAACAGTCATTAGATATTGATGAGAGGGATCAGTGAATCTTTTGCTATGGTGGACCAGTATGGAGTAATCTAGGTGCTGCAAAATATGGGTAGAGATATTTTGTGTGGTCATAGAGAGTGGGCAAGGTTAACTAAAGATCTTCACAGCAGTATTTGGAAAAAATATTGAGTTTTCAATTTTGGGAGATGGAAAAATTGGAAAAAATATTGTGCTACAGAAATATCATTGTCAAGAATATAAATTTTTAAGGGAAGTAAGATCGTTGTTAAGTTTGTTGTTGTTTTTAATATTATTTTCAATAATATAGTTTTTTAAATTATTTTTATGTGTCTTAGTACACATATCAATTTTATGTGTTATTATTGTTTGTATAATTGTTAATAGTTTTTTTAAAATTTAGATTGCAGTCTTAAGTGACTTAATTTTTTTTATTTCATTGCTAATAATAATTTCTAGTATTGTAGTGTGTTGTTGGATTTGTGTGGGGATAGGGTGGGTAGTGAATTAAGTAATAATTAATTATGATTAATTAATCATTTTTAAGTAATTATTTGATTGATATTAATTTTGTATATTGTCATATTGAATTATTTTAGCTTCATTTTAGGTGCAGGTTGCTAGGTTTGTATGGGAATACGGAGGGAGTTAAGTAATAATTACATGTCATTAGTCATTTTTATTAATATTTGAATCAATTAATTATGTATATTTTGTAATATTTATATGTTCTTGTCATGTTTAAGGTGTGTGCTGCTGGCTTTCTAGGTATAGGGTGGGAAGTTTATTAAGTAATAATTAATTTAAAAATCTTAATTAATTATTTAATTGGTTATTAATTACTTACAGTGTGTTATGCTTATTTGTTGAGATATATTTTAGGTGTGGGCTGCTAGGTTTGTAGGGATATAGGGTGGAAATTTAATGAAGTAATAATTACATAAAAATATTTTTAAATAATAATTCATTATTAAATTGCTTATTAATTATGTAAATTGTTTAATCGTTGGTCCTTAGGTTTTAACATAGATACTTTTATGTAAATTAATATTGTTTGAAATTAAGAGTTGTATTTTCTTCAAATACATTATTAGGATTATTCTAATATGTATGTGCTTAAAGTGAAGTACTTATCCTACTCTTGCTCAGACTGGGGTGGGAATAATAAATGTAACCCTTCCGATGTCCAACACTTTCCCTACTGTAGCACAGACTGGAGTGGCAATAGTAAAGCTTACCCAACTGAATTCCAACACTTTCCATACTGTAGCACAGACTGGAGTGGGAATAGTATATCATACCCCTCCAAAGTCCAACGTTTTCCCTACTGTTGCATAGACTGCAGTGGGAATAGCAAATCTTCTCTTTCTGAAGTCTAATGCTTACCCTACTGATGTACAGACTAGAGTGGGAATAGTAAATTGTACCCCTCGAAACTCCAATGCTTTTCCCTACTGCTTTAAAGACTTGATTGGAAATACTAAGTATTACCTCTCCTAAGTCCATTTTTCCTACTGTTGCATGGACCGGACTGGGAATAGTAAATGTAACCCATCCCACCCCTCCCCCCCCCAATGTGCAACACTTTCCCTATTGTAGCACACACTGCAGTGGGAATAGCATAACTTACCCCTCCGGTGTCCAAAACATTCCCTCCTGTAGCCAGTCATAAGTGAGAATAGTGAATTTTACCCCTCTGAAGTCCAACGCTTTCACCGCCGTAGTACAGATTGGAGTGAGAATAGTACATTTAACCCCTCTGTATTCCAACACTTTCCTTACTGTTGCATAGACTGGACTGGGAATAGTAAATCTTACCCCTCTGAAGTCCAACGCATTCCATACTGTTGTACAGCCAGGAGTGGAAATAGTACATGTTCGCCTCTTTGAAATCCCATACTTTCCCTACTGTTGTCTAGACTGGAGTGGGAATAGTAAATCACCCCCCCCCCCCTGAAGTCCAACGCTTTCCCTACTGTTGCACAGACTGGAGTGGAATAGTACATTTTATCCCCCTGAGCTCCAGCGCTTCTCCTACTGTTGTACAAACTCTAGTGAAAATGGCAAATCTCACCACTCCAAAGTCGGATGTTTTGCCTACTGTTGCTTAGAATGGAGTGGGAATAGTAAATTAAACACCTCTGAAGTCCTATGCTTTCCCTACTGTTGCACAGCATGGAGTGGGAACAGTAAATCTTATCCCTTTGAAGGCCAACGCATTCCTTACTGTTATACAGACTGGAGTGATGAATAGTAAATAGTAGTGAGGTAGTGTGGCTCACTAGTTAGAGGCGGCAGACCCGAGAACAGAGGACGGCCCGGGACCAGGGTTCGATTCCCGGCGTGGCAGGTTTCTGGACCAGGGTCAGCGGACTCGATAATTCTCTCGCCTCGGTGCCCACTCTGATCAGCGATCACACTCGGCAACTCTGGGCATTAGCTTGCCTCATCCTCACTAACGGCCCCACCAGACCGCCGGGGATGCCTGGTCTCACCCTGGAGATACCCATTAAGGGACCATCTCTCAGGGAAGCCAGGAAGGGTTTCGCAGCGGTCGAAGCGCCTTGGGACCCTCCGGGTAAGTAGTGCGCTATATAAATGCCTATACATTTACATTTTACATTTAAATTTAACCTCACCGAAGTCCAATGCTTTTCCTACTGTTGTACAGACTGGATTGGGAATAGTAAATTGAATTCCACCAAAGTCCAACACTTTCCCTACTCTTTAAAGTATTTTTTGCAAATGTGTTTCTTGGGGTTTTAAATTTGTAATATTTAATTTATCATCTACATTAATTAATATATCTATCTATATATTGCTATTGAATTAATGTGATTATTTATGGCTTCGTTGTTGATGCATTATATATATATATATATATATATATATATATATATATATATATATATATATATATATATATATATATATATATACTTATTTTATTATTACCATAATGAGAATGTAGATTAAATAATTTTATTATTATGTTGCAATAACTATATCGATATATAGTTATATAAACACATATATATAAATGTATGCATTTATATGTGTTTGTATGATTATATATTTATAATTGTATTGAATATTAGTGGAATCTATTTAATTTACTTTATATTAAATCTGTATATTAAAGCATTCAACATTTACTACTTGAAACTATAGTAAACAAAATCGATTTAAAACATATATTTTTTTGGACAACATTAATGTTAGCGATATGTTTTTCCCGATATTTTTGTACTTACAATTCTAAATATAGGGACATGATATTTTGGAAACCATACCAACTCAAGGTCACTTGTGGTGTCCCTCAGGGCTCTTCTCTTTCCCCCCTCTTGTTTAATCTCTACATCTATCCTTTGATTGCTGCGCTTCAACAACTGGAGGTCACTGTGTTTAATTACGCAGATGACCTCCAGCTTATCTTTAATCTGTCTTCTTCCCCTCATTCTATCTCCAATTTTCAGTCAATTATGATTTTCATCAGAGACTGGATGAACCACAACCATCTGAAGTTGAATCCAGATAAAACAGAATTGGTCCTTACGGGTGGTTCCTCTAGTCCCTGGAACTCTTCCTTCTGGCCTTCTTCTTTGGGTTCCCCTCCTGCACCTTCTTCCTCAGTTAAAACTCTGGGCATTAAACTTAATAACCACCTCAATCTTCATTCTCAAATTACTTCTGTGGTTTCTTCTTGCTTCTTTATTCTCCGAACTATCCGCTCTGTCTCTCGCTTTTTCTCTCCTCTTGCACTTAAGCTAATCATGTCCGCTCTGGTTATTTCCCGGCTGGACTACGCCAATGCCCTCTACAACGGCATCCCAGCGTATAGCCTGCGGAAGCTCCAGCTGGTTCAAAACCAGGCGGCCAGATTGGTGTATGGCCTCCCCCGATCCCACCACTCTACTCCCCTGTTGAAAGCACTACATTGGCTACCTGTGAGGGAGCGTTCCCTCTTTAAAACCGGATGTATGGTCTTTCAGGCGCGCCAAGGGACTGCCCCGGCCTTCATCTCCTCCTTACTTAAAGAGTACATCCCAGTCCGCGAGCTTCGTTCATCCACACAATCACTCCTTCAGGTTCCCCGGTACAGACGCAAGAAATGGGGTGGAGCCAACTTTTCTTTTTTGGCACCCTCCTTTTGGAATTCCCTTCCCGATCACTTGCGCCTGGCCACACATTACTCCTCCTTTCGTAAAGATCTTAAGACCCTCCTTTTTACCCAGGCCTTTCTTAATGTAGATTGATCTTTTTACGCTTTATCAGTCCTGGATTTTTACTGCTAACTGAGCCTCCAAAGCGCCAAGAAACCGCATGGTGTACGCTGCGCTATATAAATATTTTAAATTCAAATTCAAATTCATATTGTTAACACAATATTTGTGTCAAACTATGTTGTTTACGTTGATATTGTGTCAGTGATCCCTTCACACCATTGACCTTATATTTTGAGATCAAATGCTCGACTACGTAGTACAATAAGGACCAAAAATTAATTTTAACCATTTCTGAGCTAAATACATATTTATAATTTTGTCCTCGACTTACTTGTTTCTGATTAGTTAATTCTTAATTCACACATAGTTAACTATACAAACAGGCACCCAATTAAATATATTGAAAATAAAAACACATGGGATGTAACTTAGGGAAGTATACGCCAGAAAAAGCTTGTTAATCAATAAGGGAAATAATGAGATGATGAGAAAAAACAAACAGCATTTAATTTCTTTTCCTTTTTTATGGTATTACCCAACCACAAGACTAACACTGAGGGACAGCGAGACATTTTTCATAGCGAAAGGGTTCCATGCCCGTACATTACGTTTTCAGAAGCAGAGATGGATGATCACATGACAACACGGAGTAAGATAGGATTGCAAGTACAAGATGCATACAAACTTAAACATAGAATAGAGGGCTAGAATTTGATGAGAGTCAGTGTAGGTCACAGTGCCAAGGAGAAAAGTCAGGGCAGTGGGGTAAGCCGAGTTACGCAGTTATCGAGGAAGAAGAATGTCTTTGTTCTTTTGTGAAGGAAAGGATTGTAGTGGACAGTGTCAGATCATTGAGCAGGTTGCTTCTGAAAATGGAGGCATACCCTTTGAAGGATTAATTTCTCTGTTTTAATTTGAAGCTTTTGGATCTCCAGTCTCATTGGTTTTTGTTAGATCTTGGTACGTTTTCTGTCAAAAAGGGAGAGTTATGCTGTTCCATAGGTGATAGTTCGTAGCTGATGGGAATAGCCTAATATATAATGCAAACTGGTTTGAACTAGAGATAAGCAGGGAGACTAGGCTTGTAATGTGGTAGCTTCAGTTGCCCAGTCTTGGGTGATGTGGCAGAATAAGGATATACTTTATGGGGCTAGTGTGGAGTTAAGGAGCCCTATGAGACAGACACTGTTTTAGCTCATGTTTCAGAGAATCAGAGCTTGAAAAGTGTGGCAGCAGTTGCCTTAAAGGAGAAGGGTTTGAACCTGTGTTAAAGTCTTAGCTGGTACCAAACCCTGTGAATCTTTTCTTTGAATACTCTTAAGGAAAGGTGCAGGTAAAGGGCTTAGCATTGGTGGAGGAGGGTAGCGATAGCCAATAGCTTGTTATACGCTTGTCCTCTGTGTCGGAAGACTCATGCTTAATATTTGTTCTTAGTGAAGTACATTCAAAAAGCAATAACAATCAGCTTTTTAGGTCTATCAATAGAAAAGACTTAAAATACAGATCTTTATTTATAACACTTAACTTTCTATCATTAACATATGGACCTGCTTCTCTTGTTGATGATTACTTTACGCCTGTCCTATGAAAGATACGTTTGTTATGTTGTACATTTCTGAGCATGTTTGATAATAAAACATTCAATTTATTGGCACTTGTTCTTGAATAAGAGAAAGACAATGTATGGATGTCATCATATGAAGCCTGTCTGTGCAGTTGTTCTTTGTGGCTACTCACTAATATGATGGTGCCGTTAATACATCTTATCTTAATAAAGATATTTTTAACCAACAGATAAGTTTTGGATCTCACAATTTATTTGCCACATGAACTATGGCACATTGTCTGGATTCATTCTGGAAACATTAGATGAAGAACCAGAAGCAAATAGACTCTCCAAGGCACTCAATGTGTCACATCTGCCCTAAATGAAAAATAAAATGGCGTTAGTAGACCAGTGTATCAGATGTACAGTCAAAGTTCCACCCAAAGATGTGCAACCAGATATTGGTTCCTTGATTCAGGTGTTAATGCGGCTGAGGGCATGCCACCTCTTCACCAGTTCTTTGGGCTTATTGAGCATTTCATTCCAATGTTCCAGCTCTTTTCCACGGGTGTACATGAATGGGCCTACAACGACACGACCAAGCAGATGGCTTTCTGAGAAGAACAAAGGAAGGTAAAGAAATAAATGATGATCAGCATGGCAGCAATGTGAAAGTTATGATTACCAAATACAGTTATCTTAAAGTTCCATGTGTGTAAAAAATATTTTTGCTAGGCCGAAAGTAATTAATCAACTCAAAACAGCAACTGGGCAGAATTTGATTGCAGCTCACTTAATATGCTGAATAACTAATGAGTACAGATTTACTGGGGGGATGGTGAGAAGGAATATAATAAACACTAACTATACACGATCTTGATTTTCAATCATGTCATCTTAAAATCTTTATTTGGCTGCGAACAACCATAAAAGCACACAAACAACAGAAACAGTACAATACAAGTTGATAAAATACATTAATTCACTTTACATAAAAATATTAATAGGCCTGAATGAGGCATGAGCAGCAATTTATAAAACCTCCTTTCCACATTGTGGGATAAATGATGTAGCCAAATTATCTTAAAAGAGCATTGATTAACGTGAGCAGATGACTGTACGAAGATTAAGCCCCACACACAGACGTGTTTTTTAGTCCTGTAGTTGTTTAAGATAATGATAGGTTCTACTACAGTGTCTAAAATTTCTTGCTTTCAACAAGTTTACTAAAGACTTTTGGGGAAAAAAGTTTATAAAAACCACAGAAGAATAAAAAATGCATAATTGATTGTTTTGATGTACCGTTGTCCAGTAATATTCTTAGTTTGAGGTAATGTTAGAACCCAACTGGTAAACATGATAAAAGTGTAAGGGTATCTGCCCTAAAACAAAAGAGTAAAAAGTGCTCCCAATTACTGCTGGGATCCCATATATAACACATTGCTTTGACTGCACCACGCATCCCTTGACGTAGAGGCATTCACGATCAAGGTACTTTTGTTCAGCGGGCCAGCCTTGGTCCCTGTCCCTGTACACAGCCCACACTTCATCGTGGTCGGCCTGAACTTTTGACTGTCCCAGTCCAGCGCATCCAGATATCTCAAGTAAGTGCTTATTGCTTCTAAGAGCTATTTTGCAGTTTTTCTTTGAAAATTCATGACTCAAGTTCTACTTATTGATTTTTTATGTTTTGGTCTTTTTTTTAATTAAAATGTTCTCTATGTTTCAAAACTGATGTGGGAATTTTTTGGGTGGCATTCTCACTGATTTTACTGTTTTACGTGTTGCACAAATAGTTTGCACATTGCCTTCAAGTTAAGCCTGACTGCTCTGAACAACCTACCAGAGATTGAGAATTCTTTTAATTTGGGGTTTGCTGGAGCCTTACTCTGATTAGGATTGTGGTTAATGCATGGCTCAGAGCTCACACCCTAGTCAACCAAGAACCCAATTTTTAACACTTACTGATTAATTAAAATATTTTATACTATGGCACTGCAAGTTCAATTGCCATTATGAGGATCATTTATTGACCACCAGCTTTGGAATGGCATGAAAGCTTAGTAGGGTTTCAAAACCATGAACGTAGCAGGAGAGGTGTGAGACTGGAGTGAGGGTGCTTTTACCTGCCAGGGGGAAGCTTTTTCTACTCTCCCTCTGGTGTTACAGGGGTCAGGAAGGACTGGCCTGCAGTGAGGCCTGAAGCCCCTACTCCTGCAGCAACAAAGACAAGTCTGGAAAGTCCAGCGCAGTGACATAATGCAAAAAGATGAGTCCCCTTGCAGAATGTGATAAGGGGCCCCTTAGTCCCCAATATATGACAGATATTCATTGGCCTTGGGCAGATTGGATCAACCTATAGGATTAGGGGTCCTACTGATGGGTTGGGGCCCCCCCTGCTCCATAGGGGCTGCAGAGGCCTGCGTTACGACCCAGGTACAGGCCTGGAATTATCGATTGTGGAATTTGCAGAATTGATATAGGTGGATATATTGAGCGTAACTTAAGAGCTCATGATGGAGAAGTTGAGTCTATAGTCTTGCAGGAAATATGCTGTACAGGAATTTCTTGGATGCCACAATTCTCTGTGTTGTATCTTCCTGGCGTATACATGTTCTGTGAAAATATGTAAAGAAAATAGTATTGCATTGATCCACATTCATTATGTGTATGTGTCATATTCAAGCCATGTCTTTCACGACAAAAAGAAAAACAAGCATTGGCATAGCCAATAGGTCTCGCATTTACGCGAGTTTGAGCTATTGGCATTGTAAATGACAATGGCTTTTAGTTTTTGTTTTTGTTTCAAACATAAATACGAAAACAAAACTAAAAGCCATTGTCATATACAATGCCAATAGCTCATACTCACGTAAATGCGAGACCTATTGGCTGTGCCAATGCTTGTTAAACCAGCGGTGACGGTTGGGGGTTGGGACAGGTGTGGGGCGGGGGCAGCAAGACAGAAACATGCTGGGTGGGAGGAGAAAGGGAGCGAGTGAAAGCACAACAATTGTTGTGCATTTGCCTAGAATCATTCAGTGTGATCAGACCGGTCAGGACAAGAACTTGATTTATGCAATACCAGATACTGTGTATGCCCTAAATTTGTTGTTCATGCTGGAGTACGCCTGCTTACACCTCAAGTTTTTTGGATTCAGGTCTGTACTTTCTAGAGCTGGTTAGCTACATACTGGCTGGCTGGGGTGTTTACTGCTGTGAGTGAATGTGTTACTGCTTGCAAATGAGCATTGCTTGCTATATTCTTGGGGTGCGCCCCATATAAAAGTAAATACATAGAGGCAGTTGCAATGTAGCAAAATGGGAATAATGTTTGGCACATGAATAAATACAATGACGATACTGCACTGGAGCATGAGCGTAAGTACTTTTGTAAAGTGCCTCTGTGCTGTAAATATGAGCATTAAAATATATGTCTGCAAAGCCCACAATTGAAAGGGGCATCAGAACAATAGCAAGAGATATTACAGCCATGGTACACAACTGATTGTCATTGATGCAGGTTTGCTGAAGCACAGATTCAAAACTTTTATAAAACGCTGAAATGAGCCTACTTTTTAAACCAGCGGTGACGGTGGGGAGAGGTGTGAGGCGGGGCAACAAGACAGAGACATGCTGGGTGGGAGGAGAAAGGGAGCGAGTGAAAGCACGACAATTGTTGTTCATTTGCCCAGTATCACTCAGTGGGATCAGACCGGTCAGGACTAGAACTTGATTTATGCAATACCAGATACTGTATATGCCCTAAATTTGTTGTTCATGCTGGAGTACGCCTGCTTACACCTCAAGTTTTTTGGATTCAGGTCTGTACTTTCTGGAGCTAGTAGCTACATACTGGCTGGCTGGGGTGTTTACTGCTGTGAGTTATTATGTTACTGCTTGCAAACAAGCATTGCTTGCTATATTCTTGGGATGTGCCCCATATAGAAGTAAATACATAGAGGCAGTTGCAACGTAGCAAAATGGAAATAATGTTTGGCACATGAATAAATACAATGACGATACTGCACTGGAGCATGAGCGTAAGAACTTTTGTAAAGTGCCTCTGTGCTGTAAAATGAGCCTTAAAATATATGTCCGCAAAGCCCACAATTGAAAGGGGCATCAGAATTACAGCAAGAGATATTACAGCCAAGGTACACAACTGATTGTCATTGATGCAGGTTTGCTGAAGCACAGATTTAAAACTTTTATAAAACGCTGAAAGGAGCCTACTTTTTAAACCAACGGTGATGGTGGGAAGAGGTGTAGGGCGGGGGCAGCAAGACAGAGACATGCTGGGTGGGAGGAGAAACGGAGCAAGTGAAAGCACGAGTCCAGTGGTGACGATATGGAGGGGTGTGGGGTGGGGGCAGTAAGACAGAGACATGCTGGGTGGGAGGAGAAAGGGAGCGAGTAAAAGCACAAGTCCAGTGTTGACGGTATGGAGGGGTGTGGGGCGGGGCAGCAAGACAGAGACATGCTGGGTGGGAGTAGAAAGGGAGAGAGTGAAAGCACGAGTGCCACAAGAAAAACAAGCTCTCGGCTTTGCTGTGGCGGGGGAGCGCATTCTTTTGAAGTCTGATGCGGGGGCGGAGGAGCAAATTCGTTTGAAGTCTAATGCCGAGGTGCGCAGGATCCCAAATGGTGTGTGATGTGCATGCACCCAGCTCACATGAACTGTACCTAATCTGCAGTTTGGGTACACTTTTGAAAGCCTTACTATAATCTCGCCAAACAAGCATTGCTAAAGCAATGCCTGAGGCTCGACCTAAAAATGAAACACATGCACAAAGCAGCACCTTTTTTAAAATATCTTTCTGAGCTAAAACCTGTCCCAAAGACTAAGAATAACAGCCATTTTCCACAACATGGCCAATGAAGCTCAAACAAGCAAGTGTCAAAGGCACGGCCCTTCAGCCGCACTCCTAGACACTTACTTCCATTATACTGCATGACTCTTCTCTAATATCAGTTTCTCATTACGTTTTGTTGGTTCAGATGCTAGGGCACGGTGCAATCTCACCAAAAGACTTACAAAGGCAAGGATTCTGAAGCTACATTACAATTAAAGCTTGGCAGCGGATGTTGAGTCTGGTCATTTGCACTGTGACTGGACTCAGGTATATTTGAGAAATGGAAAGACACGCATATCAAGCACCATTTTAAGAACGGCCTCCTAAAATGCTTATTTGGAAATGTAAAGCCATGTATATACACAAGGGCATTCATTTGTGCTAACTAATATATTTACCATTGGGAAGGAGAAAGTAGAGTGTTGAATTAAATAGAGCATGAACATGTATTTGCAGTTGTGTGATTACTAAACTTTCTTCAGTTTCTGGAGAAAGTGCTAATTGGCATTTTAAATGATAAGAACTTTTGCAGCAGAGAGGTGGCGTCTGGTTTAAATGATGAAGGGGTTTTGAAAAAATGCTTTTAGTGTGTAATGGCCCTGAATCCACCCAAAAACGGATTAAAAAGGGGATGAACATGGATCATCTTGAAATAACAGACAAAATGTGGAAAGAATTCAATATATTAAACTTTAGTGTGTTAAGAGGGGCCAATTGGCGACGGATGCTTTTCTTTTCTAAATGGATTTTGTATAGAACCCCAGCCTTGTTAACATTTATTAACCCTGCCCTCCCAGGTTATTGTCCCCGGTGTATAGGGCACTCCCTAGCAAACTGGACGCATGTGCTCAGCCACTGCTCATCTGTACAGGGATTCTGGACTGAAATATTTCAGTATTTTTTAGCTGTGTGGAAGGTCAATCTGGCTCCAACTACCTGGCTCAGAGTCTTTGGGTATGACCCGGGACTGGGCCTGCCCAACAAATGGGTAAAATTAGTATATATTGCAACAGCCGTAGCTCGATCCCAAAGTTGGTGAACACAGATAATACCCCAATGCAGGGTTGCCTAGAAAAAATGAGACAAGTTAGAACTAGTGAACAGCTTTATGCAATGCGAACCGGGGGAGCCAGGAAATTTGAAAAACCCTGGAGACAATATTTTCAATCTGAAGATGTAGGGGTAGTTTGAAAGGGAAATGATCAAATAAGTTAAGCTTTCCCATTACCCTATTGCAGGCACTATATGAACTATTCCACTCATCTTTTTTGTATCTGGTTTTAAGTCAACTGCATTTATAATATTCTCTGTTTTGATTATATTTTTTCATCATAAGATGTAATGCCCTGTGTATTTAATGTATTTATATATTATGAAATCATATCTGTATTGAAAACTTTTATACGTAATTTATGATGAATTCTCACTGCAATTTATATCTCTGATATTGCAAAATCCTGATCCCAAAAAAATTATTATAAAAAAAAGAACCTGCTTCCTCCTATAGAGAATGTCATAGGTGAAGCTTTGCGCAGATGACGTGATTTTATGTGTGAAACTCGAGAGGTGAAATTTTTACAATAGTCTAGATTTTTTTTATATGTTTCAGAATGGCAAAATATAAAATAAATCAGTAAAAAATTCTCACTCTTCTTTTCAATTGTCCCGTTCCGGGTGAAATAGGACAGTGCATAATGTTAATCCCCAACACTATTTAGGTATATATGAGTCATGAGCATTTTAATTATGTGCCTCTGTTGAATACAAACGAAGTCCCTGTGTGAAAGATGGTTACGTACTACTTTCTCCTGCTAATCATGAATCGTGTGGCTTTGGTAAAAATGTTGGCTTTATCATTGTTTAATTTCTGTTTTCAGCTTTCCCCTGTCTTTTGTAAGAATTTTTTTATGTAATAAACGAATGAGTGAATGCTCTCATTTTTTATTTGTGGAAATACCTATTCTAGATTGTCACTGAGTGCCTTACACTTTCCACTTGTAAGGGTAGTCTTGCTTTGCAAAAATCATATTTTATTTGCCAAGTTTGCAGCTGATTTTTGTTCCACATTCAAAAATCCACATTCTTCCCTCAAACTGCTTGATACTTTTTTAATATTGAAATGTAACTATTCTTAATATTGGATATGCTCGGTGATTATACAACTGGAAATATTTTAAAAATACCTGTCATCCAAACAAAGTCTGCTACAACATTCTACAATGGCTTCTTGTGAGCAATTGGGTTGCTGGTTGAGGGGGTGAAACCCTACTTAATACAACCACCACAATCCTCATCAGGGTGATATACAAAAAGTCACTGAATTAACTTGTGTTTAACCTTTTGGTAGCTTGGCACAACAGCAGTCAGGTTTAACTTAGAGGTAATGTGTAAAGTATTTATGCAGCACATAAATAGGCCTAGGTGGAATAATGAATTATGCCGGTGGAATCAGAAGAATCTGTAGATTCTCCGCTACTCTTGTAACAACCACTAAAGTACACACCCTGGGCACCTTTACATACTCTGCAGTAATTACTGTAGAGTATGTAGGGACACCGAGGGATATGCACTGCAGAGATTTTCAAACAGGATGGGAAGAGGGAGCAGTCCCTCTTTGTTTACAACCCACTGCAGATTAAACTTTATTCTGTTTACCTGGGAATTTTCCTGATGGCTAATCCTTCTCACCCATCTTGGCAACAGTCTGCTGCCTTGTCCCGCTGAAGATTTTTTACTTCCATTTCAGAGACTAAGTTAGAAATTAAAATTTGTGAATGGGACGAACCTGGTATATATATTTGATCCACGCTCCATCAAGGTCGGGCTTAAACTTTACCCGTGTCCCCGTCTAGCACGACTATTTGTTGGCACTTTGCGCTTTATAGCAATATGTTTATCTACAACTTGAAAAATGTATAGCTACTGTTCCCCTTATTGGATTTTTGTCATTTGATGTCATCTAGTTCATTAAAATATTTTCTGTTTGTATTGCGGTGGGATTTTTATTGTGTTGTGTTTTAGTACTTCAGAATGCTTTACACATTTCCTTAAGGTAAGCCTGTCTGCTCTCTGCCATAGCTCAGGGGGTTGAGCTCAATTTTACATTACTGAAACCTTTACTGGATGCAACAAGGATAGTGTCCTTATTTCCATAGTGCTCAAGGCTGAAATATGCAATCCTGGAGAGGCAATCAGGGATACGACTTTAACCTGGCTTTTATCCAAGATGGCCAAGAAGTGCAGGATCCATTATTTTAGCAAGCTAAATGGTGCTGCCTTTCAGAATAGAAAGCCACAACAGATTCTGAGATACCTGGAATGTGGGGAAGGACACATACTGGATTATTCCCGTACAATAAAAGCTCACACCTGATAATTATATTGGGATCCTATCCCCCTCCCCACCAACCCCTGCCACTCCTACCATTCTATTAAAAAAAGGACTCATGATCTCCTTATGCAAAATAAAAGTCTGTGATATATTTGTTTATCCCTCCATACCATTTCAAATTTTAGAAATTTGGATGAGCCTTTAACTTTATTTTTTAAATATCCTTTGTTTCACTTGGTGGTCCTACAGCCGCCTTTGATGCTTAACTAATTGTATTTAGTGCTCTCCATTAGCGCATTGATTGTACATACCAAATTCTGGTTCTCCTTTATTTTATAACAAAATTGTTCTTTCTTTCTTTCTTTCTTTCTTTCTTTCTTTCTTTCTTCCTTTCTTCCTTCCTTTCTTTCTTTCTTTCTTTCTTTCTTTCTTTCTTTCTTTCTTTCTTTCTTTCTTTCTTTCTTTCTTTCTTTCTTTCTTTCTTTCTTTATCTTTCTTTCCCATTTGACTCTAAATCCACCACTGAGTATTAAACTGATCATAATTATGTTCCCCATGGACCCTATGTTTGTGGTATGCATTTGACGTTTGGTCTTTCTTTTTTTGTAATCTTAGAATGTTTGATCCTATGCCATGCTGAATTTCGATGAAGCAAAGATCAAAACTGACTAAGTTTCTCACACAAACTAGAAATCTTCACAAATGGAGGGCATAGTCAAATTTTAATGCAATAAAGTTCCATGTCTTTGAAGTCTTATGTGGTAAAAAAAAATTCTTTGAAAACTGGAATAAACAAGTGCAGAGCATATTTTGTCCAAAGACAATTTGTAAAAATGGAGGACCCGATTCACAAAAGTAATCTGAGACAAAATCCAAACTTTACGACTTTCGGTATTCACAAAAGGCATTTAGGAATAGTAAAGTTAGGAATCCTAACTTTACTCAGATTACTTTTGTGAATCGGTCCTGCAGAGACACACAGTAATGGAAGGCCAAGTGAAGTCTTGACCTGTCTTTGGACCTTCTGAATTATGTACCTGGCATAACACTTTCATTTGCAGCGGTGGCAAGCACGAGTAAACACGTTGGGGCAGGGGCAGGGGCAGGGGCGGGTGGGAGTGCGGGAAGTCAACAAACAATGGAATAGGTATAATTAAATAAATAAAAAATACCTATTCCATCGTCTTTCAGCTTCCCCTCCACCGCTCCCTACCCCGCCCCACCAAGCTTACCTGTGCCGGCCGCCGTTGCCTTTGAGTAGTGATGTGTAGGCATGATTGCATGTAAGAGACAGTGTGATACATAGAAAATAAACCATCACTTATAGTGCCCATAGCTGTAAGTTGGTTCCTTGTCAAGTTATCATTAGGGTGACCTTCACTGATGCCTAGCAGAATAGGACATGTATACTTGTAGTATAATATAGTGGTAAAACTGAAACTTCACGTCCTGCCATTCCAGGTGCTGTAGTCTGAAAAATAAGGCCTTCCGAATTTCACCCTCATGACATCAGGGAGCTGAAACAATATACACAATATAGGTTAAGGCATTATGTCGTTTTATAAAAAAAATCCTTGACACCTACTATCTCCCTCTGTGTTTTGTAGGAGTGACAGACTGAGGCTCGCTGTATCTAGCTCCACAGGGTCCATCTTGAAGCTGAAGGTCTCATTGTAAACTGGGTTAGGAGTGCCGAGCACCTCTGTTGTCCTTTTGCATTTGATGAATTTGTTGTGATTCATTAGGGATGCTTTGACATACACAGCACCTGCAGGCAGAAAATCCCCAAGATAGTGTTATAAAACAGGCAAAATATGTTGCAGCTCACCAAAGGTGGCATTCTTAGGTCTGGCAGGAGACATCTTTATGATTACTAAACACTGTGTAATTCCATCAACAAATACAGAGAAGAAGATTTGACTCCGTTCTTATGTTAAACATCCCCCCCACCAATGAAGTTGTCTCTGCTCATTACTCATAGGAACATTGTTAATGCAGAACTCATGTCAAATACACTTGACAATGGCTTTACAAGGTGTACACCCATGACATTCACAACTAGATAGTGTTTTTACATTGTGATGTTGCTGACAAAGACAATGGAAAGTGGCTTTACACTGTGAACTCTGAAAATATTAAAGGGTGTGCTTTATGTTGTGAACCCTCTGGCAAATACAGTAGAATGGAGTTTTTACATTGTTAACCAAGTGGTCTCCATATTCGAGGCTCAATACATTCTGCAGGGGGGCTTCTCAATTTACATTATGCCACTCCATCAGCACATTTGAGGTACAGTGATCCTACCTGATGCTGAATTAGCTGTTTCCTGTCAAGCTCGCTGTACCTCACATAAGCCCTGCACAGTGTTGGTGCACTGGGCCCAGCATCAGCTGGGGAGTGCAGATGCTAGAGACAGTTGGAAAGCTGTTTATGTGAGGTTAGAGGCATGGTCCCTGAGCAAAGGGTGAGTGTCTAGGATTAATGGGGGGTTGGTGGAAGGGCCTGAGATTTTGTTCCCTGGTGTAACTGGGCTTAGTGATGACAGTAAACTCACACAGTTATGCACATGATGTAGGAGTCTGTGATTTGTGCATGGCTTGGTGAATAGGAGACCATCAAGTCTCACAACTAGAAGATGAAGGCCCCACTTAGAAACTCCCCTAAAATAGAAGGAGTCTTTAACTACTCAAAACACTCCCAGAGAGTAGTAGTAACACAGCAGAAGCCTTCTTAAACTCCTAACAGATTAGAAGTCAAACACGACTATCTGCTCACCCAACCCTCACCTATTACCTATTTGAAACCACTGACGGCACTCCCACACACCAAACACACTAGGAATGCCACACTATTGACAACTCTGATGGAGTGAGTATCCTTATCTGTAAATGTAACTCATTCAACGGAAAAGAGCAAAACTTAAATGGAGAATAATACACGCACAAATAATGCAAACATTTGTACTAGGTCGTAAACTTAGGCATTACAAACACACAAATGAAGTAACATAATCTATTGACTAAAGTTGATGTCATGTTAAATGTTGACTTTCCACATTAGGGATAAATGGCTTGTTTTTCACATTAAACTGTTGTTTGTTGCGTAAGATGATTTTCTCTTTGCACTGCAGATGCTGTTGTTTTCCAGAAGCCTTCTGTTAGCTAGTGAATAGGCATTTGTTATATAATAGAAAGCTGATAGTGATGTTCTCACCAGGAGGAAAGGAAATAGCAGGAAAAGTGACTAGTGGGAAGAACAGTCTGAACTGTCAAGATTTCATCTGTGTGTATGATATTTGAAAGTGTTATTTTTGGCCAACATATGTTGGAATGAACTAATTTGAATTCTACAGTAGAGCAGACATGGATTTTTTGTTTGTTGCGCTTGCCTAAAGTTGTGAAATTTAGTGTCTAAAAAATGTGAAGGAGTGTGAACTGCCGCGAAGAGTGAGAATTGCGTAAGAGAGTACAGTGCTGGTATAGGTCAATTGGTGCACATAGCCCCGCTGGGGATGGTAGGTGTGTCGTTGTGATAGGTGTACGAAAGAAAGGATTGTGCTGAGACTCGGTGCGCATATTGATATGTATGGAGATTGTGATTTGAACAAAATAATTGAAAAAGAATTGAATTGACATTGCTCATTTTATTGTTTGATTGCTGTAATCAAGAAGTGTTTTAGAGCCCTTTGAGATCTAATGAGAGGTGAAGAGCGAGTTCCTTCCATAAGGTCGAGGAAGCTCCACTAGAAGGAATTCCAGGTAATTAAATGTGAGAAGCATAGGGCTTCATATATGTTTATAGCTTTGTAAATGGCACAAGATCACTGAAAAGAAAGGAGCATTAAGATTTCTACAATATGATACTTTTGATTTAAAAGTTATTGAAAATTTCAGGAGACTATTAAATGAGATGAAGCCACTCCTTAGACCTGCACAATATCAAGCATTAAATGCTTGGGAACATGCAGCGCATACCAAAGACAAAGAAAGGAAATGCATAGTTAAGTGAGATAAAACGTGTCCAGCATTGACAACAGAAAAGCCTAAAAAGAACTGAAAGCAGGAAAATGAAGATTATGATACTGCCAGGAAAATTGATACTGATAGTGATATCAGGGTTGATATTTTAAATACTATGTTATCCTCACATCCACCGCCTTATATTACTCCATCATCAGATTAAGCTAGTGCTACAATATCTAATGGTCCAGTGCCACAGCTCCCATTGATATGAATGTTGTTCAGATTGGGGGATAATGCCCAACTCCTTTCGCTGTAACTGCACCTACTGAAACAGCTCCTACTGTAATTGCTCCAGGTATTTCAACTTCTATTGGGATGGTTCCTGCACTAATGTCACAAATTTATATCAGCTCTTACATTAGCAGTTCCTGTTATACCCGCACCAAAAAACATTGCTCCTAATCCTGCTATTCCAGGAGCTGTAGGTGGAGTAGCTGCAATAGGGTTTATGCGGACATTGCAAAACTCACAGAATGTTGCCTGCACCCCACCTCATAAAGTTCCTACTTTACAACTCCAATTGCTGAGGGGGAAATGGGACCATTCGATAATCAGTTGTTGTCTTCTTGATTTGAAGGAACTCCTATGAATAGGGGAAACAGGAGATACAGAAACACCTGCCCAAAATCAAGAAAAGGCAAGAACCCTAGGTGTACGGAAATTGGAGGTGGAACTTGAGGAAATCATTAGGAGATGTTTAGACATTTCACATTTAAATTAATACCAGGAAAATGAACTGATATCTCTGAGTAAGGAAATTACTAGGCATGCAGCTACTACACATGAAAAAATTATCAGAACTTGCAGAGAAATACAAAGTAGATCTCTCTAAGAGCATTCCCTTACTGAAAAGTTTCATGGCACATTTAGATGATGAGGTGACTGTCACTATGCAATCATCAGGAATGGACTGGTTAAAAGGTTTTGGAAGTGGAGCGAGTTTTCGATATTAGAGAGCAAATTGGCAAAAAAGCAGGAAAAGAAAAAGAAGCAACCAGACACTGTAGAGGTAAATGGTAAACTGCCTACAGTACCCTCAGATGAGGATCAGGCTTTATTGTTCCCTATTCGGGAGATACCAGATGGGGGGTATGTTCATGTGCTATGGAGTCTAGGTGATCTTGTTCATGAACAACTTACCTAAACTACGAGAGAATCCTGCTCAATGGTGTAGACATGTTTATACATTTATGAAAATTATGAAGGTTTTGTGGACAGATCTGGCTAACCATTTCAACATTGGGGTACAGAGTGATACATCAGCTGATTGTAAGATAGCCATACAATCGCCACGTACAGAGCCTCCATGGGATTAACATACCCATGTACCTTCGCCTTTATTGATAGTAAAGTACAATGAGATGAATACTTTCTTGAAGAAAAAGTTTCCAGCAAGGGGCATTGATTGGTTGAAAATCAATAGAACAACTAAGAAAGATAAAGAATCAGTTCATGCTCTTTATTAACAGTTGTTACAGATATTTGAACATTACAGTGGACAAGAATATTCCAAAATGGGAGCTATGATAAGTTTTGTGTCTCAGTTCATTTATGGGTTGCACCTAGAGATCACTATGCACATACAACAGATTGTGATTTCATGAAATATAAAACCTTAAGATGAGATCCTAATGTATGCTAAGTACTTTAGCGATGAACAGGAGATGAAGCTGACAAGGCTTAAAAAGAAATATACCCTAGCGCAGACAAAGATGGCACAGAAAGGGTTTCAAAATCAGCCTCATGTAGGGAATGTTGGTTGAATATAAGGTGTCAGTTAACAGAGTGGAAATCATATGGTGCAAGGTGGAGTTGTTGTTCCACAATCAAGAGGTAGAGGTGTTCTGGTTGATCCAAATTCAGGGGTAGATATTGCGGCATTGTAGAGATCGACTTCTTGTCACTACTGTAACAAGCTTCAGCATTGCGAGCAGGAATGCTAACAGAACCCTAACAGAGTAAGTGGTAATGGGCAAATGCAAATCGTGAATCCAACTCAAATGCAGAATGTCCTAGGTCAGGTCCAAGTACACTGAATGCAAACACCAAATCAGTTACAAACCCTAATTATGCAGATCTTGCAAGCTCTGGTGCTCCACAGAACAATGGTGATGCCAGATTTAATATGAATCAAGCAAGCACTTAGAGGAAACCTGAATTCTTTCCTGAATCAGAAACCATTTAACAATTCCCTATGTTTGAGAATGAGAGCTTTGCTTCTGACAATTCGCAATGAGGGTGCCTTAGGGGTGAGGAAATTACTTACTTGGCACAGTCTTATCGCTAGATAAGGAAGACCATTTAACTGGTCAAAAAGTGCATTTTCTCCCGTGGGTGGAAGCCTACACAACATGGAGGAATGACAGTCTCATTGTAGTCAAATTGCTGTTGCAAGAACTCATACCGAGGTTCAGATCCCCAGTTTCTATGGAGTCAGACCGAGGATCTCATAGTAATGAGATCCTTAGAATGCTGTGCATGGCCCTACATGTGGAACAGAAATTGCATGGTTGTTACCGACCAGAAGCTTCAGGAATTGTCAAGCAACTTAATGGCTTGCGGAAATCTTGTTTAGTCAAGATATGCTCATCTACTTCTCTAAAATAGCCAGAAGCTTTGCCCTTAGTGTTGATGAGTCTCTGAAGCACTCCTGATAGAAGAACAGGATTATTATTATTTTTTTCTTAAACAAATTTTATTTGCATCATTAATTACATTTTCCATGTTATTCAATTTCACTTAAAATAACCCTTTACTATGTGACCATAGGTAGTGGACCTAGGAATAAACA
Organism: Lissotriton vulgaris; assembly: GCF_964263255.1. NCBI lineage: Eukaryota > Metazoa > Chordata > Amphibia > Caudata > Salamandridae > Lissotriton > Lissotriton vulgaris. The sequence goes on along the minus strand of NC_141693.1, from coordinate 553,720,004 downwards.
GGATCAGATATAGGAAGTCTCCATAAAGGGTATTCTTATCCTGTCCTGCCCAATTATTCAATAAATGCTAACAGTAACCCCCCGCCCCCAACTCCCACCATCGGCGTGCAGAATATATATAGAAGAACAGGATTATCACCACACAGAATACTCATGGGACTTGTCATGCAAGTACCTGCTGTGCTTGCAAAAGTGCTTCTAAATATCACAGAAAACATGATTCTCGACTACTGCAAGGGATTGGCTGATGTGGTGCATTTTGTCTCCCTCAAGGTTGGAGTTGCTTCTCCCATCCTAAGTCAAGAGAAGTGGCATGATCTTAGCCCAGGAGATTGGGTCCTAATAAAAATGCAAATTCAAAAATCCAGTTTAGAGCCAAGGTGGAAGGGGCCCTAAAAGGTGATCCAGATTACCAACACTGCTGTGAAAATGGATTCATGCCTCATACACCCAGAAGGTGAGGTACACACTTGAAGAGGTAGTGACATTTGAGACACATCCGCAACCTCTTGGGTCTGTATACCCTGAAAGACCACAGGGGGTGACATCCACCAGAATTCCTTACCTGTTAAGGCTCCTGATATACTGCAAAGTAGTGAGGAGGTATCCCCTGAAGATGGAGATTTGAGACCTGAGAGAGGCGTAGCTGCAGAATCACCACTGGTGCAACTGAATGACCCTGGTGAAGGTACAAGTGTGAGGAGTGAGAGATTTCAAATGAAGAAGGAATGGCCTAGGAGTAGGAGACCATTAAATTCTAGTGTGCCAGTTAAACGTATACCACAAAGCGTCATTAAAGAAACAGAATTTAGTGGTATGAGTGATGAAGAAGAAGATCAACAGACACCTAGGAGATATACAAGAGCAAGAGTACCTTGTCATAGCTATTCACCACCTGAACGGACATATTATACAGATAGTGCGCCTAATATGGCGGCATATGATCAGAATGACCTGAAAGCAGAATCACTGAATCTTCATGAAATGCCATGTTATCCTAGCATATGATTCAAACTTTTGAAATAAAATCCTAATTAAGATCAACGTTTGAGAACTGTCTGATTTGATTCAGCAATAATTGATCCTTTTTACTATGAACTGTGTTTGAACCGAACTACTGAATAAGACTATGACAACTGACAAATGAACATAACTATCATTGCTTAAGAAAAAAACAATAAAACTAATTAAGATGAATTTCCTAAAGCCAAGGCTGCAGTAGAAGAGTAGGGCTGCCATTTCTTTAGAAGAAGAGAGAGTAGGGCTAGGGATGCCTCATGAAGACTGTTGTATATAATCGGAGTATATTAACCAAAGAATAACAACCAAAAGTTTTGAACATTTTGTACAAGTAGAAACAAACGCAGAAAATGTGGTTTGCCTACTGCTACTTTCTACTGAGGTTCTGACTGTAGAAAAAAGTGTTTCCTTACCAAAGCTAGATGTATAGTAGTGATTGTTGTTACATTATCCATTATTATGTTAGTATTCATAGTCCTGTTAATTGGTATGAGTATCACCCCAAGATAGAAATACTTAGATCAATACCTGCACCTATATCACCTGAAACATACAGTAGATGATAGAAAATTAAATGCTTCATTTATATATTCTTCAGGGGGGATTCACTTTAAATGTTTATTGTAGATTTTTTCAAGAATACACACATGCTTTAGATGCTAAAGATTGTTATATTTGTGCACACTTGCCTGCTTCAGCAACTGAGGATGTGACCTACCACCGTATTCCATTTTCATGTGCAGTTACATGTAGTATATTGCTTAGTTTATTTCATAGAAAGAATAATTTTGATTATTATTTTTCCAATTATGATTTCATCCATTCTGATTTCCCTCTTCACAAAACAATGAATCCTCACCAACAATCTAAAGAGGAGGAGACAGCTTTTAGGTCCCCTCCGAAGATAGCCACAGTTAAGGCATATGAATTAAATGTGATGTGCTCAATGAAACCATTAGAAAATAAATATATCCAAGTTTTAGAGGAAAGGAAAACTTTTATGTTTCATAAAATAAGAATCAGGAAGATGTTTTGAAGAATGCATGGAAAAAGGAGGAAAAGGAGTATAAAAAGAAAATGGCATATCCCAGAGTCAAATTAGACCAATGACGGAGGGAAAATGTAATGCATTTACTAGAGAAGAAACTGCATTAGAAAAAGGCACAAGGGCATAAGTAGCTGTGAAAATACATTTGAAGGATAATATAGATTATTCTGCAAAGGAAGGAGGAGCATCTTAAAAATTAGTTTGCAATAAAATGTGATGGCTATTCTAGCCATCAGCAGGGGGGATTGATAGAGCGAATTTCCTTATTTGCTAGTTTTACTGAACAGTGCAATACTTCAATGCTGAATAATACACGCACAGATAATGAAAAATTTGTAGTGGGTTATCACATGTAGGCATTAAAAACACACAAATGAAGAAACATAATGTATCGGTTTAAGTTAGCCTGATCACTGATGCCATGTTAAATGTTGAGTTTACACATTAGGGATAAGAGGCTTGGTTTTCACATTAAACTATTGTTTTTTGCACTAGATGTTTTTCTGTTTTTATTGCAGATGCTGACATTTTCCAGAAACCTTCTGTTAATAGGCAATTGTTATGTAGTGGACAACTGATAGTGAGGCTCTCACTCTAGGAGAGGAAATGGAAATAACAGTCTGAGCCACAAGATTTGATCAAAGTAACCAAACATGGACATGATTGCATATTGAGTTGAGGACGGTAAACAGTCATAATATCGATTCCAAAATATAGAATGGACATAATATCGAAGTAAAAATATAGAATGGACAAAATATCGAATGGACACAATATAGTGGTTAAAAATATCGAATTTAAGGTAAGTAATATCGATTTTCAAAATATAGAAGTCAAAATATCGAAGTATACAATATAGGCATTAAATATATCAATTTTTTAATAATATCAATTTTTTAAAGTGTTTTGTATGTAAGTATATGTGTGAAAAGTGTATATTAATTTTTGTAATGTATGTTTAATGTATTTTAAGTAATGAATTTTATGTTATTTAATTTTTGCGTGATTTAATTCTGTAGCGGGTTGTGGGTTTATAGGGGAATAGGGTGGGAAGTAATTTAATTATATTAAATTAAATATTAATTTTTAGCAATTATTGTATTTTTTAATTAAATTTAGCTTTTTAGTTCTGTAGCGGGTTGTGGGTTTATAGAGGAATAGGGTGGGAAGTAATTTAATTGTAAATAATTAAATATTTTTATTTATTTATTGGTATTCATTTTGAATTTATTGTTATTTTTTAATTGGTAATTAATTTTTATTAATTCCCAATTAATTTGTATTAATTGATTAATTGTTAATTATGTTAATTTTCTAAATTTATTTTCTGTAGCGGGTTGTGGGTTTATAGGGGAATAGGGTGGGAAGTAATTTAATTGTAATTAAGTAAATATTTTTTTTCATTCATTGGTATTGATTTTAAATTTATTGTTAATTAATTTTTAATTGGTAATTAATTTCTATTAATTGGCAATGAATTTTTATTAATTGGTAATTATTTTGTATTAATTAAATATTTGATAATTAGGATAATTGTATTAATGTATTTTCTGTAGTGGGATGTGGGTTTATAGGGGAATAGGGTGGGAAGTAATGTAGTTGTAAGTAATTACATGTTAAAAATACTTTTTGTGTATTGATAATTAGTTTACTGTTAATTTTTAATTGGTATTAATTTGTATTAATTAGTTTTTGTTATTGAAAATTAATTAGTTGTTAAATAATTATGAATAGGTTATTAATTTTTAATAACTAATATGTTGTTGTATTTCTAATTAATTATTACATAATATTAAATTGGTTATTAATTTCAATTAATGTTTTATTGGGATTGATATTTAATTTCTTTTTAATAATATATTAAATCATTACTTTCCCTACTGTTAAACGCACTGGAGTGGGAATAGTAATTTTTACCCCTACGCTATCCAAAGCTTTCCCTACTGTTGCACTATCTGGAGTGGGAATAGTAATTTTCACACTCCCGCTATCCAACGCTTTCCCTACTGCTGCACTCTCTGGAGTGGGAATAGTATTTTTTACCCCTACGCTATCCAACGCTTTCCCTACTGTTGCACTCTCTGGAGTGGGAATAGTAATTTTTACCCCTACGCTATCCAATGCTTTCCCTACTGTTGTACTCTCTGGAGTGGAAATAGTAATTTTTACCCTTTGAATATCCAATGCTTTCCCTACTGTTGCACTCTCTGGAGTGGGAATAGCAATTTTTACCCATACGCTATCCAACGCTTTCCCTACTGTTGCACGCTCTGGAGTTGGAATAGTAATTTTTACCCCTACGCTATCCTACGCTTTCCCTACTGTTGCACTCTCTGGAGTGGGAATATTCATTTTTACCCCTACGCTATCCAACGCATTCCCTACTGTTGCACTTTCTGGAGTGGTAATAGTATTTTTTACCCCTACGCTATCCAACGCTTTCCCTACTGTTGCACTCACTGGAGTCGGAATAGTATTTTTTACCCTCCCACTATCCAATGCTTTCCCTACTGTTGCACTCTCTGGAGTGGGAATAGTAATTTTTACCCTTACGCTATCCAACGCTTTCCCTACTGTTGCACTCACTGGAGTGGGAATAGTATTTTTTACCCCTACGCTATCCAACGCTTTCCCTACTGTTGCACTCTCTTGAGTGGGAATAGTAATTTTTACCCCAGGCTATCCAACGCTTTCCCTACTGTTGCACTCTCTGGAGTGGGAATAGTATTTTTTACCCCTACGCTATCCAACGCTTTCCCTACTGTTGCACTCACTGGAGTGGGAATAGTATTTTTTACCCCTACGCTATCCAACGCTTTCCCTACTGTTGCACTCACTGGAGTGGTAATATTAAATGTTACCTTCCTGCTATCCTACGGTAAAATATTGTACATTTTGTATTAATAACTTAAATTAATTATATCTTAATTTTAAGGTTATATGAGTATTTTCTAAGTATGTTTTAGTTAATTATATTTATCATTTCACTAATTTTAAATTACTTTTAAGACATTTAAAAAAAATCGATATTTTGACTGACTATATTTTTTACAGACTATATTTTGGATTCGATATTTTTGTACTTACCTGTTTGTAGATAGGAATTCGATATTTTGGCATTCTATATTTTGGTGACTATATTTTGGTAAGTCTATATTTTGTCATTCTACATTATGTCAGTGATCCGTTGAGGAGATGTGAGAAACTCACTATCCCAGAATTTGCTGGAAACTGATTGGTTTGTGTGGAATGCAAGATTTGCTGCTATTGATATCTGGTAGAATTATGTTAGTGTGTGTTCCTTAGATTAATTAGAGAGAGCACTTTTAAAGCCCTTACCAGAGAGACCTCCATTTTTCTGAGGGCTTCCCTTTCTCACTCATCCCGAGAATAGGCATGAAGAGATTGCTGTAATACTTAGGAAGTACACTTTGAGATGTCAGTTGATTTTGAAGTGAGGCTATGTGACAAGGGGGGTGTCAAGGGCTGAAAACAAACACAATACAGACTGTTGGACTGTGACACCACACACTGCCCCTCTTGTCTCCTTACAGCAGGATGATTGGAACATTCCGACCTATTCCATGTCGAAGGCACCAACGTATTTCCAAAGTGGCGCCTTTAACTGGGGAAGCCCTCCTGGAGAAACCCAACCCACTGATGACGTCTATGCACCAGGCTCAATAAGGAGGAGAGAATCCCTAACGCCGGTGTGCAGAATCACCAGTGAGGAGGAAGGAGGAGAACCGGAAAACGCCACTTACTGAGGAGGAAGATTGTCGCTGGAAAGAGAGCAGAGCCGTGCTGAGGAGTCATAAGGAGCCCCAGGAAAGCCAGGAGGCCAACGGCACCACACTTCGCCCGGCCATCCCAGGTATTGTGTTGGGTTGAGAGGAGGGAGAACCCCGTGGATTAAACTGGGTTCCTCACTCCATCCCCTGCTTGCATCCAGCCTAAGCACCTTCACATTTTTTCCTTAGACGTGCGTCATGGTTTGGGGTGTCCCTTCACTTCCCTCCCATCAACACAGTCAGTTCAGCACCCTTACCCCCATTTTTTATTTCTTTTTTTTCCCCGAATCCTGGGAGCCTACCTGGTCTGCGACGAGTAGAAGATCCGATAGAGTGAGATGAGGTCTGGGCTTTGGATTCGAGACAGACACACATCCCTTTCACGCTGATTAACTGGCTTCCCGTAGGAGACATGTTTTGGGAACAATAAAACCTTTGTTATCACAGCATAGTTTTCGACCCTTTATTTCCACCCGCAACAACAGAAAAGGGAGTGGCGGAAGGCGTACGATGCCGTTAAAAAAACCGCGTACTTGGCCGCTGTTAAGCTCTACCATCGAGCTATTTGTAGAGCCCGCGCGGCGTTCTACGCAATGGAATTCCGTAATAGCCATAACCCCTCGAAGACCATCTTTAAAGCTTTAAAAGATTTGATGGCTAAGAGAGCGGCTCTGCCTGTGGATGGCTCCACCTCACAGTGTGAGATTTTGGCCGCTTTCTTTTTGGAGAAAGTTAAGAACATCTATCTGTCATTTCCCAGCACGACATTACCACTTTCTCCTCGGAACGACCTCTGCAGCCGCCCGGTATTACATTCTCTCCCTACTCTCTCTTGGGATGGGTTTGTCAAGCTGGCACAACGTGTCAAGTCCGGCTCCCCGGCGGACCCACTCAGACCTGCTCTCTTCAGAGATCCGTCTTTTCAGGGGCGCACGGTAGTGTGTTCATTAATCAATCTTTCCCTGACTTCAGTCACTGTTCCTGCCAAGTGGAAGCAGGCGGTGGTTTCCCCGATCCTGAAAAAACCATCATTGGATCCTCTAAAACCGGAAAACTATCGCCCGATCTCTTTGCTTCCCTGGCCGGCCAAAGTCATGGAGGCCCATGTTAACCTAGCTTTATCTGAGCACCTGGCCCTGGCCAATGTCCTCGATCCTACGCAGAATGGGTTCCGTGCTGGGCACAGCACGGAGACCGGCTTTCTGGCAATGGTAGAACATCTGCGGAGTGTGTTGGATGCAGGTCAAACGGCAGCGCTTATTTTATTAGATCTTAGCGCTGCCTTTGACACAGTGTCCCATCGCATCCTCCTACACCGCCTGGAGGACATTGGCATTTGTGGCCCCGCTCTGCAGTGGTTCCGTTCCTTCCTCAGCGATCGCTCCTTCTGCGTTGCCACCCCTCCTTTTCAGTCCAAATTCCATCAGTTGGACCTGGGGGTTCCCCAGGGCTCCTCGCTGAGTCCCACACTTTTCAATCTCTACGTGCGGCCGCTGGCTGATGTCGCCAGGCAGTGGGGCCTTACTATGGTCTCATATGCCGACGACACACAGCTAGCGGTCACGATCAGCGGGGACGCCAAACTGGATGCCCCCAGGTTCCGAGACGGGCTGAGAGAGGTGGCCAGCTGGATGAATAACAACTGTCTCCAGCTGAACGCGAAAAAAACCGAGGTGATGATCGTGGGAAGAGGAACGGACTGCTGGGGGGACAATTGGTGGCCACAGGAGCTCGGGCCTGCCCCCATACCGGTAATGGAGCTCAGAAACCTGGGAGTATGGCTCGACCACACCTTATGCTTTACCACCCACACCAAGCGAGTGGCAGCATGCTGCTTTGGTGTTCTGCGCGGACTGAGGCCGGTGCTTAAATTTTTCGATGCCCCGACGAGACAGTTGGTCATCCAAGCTACGATCATCTCCCGGCTGGACTACGCCAGTTCGCTCCTGCTGGGAGCTAACCAAGCTGAGATCGTTCGCCTGCAGCGCGTCCAGAACGCGGCTGCGAGAGCAGTGGTGGGCCTGCCGAGGTCCTGTCCCACGTCCAACACTCTGCGGTCCCTACACTGGTTACCAGTGAAAAGCCGAATCCATTTTAAGGTACTCAGCCTCGCTTTTAAAATTTTAAAAGGATCGGCGCCTGAGATCCTCAGTAATCTTCTGTCCCCTTATGTCCCGACTCGCTCCCTCAGATCTCTTGGGCAATCCCTTGCGGTTACCCCGCGTTTCAGGCTTAGCCGGATGGGCGGGCGCTCCTTCCGTGTGAGAGCTGCGGCTCTCTGGAATTCTCTTCCTTTGGAAATCCGCCTTTTAGAGGATCTACTAGCATTCCACAGGGCCGTGAAAACCTACCTGTTTTAAACTTTTTAGGTTGATTTTCACTTTCTTCCTCGCGTTGTGTTATGTTCACCTTTTCCATGCGCCAGGACGCTCCTTCGCTGGAGCAGCTGTGCGCAAAATAAATGTAGCTAACATAACATAACATAACATAACAACGTCCGTCAGTACTCACATGATGGATGTACACAGTCATCACCTCGTGAAAGGCCAAGACAAGTTGGAATGGCAGATGACATCAGCCCAGGCCGACCGGGACATCTTTAAAGACATGATTTCCGCCCAAATAGAGGGACTACAAAACCTTATAACAGAGCCAGCAGCCCATGTTCAGAGAGAAACCCAAGGCACACCCCACGGTCCTACCGGGGTCTCCCTACAGAAGTACGTGGCAGGGGAGGACCCTGATGCGTTTTTGCAAAATTTTGAATATGCTGCTCGAGCATGTGGGTGGCCTGAAGAGAAGTGGCCATTCTTTTTGGCCCCCCTGTTGACAGTGCAGGCCCAGGCAGAGTATCAGGTGGCAAACGCTACCGGAGACACACCATACGCAGAAATAAAAGACATCATTTTTGATCATTGGGGCCTTGATGCGGAGGCATACACGGTACGGTTCAGGAGGGAAAAAGGCGCACCAGGGGAAAACCACAAAACATTGTTTTTTCGTCTCAAAATGACCGCCGACAAGTTGTTGAAGCCCAATGTAAGCACGATGGAAGAGATCATGAACTGTATATATATTGAACAATTCCTTGATGCACTTCCCTTCACTACACAGAGATGGTTAAAACGGCACCCCCACCTCACTGCAGAACAAGCCATCGACATGGCTACGACCTTTTCCAAAGCCCAACCCCAAAACCCCGTTTGGGAGGTCGAAAAAACAAGCCGAGCCACCACCTTGAAGTTGGAGAGGAAACAACGCCCCTTAACCGAACCGGCTAAAGTGAAGCCACAAAAACCCGAGAATCCGACCTTCAGGGGCCCGCAGTGTTTTGACAATGGGGACTGGGGCCATATCGCTCGCCTGTGCCCAAGATGCAAACCAACAGTGGAACCCATTGAAGTGGGTTATGTCCCAAAATCCATTTTATACACTGCCGAGATGGGAAGCACATTTTATGTAAGTATACAGTTGAATGGGAGGGCAGTAAAGGCACTGTTAGACTCGGGTTGCAGACAGTCAGTTATACTAGGAGCCCTCATCTGTGATTCTTCACCCCCCTCAAGGGTCTCCCTGTGAAGTCCGGGTGGGGGTTCTGAATTCCCTGCCTGAAGAATTAATAATTGAGACTCACAACCCATAATTTTTTAACTTGTTACTTAGAACGGGCGTAGAAAATGCCTGACCTCATAACCCCGGAACTATGGCTTCTAGACTGAAGCTTTAGGTTTGCTCAAGCCAATGATAGAACCTTAGACAATGCTTGGGAACACGCCCACCAAAACCAAGACAACCCATCTCCCACCTATCCCCATTTCTTTATCAAGGAAGGATTACTGTACCGTAAGGGCAACTTAGAAGACCCACGCAACTACTCGTCTCCATGACTTTTAGGGAACAAATATTGTTTTCTCCCACTCCCACCTGACCGCGGGGCACACAGGGGCCGAAAAAAGACAACACAGAATGGGTTGAGACACTTTTATTGGCCTGGGCTGTACAAGGAAATCAAGCCCCACTGTCAAACCTGTGAGGTTTGCCAGAAATAAAATATACACCGGCCCCCAGCAGTCCCTTTACAGCCTTTGCCTGTAGTAGGTAACCCATTTGAGAGGGTAGGGATGGACTTAATAGGTCACCTACCCAAAACACAAATAGGGAACCAATGTGCCCTTGTGATTGTAGACTATGCAACAAGGTACCCAGAGGCCTTCCCCTGTATAGCCCCCACTACCCGTAACATCACTGACAGATTCATAGACTCTTTTCCAGGGTAGGTTTCCTGAAGGAAATATTAGCAGATCAAGGCAACCCGTTCGTCTCTCGACTTATGAAGGAAGTATGTCATACCTTGGATCTCCGGCATATAATGACCTCCGTTTACCATCCTCAAATGGATGGCCTCGTCAAGAGGTACAACGGGACCCTGAAGACCACCCTGAAGAAGATGCTCGCAGTAAAGGGCAAAGAATGGGACTGACTCTACCCCTTGCCCTCTATATAATCCTATCCCAGGTCCAGAGTAGTTTGGGCTGTTCATCTCTTGAAATGCTTTACTGGAGACACCCACGCTCGTTGCTCGAAATGACAAAGGACTTGTGGGAGAAGGAAGAACTAGATAAAACCTGAGGGGGGTTGGAATATACCCAGCAATTCAAGACAAATATAGGGAAGCTGAGAGACCTGGCCCATTCCCATTTTTGAAATCTGTTTGACACTGACGATCGCCTCCACGCGCCAGGACCAGAAAACAAACATCGGTAGAAACCAAAGACCCGTTCCCGCCGCGCTTGTCAATATCAAGACTATGCCTTGGACCCATAAGCAATAATAACCTTGCTTGCGAGTTTAGTGCTGGCCCTTTCGCATGACTGTGAGCTAATCTACTCGCCTCGTCAACTAAAACAATCCTTTTGACTTGAGAAGTCCTCGTTTATCGCTGTTTAAAGATTAGGAATCCAAATATTAGGTGCATCTGAAAAGCCTTTTTTTATCCGTTGCGACTCGTTGCTTTCCGTGGAGGCGGTACAATTCTGTTTTTAGATATCAGGTTCATCGAAATATCAAGTACTGAGCCAAAGCTTTTAACCAAGGAATGGATTATGTATCAATGACCTGCAGCATATAAGATATAAAATAAATTTGAATTTAGAGTTCCGCTGTCAATGTTGCGTGAGTCCTTGTATCAATTAAGGATTTAAATAGAATTAAAACTTATCGGCTTCACAAGCTGCTCGCAGCTGTAGAGAGTTGTCTTCTGTCTTGATAAAGGTGCTGGCCGCCGAAACGCGTTGACATACAACTTGACACATTATCCTTCCGTATTCTGTAGAAGAAATTTTTATGTGTTTTTTACTGTGACTTATGTCTCTGAAATGTAATTTTATTTGGTGTTGAAATATGTGCATTTTTTATCTTGTTTTGTTTAAAAATAAAATTTATTTAGTACATATAAAAATAGTATAATTTTCATTGGAAACTGCCTCTCCCCTCTTTTTGTCCTGTAACCATTGTGTAGGCAATTTTAAACTTCAGCCTAGGTTGTTTCTTCCATGTTGCCATTCCCATTTAGAACGTAGTAGAGAAAAACAAAAATCCTTTTACGACAGGGGAAAGAAATGGAGGACTTTGTCCCTGGACAACTGGGTCCTGGTACTTCTTCCCTCCTCCACGAAAAAGGTGCAGATAACGCCTCCCCGGAAACAATCGTATCACGTAAACCTTCTAAAGAAGTGGCTGGGTCCGTTACCCAAAACCGCACTCCTAACCTTGCCCTCTACCTCACCCAGCCTAACCACGTTAGACAAACTCGTTGTCAAGGAAGACCTGTCAGTAGGAGATCGGCCCGCCCTCTTTAAAACCTTGGCTCCCTTTTCTTCCCTGTTCTCCGTCACCCCCGGAAACACAACTTTGGCCGAACATTGCATAGAGACACCTGCTGGAGAAATTATAAAACAAAGACCGGACAGGATCCCGGCCGCAAAAACGGTGGCCGTCAGGAAGGAAGTACAGGACATGCTGCAACTGGGGGTTATTAGACCATCAAAAAGCGATTGGTCACCCCCAATTGTGATGGTTCCCAAACCAGATGGCTCTACACAATTCTGCATAGACTTCAGGGCCCTGAGTGCCATTTCTTCTTTTGATGCCTATCCTATCCCCAGGATAGATGTGTTAATTCAAAAGTTGGGTGATGCCAGGTATATAACAACTCTAGACCTTACCAAAGGTTACTGGCAGGTACCCCTGCTTGGGGAAGACTGCAAGAAAAATGCTTTTTCCACCTCCAAGGGTCTCAATGAGTTTACAGTACTCCCCTTCGGCTTGCATGGAGCACCCACCACATTCAAACTCCAAAACCATCAAGTTTTTTGTTCTGCATACCTTGATGACATTGTGATATACAGCAGTACATAGGGCGCCCGCCTGGAACATATAGAGACCATCCTACAATGCCGGGTTACACATAAACTCAAAGAAGTCTGGGGTTGCGTACCAAAAAGTCAAATACCTTGGTAATGTGTTGGGACATGGAGTGATAGCCCCCTTTACAGAGAAAATGCTGGCCATTCCAGAGACTCCCTTACCCACCAATCGAGGGAAATTAGGGCTTTTGTAGGCTTAATAGGGTATTACCGCGGCTTCATACCTCAGTTTTCAGAGATAGTATCCCCTTTAACAGACACCCTAGGTAATAACGTGAGACCCCAAAGCTTGCTACACCCGACTAAACAGATGTTGGAAGCCTTCCAGACCCTTAACAAGACCATCATGACTAGCCTAGTGATGTCTTCATCAGATTTCAGTAAAACATTCATACTGCACACTGATCCGTCGAATTAAGGGGTTGGGCCGTATTGTCCCAGCTTACAGATGATGGGGTAGAACACCCGGTTCTATACATAAGTAGGAAGCTATTCCCCAGAGAAATCAAGTACCCCACCATAGAGAAGGAGTGTTTAGCTGTAAAGTGGGCCATAGACAAACTCATATATTACCTTGCGGGACGTCGTTTCACACTGTATACAGACCATGCTCCTCTACAACGGATGTGTAGGAACATGACACATACCCCGAGGGTCCCACGTTGGTTGTTATCCCTGCAGCCATTTTTGTTTGAAGTGAAACACCAGAAAGGAAGGGACAACGGGAGTGCTAATTACCTGTCCTGGGTTTTTCCTCTCCCCGATCGGGAGAATCCTGGTGGGGAGGTGTGTGACGAGGCGGGGTCGCCAGGAGCTGAAAACGAAGAGAATACAGACTGGTGGACTCTGACACCCTGCACTGCCCCTCTTGTCTCCTTATAGCAGGATGATTGGAACGTTCCCACCTATCCCATGCTGGAGGCAACAACATATTTCCAAGGCCGCGCCTTTAACTGGGGAAGCCCTCCTGGAGAAACCGAACCCACTGATGATGTCTACGCACCAGGCCCAATAAGGAGGAGAGAATCCTTAACGATGGTGTGTGGAATCACCAGTGAGGAGGAAGGAGGAGAACTGGAAAATGCCACGTACAGAGGAGGAAGAAAGTCACTGAAAAGAGAGCAGAGCTGTGCTGAGGAGTCATAAGGAGCCCCAGGAAAGCCAGGAGGCCAACGGAATTGCGCTTCGCCCGGTCACGCTCATGGAGGAGCGTGGTTATCCCAGGTATGGGAACGGTTTTTGGGTTGGGTCGAGAGAACCCCGTGGATTAAACAGGGTCCCTCAATGTATCCCTTGCTTGCACCCTGCACTAAGCACCTTCACAATTTTTCCTTAGACATGTGTCACGTTTGTGGTGTCCCTTCACTTCCCTCCCATCAACACAGTCAGTTCAGCACCCTTACCCCTATTTTTCTTTCTTTTTTTTCCTCGAATCCTGGGAGCCTACCTGGTCTGCGATGAGTCGAAGATCCGGTGGAGTGAGAGGAGGTCCGGGCATTGGATTCAAGACTGACACACCTCTCTTTCACGCTGATAGACTGGCTTCCCATAGGAGACGTGTTTTGGGAACAATAAACCCTTCGTTATAACATTATTGTTTTCAACCCCTTATTTCCGCCCGCAACAGACTATTTTCCAGCGTTTGAAAAATTCATTGATGAGTGCTAAGGTTTCTTGGCTATGCATTCTTATTCTCTAATCAGAGCCTTTTCTTTGGGTTTCTGGAAGTGACATTTTACCTTGCCTCTTGAAGATAAGTGCCATTTATGCCTAGAACCCCAATAATATAAATTCGTGATTTCGCTTTAAGGAATACACTAATTTAGTTTTTTCTATTTTACTTGTAATTATTACTAATGAATTATTTTATCTTGTTTTGAAATTTTGACTAAAGGATTATTTGAATTATTTGAATTTGTAACAATGATGACCAATATTAATACTTAATAAATACTAAATAAACAATTTGACTTGATTTAATTTGGTAATAAACACCTTTAAATCCATACCAAATCTCTTAATCGATCTTGTGAAGCCCCAATTGGACATCACTGTTTATGGTGTCTGATGTAAATAATTGCTCATCATCTTTCCTTGTTAACTTGCAAAGGTTCCATATTACTAATGGTAGGGGTATTTAAAGATTATACTCGATGATTGAGATACAGGAATCTCCGCTCCGGCAGACCTATCTCACTGACTCCGACTAGCAGTTACACTCCTGACAGCATACTCATAGCCCACTGACAGCAGAAGTCTCAAACCACCAACAGCACTCTGACATTGTTGTACCGTATCTAGGGCTCTAGTGTAATTTTCCCGATTCATGCCCTTATATAGATATAACTTATCATATCCTTATATAGGCATAAGAATCATAACCATATTTAGACACAGCCTATACAGTCCAAATACGGCATGGCTACTTCAACTAAGCTCCTAGAGTAAAACGAGTTCTTGAAGACAGCCAGCCTTCAGCAGTATGGAAATTCCCCCTGCTTCAGTATTGTTTTGTCCCAGAACTCCTGGAGCGTGTAAAGAACTTCGAGTTTTTAGTGAAGTTTTTAGTGAAGTTAATATGTCCACCCTCAAACTCGGCACCTTCCAAGTATAAATATGCCCACATGTGCCCTAACAAACACACAGTGGTTTTGGAGCAGATCGACTAACTACTTGCCCGACGCCCTGCTGTATGCGAGTGCCGAAGGAAGCCGACCCTCCCTGCTGACACACTGAGAGAGACGCTGTCTCTTCTCCTGCCCAGAAATCCATCTCCAGTGTTTCCCTGCTACCCTTGCGGGTTATTGGGGGATAGAGTCCTGAGAGAGAGATACAAGACGAGAGATACAAGACCTCCTTTATTCTATAACCAAGGTACGGAGCTGATTAGATCCTTAGAGAATTCTTGGATAGATTCTTTGTAGAAACTATTACACCTCACTTACTTCTTCCCTTGTACTAGACTTAGGTTAGGTACACCGGGGTAGGCATATTTAGGATGCACCAGTTGAGTACTTTTAGTCATTATTTATCATTGTATGTATTTTATCTATTTTATGTATCTTATGGCTTAGAAACCATATAAATGCTTTTACAGTATTATTTCATAATACTCCTTTTACTGTACGCACTTTACTTCATAGCAAGTATTACGATTGTAGCAATTCACTTCTCTAGCATGAGAAAGAACACTGCTCAATAAATAACCTTTTTATTGAAAACACCCGTCTCTCTATTTCTCTGCACTTCTGGTGAAACGAAGCATGCACGATTGACTGAGTGAAATAGCCATCTATTGTTTCAGCGACTCTGGAAATATATTCCTTATTCTTTGGGATCAAAGTTGTCATGTTATATGGTTGTCAGAAACGAATCCCTTCTTGTGTATTCGAGAAAGTTTCTAGTGACCTCTGAGCTAGCTGGCACTCACAATTAAGTCTAACATATTCAATAGAGACCTAGTTGACTTCTGTCCTACGTCTAAACTATCGTTTATGTTATTCCAATGCACAGGGCCTATTGAAAATATAGGAACTACACTATATGGCACCCAACGTTTGGTAAGGCGATAATTTAACGCTAGATGCTAGAGTAACTCAGTCGTGCTTTTCACACAGACCCCTTTTACCGTAAAAACTCCAATAGACGTCTGGAGTGGGTAAAAGGTTAATATCCGCCAGAACTAAGTAGGACGAGAATCCTATGTATTCGTTTTTTGGTTTATTCAACGTTGAAGGATACAGTGTTCCAAAATATTGTTCACCTAATCTTTGTTTCCTTGAAATTTGCTCTGCAAACTTTCTGTCAGCAAAATAACGGAAAGTGACGATGAAAGGGAGAGAGCTAGAATAGCAACTGAACTATTAGCAGAGGATACAAGTCTTCAGCAAAACAACCCGGATGCAGTAATCATCCCGGTAACTGTAAGAAAGAGTGTAACTTACAGACTAATAAATAGTGGTGTACCATCAAGAAGTGGTACAGTCATATTTGTGGTAGAGGCACATGAGTATCGGCAGACAGAGGTATTCTATTCATGGATAACTTTTCCAGCAGCAAATGCAATAACACACGAGTTCCACTACTACAAAGCAGAGGAACCTCCAGCGCAAAACGTTCCTTTCGAGGACGTTGAAATTCCACTAACTTACCAGGAGCATCAGCTCTGGTTTAATGGCGCCCTAAAACATCAAAATCACATTACCAGGCTCAGTCCACTAGGTAGACCAGGATCAACATGGACGGTTCTAGCCAGCTATACACCACATCCTGACATTCAAGAAATGTCAGACAGAGAACTTTTACTTCAATCAAAATAATTAATTAAAATACATAGGCAATTGTCCCAATATGTCATGCAGACTTTAACAGTCCAACCTGCTATAAAAATTCCACAACACACCCCTCACCAGGGGAACACAAATAAAATTACACCACAGACTATACAATCAGTCATTGGTAAATTACCCGCAAAATGGGAACAAATTCCGTTCTGGTTGGCTCAAAAGATTACTCAAATAGTGGCAGTATTCCCTGATAGTACACCTCATGAAAAATTCAGAATTCTGACAATCTGTTTACCAATGGGGATCACACCACATGTGGAGGACTGTGACACTTGGGGAACAGTCTTTGCTTCAATCTACACAAAAACACATGGTGTTCTGTATATGGCAGTTATACCAGACGTACTAAGGCAGATTCAAAATGAATACGGTCCTGAGCCTGCTTTAAATCTAGGTATGAAATTACTGAAAGACTTTAAGCAAGTCTTGGCTATATTACTAGCCAACATAAAAGGAGAAGCAGCATCTGTGGCGATCCGCCAAAAATTAAAAGAAACAGAAATAGAAGACCAGCCTTTTGAACTTGCCAGAATAATTGAAAAATCCTATGAAGAATTAGGTAGAGATAGTTTGGTTGGGAAACCACTAAAACCACAACTAACAGAAAATCCTGAAAAGACTTTAATTAAAAATAATTTAATTACTCCTAAAAAGAGGTGGGAGGGTAATAAACAGACCCCTCCCAGAGCAAAACAGTTTCAGTCCATGGGAAGGTCTCCCCATCTGAGAGCTAGATCTCCAGAACGGGAGGGTAGGTCTCCACAACGGGAGCCCTCTGAGAAAAGATATAACCTCAGAAACAGGGATAATTTGAAAAAAACATGACAGATATCAAGATATTGATACTCGTCCCTCTCGATCTTTTCAGACTTCCTCGCAGAAATCGGAAAGAAGAGGACGGTCAGAACATAAAGAAGAGCGCGTCAAGTCCAAAGACAAGGAACCCGCTCACCAAAGTAAAAACTCTCCATTTTTCAAAAAGAAGGTAGCAAGCATAAAGATAAAACATGCAGAGGATCCTGAGGACACAACTCAAGAACGGGGAGTGGGCCCAAACAATGATAGACAGCGCAGCAGAAGTGAACATAGTTCGCAAGATCCTGATGAATCTTCTGGAGACAGTGGACACGAATGAGTACATTCAGGTGGAAACTGCAGACACCAGAGTTAGTGTACCCCATAAATTATATGAAATAACATTGCGTATAGAAGGGGACATAGTTAGGAAAATAAGAACTCTATTTTGGGAGAAGCTATCTAAAGGCTATGATATTCTTCCAGCTGAGAAAGACCGGCCACCAGAATTTGTTAGGGAGTGCCCACATGGCGAAGAAATGATTATGCCTGCCTTCTCAAATCATATTCCAATTCATATAAAATACACATATGCAAGAAAATGCATTATATAAAAATCATGTAGGATGGGATGAGGAATACCCTCAAAATAAAATCCAGTTAAAAAATCAACCCACTGCACAAAGGCAGTATCCTGTTAAGCAAGGAGATAAAAACATGTCAGGGAGATCTTAGATCAACTTGAGTACCAGGGGGTGATTGAAACATGCACCTCACAAATTAACAATCCTTTGTTTCCTGCCTCCAAACCAGATAATTCATATTGTCTAGTATTGGACTACAGACACTTAAACTCTTGTTGCATAACATTTGCAGTACAAACTTCACACAGTGCAGCACTGATGAATAACATAGTGCACAAAAAAAACAACATTAGATATTTCAAATGTTTTCTTCTGTCAAAACATTGCACCAGAAAGCAGGTATGTGACCGCTTTCTCAAGCATGGGGGCACAGAGGCAATTTTGCCGTCTCCCCCAGGGATTCAAGAATAGCCCAGGATTCTTTTTAGCCAGAGTAACAGAATTAATACAAATGTATGATGATGAGGCATTATCTTATGTCGATGACATCTATCTAACAGACGATGATTTGGACAGGCACTTGAAAAGAGTGAACACCATTATACTTGGGTTCGCATCTGAAGGGTACAAATTCAACTTTAAAAAATCACGGATTGCCCACCTCACTGTCCAATTTATAGGATATGAGTTATCAAGTGAAGGGAAAAGCCTGGCAGCCAATTTCTTAGAAAAATGTCCGCTGCTCCAAGCACCAAAAACGCTGAAAAACTTACAATCAATTCTAGGTTTCCTGAATTTTGGAAGAACTTACGTTCTGAATTACGCAGAGAGGGTTAAACCTCTCTACGAATTAATAAAACCTGATTTTAAACAATCTAATTGGACTCAGAAACACACAGAAATTTTACGTTCAATACAAACAGACATGTTAGCTAAAACAAAGCTGCAAACACGCTTAAACGAACGCAACCTTATAATCCGAGTCATCCCAGGAAGATGCAAATTCACGTACCTGACCTATAACGGAGGTGAAACGGTAACAATAGCTTACAAATCACACTTGTACACGCAAGCTGAAATAAAATTCACTTCAACTGAGAAAATTCTGACAGCGGTTCAAACTGCTATAGCAAAAGAAAGAGCCCTCGCACAGGGAAAACGCATATCAGTCGTTACACCTATACCTGCCCTAGAGGCAGTGACAAGAGCGAGCATTCAAAATGCTAAAGCTTTACATCCACGATGGATACAATAGGTTAATTCTCTTGCTGCAACAGACGTTGAACATGCTTTTGATTTCAATAGGAAAAAACTAAAATATCTAGAATATGAACACGTATTTCCTCTGCCGACCGAAATTCTGCCTCAAGAACAGTACGTCTGCGTAATTTACACAGACGGATCTGCGCAACACTGGATTGTGGAAAAACAAGTATACAATGCTTGCGCAATTGTAAAAGGTCGCTGGGGCATAGGTAAATTCAGACCAATGGTCACTAAAACTCAATCACTCAGAAACTGCACAGCTCAGCGAGCTGAACTACAGGCATTAAAGATGGTGCTTGAAAATGCCGATCGAGAATTCCCCAAACTCATAGTGTGCGATTCGTATTACTGCGTCCAGTCTTACAATGAATACTTGCAGAACTGGGTTCAAAACGGTTTCAAAGATGCGAAAGGTGGCACAATCAAGCATAAAAAGCTTTGGGAACAAGTAGATCTTTTACAGAAAGAACTACAAAAGACTCACATGATCCATACACTGAGTCATCAACATGATGGCGTTCACGTTGCAGGGAATTCATTGGATGATGAAGCCGAAAAGGCAGCCGTCCACACGGCTTCCGTAGCTACAATTAAGCGTTCTAAAAAAAGAATAGACGGTGAAACGCTACTAGCACTAAAAGCCTCAATGGAAGGCAATAATGCGGCGTTACCTCTAAATTATCCACTCGGAAATACATACATAATTGATGCAAACTCCGTTCCCTTTGCTCAAATCCCTGGAGTGGGGGACAGATTAATTCCAAACAGGAAGCGGAGAGTTTTCTTGATTCAAGAAGCACACGTGGGAGTGGGTCTGAGGCACCAAGGGATTTTAACTTCCCTAATAGAATTACAACTAAAGTACTGGTGGCCGAGAATGAGCGTGCAAATTTATAACTTTGCAATGGATTGTCAGAACTGTAGCAGAGATCGCAGTTATGAACCAGACCAGGTGACTGACAATAGCACAGTGAGTCTAGCCCAGACACCTCTGTTAGATAGCATTAGACTGCACATACGCAATTGGCACTCTACATTCTGACCAGGGTCCTGCGTTTAGCTCTTGGGCTTACAAGGAGGCCATGGCCAGCTTGGGCGTTGCATTGGGTACTCTAGTACCTTCCATCCTGAGGGTAATGCGGTAGTGGAAAGAAAAAACCATGACATAAAGCAATCTATAACAGCGAAGGTATTAGGTTTGGGTGATGGGTGGGTCAAACATCTAATAAGTGTCCAACGTAGTCTAAATAATCTGCCAAGAAATTCTCTGGGTGGAATCACTCCGTATGAACTTTTGTTTGGTACTAGAATGATAATTGAAGACCTTGATAGTCAAACTTCAGTGGTAGAACAAAAAACTTTGATATCAAAGATCGTTTGGCTGTTTTACAGGACTTAAATGAAACAAGAAGAAGTCTGAGTAACCCAAAACTAAAGCCAACGGCCACTGAAGAAAAACCACCTGTCCCAGCAAGACCTGTCTGGATTCCAAAGATTGGGGATCTGGTCAGAGAAAAGATCGTGGGAAGAAGGAATTTGGGCCTTCTTACAGAAAAGCAGTACTTGTCTTAGCAATCAACGGAACAAGATCAGTAGTACTACCGCTCCTTGCTGGTAAAAAGGAGAACAGAGTTGTATCAATCGACTGGTAAAACCACAACCATGTGGCCAATAATAAGTAGTAGGCCCAGTGGACTCCCAAGATGTAGAAGAAGACCAAACCTTCTACAATTCAAGAGGTTAAAACTGAGAGACTAATAACATTTGATAAACCTGCAGTGAATAAAAAAGGACTGTGCAAGAAAGCCATGGAACTTATGCCTCTTGAAACCCAAATAACAGTTCGTCAAGAGACACCTGTCTACAATGATGTTGCCTCTGACTATACCAATATGAAAAAGGAAGAAGCAACTACAAAGATTAATGACAATCCTGATGCAATTCCAACAATTGACCGAACTGCCTCTGGCTATTTCATCAATTTCAATGACTTTTCTGAAGATCCTAGTGAACATGAAGAAAAGACAACAAACAAGACACTCAAAGAAAAAATAACAGAACTCTTTCATCAACTTGGAGAAATATATCTGATTTCACCATGGATTGAATTGTGGATTGTGTTAGGTGTACTTTTCCTCCTGCTCTGGCTCATTTTGGTTTCAAGCTTGGGAAGAATGATTGATGGAAAATACAGTACAATGGACACAGCAAGCCAGAACATCAACTTGGTCCTAAAGCCACACAAGTCATCTCATGTTGAAAAAAGAGACCAGTCATCAGTAAACATCACAGCTATTCCTATACCTGGAGGTGTAGCATGGGACGCTACTGATTACGACATCTATGACCCGGTTGAACTCTTGAAGTATCCACATCAGTTTAAGGTTTCATTAAGTGACTTCGTCTCACAGAGCAGTTTCTCTGATGATTGGGACTTTGAGTCTATTAATAATATGATGTCTGCTTTAGAAATGTCAGCAAAGTTTACAAATAATGATTATTTAGAAGGTTCATATGATTATGAAGAAATGTATTGCTTTAATCATTTTGGGCACCACTATTTGCATAAATCTGCAAAACCTAGAAATGTTCTAACTTATAATCAATGGGAAAATTGTCCAACACCGCCAAAAGGCAGCTCGAAAACATTTTTTGAGAAATTTCCATACTTCTCAGGGTTTAATGTCACAGATCCAGAAACATTTTATTTAAAAAATGTGAAAAAGACTGGAATGAAAAATATGTTAACCAATACAAAACAGATATATTCTGCAAAATTCTATGAACAATTGTCTACATTTGGTTTTAAATTCTGGAAAGACAACATTGAAACAAAAACAATCTGGGGTTCAAAAGATTGGCAAATACAGGGATTAGAATCATTATTCAGAGCCTGCATCATCCCAGAACAAATAATGTTCCTGAATTACACCATTCAACAAACAACCTGTCTTGGCCTAGCTAAGATAAAAGATTTAAACAACCCGTCTATACCAAAGCCTATGCCTGATAGAAATAGGACTTCAGATGAGGGGTTAGACGTGTCCCATGTTTTACACCAAAACAGAACTAATCCTGATTGGAAAAAATGGTTGATCTAGCCCACAGACACTAATAACTGTCAAGATAGATTCCTGGACAAAACACAGGGGTTCAAACAGAACAGGCCAGACCCAAGAGATTCCCAGAGACAACATCCAGGGATAATAACAACATACAGTGTAGGAAAACTATGCCTCGAATGGCTACAGAAATCCACACTACCTGAAATTAAGCAACACTTGACTTTACTTAAAGAAGGTGCTGACTTGCGGGATTTCTTATTGGGACCTCGCAAATAGCGTCAAAATCGTTTCATATACGCCGGTATATATGCTGCTTACAACAAAGCTTGGAAAGTAACGCAAATTGAAACTGCTGAAAATATACGAGAAATTGATCGTATTTATTTCGAAAAATCACTGTCTGTAGTGGACGATGGGTTAACAACTCTTTCCTCCAGAATTTATTCTTTGGGCAGCATTGTATCATCTGCTAGTGATATAATAGAACAGGATATGCTAATGTTACAACATGAGATACAAAAATGTACTAGTGACACAAGTCATTAGACCCGCTTGCACTCCCTGTGGCAGATATCCATCTGCTTCTGTAAACACACACTTCTTAAAACTTAATATATTTCACAAGAATTTTTTAATCTTAGCTTTAGTCAATTCCTTAACGACAAATTATCTGAGCATATACATTTTGCAAAAAAACAATCAATGTTCTTTGGTTGTAAATAATAACTTATAGCTTTGGCAATCCAAACAGAGGGTGTTTTTAAACTAAAAAATAATCAATTCCCAATGCATTTCGGGAGAGTATCCCTTCGTCAGGGGAAGCTGAAAAAAACAGAATGAAGCCCTTTTTTAGCAAATGTCATACAGCACTGACGATACAATTTTAAATTTGTTACATCATATCATGCTTAATTAATCACTAGATTCTGGCGGATCATGGAATTTCAAACAATACGTACTTATGTTGAAATGCACATAAAGTTACAGTGTTACAAGGATTTCCTAGACAGTCAAACTGCAAATAACTTCAATTATGGTTCACTTGAATACTGTAGAAGGGTAGTGCATGCTTGCACTGTTTATGATCATGTATGGGTTAATGAAAGATAGACTAACATATTGGGGCTTGAAGATGTAAACACGCACCTCTTACCATACATGTTAACTGAACCAGGCTAATCAAATGAACTGGCTGGCGTTTGCGTAGCTTGATTTCTATATATAAAAAAACAAACAATGACAAATGTTTAAGCATATGTTGCGGAATTCTGAGACCGATTATAATATAACCCGTAAATGGCATACCTTAAATGTTTGGTGAAGATGGCTAAACATTAACCAGAGACTATAAACCCGTTTTGAAAAAGCGATCTTTTATCCAACCTCTGATCTGTTCATGAATAAACAGAAAAAGGGAGGTCAACCAATGTTTACTATTGATGGTTGTTTGTGTGATAGAGGAAATGAGTTTACACCTACCAATTGTATGGTGTTCCGGGTTGTAGCTCGAGGTGTTTTCAAGCGGTACAGAAAACATCAATGTGAAGAAGGATTATATGCGGGTAACGGGTAGAGCAGGCGCTCTCCATCGCTTGTACTTAGAGCTGAATAAAAACGGAAAAGCATCCTAAATATACGTTGACTCAACGATAAATGTCAAAATATGTTTAATTGACAAGATTCAGTACCTGCGCCATGCAGAAAACATTGAACAAACGTGCCGCTGTGTTTTGAAAATAGGATCCCTTGACTCGTAAGCTGTTTAATCAAACACGGTGTTTAAAGCGCTGTGCTGCGTAAAAAATAAAAGAGCAGAAAAACGGTTTAGAATGGAACCCAGAATCTCGAGTTCGCCTGGTTCCGAAGTTAGTTATAGAGGTTTACCTGTAGCCAGCTATCATGTAGCCTAGATTCTGGAGTCTGGTGATATTCGATGTAGTTCTCAAAGTCGAGTAAGTGACCCGCATCGGAACGCGGGAGAACATTAAACGACGGACTGCGGAAGCGGTTAATATAACCCAAATGTCGCGAGAGTGGTGAAAACCACAGTGCGTGTATATTTACGGATAATAAAATTTCGGGAATGTCTATAAAAAAAGCTGTTAACTGTGAAAATGAGATAAAGCCTCGAGTTTATGAAAAAATAACGGTTACCTGCATAATGTTGCAATAAACATAAAAGACAGACTGAGATGTGATGACTCCATAGTTGTGGAGTTTAAAACGTCCGCCATTTTATAGAGGAGTAAGTTGAAGTAGAAAATAATAAAGATCAAAAAATTAGATAGATAAAAAATAGATCTAGAACGTGCATGATTGATCTAGGTATACTATTTTATGAAAATAGCTTGTTTCTAAGCAAAAACTAATAGATAAGCAAAGAACCACTATAGTGGTTTACAGCAAAATGTGAAGTTTAACCTGATAGGTCTCTAATGAAGAGCCTACAAAGAAATCCTTGTGTTCTGTATAACATCAACCTATGCGTATAAATTAAAGAAGTTACCTAATCATAAATTTTGAGTTCGTGTAAACTGATGTTGTTACAAGTGTAACCATTATTGTGAGATTTGAGAGTTGAGAGTAAGGTAGATTGCGTAATAAATTCCCTGGATGGAAACTGTTGAAAGCCAAAGTGTTGTTTCTATCAGTTGGTTTGTGATAAACTGTGGTTTCAATTTTGTTGTTTTGTAGTTGTACAAGTACCACAGTTTATCACAAACCAACTGATAGAAACAACACTTTGGCTTTCAACAGTTTCCATCCAGGGAATTTATTACGCAATCTACCTTACTCTCAACTAGTAAGAATTAAACGAATAGCGTCTAATGAAGCTGCGCTCAATCAAGAAATGGAATTACAAAGAAAAAGGTTTACAGAACGGGGATATCCCAAAGAAGTTGTACAAACAGCGGAAAACAAAGTGGCATGTTTACAAAGACAAGATTTGATACAAACAAAAGCCAAGACAAAAAAAGACAGACAAGTATTTGTAAGCAAGTTTTCATTGCAATCTAAACAAATCAAAAAAATCATCAACACAAGATGGGAGTTACTACAAAATGAAGAAGACTTTCATGGCATATTTGCAAACAAACCACTCTTTGCCCACACCAGAAATAATAACCTTCATGAATTAGTCACCAGACCAAAGAAAGAATTAGGAATATCTCAAGTCAATCCAGGAATGAAAAAATGTTACAATTGTACCCACTGTAACAATGTCATGGAAGGAACGTTTATAGTTCATCCGCAAAGTGGTAAAAAAATTAAATTAAGACAACGAACAGACTGCAACTCAGCTCAGGTCATCTACACGATCAAATGCCCATGTGGCAAACTTTATGTAGGGAAAACCGAGCGGAAAATCAAAGTAAGAATTACAGAACACAAGAGTCGAATAAGGAATAAAACACTAACATCAAGCTTGCTCTCACATTAGACTGAAATGAAACACTCAATTCCACAACTGAGATTTCAAGTGTTAGAACAGATTCAAATTTTGCCAGACCGGAACAATGAAAAATGGTTATCTCAGAGAGAGATATGGTGGATAGATTTCCTTCAAACTCTCACGCCGAAGGGTCTCAATGATAAAATAGATATGGCATGTTTTCTATAATGTTTTTTTTACTTCCTGTTTCAAAAATGTTTAAAGAATAGTATCAAGGTTACAGCTTCACTAATCACAAGATATACACAGATCTCACAATAATGGTTACACTTGTAACAACATCAGTTTACACGAACTCAAAATTTATGATTAGGTAACTTCTTTAATTTATACGCATAGGTTGATGTTATACAGAACACGAGGATTTCTTTGTAGGCTCTTCATTAGAGAACTATCAGTTTAAACTTCACATTTTGCTGTAAACCAATATAGTGGTTCTTTGCTTATCTATTAGTTTTTGCTTAGAAACAAGCTATTTTCATAAAATAGTATACCTAGATCAATCATGCACGTTCTAGATCTATTTTTTATCTATCTAATTTTTTGATCTTTATTATTTTCTACTTCAACTTACTCCTCTATAAAATGGCGGACGTTTTAAATTCCACAACTATGGAGTCATCACATATCAGTCTGTCTTTTATGTTTATTGCAACATTATGCAGGTAACCGTTATTTTTTCATAAACTCGAGGCTTTATCTCATTTTCACAGTTAACGGCTTTTTTTATAGACATTCCCGAAATTTTATTATCCGTAAATATACACGCACTGTGGTTTTCACCACTCTCGCGACATTTGGCTTATATTAACCGCTTCCGCAGTCCGTCGTTTAATGTTCTCCCGCGTTCCGATGCGGGTCACTTACTCGACTTTGAGAACTACATCGAATATCACCAGACTCCAGAATCTAGGCTGCATGATAGCTGGCTACAGGTAAACCTCTATAACTAACTTCGGAACCAGGCAAACTCGAGATTCTGAGTTCCATTCTAAACCGTTTTTCTGCTCTTTTATTTTTTACGCAGCACAGCGCTTTAAACACCGTGTTTGATTAAACAGCTTACGAGTCAAGGGATCCTATTTTCAAAACACAGCGGCACATTTTTTCAATGTTTTCTGCATGGCGCAGGTACTGAATCTTGTCAATTAAACATATTTTGACATTTATCGTTGAGTCAACGTATATTTAGGATGCTTTTCCGTTTTTATTCAGCTCTAAGTACAAGCGATGGAGAGCGTCTGCTCTACCCGTTACCCGCATATAATCCTTCTTCACATTGATGTTTTCTGTACCGCTTGAAAACACCTCGAGCTACAACCCGGAACACCATACAATTGGTAGGTGTAAACTCATTTCCTCTATCACACAAACAACCATCAATAGTAAACATTGGTTGACCTCCCTTTTTCTGTTTATTCATGAACAGATCAGAGGTTGAATAAAAGATCGCTTTTTCAAAACGGGTTTATAGTCTCTGGTTAATGTTTAGCCATCTTCACCAAACATTTAAGGTATGCCATTTACGGGTTATATTATAATCGGTCTCAGAATTCCGCAACATATGCTTAAACATTTGTCATTGTTTGTTTTTTTATATATAGAAATCAAGCTACGCAAACGCCAGCCAGTTCATTTGATTAGCCTGGTTCAGTTAACATGTATGGTAAGAGGTGCGTGTTTACATCTTCAAGCCCCAATATGTTAGTCTATCTTTCATTAACCCATACATGATCATAAACAGTGCAAGCATGCACTACCCTTCTACAGTATTCACGTGAACCATAATTGAAGTTTTTTGCAGTTTGACTGTCTAGGAAATCCTTGTAACACTGTAACTTTATGTGCATTTCAACATAAGTACGTATTGTTTGAAATTCCATGATCCGCCAGAATCTAGTGATTAATTAAGCATGATATGATGTAACAAATTTAAAATGATATCGTCAGTGCTGTATGACATTTGCTAAAAAAGGGCTTCATTCTGTTTTTTTCAGCTTCCCCTGACGAAGGGATACTCTCCCGAAATGCATTGGGAATTGATTATTTTTTAGTTTGAAAACACCCTCTGTTTGGATTGTCAAAGCTATAAGTTATTATTTACAACCAAAGAACATTGATTGCTTTTTGCAAAATGTATATGCTCAGATAATTTGTCGTTAAGGAATTGACTAAAGCCAAGATTAAAAAATTCTTGTGAAATATATTAAGTTTTAAGAAGTGTGTGTTTACAGAAGCAGATGGATATCTGCCACAGGGAGTGCAAGCGGGTCTAATGACTTGTGTCACTAGTACATTTTTGTATCTCATGTTCGTGGAGGGTGGCTCCTCCTTCCCTCTTTGCACACCAGTTCAAACATTGCGTAGTATAATTTGAAAATTTCAAGATACTGACAAAGGAGTGCACTTCTCAACCCCCATTGAGATAAATGTTACAACATGGCCAGTCACAATTACGTTCTATTGTACAGTTAGGCAGGACGTTACAAAATCTGCGTTCAGGCTACGTGCCTTGGCGTCTAATCAGCACAACGTCATTATTTTCTATCTTTAACCTTACAGAGAAACAAATCTCTCTGGCACAACAAGGAGCAGACTATACTGTGCTGAAGATTGAAAAACTAGAAAGATCACCATTACCAGTTTCCGAGAAACCTGTCATTGAATGGATAATGCATGGTACCATAACAATACTAATAACGAGATTCCAGTTTCAATACTGCCTACAGCATATACCAGCGGGCCTGTATGAAAGGTTGGGTAAAGGATACATTAAGTCGACCTGGAACATACCTTACACACATAGATGTTGGAGTGGGGGTAACAAAGAGGTATTTCTTAGTGGAAAAAATTGTGAAAAATCACTAAGTGGTACACTTCTAAGTCAAGAAATTAATTTACATGGAGCCTGTGAGGGTTCATCTAATGATCTTTCTTGCCACTTGCACGGCACTCCAGCAACACAAATAGAACCTGTTTTCAGGCAGCTTTCCAACGATAGCTACGTTATGTTAAGTGACCACAGCTGTTGTGGCATGTTGCCTGGAACGCCCTATCTCGTCAGTGTTACATCCAGGGTCACTTGTTGTATGCAAGTATTGTATCCAAACTGCAAGCCAGACAAGGAGGCAACAATTTGGCCTTCATTGAACATCTCTTCTATTGGAATTGATACATTAAGCAGAATGAAAGCCATTCTTTTACAAAAAACTGTGCCTTTGACCTTGCCTAGAGAAACGCATGATCTGCAAGTTGCAAGGACCTCAGCAGAGATACATACATTATTATCAACAAACTGCCCCGTACATTTTGTAGAAATGTTAGGTCAAATTTTAAACATGTCAGATACCAGTGGCATCACACATGTATTTAAGACACTTTTCTCGGGACTGTTAGCACCCTTTGAAGCAGTCCTGAGCATTTTCCCGAATTTCGTGCACTCTGTGTTCGGCGGCCTGCCTCTCATTTTGGGACTCGTAGCAGGAATTCTATTTTTGTTCCTTCTGCTCCGATATGGCAAGTCCAGTCACCAGCGATACCCAGGTTACCATGGAACAAGCGATCCAGGCACTGCGGTACCGAAATAGGATAACACAGGTTCTCGGCTTGGCTCGTCTAAGAGATCTGAATACCACATGGTTTCTATCATTCAGACCAATCTGGCAAGATTGCATCTTACCTGTTCTACGATGCCTGCTCTGCGGAGAAAAATGTGTGTTAGAAATCTGTCTCTCACTTCCATCAGCAGTACCTATGGATGTCGATACTTTGCTTGGTTCGGTAACGGCTCATGCAACGTGTTGTCCCCAGCGGCTACCAATTCTGATGACGGCATTCGTTGAGACCTCACCATTACGACTAGGTGGCGGTGAGGTACGAGAGGAAAGTGGCACACAGGTACAACCTTCTGTGAATATTGCTGATCCAGATAACGCTAACGGTAATGCATCTCACATATGCACTATTTCTACTTTCTTGGGAATTGGCCCAACTTTCACCTACTGTGGTAGACAAATTCTTTGACAGCCTATCTGAGTTAATGTTTTCGCCTAACAACGAGAATAGTTCTTGAGAAACAAGCACACAGCATTCTGTGAACTTTGATTTCAACCTTCAGTTTTGATAAACAGAACTTCTAAAATTTGGAACTAATTTTTACTACACGAAATTATTTTTTCTCAAATATCAAAATATTTACTTTTTTGGCACAGAGTAATCTGCTTAATGTAGAACTATTCTTAGAGAACAAGATTTCTATTTTTGATACCTAGAGTCAATATTTAAACTTAGCCTCTAGCACATGTACAGTATTATATAAATCTGTGATGAAATGGTCTTGACCTTCTCTTCTGTATTAAGAGTCATTTCATAAATGTAAATTTCGTGAATCATTCAACCAGCATTTCAAATGTAAAAACTATATATGCATTATTTGAATGATAACTCTGCTTAGAAAACGTACAGTACAATACTCATTTTTCATGTACAAACCATTTTAAATGCATTTTTTGTATTTTTGGGGTCGGATTGTAAACACATGCTTAGAAATGTTATATTACTATTTAGTAAGATGGACATTCTACGTGGAGTGGGTTTTGTAACGTGTCTAGGGCTCTAGTGTAATTTTCCCGATTCATGCCCTTATATAGATATAACTTATCATATCCTTATATAGGCATAAGAATCATAACCATATTTAGACACAGCCAATACAGTCCAAATACGGCATGGCTACTTCCACTAAGCTAAACAACAATAAGGGAGTTGAACCTTATGAGTAAGTCCCAGCCTCAGTAGAGGGAAGGAAGGTAAGTTAGTTAACCACAAATCAAGAGGACGTCCTTTGTCCTTGAGAAGACCCCTCACTCACCAACCTAGTTGGTGACATGCTTCATCATCGGGGTCCCACCCGGATAGCCGAATGCCATCCAGGTGTGCTGCGACACCTGATTACAGTGGAGCTGGTTTTATTCTTTTATATGTGCAAAGAGGGAAAGAGTGTGTATTAAAAAGTATCCGATACCACCCACTCACGGAGTTTATTCTGGAGTGTCTCGGGTACTATTAAAATAGGAGGCAGCTGTTGCCCTGTTAGGTGGGCTGTCGGTGTAAAAACTAAAGGAATGTGAGTTAAAAAGGTCTACATGTTTCAACCTATGTGTAAATTTACAGGTTTTAATCAGGACCAAGTGGAGTACCTGCGGGACGGTGTGCGCACGCTAAGGCGCACCCTATCCTCGTAGGTAACAGATGTAGAGTCTCAAAATGAGTCTCCAATCAAAAACGTAGGTTTCTTATTGTGATTCCTGGAAAAAAACCTGTGAAAAGAAAATGAGGGAAAGGGGTTGTGGATAACAAACATACATGTATTCTAGACATACACGTAACAAACACATTAAATCACACCATGATGAGTGCACCTCAATTCCAAGATGCTTTCTCAAAAAGACTAATTAAAGTCGTCCTAGGGGTCCAGGACCATGTGATTGAAGTGAATCCACCCACTGTATCATTGATACTCTAACCATCTCTGCCTAGTGCCAAGCCGACCTAGTGAGATGGTACTTGCCACGCGGTAGCAAATAAATGTGGGCATTGGGCCTCGGAAGCGAGGTAAAAGCAAGGTCGCTGTGAGCGTGATGGCGATCATTGCGTGATTAAAAATACAAGTAGCATTATTCTTGACGTGTTGCACCATTCAAGGAGACGAAACGAAGTAAAAGCAAGTTCGCTGTGAGCGTGATGGCGAGCCTTGCGTGATTAAAATACAGATAGCATTATTCTGGACTTGTTGCACCATTCAAACAGATGAATAGAGCGCAGGTGCCTTGTACAGTGAACATGCAAGCGTAAAGACACGTGTCAAACAAAAAGCCAATCTTACTGGGACCGCTAATATTTACGGCTCCATGAGCAACCTCGGACTGGCCAAATCCTCGCTACGATCTAAATAAAGGAAGAACACAGTAAGTGTCGAATCGTGGCGAGAAACGGTTCGGGGGGCTTAGGTGGCCCCAATGCAACAATCTTACTTGTGGCGGGAGAGACGGGCGCCGTTAGTGCCTATGCCGTCCTGGCCGGTGCTCCGTAGTGTTACTGAGTTCCATCGTCGGCTCGGTAAAGAGGAGTCTCCCGTTTCCGGGTATGGGCGTGGCTACCAGTCATGTGTCACCGTACGTGTGACCAATGGGCATACGAGCAGGTAGAGGCTCGACTAGGGAGCTCGTTGGCAGGTTTTTAGTGGGAAGAAATGCTTTACTGTCTTGTCAGCTCAAGGCAGTAGCCAATAAGCATAGACTAAGCGAGGTAGTGATAAACTTGCCGATATCTTATGTGTGAAGAAAAGCTTAAGTCTTGAAACGGGACATTTGGTTTCGGCAAAGATTAGTGAATTATCAGTTAGGTGCCGTAAATGTGTCAGAGGGAGACAGAGACAAAATTACAGCGATCGGAACTGAGGGGGAGACAGAGTGCAGGAGAGTTATTGAACTTATGTACAGATCAATTATCTATATGATGAGAGGCAGGTAGCGGAAAAAGACTGCAGGATGGTATAAGGGGATATAGTCATTAATTCAGTACAAAGTTCCAAGGAATATTGTCATTCAGGCCGGTCTTGTGTGTTGAAAGCCAGTATATACAACTCTGTTCTTTTTCAAAAAGTCTTTGGGAGAGGTTAGTTTCTCTCTCAACCTGTTCTATGATAGTCCATTTGATGTCATTCGGGCTGTGCTTCATGGACAAAAAATGTTCCATTAACTTGGTCATTGTTTTCTGGCAGCGGATAGTGCTCCTGTGTTCGCATATGCGTTGTTTTATTTTTCTTCCAGTCATGCCTACATACCGTAGGTTGCAGGGGCAAGTGATCAGATACACCACATTAGAGCTGTTACAGTTGGTGTGTGCTCTAATTGTCCAAATCTTCCCTTCTTCCAAGGTCAGTGTCTTGGTGTTTTCAGTTAAGGGACAGACACTACAATTGCCACACTTGTAGTGCCCCGTGACTTTAGAGAGGCCCCATGCGTTGAGTACCGTGGGTTGTTCTTCATTTCTCTTCCTAGGTCTGGTGTTGACTATACTGTCACGTATACTTCGTGCTCGTTTGTAGGAGAATAAAGCCTTGTCCCATTTCAAATTGCCTGTGTTCATTATTTTCCAGTGTTTATTAATAGACTTTGACACCAGTGTGGACGCTATGCTATAGGTCGTCACACAGGTAAGTGGGGTAGCTTCTTTTTCTTTGGCAATTTCTTCCAAAAGGGCTTCACGTGGTTGATTCCTCGCACACTTTTGGCATTTATTCAGAAGCCTGTCCGGATAACCTCTTGCTTGGAGTTTGGTGGTTAGGTCACCAGCTTGTTTGCGGTAGTAGATGATTTTACTGCAGTTCCTCCTGAATCTTAGATACTGCCCGTAGGGCAAGTTTTCTCTAAGGGGTCTCGGGTGAAAGCTCTCAAATTTCAGGAGATTGTTCTTTGCAGTGGATTTAAAGTGAGTCTTCTTTCTAAGTGTTCACCTTCTTTGGTGATTGTCAAATCTAAGAAGGTCATCATTGTTGGGTCTTTAGTAAGGGTGAATTTCAAGTTGGTATCAAGGGTATTAATCCAATCCAAAAAAGCCAAGAGCATTTGTCCTGGACCTTGCCATATCGTTAGCACGTCGTCTATGTAACGCTTCCAGAGGAGGATATGTGATGCAAAGGGATTTTGGTCACTCAAAATAAATCTCTCCTCAAAATCGTGTACATATAAACCTGCCACACTAGGAGCAAAGGTACTCCCCATAGAAGTTCCACCTATTTGCAGGTATAGGGTCCCCTCAAACTCGAAATAGTTCTTTTTGAGTGCCAGTCTTGCACATTCCAGGATGAAGTTTCTCGGTGTTCTGTGTGTCCAAACCTCTTTTTCCAGGGCTCTTAGTAGTACTCGTAGAGTGTCGTCCTGAGGTATGCTTGTATAGAGGCTTTCTATGTCAAGACTGACTAGTATTGTGTCCTCGTCAATCATCAATTGATCTAGCAGCTGTAGGACGTTCTTGGTGTCTTTCAGGTATGTGGAAGTTTTTTGAACCAGGGGTCTGAGAAACACATCACAACATTTTGACAGTGGCTCCAAGACTGATCCAATCCCTGATACAATTGGTCTGCCAGGTGGCGGGTGCTTGTTCTTATGCATTTTGGGAAGTATATAGAAGTATGGTATCTTCCCCTCACTGTTGCATAGGAAACTCGCCTCTTGTTTAGAGTCTTTCCTCACCATGGTCCACCAATGACTTTATTTCATTCCTCAGTTCGGAAGTTGGATCATAGGTCAGTTATCGATAGTTATGCACATCCTCTAATAGACGGAGGCACTCTGCTCTGTACATAGTTGTATCAAGTACTACCACCCCACCTCCTTTTTCCGTCGGTTTGATTGTGATGGTTTCACAATTTTTCAAATTATCCAACGCATGTCTTTCCAACCCAGTGAGGTTAGTGAATGGTTCATTGGGTTGAAAGGCTTCAATGTCATTGAACACAGCTTGTTCAAAGGTAGATATTTCCACCGGGATTGAGTGTGGAGGAGGATTGAAGGTCGATTTTGTCCGGAGTCCAGTCTCAATCGGGTCTGGATTTTCATTGTTCTCGCTGTTATTTTCGAAGAAAGCTTTTAGTTTTAGTTTCCTAAAGAAACCAGCTAACTCGCAATGAAGTTGGAATTTATCTAGTCGTTGTGTAGGGACAAAGCCTAGTCCTTTGTTCAGAACCTGTGCTTCAATTGGTGATAGCGGTCTAGTAGCAAGATTTGTCACTAGTTCTAGGTGCTGCTCAGTCCCGCTTGTTGATTCTTGCTCCGGGTGTGGTTCACAATTGGATCCTCCGTTCCCCAATGTACTTGGGTCCCTCCTCTGCTGTTTCCTTTGCCTCTTCCGCCCCTCCATAAAAAAGGTGGCCTATAGGTGTTGGGCGGAGGTGGTGGATGATAAAAGGGGAAGTTGTCAACCATACATTTGGAATTGTGGAGGGTGGTGGAATGGTGGTTGAAATCCTTGCATCATCGGGTTGAACTGGGGCCAATTGCCTTGTTGTGTTGTTCTCCCCCTTCCTCTTCCCCTCTGTTTGTAGCTGCCAGTACTGGAGTTACTTGAATTACTGCTCACTGAGCTGTTGCTCGGGCGTTCTGGAGTTTGGTCAGCTTTCGTAGGAGCTGTATACTCTGGGTCTGAGTATGGGTAGGTTTTTACAAAAGAGAATCTTTTTAAGTGTATCTGATCACTTGCCCCTGCAACCTACGGTATGTAGGCATGACTGGAAGAAAAATAAAACAACGCATATGCGAACACAGGAGCACTATCCGCTGCCAGAAAACAATGACCAAGTTAACGGAACATTTTTTGTCCATGAAGCACAGCCCAAATGACCTCAAATGGACTATCATAGAACAGGTTGAGAGAGAAACTAACCTCTCCCAAAGACTTTTTGAAAAAGAGCAGCGTTGGATATACAGGCTTTCAACACACAAGACCGGCCTGAATGACAATATTCCTTGGAACGCTGTACTGAATTAATGACTATATCCCCTTATACCATCCTGCAGTCTTTTTCCGCTACCTGCCTCTCCTCAGGCAGATAATTGATCTGTACATAAGTTCAATAACTCTCCTGCACTCTGTCTCCCCCTCAGTTCTGATCGCTGTAATTGCGTCTCTGACTCCCTCTGACACATTTACGGCACCTAACTGATAATTCACTAATCTTTGCCGAAACCAAATGTCCCGTTTCAAGACTTAAGCTTTTCTTCACACATAAGATATCAGCAAGTTTATCACTACCTCGCTTAGTCTATGCTTTTCGGCTACTGCCTTGAGCTGACAAGACAGTAAAGCATTTCTTCCCACTAAAAACCTGCCAATGAGCTCCCTAGTCGAGCCTCTACCTGCTCGTATGCCCATTGGTCACACATACGGTGACACATGACTGGTAGCCACGCCCATACACGGAAACAGGAGACTCCTCTTTACCGAGCCGACGATCCGACTCAGTAACACTACGGAGCACCCGCCAGGACGGCATTGGCACTAACGGCGCCCGTCTCTCCCGCCACAAGTAAGATTGTTGCATTGGGGCCACCTAAGCCCCCGAACCGTTTCTCGCCACGATTTGACACTTAATGTGTTCTTCCTTTATTTCGATCGTAGCGAGGATTTGGCCAGTCCGGGGTTGCTCATGGAGTCGTAAATATTAGCGCTCCCAGTAAGATTGGCTTTTTGTTTGACACGTGTCTTTACGCTTGCATGTTCACTGTACATGGCACCTGTGCTCTATTCGTCAGTTTGAATGGTGCAACAAGTCCAGAATAATGCTATCTGTATTTTAATCACGCAAGGCTCGCCATCACGCTCACAGCGAACTTGTTTTTACTTCGTTTTGTCTCCTTGAACAGTGCAACACGTCAAGAATAATGCTACTTGCATTTTTAATCACGCAAGGATCGCCATCACGCTCACAGCGACCTTGCTTTTACCTTGCTTCCGAGGCACAACACCCACATTTATTTGCTAACGCGTGGCAAGTACCATCTCACTAGGTCGGCTTGGCACTAGTCAGAGATGGTTAGAGTATCAATGATACAGTGGGTGGACTCACTTCTATCACATGGTCCTGGACCCCTAGGACGACTTTAATTAGTCTTTTTGGGAAAGCATCTTGGAATTGAGGTGCACTCATCATGGTGTGATTTAATGTGTTTGTTACGTGTATGTCTAGTATACATGTATGTTTGTTATCCACAACCCTTTTCCCTCATTTTCTTTTCACAGGTTTTTTTCCAGGAATCACAGGAAGAAACCTACGTTTTTGATTGGAGACTCATTTTGAG
Source organism: Lissotriton vulgaris (assembly GCF_964263255.1). Lineage (NCBI taxonomy): Eukaryota > Metazoa > Chordata > Amphibia > Caudata > Salamandridae > Lissotriton > Lissotriton vulgaris. The sequence continues at coordinate 553,683,351 of NC_141693.1, read as the reverse complement.
ACTCTACATCTGTTACCTACGAGGATAGGGTGCGCATTAGCGTGGGCACACCGTCCCGCAGGTACTCCACTTGGTCCTGACGAAAACCTGTAAATTTACACATAGGTTGAAACATGTAGACCTTTTTAACTCACATCCCTTTAGTTTTTACACCGACAGCCCACCTAACAGGGCAACAGGTGCCTCTTATTTTAATAGTACCCGAGACACTCCAGAATAAACTCAGTGAGTGGGTAGTATCGGATACTTTTTAATACACACTCTTTCCCTCTTTGCACATATAAAAGAATAAAACCAGCTCCACTGTAATCAGGTGTCGCAGCACACCTGGATGGCATTCGGCTATCCGGGTGGAACCCCGATGACGAAGCATGTCACCAACTAGGTTGGTGAGTGAGGGGTCTTCTCAAGGACAAAGGACGTCCTCTTGATTTGTGGTTAACAAACTTACCTTCCTTCCCTCTACTGAGGCTGGGACTTACTCATAAGGTTCAACTCCCTTATTGTTGTTTATCTATATATTTAGGGGACAGGGAGTCCCAATCCTGCCTATACTGGCTAATACCCTTTCTCTCTTCATTGTTTACCTACTTCCACTAAGCTCCCAGAGTACAATAGGTTCTTGAAGACAGCCAGCCTTCAGCAGTACGGGAATTCCCCCTGCTTCTGTATTGATTTTTCCCAGAACTCCTGGAGCGTGTAAAGAACTTCGAGGTCTTAGTGACGTTAATATTTCCACCCTTACGTCAGACTCGGCACCTTCCAGATATAAATATGTCCACATCTGCCCTAACAACCACACAGTGGTTTTGGAGCAGATCGACTAACTACTTGCCCGACGCCCTGCTGTATGCGAGTGTCAAAGGAAGCGGACCCTCCCTGCTGACACACTGAGAGAGACGCTGTCTTTTCTCCTGCCGAGAAATCCAGCTCCAGTGTTTCCCTGCTACCCTTGCGGGTTACTGGGAGTTCGAGTCCTGAGAGAGAGATACAAGACCTCCTTCATTCCATAGCCAAGGTACGGAGCTAATTAGACCCTTTAAGAATTCTTGGATAGATTCTTGGCAGAAACTATTTAACTCAAGCTACACCTCACTTACTTCTTCCCTTGTACTAGACTTAGGTTAGGTACACCGGGGTAGGCGTATTTTAGATGCACCAATTGAGTACTTTTAGTCATTATTGATCATTGTATGTACTTTATCTATTTTATGTATCCTATGGGTTAGAAACCATAAAAAAGCTTTTACAGTATTATTTCATAATACTCCTTTTACTGTACGCACTTTACTTCATAGCAAGTATTACAATTGTAGCAATTCACTTCTCTTGCATGAGAAAGAAGACTGCTCAATAAATAACCTTTTTATTGAAAACGCCTGACTCTCTATTTCTCTGCACTTCTGGTGAAACGAAGCATGCAAGATTGACTGAGTGAAATAGCCATCTATTGTTTCCGCGACTGGAGATATATTCCTTATTCTTGAGGAACAAAGTTGTCATGTTATATGGTTGTCAGAAATGAATCCATTCTTGTATATTCGAGAAAGTTTCTAGTGACCTATGAGGTAGCTGGCATTCACAATTAAGTCTAACATATTCAATAGAGACCTAGTCGACTTCAGTCCTACGTCTAAACTATTGTTTATGTTATTCCAATGCGCAGGGCCTAATGGGAATATAGGAACTACACTACAACATATTTCACAGACTACATTTATGTACACCGGAGGTACTCTCACAGACTAGCAGTCACACATTTTTGGAAGCAGTTACCACCCCTTACACCAAAAGTCCTCTCAAATCTCTCACAAATGTTCAGCAAATCATGAAGGTCTGTCTGTTAAAGTGCCTCTTCATTGATTGTGGAGTTTTTGTGTATGGTATTGCCAATCTGTGATTTGGTAAATGAAATAATAATTCAATGGGATTCTGAATGGATCCATGGTGAAAGAATGAATCAGTGAGTGCATCAATGATGAATGATGAGTGATTGAGGATATTGGGAGAGAATGTGGCCTAACGGCAAGGGTAGTCAACCTCGGAGTTGGGGAACCAGGTTCGCGTCTCAGCAGGGATGCTCAACATTCTGCGATTCTTGGCAAATCACTTAATCTCCCTGTGCCTAACAAAAATGAATGTGTCTGTCTGTAACGTAACTTATGCTCATCTAAAGAGCTCTGATACCTCTGGGTCGAGTTCACGCTATATGAGAATCTCCACAATTGAGTGCACGGGTGGAACGGATGAGTGACTTAATGGATAGAAGAATCCAGGCACTTTCAGGTAAAAGCCCTCTCGCCAACTTGCTGTTTTCAGCTGAACGGATTACTGCAATACTCTCCTGCTTGGTTTACCTAATCACTGCTAGACTCCACTAGATCAGGTTCTGAACTTTGCAGCTCAAACTTTATTTAATCTCCCTTGGCACTTTTCACCTCTATTTCCATCAAGTAGGATAGCTAAACACGAAAAAAAAAATTATATAAATGAATGGTAAAAGTCAATACACAATCTAGCCCTCAGCTGTATTTTCAACACCGTATGATGCTGCACAGCATCCTGCAACATTTGATCCACTTCTTTCTGACTTTCTGTCCACTCCTAAACACCATTGCCCTATTCACAAAACATCTTTGGACATGTAGGCTTACTCATTCTTTTGCTATTCAATATTTCTACATGTATGCCTAAGTGTAAACCTAAAAGTCTCCATCCCTGTGGCCAGGAGTGGAGACATCTGCATTTGAGTCTATTATAGAAGAAAAAATCATCAAATGTATTAATTCTTAAAAAATATTTTTATCATTTTTTTGTACAATACAATTAAATGTAAGTAAATTACTTACATGCATTATTAATGACAGAACTAATAAAATAAAATGTTACAGCAGTTTAACTCAACAAATTAAGTGTTCATTAAATAATTGATTGATTTCAATATATTAATGAATAAATATTATTTTTTTAACATTTTAAAAAATCCTAGCATTACTCCAATTTTAATTTTGTGCAATATTTAGTGAATTTTAGTAAGTTTTTATTAATTAAAAATTATTTTGTTTTTATTAAAAGCCTCAAACTTTATCTTTAAGTAATTTCTTTAATTAAATATATTTAAAATGAAATGTAATATAACTTTAACACTGAAAACAATAACACATATATGTATGTGTGGGTATATAGTTTAAAAGTAAAAATAATGTTATTATGTTAACATTAGTTCTTCTGGGGTGTTATTTTAAGTCTCTGTATCCATTATCTTCAATAGGAATGTATTGCGGTACCAATGAGTTACCATGTGTTGCGCTGGACGTATTGCTTGACTTATTCTAAAGGAAGGCTAGAGGACATTTACATCGACTTTGTTGCCTTTTGAGCTGTAGTAACTGTAGATGGGTAGTTTGAGAGTGTCAGTGGTCTTAATCTTTTGTTAGTAGGTGCTTTGATTACCAGGTCCTGCCTTTATCCCCTCCTAACCCTCCCTATACACCTCTTATTTTGTAGCAATTGTTCTTCATTTTACAGACACTCTCCCGACACCTCCCACATTTACTAAGTAATAAACATATATGTATGGAAATCTACCCATGGAAAAGACAGGAGCGGTGGATATGGAAATTTACACCAGTACAACTAGTACTAGGTTACATGCTGCAAAGTGACAATTGTGCACTGGTCCCCATGGGCTCTTCAAATGTTGTACATGTGTACAGCATGTTGTCCTTGCCAGTTTTATCCAGACTTAAGCATATTTTAGCATGATCAATCTGTAAAATTAACTTTAAAAATAAATAATGTAATATTCATTTACTTATGTACTGTCACAGATGCGATGTACCACTTTTACGATGGAACTGTTACGTTGATGTTAATGAATTCATAAATAAAAATAAATGTGCTTTCCCAATGCCTGTTTAAAATGCTTGTAACAGGCACTGAAAATATTTAATGAGTTGGGCTTAGAAAACGAGAATCACTGGCAAGGGAATAGCCAGAACATTTAAATTCTCCCCACTTGGACCATAAAGCATGCGATGCAAGTGAGCCCGAACCTCCCTAGAAGGAATCCCTTATCACTTCCATCCAAGCACCTATCCATCATCCTTTCATCCTTCCTCTACCTGCTCAAATCCACCACTACAGCTTTACATGCTGTCATGCATTCATTCTTCTATCCATCATTCATTCAACCTTTCACCATTCCATCCATCCATTGCACCAATCCATCTGTTCACACATCCAGTATCTATGCATGCATTCATACATTTATTCACTCATACCTACATCATTTGAGGAGTACCACGCTCCCCATAAGCCAGCGGGGCTGCGAGATGCCCCTTGGTTGCCCGCCCTGTCCAGCAGCAATTAAATACTTCACGCATTTCCCGCTTCGCAGGAAATGCTTGCATCTTTTAGAAAACTTTACTGGCGGCGGCAGCAGCAGCAGAGGGGGATACGTGGTGGAGGAGAACCACGCTCCCCATAAGCCAACGGGGCTGCGAGACGCGCCCTTGGAGGCCCGCACTGTCCAGCAGCAAATAAATACTTCTCGCGTTTCCCGCTTCGCAGGAAACGCTCGCATCTTTTGGAAAACTTTACCTGCGGCGGCAGCAGCAGCCGAGGGGGATACGCGGTGGAGGAGAACCGCACTCCCCATAAGCCAGCGGGGCTGTGAGACGCCCCTTGGAGGACCGCTCTGGTTTGTATTTAACCAGTCCCCCACCCACGCTTCGCTGGCCCGTTTAAGCCCGTTGTAGCCCGGAGGAGACCGGACCGGGCTACACCCCTTATAGTTACAACTAGGCACTACGGAGTCCATCTCCCAATTTTGTGAGTACCTACTGACTATTTAAATTGTGTGGGATAATGGCGGGATGTAAAATGCAAAAGTAAGAAATCTATTACAGGGGGATATGCGGCCGGGACATTGGACAAATGTATTACTAGGGCCACAAGTGTCTTGGAAAAAGAAATTATTCTTACGGACCGACGGCTCTCCTTGGATACTGCATTTGGCAAAAGATCATCTCTGAGGGATTTGGCCAGTGCTCGCACTCCTGAGCACATTCTATCCACCCCACAAATTACCATCTCTGAAGGGAGTATGAATGCCCAGTGTCTGCAGACTGTTGAGGGAGGGGGGAAATTACCCCCAATCGGGGAGCATCCACCCCAGGAAGATAGGAGTAATGATAGGAGTGATGATTCAGTGTCACTACATGATTCTATTATTACGGCACCTGGTGCGGAAACGCTGAACTCTAGACATTCACGTGGGCGCCGGGAAGGAGCAGTCCCCAAAAGGAAGCGTGGTGGCGGATCAAGTCCAAGTTCCCTAAATTGACTGAAACCACTATCGCAAATACGCCGGCTCTGAACAATCAAATAAGTGGCCAACCTACGCAAGTAGCAGTATCGGATTGTATCGAGCCAAAAAACTTTCAGGTTTTACGCCCAATTGAGGATGCCTTGTTAACAAAACTGGGTGCACTCCTGCAGCCTCTGGAGGGGAGACTATTACAGATCGAGCAGAGGCTGACAAAAATCGAAGGGTGTATTGAGGTCTTGAAGGCCAATAAGGACCAAACTGTTTTATCTAGAGTTATGGATTCGGTGGAAGGGACTTTGTTAAGCTCTAATCTACCATCAATCAATTCTCCCCCCCCCCTCGAGAGAAGGCCCATTGCTATATCAGATACCGATCTAACTAAGGATTCCTCAAGGCCAGCAGCTGCTACCCAAAATGTAAATGATTATAAACATTTGGGAGGAGAAGTTCGGAAATCTGCTAGTGGTCTATCATCAAAGAAGACGACAGTCGATGGCCCACACTGTAGCGCACCCTTTATCGATCTCCCTCCGGAAAGTGTGCCTTACGTCGTCATCCTGACTGGAGTCCCTCAATTGGCTGCACAAGTGTCTGAAACCTACCTTGAGTTAAAAAACAAATGTATTCATTGGTTGAACACTTTTAGACCGCTACCTAGGAATGTGCACTGCCAGATTTTATTTGCTAGGAGAGTGAGATGGGTCGGAAGTAGAGCCAAAGAAATAGAGGGGGATTGTATTGTCATCAATTTTAAAGATAGAAGGGTGGTGGAACACATATGTATGTGCCCTGTTACATCGGCCCCCTCTAAAATCCGCCCTCTGAGTTTAAACTTTTTTTATCCCCCTCCTGCAACTAGCACAAATGACCACTACTGGGGATAGGTAGACCAACATGTACAATTGGACTCTGTGGAAAATGGGGGTGGGAACCAATCTTTATGGGGTTTTCCAGTTAGTAACAAGTTTAACTCACTTGACCTGGTGGATTGACTGTCACAAACCTGTTTATCCTCAATCCCACTACATGTTGACCAGAATGCGTGAAAATAAAACCCAAGATCAGGGTCTGGTGAACCCAGATTTACAGGAAGATCTGCCCCGCCATTGTAGAGATAAATAGAGGGATGGCTGGGAACATCGGGAGTCTTAGTTTACTGTCATGGAATATTGCAGGCTTAATGACTAAATTAGATTTGCCTGACTGGGGAGCTCTCATAGATTCTTTTGGGATCTGCCTCTTTCAAGAAACTTGGGCACCTTACCCTATCCATCGGGTGGGCTTTATGACTTATTTTGAACCTGCCACAAAGAGCCCTAGAGGTAGACCTTCAGGGGGTATGTGCATCTGGGTTGGAATCCACCTTGAATGAGAGGTAAAAAGAATTAATACTTTCTTACCAGATATAATTTGTATCCTCCTGACTTTTAAAAACCGCCAAAAATTGGCTTTAATCAATATATATTCTAGACCTGTCCAGTATAGTGGCACATCCCCGACTTTGGCTAAATTAGATATTCTCATTAAATCACTATCTGAGATATGCCCTATGCCATTGGTGGGGACTTTAATTGCCACTACGAACCATTTCACTGACTTTTGAAACCTATCACCGCAGAAGAAGATGAAATCTGGGGAATCCCACCTCCTAACACCTATGTGGTAAAGAGATGTACTCCATTAGTGCTCCAATTGACCTCCCTTACACTATCCTCCTCTGTAGGGGTGTGTTATGGGCGTTTTAAGAATGATAACCCAGGGTTTTCAACTTTTAAAAGATTAAACCAAGCGACTGTAATTGATTATTTTTTAATTAGTTTGAAAATTTGGCATAGAGTGATGGATTTTAAGGTGTTGAAGTGCTTGGAAAGCGATCATAATCCACTCACTATTATGCTGGACTTTCAACTAGGTAATTCTGACCAAGGTCCTTTTATTTCACTCGGGCCTGACCTAAGAATAGTCAATGGAGGGAGGAGTGTCCGCTGGGCAAAAATTGTCCAATCTCCTGACTCAGTGGCAAATATGTAAAACACCATCATCCCCCTCCTGGAAAAAGTGTCCCTTGTGCAAAAGCCTATTCGAGATAATATGGTTAGCCACGATTTGGGTAGTATCCATCGAGAGTTGGTAGCAACCCTCGCCGATTTTTTTTATCGCCCCCAATTAAACAACTTGAAACCACGAGGCGACAAAAACCCATGGTTCAGCAAGGGCTGTAGGGTTGCCAAGCAATCACTCTTAGTATCTTTGAAGGGCGGGAACCCCGTAACTATTAAGGCAGCTAGGGATGATTTTAAAAAAGTCACTACCATTGCTAAATCGGAATGGGAAACACATATGTTAATGTTAATGGTAATGTTATATGTGCTTGTATAGCGCATGGCTGCCCCAGCAAAGGGGCGTCCCGGCGCTTGACATTGATGGTTAGATATTAAAATTGCGCTTGACAAAAAAAATACCAGGGCCTTCTGGAATTTGGTTCAAACAGGGAATATGGAAGGCAAGACTGGTGTGGAACCGAATATCTCGGAGGAATCCTGGTGCCTTTATTTTAAAGATCTTTATACTGTATCCCAAAACGAGAAGCATGTGCCGCCTGTAATACTTTCATCACCCGACCCTACTTGGATGATCCCTCCTTGTACAGCAGATGAGGTAAAGTTGGCACTGAATAAGCTCCAACTGAATAAAGCCCCAGGCCTAGATAGGATCCCAGGCGACCTGTACAAAAGTGAACTAGGAGTGTGGGTTCCCCATCTCTACTCCCTTTTTCAACGCAATTTTCCAGGGACTCGAAATACCTAGTACCTGGTTCGGGGCAGAGATCATTCCCATCTTTAAAAAAGGCTCGCATATGGACCCAGCAAACTATAGGCCAATTAGCCTCATTGATGTTTACCAAATACTCTACGCCAGGGTACTTTTGCAGCGTTTGCTGGATTGGATTAGCGATCACGAAATTCTCACTCCCCTGCAAGCTGGTTTTAGGGCCAAAATTTCTACGCTAGACTAACTCTTTCGGCTCCAGTTAATTTACTGGAAGCACGTTGTGTTGGAAGGCGGGAGCCTATATTTAACCTTAGTTGATTTAAAATCGGCATTCGATACGGTGGACCGTAGCCAGCTATGGACCATCTTGCTGGCTATGGGGGTCCCACTGTATTTATGCTATTTACTTAAACAACTTCACGAAGGTACCTTTGCCAAAGTAAGATAGGGTAGGAACGGTCAACTGTCAGATCCGTTCCCCGTGGAAAAGGGGGTGAGGCAGGGATGTGTGCTGGCGCCCACCCTGTTCTCCCTGTTTTTAAACGCTCTGATAGATGACCTACTAGCAATCAAGGATATAGACTCCCCCAAACTGTCCCAAACCCGCTTTCCCGCTCTGATGTTTGCCGACGACACTCTGCTGTTGTCAAAGTCTGCGCGTGGAATGCAGCGTGTTCTTAATCAATTTACACAGTTCTGCCAGAAACGGAATCTCGTGATCAACATTAAAAAAACGAAATATATGATTTTTAATGCTAGATCCATTAATTGTCCACAACCCTTGCTAGATGAGGGAGTCCTTGAAAGGGTTGTGACCTTTGATTATCTCGGCCTTACATTGACAGAAAAAATGGGTTGGGACCCTCAGATGGTTAAGGCCAATCTTAGACTTACCCAGTCAGTTGGGGGTATTTTAAAAGTCCACAAGAGCTTTGTTTTAAAAACTATTAGCCCTCCCATTGGAAATATATAGGGTCCAAGCAAGGTCAGCCTCCCTTTATGGGGCAGAATTGTGGGGGCATAAGTTTCATAAGGACCTCACAGTCACTGAAAATAATTTCCTAAGGCAGCTCAAGACTCTGCCTAAAAACACACCCCTTGTTCCATTAAGGCTGGACTTAAATATTATTCCTGTTGCGGATATTATCTCCAACAGTCCACTTTTATACTGGCAGCGATTGTGGAGTACTCCCGAGTTGTCCAGTTATATAGAGGAGCTTAAAATGGTACTGTCCATTTTGGGGGCGCGAAATTTACCGTGGCTCTCTTATATAAAATCTTCATTTATGACCATTATAATGGAAAATTTATGGACCGATCCTGAAACATCTTGCCCTGCTACATCTCAGAAATCACTGATGAAGGTGCTAAAGGAACACAAATTGACACAGTTATACTAGTTAGCAAACCCCTATAGCTTAACATACAGATTTTTAGATTTTAAGAGTAATTATGAATTTGAAATGGCTTTGGATGCCATTCAACCGACCTTAGCTAAGAAACTGTTTTTGCAGTTCAGATATGGACCTCTCCCTCTATTTGTGTGAAGCTTATAAACTCCGAAGGAGTAAATAGATTATACAGCTTTGCAGGAATTTGAGGGTTAGAAACTACCTTGATTTCTTCAGGATCTTAAGGACTCATACTGACCCACTTTATGTGGTCGCAGTATCAAAATTCTTGTTTTCTATGTGGCTGACCCGTAGCCATCTGTTAAATTCTGAACTATCTAAGGCTAACGACTAGTGGGTCATGGACTGTTACACAGAATACCCTGTTTCGCTTCTGCATCATATATATTTACTTATTTATAAGCTGAAGAGGGAGGTTTGGTGGGCTACAGCTAGGGAATAGAGTGACAGGGAGGGCTAGCGGGGTAGTTTTAATAGTTTTTATATTTTAGATGCATGATGTTAAATTATATTTTTATATTGTATTTTATAATTATGATCTTTTATTAAGACTGAATTTTATTCATCTTACTTTACCACTATGTGTTAACTGAATGGCCTATTGTGACCTTGGATTGGTAATATGATTTGTATTGTTGTGAATGTGCTTTTATGGCTATAACTAGTCGCAATAAAGTTATAAAAAAGAAACATCATTTGACTTACCTATCAATCAATAAAGCCTTACAGCCATCACATGTTCCTTTTGTCCATTCATTCATCCATCCTCTCAGATTTTCATTTGCAATGCTAGCCATCTATTCACTCACATTTATATTATTTACTCTACTATACTTTTACCCACTGATCCATCCCTCCTCTCAGATTTCATTTACTCTGCCATCCTTTCATCCACCTATCTACACATTGCTGCACCCACTCATACACACACAGCCATCCATTCTCTCACCCATATATCTTTTCACCCACTTACTTATCCGCACATCCTTTCACCCACTCATCCAGCAATCCTTTCACCCACTCATCCATCCTTTCAACCACTCATCCATCCTTCTACACATTCTTTCACCCACCCACACTTTCAGCCCATACATTCACCCACTCACCCATCCTTTTACCCACTCATGCATCCACTCGTCCATCTTTCTCTCCCTTTTCTAGCAAGTCACCCTAATTTCTTCCTTTAAGTTAATTAGGATCTCTGACTTGCCAAGTTGCAGAAAAGACGCCCATAAAAAACTCACCACTACTGCAGCTGCTAAAGCGGTGGCGGGGCTTGAAGTACATTGTGAGAGACAACGTTTTCCTTCATTGCTTGGAAAAATACGAAGAAGGAAAGCATAAAATAAACCAAACGATTGTCTGCCACTGATACCCAAACACAGATCAGTGAGGTGGCTACTGCACAAGTTGGTAAATTTGAAACGGCACCCACATCAATAGCGGCCGGCGTGTGCCCTCGTGCACCCACTGATACACAACAATGTTCAGATAACATGGCATCCTAGAGAGCTCAAATGAATGCAGGGGACAAACAGGTAAAAAACACAGCATCTAAATCGTGTATTAATTGCATCTGAGGGTCCCCGTCGACTACTTTCAATATGAATGTCGTCTGCCGAGCAGACTGTGATGACTGAGAAAGTCCAGACTCTTCATGCTTCAAGCCGTCTTTGACAGAGACCGTGCAGCTGGTAGCATGACATGAAACAGTGGCGATTAGCTTTAATTAAATTAAAGTCCAGGTTCTTGGCCTGAGGAAATGTGAATAACATCTGGTATCTTCTTTCCTTCCTTCTGCAGACGTTACCACATCCCTTGGGTGTGCAACTGACATAATGGTGCACGGGATCAAGCTGCAATTAATACAAAAAATGCAATGGGCAACCTTTTTTCAGCCTGTTGTCGTTGCTACAGCTTGGAACTTTGAAACTGGTATTAAAATACCAAGATGCTCTCAATAGTATGATCTGTTTCTATAGATTAAACAAACATTGGCAAAACCAATAGATGTGTTTTTCCCCACTTTTTTTAAATAAAACGTTAAAGCTGGAGAGGCTGCTAGGCTCTAGCTCTTATAAAAACAAATATACCAACATGGGCTAAAAGGAAAAAAAAATCTTTGGTCTAAAGAAGTGAGAATTGTCATAGTAGTTCCTGGCACTGATTGAAACTACATTGTGTGCGGATATGCTCTGTGTAAATGAGCAGAATGCCTTCACTCACAGTAAACATCCCAAAAAACACTATAGGAAACAGCCCTCTCCCACCCTTCCAAGACCCGCCCATACACAAAATAATCCCAGCCGCCAAAATCCAGACTGAACTGAAAGTAACAACCCTGAATACACGATCCCTACAAAAACATCACCTGGAAATTTTCACACTTCTCCAGGATGGGAACACTGATGTTCTGGCGCTCACCGAAACTTGGTTGGGTGATACATCTGTGCCAGATATTATTGCCTCCCTTCCAAGTGAATACGACGTCCTGTGGCACAATCGCAATGGAAACATCAGAGGGGGGGGGCAATTTTCTTTAAAAAACAACTTACAGTCACCAAAATAATGGCAGAGAATATCGACTTGGTTGATATACTCGGTGTAAAAATCATTTTTTTTAAACTCCTGCCTCGCCCTCCTGACGGTATATTGTCCCCCGAGATCAACCCCGCAGTTTAACGATCTCTTTTCCGAAATAATCTCTGACATCTGCACACGATACCAAAGAATGCTAGTAGTGGGAGACTTCAACCTACACTGGGATAAAACACCCAAAGACCCGTCAGCCCTCCATCTTGAGACTCTCATGACCACACTGGACCTCCAACAACTAGTTGATGTCCCTACACACATTAAAGGTCACACTCTGGACATTGTCTGGACCTCCCAACCACGGGCCATCCTTACAGAGATTGCCCCGTGTATGTGGTCAGATCACTCCCTAATCAGGTGTTGTGTCCCAATAGATAGCCACCTAACCAACCCACCCCAAATATGGAAAATGGTGCGTCAATGGAAAAAAATCGAGCCTGCAACCATGGTAGATTTTCTTCTTTCTTCCACTCTTCCTTCCGTCAGACAAGGAAATTTAGATCAGGAATGCGAAGCTCTTACAAAAAGTTTACGCACAGCCATAGATCAGGTAGCACCCGAGCGGAAGCTAAAGACCAAGGACAAGGTAAAAGGTGCCCCCTGGTTTAACCGCTCGCTAAGAGAAACTAAAATAAAGCTTCGCCACACGGAAAGACGTTGGCGCAAAACTAATGATCCAGCCGAGCAAGAGAAATACAAGTCACTACTCAACTCCTACAAAAAATGCATCACGGCAACTAAAGCTGAATATTACGAAACCAGAATCAATACAGCAGATAACAAACAGAAAGAAATCTTTAGAATTCTAAAAGAACTCAGCCAAGAAACAGAACAAAAAACCAGCTGATGCCTCAATCGATTGTAATGCATTCCAATCCTTCTTCCTGGAAAAAGTGAGGGTTATTCTTTCTGATATTGACAATACTCCTACTAATTGCAATTTACTACCCCTTTCCCAAACCCCACCTCCTGATCATATACTCTCCAGTTTTCCCAAACTGGCCATAGTTTCCCTCAGGCTGCTCACGAACCGGATAAAAACAGGCTCTCCCTCAGACCCATGTCCCCCTAGAATTTTTTGAATGGCACTTCCGGGTCTAGACAGACAAATCATTTTCATGCTAAATAACTCCTTAGAGAGCGGGTATCTGCCAACTTGTCTCAAGGAGGCGAGAGTCAAACCCCTACTAAAGAAGCCAGGGGCCGATGTGACCAATCCAAAAAACTATAGACCAATCTCCCAGCTACCCTTCTTGGCTAAAGTCCTAGAACAACATGTTCTGAAAACACTCTCACCCTGCCTGGAGGACCACCACCTCATCCAGGGACGCCAAGCGGGGTTTAGAGCACATCACAGCACTGAGCTGGTTATGTTATCAGTGCTTGATGAGCTTAGAGCTATGGCTGACATTAAAAGACCCTGTGGTACTATTAGATCTACCTGCGGCATTTGATACTGTCAGCCATGCTCTACTACTCGATAGACTTACCACCCTAGGCATCCAGGATCAGGCCCACCGATGGCTTGAATCTTTCCTTTCTGGTTGGTCCCAAAGGCTCCAACTAGGAGAGGCAGTATCCGACATAGGTTCGCTTAGCTACGGAGTCCCCCAGGGCTCAGCCCTATCCCCACTCCTCTTTAATGTTTACCTGCAACCACTGGTAACAGCCTTAGCCAAGATGGTTGCAAAATCTTTAATTATGCGGATGATACCCAGCTGCTTCTCAGCATCGATAATACCGCATCTGCTCAGACCTAGGCACAAAATATCCTCAGATTCACCATGAGTTGGATGACAGCTAACTCACTAAAAAGCAACCCTGACAAAACAGAGATCCTGGTCATCCCTACAACAGATTCCCCCTGGAGTGACCAGTTCTGGCCCAAGAACTAGGTCCCACCCCCAGACCTAGGCCAGCTGTAAAGAGCCTTGGCATAAAAATTGATGTCGAACTTTCAATGGCCAATCAAATCTCCTCCGTGGTTGGTACCTGCACGGGCCTAATTAGGCAACTCCGAAAAGTGGTCCAGCTTCTCTCTACCTCCACACTCCATACGATCGTTTCAGCTACCATCATCTCGAGGTTAGATTACGCGATGCCCTATACCTCGGTCTTCCCCAGACACTGGCAAACAGATTACAGGTGGTCCTAAATGATGCAGCTAGATTGATCTTTAGACTCCCTAGAAGATCCCATGCCACCCCGCTTCTCTGCAAATTGCATTGGCTCCCTATAAAACAAAGAGTGAAATTCAAGAGCCTCTGCATCGCCCACAAAGCAATATATGGCCTAGCTCCCACCTACATAAAAGAACGCCTTGAGTTCCACACCCCGGGACGCTCATTGGAATCCTCTGAGGCGTACCTCTTGTCCTGTCCTCGGTACAAACTTTCCTCAAAAGGGGGGTAGATCCTTTTCAGTACTTGTCCCCCAGGTCTGGAACAAGTTACCTGAACAGCTCCGTAAAGAACCTAACCTGCTCCATTTTCGGAAACAACTCAAAACTATTCTGTTTAGGGAAGCACTAAGCACAGCTTAACCCTTTTTTCATGTCTGACCCGATTACCGTCTATGTAGGTACGCCGCCACCCCCACCCTTCCCGAGCGCTAAGAGACCTGTCTGTGATTTAGCGCTATCTAAATATCAATTAACAATAACAATAAAGTTTGTCAGTGGCTGAACTGGGCTGACCCACTGGTCCATTCTGCATGCTATATTGAGCGGAAATAAAAGTGTAAAATGTGAGCGACCGGTGCCACCGCAACAGGCGCTGACTTGGGGTGGGGGCGTCTTTTTTGCAAGTATATTAACATTTTAAAAGAACCCACTGCTGCGTTTATGGCCTCCAGCAATTTTCAGGAATCCATTAAAATGTCAAGATAGCTCCGGTGATTAATCGTCTTCCTTGAAAGAGACCAGCGGTTTGTCTTCTGTAAGAGAGCTTCTCTTGTTACATGTTGTTTATATGTTGTTTATAATTCAAAATCCTGATATAGAACATTGAGCTATTGAGCTATTGACTGTCATCAAAGAGCTGCATGCAAACTGCAAGGTATATGTTAGAGCGGTATGGTTTTTTACATAGTATTTCATTATCCTAATCTTCCCAAAATGGTACATTTGGATAGAGAATAATTCTTATTATTAAAGAGAACCCCTAACAATGGTGTTACATTTTAAATTCTTAATTTGTGCTTTTTCAGAATAAGGACTATTAAACTATATTGCCTACCAGTATCAATGACAAGTCACTCCTACACTACACCATGTAGTCCTGTCTGATGTAAGGTAGGCAGTCTAAATATCGAGTTGTTAATGTCGAAGTACCATATTATCGAGTTCCAAAAGTCGATGGTTAGAAATATCGAGAACCAAAATATCGTTGTAGAAAATATCGATTTATGTGTGTGTCAATATTATCGAAGACATGAATTTCGAAATCAGTAATATCGAAGCTTAAAATATCGATAGTTAAAAATATCGATATGTAAAAGTGATGTTTTAAAGTAAGTTAAGTAATGATATAGTAAAATGTTGTCTATATATAAGGTAATTTATATATATAATTCCAATAATTTTAGTTATAAGTGTAGGAGCGGGACGTAGAGTTTATAGGGGATAAGGGTGGGTAGTGTTTTAAAAAAGTATATTGTAATTATTGAACATTAAATTTCGAAATTTAAGTAAAATTGTACATTTTCGAAATTTGAATTAAATATTCGTAAAAGGCGAAATTTTATATAAATTTATGGAGTATTGTTAAATTAATTGTAGTTTGATTTTGTGTATGTAGTACACATTTTTGAAAATATATATTGATATTTAATTATATACGAAATAATTGTATAATAATTTTTGGAGCGGGATGTAGAGTTTATAGGGGATAAGGGTGGGTAGTGTTTTAAAAAAGTATAGTGTAATTATACAATTTAAAATTTCGAAATTTCAATAACATTTTTAAATTTCGATTATTGAAATAAATTTTAGAACTTTTCGAAATTTTTTAGAAATTTTGGCAGTATATAAATTAATATTTACATGTTCTTTTGTGTATGTACTACAAAGTTTTGAAAATATTAGATTTTTTTTAAAATTTTATAAATATTTGTAAAATAATTTTTGGAGCGGGATGTAGAGTTTATAGGGGATAAGGGTGGGTAGTGTTTTAAAATATATATTTTAATTATAGAAATTAAAATTTCGCTTTTTAATTAAAATTTCTAAATTTAGAAATTTGAAATAAATATTTGAACAATTGGAAATTATATCGAAATTTATGGAGTATAGTACAACATTTTTTTGTGTGATTTTGTGTATGTACTAAAAATAATTGTAAATATAAACTTTTTATATATGTTTAACATATATTTGTATAATTATTTTAGGAGTGGGATGTAGAGTTTCAAGGGGATAAGGGTGGGTAGTGTATAAAAAAAGTATACTGTAATCAACAATAATAAATTTCGTATTTTATTAAATTATTTCTATATTTCGAAATTTTAAAAACATATTTGTTAAATGCGTAATTTTATACACAATTATGTGATGTTTTTTTAATTTTGTGATTTTGTGTATGTAGTAAAAAGTATAATAAATATATATTTTCTTAGATATTTAATAAAGAAATGTATCATAATTTTAGGAGCGGGATGTCGAGTTTATAGTGAATAAGGGTGGGTAGTGTTTTTCTAGGGAAATTTTAAGGGTTAAGGGTCAGTTTTTAGTTTGTGGGTAAAGGGGTATTTTAGGTTTCAGGGTCAGTTTTTAGTTTGTGGGTAAAGGGGTATTTTTAGGTTTCAGGGTCAGTTTTTAGTTTGTGGGTAAAGGGGTATTTTTATGTTTCAGGGTCAGTTTTTAGTTTGTGGGTAAAGGTGTTTTTTTAGTGTTCAGGGTCAGTTTTTAGTTTGTGGGTAAAGGGGTATTTTTAGGTTTCAGGGTCAGTTTTTAGTTTGTGGGTAAAGGGTTTTTTTTAGAGTTCAGGGTCAGTTTTTAGTTTGTGGGTAAAGGGGTTTAGTTAGTGTTCAGGGTCAGTTTTTAGTTTGTGGGTAAAGGGGTATTTTTAGGTTTCAGGGTCAGTTTTTAGTTTGTGGGTAAAGGTGTTTTTTTTTAGTTCAGGGTCAGTTTTTAGTTTGTGGGTAAAGGTGTATTTTTAGGTTACAGGGTCAGTTTTTAGTTTGTGGGTAAAGGGGTATTTTTAGGTTTCAGGGTCAGTTTTTAGTTTGTGGGTAAAGGGGTATTTTTAGGTTTCAGGGTCAGTTTTTAGTTTGTGGGTAAAGGGTTTTTTTTGGGGTTCAGGGTCAGTTTTTAGTTTGTCGGTAAAGGGGTATTTTTAGGTTTCAGGGTCAGTTTTTAGTTTGTGGGTAAAGGGGTATTTTTAGGTTTCAGGGTCAGTTTTTAGTTTGTGGGTAAAGGGGTATTTTTAGGTTTCAGGGTCAGTTTTTAGTTTGTGGGTAAAGGGTTTTTTTTTGGGTTCAGGGTCAGTTTTTAGTTTGTCGGTAAAGGGGTATTTTTAGGTTTCAGGGTCAGTTTTTAGTTTGTGGGTAAAGGGGTATTTTTAGGTTTCAGGGTCAGTTTTTAGTTTGTGGGTAAAGGGGTATTTTTAGGTTTCAGGGTCAGTTTTTAGTTTGTGGGTAAAGGGGTATTTTCAGGTTTCAGGGTCAGTTGTTAGTTTTTTGGTAAAGGGGTATTATGGTGTTCTGGGTCAGTTTTTAGTTTTTGGGGTACAGGGGTACAGGGAAACAAATAAATTAAGATTAAATTTAAACTAAATTATTTAAATGAAATTAAAAAATTATATATTACATTACTTTTTTTTAATTCATTTAATTTACGATAGTAATTTACATTGAATTAATGTCCAGCACTTACTCAAATTAATTGGTGATTGGAGTTAGAATAGTAAATTAAATAGGTTCTGTGTCCTGCACTTACCCTAATTAAATGGTGATTGCAGTTGTAATAGTAAATTATTACAGATTTTTGACAAGCTATTACCTAAAGTAAAAGGTGATTGGAGTCGGAATATTATATTTATTAATTCTGTGTCCTTCAAATATTGATATTATATGTATATGGGTGTATGATTAATAACTGTTATAGGTTCAGTGTATAGTATGTACTCTAATTACATGTGGTATATAGAAATAGATAGAACATTACAGTTATAATACATTTGCAAAAATATATAAAAATGCTTTTGTAATAGGTAATATAAAATAATTACACAATTTTTGTTGACTATAATTTTTTTTATTGAACAATTGAAAAATACCATCACATATACATTTTATCAAGCTATGTTTGGTATAAATATTTAAAAAAAAGAAGGACAATGTTCTTTTAATAATCACATTTTTGAGTAGTTTTCTTGAAAAGTACTTTTAATTTGTAGAGAAAAAGTGGTTAGTTTACATAATGCAATATATGATATTATACATACATAATATAAATATTATTTCTTAATACAACATTAAACATGTGTAATGAAAAACATAAATCACAACTTTTGTGTAAATATAGTGATATACCTTCATGGACCATGGCTGAACTGACTCATAGACTCCCTGAAGACTCTATGCGGGTGATTACGTGGAATGTCAGGGGCTTATTAGACAAAATTAAACGCGGGGCTGTGCTACGCTGGGGGAAAAAAGAGGTTGCAGATGTTCTATTGCTACAAGAAACCCACATGATGGGCACAAAGGCTCTGGGCCTACAGAGATTTGGTTATCAACAAGTTTTCCATGCGGGTTTCTCCAGGGGATCCAGGGGTGTGGCCATTTTGATCCACCGTAGAGTGGCGTACACCCATGAGAAGCAGTGGGCTGATCCCCAGGGTCGCTACTTGTTTGTTAAAGGCATGGTGGGCACGGACTCAGTGGTGTTTGGCAGTGTTTACGCCCCTCCCCCCCTCCAATGGGCCCTGGCTGAGAGGTTGTTTGCAGTATGGGAGGACATTGCTGGGTCGTTGGCTGTGATTGGGGGAGATTGGAACGATGTGATGAATATATGCGTGGATCGCCATAGGCGCCGAGAGGGGATCGAGGTTCAGCCCCCGTCCCCTTCACCCACCAGACTGCGTGCAATGAGTGAGGGTTTGGGCTGGGTGGATGCTTGGCGACACATACACCCCGCAGCCCGGGAATATACTTATGTCTCGGCTGTGCACGGCTCGTTCTCGAGGCTTGACTGTGTGTTTGTGCCTGGGGAATGTTTGTGTAGAGTAAAGGGCGCTGACATCCTGCCTAGGGGCCTGTCCGACCACTCCCCTGTCTCTGTTGATGTGGAACTCACCCGGAAGAGGCAGCCGTTCCGTTGGAGGATGTCCTCTTGGCATCTCCTGCAACCGGAGTATGCTAATCACCTGCGCGAATCCATTGACCACTACTGGCGGGAAAACCTAGTTGGGGATGCCGATGTAGGAACGGTATGGGAAGCCATGAAGCCTACCATACGGGGAATAGATATTGCATGGTGCTCGGCAGCTCGGCGGAAGCGTCAGGAGCAAACTACCGAAGCGGCCGCACGAGTGGCGACCCTGGAACAGGAAAGCCGCGAAGGTGACGATGAAGTCGGGATACGTCTGCTGTTACAGGCACAGCAAACATACGGGTCCCTCCTGATGGATGAAGCCAAACAGGCATGGCTGGCCACCAGAAGTAGGGTGTATCAATGGGGGGACAAGTCATGTTCCATGCTCCATCGACTGTGCCACCAAACTTTCCAACCCCTCCTGCTGCCAGGCCTTACAAATGGTGAGGGAGAGGTCTTGACCGACCCGCACGAACTGGCGACGAGCTTTGCTACGTACTATTCAACCCAGTACTCCCCGCGCGACCACCTGTCTGACAGTGAGCTGGCTCGCTTTCTCGCAGAGCTGCCACCGGTGCCGTTATCGGATGAGACCAAGACGGCCCTAGAGGCGCCCCTCACAGCAGAGGAGTTGGGTGATGCACTGGGGCAGCTCAGCACTGGCAGGGCCCCTGGCCCTAACGGCTACCCGAGTGAATTTTTCAAGAAATTTCATGTACAGCTTGGTTCTCCGTATCGTCGGGCGCTTGAGGTGGCGCGTGAGCGAGGGGTGTTGCCCCCGGACTGGCGCCACG
This sequence comes from Lissotriton vulgaris, assembly GCF_964263255.1. Classification (NCBI taxonomy): domain Eukaryota; kingdom Metazoa; phylum Chordata; class Amphibia; order Caudata; family Salamandridae; genus Lissotriton; species Lissotriton vulgaris. The sequence goes on along the minus strand of NC_141693.1, from coordinate 553,663,131 downwards.
CCGAAATAGTGGTCTTCTTGAAACCGGGCAGACCCCCGGATCGCCATGACTCTTATAGGCCCATCTCGTTGATTAATGTTGAGGCCAAGGTCTTGGCCAAGGCCCTGGCGAACAGGCTCGCTCCGCATATCACAGACTTGGTCCATCCTGACCAGGCAGGCTTCATGCCTCGCAGGGCGACGCGGCATAATATCCGTCGCGCACAGGCGGCGATCGACGCCATTGGGACCTTAGGGGACCAGGCGGCACTGTTACTGGCCGACATTGATAAGGCGTTTGACTCCGTCAGCTGGTCGTTCCTATTTGCCTTGCTGCGCTGTCTCAACCTGGGCCCGGTCTTTCTGTCGTATGTCCGGCTCCTCTATACAGATATCACGGCCTCGGTGCGGGTCGCCGGGGCAGTATCGGGGATGTTCCGTATCGGCCGCGGGACCAGACAGGGGTGCCCTCTTTCCCCTTATTTATTTGCACTCGCCATGGAGCCTTTGGCTGCCAGGGTGCGCCAGGACGCGCTGATACGGGGCTTCCAGTGGACTGGTTTCAAAAAAAGGGGGGGAGGCAAAGGACACTATTTACCACTCAAGATGGTGGAAGGTCCAGTAACAGCTTAGTGTCCGTACAGAGTACTAGAGAGTCAAACCAAAAAGGGGGGTTGCTGTACTGTTCCTAAAGAAAGAAGAGGTAGGAAAATTCTTGCTGGCGTGACCAAGGGGGGGGGAAAGGATATTACTGATACCCTGGGGCATCCATTATGTTGGATATATTTGCCTCACACACCCCGAGGAGTGTCATGCTTCATCATCGGCGGTTGCTCCTCGTCGGGGAGGCGGTGCAATCCCCGACGGGCACACCTCAGAGAGGGGCTCTTTGGCGGAGATCTTTTTTCCAACTGCCTATAGGTGAAGTGGGGGTATGTGGGCAGGGAGTTGTGTACCTATGGTAAGGTGGCTTAAAATGTAACAAGGGGTACCGGAATGGACTTTATTCTGGGGGTCCCCTAGCTACGGTTAAAAGGTGAAGCTAGTTCCCTAGGTGTCAACCTATTATGTTGTGTTACCCTAGAAGATACTAGTGGTGTATGTGGTCAACATGTTTCTCGCTATTGGTATATTTACCGCGATTCTTCAGGAGGGCAGGGCTGAACTACAGCGCTGAGCCCAGGGTGTGGCTGAAGTCTGCTGTGTCCGGGTGTAGTGACCTACCCATCCCCGCCGAGCTCGAGTAGATGCCGAACACTCATGTGGCCTCTAGGTCATGATCATTAGACATAGGCATAGGAGGATCCACTAAGGTAAAATTACAACACATATGACACGAGCATGTTGTTGTCTTCACTTTGGTCCTGAAGAATCGCGGTAAATATACCAATAGCGAGAAACATGTTGACCACATGCACCACTAGTATCTTCTAGGGTAACACAACATAATAGGTTGACACCTAGGGAACTAGCTTCACCTTTTAACCGTAGCTAGGGGACCCCCAGAATAAAGTCCATTCCGGTACCCCTTGTTACATTTTAAGCCACCTTACCATAGGTACACACCTCCCTGCCCACATACCCCCACTTCACCTATAGGCAGTTGGAAAAAAGATCTCCGCCAAAGAGCCCTTCCAGTGGACTGCCACCCTGTCCGACAAAATCGCACTGTACGCCGATGACGTCCTCTTCTTCCTTACCGACCTGCGGCGCTCAGGCCCGCGTGTCCTAGAGGTTATGCAACTGTTTGGGGAGGCTTCAGGCCTGTTTCTGAACCTCCATAAATCCACGCTGTGGGTGTTGGAGGGGGGCGAGGTGACGGACCCCTGGGCTTCGGGGCTGCGAGTGGCCACGACCGGGCTGAAATACCTGGGCGTGTTTCTCTCAGACTCGGCGGACATTGCATGGGACCGTAATCTCATACCAGTCTGGGAGCGGGTACAGTCAGATGTTAAAACCTGGTCTCGGATGCCCCTATCAATCTTTGGCCGCTCCGCTATATTTAAAATGGTGGCGCTACCGCGCCTATTATACCAATTACAGAACCATCCGTATCCCATCCCGCCTCAGTGGTTTAGGCAGGTCAACTCGGTGCTGGGCCGCTTTCTGTGGGCTGGAGGTGCTGCCAGAGTTGCGTTGCGTACTTGTTTTTTGTCCACCTACTGTGGGGGTTTGGCCACTTCAGATTTACTGTCATACTATCAAGCCGCGCATCTTCTCATCCTGAATGACTGGTGGTATGGCGATGGTGGAGACCCAGCTTATGCCCTGGAGCGTGCCTTGATGGGTGACAACTCGCTTCACACCATCCTCTATTCACCCAGACTGCGTCGCTCGTTGCCGAGGGTTACGCGACTTGTTTTTGCGGTGTGGCGACAGGCCTTGCGTCGCATGGGCTGGTGGGGCAGACTGACCGCGGAGACGCCCCTGTGGCATAACGGTATGCTGCCGGAACTGTCTAAGCTATCGGGCTTCGACGGCTGGGACGCGATTGGTATCTCGCAATTAGGCCATGTGCTGTCCGGCACGACGCTCAAATCCTTCCAGGCCCTTCGCACCGAATTTGATATGCCCCAAACTCAATTCTTTCGATATCTACAACTCCGGCATGCGCTGCTGCCCAGTCTTACCAACCTTGACTCACTCCCTGATTTCAGCCCGATCGAAGCGAAAGTCTTCATGGGCGACCTTGGAGATAGAAAACTTTCGCGCATCTACCAGACTATGGTCATCCATTGCTCCTCCACCCTCCTCCCGCTGAAGGCGGCCTGGGAGGCCGACGTCGGTCAGTTGGATGAGGATGATTGGCGAGAGGCCCTGGAGTCCCCGAGGGGTGCGGCTATTGCGATGCGTTTTCGACTCATACAATTCAAAATTCTCCATAGGGCCTACTATACGCGTGAGCGTCTGCGGAAGGCGGGACTGATTGAGACCCCGGACTGCCTGCGGTGTGGGTCGGAGATAGGTACGTTACTCCACACAGTATGGTCGTGCCCCAGACTGATTGGCTTCTGGAGAGGTGTATGGGGCTGTTTGTCAGAGGTATTGGGCTGGACCCTCCCCCGTACCCACCATTTGGGCCTGCTGCACATACTAAAGAGGGGGTGGGTGGAAATATCTACAAGAGGCACCTGCTCCTCCTGGGGCTGGTGGTGGCCAAGAGGGATCTGGCCCGAGCATGGAAGGATGTGAGGCCCCCCCCCATGAGTGCGTGGAAGGCTGGCATTGACTTCTGTATGGGTTTGGAACGCCCGATCTTCGAGGCTCGGGGATGCCCCCGTAAACACTTTAAAATATGGAAAAGGTGGGCAGACCACAGGGGCTTGCAACTGGACCCCCCTGCTGAACCGGAGGAAGATCTTTAGCCCCATGTGGCCTGGTGACCCCGCTCCCCCACACCTACACTTGCCGCACTAGGAACTTACGTCGATACTGTATATGCGCACATGCCTGGGGTTAGGGTGGGATCCAGGGGAGGGTTCTGGGAGTTGGGTTGATGGGTAGATGAAAAGATAAAGACGGGGTTAATGTTTCCTGTATCCTTGTATTACATTGATTTCTTGACTGGACGCTTAGTCCTATCTTCATGATTGTCTCGGTATGTTTGGTGGTGCCATCCTGATTGTAGGGGGCCACTCTATCACATGTGCTCATCTTTATCAATAAACTTGTTGTGAAAAAAAATATAGTGATATACAGATGATGATATTAATATATGAACACTTTTAAATGTATAATATAATATAAATATCTTTATTGGAACATTTACATCATCATCAATGATTTTTTTAACAATACAATATTGTTATGTATAATTATTATTATTCATAAATACGTTTTAATAATAATAATATTCACATATTCGTCATATTGTAAAGAAGTAAATCAGGAAAAAAAATACAATATTACACATTTAGTTATATAATAATTTTAATAAATATTACATTAAATATTTCTACATTTTTATACTTAATGTAATAAATATTAAAAGTATGTAAAATATAATTAATATAGAGCAAAAAATATGTACATTTCACAATGTACTATGCAATATTTTGTACATTACACATAATTTCGAACCATTTTTATAACAATAATGGACATTTATAGTAGTACTTTTCACAGTTACATATAATTCGGTTCTGTTATTTTGTAACCACTCTTTGTCTTTTTGCGTTATTTTGGGAAAGGGAAAGTCGCGGTTGGAAGCAGGTTCACGTTTGAGTACGTACGATTCTACTTTTATCTTTTTAAAGTATTGTAATTAAAAATTAAAGGTACTCCTTTGTTATTTTGGGGTTGGTAAATAAAGTATGATATAATGGAGTGCACTCAATACGTATTTTCGTTAACGAGTTTTTGGGCCATTTGAAATAGTTGGAGTTAATGAGTATGTGGTATCATTTAATTAAAATTAAAACAAATCGGAATGTTATGTTTATATATTATGGTATAATCCTTAGTGTTATGTCGGTGGGATTGTTTTCATTTTTTTTTTCGTATTTTGAAATAGCTATTTCCGTTTCCGATTACTCTTTTTTTTGGGAAAGGAAGTGTGTTTCAGTTGTTAGAACGGAGATGTATAACATTCTTCCTTCATATTTTGAGTTCTTTGAAATATTTATCACAGTTTTAGATAACTGTCGTCATTTTCAATGGCATTTAAATAGTCGTTTTATTTGGATGATGGATAGTTTTAGCACAGTTAATAGAAAAATATTTAATGATTTGTTGGATTAAAGGATTAATCTTTATGATGTTATTTTAAAGGTAAGTTATTCATTTTTATTATTTTGTTTTGATGGAAACAGTATTTAAAAAAAAAAAATTCATATAATGATATATTTATTTAGTCTTTTTATAATAGTGTAAAAAATTATTTTTGACTAAATAAATATAGATTTATTATATTAGAATATGTGTGTGATCATATTCAGGAAATTGTTTGATGTTTATCCATTGATTTACTTATTGCAATTAGTTTAATGTTTTGGCTATCATTTTTAAATATTCCAGTCCTCTTGTTGTAGGATATAGTTGGACTTGCTGTTGAAGATATAGATACATTTGAGCAGTTTGTCTAGAGATTTTTGGTTTTAGTTGTATGACAGATTGCTCTATACGTAATTCCTGAAAGCTTTGCTCTTTTTGTATAGCTGTGAGTAGCTTGTGTAATGTGGGTGTTGTACGTCCAGTAGAAGAGAGGAAGGCATTGTGCCAACCTTCAACAGCATTGTTCGTTTTTGCCTCTTGGTTCAGCGTTGGTAGATACACATTCCACCAGGGAATTAAAAATTTAGGCTGGCGTCTGTAGCCTGACCTATGTAGTCTTCCTACCCAGTTGTCCTCAAAGTAATCTAAAAGTGGGGCGAGTCTTTGCTCATTTTGGGTGTAGAAAGGACTTTCAATTAATAGATTGTAATGTTCTGCCACATCAGTTACTGGTACATATGCCAGAGCAATGAGATGTTTGATTTGGTATGCAAAAGTGATATTTGTTGCATACTCAACACTAAGGGCAGATTTTTGTAAATGTCTCCAGAGACATTGATTGAAATGAAAATAACATCCTTGAATGGATGTGTGTGGGTAACTTTTCAAAATAGAATTAATCATAGCTTGTTCAAAGTCTATGATGATTTTCATTGGGAAGTAGTCAGAAGTTTGTTCTTTTATTTTTTGCAAAATTTCTGAGTAAGTTGTGGCTTGTTTGTTCGGTAATAAACAGTATATGAAGGGGATACAGGTATTATGATATTGCCCATGAATTGTGTATAATTGGTAGAAAGGTTTTGGGCATATAGAAAAAGTTCCATCCATCATCCAAGTAGCACTTTCAGTTAATTTTTTCATATTGTTATTAGTTGCAAACATTATTATTCTTTTGTCCTTGCTATGATTATCATACAAAATAAATGGCTCGTCATTATGAGTGATTACAAGCTCAGGCGGAATTATGACTTCCTCAAAAGTTTTAGGAGTTGGTATATTGGGTCTACTTGCTTTCTTTGTCCTTGCTATTGTTCTTTTAATGGAAGCAATAGATGGTAGCTGACCTCTTGCTTCTCTGGGAACTTTAGGTAGTAATTCTTTCAGAATTACGTTGGTAGGTAGTTCTGATCTGCTACTTAATTCTTTGATATTCTCGAGAGTGGATCTCACTTCGATTTCCAAGATGTTTGGTGGGTGATTATGTTCAGTGGTATTAAGAACACTAGTTTCCCTTGTTGTAGCACGGCCATAGCATTTATTGGAGTAATATTTCGTACACTTCCAATTTACTTTTAGGTCTTTTTGTTTATCCTGAGTATAAATGTAGCCCATATAGCATAACAAAAATTTGCCTTTCTGAGATGTAATAAATCTTGCATCATCAGTCATTCTTGAGTTCTGGTATCTAGAAAAGTTAATATATAAATATTAATTAAATGTGAAATGTATAAAAGATTTTAAATAAAGCAAGTACTTTTATAGTAATTTACTTACCAGTAGTAATGTTCTATGTATCGAAAGTAGGTGCTTGTTGAGTCCGATGTTGTTGTTCTATTGCCACGGGCTGTTGAAAAAAAATTAAGTTTGTTATAGTAAAAGTTACAATTAGTTTTTTGGTTACATTTTTGGTAGTTTATAACGTCTCTAAAAATACTTTAGTTTAATTGGATTTTAAAAGAGACATTTCCAAGATATTATTAACAGAAGTATACAAAGAGTCATTTTTTGTTCAAGTATATTCTATAGAGTTTATACGGACTAGTTATGTTATATTTCTGAACTTACCTAGAGAATTAGAGTAGTAGCAGAATGTTTGTTCTTTGATGTGAAGTATCTGTTTTCTGTAGTTTTGAGGTCTGTTTAGAGAGAAAGTTTTTGAAAATTACCAATGCGTTTATATGTCCTATAAACAATACACACTTGTTATAAAGCATTGTTACTTATTTGCTGAAAAGAACCTGGGATGACACATGTATTATGAGTTAAAGCAAAAGAAACATATTTAAGAACAGGATTAAATAATTTTTCACACAGCATTGTAACGTTTTTTCCCCAAAACATTCTGGCTTCACAATATGTATTAAGAGTTACAGCCGAAGAAACAAATTAGAGAGTTAGAAATTAGGACACTAATTGGCAAATAACGTTAAGTAAATACTAAAAATATGTAGATACCTTTTTTAAATGTAAAGTGTCCAGTATCTTGAAGTTGAAGTATAACTTTATTTGTTTGTAGAGTCTGTTTAAAGGCAAAGTACATAAAGAAACAACAATTTAGGTTACAAATCTTGGTCTATAAGTAATAGTAAAAAAGATTAGCATTTATTAACAGAGTTATATTATTACTTACTTGTAGTTTCAGGACGAATTTTCTTGCACAGAAGAATATAGATGGTGCTCCCAAAATTGGCAGTATGTGGTCACGAAGAATATTCCCTGCAAGTTGTATGGCTGTTTGTGACTGGTTTATATAGTGTATGTGTAATTAAGTTTGCTATCTGATTGGTCAGATATGTAAAGACGAGTTACTATTGGTTAGTTTGAATTTTTTTAACTTAAACATTTAAGATATATCTTCTTATATTGTTTATGTAGAGGAACTGAAATGATATATTTATGTAATAAAAAACTCTTGTAATTAATATAGAATATGTACAATGAGTACTAAGTCTAAAAAATGTATGTTTACAATGACTTTATATCCAAATATCGTTAGTGTGCGAAAACACAATTGTTTACAGTTTATCTTACTTAATAATTTGAAAAAGAAAATAGTGAAGTCTTTTAAAATGTGTGTATTACTAAGAGAATAGATTTATTGGTGTTATATAAGAAAAATTGAATTTTATTTAGCAATCGATATTTTTATATAGACGAAAATAGTGTTATCGATTTTTTAGTATTCGATATTATTGTAGTGTGCTATATGTAGTATTGAGTGTCGATATTATGGTAGTCGAAAATACTCTTAACGATATTTGTGTCGACGATATTTTTGTACATCGATGTAGTTTGCTCGATAATTTTGTCGTTTTCATGTTAAGTATAGGGTGTCGATATTAGTGATATCGATGTTTGAGACTCGATGTTATAGTAGGTCGATTTTTGTGTAATCGAAATTCTGTCAGTGATTCCTGATGTAACATTTTCTATACTCTGATTTACACTCATATGATTGTCTCTGTGCAATATGTATGTGATGTAAAGTGCTCAGACACCTTTCACTGGTATGAGTGATGATATAAAACTAATTGAATCTGAGAGACAGTGGTTATGGAGACTTGAGGGGCACAGTTAAAGTGTGCAAGTGAGGGAATCTGTGGCAGAGAAGGTCATTGGGGGGTGCCAGCAAACATTGTCACATCAGTGTTAATGCCGTCCCTGATGACACAACAACAAACCACTGAATGAAGAGGGCTGTCTCTCTATATAAATACTGTGAGGCGCCCGCACTACATTCATTTTGTGCCTTAGCGCGAACTTCTGATACATTCTAGCTCATTAAGTTGTCAGAGCTCCAATGTGAGTTACCATTGAAATGCATTATGGTACATGAACGCCGACTTCATACACATAGATCATTTAGAAGTCACTATGCTTGAAAAAGGCACATCTTGCCCGCTAACTCTGTAATCACACTGCCTTTAACTTGATATGTGGCTGTCATTAGTATTGTTCTACATGAGTCTCACATCACAATATGCTGTTGCTTTAGCATTTGTTTGGCTTATGTGACACAGCCTGAGTTAGTACTGAAATGCCCTGTGGTATTTGCATGGATGATGTTTCACACCCAAAATTATGTTTGTATTAGCCAAGGACGCCACTTAATATTAGACATATTTACTCATCACAATGGTTGTGTAAACAAGCACAATATTATTATTCTTTGTCGGAGCTGACTCTTTTTGCAGGGTTATGCCCAAACCTTTTGCCTTCTTCCTCCTGTTTTTATGACCCTCTTTTTGTTGATTTAGGACTTTGGGCACCCAACTACTGCTAACCAGTGCTAAAGTGCATGTGCTCTCTCCTTTTAACTTGGGATGATTGGCTTACACCTGTTTGGCATATTCAAATTACCTGTAAGTCCCTTGTATAGTGGTATCCTACATTCCCAGGGCATGTAAATTAAATGCTACTAGTGGGCCTGCAGCACAGATTGTGCCACCCACAGAAATATTCTTTCAAACTGGCTCATGCCTCTGCTGTTGCAGGGCCTGTGTTTGCTGTTTATTCCTGAATTGAGTTTGCAATTAAGACTACTTGGCAAGCCTTAACTCCCCTTTTACTACATATAGAGCACCCCTAAGGTAGGCCCTAGGTAGCACAACGGGCAGGGTGCTTTGTAGGTAAAATATAGGATATGTCTTTATTATGTGGCATGTCCTGTTAGTGACAAACAGCCTATTTGGTTTGTCACTGCTCTGAGACCTGTTCCTCTCATAGGTTTGCGTTATGAATTTCAAGATATGTTTTTCAGTGGTAACTCCTGATCTGAAAGAAGTAGCATTGCCATGTTTGGTATGTTTGTAATAGTAGGGATAAATCTGGCGTATTGGTGCACGTGGATTTTTCCTTACTATTTTAGAAATGCCACTTTCCGAAAGTGGACATTTCTATGTGCTTATGACTCTTTGTGCTTTGCAGCCTGACTCCAATCAACGTCTGGTTTACAGTGACAGGGGCTGTCTGTGCATTCATTCTAGACATTTACAAAAAGGGAGATGAAGTGTGCTCCCCCATATCCTGAAGACCCATCACCAGGCTGATGGGTCTTCCTGAGCTTGAGTGGTGTGAGGAGTTGTCACTTATGCCTGAATAGGGCTGTGCCTGTCCTCTCACAGTGCTGTCTCCACCCCCCTGTAGTGTGTCTGGAACCAGGGCTGGGATTGAAAAGGGGTAGTGTGCACCTCAAAAGTTGTTTTGAAGTTTCCTCCACATCAAATACATTTTTTGTATGAGTACAGGGGCTCTGACCCCACATTTAGAGTACACTACTTGACCTGAAAGAATCTGAGCTGGAGTAAAGTTGCTGTGTTAAATGATTGCCATCTTACTGTGCTGACTATTTCCAGGAAACTGCTGCTCTGCATGTGTGAGCCACCCTGCTACCCGCTGACCTCTGCCCTGCTGCAGGGACTACTACATCCCTAGAGTGTCTCCAAGGTCTTGATGCCCTGTCCTTTCCAGAGGTTACAGGAACATGAAAGACCTTATGAGTTACCTGGATCAAACTCCCCCACACTGGTCATCAAGCACCAGCTCTCTACTTTGGGGGCCCTTCTAGTTAACAGTTGGTGCCTGAGAGTGGTAAATATGGGCAATTCTCGCACTATTGTCATCCTGGCTTGCTGAATTCCCCCTATGAGTGTGGTGCTTTGTGTACATCGGCACCTTTGTGACCCTGGCCTTCTGCCTTCACATGCAGCCTGCCAGAAGGTCTAAAGGGAGACCACAGGGCTGGATTTCAACACGAGCACCATTTCTCAAGAGTGCAGCCAAGAGACAGGGAGGAAAAACTGCTGCGTCCCTCACTCCAGAATGTGTGTAGCGCTGTACTGCTTCTCTGCACCAGCATAGGAGCCTCTGGGTTTCTCAGTCCGTCCCGTTGTCCTGCTTTAAGATGCACTGAACATCTTTGAGGCCTGCCAGATGCTTCACAGCCACAAAAGGAATTCTCTCAGCACAGACTCTCAGGAAGCGAGGCCGCAAATTGCCACTGTCCTTAAGGAGATCACCCTTACCCGACATCGGCAATCCCAAGATCGGAGTGTCAGAGGTGCTGCACTCAACCTACCCGTAGGGAGATCAGCTGGTCACCACCGGTAGCCCTTATGAAACATCCTGAGACCTTCCAGATGCCTGTCTGGCCCGCAGGAGTCTCAAGGGCCCCAGAGAGAGAACCACGAAAGGTACTGTGCAGCTGCTAGTGAGCAGCTGCCATAGGTTGACACACACGGGGACCTAGCGAGGTTGCCCCACAGAAGGTGGTAGTAGTTACCATCCCCCCATGTCTTCATATACCTGGGGGTATTTCTTGATCTTCGGCAGTACAAGGAAAGACCTCCACAAAGCCCCCCTGTTAGGAACTTGCCGAATTCCAGAGGAGAGGACTGAAACTTACTGTGACTAGTGTGGTAGAAGTGCTTTGTTGAGATCACAAGGTTTTCTCCTGCACTTGGAAATTGCTGCATGTGGTTTCTATCACAGGAACATTACAAAAATTACTGTATTTCCAATAGGAGAAACACAGGTACTTCTGTGCCAGCGTTGAGACATTTTCTGACCCTCTAAAGTTTAATAGGAGTGCAGATGAGCTACACCTTATGCTTAAGGTATTAGTTAGCAATCCCTGAATTACTGGTGATATTGGGTGATTTATGTGTTTTAGCCCTAACCTAGCTACTGCATTTTTATACCCTGATATTATAAGATGTATGTAACTTGGATGCCTGGTTTGTCAGGATAATGAGTACTGGTTCAGGATCGGCTTACTATGTAAGGTAATGGTGTTTTCATGACGTGTACACCATATAAGCCTTTATCATGTTGCACTAATTGTGATGTTTTGACAATTGCCTAGATGGCTAAGTGGTTATTGGGTCATGTTGTTTGGGTATATGTTATGTGCACAATATATACAGCATTTTTATATAATCCTGTCTGGTGTCTCTTTTGTGGAGAATTTATTGTGTCACTGGTGTTAGTATGTTACACAAACGCTTTACAGATTGCCTCTGGGATAAGCCTGACTGCTCATGCCAAGCTACCAAGGGGATGAGCTGTGGCTATCTTGGGTGTGTAACTCCCTTGCTGGAACTAGAGTGGTGGGTTCTGCTTGACTTAGATGCATACCCTAGACAAACCAGAAAACCTATTTCAGCAACCCCAGATGACTTTTCTCTGCTTGCTACCACTTCTGCTCACTACTGATGAAGGGTTAAACCCAGAAAATACATATCTAGAGATACCAGCACTGCAGTAACTTTGAAGTAACCGTACTACTTTAATTTGAATGCAATGCAGTGAACTGTGCTGGGATGAGATAGAGTGTGCACCCTCCCCCCTTATGGAACTATTATCATACACTGACCATAGCCCAAAGCACTTGCTGCCAAGGAACAAAACACATACATACACACATATCCCCTATATTCAGGTTAGCTACATATCTATTGCTTTATGAGATACCGAAGAAGTTGCAAACCTCTCTAGTCTTCACTCATAAACACCACACTGATGCATGAATGGGTCAATTGCATAGCAACCTAACCAAGAGTATTACATGAACATAATAGTCAAGGCCCAGCATAATAAGCTTAATAACACCGGTGTACAGTGGTTTCCCTGGAAATATGATGTAGTGTAGTTCCTATACCCCTTATAGGCCTTGCGCATTGGAATAATATACGCTATAGTTTTGACATAGAACTGAGGTCAGTATGTCCCCATCGAGTACATTAAACTTAATTACTTGTGTGTGCCAGCTAGCTCAGAAGTTACTAGAAACTTCTCGAATGAACAAGAAGAGATGAGAACCGCAAAAACATGACAACTTTGTTTCCCTTAGATTCGGAACAGTTCTTCTCAGAATCATGGAAACAATAGATAGATAACAGTTTCACTCCGACAATGCCGGTTTCAATGTGAAACCGGCATTGTCGGAGTACCCCCGGGAGAGGCGAGTCACATCATGACTAACGCGTGATTTCCACATTGTTGGACCCCAGGGCGAGGCAAGCCACATTTGTGACTTCCGCACACTTGTCACATTGTTGACTCCCGGAGTATATGGCCACAGATGCCTTTAATTTTGAATTCCGGCCCTCGCTCGCATACAGAGGGTGAAAGTGCGGCCACCCGACTCAAACACAGACGGGCACTGAGATTTTAAACCACCGAAATAACACATTGACTGAACCCCACCTAAGACCTCGTGGACACACAACCGCTTGCCTGGCGCTACCACTTCCGCCTATTCCTAGAAGTTAAAGAAACCTCCATTGTGAGGCTTCCCCTCGCACCATAGAGGCTTCTCTCATTCAGGCATGTTTTGTTATTGCATAAGTCCTGATGATGATCCCATGCATCTAGTTGAGCTATAGGGATCGAAACGTCGACACCCAAGAGTGGTTTGACACTTACATTATTGTTTAATAAGCTTGTGTACATTCCACTCCAGGCGACACTGCTACTGATCTTTGAATTTTCTGCAGTGCCCTTTCCTTGCTCTCTTTCCTTGCCTGAAAAACACCCCTTTTTTCACCCTACCTCTATCTTCCCTTTCCTCTGTCGGTACGGCACAGGCTTGTGTCATGTTATTATTGTATTGTATATTTGACATTGATTTTTGAGAATAAATTCCTGTCCCGGCTGGTTCAGGATATCTTAAGCCGTATAGTTTCCATTGTGTTCCTATACTACATTGCACATATGTTGAATAAGCTAGGCGCCATTGTTTCCTATAACGAAGAGTCCCTCTAGGTTCTAGTCTGCTCCATACCTTAGAATGAGAGAGGTTGGAATCTCTTTCTGGGTCTCGATCTCTAATACCCTGCTTGGGTAACCTTCCATATTTCATTATAAGCAGCATAGATACCGGCATATATGAAACGTTATTGACGTGGTTGTTTTGGTCCTAGAAAGAATTCCCTAAGGTCTGCGCCTTCTTTAAGTAAAGATAAGGGTTGTTTTACACCCTCTAGTGTAGCTTTCTGTAACCAATCAAGGCATAGTTTCCCTACACTGTATGTTGTTAATAACCCTGATGCATATTGTGGGTCTGGCCTATTGATAGTGAAACCCTGTGTTTTGTTCAGGAATCGATCTTGACAGTTGTTTGTGTCTGTGGGCCAGAGCAACCATTTCTTCCATTCAGGATCTGATCTGTTGTGATGTAAAATAGTATGTATGTCGACCTCCCCCTGTGTAGCGCTATTGTTTGCAGGTGCAGGTATGGAAGGAGTGTTCATGTCTTTGATCGTGGCTATCCCAAGGCAAGGCGTTTGTTGGACAGTGTCATTCAAAAACAATATTTGCTCAGGGATGATACAGGTTCTAAACAAAGCTTCTACCCCCTGCACTTGCCAATCTTTTTTATCCCACACACATTTTTTGTCAATGTTTTCTTTCCATAAGTCGAAACCCTGTCTAGACAGTTGGGCAATAAAGGCTGCAGAATAAATATGTTTTGTATTGGTTAACATATTTTTCGTTCCTGTCTTGTTAACATTTCTAAAATAAAACGATTCTGGATTTGAGAACTTGAACCTTGAAAAATATGGAAACTTCTTTGCAAAAGGTTTTGAGCTACTCTTTGGAAGTGTAGGACAATGTTCCCATTGGTTATACATAAATATATTTCTAGGTGATGAAGTTTTATGCAAGAAATGATGACCATTGTGGTTGTAACAATATAGCTGTTCATAATCTGATTAACCCTCTAAATATTCATGATTTGTGAATACTGCAGACATTTTCAGATCAGACATCATGTTATTAACAGTCTCGAAGTCCCAATCATCAGAAAAGATACTAGAGGTAATAAAGTCACTTAATGAAATTTTAAACAAGTGTGGAATATTCAAAAGTTCTTATGGGCCAAAAATGTCATATTCGGTTTTGTCCCGAACTGTGCCATATGGTATAGGAACGGCTGTGATGTTCACTACTTGCAAGTCTCTTGCTTCACGATGGAATGATTTGTGTGGCTGGAGAAGTAAGTTCACTCTTTTACTTGCTGTGTCCATTTAAACATATTTTCCATTTATCAGCATACCCAGATTTACTACCAGAGCTAGCCAAAGTAGAAAGAAAAATATTTCCAAAACAATTCATAGTTCAATCCATGGTGAAACCAGGTAAGTCTTTTTCAGGTGATGAAAAAAGTATGTTGCATGTTCTTTGAAAGTTCTTTGTGCTGGCGTCATTTCAGGTTCACTGGGATCCTCAGAAAATGTATCAAAGTTAATGAAATAGCCAGAGGCAGTTCTTTGAATGGTTGGAATTGCAGCAGGATTAGCTTAAATCACTGGAGCCAGTTGATCACTTGTTACTTCGTTGTAGATAGGTGTATCAGGACGAACTGTTATTTGGGTCTCAAGAGGAGCGAGTACCATAGGATTGTTGCTTAGTCCTTCATTTTTCACTGTAGAATCTTCAAAGGTGATGAGTCTCTCAGTTTGAACCTCTAGGATAGTAGCTAGAGGAGTGCGTCTGCTACATTGTCAGAGTCCACTTGGCCTACTGCTTATTATTGGCCACATAGTGTGGTTTGATCAGGTCAATGGGCACAAATATTTTCTCCTTTTTACCAGCAAGGGGCGGCAATAGTACTGTTCTTGATCCGTGGATGGATAGGACAGGTACTGTTTGTCTGTAAGAAGGCCCAAATTCCTTCTTGTCCGCGATCTTTTCTCTGACTAGATCCCCAAGCTTTGGGATCCAGACAGGCCTTGCTGGGACTGCCGGATTTTCCCCAGTGATGCTTGGCTTCAGGAACACGTTGCTTTGTTTCAATCTTAGTTCATTTAAGTCTTGTAAAACAACCAAACGATCTTTGATATCAAATTTCTTATTTTCCACCACTGTGCCTTGCATGTCAAGGTTTGGTACAAACATTCTAGTCCCAAATAGGACCTCATACAGTGTGACACGCCCTAGAGAACTTCTTGGCAAATTATTTAATGAGCGTTGGACCCTATAAATATGTTTGACCCACGAGGTAAGAAGTAGGTGCTGTTTTCTAAAGTATAGCTAGCTATAGTTTAGTACAAATTTAGTTAAGATTCCCTGAGCAGATTGTGTATCGCTACATTATACAATAAATTGAGTTTGGGATTACGAGAATTATTGGAGATCTGATTTAATTTGGATTAGTTTTTTGACAACAGTGAATACTAGTGAGAAGGTTGTAAGAAATTAGTTACTTTAGCCCTGATAAAGTCTTTTGGACAATTTTCCATAGACGAAACACGCGTGTTGGCTGTATTGATTGCATTATTCAGAAGTGGAGAATATGTTTAACAAGTCTTCGTGGAAAGTCACAGAAATACGAAAATAAAAAACCACAGACTCATATTGAATGCTATTCAACTTCTTTTTTTAAATTCATGACCGGAAATTTGTTGTATAATATAGCGATACACAATCTGCTCAGGGAATCTTAACTAAATTTGTACTTTAGGCAACTGGTAGCAGTTGCGAAATGACAGCTGGGGGTAGTGGCTGTTTAGATTCCCTTGATGCAAACCATAAAGAATAACAAATAGAGATACCTAATCCATCAGAACTTGCGCATTAGAGACCTCACTGCCCATTTGTAGAAATCATAGCTATAGTTTAGTTTTGCCAAGAGTCCCTCTAGGTTCTAGTCTGCTCCATACCTTAGAATGAGAGAGGTTGGACTCTCTTTCCGGGTCTCGATCTCTAACACCCTGCAAGAGGAGTCAGAAACACTGGAGCTGGATTCTCTGCGAAGAGGATGACAGCGCCTAGTCAGTGCGTCAGGAGGGGACTCAAATTCCTTCTGAACTTGCCGTGGCGAGCCGCGTAGCAGAGTATGCAGCCGAACCGTGCCTTACCATGGCAAGTGAAGGTATATTTATACCTTGAAGGTGTTTAGGTATGACAGTATTGATGTAAAAGTCGGGCAGAGGAACGTCATAAATTAACCCCTAAGGAATACATGTTCATGCATAACAAATGAGTTCTTGCAGAAATCAATAATCCAAACAGGGGAAGCCCTAAAGGCTAAAGAGTCTGGTTTTCCAAGAACTGGTTGTGACGTGTAAGGACGGATGTAGGTGACCATGCCTATATTTGGTTAGCATGGGTAATGCCTGAATAAGGGTTGGATTTCTATGCCTAAATAAGGGCAATGTGAATTGTGCCTATATAAGGGCATAAATCGAAAACCTATATACGGTATCTAAATAGACACATAACAATGAAAAGTTACTGGACTCCTGAAAGTGCTAGGAAGCAATTCCACTTGTGGAATGTGCAGCATACACATGCCAAAACCATAACAACTTTTCTTTCCTGCCGGCGCCCCCTCATACACATTAGGAAAAAAGTCACTGGAACAAATACTTCTCTGAGTTGAAATTCTGCCACTCCTGTAAAATTGCAGATAAACGTAGGGGGAACAGGACTGTATACACTTTTGGATAAAGAAGATGTGGCCATGGACATCAAGGATAATGTAGGCAGGCATGGCCCATGCTCATCTGAAAGGATGCATGCCTATAAAAATTGGCTTCTCCCAGAAAAGCCTGTGAAACCATGCCACACAAATTTGATGAAAAGTCTTGGATAACCCACTCAATTGTAGTCCTGCCTGCATGGTGTCTAATGTTGCTGTTTCACTCACAGCCAGAGTGAGATCACTTAAGCAACAATAAGGCACTTCCTTGATGTAGTTGTCAATTCCTTCTTTACTGCAGCACCACCATCCTCAACACCACGCTGGTTACTCATCCGAGTTGCAGCCTTCATTGGTTCAGTACCTCAGACAAGCAGCTAGAGAAGGGGCCAAAATATAAAGAGAACCAAACAGACACAAAGAGGAGTATCACTAAGAGGTCTACGCTTATAAAATGACAGTGCCCAAGAGCTGAGTTTTTAAACATAAGTGGCCAAGAATGCCGTTGTTTACAAGTCCTGGACATAGCCATACAGTCAGGGCTGTCCATCTCCTGCTCTTAGCCTTTAAAGTCATCTGTAGAGCTCTCTAATGGTGCATTTATACAAATCTGCAGCAATCAGGCCCAGTTTAAGGAGTGGTGGATACAGTCCCATAGAAAGGCAACTGGTAGAAAACGGCCACTGCCCCCTTACACTTTTGCTTCAACACACCTCTCAGACTTACGTGGTGCAAAGAGTCTTTAGATCTCGTCATACTAAAACTTGGGCCTGTGATGAAGTAATCTGGATTGTTAAGGTTGGTCACAATACCTACAAAAATAAGTGGGAAGAGCTAATTAGAATATTCCATGAATTCAGAGGAAGGTACGTCATTCGGAGTGATTGCATGACCCTAATGTAACTCTTCATAGTACAGGGTTTGTTTTTCAGTGTGTTCATGTAGGGTGCATTGTCTAGGCTTCTAGATTATAGTATAAATCTCATAACTGTTTTCTTCATGCCTCTTGAAATCCTGCATACATGCTTTAATAGAGGACAGTGGATTCATTGCTGACTGCTGAAATCTGTTTGGGAATTGTGGGCCACAGACTAAGCCTCAATTGGACCCAAAGCACAAGGACCTTGACAAGTAAAAACGACTTAGAAGTCATAGGGGTCCAGGCCTAACCACAGTTACTTTTGCATGGTTATGCCTGCCCACATTCAATTACTGGTCTCCTTTTTCACCTTTCTACAGTAGTTTGTTAATGATGTTTAGCCACATCAACAGATGGGACCTTCACTCCTCTCAAGTCCAATATTTGGTAGTCAACTTCCGCCATACTATTTACTAGGGCTGTATCGAAGTCCACATGTGATAACTCAAGTAAAGAGCTTTGAGTTCACGTTTTCTTTTATCTCAGAGGTGATTGCAGACACTTGTGCTTTCTCTTGCTGACGGGTATTTATCAGGTAAGGGCATTATCAGCTGCTAATCGCCAGGCTCTCCTATATGAACCAGAGCAAAAGACTTGGGCTCGCAGTGAGGGTCAAGGGTACAGAGCACTCAGAGCATATGGGCAGTAAGGTAGGAAGCTCAGCCCCCCATCTCCCTCGTACCTCATACAAAAAGATAACATGGCACGAATTAGCATCTTTTCGTTTAGACAAGGATCACAGTTTTATCTCAGAAGAGTACGTTTACACTCACTGACAGCATTTCTTTCCTCCTGGAGCTGCAGCCCCTTTGCTCGAAGTACAACCACGGTGAGGCGTCCAAGGTAATCATTGTAGCTCAAAGAAAACTGGACATCTCCGAACTCAGATGGTGGCTGAAATAAGAGTGTTACTTACAGTTACAGTCATGATGCCACACAATTAACAGAACATAACATAAGATATCATTGCATACTTCATCAAGTATGTGTCTTAATGCAGCTATCAATAAATTTTTAAATTAAAATGTGTATATTTTCAATAATGATGTCATATAGCATGTTATGTATACAGCGCTTACGCTATCAAAGGGTGGCATAAAGGTGAGGCTGCCGTCCTGCAAGCGGAGGACCTTAAAATATGGTAGCATTGAAGGTCGGAACATGAAAGACAGATTTTTGTTTCAATTCTGGTTGAAAGCTTGAGTTTCTTAAAGTGTGTTACAGTTTGAAAAACCTGAGGCTTTTCTAAGATGCAGTGAGTGTGTTCCAGACAAAGATAGGATACAGCACAAACAAAATTGAGATTATAAAACATCCAGTTGATCGGGTGAGCATGGATATTAGGGGATACCATTGTTGTGTGGTGGCAGGTAGGTTGCTTATGGACTGAGGAAGTGGAATGCTCAAGTAATTTACTGGTAATTCCATTACTCTAAGTCCTTTGTTCCTCGTTAGAGTCATCACGCTTTGAGGAGTGTCCATCTCTTCAGACAGAACATTTTGTGCTACTTCTCTTTTTTAGATGCAGAAACTGAAAGTTCCCTACCCATTAATAGGAAATCCTGTATTTAACAAGCATACCTTCCTGGCCTTTAATTGCCCTTTCAATGGGAGGCTCGGCGAAAGTATTTTGTTATGGAAGAGCTGTAGAAAATGGTCTTTCACTCTGAGAAAATGGACCAAAACATCTTTTTCTCTTTTGTCAACTTGTGGAAATCTCAAATTCTCCCACAGGTAGGTGATCAAGAATTTGCTTCACTTCTTCTACTGATATATTTCCTTTTCGAAGATGGACCAGCTTTATCGGGAGAAGAGAAGTGTGATTAGAAAAAATAATCACTCTTTTGTGGTGATGACGTTTATTTATTCTTCTTCTTTTCCCTCACTACCTCCATTGCATTAGTCACAAAAGTATTTATTCTATTCTCAAGAGAAGAATTATTCATACCTTTGTCAGAACGTCTGCTTCACAAAGAAAAAGACCTCCTGGTTCTACTCTTGGCTCTGAATTTTCAGTGGAGGTGGATACGTCCTCCTCAAGTCAACAGGTACTAAACATAGAGCTCCACCCTCAGATAGTTCTAGAGTCGTGTCTTCTCTGACTAAGTGTGTTTCCTACATTGGTGGGAAAAGCACACAGTTTTGTTAAAATATCCCTCACACACCAAAAGGACCCTTGGTGTCATGCTTCATCATAGGGGTCTTCCCGCCCCGCTACGACTACGCGGGAGCACAATTTTTAAAAAGACAAAACTATGTGTCATGTAGGAGCGTGAGTGGGAGGGTCAGGAGTGAATGAGAGAGTGAATTAAAAATACCTGGATCTTTGGACTAAAAACCTTTAATATTCCTTTGAGCTGGTATTATTAAAAGTGGGGAAATAAGGTGGGAGGTATATTGCCTGTAAGGAGCTGTCCCTCCTATGTCTGTCTACATGTTTCAAAGCCCTCCCCTGGCTTCCTCTTCAGGACCACGGTGATCCCTTCTACACTCACCATATGTTAAGGAGCGTTGTCTATAAGGTATTTGAAAAGTAGTGTATGTATATGTAGTATGTAGAGGCCATCTAGGCTACATTAAAAAAAAGTTTTCTTTACCCATTTGTTGTTCTCTAACAAGCACCAAAAATAGATTGTCCAACCAGATAAATAGAAAAAGCCACAAAATGTTGAGACCAGCTCAACAAAGGTATCAATAAATAACCCAAAAAGGGTGCATAAACTGGCTCCTTAGGCTCGAAAGAATATCTAACAGAATTAGCTAAAGGAATCAGGGAGCCGACTGCCCTGCCCGCCATCTGGAGAACCTTTGCCATGCGCTGTTTGTCTCCATCATTGATTTAAATGGATTTACCTGACAAAGTGCTGATGTGCACATTGGCCCATGGACCCTGGACCCTAGTGCCCACATGCTCTTGTTGCTTTTCGATATTCCAGTTTAGCCTAAACGCCAGTTATCCTTCTCCAAATAAGACGTTACTCCGTCTTTGGTAGAACACAGGGTCTCTCCTTACACTTGGAGTATAATTTTGATTTGCGGTTACATGGAGCTAGGAAACACAAGTTTGTGAGTTATTAGGATTGCATTTTCCAGCTTATTATTAGCTGGGTTATAGGAATAAGAACTGAGAGCCTAATCTTAGCCCTGAAGAAGTCTGTGGTATACAACCACCAAAGACGAAACACGTGTTGGCAACAGCTAGATTACATTAAGAGGGATCACTGGAAAATAAAAGAAGAAGAGAAGAGACACACGACTCGTCATTTGTTGATATATACTCTTTAAGTTTGTTAGCTCAGGATGTATTTTGCATTCGCAATGCAGAGACTTGAATAAAATTCTCTCCTTGATGGGCAGCCAATGTACATCTTTTAAAGCCGCCAACATAGAAGACCTACGCTGCCGATTTAACACCAGTTTTGCTGCTACGGACTGGATTCTCTGCAGCTTCTGCAATACTGAATGAGGTGCTCCCAGATACACAGAGTTGCAGAAGTCCAGTCTGCTCAGGCTTATACTCCTCACTACGAGAGGTCTGGTGGCACTAGGCAGTAGTGGAAGGATCTGCCGTTGCGCTCTTAGCAAGGAGAAACAAATACTGGCCGTTTTATTGGCTTGTGACTCCAATTGAAGATTATCGTCCACTAAGACCCCTAGGTTACACACTGTTCTTACTGGAACAAGTGGTTTATCCTTAGGGGTGAGCCTGAACTCCAACGGCAGGTGCCGAGACATTTTAGTCATGGAGCAGTATACAACCTCTGTTTTTTCTACATTAAATTGCAGGGAGTTTGTCCTAAGCCAATTAGAGGTCTGTTGCATAGACTCCAGAAACGTGTCCATGGTTACTGTTTGATTTCCTTCCATGGAAAACACCTGTTGGGTGTCGTCCGCATAATTGACAATCAATTTCAAAAGACTTAATAATAGGGATCAAAGGGCGCAAGTATATGTTGAATAGAATGGGGCTTATTGAAGAGCCCTGTGGCACCGGGGTCTATGTGGAAGTGAACTGTGAAATGGTCACTACCTGTTGTCTACCCGTTAAGTATGATTGCAGCCACTTCAGTGCCCGTCCTTTCACTCGTATATTCGCCAGTCTTTTCAGAAGTATTATGTGATTCACCGTGTCGAATGCGGCCAACATGTCTACCAACACTAGTACAGATGGATTGACATTGTCGGATCGCATTCTCAGGTTGTCCAATACGGACACTAGGGCCGTTTCAGTTCCATGACCTGGTCGGAACCCAAACTGGTCTTTATCTAGCAGATGGTTTTCTTCAGATATAGGGACAGGGATTTTCTAACGGCCCTTTCCAGGATTTTTACTGGGCATGGCAGGAGAGAGATTGGTCTAAAACTCGTTGCACGTTTAGGATCCAGAGATGGTTTCTTAAGCAGCGGGGTCACCACTGCATGCTTCCAGTCTTCTGGAACCATTCCTTCTTCCAATGACTGACAGCAGATCTGCGGCAACCAAGGGAATAATTCTAGTCAAAACTCCTTCCATATCCCATGTGGAAGAGGGTCCAGGGGGGAGCCCGAGGATACGCTTTGAGCAAGGCTGTTAAATGGATCCTATGTGAGGGATTGAAAACATTCTAGAAAAGATGGCTGACAACTATGAGGTATTTTTATCTGTGGCTCTTCTGCTAGTATCTGAGATGGTTCATCTTCCTCATCCAGGCAACTGTTATTTGGGGTTAAACCCCCCACAATTTTAATAATTTTCTCTTAAAAGTGGGCAGCAATATCATCGTAGAGCTTCTGCGTTGCATTCACCTTATTGCCCATACAGGCTGGATTGAATAGGTCCTTATTAATATTAAAAAGCACTTTAGTACTATTAGGTGCTTGCAGGATGGTTTTAGCGTAATACTCTGTTTTGGCTTTAGATATAGCTTCCTTATACTAAGCCTGCAACAATTTCAGTTCTTTTTTACCTGAGTCTGCATACGACCTTCTCTATTTCCTTTCAGCCTGTTTGCATTTTTTCCGCATAGATTTTAGCTCCTCGCTATACCAAGGGGCTGAGGGTTTCTTTCTGATCTTCAGTCTTTTTACCAGGACAGTCTGATCCAAAGTACAATTTATATAGTTGCAGAAGATTTGATAGATTTCTTCTACTGAATTGCTAGAGGCAAAAAGATTCTGTTTTGGAAATGTCGAGTATTATCTATTTTTTATTAGCTTGACTCATTCTCTTCCCTTTTGGTAAGTTACTAACCGATGTGTGTTATTATCTAGTCTGGGCAGTGTTATCCTAAAGTGGAATTAAGAATGATCGGTCCAACTTTGGGGCAGTACATCAATCACCTCTGTCTCGCTCCGGTTAGCAAAAAGAAGGTCTAAGACATGTCCTCCCTGGCGGGTTGGCTGTTGTACCAGTTGGTGTAGATTAAGGCTTTCACAAGTTTGCCTCAAATCTCTCAGAGGGGGTCCTAGTTTCACATTATCCCAGAGATTTTAGTCCCCCCAATATCACCATCCATGAGTGTGTTAAAGTCAGGTTAGCGAGGGTGTCAAACAGGACTTTATAACGGGTGTTTAGACCCGGTGGTCTGTAACATACTATTCCTGGTAGTAGTTTCCCTCTTGCCTCTTGCAGTGAAAAGCCGAATAATTCAATGCCTTCGAAATCATTCACATGTAATGAAGTAAAATCCCATTTTTCTTTCTTTCTTTTTCCCCTCCCAGATGGCTAGATTGATAACAATGTCAATGGCAATGTCAATATCATTATTGACCATAGCAGCTTGTGTCCCTCTAGCATCCCTCTTACCTATATTAACAAGTTGTTCCTCGGAGTAGCATATTCTGTCGTGACATTGAGTGGAACTAGCAGTGTTGCTGGCTCTGAGCGCGATCGGAGCACGGGCGGGCGCAGATAGGCTTGCCTCTGGCGTGCCTCCAGCGTGTAATCGGCGCGCCCGCTGCACACTTGCATCACCCTTCCTAAATAGGGAGACGTATGCTTAGCAGCCAACCACTAGCTCCAAACCAAGATGGCGACGACTAGGAAGTGCAGATATCGGCAGGATAATCCCAGCTTAACAGCGAGATGCAAAATTGTTTTAAGGTGCAAGTGAGGGGGCTTATTATTGTTTATTTTAAAAAGGCAAAAAACTGGTTTCAGCGATAAAATACTGCGTCACAATCCCCCTATACCCAAGCCCCATGTAACACTAGCATGCAGAGAGAGAAAACGTTTTAAAGAAACTGCTTTCCCAATAAAAAAAAGCGTGCTGCCAATAGCGTTTTGGGCTAATAGTCTGCGGTGTTCTAGCCACCCTAAGCACCTCCAAGAGGTACCCCCAATACACAGAATCAAATACCTTCTCCAAGTCTATGGAGACCAGAGCCAGATCATCGGTCCTATGCCGTACTTCATGCAAAACATGTGTTAGCCTCCTAATAATCATACCTGTATTACGTGTTGGTATAAAACCACATTGGTCTTCATGAACCAAGTGCACCATGTGGGGGGCCAATTTAGCATGCAAGACAGAATTTTACATCTGAATTTATCATCGTCAGGGGGGTATGATGATCAGTCCTGGTCATTCCAACCTGACTTGAGAAGCATAACAATTTCCTCTTCGGACAATACCCCTGCTTCAAAAGCCTTTTCATACACTTGCGGTAAGGGTTGAACAAGCTGACAAGAATAGGCCTGTAAAAAGGCCACTGGAAACCCATTGGCCCCTGGAGCCTTAGTTCCGGGCATAGCTCATAGTTCTTCCTGAACTTCTTCAGCAGTTCTATTGTGTAGTTCCTATAGAAAATATACAGGATCTGCACATTTAGATAACATACACTGTAGGATTGGTGTCAGACCAACTCTGATCATCCCCACCGGGTATGTTAGCCTTTCTGTATCAGCTAGCTCACAGTGCCACTATAATCTCCTCTTACCAAGGAGAGAATAGTTTCTGGCAACTTCATAACATGACAACCCTGATTCCTCAGGACCGTGGAACCAATATACTACTTTTTGGTCAGTCACTCATGCTTACTTAGTTTCTCTCAGAGAGATACACTGAATAAAACAAGCTGGGTGTTTTCAATAATCATTTATTGAACAGTTGGTATTCTGGTGTAGAATTGATGTGCTGCAACAACCGTTAGACAGTATAAGATATAAATGATTAAGAGCACTATAAAAGTAAACAATGGTATAGTTCTACCATCTTACTAAAATCATGAATACATTCAAGTATATAAAACACATGATAAAAGATGCTTACTCCTATGATGCCTCCCTATCTAGATGTACCTAAATGTACTTAGCATGGGTGTAGGTGTTAAGCCAACAATTCCTCTAGGATCTAGTCAACCCGATTATATTAAGTGAGACTGTGGGACCCCGTCCTGGTCTCGAGCTGGACACCCGCGAGGGATGTGAGACCACTGCGAGCTGGAGCATCTGCTTGCAGGAACCTCAGCGTCTCTGATCAGTGTGTCGACCTGGAAGTCTCGGTCTCCTCTAGCTATCGTATATATACCGATAGGTCTCCCCAGGGGTCCTACCTTGCTGTGTTACTGTGTTACTGTGTCCGACTAAGGATGACGTTGGGCCTGAACTTTGTACATAGATTATATATAGGAGATGGTAGTCCTGCTGTGTATGGGATTTCGAACTAGGGAAAACCTGTGTTCTAAATGCAGTGAAATATCTAGGTAAAAGGTCAGTCCCTGTAAACCGTGACAAGTGTAATGTAGGGAGAAAATGTAGGTGAAGGGTAACGAGTTTACTGATGCCCATATTATAGTACCTATATGGAATATAACAGTTCCTTGACCACGGAGGGTGAGAGCTGTGGGAGGGCCAAACACCCAACAACTGGGGCATACCCCTCGGTTGTCACACCAGGATCAGCAGTGTATATCTTCTGTAGATGGTGCTGAAATACCTCTAGGATACCAGCTCTGGTGTGCACCAGGTTTCCTCTCCAGTGCTCAGTGTGGTAACAGATGGAGGAGCTCGCTCTCTACAGAGTATCCATGCCAAGAGACGGCCTGATTTGTCACCCTCGGAATGTAGACGTTGGCGATAACTCATCAATGTGTACTTGCCCAGCCTATCCCAAATGACAGCAATGCACTTTAGCTGCATCCTTTCCTTTGTGCCTAACTCTATGTCCGTCAGGTTCCCCGCCTGTATGTTGTTGAAAGCTTTCTCCTCTCTAAGCAGCTCTCCAAGCAGCTGCCGCCGCACCGCACAGACCAATCCCATGCTCGCTCATGAGTTACAGCCTTTAAAGCCTCCCACTCGGTAGCCCTCCCAGAGGGATCCCCGCAATTTATTGACAAATAGTATGTTACTCTTTTAGATATTGCAGTTCTCCCCAACTCATCCTGAAGTAGATCGGCCGGAAATCGCCAACGCCTCGGGCTTAATATGGGCGACCCCCCACCTAGTCAAACATCGCACTGGCGAATGATCAGACAGAAGGCGCACCAAGTGGGTCACCTCTACATCCAGAAAGGCTGGCTCTCTTGACACCAGAACCCTATCAAGTCTACTTTGTGTTCCATGGGTGTGTGAATGGCACATGAAGAGTGGCAGCGTAGTGTTGTCTCGCTCCACACGTCATGGGAACCCAGGTCCAGCATGACCTTTCTAAGCATCTGAGACATTCTGGGTGTTTTTCCTGCCTTGGGGAGATATCTTTTGAGGGTTGACTCTAGGACACAATTGAAATCTCCCGTTCATGTGTATGGGATGTTTACTTTGATAGACAAGAGTTCCTGAATGGCCTGAAAGAACGCAAGGTCATCCTTGTTTGGTGCATATACATTTATGATAACAATTTCCCTGCCATCTAACAAACCTCGCAATATAACATAACGCCTGTTCACATCAGATTTGCTATACATTGGTGTGAAGGGAATTCAAGTTGCCCCCCATATCATGGTGCCCCTTGCGTATGTAGAAAAGGAGGCATGATGAATCTGGCCAGCCACTTCTAAGCTATCCTATCAGCGCCGTTATCAACTAAGTGTGTTTCCTGAAGGCAAGCGATAGCTATGTGATGGCGCTTAAGAAAAGTTAAAACCCTGTGTCTTTTGGTGCACATGCCTAGCCCCCAGACTTTCCAGGTCAGAAACCTATACTCAGCTCCCACAGCAAGTTGGTATCGCCATTAGATCAATCCCAAGCCCTGACCACCCATGTGAAAACCACTGGTATGAAAACCATTGTAACAAACCTAGTCTAAGAATTTGTAAAAAAACAACAACTCCCTTCCCCCCACCCACGGACATTTATAGAACAGTTATCATCCAAAATGCCTACCCCTATGTTGTACCAGGTCACACACATCGCACTATATCGCCCAACTGGGGCTAAACACTCACATGCCTCCCAAAAGGTCAGCATCTGGATCCACCAACCCGAACCCTAACAATACAGTCTGAGCAGGTGACAATGCCCCATGTTAAGATCTTCATGTGACCAGTAGTACTTTATATTTTTGTGCCCCCATCTGTACACGCTAAACAGGTCTTGCCCTATTAGTGGATTTAGGCCTGTGTGCAGTGTAGAGTTAGACAGCGGAACCTCACAAACGTTACAGTTTAAAGGTCGTTATGAGTTCTCCAAATACAATGCTCCTCAGAAACTCCCGCTCCCGTCCAAGTAGGGTTTCCGGGACCATATTTGAGGACACACTTGGCCACTGTGACTGATCATCAACCCCCAGATCCAAGGCGGGCACGACATCTGTATTCACTTGGAGCGTTACATCACTCCCAACTGTAATCCATTTGTCCGTGCAGTGCCCACTGCTGAAGGGCCCTCTGCTCCCCTCCCCAGTCCGAGTCTCTCAGAGCAGTACAGTTCCCCATTTCTTGGTCCAGGCCCTAGGTTCTCGCTGTGGAAGCGCACCTCCCCTAATCTCAAGCCATTCCCATACCTCCCCAGGACTCTCGAAGACGTGGGCCTTGCCCTGCACCACAACCATCAGTATAGCAGGGTATAGCAGCATCTATTTTCTTTTTGCACCTATAAACAATTTCCTTTGTACCTGCACTTGGTTGGTAAAATCACGATAAATTGAAATCTTGCTATTTTCAAACTGGATATCCGGTTGCTCTCTGGCGACCCTCAGGATACAATCTCTGTCTCTATAGTTTAAAATTTTTGCGATGAAGGCATTTGGGGGTGCCCCCGGTGGTGGCAGGGGGACCAGTGCCCTGTGGGCCCTCTCCATGGCAAACACATCAGATAGGCCCGAGGGACACAGCTGTGTTATTATCCACTGTTCCAAAAACCTCTCAGCCTACCTGCCGTCAACTCTCTCCGGAAATCCCAGTGCACGAAGGTTACTGCGCCTAGCGTGCCCCTCTGCATCTTCGGCACGGCATTCAAGAGCTTTCATAGTAGAGGTTAGATGTGCTACTTGTTTTTTCAGGGTAGAGACCCCTCCCTTGAGACCTGATACGTCATCCTCTACCACCGTGACCTCTTCGGTTCCGCTTCACCGCCGCTTCTTCCTCATCTGTTCATGTTATTTGGCGCGTGATTCGCTATGGCGGATTGCACGGGGTGGTGTACTGTGTGATAGTGTTAGATGCCCCTGCACAAGAGGCCTTTAACCTTGCCCATTTTTGTATTGGTTGGGCAACGACCCGATGCCAGTCTGTGCACGGCTCTCGCTATGTCTATACTCCCCCGCGTGTGCAGCCTCTGATCAGGCCGCACAACTTATTTCCAGCGAGAATTCCAATATAGCATGGTGGGCCTCGCAGGTACTGACTGCTGTACTTCTTAATGTCCACCCTCCTATACTGGCCTAAAGCCACAAACCCTCAATGTGCAGAAAGCCGCAGTTGGCCAGAGTCTCAGCTCATTCCAAGTGCACACCAAATTGCATCCAACACCACACCAATTAATAAACAAACTTACAATTCAGCAGGGGTGATAAATGTTTTCGCTGATGGTCAGGGCGGGGCACTCCTGTGCATATTACTCACTGAGCAAAGCACAGGTGTTCATTGCTCGTCTTCTTGGCATACCACTCCGAATCACTGACAAAATATCGACAAACAAAATATCGACCTACTGAAAAATCGATGCTGGAATATCGAAGGCAAGAATATCGACATCCTATCTACAACATGGTAAGTACAAACATTTCAGAAAAAAATATTGATATTAAAAATATCGTAAATAAAAATATCGGGTTTTTTTGTAATTAAAAAAATTGTAAAATAAAGTAAATAATACTTATAAAGCAAAGTAACATAGTTAAAAATATGTAATAATGTTTAAAATTAATAAATAATCCATATACAATAATATAACATTAATTAAACATATACATAAAATATATAATATATACTTACTTAATAATACGTTTTAATAATTATTTTAATAACTCATAAATTATTTAAAAAATATTATAAATTACAAATACATCTAAACATAAAACAATAACATAAATAAAAAGTACATAATTATATTTAATACTTTAAGAAAATTAAATATACTTTTAATATTTTTAAAATTATTATTATTATACTACATTATCAAAAATAATAATAAAAATATTAAATAGCTAAATAAATAAAAGTACTATTCAAAGTCCCAAAAAACCTACAGTAATGATAACATTGGGTGCTACAGTAGGGAAAGCGTTGGATAGCCTAGGGGTAAAAATTCTTATTCCAACTCCAGAGGGGGCAACAGTAGAGAAAACATTGGATAGCGTAGGGGTAAAACTTACTATTGCAACTCCAGAGGGTGCAACATTTAGCAAAGCATTTGATAGCGAAGGGGTAAAAATTACTATTCCAGCTCCAAAGGGTGCTACAATAAGAAAAGTGTTGGATAGCGTAGAGGTAAAAATAACTATTCCAACTCCAGAGGGGACAAAAGTAGGGAAAACAATGGATAGCGGAGGGGTGAAAATTACTATTCCAACTCCAGAGGGTGCTACAGTAGGGAAAGCGTTAGATATTGTAGAGGTAAAAATTACTATTCCAACTCCAGAGGGGGCAACAGTAGGGAAAGCGTTGGCTAGCGTAGGGGTAAAAATTACTATTCCAACTCCAGAGGGTGTAACAGTAGGGAAAGCGTTAGATAGGTTAGGGATAAAAATTACTATTCCAAGTCCAGAGGGTGGAATAGTAGGGAAAGCGTTGGATAGCGTAGGGGTAAAAATTATTATTCCAACTCCAGAGGGTGTAACCGTAGGGAAAGCATTGGATAGCGTAGGGGTAAAAATTACTATTCCAACTCCAGAGAGTGTAACAGTAGGGAAAGCGTTGGATAGTGCAGGGGT
The DNA here is from genome assembly GCF_964263255.1 of Lissotriton vulgaris. NCBI lineage: Eukaryota > Metazoa > Chordata > Amphibia > Caudata > Salamandridae > Lissotriton > Lissotriton vulgaris. Next base: position 553,632,807 of record NC_141693.1, on the reverse strand, counting down.
AAAAATTACTATTCCAACTCCAGAGGGTGCAACAGTAAGGAAAGCATTGGATAGCGTAGGGGTAAAAATTACTATTCCAACTCCAGAGGGTGCTACAGTAGGGAAAGCATTGGATAGCGTACGGATAAAAATTACTATTCCAACTCCAGGGAGTGAAACAGTAAGGAAAACATTGGATAGCGTAGAATTTAAATATAACATACTTATAAATAATTTTTGTATTTAAAATAATGAATAATTTAAAATTTTAAATAAAATTACATCATTTACAAATAATTAATAATTATTGAAATCAATTACAATTGAATAATTAACTAACAATAAATTAACAATAAATACCAATAAATATGAATTTATAATTATTAGTCACCAAATAATAAATATTAAAATACAATATTTTTCATTACAAAAAAAGATGAATTATTTAAAATTAATTCACAATTATAAATGATTTAACAATAACATTATTTTTCATGCCAAATAATACTTTTTATGAAACATTGATTACCAATTTATTAAAAATAATTTCCAAATAATGAAAATTAATTATCACAAAAAAATATTAATTGCCAATTAACAAAATTATTTACCAATTAAAAAATGAATTACCAAAATAAAAAATGATTTACCAATTAAAAACATTAATTACAATAAAAAAATTCAAAATCAATTAAAACCATTAATTACCAATAAAAGCAATTATTTACCAATTAAAAACATTAATTACCAATTAAAAAATGTATTAAACATTTAAAACAATTACCAATTAAAAAAGTAATTATAAATTAAAATAAATGAATTGCCAATTAACACTTAATTATAAATAAAAAAATTGTCAATACCAATAAATAAATATAAATCATTAACTAATTACAATTAAATTACTTCTCACCCAATTCCCCTATAAACCCACACCCACTACAGAAATAAAAACTAAAATTAATTAAAATTAATTTATGAATCCTAAAAATGAATAATTAATTTAGTATATTTAAATTACTTCCCACCCTATTCCCCTATAAACCCACAACCCACTCAGTTACTTAAACATACAATTTACTTAAAAATAACATTATTAATATATAAAAATAGTACACATGTTATTTAAAACAATTAAAATATTTAACAAAAACATATTACACATACATAATAAAATACGTACCAATAATACAAATATTGATATTAGTGACATCGAGATTAGTTACATCGATATATATGCTATCAATATTACTAACTTCGATATTACTTACATCCATATAAAAAAAATCAATATTACTTACCTTAGGGTCGATATTCTGTCCAACTATATTCTTGACCTCGATATTCTATACCTTCGATGTTTCCAGCTCGATATTTTTGTAGGTCGATATATACAACTCAATATTTGGACTGTGCACCCACCACTCCAAACGCCCGGTGCACCACCTGCCTCATGACGCAGGGGAGCAATCCAAGCTCACCACCTCTGCTACGGATTCTGCACCCTGTTGTCAGTCCACCTCTGCAAAGCAGGGGTCAATAAGGGGTGTACTCCCCTCCACCCCAATTAGTTATCACAGAGAGAGGCCACAGCCTGTTGCCATGGGCCAGCACACACACAAGGGCCAGTGGGTCCAATCACAGAGTCGACAAAAATCCCCAGGACAGCGGAGCAATACCTCACTGCTCCTGATGAGGCCCAGCTAATTCTTTATAGGGGCCCCAGGTGCCCCAGTGGCTCATTAATTTGGGGGAGGGCAGTCAGCAATGGCTCGACAGACTAGCCGATGTAGCTGCAGAGAGGTCCCTCAGGTGCCAGTCCCACCAACTGCAGCAGCGCTCCAGGAGCCACGGAGCCCAAACCCCCAGTTCCCAGTCGGCAACACAACGGACGGCTCCCCACAAACAGAGTGTGCACCCAACTAGGCCACACAGAGCTCCTGGTGCGTTGTTAGGTCAAGCCGCTTCACAGGAAACACCCAGTGATATTGATCTTGCCGACAGGACTGCAATCTCTGCTCCGTCAGACAGCATCAGCTTGCCGCCAAATCTCCTGGGCAGAACTCTTTCCAACAGGGCAGTGCCCACTCCCATTGAATCCGAAGCCCAGCACCAATCGACTGCAGCCGCACCGGTGTATCGAGTCATCACCTAAGCAGTGAGCACACACCTGCCACAACCGTTTCCTCCACACCTCAGGGGGATGGGAGGGAAGAATGTCAGCAGGATCACAAGGACACAGATCGCCTCAGGGCTCCCCAGCTACCTGGATCACTGTCACCCGATTCCCGGGCTGTCGCTGCATCACAAGGCCCAAACTTTTCCAGGGCCTAGTTGAGCCCCGCTCTAGAAGTCAATAATTCTCGGTTTTCTAGGCCCATAGCAGCCACCCCATCGTATGGAGAGCCGCTGGTCGCAATGCTGCGTTCCGGGTTAAGTGGTGGTTCCAGGCTTCAGGATCATTTAAGGATTATACGGCAGGCCAGCTGGATGCTACCCAGCTCACGTCCTGGTGGCCATGTTGCTTGGCCACGCCACGAGGTATAAATTAAATAGAATAACATGACAACGCTGTCTCCGTTCCATTCCTCCAGTGACAGCGCACATGATAAAGTGCCTTACTGTGCATGTCTAACTGTACAGCCATTTGACCGCAGTGCTGCACACACCTCTTGCACATGTGGGTACTAGGTATGGATAGCATGAGATTAGGTATCTATTCTCCCTCCCTCATAGACCCAAGAAAAGAAAGTCACTTCTAAAGCTGGCAATATGTGGCTAGGCCTCTGCCTACAACACTGACTGCAGGTGCAGCCAAGAGTAAATAGAGAAGGGAAGAGTAAATAAAAAAAGAGATAGATGAAGAGCGCAAGGGGGACAGAAAATTACGGGCAGAGAAAAAGAACAGGATAGAGCTGAGAGGGTAAGGGGAGTGCATGCAGGAGAGGACAACAGATAGACAGGGCTCAAGTTTCCCTGGGCCAAGTGTAAGTCATACTGGAAGTCTTGATAAGTGCTATGCATTCTCTAATTTATAGTCTTGATGATCATTTCATTATAAATCCAGAATATTTAACTCCCAGAATGTAAAAATAAGCCACACTGTTATACCTGCTGAGGAGGGGAGACGTGCGCTCCTACCCCCTAAATATGCTGTTGGGACCCAGGGGATGGGGTCCCCCGGGCCAAAATTGGCTCATGACTCCTTCCGCCTGAAAAGTGCACTGGGCCTGGGGGATGGGGCACCAGAGACAAAGTTGGTCAAGGAAAAGTGGCCTTCTCCCCATATGAATTACACCAGGCTCCAGGGGATGGGGTCCCTAGGGCCAAAATAGTCCTTGGTAGGGGGCCACATGTGCCTCTTCCCTATTTTTAGAGTGGCTGTGTGGGATGGGGTCACCAGGGCCTAGGAAGGCTTGAGAAGGTAGGCCACTCAGCCCGGCCCTTTATTTAAATAAGTGGACCCGGGGATGGGGTCCCTGTGGTTGAAATAAGTGGCCAGCGTGGATCTCGCTCCATAAAAATTACACCAGGCCCCAGGAAGATAGGTCCCCCGGGGCAAAATAGTAATTGTGAGGGGGCCACTTGCGCCCTTCCCCGTTTTTAAAAGAGTGGCTGTGTGGGGTGGGGTCACCAGGGCCTAAGAAGCCTTGGGGAGGTGGGCCACACAGCCCCCTGCCCCTTCATTTAATTGAGTGGACTTGGAGGATGGGTCCCTGGGGCAAATACCAGCATGGGGAGGTAGACAATGTGGCTCCCCCTTCCCCTTTACTTAAAAAAAAGGCCCTTGGGGATGGAGTCCCCAGCACCAGGGCCACTGGCCAACCACCTAATGCGCAAGGCCAAAGGCTGTCCGCAGCTTGGGGTTGGCTGTATGGTCAACCCCGTTCCATGCACAGCGGAAGTCTGTACACAGTGGGGGGTAGTATTTACGAATGATAATTTAGTATTACTTTACGTTAAAAATTCACTGAAAACAAAAGTTAAAGTAACAGTATAGTTATGTATGATAAAAGGATCTTTTTCTTTAAACCTAGAAATTCACTGAAAAAAAACAAAGGTTAAAGTAATGTTATAGTTAGGTGAATATGACAGTGATAGCATTAACACTGTGACCTAAAAAACACAGAAATGCACCAGTTATAGTTAGCAGGCTAACTATAACTTGCATTTTGCCATGCGCTGCTTACGGCCTCTAATATGACATCACTAATTACATCAGTGATGACATCATCCAAGCTTTGTTTTCCCCCATATTGCTCTCTAAATTACTATGGCATTAGAGGCCTCACAGTAAGTACGAAATAGTTCAGGAGAATATCAGCCATCATTACTGCCATTACAGATTCAACTCCCTTGGTGTAGAAAGCAGCATTATGTGCAATATTAAATATATACCATACAGCTAGCATAGTTCACATTAACAATCAACCACAGATATATAGGAAATCCTCATTAAGGGCCTCATTAGGATGGCGGACGGATCTGCGTCCTTCCGCCACCCCTGAGGTGGAGGGACCGTCCGCAGGGGCAGCAGCGGTCCCTCCGTGCAAATTAGGATGTGACCGCCACCCTGGCGGTCACATCCCGTATCTGTAACCTTGCGGTGGGTGCTGCTTGAAGCAGCGCCCGCCGCAAGGTTAAAATTGCATGCTTTGCACATGCATGCGTGCGGTGCCTGCTGCTTTGTGCATGCATATGCAGGGGGGTACCATAGGTACCCCTCATGTGCACCCCCACCCCACAACACCCTGGGGGCCCGCAACGGGCCCCCAGAAGCATTGGTCCACATTCTTTTCCACAGCGGAATATCCACGGTGGAAAAGCATGTTTCCTCACCCTTCGTAATTTGGCTGGCGGTGTCTTGCAGACACCGCCACCAAATTGCGGACAACATCCCGCGGATCAGCGGCGCTGATCTCGCCGCCATCCTAATGTGGCTGGTGGTGTTTTGGAGGTCCGCAGCGGTGAATCCACATCCTCCGGGCCGGCGGTGGCTTCCGCCGGCCCGGAGGATGCGGATTCACCGCCATCCTAATCGACCTCTAAGTACGGTGTTCAATCAGTATACAACTGTTCAGAGAAAGCCAAGTTCTAAAACATAGTAAGTGTCAGTTCAAAAACAAATTACCTTCTCCAGACTGCGTTTATCTGTCTCAAACTCTTAAACTCATCGAACCTACATTGAGAAATCAAGTTGTTTTTAGTTGACTAAAGGGTACTGTAAACAGTGGTTACCTTATAGAGAGTTTACTTTATACCTCACTGTTTGGAAACAGTGAAACTTTCATATGAAACAAACCGCAGAGTATTAAAAAGTGTATACCTAGGACAGTGTACACTCTATGCAACAGTTGTCCAAAACACACTATTTGATAAAAAATACCCAAGTTCTGATGGTGTTAAACATCCTACTACCTGCATCCTTCATACTGTTGAGAAAACTTTTCAGATAGCATATCTTTTCCGCAAAAACAATCATATATATATTGGTTGGGTGCCGCTCTTAGCCGCAAACTGTGTGTGGGACAACGCTTACCTGTGCATTTACTAGCCCCGCCTCCCCATGCTACATAGCGCCTCGCGGCACCCGCGAAGCCGCAGACTGTGTGTGGGGAAATTTTTGCCTGTTACCGAGGAGGGAGAAGAACTACATCGACCAGGCGCCTTGGAACAACGCTCACCTGCGCATTTACTACCCCCGCCTCCCCGTGCTACATAGCGCCTCACGCCTCCCGCTTCGCCGGACTTGCGGGCACGCGCCGGGCAAAGCCCGTTCTGAGGGCGGGCCCGTTTGAGCCCGTTAGAGGCCGGTTGAGGACGGGACGGGGACACCCCCTTTCATCTGCAAATTAAGGTTAGTGCACGAATATCCTTATTGGCAGCTCGATAAACTGATAGTCTATAAGTTATACATTTTATAAGTAAGTACTGAAGAAGCTGCCTTCCTTCCCCAACACTGTCATGAGTACCACCAAGGCAGCTAAGGGGAGGAAGTCCATTCCTGCGGGTCATCAGTGGGCACCCTGGACCAATTCCTTACGAGGGCATCATCCGTGCTGGCCCGCGAAATAGAATTGACTGAAAGAAGGCTTTCGTTGGAGCCTGCCTTTGACAAACGGTCATCTTTGGGTATGTTGGTACATGCAGTGTCACCTAATAACCAACATGAGACTGAAACTGACTTGATAAGAGTTAATGGCGAGGGGATAATTCCATTACATGTCATTAAAGATTCGTGCATATCCTCCGATATTACGGATGCTGCCCCGGCCTATCAAAGCACATCTGACCCCAACCACGAACATTCAGGATCGCAGATTTCCTGGCCAAAAACACGATCTACACAGAGTTCCAAACCGGAGGCTACAAATCCTGTAGTAGATCCGGTTGTTAAAAGGAAGCGTGGGGCGCCCCTCTGAACAATAGGAAAGCGAACATCCAAAAACGGAATAATGAGGGGGAAGGACAAAGTATAAGAACTCTAAACAGCCCAGTCGCAAGCCCGCTCACTGTTCAAGTGGCTATACCTACAATGAGCTTCAATGAGGTGGGTTTTACTGAGCTGGGAGCTGTCCTTTGGGCCAAATTGGAACTTATTATTACAAAGACTTGTCTCCCTATCTATGAAAGACTCACTATGATAGAAAACAGACTCTTGCACCTAGAATCATTGCATGAATCCGCCCAGGTACGGGATGGTTTACAGGATACAGGGGCAAATGGAAACCTTGATAGGTTGCAACATAATGGAGATAGTAACCAACCCGCCCTGCCTACTAGTAATAATATACCTGATCCATCTTTTTTGGTGGCAGCACCTAATGACCCCCTATCCTGACCTAGGGACAATGCTGTAATTATTAACAGTGATTTGATTAGAAGGGGGGTGACTGGGAGGGGTGAGGGGGTCTGAGACTCAACAACCCAGAGCAAGCGGAAAAATACCCCAAGAAGGTCCAATAAAAGCTCTACCACATATAGCTCTTCCCCCAGAGTCATTATCATATGTGGTGGTGCTAGCAGGGGTCCCAGCTTTGAGCCAGGGGAAAAAAGAGGGTTATAATGAGCTTAAAAATAAATGCATGCAGTGGCTCAACCGCAATAGGCCTTTTCCCTTACAGGTTTCTGGCGAAATTTTGTTTGCAAGACGAGTAGACTGGGTGGGGTCAAGGCAAAAAACTATTGTGGGAGATTGCGTAATAATTCATTTCAGGAATAATCGTGCTGTGGAATATATTTGCAACTGGGCACCAGCACGGTCTGAAACGCAAATTGAATCCCGACTCCTATCCTACTTTTATCCTTCTCCTCAGCCTGATCCCAGTCGAAATCGAGGTGGACAGTTCTGGGGGGCCTAGGACATGTTTTGCCATAGAGACCAAGGGGGGGCAGCAAACTGGAAGGGTGCAAATATACTTACCCCTATACTTGCAACGTTTCCTCAAAGCAATAGATTCAGTACCCTAGAACAAGTAGATTGACGGCTTGGGAGCCGATTGCCTACACTTCCAACGACTGACGGCCAGGGCTCACGAGTAGCTACAGTGAGATTAATTGTTGATGTAAATGTTTCCCATATCCCAATAAATACCCAACAAGAGGGTGTAGGTGGCAGGGTGGCGTCTAGTGCTTGCGCGGGGCAGGTTATGGGGAGTGGCTATGTGGCCGTACATCGTGAAGCTCTATCCCCCATGATATAGGTGGATGTTGGTGGTGATTCATCTGAGTTATTCAAGAGAGGGGCCCAGGAAAGAAAAAAAATATTGGTTAGGAACTGGTTCACACAGTCTTCTAAGCTTTGTAGAAACTGTCATGCTGACACAAATCTGTCTAATAACTCAAGGCTACTTACAAATATTATTTACTATGTAAATCTTTCTCCTGTTTAAAACATTTTTTGTAGAACCAAAATACTTGTGTGGAACATAATGAACACAAGTCAACTGGCACCCACACACAGTTACTCTTAAATACAAAAATGTATAACATGTTCAATACCTCTACACACCTAGGCTGCATTAGGAACAGATGTGTTTTGTAAACACACCCATTAGCTGGACCCAAGCTGTACAAAATTTGGTAGACAAGTAATATGGTACATACCCGTCAATATATAAACCATAAAACAAACTTGCACACGAATTGGATGATGTCATCAGTGATGTCATCAAAGATGTCATTTGAGATGTCTTAAATGATGTCATAGAACATGTCATGAGTGATGTCATATGAGAGGTCATAAGCAGTACACGGCAGGGCCGCAAGCTATAGTTAGCACTGCTAGCCATAACCGTTTTTTTTTGTTGAAAACTATTTTTTTTATCAATGACATATTCACCAAACTATAGCTTTACTTTAACGTTTGTTTTTTCATTGATGTATATATATATGCCACAAAACTTCTCAAGTACATCCACTTTCTTCTGATAAATGGGTACGGACTTCGGTAAAATATGTGCGAAAATCTTTTTTCTTACCCGCACAAACAAGTCATTACACGTTTCGGTCACCTCCTGTGACCTTGACCACTTGGATATATATTACCTACTGGCGGTCGCCAGTAGGTGGTTATAATTAGGACCTTGTTTCTATTCAAAAAACATTTTTTCTTTTCCCAATAACTTTGGTGCCGGTTGATCAGTCTCCGCAAAATTTTCAAGACTTATGGCCCGCTCCGATCAGGTTCTATCTTGAAAGTTTCGGGGTGATTCGGCAAGCGGGCCGAGAAAAAAGGGAGGTCCCAAAATGTGTCTTCTCTATGTTCATTCTCATAGGAAACTTTAGACACAGCTACTGCTTAAATGTAAATTGATAATTGTATAGCGTACTACTCACACACGAGGGTCTCAAGGCGCTTGTACGAATACCACTGTGGAACCCATCCTGGCTTTCCCTGTGAGGCGTCCACTCCTGGGCACCCCCAAGGTGGAGGCCAGGCATCCTTAGCATTGTGGGGGCCGTTGTGGAGATTAAGCAAGCTATTGCCCAGAGTTGCAGAGTGGGACTCCATGATTGGAATAGGCACCGAGGCGAGAATTATCAGGTCCGTGGAATTTTGAGCCCAAAACCCGCTGAGGCGGGGAATTGAACCCTGGTCCCGGGATAGACCTCTGCATCAGGGTCTGCCGCTCTAACCATTGAGCCACACTTCTCCACTTCTCCAGCTTGAACTGCTGAACGGAATAACACCAAATTTTACAAAAAGGTAGCCCTTGTTTCAGAAAGAACTCTTTTTGTTAAATGGTGTAAATCCGTTCAGTAGTTCCTGAGAAATTTAAAAAAAAGAGGTAAAAAAATGCATTTCACTTCGGAAACTTTAGACAAGGCTACAGCTGGAACTGCTGAATGGAATTACACCAAATTTGGCAAAAAGGTAGTGCTTGCTTCAGAAAGCATGCTTTTTTGAAATGGTGTAAATCCTTTCAGTAGTTGCTGAGAAAACCAAAAATAAACATTTTAATATTTGGAGGCACAGAGGATCCACGCACCCTCCCGACCACGAGCTGTATTCTAATTGGCTGTTAACACTCCAAACCAGGAAGTGTTGGCAGCCATCTTGTGCCTTGGTAACCGAGGCAGAAGAAAAAGAGAAAAACAAATGCAAAAAATAAGAAAAGGGGGCAGGGTAGAAACACTCTGATCCCCTAGGCCTGCTCAGTGGGTCCGATTCATACAGTCTTCCCATCAAAACTATATAGGATACCAGAATGATTGTATGGCAGTTGCACAGGTAATTAGCAATGCATAGAGACATCAGCACTTATCCCAAATTAATTGCAAATTCTTCTTCAGTATTTAGACCATTTGGGAAGGTATGACTCCTGATTCATCCTGCAAAGGGGCTAAAAACGGGGCACATCGGCTTAACAACACAGAGACACTGAAAATAACATTTTAAAAATGCACCTCCCGCCAGAGGGTCTGAAACTCCCCACTTACGAGGACTACAGGTTCCAGCATGCCGGGATTAGAACCCACCTACCAGAGGGACAGCCCACCAAAGGTTTTGAAATTGGCAGTTGTTGTAGGACCGTAACTGAGAGACAGTGTGCGGCACACCTTTGAAAAAGTTGAGTGATCAACGAAACGCGTCAAGACTGCCGAATCTGTAATTAAATAAATAAGTGTGCGTTAGCCTAGTGAAGTGTGACTCCAATTCTTCAAGCAGAGGAAGAGGTGTTAATGATATATATAAAAAAAACATAGGTTTCACACCAGTTATAGTAAGGAATTAGCATTTTAAAAACCTATGAAATTCAATGAAAAAACCATAGGTTTCACACCAGTTATAGTTAGGAATTAGCATTTAAAAAACCTATTAAATTCACTGAAAAAACCATAGGTTTCACACCAGTTATAGTTAGCTGGAAATTGTACTGACATAAAACCATTGAAATTCCCACGTTATAGTTAGTTGGACTCACTATAACTTGCGCGCCTGCAATGCACTGCTGATGACGTCACATATAACATCACTCATGACATGGTCAGTGACATCACTCATGACATCACTGATGACACCATCCAGTGAATGTGTGTCTTTTTTAAAAATAAATATGTTTTATATTTGTATATGTAAAAGGATTTTTAAAAAAATGATTGGTTAACTGGCTTATTAAGTGTATCTTAGTGAAAACATATATTAGCGAGTAACTTTTAAATATTGAAATATATGTATCAGTGTTTCACTTTGTGTATAAGTGGCTGCATGGGTTGGTGACTGACTCACTGTTTGTATGTGTTTTGAAGACAGCATATGTGCAGGACTGTATGGGTGGATGAGTGTGTACATGTGTGTTACTGAGTGAATGACTGTCTCACTAGTGTCTTTATCAGTAACGACATATGTTTTAATCTAGTATATGTGAGTATTGATGTATATAAGTGAGTATATGCGAGAGTGACAGATTGTAAGAGTTCCTGTTTAAATAAGTATGTGTTTCTATAAGTGATTGTTTAAGAGAGTAAGTATGTGTAAGTTTCCTTAGAAGTAAGGTGGTAGTGTGTGTATAGCTGTATATACAATTAAATGGATGTTCAATAGTTTATTTGCATGTGTGAGTATGTGTGTGAGTAACTTTTAGATGACTGTGGGTCTGTAACAGGATGTATAGGTGTATCACTACATATGATGAGGGAGTATATGTATGAATGACTATATAGAACTGTTGGTGAATGAGTGGATGTGTATATAGATGGTGAAATTACTGAATTGGTTATTGTAACTGGTATGGGTATCTCTATTTTTTTGAAAATGTTAGTTTCTATTTTTGAATATGTGTTTCAAAGGTTACATTACACTGAAAGGATGTCTGTCAGTCTGTCACAAGGACGGTGTCATCAGTGATGTCTTGAGTAATGTCATTGACCATGTCATGAGTGATGTAATATGTGACGTCATCAGCAGTGCATTGCAGGCGCGCAAGTTATAGTGAGTCCAACTAACTATAACGTGGGAATTTCAATGGTTTTATGTCAGTAAAATCTCCAGCTAACTATAACTGGTGTGAAACCTATGGTTTTTTCAGTGAATTTAATAGGTTTTTTAAATGCTAATTCCTAACTATAACTGGTGTGAAACCTATGGTTTTTTCATTGAATTTCATAGGTTTTTAAAATGCTAATTCCTTACTATAACTGGTGTGAAACCTATGGTTTTTCAGTGAATTTTAAATGCTAATTCCTAACTATAACGTGGCTGAAACCTATGGTTTTTTCAGTGACTTTCATAGGATTTTTAAATGCTAATTCCTTTCTATATCGAGTTTGTAACCTACGATTTTTTTTTAATCTGCTGTTTTGTGTGAGTATTAATTAGTATTATTTTTTTTAATAATATATATATATTTTTTTTATCATTTTTTCCTGGGGCGCTCTGGGTGCACGCACCGGTAAGCTCTCTGGAAAGCGCACCCAGAGCGCTACTTGCATTCGTGTAAAAAAATATGAATGAAAAGTAAACAATAACGCAAGACATTTAGTACCATACATATAAAAGCAGTTTTTTTGAATAAGGAAATGAAAATAATTTTGCATTTCCGTGAAACTATCAAAACGTCACTTAGGCGCGCCGCGTAAGCGCCCCCGGAAGCACCTACATTTGCGCCGCGTATGCGCCCCCAGAAGCGCCTACGTTTGCGCCGCGTATGCGCCTCCGGAAGCGCTCCGGTGCGCGCAGCGTCAGCGCATCAAGTCATGTGACCTTAAAATAACACTTTTTATTGGTTGCTAACAGTTTTTTTTACAAAGAATGAAATCCCCACCCATTTCCTTCACTTGCCTTTTTGCACTCGGTTCTTTGTAGGATATCTTGGATAATCATGGCTGCCAGACCATCCAGCAGTGAAGATGACTCCGAATTCATTGATGAAGAGCCTCCTCAGCCGAAGGTCAAAGAGCATTTCATCTGGAATTTTTTTTCCATACCTGATGACCAGTAGAAGGTCAATGCTCCAAAAGTGGAGTGCAGGATCTGTCACACAGTCCTGTCACGGGGTGACCCCACTAAGAAATATTCTTTTGGGAACTCCACGATGCTTCGCCATGTGGAGAGGAGGCACCCCCAGAATTTTGCCCAGGAAAGTGTCAGGGCTCTGGCACAAGAGGTTCCCCGTGATGGGGCCTCTACATCAACTGGAGGAGCAACTACTTCAGTGAGGGGGCGATCGCAAGAGCTGTTTCCAAACATTCAGCCTGCATGTAACAAAGGCGTCCTGAAATGCAGATACTGTGATCAGCTACTTACCTTTGGGGAGCATAGTGTTCTGCTCATGGTTCGAGCATTGGAGAACCATCGCTGCCGTTCCCAGCCCAAATTGTTTTTGTTTTTTTTTTGCTCCTGTTGAGCAGTTTCCATTCCCTGTTTTTGTTTTTGTTCTAAAAAAAGAAAAAAGAAGAAAAAAAAGTTCTTTTCAGAACTACCTCAAATTCTCATCAAAGAGCTATATTCTTAAAAAAATGAAAAAGAGTAAGTGAAGTGGAGTGCATTGATAATGGAAAGGAAAATGAGTAAGAAAGAACAGAAAGGTATGAGAGGAGAAAGGAAGTGAAGTAGTGGGACTGAAAGAAGGTGAGTGTTGGGAAGGAAAGTAAGGAGAAGGAGAGGGAACATGGGGAATGCGGATATTCAAAGAAAATGTTGAAAATGAACGGGGGTGTGGAAGGGTAAGAAAAGATGCATTGCTGGAGTTGCATAATTTTTGTGACACACTCCAGCAATGCATCACTTTTGCGCTTACAAATACGTCTGAAATACTGACGTATCTGTAAGTATTTCCGACATAATACGTCATAAATTTAATATGACGCATGACTAGAAGACTGAAGGCCTCATTTATGAGGCCATGCGTCACTTTAACGCCACCGGTGCGTCACTTTTTGTGACGCGCCAGTGCTGTAAAAAATGCACCTTATTCAGTCATATTTACAAAGTGACGCATTTAGGTAGATGCGTCACTTTGTAAGCCCCTGCGCCACATTATACCTACGTCAGGTGTAATGTATGCAAAAGGGACGTATTGACGCAAGAAAGGGTCGTAGAGGTGATGCAGTGAAATCTATGAGATATCACTGCGTCACTCTTATGACGCTGTTGCGTCCAAATCTTGCGCCTGTATCACAGCAGGCAAAAGACTGATGCAGGCCCTTTCACATGGGGCCTGGCCCCATGTGAAAGGATGCATTGCTGGAGTTGCAGCATTTTTGTGACACACTCCAGCAATGCATCACTTTTGCGCTTACAGATACGTCTGAAATACTGACGTATCTGTAAGTACTTCTGACGTAATACGTCATATATTTAATATGACTCATGACTAGAAGACTGAAGGCCTCATTCATGAGGCCATGCGTTACTTTAACGCCACTGCTGCGTCACTTTTTATGACGCACCAGTGCTGTACAAAATGCACCTTATTCAGTCATATTTACAAAGTGACGCATCTAGGTAGATGCGTCACTTTGTAAGCCCCTGCGCCACATTATACCTACGTCAGGTGTAATGTATGCAAAAGGGACGTATTGACACAAGAAAGGGTCGTAGAGGTGACGCAGTGAAATCTATGAGATATCACTGCGTCACTTTTATGACGCTGTTGCGTCCAAATCTTGCGCCTGTATCACAGAAGGCGTAAGACTGATGCAGGCCCTTTCACATGGGGCCTGGCCCCATGTGAAAGGATGCATTGCTGGAGTTGCATAATTTTTGTGACACACTCCAGCAATGCATCACTTTTTTGCTTACAGATACGTCTGAAATACTGACGTATCTGTAAGTACTTGCGACATAATACGTCATATATTTAATATGACGCATGAGTAGAAGACTGAAGGCCTCATTTATAAGGCCATGCGTCACTTTTACGCCACCGGTACGTCACTTTTTGTGACGTATCAGCAGCGTGAAACATGCACCTTATTGAGTTATATTTACAAAGTGACGCATCTAGGTAGATGCGTCACTTTGTAACCCCCTGCGCCACATTATACCTACGTCAGGTGTAATGTATGCAAAAGGGCCATATTGTTGCAAGAAAGGGTCGTAGAGATGACACAGTGAATAAACTGGGTTTTCCCCATGCTACGCTCCCCGGTCCGCTCCGCGGTGCGCGTACCAGGCGCTCCCCCCACGCAAATCGATTTTTTTTTCGCGCGGGCCCCTTTATAGCCTCCACATCAAACCTAGGGGGTCAGGGGGGGTCTACTCTGCCCCCTTATGGTCATTTCCCCCTTTGTTTTTGCCACTTCTTGTGTCTCGATCTTACCGAGACACAAGATGGCGGCCGCTCCGGACTGTTTCGAATGTTTACAGACACCTGAGAGCCAATCAGTTGTCCACGTGCAAGTCGCGTAGCACGCCTGATGCGCTCCCCGGTGCGCGTACCGGTGCGCGCCTATAGATATATATATTTTTTTGAACCTAAATTACTCAAAAACCACTGGAGCACATATCTTGAGACATAGCAAAGGCACATCGGGCTACTAGTCCCTACAATTTTGCCAAGTTTGGTGGAAATCCATTCAGCCGTTCGGGCTAAAAGTGAGGTTGACCGCCCTATGGAAATTAACATGGGGAAAACACGTTTTGGGACCCCCCTTTTATCTCGGCCCCCGCTTGACGAATCCCCCTAAAACTTTCAGGGAAGGACCGGAGCACCGCGAGGCAAATTTGAGGAAATTTTCAGGCAGATTCCTCAACCGGCGCCAAAGTTATTCCCAATAGAATGTTGAGATTTTGCATTGAAAAAAATCCTAAGTATAACTACCTACTGGCGACCGCCAGTAGGTAATTATAGTTAGGACCTAGTTTCCAAAGGAAATTTTGATTTGCCAATATCCTTGGCGCCGTTTGATGAATCTTCGCAAAATGTTAAAATGTTCAAAACTAATGTGCGCTCCACTCAGCTCCGGTCTTGAAAGTTTCTGTGTGATTTGTCAAGCGGGGGCCGAGAAAAAAGGCGGAGTCCCAAAATGCGTTTACTCCATGTTAATTTCCATAAGAAACTGTAGACAAAGCTACAACCCGTACTGCTGAACTGAATTACACCAAATTTACCAAAAGTTTCAGTATTTCATGAGAAATTAAAAAATAATAAATATCGATATCTGGTGGCCAAGGAGGATTTGTGAACCCTCCTGAGCAATCATTCTGGTTGGCTGCCAACACTCCAAACCAAATGTGTTGGCAGCCATTTTGTGACTCGGTTGAACTCAGTCACAAGAAAATTGGAGCTATTAGTTATGTGAATGACAAATCCCTTTATGTTTTTAAAATGAAAACAAAAATAAAAGGCATTGTTATTTGCAATTGTAATAGCTCCAACTTTCCTACTGCAAAACCTATTGGCAACGGAGAGAACAACACGAGTGGTGGGTGAAAACCACGAGGGAGACGCATGCACGGAGACAAAGTTAAATAATGCGTCACCAACACGACACACAAAAGAAAGAGAAAAGGAACAACAGAACAGTGGGATAGGAAACATTAGCTATGAAAAAGGGAGACACAAAGGAAAATAAAGGAATGTAACGAAAAAGAAGCAAAAATATACGTGAGAAAAAAAGAATTGAAAGGAAAAAAATAAAGACAAGTACGGGAAATGCAAGGGGGGTGGGTTGGGTTCACAAGGGAGAGAACAACACGAGTGGTGGGGGAAAACCACGAGGGAGACGCACGCACGGAGACAAAGTGAAAAACAACACGTACCTGATAATGCAGAGCGGCCGGGAAACTGAAAGTACGGCCGGCCAATTTGGGGAGGAGAAGCCCTTTGATGTGCTGTGCGGCCGTGAATGCGCGTGTTTGTTTGTTCACGT
Organism: Lissotriton vulgaris; assembly: GCF_964263255.1. Classification (NCBI taxonomy): domain Eukaryota; kingdom Metazoa; phylum Chordata; class Amphibia; order Caudata; family Salamandridae; genus Lissotriton; species Lissotriton vulgaris. The sequence continues at coordinate 553,616,511 of NC_141693.1, read as the reverse complement.
GATTCACGTGAACTTAAACAAAACTGCACGAAAGAAACCCTTGTATGGGCCTAACAAAAAATAACTTGCATTGTGTGCCTTACTCCTGTAAGGAGTAAGCCATAAGTACTACAAGAGTAAGTGATTACAAAACCTTATAGAACTGGAAATCTGAATGCGTGAGGGGTAAACATTATAGCGTGCTGGAGCAAGAGAAGTAAGGTCTCCAAAGCCACCAAACTGAGAGTGATGTTGCGGTTACTATGTTTAACCTGGTGAGATGGTCACCTGAAGAAAAGGATGCTGCGCTACTCCTGAGCGCTCCTACTGGCCTCATGAGGCGTATTACTGGGTCCAGTACCGGAGGTCACGTATGTCGAAGGGCAAAGAACACAGACAGTCTAGAGAGGGGCGGTCAGTGCGGTGCATGGCTCAAGAGAGGTGTCATATAAGGCGCTCAATAATGAATAGGATATACTGCAGAAGAGAAAAGTGTTGGCATGTCTAACTAAGTGCATACTACAGGAGGGGTGAAAGCCACAAGCAATGTTATAAAACCCCATTGGCAGCCAGGGTAGTAATGAATGGAGCAGCCTCTCACCAGACAGGGTGGGGGGAGGTTGCATCTGAAAGGCCTACAGACCAGCACGAGCAATAAGTAAAGAAGTAAGAGTGGTCCTTGGAGATCACTGGCCTGATTCACAAACATTCTGCCATAAGAGTGATCTAATGACTGCTGCCGTAGTCCTGAATTCCAGGAGTACACTGGGAGTGCTCCTGGCTTACTCCATGCCTGCAGCAATACTGCAAGAGTAAATCGCAGCAAAATCTAGGAATCAGGCCTCCCCTGTATGCTACAGGGATAAAGGTTATCCAGAGAAATGGGCGCATCTTATGAGTGTTGAATGTCTTTTGTCATCGCACGCCTTCTCTTACATCGCCGCTCGCCTGCAGTTTTGCCGCGCTGTAGATATTTTATTGAGGAAGCAGAGGGAGACCGTTTGCTGAGGCGTAGATGAGAAATCATAGATCTGCACCACCCGAGAACATTATATGAAACTCGAGGGGCGACCCTGATCGGGCGTGTCAGCCTCCGCGCCGTGAGGGCTGCTGTGCGGCTACAGGAACCCTGGAGCAAGCACTCAGTGCATTTGGAGATTGCCCGGAATGAGTAACTACTAACATTTACAAGCAGTGTTTACATCATATTGACATTGACGGAAAATCCTCTATGCCCACGTGAGGCTTAACCCCTGTGGAAAGAACTATATAAAAAAAGATTAAGTTGAATTCTCGCTACGCTCAATGCGCTTGCGCGCATTGATAGGTCGCGAGACCTAAAAAGACAGAGGATGCAAAAAAGTTTGCAAAATCCACGCGATCAGAGAACGGGGTTGAGTATTTCTTATTAGGAGTAATCTCGAATACCTGGTATATCCTTAAACCTATAGGGGAACGGGAAGAAACCGCAAGACTAATCTATTTGAAAGAACGGCAAATCTAGAAGGAAAATCGTCATAGAGGAGCTTCTGGTATATACAACGGATGTATGTTTATATTTATTTCTTTTGTCTAAGTATACACCACAAACTTCTTGAAGGCTTTTATTTTACTTTTTAGAAAAAAGTTTATTTTAATTATTTTCTTAACAACAAATAAAATAGTATGCCAATATAAATCCCTTAACTAAAACTCCTCAACAATCAAACATTACAGAGAATTATTGTTGGACACCCATTTCATTTTAAGACATTTTTAACATAAAGCGGAATTTATTGAAAATAAATAATTGCTGGCGACTGCAATAGGCAATTTGAATAAAATAGTTGAAAAAGCAACCTTTAATGAAAATAGCGTTTATTATACATCAGTTACTAAATGGGTAAACTAAATGATCTGTTTTTAAATTAATAACTTCAAAAACGTGTAATATACAAAACTGTACAATTATAAAGTTGGCAGAAATACTCATGCATTGAGAGCTGCGATTTCCAGCATACCAAAAAATACTTCAAAAATATATCAATGTAAAATAGAAATGGAACGCAGAAAGTGAAGGTACATGGGGGTCACATTTTGTTCTCTGTGGAAGCCCCGGGCTTGGGCACCAGGAGCTCATTTGGGATCTGAACTCGGCTGTGGCAGAGACAACGGCCTGGAGGTGATTCCCCTTCCTATGTTTATATGTGTGTGTGCGCGCGCCCACGTTTGCTCGCTAAAGTTCAATATGTGTGTGTGCTTGTGAGTGTATCTCTGTATTGGTGTTCGCCTGTGCGCATGCATTTTTTCTATGTGTGCGTGCGTGTTGAAGGTGTGTCATTGCACATCTATGTTAATGCCTGTGAGCATGTGGGTGGCGGCGTTTGTGTTTATGTATAAGGCTAGTGCTCACCTATTCGTTTTATTGTTCTATGCATGTGTTTGCGTTCGGGTGTTTGTGTGCTTGTGTGTGAGTTTGATATCTGTGTGTGCACTTGTGAGTGTAATACTGTGTGCAGGCGCTCACCTCTGCGCATGCGCTATTGTATGTGTATGTGTGTCTGTCAGTGTCCCTGCGCATCTGTGTTAAGTGCCTGTGAACCTGTACGTGGTTGCGTGGGACTGTGTGTATATGTACTGCTCACTTCTCAGTCTTTATTGTTCTATGCATGTGTTTGTTTCTTGCCTTTGCATGCGTCTCAGTATGGGTAGAATGTGAGGGAACGGATTCTTTTTTCTGTGGCTGTATGATTCGGCGTGTGTGCCTGTCTATTGACAGAGGAAGAGAGGGTTTTCCCCTTGAATATGAGCATGTTTTATTTACGGATGTATGTGTTTCTTTCGCACGCACATGGCATTCCTAAATTCGCACTTGAGTGGACTGTGGCATTACACTGTGCATGTTTGCGGCAGGATTGCGGAATGTATAACAGAAGAGTTTTGGCTAGTACGCTGTGTTCTATACTGCGCAATAGATGAAACCCACAAACCCACGCCACAGTAGGTGTCTTCTCGACAATCTTGTCTGCAGTGAAACACCCGCACTACATAAACAACCTGCTCTAGTGCATTAAGACCTTCAAGGCAATGGACAGATGGGCGTCGGACAATAACAGGGTGCAAATAACATCAACTGAGATAGAAAAAAAGACCTGCGGTAACCAGTTCAGCACACCAGTGAGACCACGTCCGAGTGTCAGTGGAAATGATGAAACAAGACGGAGGGAAGGCAGAGAAGGGGAGGGGGGAGGAGAAATGCGATACGGTGTGAAGCAGCAGGGGCCTTTGAAGTGAAGCTAAGCTTCACTTCAAAGGTGTGGGAGGAGTGCTGCTACGGCCTGGGGGAAGCTGGCTGGGGAGGGGGAGGAGAAATTCAAGTTTATGGCCCAAAAGCGCGTGCCTGTGGCCACGTGAACTTAATGAAAACCGCAGCAAAAAGCCCGTGGTTTCACGAGGATTTTGAGCACTTGAATTCTCGCTCCCTCAATGCGCTTGCGCGCATTGTAGGTCACGAGACCTAAAAAGGTTATACATGAAGGAAAGGGAGCAGGGTAGAAACACCCTGACCCCCAGGCCTGGTTAGGTTGTCCCACAGGGACACCCAGGGCCAGAAAAAGCATGCTTTTAAAATGATTGGCCAGAAGTCGCACTGGGTACATGAATCCCACCAAGAAAATAAAAAAAATGAAGCACGGGCAATGCCCGGGGGATGGGGTTCTTGGGGCCATTATTGGCCTCAGGAGGGGGGACCAAAGACCCCCTCCAAAATAAATAAATAAATGAATGCTGGCAAGGCTCTGGGGGTGGGGGCCCAGGGGCCAATAATGGCATAGAGAAGAGAAGCACGTGGCCCTATCTCTTATTATTAAAAAAGATAACAGAGGTAATGCCCCGGGGATGGGGTCCCTGGGGGAATACCAAATAATGGAAGTGGGGCATATTTTTTCTTTCTATTTTGGATTTGCGACCCCAATACGACTCTCAGCGTGGCCCCCTCGTGTAACATTGCATTGGATTTACAAATCCACCTCAAATAAAGGATTTTCTAGTATATCATTTAGAAGGTAGTGTTGCATTTGTGAAGTTGTTTTAAAGAGGTAGTGTGATTGAAGTTAATGATAAGATTAAAATTGATAGAGTTAGTGAAAATATATACAATTAAAAATGTATAGTTAAACCTGAAAAGTGTATTGTGTTGTAGTACATTGAATTCATGCTTTGGCAGATACGTGACAGATTCGTGAATCCTTCATTTTTTTTAAGTATGTATGTTTAAATAAGAAAAAGATTCACTATTGTGTTATAGGGTGGCTCTAAAAAGATCCCTTGTTTTCATTATGAGTTTGTTGTAGCTACATGTAAGTGCGGATGTACAGCTTTAGGTTGTTGAGAAAGACTCCGTTCCCATGATCTGTGAAGTGTACTCCATCACTTCTGTAGATGTCATCCATATCCAAACATATATTGTCGTTATAGATGGAGCCCTCTGAGTTATGCAGAAACAGCTTTATTGGCATTCTTTCGAGATTTCTCAATCTGTGGACAGAATTGACTTGACCCCTTCCATTTCTGTCTTTGGCATATATTAGAGTATACAAAGACTGTTTGAGGTAAAAGCAATATCAATTGTGCAAAGGTGTGTTTCATTAACATTTCCAGACCTACCCCAGTCAATCAATGTGCCTAGGTCATTGCCACCTCAGTGCACAATCATGAGGTCAGGGAGTTGGAGATACAAAAAGGATTTAACCAAAGGCAGCAATTGGTGCCACTGTAATCCTCTCTGTGCAATCCATTTAATATCCATATTTTGCAAAGCTAGGTCTTTGTCAATACCTCTGCTTTCACCATACCTTTTTAACCAGAAAACATAGCTGTGCCCAAAAAATCCATACTGTAAGCATCTTGAAGGGATGTCTGGAAGTAATGAAAAGATGTCTGTAGCTGCGGTACTCAGTTGGTAGAATGAGAGGTATCTAAAATGGTGGACATGATGCTGTTTTAAAAAAAGTAGAGAATTGATTGGCTGTTAATGAACATTGTACACTCAAAAATAGGGTGCATGTTACTTTCCTTAAACAGCATGTTTCTTATTGGTTATTAAAAAATGTTTGAAAGGTACAGTAGATAGCATAAGGCAATGTTTAGCAAAAGTCAACCACACCTGCTGTTTGCATTTGTAACCTTGTGTGCTGAACTTGAAAATATGGTAAACTTGTGACCTGCCCCTTCAGTTGAATGTTGCAGAAACTGTTACTATGGAAACTGGGATTAAGAAGAACAGGGGAAGGGTTGAATCTTATCTTTTTAGTTTTAAAATATGGAATTATAATTTATATATAAGTGATATGGTATTAAAGTAAGATTTTCTAAGTCAGTACTATGTTTAGAAGTGGTGAGTTCTTAAAAATAGTGCTATTGTTATTAGTAATATATGTCTGAACTCCCGTATGGATTCTCGGGTACATCGCGATGGCGCACAGTGGAGTCACGCCTCTAGAAAACTGCAGAACCAGTTTGGGCACTTTTAGAAGTTAGTTGGTAAGGGATAGTATGTCTAACCAATAGAAATGTGTTGTACAATTTGAAATTATATAGGAAGTAATGTGATTTGTTACTTACATTTATTTGTGTGGAGAAAGAGACGGAAAGTTTGCCGTTACTGGTTATATCTTGTTGAGAGCGGTGCATTACATTGATTGTGTGCATAACAAAATCTTTTATGAGTTTCTAATATTTCATATTTTACAAATCTATTTGGAAGGTGAGTTATAAATTGGTGAGATGTATTATGTATTAGCTTTATTTTTAAACTTTTAAAATTATTCAAGAACGTGATGTTTGAAATATATTATTAAATGTAGAGATGTGTATTATAGTTTGTCTTATTGGACATAAATGTTGTTTGAAATAGATTCTGTATAGTTATATGTGTATATTGGAAGATGGATTAGTGATTATTTTAGTTTGTTTTAGTGGGTGGAAATGTACAATTGAAGTATACCGCATGATTTTAGGTGTCACTTTCAAACTGGAAGTGGAGTCTGTCAAGTTTTAAGGTGTGCATGGACTTGTGACTGAAGTATGTCTCTACTTGTATATGTATTTTCATATACCTTATACATTTTAAGGTGCATGATGTATAGCAAAGAGGAGGTGTTGCTTTGTATGTGGTAGGCTCAAGACTGTGAGTAGTAGTACAATGGTGAAGATGCAGCACAAAAGTTTGGTTAAGAAGATGTTGACATAAGGTATTAGTGATTAGGCTACTTTTTATAAGTCTCTAGAGAGGTACAGTTGAAATATGCCACATAGTTTTTAGTTTTTGCTTGAAATTGGAAGTTTGTTCCGTGAATTTTTCCGGTGTGCATAGTGTTGTGGTTTAGGAAAGTCTCTACTAGGAGATATATTCTGATATGTGTTATGTATCTGAAGATGCTAGATGTATAAAACACATGTTTGCATCTATTTGTATATTTCTTTCATATATGCTGCTGCTAGAAAAAGGTACAGACATATGCATGCATGCTTTCAGAAATATGGTGAGACTTACATCAGAGACCTATGAAGGGTTCCTGCTTTGTATTTGGCTAGATGTAACATACTAAGTTGTTGTAGAATGGTAAAGCTGCAGCACAAAAGTGAGGTTTAAGACATGTTCGAAGACAGATTAGTTATTAAAGTAATTTTATAAGTGTGTGGAAAGCTGAGTTAAAAATATACTGCTTAATTTTCAGTGTCTGTTTGAAAGTGGAAGTGTACTCTGTGAAGTTTTAAACTATGGATGGTGTTGTGACTGAGGTATGTCTCTACTTGCACATGTATTATGGTACGTGTTATGCGTCTGAAGATGATAGAAGAATAAAGCACAGGTCCACATCTATCTGTATATTTCTTTTATATATGATGCTGCTAGAAAAAGGTACAGACATATGCATGTACACTTTTAGGAATATGGTGAGATTTACTTCAGCGACATGAGAAGGGTTGCTAGTTTATATTTGTCCAGGTCCAATTCCATAAGTAGTTGCAGAATGGTGCAGCTGCAGCTCCAAACTGTGGTTTAAAACATGTTGGCAGAGGAATTAGTGATTAGGCTATTTAGCATGAGTCTGTTGAAAGGTGTGGTTGAAATATATCACAAGAGTTTAGGTATCTATTTGACATGATAACTGCAGCCACTTAAGTTTTAAGATCTGCATGGTTTAGGGACTGAGCTATGTCTGTACTTGCAGATGTATTTTCACTTGTGTTATACCTGTGAAGATGCTAGATTTATAAAAATACAGGTATAGATCTATTTGTATCTTTCTTTTACATATGCTGATTCTAGGAAAAGGTACAGAATTATACATACATGCTTTTAAAAATATGGGGAGACTTTAAAAAAAGATAAGTGAAGGGTGGCTATACTGTTAGCAATGCTCAATACCTGATTATTAGTAGAATAGTGAAGCAGCAGCAGTAGAAAAGTGATGTTTAAGATATGTTGGGAGAGGAATTAGTGATTATGGTACTTTATAAGAGTTTGAGTAAAACTTCTCTTGAACTATGCTGCATAAATCTAAGTGTGTGTTAGAAATGATTAGTGTGGTCTGTCAAGTTTTAAGGCCTTTATGGTCTTGTGAGAGTGGTTATGTTTCTACTTGCAAATGTATTCTGATATGTTTTATGCTTTTGGCAATAGGTACAGATACAAGCATGCATGCTTTTAGGAATATGGTTAGATTTATGGTAGAGACATGTTATAGGTTGCTGCTTTATATTTAGCTAGGCCCAATATTCATAGAATGGTGAAGCAGCAGCACAAAAGTGAGTTTTAAGACATGTTGCTAGAGGGATTATGATTAGGCTATTTTCTATGAGTCTGGGGAAAGGTAGACTTTAAATACCCCGATGAAATGTAGGTGTCTATTTCAAATGTAAAGTACAGTCTATTTGTTTTTTTCTTTCATATATGATGATGATTTCAAAAGGTAGACACATATCCATACATTCTTTCAGGAATATGGTGGGACTTATAGCTGAGTCATGTAATAGACTGCTGCTTTATATTTGTCTAGGCCCAACATCCTCAGTAGTTGCAGAATGCTGAAGCAGCAGCACAAAAGTTGGCTTTAAGGCATTTTAGGAAACAGATTAGTGATTAGGCCACTTTGTATGAGTGTGTGAAAAGGTACATTTAAATTATGAAGCATAAATGTAGGTGTCTGTTTGAAATGTGAAGTGTGGTTTCTCAAATTTTAAGGTATGCATGTTCTTGTGATTGGTGTATGTTTCTACTTGCATATGTATTCTTATATGTGTAATGGCTCTGAAGATGGTAGATGTAAAAAGCGTAGATATATCTCTATTTGTATGTTTCTTTTAAATATGGTAGTACTAGTAAAAGGTACATACACATGCATACATGCTTTCAGGAATATGGTGAGATTTATAACAGACTCATGTGTAGGTTTGAAACTTTATATTTGGGTAGGTCCAACACCCTGAGTAGTTACAGAATGGTGAAGCTATAGTGCAAATGTGTACACCCTATAGTGCAAATGTGTATACCCTGTCATTAACCTCACTATTCGTCTACTACTCAGGATGTTGGGCGTAGTCAAATATAGAGCAGCAGCCCATCACATGTCTCAGCTGTAAGTCACCAATCACTCAGGCACTACTGATGCACTCATCCATGCACTGAGGTACTATGTATGCAGTCCTTCATCCAGCCAGCCACTACCCTTGCACTTATGCAAACATGCATCCTCTACGCATGCACTCCTTCAATAACCCAGGCACTATCCATGCAGGTTTAAAATCACCCAAGCACTACCTATACACTCCTCCAATCACCCACGCACTACCTATGCAGTTATGCAATAACTCAGGCACTGCCCTTGCACTCCTCCAATCACCCAGGCAGTACCCATGCACTCCTTCAATCTCCCAGGCACTTATAAAATGATCCAGGCACTACCTACGCAGTCCTCCAATCACCCAGGCATTCTCCCTGCACTCATGCAATCACCCAGGCATTATCCATGCACTCAATGAATCACCCAAGCAGTACCCAAGCACTTATAAAATCACCCTGGCACTACCTATGTACTCCTCTAATCACCCAGGCACTACCCCTGTACTCATGCAATCACCCAGGTATTACTCATGCACTCCCCCAATCACCCAGCCAGTACCCATACACTTATAAAATCACCCAGACACTACCTATGCACTCATGGAATCACCCAGGTACTACCTTTCACTCATGCAATCACCCAGGCACTACCTATGTACTCATCCAATACCCCAGGAAATACTAATGTACTCCTCTAATCACCCAAACACTACTCATGCACTCATACAATCACTCAAGCACTACTCATGCATTTTTCCAATCGCCCAGGCACTATCCCTGCACTCACACAATCACCCAGGTATTATCCATGTACTCCTTCAATCACTCAGGCAGTACCCATCCACTCCTTTAATCACCCAACCATTACCCCTGCACTCATGCAGTCACCCAGGCATTACCCATACACTCCTTTAATCACTCAGGCACTACCCATGCACTCCTCCAATCACCCACGCATTACCCCAGTACTCATGCAAACACCCAAGCACTACCCATGCAGTCTTCTTCTTCTGATCATCCAGGTACTATCCGTGCACTTGTGCAATCACCCAGGTACTACTGATGCACTCCCACAATCACCCAGGCACTGCTTACTTATAAACTCTTCCATGCACCCAGGTACTACCCATGCACTCCTCCTCTCCATGCATCCAGGCACTACCCATGTACTCCTTCAATCCCCCACACATTACCTCTGCACTTATGCAGTCACCCAGTCATTACCCATGCACTCCTTCAATTACCCAGGCAGTAGCCATGCATTTATAAAACCACCCAGGTACTATCTATGCACTATTCCAATAACCCAGGCACTGCTCCTGCACTCATGCAATCACCTAGGCATTACCCTTGCACTCATAAAATCATCCAGACACTACTGTTGCACTCATCTATTCACCTACACACTACTCATGCCCTCATCTAGGCATTCACGCACTATTCGTTCACTTATCCATGCACTCATGTTCTACCTCTGCACTCATGCAATTAGCCAGTTACTATCCATCATCTCCTTCAAATACCTACCTTTTAATCTTGCACTCATACAATCACTCAGGCACTACCCATGGAGTCATGCAATCACTCGGGCACACCCATCACATGTGTCAGCTGTTATTTCAACAAATTCCTGAAATGATGTATACATATGTCTGTACCTATTGCTAGCAACTTCACATCTAAAAGTAATATACAAATAGATGTATAGTTGTTTTTCATATGTCTATCAACTTCACATGTATAACATGTATCGAAATGCATGTGCAAATTAAGAAATACCGCAGTCTCAAAATTTTAACCGCTTCACTGCGGCGCACATTCCACCACGGTGCGGGCGAATTTCACTTGTGCGCAGATCAAACAGCCCCCGGCCGTCCGACGCACAGGCCCACCGTTACGTCGGATGGGACGCATGGAAGTGGCTAAAGGGTTTACAACTTGAGAGACTGCACTTCACATTTCAAACACACATCTAGATTTATGTGGCATACTCTAAGTGAGCTTTTCCACAGTCTTTTACAAAGTACAATAATCACTAATTTCTCACCCAACTTATCTTAAATATCACTTTTCCACTGCTGCTGCTTCACTATTGTACTACTACTCGGGTATTGAGGATAGCTAAAAGGAAAGCAGCAACCCTTCACATGTTTCTGCTGTAAGTCTCCTCATACTTCTAAAGGCATGCATGTATGTATCTGTACCTTTTGCTAGTGACATCATATATAAAACTGTGGAAATGGATGTATACCTGTGTTTCACACATCTATCATCTTCAGATGGATAATACATATCTGAATATATGTGTAAACAGAGATATACTTCAGTCAGAACACCATGGAGACCTTAAAACTTGAGAGACTGCAGTTCATATTTGAAAAAGACAACTATGTTTATGTGGTTTACTTTAAGTGTAGCTTTCCACACACTCATACAAACTAGGTTAATAACTAATCTGTTTCCTAACATGTCTTAACCCTCACTCATGTGCTGGAGCTTCACTATTCTGTGACTAATTATGGTGTTGGGCCTAGCCGAATATAAAGTAGCAATGTATCACATGACTCAGCTGTAAGTCTCTCCATATTCCTGAAAGCATGCATGCATATGTCTGTACCTTTTGATAGTAGCATCATATATAAAAGAAATATCCAAACAGATGTATACTTCTATTTTATACGTCTAGCATCTTTAGCTGAATAATACATATTAGAATACATGTGCAAGTAGAGACATATCTTAGTCACAACACCATTCAGACCTTAAAACTTATTTATTTATTTATTTATTTATTATGCAACTTATAACGCGCAGACTAAACCCGAAGGTATCAAGGCGCCTATCAAAATCAATATACAGAAAATACAAAGTACCACTACGGGTATGCATGTGTGAAAAGATGAGTTTTAAGCGCGGATCTAAAAGTTTGCAAAGAGGGACTGGATCTTACTTCCAAAGGGAGGGCATTCCACCACTTGGGTGCTAGAAAGGAAAAGGCCTTACCTCCCCATCTTGCTTTTCTAACACGGGGTACAGAGAGGAGAAGTTTGTGACTGGAGCGAAGATTCCTACTAGGGTTATGCCGAGAAAGAATGGATCCCATGCTTGTAGGGCTGGGTTTAGCAAGTGCTTTATACACCAGGCACATGGATTTGAAAAGGATCCGGTATTCAACGGGGAGCCAGTGCAGTTGTTTTCGGGCTTCAGTGGCAGAGGCACGTTTTGGTAGGTCAAGAGCAAATCTCGCTGCCGCGTTCTGGACCACCTGCAAGCGCTGTAGGTGACTCTTGTTCAGCCCTGCATACAGCGCATTGCAGTAGTCTAGTCGCGAGCCCAAAAGAGCGACAGCAAGTTGCTTTCTTGCCTGGGGTGACAAGAAGTGCCTGATTTTCCTCAGTATGTGGATAATCCCCCAGCAGGTCGAAACAGTCCTGTTGACCTGTTGGCACATACTAAGGTTGGGGTCGATCATAACTCCCAGGTTTTTTGCTGACAAGGTGGGCTCGGGACATACGCCCAGCGAGTTCGGCCACCACTCCGCCGACCAGATCGATTCCTTTCCTCCAAAAACCATCACCTCCGTCTTCTCCCCATTCAGCTTTAGTGAATTGTGGATCATCCACTGGCCAACTGCCTCCATGCAAGATCTAAAATTGGCGGCAGTTGACGTAGCTGGCTGGGAGAGAGAGACTAAGATCTGAGTGTCGTCCGCGTAGGAAACTACCTCCATCCCAAAAGATCTAATAAGTCTGGCAAGGGGGGTCACATAGATATTAAAAAGGGTAGGACTAAGCGCTGACCCTTGAGGGACCCCACATTGCACAGAGAGGGATGGAGATAGAAACGATCCCAGCATTATCCTTTGTTCTCTAAGGTCGAGAAAAGAGGAAAGGAGTCCCAGAGCAGACCCGCGGACCCCAATCTCCCTCAGGCGAGATGTTAACACCACAGGAGACAGGGTATCGAAGGCCGCTGTGAGGTCTAGAAGGATCAGGAGGGAGGTCTGACCCTCATCAACTCTGGTGCAGATGGTATCCAGCACTATGGTGAGGGCAGACTCGGTGCTATGTTCCCTCCTGAAGCCATGCTGGGAGAGATCCAAACAGCCCGAGCTCTCCACAAATGCAGCCAGATGTTTATTTAGATGGGCTTCGAGCATCTTTGCGGGAGCCGGGAGCAGTGAAATGGGGCGAAAGTTCTTTAACACCCCGGGGTCCAGAGAAGGCTTTTTAAGCAAGGGTTTTACTACAGCATTCTTCCACTGTTGGGGAAAAATGCCTTCCTTGAAAACTTGAAAATTGCTCTCCACATTTGAAGCAGATAGAAAATTATGTGGTACCCTTGAAGTGTAGCTTTCCACAGACTCATACAAAGTAGCGGTATAACTAATTCTTCTCCTAATATGCCTTAAACCTCACTGTTGTGCTGCTGCTTCATTATTCTATGACTACATAGGGTGTTGGGCCTAGCCAAACATAAAGCAGCAATTCTCCACATGTATCTGCTGTAAGTCTCGCCATCTTCCTAAAAGCATGCAGGCATATGTCTGTACCTTTTGTTAGTAGCATTGTATAGCAAAGAAATATATAAACAGATATATACCTGTGTTTTATATGTGTAGTATGTTCAGATGTATAAGACATATCACAATACATGTGCAAGTTCATACATATCTCAATCAGAAGACCATGAAAACTTTAAAATGTGAGAGAGTGCACTTCATATTTCAAAGAGACACTTAGATTTATTTAGTGCAGTGCAGAAAGAAGCAAGCCAGTTGTAGAAACAGGCACAAGAGGTACATAAAAAAGCAAGAGCATTGCAGAAAGAACCAATTGAGGTACAGACGTAGGCAAGAGGGGTACAGAAATTTGCAAGAGATGTGCAGAAAGAAGCAACAGAGGTGCAATAGGAGGGAAGAGAACTACAGAAACAGGCATGAGAGTTGCGGAAACAGGCAAGAGAGGTGCAGAAAATAGGAGCAGGGTTACAGAAAGAGACAAGAGATGTAGAAAAAGAAGAAGAAAGGTGCAGAAAGAGGCAAGAGGGGTGCAAAAAGAAGCAAGAGAAGTGCAGAAAAAAGCAAGAGAAGTACAAAAAGAAGCAACAGAGGTGCAGAAAGAGGCAAGAGGGATGCAGAAAGAGGCAAGAGCGTTGCAGATACAGGCAAAAGAGGTGCATAAAGAAGAAGGAGCAGTACAGAAAGAACCAACAGAGGCACAGAAGTAGGCAAGCGGGGTGCAGAAATGTACATGAGATGTGCAGAAAGAAGCAAGAGCACTGCAAAAGAAACAACAGAGATGCAGAAAGAGGCAAGGAGGCTGTAGAAAGAGGCAAGAGTATGGCAGAAAGAAGCAAAAGAAGAAAAGAAAGAGGAAAGAGGGGTGCAGAAAGAGGCAACAGAGGTACACAAAGAGGGAAGAATGGTGCAGGAAGAGGCAACAGGAGTACAGAAAGAAGCAAGAGAGGTACGGAGAAGCAAGAGAAGTACACACACAAGCAACAGAGGTTCAGAAAGAGGCAAGTGGGGTACAGAAAGAGGCAAGAGAGGTACAGAAAGAAGCAACAGAGCTGCAAAAAGAAACAAGAATGTTGTAGAAATAGGCAAGAGTAGGGCAGAAAGAAGCGAAATAAGTGCAGAAAGAGGCAAAAGGAGTGTATAAAGAGGCAACAGAGTTACACAAAGAGGCAACAGAGGTACAGAAAGAAGCAAGAGAGATACAGAGAGAAGCAAGAGAAGTACACAAACAAGCAACAGAGGTGCAGAAAGATGCAAGAGGGGTACAGAAAGAGGCAAGAGAGGTGCAGAAAGAAGCAACACAGCTGCAGAAAGAGGCAAGAAGACTGTAGAAAGAGGCAAGAGTAGGGCAGAAAGAAGCAAAAGACGTGCAGAAAGAGGCAAGAGGGGTACAGAAAGAGACAACAGAGGTACAGAAAGAAGGACGAAGGATGCAGAAAGAGGCAACAGGAGTACAGAAAGAAGCAATAGAGGTACAAAAAGGGGCAAGAGAGTTGCAGAAACAGACAAAAGAGGTACAGAAACATTCAAGAGGGGTACAGAAAGGGGCAAGAGGAGTGGAGAAAGTGGGAACAGGGGTGCAGAAATAGGGAAGAGAAGTGCGGAAAGAGGGAAGAAGGATACAGAAAGAGCCAATAGTTAGGTATTGAGTATAGCCGAAAGCAAAACAACAACCTTTCACATGTTTCTGCTGTAAGTCTCACCATCTTCCTGAAACCATGCATGCATGAGTCTGTACCTTTTGCTAGTGCACCATATATAAAAGCATACAAATATATGTATACTTCTGTTTTATATGTAAAGCATCCTCAAATGTATGCCACATATGAGAATACATGTGCAAGTAGAGATATACCTCAATCAAAAGACCATGCATGCCTTAAAACTTGACAGACTGCACATTACATTGGATTTGGGTAGCAGTAGAGAAATCCTTAAGTTGTGCTCTGTGATTCTATTGTGAAGGTTGTGATGTCTTCTAATTGTAGGAACTGTGCAGTATCTGACATAGCTTTGCAATGCAATTAAAATAGTTCTTTATTTATAGATGAGAATATTTGAATATAATTATTTTAATAATATAAAATTATTTTTAGAAATTATTTAAACTTCTCTTTTTTTCAGATATTCACCATTATTAGTAATAAAGATAGAGTATGGCAAGAAAGTACAAAATGTGACATTGAAGAAAAAGACTTCTGGTAAGAGAACTAAGGAATTTGTTAAAAGGCTTTTAAACAATGTAATGAATTTTCCAAATGTGGAAAAGAGAAAGAAAAGCTGTACAACCAATCGGAAAGAAATGAAAAAATTACATATTAAAGTAAAATCAAGTTATAGGAAAATAATCCATGTTGAAAGAAGGATGAAAGAATATAAAGATATTAGGAAGAGAACGTATAAAAGTAGAGTACTACAAAATGTATTGAAAGATTGTAAAATTTATTTAAAAAAGATCAGCAGTTTACAAGAAAAAGCAACAGATTGAAAGTATAGTAGAAAAAGCTTTTGAATTGAAAAGAACATTCTTTATGTTCTATATGTATTAAAGAGAATGAAAACATTGAATAAAACAATGCACTTTATGAAAGAGAAAAGCAGAAGAAAAAGACTGGTTAATAGAAGTAGCTTTTGCAAAATATTTGCGAATGAATGGAAGCACGCTTCTAGTGCTGAGCCTTTTTAAATGAAGGGAGCTATTTTTAACAAAATACATTAGTTCATGTAGTTGATACCAGTGTTCGTTGTTACGAGATAAAGGATGGTTGTATAATAGAAAAAGAAAAGATGGTTCCTAAAAATGTAGAAGAAGTAATATCCGAAGAAGTTCAAGGGAGACGTACACAAGCTCCAGTGTATAGGTGGGATTGTAGTAGTATTTGTAGCATTCAACAGGAATCTATTGACATATTACGAGTTTCTTTACGTGAATATGCCAAAAAAAGTCTTAAACAGAAGATTAAGATGTTACAAGGACTAGATCAATGTAGAGTAAGAAAATATACTGACTTGCAAGGTCATTCTCTGGCATGTCTTTCAAGAAATATGTGTCAAAGTACTTTCCAACATTTAAAAATGTTAGCAGTACACCACTCAGAAATGCGGAAGTTAGTAAGGAGACTCCACTATGTAATAAGTCCTGCATTATGTTTAAGTGAAATGAACACAGCTCTTTTGCATTGTTCAGTATCTGATGTAAAAAAAGTTTGTGATGGTATACAGTTTTGTTTTTTTAGTTCACAAGAGAAGCGTAGAGAAAGTGAGAGCTTGATAAGTGTAGGTGTTGAAGAACAGGTGGAAGATATTAGTACTGAGAAGTTTGCAGAAGAAATTACAAAGTTTAAGATACTTTCATGTGACAAACCAAACTATGGGCCTCATTAGGATGGCGGTGAATCCGCATCCTCCGGGCCGGCGGAAGCCACCGCCGGCCCGGAGGATGCAGATTCACCGCTGCGGCCACAAGATACACCCACCGCCAGATTAGGATGGCGGTGGAATTCTGGTGGGACCAGCGGTGGACGGCAGGTCCGTCTGCCGCTGATCCGCAGGGTGTGGAGGGACATTTGTTGGCGGTGTCTGCAAGACACCGTCAGCCAAATTAGGATGTGCATCGTCACATGCTTTTCCACACGGCTTTTCTGCCATGGAAAACCATGTGGTCTTTGGTGTTTGGGGGCTGGTTGCTGGCCCCCAGGGTGTCGGGGGGTGGGGGGTGCACATGGGGGGTACCTATGGTACCCCCCAGCATTTACATGCACAAAGCGGCAGGCACCGCGCAGTGCCTGCCGCTTTGTTCATGTAAATGTTAAACATGCATTTTTAACCTTGCGGCGGCTGCTGCTTCACATCCTAATTGTACCTGAGGGACCGCCGCTGCCCCTGCGGACGGTCCCTCCGCCTCGGGTGTGGCGGATGGACGCAGGTCCGTCCGCCATCCTAATGAGGCCCTATGTTTGTATTTGTTGTTGATGTACTCACTCTAAAAGTCAACCTAGCAATGTTGATGTTTATTTAAAAAGTGAAAAGGGAAACAATGATAAGTGGGAGCAATTTGGTGCCTCTTTGTTGGTAGAAGGTCATTTTGAATTGGGTACTGATCAATGTATTTGTAAATATTGTTACCACATATAAGAAGAGAACAAAATGCCAGCTAGAGCAGTACATAACAACCGAGAGTTGATAGCTATTTCTCCAGAACTGGCAGATTTAAAGACATATGAGTCCATTCCTATTCAATCTGTGCACCCTTTTCATGCTATAGTTCGCATGGAGCCTAAAACAGGCAAGCTGCCTCCAACAGATTTACAAAGTGGTCTGAAAGGAAGAGTTGTGTATTTACCTTTAGATTTGAAGAAAAATATTGAAATTGTTGGTATAGAGAGAGAGGAAACTGAGCCTGTAGTTATTCTAGTTAATAGTGTACCAACAAAGAGTCTGAAAATATGGCTTGAGTCAGTAGATGCCCCCAAACTTCAAAAATCGAAATTTTATCTTGTACAGAACAATATTTATTATAAAACTGTAAATGTGGAAATATGTTTACAAAATGATGCAGAAATTTCAACTGGTCAAATAGAAAAAGTGGACAAGTCCAGGAGTGAAGAGGTTTAAGAACATGACAGCATATATCATCTACATTCAAAAGTGTGATTGGAAACACCATTGAAATATCTCAAATGAAGAAAGCAAAGGGAACTCCCATGAGTGTATGGGAAAAAAGTTTAGAAGCTCGTTGTTATCCACAGCTCTTCCCCACTGGAAAAGGTGGACCATATGATGAACGACCACTACAGATTCAAGCTTCAGAATACCCTTCAACAAGATTGTACTCAGAAGATCCAATATTTTGACAGTGTATTCCTTATATATTTCATCTTCTGAGTGAAAGTAATTTGTCTGGACTTTTATATTCAGTGAACCACATATTAAAAACCAGAGTTCATCTTACACATGTTTCTGCAAAGGAATTCTTGGACAAAGTTCAACAAAGAGACAGTCATTTAAAATCTCAGGTAAAGAATTTGATGGTGTGTCAACGTGGTACTAATGAGTATTGGTATCGTCATCACAGAGAACTTAAATGTATGTTAAGAAACATAGGTACGCCTATGTGGTTTGTTATGCTTAACTGTACTGAATATGCATGGGACGATTTACTTGAATTTCTACAACAATTAAATTAAAATGCAAAAAAACATTGATTTGAAGACAGCTGGAGAACTGTGTTCCTTGGGTCCTGTAAATGTGTGCAGATATTTTAATCATAGGTTTCAAGCTATGATGTCTTTTATCTGCAATAAAAATATTCCACCTCTTCGAGAAGTTACTGTTTTTTTTGGGAGTATGGAGTACCTAGCCAGAGGTGCTCCTAATATACACATGCTATTGTGGATCAAGAATGTACCTACATTTCGAACTGATTCTGATGAAACTGTTTTGTCTTTCATTGAAGACTATGCTACCTGTTCCATTCCAAAAAAAGGAGGGGAAAACAGCTTGAGACAACAAGTTTTACGGTTTCAAAGTCATCAATGTGGAAAATAATATCGACGAAAATGCAAGTCAAAGGGAAAATGTTATACAAAATGTTGTTTTGGATTCCCAAAGTCTAATAATTTCAAAGGGAAGAGTCAATAATTTTATGTCAGCAGTAAGGCATTCTATAACTCAAAGAACTCAGAAGAATACATACAACATAAAAAGAACTGGAGATTCAAAGTGTATTAATGACTACAATTCAGTGATTTTGACAATGTGGAATGCAAAGATGGATATCCAGTATGTTGCAGATAATTCAATTGCTGTTGAACATTATGTTACGTCATATATAACAAAATCTGAAAAGACAGAGTTGAAAGAAATGTGAGAAGAAATTTCACAAGAGTAGAGTCTTAGGGCCATATGTATCAAAAAAATGTTTTACAATTCACAAATTACAATTTTTAGAGAATCGCAATGAGAATTGCAAAATGCAATGTATGTAGTATTTGCTAAAAAAAATTCTAATCCTACATATTCCTTATTTGCGAACTGCAAATTGAGACTCGCAATTAAGGAATACCTTCCCATTCATTCCTATGGGCTAGGAGGCCCATGGGAATGAATGGGAAGACATTCTCACTTTGCGATTACCAATTAGAGAATCACAAAATGAGAATGCAATTTCAAGGTTGCAAGGGTGCCAAACGGATACCCTGTTGCACCCCTGAAATATGCATGTGTGCACATCTTGTGCACATACATGCCCATACAGCACTTTAAAAAAAATCAAAAAAGTGCTTTTTTAAAGAAAATCGCAAATAACCACCAACTTGAAGTTGATGGTAATTTGCAATTTTTAAGGCCAAATAGCAAATTTCAGGTGCTCCCAGAATTGCATTTAAGGAATCGCAATTTAGAAAATCGTAAATTTTGCAAATCTCTATTTTGCGATGGCCTGTTGGGATGATACATCCCAAAAGGCTTTTTCCAATTCGCAAACTGGCTGATTCTGAGAATCTGCCCGTTTGCAAATGGGAATAAGGCTTGATACATATGGCCCTTGGTAACAAATTGTACAGCTTTAGTTTGAAAATGCTTTCCCATCGAGAGATTAGATCCTATGAATGTTCGGATCGGTTGAGCTCTGCCAGTTTATAATCAAAGTCAAGAGGAATCATTAGGTCTTGCTGCAACAATTTTTTGGTAGCAGCGATGCGCGCCAAACGGCATAGATTACTGAATACTTCATTGACGGAATGTATTTTGGAATAGCCAAGGTTTAGACTAACTTTTGCCATCATTTGTTGTTCATTTGCTCCCTGTTGTGTTCAGGCTCTCAGTAAGAAGTAATAAGTTAATGAAAATACCTATATAATCAATCTGATGGTTTATAGGGTATATGAATTATTTCCAAACGCTTTAATTGTTCCTGACTATTTCCCACACAATTGTTTTTAACCGTTTTTAAATTGTTTTTTAACAATTGCTTGTAATTATATTGTATCATTTGTGAATGTATGTATATATTTCATAAATATGTGTGTAGTATACTTTTATGATTTTAAAATAATCGAATAAAGTATTTTTGACTCTGACTCTCTGCTGCAACACGAAATTAAGTATTGAAATCACTACAAAAATACTTAGCATTGAGTGAACCAGAAAGTACAGATATTGTTAAAACAAATATGTTGGATACGTATTATCCAAAAAGGAGTCCACATCTGGAATACATATGTCTCTATGAAGTACTGCAACATTACGGCTTTAAGAGAAATGTTACAGAAAATATAAATGAAGAAAAATATGCCGTCATTGGATGTGATGGATGTTTGGTAAAACATTAGAAAAGGAAATCTTATCAACCACAGAAAACTCAGTTGCAAAACTCTAGATAAAAGGGAATTGTTCTATTTAGCACTTCTGCAACTCTTCAAGCCTTAGCATAGTGAAATGGAATTACTTGGATATTTTGACTGCTTTGAAGATTCTTTTAATGTAGATAAAGATACCATTCAATGCACAATTTTCCCTACTTATCTACAAATATTAAATGAAGAGATTGAACAAGAAACTACTATGGCAGCTGAAATAGCTAGAGACAGTTCTCAAGATAGTCAAAGTTCTGCTCCGCTAAGAAAAGATCCACTAGACAACCAATTATTGAAAATGAAGAAATAGCCATGAATGAAGTAGAAACGGCAATGCAACAAGCACAACAGGATATTATTGAGTTGGGAAACTTCGAAGAACTAAATATTGAACAAAAGAAATATGTCAGCAAGCGACACAACAGATACAGGATGGTTTACGGCATGAAAAAAAGAATGCCAATGCACATCATTCAAACTTATTTGAATGTACATCAGTGGTCGAGATGGGACAGGAAAAAGTTTTGACCAGTTATCTACACAAAACTACTGAATCACATTTATCCTGTGTTGTAACAGCTCTGACTGGATTGGAAGCACACAACATTAACGTTACATTGATTAATCATGATACCAGTTGAACATGAAAATAAATTGGAATATCACAAGCTATCTGGGGAGTTTCAAGAGTCCTAAAGAAAATTAAACTTCTAATCATTGATGAGGTGAGCATGGTCTCAAACTTAATGCTTCTGTTTGTACACATAAGAATGCTACAGATTTTAAATACAGATTATGATGTTCTATTTGGGGGAAAATATGTAATTGTATTCGGCGACCTACAACAACTTACTCCTGTAAAAGGAGAACCTGTTTTTGAAAACACTTGTCCATGAAGACACTAGGAAATCTTTGGAAAGCATTGGAAAAATGTCAACATTTGGTCTCATTTTGATTATAAAGAACTTATTAAGAATATGCCACAATTAAATGGTGAAGATTTTGGAAACATTCTTCAAGATATAAGACTTGGTGTTTTGAAAAAACAAGGCAAAGAAGCTTTACAAAGTCGGCTTTTAACTAACTTGTTTGCAAATGAAAACATAGCACCTGAAATAATTAACAAAAAAAATGGAGAAAATAGTCCATAGTTTGCCTAATGCCTACACTGCAAGAGTGTTCTACATTCAATCAAATACTTTTGAAATTGGAAAAACAACCAATAGTGAAAATGGGAGCTATAGATAAAATGGAACACAAAGGAGTTACTATTCTTCTCTCAGAGAAATTACAGTCAAAATCGGATTCTTTGGAAATGTTAGTGTCTAGGAAAGCAGGTTTAGAAAAGACTTTATATGTATGTGTAAACTGACAGGTAATTTTACAGCATCATTTGAATGTAGAAGAGGGTGTAGTAAATGGAGCAATGGGAAAAGTTGTTGATTTTGTACATTTTCAAAACAGAGATGAATTTGAATTTTTTAAGATTACATTTGATCAGATTGAAGAGGAAAAACAGATTGGACATTGTGCTGTTCATTTTTTGCTTGTAAAAGATTTGTATATTCATAGAAAACAGTTTCCTCTTTCTTTAGCATATGCAGTAACCATTCATAAATCTCGAAGGTTTAAGTGTCGACAGTGTTTTGGTAAATATTGGAAGTACAGTATTTAAAGATACTGCATATGTTGCATTGTCTCGAGTAAGAACATTAGCTGGTTTGTATTTGATTGATTTTGATGAGAAAAAGATTAGTGCTGATGCAAATTGTGTAAGAGAGTACAATCGGATAAGAAAACTTTATGCTCCTAACTTAGGTGAATATCCTGTATATGATAAATGTGTAGTGTGTCCAAAATGGAAATATGACAAACATTCTATTGAGATTCAAAAAAGAAAACAATTCAAGAGAATAATGAAGCTACAAAGGAAATAAAAATGGACACTGTTGATGATATTGTAGGATACCAGTTAGAAAATAGTACAGGTATCAACTGCTATGCTAATGTAACTGTGAATGTTGTCCTTATTTAGGAGATCTTCATCATAAAATTATGGAAAATTGAGAAAAAAGATTCTGTTCTTTACTACATTATATTTTTTTAAGTTGGTAACTGATGGAACTAAAATCCCTACTGCTTCTGGCATTCAAAATCTTTTAGCTGTATGTACTGGTTCATTGAAATTTACATTGAATATACAAGATGCACAAGAATTTCTTATGTTTATGCTTGGAGTCTTGGAAAATAAAGGAATAGAAATTGAAAATGTATTTGAACTGATTTACAGATGGTATCATAAAAGTGAAGAGTGTTCATTTTCTTCTACCACTGAAATAGACACTGGATGATTCATATACTTGGCGATACCAGATTGTAAATCAGTGTATTTTAACAAATTAGTAAACACAGCAAATCAAGATATGAAATGCTCTCATTCTAAATCAAAAATGTTGTCAACATTATATATAGAAACATTTGGAAAACATGTCATTTAATGCAACAATGTTGTAGGTAAATGGAAGAAAATTGGAAAGCAAAATGTTGTGGCAAGGCAAGTATCAATTTTCAGGAAGAACTTTTAAAGCAGTGGCTACTATTTTCCATGATGGACCTACTACAACATTTGGACACTATACTGTGTATTTAAAGTGCAATAAAGGATGAACACAGAGCAATGATGCACATTTGGAATTCAAATTTAGGTTGCCTTACGAATTACCAAATTCATATCTGATATTATTGAAGCCAAAGTTTTGAAAACATCATTAGGCCCATTGGGAAGATGTGAACACAAATTAACAAGTTCATTTTGGATATTTTCATTGCAAAAGATTTGGAAACATTATTCGGCCTTTTGGGAAGATGTGAACAATTATTGTTTGGATTATTGTTTGTGGTAATTCATATTGCATTTGGAAAATTGTGTTTAGAAACAAATAGTTTATATATTTCTTCTTTATATTATACGAAATGTAAATTAGAGTTTACATTTTACACAATGTACTTGAGAGAAATGTAGTTGAAGAATGTCATTTAGAAACTGTAGATAGGTAAACACATAGTTACATATGATCTAAATAATGCTCAATGCTGATTTGTTTTATTTTTACAATCTTGTTGATTGTTTTGTTCCCCACTGTTGTATGATGATCTACACAAACCACCCTGGTGAATTTCAGTAGAATCTTAGAACAGCAAAAAAGGGAAACTGAAAATGCTATGTAATTCAAAAATTATGTTGTGTTCTTAAAACGATAATATTATATTCATTACAGTTTTTCTTATTTTTTACAGAAGGTAATGGTGAAGTTTGAATAGATTTGAAATTCAGTTTGCAACAAAACTACTGTAAAATAGATCTACTGAGCTTTGTATCTACATTAGTAAAAAAGGTAAGAAAAAATAATTTTGATAAGCATGATAATGTGAAATAATGTTTAGAGACACTTTTACTGCACGCATCCATTCCTTAAAACACTACCCATGTACTCATCTATGCAGTAAGGCACTAATCCCACACTCATTCAATTTAGCTAGACACTATCCATATATTGGTATAATCACCCAGGCACTACCCATGTACTCATGCAATCACTCACACACTACCCATGCGCTCATACATGCACTCAGGCACTTCTGCTGCAATCATGCAATCACCCAGGCCCTACCTATGCAGTCATGTAGTAACCCAGGCACAACCCTTGCACTCATGCAATCACCTAGGCATTACCCATACACTCCTTCAACCACTCAGGCAGTACCCATGCACTTATAAAATCACCTAGGCACTGCCTATGCACTCCTATAATCACCCATGCACTACCCCTGCACTCATGCAATCACCCAAGCATTACACATGCATTCCACAACTTACCCAGCCAATACCCATCCACTTATTAAATCACCCAGGCACTACCTACACACTCATGCAATCACCCAGGCACTACCTACACACTCATGCAATAACCCAGTCACTACCCTTGCACTCCTCCAATCACCTAGCCACTAACCATGCACTTATAAAATTACCCAGGCACTATTCATGCACTTCTCCATGCACCTAGGCATTACCCAAGCATATTTCCAATAACCCAGCCATTACCCATACACTTATAAAAGTACCCAGACACTACCTATGCACTTATGCAATCACCTAGGCACTACTCCTGCATTCCTCCATGTACCTAGATATTATCCATGCAATCCGCCATTCACCCAACCAGTACCCATACACTTAATAAACCACCCAGGTACTACTCATGCACTCCCCCATGCACCCAGGCATTGCCCAGCATTCTTCTAATGTCCCAGCCAGTACCCATACAGTTATAAAATCACACAGGTGCTACCCATGCACTCATACAATCACCCATGCACTATTCCTGCACTCAAGCAATCACCCAGGCACTAACTATCCACTCATGCAATAACACAGGGCCTACCCCTACACTCATGCAATCACTCAGGTATACCCATGCACTACTTCAATCACCCAGCCACTACCCGTGCACTTATATATTCACCCACGTACTATCCTTGCACTCCTCTAATCAGCCAGGCACTACACCTGAAGTCATACAATCACCCAGGCACTACCTATGCACTAATGCAATAACCCAGGCACTACCCTTGCACTCTTCCAATTACCAAGCCACTACCCATGCACTTATAAAATCACCCAGGCACTACTCCAATCACCCAGCCAGTACCCACACAATTATAAAATCAACCAGACACTACCTATGCACTCATGCAATCGACCAGACACTACTCCTTCACTCCTCCATGCACCCAGGCATTACCCATGCACTTCTCTAATCACACAGCCAGTACTTATACACTTATAAAATCACCAAGGCACTACTCGTGCACTCCTCCTGACGTAAATAATTAATTTACTCTCTTAATTTCTATGCAGGTAAGTACTTAATTAATAATAACTCAATCAGAATGAAGGAAAACAGAGTCCGTGGTGTAAGAGTTTCTAAGGGTTTTATTCCTCATAAAGGAATCAGGATATCATGTTCTGACCACCACACAGGGTGTCAGAAGGGATAGATGAGCGCGCTCTCGTTTATTGACAATACATAGCTTATATACTTGATTTACATCATAACATTCAATGTAAGAGGCGTAACAGCTGAGAGAAAACAAGATAACAGTATACACGTGGTATTAGTACATCATCAAGAGGCGTAAACTAGGCGTAAACTAGAGGTGTGTGCTAGAAACGTCACTGATAGGTGACGCAAATGGGTGGCACCAAGGGGTGGTGCTAACAGAATGTTGCAATGTCAGCAGAAATCGGAAGCTTGGATGCGCGCGCAGCTGCATGACGTGTGATTGACGGGGTGCAGGGGACTTGACATTTACACTGACGGAAAGAGACAGAAGTCTGGCATGTCAGATCAACTTGTGCTTCTATCATATCTGATATCTGATGTTTGGGAACTAAGCTATCTGGGCAGAAAGGTCTCTAGAGCAGAAGCTATTCTATACTTGCTGTGAGTGCGTGTATAAGCGCCTGAGTGTCTGTATGAGAAGCGTGGGGGCATGGGGCCTTCCATGGAAGCATGGCAACAGAGGCTATGAATTACTTGCATAGAGACAGGTCGGCCCTTTAGCCCTGCAGCTGAGGAAGGATGTTTACTGAAGCTAGCAGGCTGGAATGTATCTTCGGGGAGGAAAACAGATAACTCGAAGGTTATAGTCAATCTTGGCAGGCAGCAGGCTGAGCTGAGCACGGAGGGCCGCGCTAGAAGTAAGTCAGAGTTCACGGGTACGGGGGCTGCTTGGGCAGGGGCCCTCGCAGTCAGAAGCCAGAAAAGAGGCTCGGTGGCAGAGATTCAGGGCCTACTTTCAGCCAGGCTGAAAAACGTAGGAGTACACTTCAAAAAGACGTTGGCATAGCATACTTAGGAACGGACCATCTAACCCATTCATGGTGGGTCTGAAAGAGGACAAGTTAACGTTGGACGCAAATGTATTTGCGTCTTCATAGCTGGTACAGGAGGGAAGTTACATGCACTTTTAACTCGTACATGGAGTCGGTGGGGTACTCGCTAGGGAACACAACATGGCCAAAATTTATATTACCTCATTCCCTCCTTGTTCCCTACGGACCCTTCATGATATATCGATCCTCATAAATCGATCGGTTTGTTCTTGTAACATTATATGTTCGTCTTTCTTTCTTTGACTGTTTGAGAGGCAACTGGAATGCTCAATGCAGGATGTGGCACACAGTCCACATATCGCTGGCCCACACTGCAGGCACAGGCAGCAGCTGAATACTATAACAAGGCCAATGCCTAGGAAGGATAAGATCTTCCATCCCCAAGCTGTTAACGTAGTCCAGAACCAACCGGACCAAGTCCAGGTGCCTGGATTCTGATGTATCTGATTTGCAATTTTATGTAGACGGGTGATAGCTTGATAGACAGATGGTGCATTTTGTGGAATGAAAACACAGCAACTTGACCCGATGACCTTACAGGCTCCACCTCTATCTGCCAAGATGACGTCAATTACAAGACGATTTTGAAGGACAACAGTCCGTATAGCAGACTGCTCCTCTGTTAAGTTACCTAGAGCGGAGGCAGTTTCATTCACTACTGCTTCAAGAGTTCTTGTTAATCTGCGTATCAATTTACTGTTTTGGACAGGTCCTAGGAAGAAAAAGAATCCTTTATTAAAATCAGTGTACTGTTCCCATGCCGTTTCTGTGTAGTCGACAAGGGGAATATCTCTTTTGGGTCTATTCGGTGCTAGATTCGTATTTCTATGGTAATCAGGGGGAGCTAGAAAAACAGGTGGCAGAAGGAATGCAATGTAACAGGTACCATCCCAATCTGGAGGTAGGCTAATGTATGCGGTATGACCACAAACAAAGTAAGAATGACTGGTAGCTTTAAAGGACTATTTACCATGGTCACTGAACTCGACCACAGTAGTGCATTTGCTATGGCCTACGTGTACTGAACCTTTCTTGCTAACACATAATTCACCTGTGACTGGTAATACTAACATATGGGGCAGAACTGGAGCAGTTTCGGATTCAACAGTAAGGATCATAAGGCTAATTGTATAATTACCTAATCCATATACTTCATTTTCTAGGTCAGTTCCTATTCGAGTGGGAAGTCCCTCTTTATCAGGATAACAGACGTTGAGCAGGACTAAGTTCAAGTTTCCCCAAACCCAGCCCCCATCAAAAACAGCAATATCGGGATCTAAGGAATTAATTATTTTAAACCATGCTCCACAGGAGCCATTGTGAGTGAATGGGTACGGAAAGAGGGGCAGAGCTCCCTTGTAATTCTGGTAGGGAGGGAGTCGGCCACATATCCAACAGTCTGTAGCATTATTTGTCTGATGGGAATGGTGTAACATACTAATGAATGTATTGTTGCGCAGCGCAAGTCTGTAAGAGAGTTCATGTGCAGGAAGTTCACTAAAAGTGTGTTCAGCAGAGACATTGTAAGCAGATTGTTCACGCCTGAAAATAGGCCAATATATAGGTAGCAGAATGCTGGCAATAATAATTAAAATACTTAGAAAAAACATTATTAACAACGTCACTATACAGTGACTACGCAGTGATTTACAGTAGGTACGTTTCTTTTCTTCTCTCTCTCTCTCTCTATCTCGATCTAGGGGATACATGTCAGAAACTATTTAACCGATTCACCTAGGGGAGGACTTAAACAATTAAACTGTCTGACTTGCTAGATCGGAGCTTCATACGGTAAAGTTCTTGAGGAGTCTTTTCTCGTTCGGCAACGGTAAAATCCTTCGTCTCAACGCAGTCTTTGGAGGGGGCGGACGAGTCAGAGTCCTGTTTCAGTCCGTTTTTTAGTTCATTGCATAGTTTGATGTGACTCGTGTGGACCTACCCCTTTCTCCCCTCGATTTTCACAGCGGTCCTGGTGGTAAGCAGAACGGTCTTCGGGGATTTCCAACGGGGCTCCAGCGGACTTTTCCGGTCGAAATTCCGGACGAGTACCAGGTCCCCTGGACGGACCTCATGCGCCTTTACATCGGTATTGTCAGGGAAAGCTGCGGCAACCTGTGAACGACATGATTGGAGTGCAGACATCAAGGAGGCAAGGTAATCTGTCAACATGTTACAATCAACATCAGTGATCTTTTTCGGAATGGGCGTCCCCCACATATTCGGTGGTCTGCCAAAGACCACTTCGTACGGGGATAGCCCTGATCTTGAGTGGGCGACCATTCTCATGTAGAATAGTGCCACGGGCAGGGCGACTATCCAGTCGACTCCTTTTTCCTGACAGATCTTGGCAAGACGGATTTTTAGTGTCTGATTATGCCTTTCTACAAGGCCAGCTGCTTCGGGATGTCGGACACAGTGGAACTTCCACTGATATCCTAGCAAGAGGGAAACTTGTCTCATCAGCTCGGACGAGAACGGCTGTCCGTTATCTGAATACACGACACGGGGCAAGCCGTACCGTGGGAAGAATTCACGAACCAACTGTCTGGCAGTGGTCGGAGCAGTGTAGTCTGGGACTGGGTATGCTTCGGTCCAGCGGGACAGAGCACAAACAATTACAAGGACATACTTAAATCCTCTACAGCTATTCATCTGGATATAATCCATCTGGAGGACTTCAAAAGGGTGATCGGGAGGATGGAATCCACCTTGCTCAACAGGGACGCTTTTACCTGGATTGAACTGACAACAGATCATGCAAGTACGCACTTTCTGTTTTGCTGCTGCTCGTAAGTGTTTGTTGTACCAGAGATTCTGTAAACTGTCTAACATCGCCTTCTCTCCTAGATGGGCCGGGCTATGTGCTGTATTTATCATGACCTGAACCATTGAGTCGGGGAGAAACCATATAGATTTTCCCTTCGTCACCCAACCTTGATCTGTCTGAATCCCTCCAAGTTCAGTCCATTTCTTTATTTCATCTGGAGTAGCATGTGTCTGGATATCAATTACGTCTAGGGCGGGATCTCTAACTGCCATACACTGTGTCTGTACTATTGTTTTTGTCACATCAGTAGTCTGGGTGTGAGTCAGTGCTGTATGTTTTGCTGTCTGGTCTGCCAGGTCGTTACCCTGAGAAACAGAATCTGTGACTTTAGTATGTGCCTTACACTTCATGACTGATATGCCCGAGGGCAAATGTATTGCTTCTAACAGTGCTTGAATGAGGGGGCCATGTTGTATCTTGGCCCCATGGGAAGTCAGAAACCCTCGTTCTTGCCAGAGGACTCCGAAGTCGTGTACAACTCCGAAGGCATAGCGGGAATCTGTGTATATGTTAACATTTCTGTTCTTGGCTAGAATGCAAGCTCGGGTCAGAGCGATGAGCTCTGCTGCTTGAGCAGACAGTGTGTCAATACGATGTGTTTCTTTAATTTCAGTTTCAGTGGTCACGGCATACGCGGCCACTAATTCTCCTGTACTTGTTCTCATGCATGAACCGTCCACATAAAGTGTCAGGTCTGGATTTGTCAATGGGACATCTGTTAAGTCTCGTCTAGGCTTAGTTACTGCATTAATTATTTCTATACAATCATGTGGAGCTGGATCTGTCATAACTGTAGGTAACAGTGTTGCTGGATTCAGGATGCTGCAACGCCTGATTTCTATGTGTGGCTGGAATAGTGTTAATTCATAACCTGTCAGTCGTGCTATAGTTAAGTGTTGAGTCTGGGTTCTGTTTAACAAAACCTCTACAGAATGTGGAACTTGTACTGTTAACTGATGACCCAGAACAATTGAATCGCTCTGTCTGATTGCTAACGCTGTTGCTGCTACTGACTTTAAGCACGCAGGGAGTGCTTGAGCTACTGAATCCAATGTACTAGAAAAATAAGCACAAGGCTTATGTGAACCTGCTTGATCTTGAGTGAGGACAGACAACGCTGTACCATCACGTTCTGTAACAAAAAGTGTAAACGGTTTGTTGTAACATGGTGTTGCTAAAACTGGTGCTTGGCATAAGGCTTTCTTTAAGTCTTCAAAAGCTTGTGTATGTTCCTGAGTCCAAGGGAGGGCATTCGAAGTCGCTGCCTCCTGTGTCGTTAACTGGATGAGTGGTTTAGCTAGAAATGCATACTGGGGAATCCATTGTCTGCAGTACGAGGTGAGGCCTATGAAGGCCCGCACTTCTTTTTGTGTCTGGGGTTGTGGCATATTTGCAATTAACTGAATGCGATCGGGAGTGAGCTGTCTCCCCACTTTGGACAGCAAGTGACCCAAGTACACAACTTGCTGAACACAGAATTGTAGCTTCGAAGGAGACACCTTGTGTCCCTTGTCGGCCAGGAAATGTAAAACTGTCAGTGATGCTTTTTCACATTCGGGCTCACTTCGCGCGGTGATCAGCAGATCATCGACGTATTGTAGTAAAGCGGTGTTAACTGGCATTTGAATACAATCTAGTTGTCTCTTCAGTGCTTGACTATAGATGCTGGGGCTTTCTGTGAATCCTTGAGGTGCGCGCGAAAATTTGAAACTGCGTCCATTTAAACAGAATCCGAAGAGATATTGGCTCTCTGGATCAATAGGCACGCTGAAGAAGGCGTTCTTGAGATCAATTACAGTAAAGAACGTTGCTTCTGAATCAATAGCAGTCAATAGAGATGATATATCGGGGACCACAGGATACTGGGGGATAATGCATTTATTCAATTCTCGAAGATCAATCACCAGCCGATATACTGGCGGGGCATTGGGATCAGTACGTTTAAGAATTGGAATGATGGGTGAATTACAGATATTGGAGTCGGTCTCGACGACCACTCCTTGAGCAATGAGCTCTTCAATGATTTTCAGTAAAGCCACTACAGCATCGGGTGGTAACTTGTATTGTCTGATTCTAGGTAATACAACACCTGCCTTGAGTGTAACGCGGTATGGTGTAATGTGCATACATCCTACATCAGTTGGGCCTTTTGCCCATAGGTAATCAGGTACATTTTTCAATCTGCCGTCAAACTCACGAAGAACGTAATGACCCTTGAAATCCCGCAGAAAGAGTCTGACTCCCTCCGGGGAACAACAAATTATGGCTCCTAGAGCCTTCAGTGTTTTAATTCCTAACAGATTTTCCGGACATGATTTTGTTAGTAACAGGTCTGTAACACGTGATAATGGACCCACAGCCAGGGGAACTGGTTCTGATACTTCATTTACAATAGGCTGTCCTGAAAAACCAAGGGAAACATTTTGTGAGCCTGAGAGGGGTGCCCCTGGAACTTCGTCATGACTTATTGTAGTGCGACTTGCCCCTGTGTCAATTAGAAACTTTCTGTCTTTCCCCAATACTTGACTGTGTACATAAGGACCTTCTTGATCTACAGGAATCTCAATAAGAGGCAGGCCACCTTCCCTCTCTAGGCTGTTTCATGTATATCGGGAATATTCGGGGTAAGCAGACTGGGCATACTGGTACATCTGTTGTGAGACTTGTTGAGTTGCAGCAATGGGCTGTGGCTGTGGTACTGCTACGGTCTGTGCTGTCTGTGCGGATGCATGCATAGGCTGTGTATTCTGTGTAGACTGATGCTGGTTATGGTCTTGTCTAGGCGGATGCGGTCTTTCTTTAGTTTTACCCGTCGCTATGTTATGTTTCAGAACTGGACATTCGTGTATGTAGTGACCTGGCTGCTTACAATAATTGCATGTCCCTTTAACAGGAGCTGCAGTGTGACTTGTCTGGGTCGTACCTTTTCTGTGACTGTCGGATGGGACCGTCTGAGCTACTAACATTTTCATTTTCGTGTCTTTCATACGTTTCTGTTCCTGATCTTGTTCTTCCCTAATTCTATTCTGGTGATATTGTAACATTTGTAACATCTGGGATGGCGTATTTGCTTGCCATGTACTTTCGACTTTATACACTCTATTTTTAACTAACGGTAGGGAATTCTCGACTAACTTTGATACAAAAAGATGTGGGTACGACTCGCTACTTGGCTGGAGGCCACTATTGATAATAAAACATTTCTCGAATCTTGAATAAAAGTCGCTAGTATCTTCATCTTGTTTCTGTTTACAGGACGAGATTGCGTCCCAATCTTCTTTTCTAGTTGTCAATAATCTGGGCAGGACCTGTACTATCAAACCTGGTAATGCTCTAGTTTTGTCCCCAAGGCCTAACCCTGGAACCCGTTTTTTCTCTTCTTCTTCTATTTCTGCCCAGGCAATCTTTGTGTCTCCCACCTCCCATTCCTTTTCCTTCAGTTTCTCGAATATACCCGTAGGCAGTAATACTTTCAACATTTTCATGATATCATCATACGTGTAGTCTCCCATCAGTAACATATCTTTAAGCTCTCTATGAAAACCTGCAGGGTCTTTATCATGGCACGGGACTAATTTCTTCATTTCTAACAGTTCTAATTTAGTCAGAGGCGTGTGTACATACACGCGTTTCAAAACCTTGTCCTCACCCATAACAGGGTGTACTTCTCGTAAGGGGTTCTGACTTTCAATACCACCCCCGCACTGCATATGGTACATTTTCCTCTCTGGAGGTGGGGCGGGAACATATTCAGAGCTTACAAAGGTATCATATCTGCGTCGTTGTTCTAGAATTATTTGAATTAATTTGGTACTTAAGCCTCTCCATCTATCCATCAGTAGTGCTTCTAGTGTCTCGTGTAAGGGACCTGGATCGGAATAATGTTTTCTGTATTTAATGAGAAGGTGCTGAATCATGTATACACCTGCTAATTTCTGTTCGTCGGGGGAGAGGTTCAAAAATGTCTGTGCTACGGTATCATCATTATATATGTCTGCATTCTCGGCCCATGATACAGCTGATCGGGCTAGTTCTTGTTCATCCATAGAATTGAGTACATGGTACCCAACTCGATCTCGAAGCCTTTTATCAGTCTCCTGGAACTGATGCTCAGCAGAATTCGGGTTCGTTAAGGCAGAGAAGAAAACTCTCTTGCTCTCCGGACGGACACCTTTCCTAAGGTAGTTTCCCCTACCTACATATGCTATAATGTCTGTAGACTTTCCTGATGGCATTATCTAAGCACTCTTCCAATCACCCAGCCAGTACCCATGCACTTATAAAATCACCCAGGCACTACCTATGCACTCATGCAATCACCCAGGCACTACTCCTGCAATCTTCCGTGTACACAGACATTACCCACACACTACTCCAATCACCCAGCCAGTACCCAAACTGTTATAAAATCACACAGGCTCTACCTGTGCCTCATGCAATCACCCAGGCCCTACTCCTGCACTCATGCAATCACCCAGGCACTTCCTATCCACTCATGCAATAGCCCAGGCAATACCCCAGCACTCATGCAGTCACCCAGGCACCTGCTATACACTCATGCAATAACCCAGGCACTACTCTTGCACTCTTTAATCACCCAGGCACTACCTATGCACTCCTCCAATCACCCAGACACTACCCCCATACACTCATGCAATCACAGAAACACTATCAGTGCACTCCTCCAATCAGCCAGCCAGTACTCATGCACTTATAAAATTACCCAGGGCCTACCTATGCACTCCTCCAATCACCCAGACACTACCCCTACACTCATGCAACTACCCAGACATTACCCGGCACTCATGCAATCACACAGACATTACCCCTGTACTCATGCAATCACCTAGGCATTACCCATGCACTCCTTCAATCACTCAGGTAGTACCCATGCACTCATAAAATCACCCAGGTACTACCTATGCACTCCTTTAATCACCCAGGCACTACCCCTGCACTCATGCAATCACCGAAGCACTAACCATGCAGTCTGTCTTCCAATCATCCAGGTTCTACCTATACACTCTTCTAATCACCCTGGCACTACCCCTGCACTCATGCAATCACCCAGGCATTACCCATGTACTCATTCAATCACCCAGGCAGTACCCATCCCCTCCTCCAATCATCCAGACATTAACCATGTACACATTCAATCACCCAAGCAATACTCATGCACTCCTTCAATCACTCAGGCAGTACCCATGTACTTCCCTAATCACCCACACATTATCCCTTCAACTCATGCAATCACATAGACATTACCCATGCACTCCTTCAATCACCCAGCCACTACCCATGCACTTATATAATCACCCAGGCACTACCCTTGCACTGCTCTGATCACCCAGGCACTACCCTTGTACTCATGCAATCACCCAGTCAGTACCCATGCACTTTTCCAATCACCCAGGCACTACACATGCACTCATACAACCACACATGCACTTCTCCATATATTACACTTGCCGTAATTCATAAAACACATACAAATTTGTCTATTTTCAACCAAATCCGCGGTTCAATTAAGAACCATTTTTTCTTTTTTCAACTCTTTTTTGTATTTTTTGGGTGGTTTTTAAAAAAAAATGAAAAAATCAACAGAATGAAAGGCCAAAACGTTTAAAACATTTTGCAATTAGGAAGTCATTGTTAAAATAAAAAAATTAAAAAATGTAACAATGGTAGTTTTTAACAGCAACCACGATAGCAGCCACTGATTGCCCTCCATAGGAAAGAACGTTTTTACATTTTATACAACGCTGCTCCAGTCCAGCGAATTCAGGTGCAAAGTGGGGTTTTGCAGTAGTGAAAGAACCAGATGACATACTTGGCCCTGCAACTTGGTTGTCTTGAGATGCCTGTTTTTGAAGGCCTCAACCATGTTGTTCTCTCGCAATACACTGTGGATGTATCGTTTGGAGGTGTTTTAGCATTGAAAATGTCCCACATGAGTATTTCTTTTCTAATCGACGTGAGAGGACCTTGTCGCAGATTGTGCACATCACCTTACATGCGTTCACTTTCTAGTCACCAGCAGGAATGGAGAAAAAGGACCACACAATACTCTTGTATCTTTCCTTTACTGGTACTTCCAACTCTTCTTCTTCTGCAGGATCAGAAGTAGCCATTTTCTGTTGATGTCAAAAAAACACAAAAAAATACAGAAAAGAAGAAAGAAAACACAAGAGCTGTGTCTCTGCAGATGTTGTTGAAAGAATGAAAAATTTGGGTGGGGTCCTGCAAGTTCTATAATCAATCAATCAGGGGGTTTATAAAGTACGCTTCTTACCCAATTGGTTCTCAAGGTGCTGGGGGGGTGCAGCACTAGATCATTCGAAAAGCCAAGTTTTGAGGTTCTTCCTGAAGGAGTGCAGAGAGGGGGAGCATCTGATGTTGACTGGAAGATCGTTCCAAGTCTTTGCTGCGACGTAGGAGAAGGCTCTTCCGCCTGCTCTAGTTCTGCAGATGCATGGGGTCTCTGTCAGGGTGAGGTCGGCGGAGCGGAGGTTCCATCTGGGTATGTGGAAGGAGACTCTTTCAGTGAGGTATTTGATCCGATGTGATGGGATTTGTAGGCATGGGTGAGTAGCTTGAAGGTCACTCTCTTCTTGATGGCGAGCCAGTGGAGGTCTCATAGGTGCTTGGTCATATACTCGTGTCGTGGGTTCCGAATACGAGTCTGGCTGCAGTGCTATGGATGGTTTGGAGCTTGTGTTGCAGGTTTTTGTTGATTCCGGAGTAGAGGGCGTTACCGTAGTCTAGTCTGCTAATAACGGGTGCCTGGGTGATGGTCTTTCTGTATTTGTGGGGGATCCACTTGAAGTTCTTGCGGAGGAAGCGGACGGAGTTGAAGCAGGTAGATGCGACGGCTTTGATCTGGCGGGTCATGGTGAGGGAAGAGTTTAGAATGATGCAGAGGTTCCGGGTGTGGTCCGTCCGGGTGGGTGGGTTTCCAAGGGCAGGGGGCCACCAGGAGCTGTCCCACGCAGTGGGACAGCTCCTGGTGTCCCTGGGGTCCAACTAGACCACCAGGTACCTCCAGTAAGTGCCACAGAGCTGCGTTGCAGAGAGGTGTAAAAAGGGGTGTGGCCTGGACCACCTCTCTGCAACGCAGCCCTATGGCGCTTACTGGAGGTACCTGGTAGGATAGTTGTCCCCCAGGGAACCCCTAGTATTGAAGGGGAATTATTTCCCCAACTTAAAACGCGCTACAGGGCGTGTTTGCAGAGTGTTGCTGGGAGGGGGCGGGGCCTAAACGATGCCAGTCTTTTTTATTTGTAAAGAAGGGGAGCTGTGTGGCCCCCCCTTCCTTTCCTATTTTATGGGCCCTAGGGACCCCATCCCCCCCGGGCCTGACCCCTATTTTTTTATTTATTTAAAAAATCAAAGGGGGGGGGGCGTAGCCCCCCCTCCCAAGGCCATATTAGGCCCCAGGGACCCCATCCCCCGGGCCGGCCTTTGCTTGATTTTATTGATTTAAAAAAAATGTATTATTGGGGAGGGGGGCTGCGTATAAGCATATAAAGGGTGATAAGACTTTAGTTACATTAAAAATAATTTGTTGATGGTACCATACTAATTTTAGGAATTGTGCTGTGTTCGAAGGTGATTTTGTCCTGTGAAAAAGCCTTCTGCTGGGATGTCATGAATCATGTTTGAGATAAAACTATTTTCTCATACTTTTTTCCACAGAGGTTTGGAAGGTGAACAAGAAGCTAAAATGAGAGCATATTTTCTGTAAATTTAGATTATCTGTAGCGATTACGTGGTAAAGGGGGCTGATGCCCTATCATGCACGAAAAGTGCACTGTAAGTCATTTCAGCCTGGAAAAACGGGAAGCGTCCCTAAGACTACAGCTACCAGAATGCCTTGGGGCCTTTTCAACCGACATAAGCCCCTCCTTTACAGGGGAAAGGTGCTTGTCAATTAACCTGCTTCCAGAGAGGAATGGCGGATGGTGATCCCCGCCGGATTCCAGCGTGAAGATTCAAGCCTCGTTAAAGAATTCCAGCTTTCTTGTTCTGGACCTGGTGAAACCCTGACCTCCGGTAATCGGAGCGTGTTCAAGACAATCGTCACGTATTACTGTGGAAGGAGAGCGGGCTCGCCTCCCTCACATCACTCCTTTTCCTGGAGATTTGTAAATTCCTGTGGAAAGAGAAGCTGCGATGCATTTAAACGTGCGGAGACGCGTTTCAATGGCACGTGAGTGAAAAAAAGAAAGCATTTTACTGAGTACAGCGTCTGAGAGCAAGACGCGTCCGGTGCATTTGCTTTCAGTATTAGTGGAGGGATTATTGCTGAGGAATTCCTTTGTCTTTTTTTTGGTCACAGCTTATTTTCGTTTCCTTTGGAGCATGTTTTGAAAGAGCAAAGCGATTGCTCTGAATTACGGACACGAAGTAGTACGCCTTGTTAAAGGGGAAGACGAAAACCCTTTTTCTAGTGACTTTTTATTGTTTAGGTGTTTGGCAGCATTATAAGACTGTGCACCTTTTGGGGAAGTATTGTTTGCTGACATTAACCCTCGGAAATTGGGCAGAAGCTATCTCTGATCTCTTGATTAGAAATTACTTACAGAATACGAATTATTGCAGCTGGCTGTGGGACTTTGGTGAGTTGGAGGAGGGGACGAACATACTTTGTATAGATAGTACAAGTGAACAGAGAGTAATATTCTGCTTTGTCGCCCTTTTATGCAGCGTTGAAGGCCTTTCTGACACAGCGCAGAGTGTATACCACGCCCTTGAGAGGAACACAGAAACCACAGCCTCTTTATTATTTTATCCACTTCCCCTTTTCCGCCGGGGCACGAATTCACGCAGAGAGTATATTCTTCTCTGTTGGGAGTCGTGTCGAGAGGGATTGGGGGGTTTAGCTTCAGACATCGTCTCCGCTTGGCACAAGAACAAGGTTAGTGGCGTTCTTTATTCTTGCGCTGCTGCCAATCCCGACATTATCTTTCTCAGTCATGTGAGAATGAAGTCTGGCATTCTCAGTAAAACATGTACATCCAACAAGAGCAGAGGCTGTCAGTTGATTCCTTTCTGTTCTACTGCAGCTTCCCAGCGTATTTTAAACAACAACTAGAATGCTAACAGTCTTACTTATGACAAAAATATTGCACACCTGAAGCCATCTTGATTGGAATAAAGAAGTAGCTCTTAAAACATTTAATTTAAAAAGGAACAAAATGAGGGGGTTCATTTTGCCATAGAAAAATTAGGATTCAGAAAAGGGGGTGGTGATGAACCGAGTGTCTGAATTAAGCAGACCACTCTTACCCAGTCCAAAGATCAGGGCTTGATCCATCACCATTATTTATCTCACTGCACCATCCCAGTTCAGAACCTGGCTATATGCAAATCAGTCTGTCCCTGGCCCAGTGCATCATGGGAACAGGGCAGACTAAACTACCAAGCCAATTCTTCACCAGAAAGGAGACAAGCTACCGGGGACCGGTTTCTGGCATTTCAGCCGTCGTTGGCCCGGCTTGCTTGAATCCTGATGGTGCAGTGAGAAAGGGACTCATGTCTGAGTATACCCTGCCACACCTATAGTGGCCAAAAACGATTCAGAAAAGGGGGTGGTGATGAACAGAGTGTCTGAATTAAGCAGACCACTTTTACCCAGTCCAAAGATCAGGGCTTGATCCATCACCGTTATTTATCTCACTGCACCATCCCATTTCACAACCTGGCTATATGCAAATCAGTCTGTCCCTGGCCCAGTGCATCATGGGAACAGGGCAGACTAAACTACCAAGCCAATTCTTCACCAGAAAGGAGACCAGCTACCGGGGACCGGTTTCTGGCATTTCAGCCATCGTCGGCCCGGCTTGCTTGAATCCTGATGGTGCAGTGAGAAAGGGACTCATGTCTGAGTATACTCTGCCACACCGATAGTGGCCAAAAACGATTCAGAAAAGGGGGTGGTGATGAACAGAGTGTCTGAATTAAGCAGACCGCTCTTACCCAGTCCAAAGATCAGGGCTTGATCCATCTCCGTTATTTATCTCACTGCACCATCCCATTTCAGAACCTGGCTATATGCAAATCACTCTATCCCTGGCCCAGTGCATCATAGGAACAGGGCAGACTAAACTACCAAGCCAATTCTTCACCAGAAAGGCGACAAGCTACTGGGGACCGGTTTCTGGCATTTCAGCCGTCGTCGGCCCGGCTTGCTTGAATCCTGATAGTGCAGTGAGAAAGGGACTCATGTCTGAGTATACCCTGCCACACCCATAGTGGCCAAAAATGATTCAGAAAAGGGGATGGTGATGAACAGAGTGTCTGAATTAAGCAGACCACTCTTACCCAGTCCAAAGATCAGGGCTTGATCCATCACCGTTATTTATCTCACTGCACCATCCCAGTTCAGAACCTGGCTATATGCAAATCAGTCTGTCCCTGGCCCAGTGCATCATGGGAACAGGGCAGACTAAACTACCAAGCCAATTCTTCACCAGAAAGGAGACAAGCTACCGGGGACCGGTTTCTGGCATTTCAGCCGTCGTCGGCCCGGCTTGCTTGAATCCTGATGGTGCAGTGAGAAAGGGACTCATGTCTGAGTATACCCTGCCACACCTATAGTGGCCAAAAACGATTCAGAAAAGGGGGTGGTGATGAACAGAGTGTCTGAATTAAGCAGACCACTCCTACCCAGTCCAAAGATCAGGGCTTGATCCATCACCGTTATTTATCTCACTGCACCATCCCAGTTCAGAACCTGGCTATATGCAAATCAGTCTGTCCCTGGCCCAGTGCATCATGGGAACAGGGCAGACTAAACTACCAAGCCAATTCTTCACCAGAAAGGAGACAAGCTACCGGGGACCGGTTTCTGGCATTTCAGCCGTCGTCGGCCCGGCTTGCTTGAATCCTGATGGTGCAGTGAGAACGGGACTCATGTCTGAGTATACCCTGCCACACCTATAGTGGCCAAAACCGATTCAGAAAAGGGGGTGGTGATGAACAGAGTGTCTGAATTAAGCAGACCACTCTTACCCAGTCCAAAGATCAGGGCTTGATCCATCACCGTTATTTATCTCACTGCACCATCCCAGTTCAGAACCTGGCTATATGCAAATCAGTCTGTCCCTGGCCCAGTGCATCATGGGAATAGGGCAGACTAAACTACCAAGCCAATTCTTCACCAGAAAGGAGACAAGCTACCGGGGACCGGTTTCTGGCATTTCAGCCGTCGTCGGCCCGGCTTGCTTGAATCCTGATGGTGCAGTGAGAAAGGGACTCATGTCTGAGTATACCCTGTCCACCATAAGCGTGGAAGGGTATACTCAGATGTGAGTGCCTTGCTCATTGCACCATCAGGATTCAAGCAAGCCGGGCCGAAGACGGCTGAAATGCCAGAAACCGGTCCCCGGAAGCTTGTTTCCTTCCCAGTATAAGAATTGGCTTGGTAGTTTGGTCTGCCCTGTTCCCATGATGCACTGGGCCAGGGTCAGACTAATTTGCATATAGCCAAGTTCTGAGCTGGGATGGTGCAGTGAGCTAAAAAACGGTTATGGATCAAGCCCTGATCTTTGGACTGGGTAAGAGTGGTCTGCTTAATTTAGACACCCTGTTCATCACCACCCCCTTTTCTGAATCATAGAAAAATTAGGGCAGATGTTGAGTGACTTCTCAAATATTCTTCTATTTCATTAAAAATTTCTGACATGCAGACTGAAACATGAACTTTCAATACCAGCACCAGACGTCCCTGGTGAGCAGTAGCCTTACTACAGTGATCTAATGAGCAACTAGATTGCTAACATTCTGAAATGATGGCAAATGTGTGACACATTTGATTGCCTTCTTGATGGAATCAAAGTAAAAAACTGAAAGTATTGCCTACTGAGGAGACTGTAGTAAATGAGGAAATTAGGAACCTTCATAGCAAATGTCTCCCAAGATGGCCACCCGAGACAAATGAGCCCAAATGTAGCACAAATATCACCCAGATGTAGCCCACGTATAGCCCAATGACAGTATGTCCCAGAGTGTTCTAAAGAACAACTAGAGCGCTAACAGTCTTACTTATGTCAAAAGTATGGCACACCTGAAGCCATCTTGATTGAAATAAAGTGGTAATACTTAAAACATTTAATCTGCAAAGGAAAAAAATGAGGAGGTTCATTTTGCCATAGAAATTATGATTAGTGCTGCAGAAAGAAAAATTAGGGCACATTTTGATTTCTCAAATCCTCTTCCATTTCATTAAAAAATTCTGACATGCAGACTGAAATATGCACTTTGAATACCAGCAGTAGACTTCCCTGGTGAGCAGTAGCTTTACTACAGTGATCTAATGAGCAACTAGAGTGCTGACATTCTGAAATTATGGCAAATATGTGACACATCTGAATGCCTTCTTGATTATTTCCTACTGAGGAGACTGCAGTAAATGAGGAAATTCAGAAACTTCATAACAAATAAATCTCCCAGGATGGCCACCAGAAACTAAATAGCTCAAATGTAGCACAGATATCATCCAGATGCAGCCCACACACAGCCCAATGACAGAATGTCCCAGAGTGTTCTAAAGAACAACTAGAGCACTAACATTGGTACATCTGAAGCCATCTTGATTGGAATAAACTGGTAACACTTAAAACATTTAATTTAAAAAGGAACACAATGAGGGGGTTCATTTTGACATAGAAATTATAATTAGTGCTGAAGAAAGAAAAATGAGGGCACATTTTAAGTGACTTCTCAAATGCTCTTCTATTTCATTAAAGAATTCTGACATGCAGACTGAAACATGCACTTTCAATACCAGCAGCAGACTTCCCTGGTTAGCAGTAGCTTTACTACAGTGCTCTAATAAAAATGTGTGACAATCTGAATGCCTTCTTGATGGAACCAAGGAAAAAACTGGAAACATTTCCTACTGAGGAGACTGCAGTAAATGAGGAAATTAGGAACCTTAACAAATAAGTCTCCCAGGATGGCCACCAGAGACAAAAGAGCCCAAATGTAGCACAAATATCACCCAGATGTAGCCCACGTGTAGGCCAATGACAGAAGTGTGCAAAACATGTTTTATAATTTGTATTTTTGCAGTTTTATATAGTGTAGACTGGTCAGGTATTGGAGTGCTTTACATGAGCATTGGTTACATCACACAAGGAAAAATTTATTTTGGTTGTAAACATGGGGAGATTAAGTGA
This sequence comes from Lissotriton vulgaris, assembly GCF_964263255.1. Classification (NCBI taxonomy): domain Eukaryota; kingdom Metazoa; phylum Chordata; class Amphibia; order Caudata; family Salamandridae; genus Lissotriton; species Lissotriton vulgaris. Next base: position 553,574,086 of record NC_141693.1, on the reverse strand, counting down.
TTTGACCAGAATCACAGAATGTTGAGCTGAAGCAGAAACTCCAACCTGGTTCCCCAGTTACAAAGTCTGCAGCTCTGGAAGTAACACCATATCCTCTCCCCTAAGTGCAACATTTATTCAAGTGGTCAACTGAAAAAAGAGATGATAAATAATTTAAAAGTGCTTTGTCGCTATTTGAAAACTCAGAAAATATGTCCTCAATTTAGTTTTTTAGAGCACTAACCATAATTTCAATTTTTTAATACATTTTTTTATTGAAGCCAGACATTTTTAACATAGACATAAGATCAATGCATCATTAAACCTTTAAAAGAAACCCCTCCCTTGGGACAAATACACAAAAAATTAATAATACATTAATAATACACACAGCAAGGATCAGAAACATTTACACAATAGTAAAATCCAAAACCACAACCCTGCCTACTTAAACATCATAAACACAGTCTCCAAACCTCAATTTAATCAAAAAAAGTACCTCATACCTTGTTAAATTTCTTAATCCCACCCACCCGTAATGAGAAAATGCATTGACTTTTCTTAATTATTTTCATCTTATGACCCCATTCCAAAACTGAGGGAGTCAAATCTGTTCGCCATTTTTGCAATAAAAGCGACCTAGCTACTGCCATTGCTAAATATAAGAATTTTATCATTGGATCCCTAAAAGGAAGATCAGGATCAAAGCCAAAAAGAATTAATTTATCATTCACAGGCAATTGGATGTCACATTCTTACTCCAAATAGCTAAATAGATCTATCCAAAACGTATACATTTTGGTACAACTCAACATAATATGAGACCAATTAGCTAATGGAAAATTCAGAAACCGAAAACATTGAGAAGATTGGTTGGCATACATTTTTGATAAAGAGTAAGAGGTTCGGTACAACCATTTGCTAAAAAAGAACATCCTTCTCCAATTCGCCCCTCTCAATGTGCTAAAACTGAGTTTATTAATAGTTGACCAAATTTGAGATGACATCTCTAGATTTTCATGGTCCAACCATTTTTTAATTGCCTTCAACTCAAGATCCACTCTCTTGACTGATGCTAGGTATTTCTTCCAGGCGCCTGGCTTTTTTTCTGAAGTCCTGACAAGCAATTCATCAACCAACTGGCTCCTTTCAACTAAATGAGAGACATCTATTTCTGCAGAAAATGTATACAATATGCTATATGAACTTAGCAAAATAAAATCATTAAAAAGCAATTGCGACATTTCAGCTACAGTTAGCCATTTCCCATTTCTCAAAAAATACGAAGCTTTTCCGAATCCGGACGCTGCCCATTTTGATGCAAAATGTACTGATTGTTTAACCCCAGCCAGAGGCAGGATCTCTTCTAACAATGTAGCTGAATAATTGCAGGAATAGAATATCTTCAAAACAAAGCCTGCCATTTTTTAAAAAAACAGTGAAGGCACTTATAGCGAACAAGTTTTGGGGATCTAAAAATCAACAAGGGAGAACGAATTTGGCTGTCTTTACACATTAAATTAATAAAACTATTGCAAAATACATTGGATTGCGGAAAAAATTTAAATTTAGATAAATATTGTGCAAAATACGCATGGTAATAATCCCTGAGATTTGGAAGAGCTAGCCCTCCCTGATCCAGATCTTCCTATAAAGTGCTGAGTGCTATACGAGGTGGTTTTTTTGCCCAAAGGAAGGCTGTAAACATAGACTCTACCTGAGTGAAAAAGGAACCTAATAAAGTGCATAGAATAGTTGAAAAAAGATAATTAAATAACGGAAGAACAGACATTTTAATTAAAGCCACTTGCCCCAGAATAGAAAGATGGAGCAAGCTCCACCGAGAAAACAAACCCTGAACTTTCCTAAGCAGAGGAGTAAAATTCAATTGATATAGATCACTAACAGATTCAGTAAAAAATACCCCAAGATATCTCTTTGGATTAGCGTTGACAGAGGTATGAATATCAGTGTGCAGATCTAAAGCTACCCACCCGCATTGCAGAACTTCAGTCTTCCCTTTATTAATGCGGTAGCCGCCTAAGGCCTCAAAGTCTTCAAAAAGCTGAAACACTTTGGCTTGGACCTCTATTTTTGGTTTAAATAGGAGCATGATGTCATCCGCATACAATTTCAATTTTGGCATTAATGGAACTGGTGGACAAATAACAGCACAGTTCCTAATTGCTATCGCCAATGGCTCGATGAAAAAGGCAAATAGGACTGGCGATAAAGGGCACTCTTGCCTTGTGCCTCGTTTAATTTTAAGTGTCCCTGCCACAGTCGTATTAATAACTACATTGGCTACAGCGTCAGCATAAAGATTACAAATCAAAGATATAATCTGCAATGGAATACCAAAATGCTGCAAAATTGTAAACAATGTCTCCCATACCACGAGGTCAAAAGCCTTCTTGGCATCCAATAATAAAACTAAAGCTGGTATCCTCTGTGTATCAAAATAATCTAACGCCTCTACCAAAAAGTGAGTATTAGTAAATAATTGTCTGCCTGCGATAAAACCATTTGGTCCGAATGGATCAGTTTTACAGCATGCTGATTTAACCTGAGTGACAAAAGTTTGGTGACAATTTTGTAGTCAGAATTAAGCTGCATTAATGGGCAATAGGAATTAGGATCCCTACTATTCTTGCCCTTTTTCACAAAACTCACTATATTCCCCTGTCTAAAAGATTCTGGAACTACTCCTCCTTCTAACATTGAGTTTACCATTTGAAGAAAAAAATCTGAAAATGAACCAAAAAAAACTTTATAAAATTCCGATGGAAGCCCATCCGGAACACAGGCCTTACCATGAGGTAAATTCGTAACAACATCCTCCAACTCTTTCATACAGAATGGACTAGCCATTGATAATTTCTCTATTTCCGAGAGTATCGGTGATTGATTATCATGGAGAAATGTTTCTAATGATGAACCATCCACTATCTGGAGCTTACCATAAATAGACTCATAGGGGCACATGCATCAAGCGATTTTGGAATCGCAAATGGTGCGAATCGCAAAATTCGGCCGTTTGCGATTCCAAAATCACTTTTTGGGATGCATCATTTATTTTTCATTTGTCGCAATTTAAGAAATCGCATTTTTTTGCGATTTCTCAAATTACGATAGCATTTAAGAAATCTCAAATTTTGCGATTGCTTAAATGCTATGCATGATTAATTTTAATTTGCGAATTCGCAATTAGGAAGGGGAAAATTACCATGAAGTGAACCTTCATGGTAATTTGCGAAAAGTTTCAAAAATGCAAAAAAAGTGCATTTTTGAAACTTACATTTTACACACACACTTGCCCTTGGGATGTGTGTGAGTAAAATGTACTTACATGACATTCCAGGGGTGCAGGGGGAGGTCCTTTGGACCCCGCCCTGCACCCTTGAAATTGCATTCTCATTTTGCGATTCCTTAATTGTGAATTCGCAAAATGAGAATGCCTTCCCATTGAGATCATCAGAGTTAAGCAAGAGTACTTTGCCAACCTGACAATGGCTCTCTCCTCTCCCAGGGATCTCTTTAAAATAGTGGACTCGCTTTGTACGCTACAGACGCAGGACCCCGTAGTAAGCACCCAGGAATTCTGCGATGGTATCGCAGGATTCTTTCATTCTAAGATTGCGGACATATATAGGGATCTTGAATTACAAAGATCTGCTACCCCGCCTCCGCCTGTCCCTATTTCTCCTATTATGGAGGAGATCTCTTCCAACACCTCTAAAAGTCTGTCAGAGTTTCCACTGCTGTCCCATCAGGAGCTTGACCTGCTCTTAAATAAGACGAGGTCGGGATCTCCATTAGATCCCTGCCCCTTGAAAGTCCTGAAGGAGTGCAGAGACCCCCTTCTCCCCCCCCCTGCTTGATATCATGAATAGGGCCATGAGAGAGGGCATCTTTCCATCCCAATGGAAGAGTGCGGTGGTTAAGCCACTTCTAAAGAAGCCTACTCTAGATCCCGAGGTGTTTAAGAACTACCGCCCTATTTCTTTGCTTCCTGCGCCGGCAAAGATGCTTGAGACGCATCTGAATCATCATCTGGCGGCATTTCTTGACTCCTCGGGTCTCTTAGACCAATCCCAACATGGCTTCAGGAGACACCATAGCACCGAGTCAGCCCTCACGGTCGTACTGAATAACATCCGTATGGAGGTAGACCAGGGACATTCCACCGTCCTGGTCCTTCTAGACCTCACAGCCGCCTTCGATACCCTATCTCCCTCGGTTTTAACATCTCGTCTGAGGGAGATAGGGGTGGAAGGGGCGGCTTTGAATCTGCTGGCCTCCTTCTTAGACCAGAGGGTACAGAGGGTCAAGCTGGGAGAGTTTCTATCTCCATCCCTAACTGTGCAATGTGGGATCCCACAGGGGTCGGCATTAAGTCCGACCCTGTTCAACATCTATGTGACTCCACTTGCCAGGCTAATTAGATCGTTCGGGATAGAGGTAGTCTCCTATGCGGACGACACACAGATCTTGGTGTCCCTCTCCCACTCTGGTGACCCGTCCCCGGCCAACTTTAGGAACTGTATGCAAGCAGTGTCCCAGTGGATGATTTACAATTCTCTAAAGGTGAATGGGGAAAAGTCTGAGATCTTGGTGTTTGGCTCTAACAATAACATCTGGTCACCTGAATGGTGGCCGTCCTCGTTGGGGTCATGTCCCACTCCTTCAGGATCAGCGCAGAACTTGGGGGTGCTGTTTGAACCTGCCCTCTCCATGACCCTGCAGGTTAATAGAACTGTCGCCACCTGCTGGGGCATTATTAAAATGCTCCGCAAAATAAAACACTATCTGTCCCCTCCGGCGCGGAAACAAGTGGTGGTAGCACTTGTCGCATCGCGACTTGATTATTGTAATGCCCTATACATCGGCTTGAATAAGAGCCTAATCCAATGTCTTCAGACCGCTCAAAATGCGGCAGACAAATTTGTTCTTGACGCTCCTAGATTGGCCTCATCAACAGCAGCCAGGAAGGCCTTACATTGGCTTCCCATTGAAGCGAGGATCACTTTCAAAACGCTCTGCCTGACCCACAGTGCACTCCCTGGGATGGGTGCGGGGGGGGGTCAAGAAACTTCTGCTACCTTATGTCTCAAGCAGACCTCTACGCTCCTCCACTAAGAACCTGCTGGTGGTCCCTCGCTTCCGCAAGATTAGATGGGGTAGAAAGGCCTTTTCTTCAATTGCCCCTAAGTTATGGAATACTCTGCCATGCGACATAAAATATCAGGCTTCCGTCCCCGCTTTTCGAAAAACACTGAAAACCTGGTTGTTCGCGAAGGCGTACCCGTAGATACCTTTCATTTGTTTATACTTTTTGTTTAGGCGCCTTGACGCCCTCAGGCTTGGTTGTGCATTATAAGACTCTTTTCATTTTCATAGAGGCCCATAGGAATCAATGTAAAGCGATTCCTTATTTGCGATTCGCAATTAAGGAATCGCAAATAAGGAAAATTCGGAAATCGCAAAAACTTTTGCGATTTTTTGATGCATAGGAATTTGCGATTCCTAAATTGCGATTCCTTAATTTTCGCAATTTAGGAATCGCAAATTCCTACAATGATGCATGTGGGCCAAAGTGATTGTGCATTATTTACACAATTTTCACTGGGTCATCTATACACGAGATAGTCAAGGGGCAGGTTAATGCTTTAATTTGATTCTTTGCTGCCTGCTCCCTGGCCTGCCACACCAGGAGTCTACCCGTGAAATAGCTCTCCTCATATACCTTCTGACGAGTCTGTTGATAAACAGTTTCACTTTGAGTATATTATGCAGAACTTAGTTCATGTTTAGCCTGATCAAGCTGGCTTTTGTTAGAGACAGAGGGATTGTGCAAAAAGGCCTCATGGAGTACTTGAATCCTATCTTCCAACTTTCTCTTATCCGCCCTAGCTTTCTTTGAACTAGCTTCATCCTTTCAAATAATTAACCCATGAATAAAAGCCTTGAGTGAGTCCCAGACTACATTTATAGAAGCAGATTGATTATTCCGAATTCGGAATTCTTCGATCTCTGACCCCCTAGTTTTCACCCAATCCTCATCATTGAAATATTGTTTATTTAATATCCAGCGTTTCGGGAGCCTAACACCAACTCCGAAGTCTATCTCCAGTGCAAGCATTGCGTGATCAGAAAATCCATTATAAAATAAAATTTTGCTGAAAAAAAGGTAAATACTGAGAGACCCAAAATAAATCAATGCGCGATGAAGAGCGAAACCTACCTGACCAACACGTGTACTTCCCTTTCAAAGGGAACGCTGCTCACCAGGGGTCGTGCAGATCTAAAATTGCTCCATAGTTTTGCTAAACATGGGGAATTCTGGAAGTTTTACAGTCGGAATATGGGTATCTTGCAAAAGAATCACCCCTGGATTTTCAGTTTTTAGCCACATTTCACCACATTTCAATTGCATGCATTTTTTTGTGATTATTCAGACCGTTAACATTGAATGACATCATTTTCAATAATTGCTTATTAGCCATAAGCAAAAAAAACAACACTTTAACCTACCCACCATCTTGCCTAGAGTCATCTTAGTCAATAGATGCATATAATCAACACAAACTCGAAAAAAACTGGCTTCATTTTCCCCCTTTTTATGTTGTGACCCTCCTCCCCCGAAAAGTGGACCTTCCTCCCTCCACCACACCCACCACTTCTCCCTCCCCTTATTAATCCTGGGTGTCATGTAATTCCACCCCAGTGATCCTGCCCCCACCTACCCAGTAATATAACATATTTCATGACACTTTGACAGTGATTAAACCTAACCTTCTCCCTTTTTTTCTCCTTTTTTAGTCTCCTATTTATCTACCTACCAACAACGGAAAGTACAACATTTCTTTTACCTTAATAATCTAACACTTTTTTCCCCTGTAGATCTCTATTTTGTCCTCAGTGTCCTAATACCCCTTATAATTCAAGCAGCATATCTTTTTTAAGCCTTCGGAACTTGTGAAATCTCTTTTAGAAACTCTTGAGCCTCAATTACGTCAGTAAACATAAACAATTTCCCCTTTACAAGGACTCTCAACTTATATTGCTGAGCAATTGTAGCTTGTGCCCCATTCGCTTTAAAGAAATGAAGAATTTTAACGAACTCTTTTCTTCGACGTGCCGCTGCAGCCGTCATATCTGTAAAAATTCGACACTTAGTTGTATCATTTACTGCCAACTGTCGCTGTTGGATCGCTTTCGTTAGAATTGTCAGCGAAATTAATCAGAATGGCGCGAGGCAGTGTAGAGTTTGGAAATGGATGAGCTGGCACACGATAAGCCCTTGTGATCGTAAGATCGCCTTGGAATTCGGGGATACCTTTTGTTTAATGAAAGTGTTCACCCATTGCAGGGGTAGGGAACCTTCCAGTCCTTCTGGAACACCTACTATGCGAAGGTTAGATCTGCGGGAGTGGTTCTCCAACTTTTCCATTTTATTCTCAAGCGCATGCTTGCTTTTAGCTACTGCTTTAACTTCTTGCATAACCGTTGATAACTGATCCTCAAGGACTGAAATCCTTTCTTCTGCCTCCTGGAGCTTTACTGGGAGGCTTGTCATTGTAGTTTCGATCTTCTCCAATCGTAGCTTCAGCGAGGCCAGTTCCGCTTTCTGAGTTATTTTTAGATCTCGTACCTCCTCCAGGATTAGATTCAGCATATCTTTAATGCTCATGCTCATTTGAAAACCCCCCACTGACTCGGACTCTGGATCTAAATTAAAAAAGGAGCTGGCAGATTTTGCAGCTGGAGAAAAAACTCCATGCCCAGGCTCCTTCTGTTGGAGGGGTGACAACTGAGCCAAAGTCGTAGCCAAGAGTATCAATGTACTATGAGGAGCATTGACATTTATAGCCTAATCTGAAACTAGTACGTTTTTGGAAATCTTCAAATTTGTTACAGGCGTCGCACTCTGGACTGAAAGCAAAGCAGTCACTTCGTCATGATGGAGAATCAATCCTGGCAATCCTGGCATGCTTTCTAAGTCAATAGTGGCGTCAGAGTTTAGAACAGCTTGTTCATTACCCGCTGTAGGTTGAGAAAATCCTGTTTCGGGTTCTCCAGCCCCCTCTGTGGGTCCTATCATTCCAGAAAATTCTTTAATGTTCTGCACATTCAGGCCAGAGCCAGAACCAGGAGAGGTAGATTACGGCGTTTTTTTTTGTAAACAGTGAGAATTGTTTAACCTCTTTCATGATGCCTGCTTTTCTTTGCACAGCCAATTCTCCTTCTCGTAACCGCAGTGCAGAACCTGGAGTTGTTTGTTCCTTACTGGATACCCCCACTACTTGGTTTAACTGCACTCTAGCAGCTATTGCTACTGCAGAGAATCCATCCTCCCCCTCAGAGCTTTCAAATGTAGAGTCAAAGCCATGTGGGGAAGGGGCATTTTCTATCCCCGCCAGGCGAGCAGCCTCTTTCGCCTCTTTCACCTCTTTAGCTTGAAGTCGCCGCGTTTTAACCTTAGGGGTAGAGTATTCAATATTTTCCCCATCCTGGCCAATATTTCCCTCTCTTGGACTCTATCCCCCAGAATGCAGTTGGAATTTAATTAAGAACTCTGGCAGCCCTAGTTGAAGAGATTTTCGGTGACCGCTAAAAATCGCTGGAGGGTGCGAGCTTACCCACAATATAATAGCGTAGTCCTCAAATGTCCTGTCTCACTCCCTCGACTGCGGGTGCTGCCACAACTGCCAAATTGCCAAACCAAGCTGCCAATCTCCCACTGACTCTTTTATCCACGCCGATCGCCAGGAAAGAATAGCCGCTTGAGAGAAACACCGCGACCTGCTGCAGAGCACTCTTTTCATTCAAAAGTGACTCTGATACCGATTCCGACTCCAATTCCGCTCCACTTCAATAACGCTCTGATTCCGCTTCGCCGCCGGAATTTCATCCCCTCTCTTTCCGGGGCAAGAGGACGCTGGTGCAGAAAAACGCTGACTTACTTGCCGCGAGTATCATCCGCCATTACTAGGAGGCGGGGCCGTGATCACCCGTGGCTAAGCGGAGTCGTGGTACTCCGCAGCCATCCCTGTGTGTCCACTAACCATAATTTTGGTGCAAATAATACCCTCTCATCTTTGTAATTGTTAAAGGAAATGCTCTAGATATTACAGTTTTGATTACATCAAGATGCCATAAGGCGTGCCACACCTTTGTAATGAATATAGAATGTTAGCAATCTAGTTGTTCATTAGGATACTGTTGAGAGGCAGAGGCCAGGGGCACAGACTCAGACATTTAAAGGCAAGTAGGAGGGTGCAGAGGCAACAATTTGACCACACTGGGCAGGCAGGAAAGGCAGTGGCAGCACAACAGACTATGGAGGGCAGTGTAAAGGGGAGCAGGGGCATCAAGCCAGCAATACAGGGCAGGCATGAGAGGCTGTGGCAATATAATAGACTATTGTGGGCAGAAGGAAGAGGCAGTGGTACTACAACCATACATGCCAACATACCTGATTCAGCCAGGAAAAGCCCACTTTTTTAACACCAAATGGGCTTTATTTGATCTGTCTCCTGTCTACAATCTCCTCTTTTTGAATGTAAGTCAAAGGGGAAAATCAATACCCCAGTTTTTTTTTCAAAATTTCCCTCTTACCAAGTTCAAAATGTTTTCAAGTATGGTACATTGGACATGGAAGGCAGGAGGAATTGGGGTAGGGACATGGACTCGGATAACAGTGGACAGGAGGGACATGGAGAGGTGCACCAACCTGACTATGCAGGGACGGCATCAGGGTCTGCAGCAGCACAATACACCACACAGGGCATGCAGGAGGGGAATGCAGCACAACAATCCATAGAAAGCAATAGGGAGGGGACAGGACCATGCACATGGACAACAGAGAACAGAGGGGAAAGAGGCAATGGCAGCTAGCTAACCATAATGAACATACAGGAGAGAAAGCTGTAGCATAACGGACCATAAAGGGCAGGAGGGATGGATCAGGGGCATTACAATGGAACAGGCAAGCCAGCAGGGAGGGAATGGCGGCTGCACATAGAAAACAGAGGGCAGGGGGCAAGGGGGCAGGGCAGGAGCAGCAAGCTGACCATGGAGGTCAGGCAGGATGGGTACTGGAAGCAAGACACACCATGAAGAGCAACAGTGAGACTATAATGGCATACACACAGACCATGGAGGGAAGGTGGGAGGTGGTCAGGGGCAGCTAGCCGACCACACAGGCAAGGTGGGAGGGGCGTGGCAACACAGAAAACCATGCATGGCAAGCAGGCGGGTTAATGGCATCACAATGGCCATGATGGGCAAGAAGAAGGGGGCAGGGGCATGGACAAAGGACAATGAAGGATAGAAGGGAGGGGAAGGAACTGAGCACAGACAAGAGAGTTCAGGGGAAGGGGCCTCACAACAGGTCACAAGGGGAAGGCAGGAGGAGCACTTGCATCACAACACACCAGGGGGGGCAGAAGGGTGTGGCAGTGAAATGGACCATGGAGGACAGGAGGAAGGGGATAGGGGCATGGGACATGGACAGGCAGGGTAGAGGTTGCAGGGACAGGTTACAGTCATCTGACAATGCCAGGCAGGTGGGAGGGGAGTGGCAGCTCAATAGAACACTCAGAGTAGAAAGGAGCGGAAGGTCCATGGAACAGGGTGGGCAAAATGGATGGAGCAGGGACAGCAAGCTAGGCACATAGGCTAAGCAGGAGGGCAATGACAGGGCATAGAATTGGGCAATGGAGGACAGGAGGAGTGGACTGGGAATTCATGCTAAATGGAGGGCAGTGGCAGCACATCAGACCATGCATGGCCCGAGGGAGGAGGCTAGTGGATGGATTCTGACAATGGAGGATATAGAGGTATTGATGGGGCAGCAAGCTAACTGTTCAGAGACGGAGGGAAGGCCAGTGGTAGAACAATGGCCACACAGGGTTGTAATAATGGAGCAGGGACATGGACTTGGACAATGGATGGCTAGGAGGAGGGGAGGTGGGAGCAACAAGCTTGGGTGGGGGCAGCACAATGCCAGGCCAGGCTCTGCTTCCAACCCCCCACCATCCATTGTGATATGCATCTTACTTAACGTTAAACAAAATAGAAATTTGCTGAAAAAAACAAAGATTACAGGGACATTATAGTTAGACTCAGATTTCACTCATACACAATAGTGAAATTCAACAGTTATAGTTACCTGAGCTAACTATAACTTATGCCCCTGCAATGTACTGCTTATGACCTCAGACATTACATAATTCATGACATAGTCAGTTACATCACTCATGACATCACTCATGACATCTCAAATGAGCTGTTAAATGAAAGGAGCTATAATCACTAGAACTTTATTTAGGGATAGTGTGTGATTCTGCAGTCGTTTCTAGTCTCACAAGGTGCTCTGTTAATATAGAGGCTTTAGAACTTGATGATTCCCTAAGGTTTGTTGGTTTGTACCAGGTTGCTAATAAGCAAATTGAGTTCCACAAAGTTTGTTGGTTTGTACCTGTTTGCTTCTAAGCCAATTGAGTTCTACAGGGAATACGAACCTTTCTCATTTGCAAGAGCAGACACAGTTGACTGTGGCGGTGGCGCTAGAGAGCAGAGAGCAGCCAGAGAGCAGCCAGAGCGGCTAGAGCGGCTAGAGCGGCTGTGAAGGAGAGAGCCAGCGTTGCTAGTGAAGCAGCAAAGCAGCGAAAGAGAAAAGCCGCAGAAGCTGCGGTTACTACGAAAGCCGTGGCTGCGAAACCGAGAGGAGTCGGGTGCAGCTGGGAGAAACCGCAGAAGCCACGAGGGGACCAAGCCTGAGCCAATGCCAATGCCCATGTACAGTGTTTGATCAGTTTCACCAGCAAGCGCAGGGGCGCGCTGTTTCCTTTCAAGCCCTTTCTGCCTGCATGCGAGAGGGCGCGCTGCTCCCTGGTCTTTGGTTGCCACGACCTGTAAGCCCGAGGACGCACTGCTTCTTAATTTTGTTGGCTCTTTTCCCTAGAGCGTGAGGAAGCACAGGCAGTATGTTTTCCCTTCAACCCTGAAAAGAGCAAGGTTGCTCTTACACGCTCTCACACACCGCTGCCTTAAATTACCCAAGGAAATTGGAAGTAAAGAGTGAACCTACGCTGAGCTAATTTTCTGTTTTATATTGAGACTCCACAAAGGTTGACTCACGTGAGTACCAAGGAATTCAAAAATGTATGTCATTTTCTGATGGATTGATTATATCGCTCTATGCAGTAATAGAGTGAGCTATTTGTCCACAAAGTACAACGTAATTGAGGTTTCGTGAGGAAACGCTGCGCTGTTAGTCCAGTCCACGTTTGCAGTTCGCTTAGCCGTTCGCGAGAGGAGGTCAGAGGAGACCAGAGGAGACAGGCTGCGTGCAGGCGTGAGGGATGAGTTAGCGCTGAGAGAACAACGCCGCCGCAGGCCGTAACCCCAGAGACTACTACCACCAGCACCAGGAAAGCCGCGGAGTAGGGAGAATACTACCACCGCTAGCTGCAAGCTGGGATTACTCGAGACTACTCGGTGAGTTGGAGAGCCGGGGCATACGGTGCACACGGTGCATACGGAGTTGGCCGGTGGGCGGGTGCATGAATCCAGGCTGAGTCCTGTGCCCCGAGCCTGAGCCTGAGCTTGAGCCCTGAGCTCCGAGCACCTGCCCCCTGCTCTGAGCTCCTGAGTGAACTACGAGAGAGGCTGCTGCAAGGTGTTTCGGTACACGACCCCCGGCCCCCACAGGTGGGACATCACGCATCACACTTAGCCTACACTTAGCCTATGGCACTTACAGAAACTGGTGCAGAATCTTGTGCGCCGGAGTTCTGCTTCTGTGAGAGGTGGGCTTATGAGAGGGCACGCCTGAGGAGCAAGCGGAGGAGGAGCGAGCGACCAGAAGGTCCTCCGTAGCCTTGACTCCTCCATACTACAACATCCTGAGACACAAGCTTTGCCACGCGGTGAGTGGTGAGCGTGCTGCCTCCAGAGCTTTGCTTGCTCTCCTCGCCCTACCCCCCCTTTTTTGCCAGGTACCGGACACCAGGCACTAGGTCCTACAATCGAGGGGAAGTGCCAACAACGATACGAGGAGAGAGAAGAAGTGGCGGTATTGGCACTGGCACCAGCTCCTGCTCTCTATTTATTTATTAAGCAACTTGTATCGCGCAGACTAAACCCGAAGGTATCAAGGCGCCTACCAAAGTCAGTAAACAGAAAATACAGAAAACCACTACGGGTATGCAAGTGTAAAAAGATGAGTTTTAAGCGCGGATCTAAAAGTTTGCAAAGAGGGGCTAGAACTTACTTCCAGAGGGAGGGCATTCCACCACTTGGGTGCCAGAAAGGAAAAGGCCTTACCTCCCCATCTTACTTTTCTGACACGGGGTACAGAGAGGAGGAGTTTGTGACTGGAGCGAAGATTCCTACTAGGGTTGTGCCGAGAAAGAATGGATCCCATGCTTGTAGGGCTGGGTTTAGCAAGAGCTTTATACACCAGGCACATGGATTTGAAAAGGATCCGGTATTCAACTGGGAGCCAGTGCAGTTGTTTTCGGGCATCAGTGGCAGAGGCACGTTTCGGTAGGTCAAGAGCAAATCTCGCTGCCGCGTTCTGGACCACCTGCAAGCGCTGTAGGTGACTCTTGTTCAGCCCTGCATACAGCGCATTGCAGTAGTCCAGTCGCGAGCCCAGAAAAGCGACAGCAAGTTGCTTTCTTGCCTGGGGTGACAGGAAGTGCCTAATTTTCCTCAGTGTGTGGATAATCCCCCAGCAGGTCGAAACAGTCCTGTTGACCTGTTGGCACATACTAAGGTTGGGGTCGATCATAACTCCCAAGTTTTTTGCTGACAGGGTGGGCTCTGGACATGCGCCCAACGAGTTCGGCCACCACTCCGCCGACCAGATCGATTCCTTTCCTCCAAAAACCATCACCTCCGTCTTCTCCCCATTCAGCTTTAGTGAATTGTGGATCATCCACTGGCCAACTGCCTCCATGCACGATCTAAAATTGGCGGCAGTTGACGTAGCTGGCTGGGAGAGAGAGACTAGGATCTGGGTGTCGTCCGCGTAGGAAACTACCTCCATCCCAAAAGATCTGATAAGTCTGGCAAGGGGGGACACGTAGATATTAAAAAGGGTAGGACTAAGCGCTGACCCTTGGGGGACCCCACATTGCACAGACAGGGATGGAGATAGAAATGAACCCAGCATTATCCTTTGTTCTCTATGGTCGAGAAAAGAGGAAAGGAGTTCCAGAGCAGACCCGCGGACCCCAATCTCCCTCAGGCGAGATGTTAACACCACAGGAGAAAGGGTATCGAAGGCCGCTGTGAGGTCTAGAAGGATCAGGAGGGAGGTCTGACCCTCATCAACTCTGGTGCGGATGGTATCCAACACTATGGTGAGGGCAGACTCGGTGATGTGTTCCCTCCTGAACCCATGCTGGGAAAGATCCAAACAACCCGAGCTCTCCACAAATGCAGCCAGATGTTTATTAAGATAGGCTTCGAGCATCTTTGCGGGGGCCGGGAGCAGTGAAATGGGGCGAAAGTTCTTTAACACCCCAGGGTCCAGAGAAGGCTTTTTGAGCAAGGGTTTTACAACAGCATTTTTCCACTGTTGGGGAAAAATGCCTTCCTTCATCGCTCTGTTCATGATGTCAACCAGAGGAGGAAGGAGAGATTCTCTGCACTGCTTGAGGATCTTTAGCGGGCAGACATCCAGCGGAGAACCAGATTTGGTTTTATCAAGCAGGATTTCAAGATCCTGACAGGAAAGGGGAGGAAAGGAAATCAATTCCTGATGTTGAGAGGATTCCGCAACACTGGGCTCAGGGAGAGCAGGCAGCAGAGGGACGGCGGTCAGGGATTTTTGGACCTCCAATGCAGCATAGATGTCAGCGATTTTTGACTGAAAAAAGGCAGCTATCTTGTTGCACAGGTCCTGAGAAGCAACCACAGGATCCGGTGTCTGAAGGGTCGTAAGGGAGTCGACAATCCTGAAGAGTTCTCTAGGAGATGACAATGAGGAGGTGAGTGCCGTAAAGTATTCCTGCTTGGTCTTAATAACTTCTAGTTTGTAGTTTTTAAGCAGGACCCTATGGGCTTCTCTGTCCTTAGAGGCCCAGCTAGAGTGCCATAGGCGCTCCTGCCTTCTTACTTCCTGTCTCCGAAGCCGGAGCTGTTCGGAGAACCAGGGAGCGGAGGGTCTTTTCCTTGCAGAATAGCAAGACCTTGCGGGAGCAAGCTCCTCCATGGCCTCAGCAATGGTATTTTCAAATAAGGCGACCGCAGTGGAGGTATCTGCCTCCCGAGGAATGGACAAACTAGTTGTCCATGGAAGGAAGGAGTATTCCCTGATCTTTTTGAGGTTCCTTCGCACTTCCAAGGTGCTCGAGGCCCTTCTAGTATAGCCCCGTGCGGGATACAGCATGTTGAAGGGAACGGCCAGATGGTCCGACCAGGAAAGATGGAAGGGGCTGGCAACTGTCAGCCTATGGTCGTTGGAGAAAATACCGTCGAGCGTATGCCCCGCTCGGTGGGTGGGACCGTTCACCAGCTGGGTGAGTCCGCAGGCTGACATTATTTCTACCAGGGAGATCGTGTCGTGAGCCTCCAATAGCTCGAGATGAAAATTGAAATCACCTAGAATGGTCAGATTTTGTCGGCCAAAATAGGGTTCCAGAACCTGCATCAGTTTCAGCCCAAATCCTGCTCTTGGGCCAGGAGGGCGGTATACCAAGATTCCATTAAATGCTGGGTTAGCAGAATCAGACGGAAAAGTATAAGACCTGGAATGTGTCCTTAGGGTCAGAAAGGGGTATCGTGTGGCAGTGAAATTTGTCCTGATATAAAATGGCCAGTTCCTGCTTTCCTGCTTTCAAGCGCCTCTGTGGTGTCCCCCCACGGTGCATTTGTTTCGTGGTCGAATCAGGGGAGGATCCTATTGGGTCTAACAGGAGAAGAGTTGAACAGGAGGGTCTGAAAGGAGAAAAACTAAACTGCTCTGAACAGTACTATACTGTACTATACTGTGCTATACTGTATCGGTGACGCAGGGAGTCAGAGAGACGACGAGCAGTAGCAGCATCACCAATTGTGTACTGTAACCCATCTCCGTGTTGCAGTTATCTGAGTGCTGAGAAAGAGAGAAAGAGAGAGAGGGGGAGTGGGTCACGGGTGGGACCCTCTGTAGTAGTAGTAACTGAGTGTGAAGGGGGGTTAGTCCTATGCCCCCCTGCCCCAGTCTCCTCTCATTCACTGCTGTTGTTGGTTTATCGGTTCACCTGTATTTCCTGTATTTCCTCAGCCGTCATAGTCCCGGTTGCCGGACAGGGGTCAGTGTGTGGTTCTTGTCTGAATCGCCACTGAATCGCCCAGGCCCGGGGCGTGGTGGCGTGGTGTACGGGGTAAAGCAGTTGTGAGCTGCCATTCTACAAGGCGGTGGTATTTGTTTATCGTAGTTTTTGGGTACTCTTTACGTCCAATTGTCTATTTCATCTGTTCTTTTTTATTGTATTCTCGTTTGTGACACTTATTCTAGTATTCTATTCTAGTATCTGGTGTTCTTATCTTAAGTAACCACTAAATATAATGACAGCGAAAAAGCTAAGGTCTGGGCGGTTACTGGTAGGAAGGACTTGTTCAAAAACTAAATCTAATCCCCTACGCAACAAGGATGTTCCTGGTATGTTGTTAAAAGGACAGTGTCAACTTTATAGCTTATGGGAAAGGGGAAAGGACAGAGGCCCCCAAGTGGGACCAAATATTGTAAACAGTAAGGGGGAGGGAGATGGAGATGGAGGAGTAATTGTGAGTGGGAACAGCAACTATGTTGAAATAGTTGAATCATTAGATATGGCAGACGATAAAGAAGCACATACTGTCGGAGAGGGTAGGTCCCAATGTCCCCTGGAACCCCTGAGCCATTTGATCCAAATCCCTGGGGTTCAAAATGGTTCTCAAACCCTCCATGTATCCTCTGGACCTACTTCTAAAATAGTAGAGGTGATTGTGCACAGACCCATACTTGCCCCTGGTGGAATCATAGAAGACCCTCTTGGTCCTTCTCCAGTTGCGGAGGTACGAAGTGATGATTTCACCCTCCCGGATCTAGATCTAGAGCTTTGTAGGAGATATATCGCCTGTGATACCAGCAAGATTATAGAATTGGCAAACACGCCAGTAGTAACAGCCCCTATAGGACTTCAATTATTCTGTAGTACTCCATCTAATAAATCTAATTACTCTCTATCACAGTCCCGCACCTCCACGAGCCCTGATTTAAATATTACTGATATCCAACCCAGTCAAACCACCAGAAAGGATATATTTGTTTCAGACTCTTTGTCATCGTTAGAACATCTGTTATCCTCCATTTTAAAGTTACTTGAAAAATTTGTTGGAGGGTCAGACAGTGTGCTGGAAACCGTAACACAAATACTAAAGGTATTATTAAACAGCAAACAGAGGAGGGAACTTAGTTTAGAAACGGGCTCTATTAAAGTAGGATTGGAAGCGAAGAATGATAAGGTGGTGGAGAGCAGTTTTGAGAATGCTAATTGTGATTCAATCTTAATTGACCACAATGGTATACCCCAAACCGTTGAGCAAAAGAATATAGTGGTTACGATAGAGAAGACTCTTGATTCCTCATTACACCCACTATCAGTTGATTGCACTCATGAGTGTGTTCAGGAAGATAAAATCGAGGTGGTCTCAGAAAAAAGGGTAGATAAGGAGCTATTTCCTATCTTTAAGACCCAAACAAATGAGGAGAGAGAGTGTGTCCTGGATTCATCATGTCTGAGAAAAAAGGAAAAAAATGGGAAACTTAAAAAGAACAGAGGGAAAAAGATGAAATCTAAACGAAGATTTGCAAAAAAGAGGGAAAGGAAAATTTGTTTTAAGGAAGACGTAGAAACCTCCATGGGAAATGATCTTTCCCAGGGGTTATTGCACAATGTATCACAAGATATGAAACAGCATGTCGAAGCAGATCAAGTGATCACAGAGCCCAAAGATCTGGCAATAGGGCCATCGTTGACTTATAATGCCTCCCCCCTAAATACTATACACCCCCAGTTAGCTCCCTATACTATTGTAGCAGAGGGACTTCCAAGTGTTAAAATGGCGGTACAGCAGACGCCTGCTAGCCTAGTTTCTTCAGCACTTAATCCCATGGCTATGCCATTCCCGGAAATGGTAGAAAGAAAAGGAGAATCGAAGTTGCCTAATGACGGTCGCGTAAGGGAAATGATAGATACATTTCATTTAGACTTCTTGCCCCTGTTTGATAGGGATCTTGTATTGAATAGGTCTTCTCTCCTCAAATGTCTTTTGGAGATCGAAAGTTTGAAACTCATTCAAAGTAGCGACTTAAGTTTAGTCTCTATCTTTAAAATAGAAGTTGGGTATATAACGAGGGTAAGGTTTAATTCTAAAATCATTGTAAATCTTATACTCCAATGGTCAGAAGGCCTGCAAAGTAGGGGGATCAATGTCATCCCTTCTGTAGAGAAACCATGAAATAGAGTTCCAGATAACAAAACCCCGATAACTCAGGCGGACTCTGTCACTAGAGCTCGCCCTCTAGAATCCAAGGACTTAAAAATCTGTATTTCAAAAAAGGGAAGACAAGTGAGACTTATAGACCCAATCTCTCTCCCATCCCAACGGAACTCCATAGAGGAGAGCCTACAATGGAATTGGCTACCTGGCGTCCTGTCGAGTAGATCCTGTAATAATCTCCCCCTGCATCCATTCTTTTAGCAATGAACTAAAAATATTATTGTGGAATGCTGCAGGAATAAAGAATAGTAGGGAAAAGCTGCAATTTCTACTCACACTAGATGCAAACGTGATCTGTCTCCAAGAGACTTGGTGCACAGAGAAATTATTACTGGGCAAAGATTACTTTACGTTGGATGGCAGAGCAATCCCATCCAGGAGAGGACATGCAAGGGGCCGGGTGGCTTGCCTGTTGTCTAATAAGATAAAATGGAGCTATGCTTATTACATAGACCCTAGAAACCTTTTTCAGGCAATAACATTGTTCAACGTGGGCAACGCTGGAAAAGGTAAACCATTAATTGTGATAAATGCTTACATTCCTCCAGATGCCTGCCACAATGTTCTTTTAAAAAATGTCCTTTCATACATAAAGTCACTGAAGCAGAACCTACCCCTCATATAATTTTGCTAGGGGATCTTAATTGTAAGATCTCCAATTTTAATCTAGAGATTTTCAGAAATAAGGATAAAGAAGAATCCTTGCAGATTCCTCAAGCGATCTTTCCACAAAACATCAGGACAAATACGAGAGGGACAATGCTTCTCGATGAATTGATCAAAGTTGATTGCATTATAGCAAATGGAAGGCTCCCCTCAGATACACCGGCAAACTTTACCTGTAAATCAAATAACAGTGAATCCATCTTAGACTACGTGATAGTGGGAAGTACCTCCTTCTTCCTCTTGAAAGATCTTAAGGTCTCTAATACTCACCATAGCGACCATAAAGTGCTAACTCTCACTGTAAATTTAAACCCAATTCAGACGGATCCATGGTCATTAAATAGTGATTTGGTCGGCTTTGGTAAGAAAACAGGAAGGTGCCACTGGGATATCAGGGCTATTAGGGGTTTGGAAAGTATTCTAGAGGCCACTGTGGGTAACTGGAACGGCTCTGAAATAGCATGTTTTGCCGACTTTATGGAAACAGTGATTGCAGTTGCAAAAAAGTCGATCCAAAGTAGTAACATTAGAATGATTCCCAGATCTCTACGTCTACTTAATATTGAAATAAATAAATTGATTAGGGAACAGTATCTGACCAACTCCGCCGAAAGATATCGTAGAATTTTACTACTCAAGAGAAGGAGGACTAGGGTGAAGGTTAAGATGAGAAAAGAAAGGGAGGATAGTATATGGATTAAATTGAGGGAAGCTGAGTTGGAAGGTCAAACAAGAACATTCTGGTCTCTTATCGGGGAGGGCTGTGGAGTTAGATCAAAACCACTTCCTATTGAAGAGCATTTATAGGTTGGCAATATCCAGAACCTTTATGCAAGAAACTGGAATGTGATTGATTGTAGTAGAGTAAATAAAGACCCCTCTCCATATGGACCACCTTCTGAAAAAGATATTGAACTGGCCATTAAGGATATGCGCTCCTCGGGGACAATGGGCCCGGATGAACTCCCAATTTCAGTTTTGAAACAAAATAGTGCAATGTGGAGTCTTCAGATTCTGCTTTGCAAATAAAACCGTTCTCCCATCTTGGAAAGGGAGTATTTTAGTTCCCCTCTTCAAGAAGGGAGACCGTGATGCCCCACACAATTACCGACAAATTGCACTTTTAGATGCCGTGGGTAAAGTCTTCGCCAAATGCCTCCTGATGCAAATCAATGTCTGGGTGGACTCGGGTGAAATTCTTCCATTTGAACAGACCGGATTTAGGGGAAGGCATGGAACCATGGATAATCTAAAGGCATTGCAAGTAATAACTGAAAAATATGTTAAGGTCTGAGGAGGAAAAGTGTACGCAGCTTTCATAGATTTCTCCACAGCATTCGACAAAGTAGATCGTCCTTTGCTGTGGAGAAAACTATAGGATCTGGGCATGCCGGCCACCCTTCTGGAGTTGGTTCGAGCTCTCCACACTGATACTTGGTGTAGAGTCTTGATGGGAGGGGAAAGAGGTCTATCCCAAGTTATTACTACATTAAACGGCCTAAAACAAGGTTGCTTGTTGGCTCCCCTATTATTTTCCTTATATATATCTGATCTGATATATCTGATCTATTGATAGTTTGTTTGCTATATGCCGACGACATATTAATACTGGATTTAACACCGAGGGGATTAAATAGTCATCTGCAGGTATAACATGAATATGCAGAGGCCCATCACTTAAAGATAAATGTGTCTAAAAGTAAAATAATGTGCATGCGGGGAAGGAAAAAGTTGAAGTTCGGGAATTATGTTTGGTCTGTTAGTGGACAAAAATTGGAAGTGGTAAATTCATATGTCTTCCTAGGAAAAATTGTGTGTGGAAACTCAAGTGAAAATGCTCATATAGGAAACAATATTAGGAAAGCAATGGTACAAGGTAAAAGTTTAATCTCCCTTTACAGATCCACAGGCTGAAGACACTTCGCAATCCTACTAGAGGTTTTCCGTGCTAAAATCCCAGCGTCCTTGTTGTATGGTATCGAACTACTCGACTTAAGAAAATGGGGCTTTTCAAATACAACAGAAGGCAAAATGTTGCGGAATCTAGCCTCAGTTAACTCTGCCTGTGCTGTTGCGGCTCTTAGGTTGGAATTTGGGCTGCACAGTAGTTGGGTACAGGGTCTCGCAGGGATAGTGCGCTGGGTTACAAGCCTTGTAAAGGGTGGGCCTGGTACATTAAGATCCTTTATTCAGAAAGAGTTATTAGGAACCTTAAATGAGCAATCATTAGTTGTAAAAATTTTTAGAACTGCGTGGACTTGCTTCAATTGGACAAATCAGTACTTTTTACTTTATCATCATATCAGCTTAAGGCAACCTTGAAGCAGGCCACCTGGAAATTAAGTTTTACTATGGACAGGGAAGCACGTATTTTAAAGAGAGGCATTCATCCAGCTAATGATTCTTGCCTGATAAACAAAGTACAATCTTATTTTACTTGGAACCTACCTCATGGAGTATGTCGTTTTTGGCTTTTATTGAGGCAGGGTTCTCTTCCACTTGACAATGTATTGTCCAAATGGTACGGTTCCTCCCCTGTGTGTAATCTGTGCAATAATTCCACCCAGGATGTTACCCATGTGCTCTTTGTTTGTCCGGCTCTTTTATTGTATCGACACAAGTGGATGAGGCCAATTTGCCTGCAACTATCCATTTTGTCTGCCACCGCATTTATAGATGCCATTTATAATCCTCCTAATGAAATGTTTTGCCACAGGATTTTTAACTTTTTAAAATGTTTTTTAGATATATATTAAAATTTCTAAAGGATGTTATGACTATCATCAGTGATTTATAAGATTATGTATATTTGTATATCTTATTTTATTGTTCAAAAATGTATGTTTTATCCTTTGTGTTTCTTCTTATGTGGATCTCATCAGAGTTCCAAAATCATAAATAAATTGAACTTGAACTTGAACTTGTGTGTATATTTACACCATAGGTTTCAGGGGCGTTACAGTTAGGAATTATCATAAAAAAAAAATCTTTGAAATTCACTGAATAAACAATAGGTTTCAGGGACGTTATAGTTAGTTGGACATTTAACTCCTACAAAACCAGAGAAATTTGGGCTTTATGGTTAGTTGTGCTAACTATAACTCGCGTCCCCGCAATGCACTGCTGATGAAGTCACATATTACATCACTCATGACATGGTCAGTGACATGACTGATGTGATGACATCTCAAATGATATCACTGATGACATCATCCACGTGATCATCTGATGCACCTCCTCACACATTAATATAACATTTGATACACCCCCTCTATAATATAGACTACCACTCTCGAAACCATAGGCACACCAATACCAGTTAGTACATGCCCACTCACTGATTCATAGGTCTACACACACATCTACTCACCTATAGTCACTCATACACATAGTCACTCATCAATAAAGCCACTGAAATATGCACTCAAACACCTGTACAGATACTCACACACTGTCACTCACCCATGGTTACTCACACACCTAGTAAGTCTTGCAAAAAATCAATCACACTCCCATTTACTCACCTATATAGCTAAACACACACCACCTCACATTTTCATACAGACACTAACACATACTTACTCTCTTATACAATTACTGACCCACGCACACACTCATTCATACAGCCACTCTCATAAACACTCACTCTGACATATAGTCATTTATATAGCCCAACACTCACATATGCTGCCTTTGACATATGTAGTTACTCACACATGTACCACTGAGATATCTATTCACTCACCAACACACCCAAACAAGCACTCGCCCACACATACAGCCCTTCACAGATGCACTCTTAAAGCCATACACCCAGTGAATCACCTACTCACACATCTATGTACAGAGTCACACACCCCCCACCTGACAGACACAGACACTCAGGCACCCATACAGATACTGAGACAACCAATCATTAACCCATATAGACACTCATGTAGCTACTCACGAACCCATGCAGCCGCTTACATACCAACTGACAGACTGATACAGACATTCACACAGTCTAGTCACTAACCCATGCTTTAGGTAAGACACATTTAATTACTCACTTATACAGTCAGTCACACACCTGCTAAATCATACATTCAGACACTAATACTCCCATTCATTCTTCAATACACCTTGGTGTGTGTGTATATATATATATATATCAATATATTCACTGAAAAAACTATAGGTTTCAGGCCTGATATAGTTAGGAATTAGCATTTAAAAACCTTAGAAATTCACTCAAAAACTGTAGGTTTTAGTGGTGTTATAGTTGGCTGGACATTTCACTCGTACAAAACCATTGAAATTCCTCCGATATAGTTAGTTGTACTAACTATATCTCGCGCGCCACTGGGGCACACACCGCACATCTCTAGGTCCTGTAGAAAATTCTTAGACATTGCTCTCCTCCTTGCTGAGCGCCGTGTGGCATGTCGATGGGGCCGTGGCAGGGCACCGAAGTTCAAGGACTGGCTAGCTGATCTAACCTACTGCCAGGAACAGTTCACTATTTTTGCTGAGACGCTCCGGATCTCTTGTAGGCCTAGAGATGTTTGGGGCCCTTTGACCACATACTTACTTACCCAGACATATGGGGAGGAGGACGTACCCGGGGGGGTTATGCAGACCGAAGATGAAACACGTGTAGCTGATGCCCTACCCATGTCATGATGCTATCTATTGATGGGGTTTACTGTTGCAAATTTTCTATATATGCGACTGCATAGCTATGTATCCTGCACCATATGTTACCAATCATTGTTACTTTGCACGAAATCCTGATTACTGATTACCGTAATTTTTTGGCTTGAACCGAACTACAATACTTATGTGTTGTAAATGTCCTCTGGAACTCACCCCTGTTGAACATGCATAGTGTCCAATCAGGTACCTGTCCCTAAGTAGATCATACTAATGTGCTGCCATGAATTATCTGAATGATGTGATGTAGACATTGCTGTAACGCTCCACACTGCTAACCTCTGTTTTTCTTGTTTTGCAAAAACTACAAATAAAGTTTAAAAAAAACCTATATCTCGCGCGCCCGCAATCCACTGCTGATGATGTCACATATTACATCATTCATGACATGGTCAGTGACATCACTGATGACATCTCAAATGACATCACTGATGACATCACTGATGACATCATCCACATGATGATACACCTCATCATACACTAGTATAACCTTACATCACTCACAGCAAAATACAGAGTACCATATTTGACTCCATTGACACACCAATACAAGTTTCTAAGAACCCACTCAGTGATTCCTAGATCTATACACACATCTAATCACTTAACTACAGATTCACTCATACATGCAGTCAATGATCAATAGAACACTATCAAATATACTTATACACCTATATCGACATTACACACCAGCACACATCCTATTCACTTATAAAGTCATCCTATTCACTTATGCAAGCAATGGATCATTCTTACATTTACTTAGCTATACGCTTATACAAACACCACTTTATCTATTCATCTAGATACTAAATTATACTTAGTGTCTTATAAAATCACTATTACAAGTATACAGTTATCCACACAGTCACGCATACAATCACTGAGTCTTATGTATACTTTTTTATAAACAACTGACACATACATTGCCTTTTATTTTTCTACTTTGTTGGACATGTACCATTAAGAGAGATATTTGCTCATCACCACACCCATAAAGATATTCACTCACCCAAACAACTGTTATAACATGTAGTCTTAACGTCATATACCTACTAAATCAACTATTCACACATCTTTGGGCAGTCACACACCTCCCACCGAACCACATACACATTCACTCTCCCATACAAATACTCATCAATAACTCATATAGACTTTCAAATAGCTAGTACCCAACTGGAGAAGTCATTTTTACAACAACTGACAAAGTGATACAGATGTTCACACAGTTTATTCACTATCCATTATATTTAGAGAGACACTTTAAATTAGTCAAGTAAACAGTCAATCACACTGCTACTAAATCCTCCATCCAGATATTTATATTTATATGTCCACTCATTCTTATATGCAAATTGCTATATATATAATACATATTTAAATAACGAAGCAAACCACATTCACTGGATTATGTCATCAGTGATGTAATCAGTGATGTAATCAGTGATGTCATAAGTGATGTCAGTGACCATGTCATGAATGATGTAATATGTGACATCATCAGCAGTGGATTTCGGGCGCTCGAGATATAGTTAGTACAACTAATTATATCGGAGGAATTTCAATGGTTTCGTACGAGTGAAATGTCCAGCTAACTATAACACCTCTAAAACCTACAGTTTTTTCAGTGGAATTCTAAGGTTTTTTCAATGCTAATTCCTAACTATATCAGGCCTGAAACCTATGTTTTTTTTAGTGAATTTCAAAGGTTTTTTAAATACTAATTCCTAACTACATCAGGCCTGAAACCTATGTTTTTTCAGTGAATTTCGAAGGTTTTGTAAATGAAAATTTTTAAATGTATGAATTGTTATATATTTTTTGGATACTGATTTACAACATGTTTTAAACTATTTATTTTTAGATATTTTATATTTTAAATTACATTGTAATTACATTATACATTACATTACAAAATATACTTTCTCAGATTGAATTACTTTAGTTTAAATACTTTGCAAATAGGCAATAGACTTTTAAGTACAGTAGTTACAGTTATTGCAATGGGCAACACAATTTCAAACACAATGCAACATTAAACTCAATGTCTTTTTCTAGCTAAATGCAATTAGTTACTTTATGGATTACTTTTCTAACCACAGGATTGGATCCTAGATTCAGTCATTGGACATCTTCTGTAAACGGTTGCATAAAAGCGTTTTAGTTACAGTAGTGATTTTTAGGGAATATTATTGTATTTTAATAGTTGACACAGAAATTATTTCACATAGAATCACCAATGTTATCCTATGGGAAGAAATTCACTTTGCAGGTAAGTAGTGTTATCATTACTTTTTCTTGCTCAGTGGTGGATCCTGGTTCCAGCACTGGTGCATCTCCTGTAAACAGTTGAAAGAATGTGTTTAAGTCACATATCACCGCAAGCCCCGCCCCCTACCTTCACCACTGTGCAAATGTGCCCGTAGCGCGTTCTAAGTTGGGGGAATATGTCCCCTTGCAAACTGGGGGTCCCTGGAAGCCAACTAGCCCACCAGGAACCTCCAGTATGCGCCAGGGGGCTGCGTTGCAGAGAGGTGTTCTGAGGCCATGCCCGTTTACACCTCTCTGCAAGGCAGCCCCCTGGCGCGTTTACAGAGGGGGAACTAATTCCCCTTGCATATTGGTGGTCCCTGGGGGCCAACTAGCCCAGTAGGAGCCTCCAGTATGCGCCAGGGGGCTGCATTGCAGAGAGGTGTTCTGAGGCCATGCCACTTTTTACACCTCTCTGCAACGAAGCCCCCCTGGCGCGTTTACAGAGGGGGAACTAATTCCCCTTGCATATTGAGGGTCCCTAGGGCCAACTAGCCCACCAGGAACCTCCAGTATGCGCCAGGGAGCTGCATTGCAGAGAGGTGTAATGAGGCCATGCCTCTTTTTACAACACACTGCAAAGCAGCTCCGTGGCGCTTACTGGAGGTACCTGGTGAGCTAGTTGGCTCCTAGGGACCCCCAGTATTCAAGGGGAATTACTTCCCCCTCTGCAAATGCGCCAGGGGGCGCGTTTGCAGAGTGGTGCAGGGCTTGAGGTGAGGGATTGCAGCACTCTGCAAATGTGCCCCCAAGCGTTTGCAGAGGGGGAACTAATTCCCCTTGAATACTGGGGGTCCCTGGAGGCCACTAGCCCACCAGGAACCTCCAGTATGCACCAGGGGGCTGCCTTGCAGAGAGGTGTAAAAAGGGGTGTGGCCTCTTTACACGTCTCTGCAAGGCAGCCCCCTGGCGCGTTTGCAGAGGGGTAACTAATTCCCCTTGAATACTGGGTTCACTGGGGGCCAACTAGCCCACCAGGAACCTCCAGTATGCACCAGGGGGCTGCGTTGCAGAGAGGTGTAAAAAGGGGCATGGTCTCTTTACACGTCTCTGTAAGGCAGCCCCCAGGCGCGTTTGCAGAGGCGGAACAACTTGAAAACTGGGAGTCTCTGGGGGCCAACTAGCCCACCAGGAACCTCCAGTATGCACCAGGGGGCTGCGTTGCAGATAGGTGTAAAAAGGGGCGTAGCCTCTTTACACATCTCTGCAAGGCAGCCCCCTAGCGCATACAGAAGGTTCCTGATAGGCTTCTTGACCCCCAGGGACCCCCAGTATTCAAGGGAATTATTTCCCCCTCTGCAAATGGGCCAGAGGGCGCGTTTGCAGAGTGGTGCCTTAAAGTTTTTTGTTGGGATCGGCAGGGTACGCGTACCCTGCGCGTATACCGGGATTTAAAAAAAATAATAATAATTTGTGGCCTTGGGGGTCCTTGTGGGATCCTATGAGCAGGCCTAGGGGGTCAGGAACCTCCAGTATGTGCCAGGGGGCTGACTCGCAGAGAGGTGTAAAAAGGGGTGGGGCCTCTTTACATGTCTCTGCAAGGCACACCTCTGGCGCATTTGCAGAGGGGGAACTAATTCCCCTTGAATACTGGGGATCCCTGGGGGCCACCTAGCCCACCAGGAACCTTCAATATGCGCCAGGGGGCTGCATTGCAGAGAGGTGTAAAAAGGGGCATGTCCTCTTTACACGTCTCTGCAAGGCAGCCCCCTGGCGCATACTGGAGGTTGTTGGTGGGCTACTTGGCCCCCAGGGACCCCAGTATTCAAGGGGAATTAGTTCCCCCTCTGCAAATGCACCAGGGGGCTGCCTTGCAGAGAGGTGTAAAAAGGGGCGGGGCCTCATTACACCTCTCTGCAACGCAGCCCCCTGGTGTGTTTACAGAGGGGGAACTAATTCCCCTTGCATATTGGTGGTCCCTGGGGGCCAACTAGCCCACCAGGAACCTCCAGTATGTGCCAGGGCGCTGCGTTGCAGAGAGGTGTAATGAGGCTCGCCCCTTTTTACACCTCTCTGCAAGGCAGCCCCCTGGTGCATTTGCAGAGGGGGAACTAATTCCCCTTGCATACTGGTAGACCTGGGGGTCAACTAGCCCAGCAGGAACCTCCAGTATGCGCCAGGGGGCTACGTTGCAGAGAGGTGTTCTGAGGCCATGCCCCTTTTTACAGCTCTGCAACCAGCCCCCTGGCGCGTTTACAGAGGGGAAACTAATTCCCCTTGCATATTGGGGGTCCCTGGGGGCCAACTAGCCCACCAGGAAACTCCAGTATGCGCCAAGGAGCTGCATTGCAGAGCGGTGTAATGAGGCCACGCCCCTTTTTACAACACTCCGCAAAGCAGCCCCGTGGAGCTTACTGGGGGTACCTGCTGAGCTAGATGACCCCCAGGGACCCCCATTATTCAAGGGAAATTACTTCCCTCCTCTGCAAACGTGCCAGGGGCGCATTTGCAGAGTGGTGCAGGAAGGGGGCAAGGCTTGAGGTGAAGGATTGCACCACTCTGCAAACGCGCCCCCTGGCGTGTTTGCAGAGGGGGAGCTAATTCCCCTTGAATACTGGGGGTCCCTGGAGGCCAACTAGCCCACCAAGAACCTCCAGTATGCACCAGGGGGCAGCCTTGTAGAGAGGTGTAAAAAGGGGTGTGGTCTCTTTACACGTCTCTGCAAGGCAGCCCCCTGGCACGTTTGCAGAGGGGGAACTAATTCCCCTTGAATACTGGGGATCCCTGGCTAGAATTCACAAGTGGTACGCAACTAAAGTGAATACAGAGGGTCATGCTAAAAAAGATAATCCATGCCCTATTACAATAGCAGAAGCAAAATTAGCACACACACTACAAGTGTTAAATGGTGAGAGAGATGAGAACAGCAGTCCCTATGACCAATTTCATGAGAATAATATCCCATTACCAATGAGCGTAGAAAGCGGTTTCAAACCTAAGTCTATTTTTCTGCCACAAATAAAAATTGATGTAATTGACGTCTTTGAGAAAGGCATGAATAAAGAGCTACAACACATAGCCAGCCATACAAAAAGAAAAGGCTGGAACAATACAACACCCGCACAAAGAAAGGCCCTAGAAAACTTAAGAAATGACAATTCCATTGTCATAAAAAAATCGGACAAAGGGGGAAACGTAGTTGTTATGTCAAAAACCAAGTATATAGAAGAGGGTTTAAGACATCTAAGAGACACCACCAATTATAGTAGAAGCAATCGTATGGAATACGAACAATCTTTGAAAAATTTTAACACTCAGTTAAATGAGTGGAAAACAAGAGGTTTGATCGAAAGTGAAGAATTTAGGTTTTTAGACTGTACATATCCTAAATTGCCAGCCTTGTATCTTCTTCCGAAGATTCACAAGGACGCCAATAATCCCCCAGGGAGACCGATAGTTTCCTCACGAGGAAGTAATCTAGAAAATGTGTCTAGATATGTAGACCACTTCCTCCAGGGACCAGTTCAAAAACTACCGGCATATTTAAAAGATTCAGGGGATTTGCTGAGAAAAATAGGAAATTCAGACTGGGAACCAACCTACTCACTGTTAACATTAGATGTAGTGGGATTATACACATGCATCCCACACCAACAGGGGTTAGATGCATGTGAACACTTTCTATCAGAAAGATCCATCTCTTATGCGGAACACACACAGATGCTGCTAGAAATAATGAGAACCTGCCTTACCCAAAACTTCTTCCTGTTCGACAATAAAATGTATAGTCTAAACCTGTGTACTTGATTGGGAACATGTTTTGCACCATCTTTTGCGGGGCTGTTCATGGGCCTGTGGGAAAAAGAAGTGGTGCACAGAATGCCCATATACACTGAGAAAGTCGGCCGATGGTTAAGATACATCGGCAACATTTTTGTCATATGGAGAGGAACAGAGTCAGAAGCAGTTACCTTCGTTGAAACCCTAAATAAAAATCAATATAACTTGAAATTTATGAGTCATTGGGGAAAAGACAGTACGGAATTTCTCGATTTGAAGCTAAGAGTCACCAATAACAAACTAGAGAGCACCTTGTACAGAAAGAGCACGGCAGGGAATAGCTTACTTCATGCCCAGAGTTGTCACCCTAGCGCGCTCATCAGAATTATCCCGATGGGAGAACTATTAAGGGCAAAGAGAAATTGCAGTACACCGCAAGGTTACATAGAAGAGGAAAAACAGATGTCTGACGGATTCAGAAATTAGGGTTATTCAGAAAAGATCATCAACAGAGCAAAGAGAGCAGTGGCAGGAAAGGACAGAGAGACTTTGCTCTTAGAAAGAACGAATAAGGATAAGGAAGAGAATACTATCCGATTTATTACTACATATAGTAATCAATCATACATGATCAGAAAAAGTCTGACTACATTTTGGCCAATTCTGAAAACTGACCCAGACATCACAGATTATGTTGATCTATTCCCGCAATTGACTTTCAAAAGGACAAAATCATTAAAAGATCAAATCTGCAAAGCAGTGGAAACCAAAAACCCCAAAATAGTTGGAATACAAGGCTTCTACACCTGCAGAAGCTGTAAAGCTTGCAAGAACAGTCGCAATAAGAAAGAGGTAACTCTATCTCGAGAAGCTGAAAAATTCCAAATAAAAGAACACACATCCTGCAACACAGAATTTGCGGTTTATGCTCCATTCTGTCCATGCAACATGAGTTATGTGGGCAGTACCATCAAAAAGGCTAAGCTCAGAGTCCTGGAACATTTA
This sequence comes from Lissotriton vulgaris, assembly GCF_964263255.1. NCBI lineage: Eukaryota > Metazoa > Chordata > Amphibia > Caudata > Salamandridae > Lissotriton > Lissotriton vulgaris. The sequence goes on along the minus strand of NC_141693.1, from coordinate 553,543,162 downwards.
CGAGCAATAAAGAATGGCGATAAGTCATACCCGATCGCCAGACATTTTCAAAGCCAGCATAAACAGGAAACATCATTACTAAGCTTCTGTGTGTTGGACACAATTAAGTTTGATGAAAGAGGTGGGAATAGAGTCCAAAACCTAAGGAGGCTAGAGTCAAGAATAATCATTCAGTACAAGACAATGACCCCCTTAGGGCACACACATATATATATATATATATATATATATATATATATATATATATATATATATATATATATATTACCTACTGGCGGTTGCCAGTAGGTAGTTATAGTTAGGATTTTTTTCAATGTTAAATCTCAAAATTCTATTTGGAATAACTTTGGCGCCGGTTGACGAATCTGCCTGAAAATTTCCTGAAAATGGCCTCGCGGGGTTCCGGTCCTTCCCTGAAAGTTTGGGGGGGATACGTTAAGCGGGGGCCGAGATAAAAGGGGGTCCCAAAACGCATTTTCCCCATGTTAATTTCCATAGGGCGGTCGATTTCACTTTTAGCCCGAACGGCTGAATGGATTTCCACGAAACTTGGCAAAATTGTAGGGACTGGTAGCCCGATGTGCCTTTGCTATGTCTCAAGATATGTGCTCCAGTGGATTTTGAGTAATTTAGGTTCAAAAAAATATATATATCTATAGGCGCTCTCCGGTGCGCGCACCGGAGAGCGCTCCAGGCGCGACACGCGACTTGCGCGCAGAAAGCTGATTGGCTCCCTGGTGACTGTAAACATTCTAAACAGTCCGGAGCGGCCGTCATTTTGTGTCTCGGTAGGATCGAGACACGAGAGGTGGCCAAAACAAAGGGGGAAATGACCATAAGGGGGCAGAGTAGACACTCCCTGTACCCCTAGGTTTGATGTGGGGGCCATTAAAGGGCCCCGCGGGGTCTCACCCCCTTTTTTTTTTTTTTTCGATTTTCGCGGGGGAAGCGCCTGGTGCGCGCACGGGGGAGCGTATCGAGGAGGGTACTATGGAAAAATAATCACTTTAAAACATTGTATGTTTATTAATTGTTTTTTTTTTATTTTTTTATTTTATGTAAGTACCTACATGTAGGTACTAATGAAGAGACTTAAATTTAATGTTCACCATCTTCTTTGTAGACATCTTGCATGTTGTTATTGTATTTTTTGTGGTATATGGAATTCATAACATAGTCTGTCTGGAAAGGAGAAACAGATCTTTTAAGCACTCCCTGAGAATTTCTAGGGGATCATGAGTAGTCTATCCTGCTCACTTATGAAAATGAGGTGTAAAATATTCATATGAGATAATATAGTGGGAGAAAGGTAGTAACTATGAGTAAACTTACTATGTAACAGAAAAATAGTTGAACAGTATACTATAGGTCTCACTTTATATTTTAAACATTTTTGGTAATACTTTATGAATTACATATAAAAAAGAATATTGTCTGAAACAATTGAAATTATTAAAGATAAATTTATTCCTCTGATTCTTTTTCATAATTTAATAAAATTTCTAACATAATATTGTCCGGAATTTCCTCATAATTATATGTACATGATTCAATTTCTTCCAAACATTCTATAAACTGTTCATCCAAAGAGTCATCCATGAAATCAACTTCTTTTTTTTTCATCTTCTGGTTTTTCCACCTTTACTTTGATAGAAGTATCATTTGCCTTATTTTCTCCTTCCATTTTCTTTCTGAAAATTGCATACAAATTAACTATATTAGTAGAGCTAGGGTACTGTATACCAGAGAAGCCTAACTCAATCCATAACTATTACAGAGAAGTCTATCTCTATCTCTAACTATTAAAGAGGGATAGCATATCACTAACAGAATATTTTTTCAGAAATAAACTTAAAGTGTACAATATACTTCCATAATTAGAAGTTACCTTAGAGAAATTAGTTGAAGTTGTCAGTGAAATTTGTTTTCAAGTGTACTTCTGGAAGCAGTAGTCAAAATGGCTGTGTTTCCCTCTCTTCTTTTATATATATTCTTGTACTTAACCAATCAAACGTCAGGAAATAATCGTAGAAAATGAAAGATACTTTTTAATTGGTTGTAAATTCTAACATTACAAGTGTGTTTTTGTCATGTAATTTACCTCAGGATATTTAGACAGGCCTGTAGCCTAAATGTCTCAATGGAATTTCACCAAATTTGGGCAAATGGTAGGGACTGCTATGTAGTAGGGCCTATTCTATATTTGATGAAAGTGTCTCCAGTGGTTTTTTTGTAAATTGCTTTCCCACCTTTTTTTATCGAGCGCTTAGCGGTGCGCGCTCCTTTACGCGCACTGGCAGCGTTACGGGAGTCCTCCATTTTGTGTTTCGGAACAATCGAGACACAAGATGGAGGGTAAACAATGTTCGGAATGGATAGAAGGGGGAACTGTAGAGACTTCTTGACCCTCTAGGTTTTCTGAGGGGGGCTTAGGAGGCTCATAAACGTAAAAAAAAAAAAATAATTCTTTAATTTTCCACGGGGGTAGCGCCTGGTGCGCGCACCTTTAAGCGTACCCGAAAGCGTACTTTGGTGAAAAATAGTGAAAAAAGTTAGAAAAAAATAAACGCTTTGAATGATCAGAGTTAGGGTAGCTCTGAAAAGAGCTTTTGGGTTCTGTGGTTGATTTAGGTACCTACAAGTAGGTTCCAATACACATTCTTAAATTTAGGAGGAATATTCTATTCCCCTCATCTGAGAAGTGCACTCCATCTCCTCTGTAGATGTCTTGCATGTTGTAACGCAAGTTATTATTGTATATTGAACCCATTCCATAGTCTCTCATGTAAGCAGAAACAGATTTATTTACATGTTTCCGTGCTTTCTCAAATTGTGGACCAAATTGGTTGGACCAGTTCCATTTCTGTCTTTGGCATATATTGGAATATACCAAGGCAGTGTGGGGAAAAAGTATCATCAATTGATGAAAGGTGTCCTTTAATAGCATTTCCAGACCTACCCCAGTTAATGTGCCTAGATCGTTTCCACCACAGTGCACAATTATAAGGTCAGGTTCTGGCAGATGCAAAAAGGTTTTCACCAATGGTATCAATTGGTGACATTTTAATCCTCTGTGGCCAATCCACTTGATTTCCACATTTGATAAATCAAGGTTATGAAAATTTCTGCTAGCTGCATACCTTTGAGCCCAGTGGATGTAGCTATGTCCAATAATCCAAACAGAGTACATGATGTGAGAAGGTTCTGGTCCAGTCAGATGAAGTGTGGGAATGAAATGGCAGTTGGAACAGTAGGAGTTTACAAAAAAATAATTGTGGAGTTTCTCTGCTCTTGAATCACAAGCAATGATTGGTGGATTCAGATAGTTGAAAACTGAAAGTTAGGGTGCATGGTTATGTTGTGTGAAAGGAGCAATTTGAATGGTTTAAAAAAAGTCACCAAAAGCAAAAATACCCTGTATAGGCTGCTGTATTGACAGGTCAAACATCCTTGCTGAGTTAATTTGCAACATTGTAAGATAAACTTTTGAACCTTACAGTTCAGTTAGGAGGGAGTTGCTATGGTAACAGATAGAAAGGTTTGAGAGGGGGATGGGTGTTGGTTTGAAAATAGTGAGGGAAGAGTTTTCATTGGTTGAATTAAGGCATATGTGTACAAAGATAGAGATTTTCTATGCCAGTCTTGGTTTCAGTGTATTGAGAGCACACCTTTTCCTCTGCTAAAGAAAAATTGGTGTGTGTGTCTGACACTGTTTTCAATCTCCAAAAGCATTTGTAAAGGTAAGTAATGATTCATTTAATTTAGATAGAGATTTATTTGCTCTATGGAGAATATTTGGAAGCAGATAGTTTTGTTTTAGAAGTGAAATTGTATGTTAGTATATAAGTCCTGCGCAGTGTTTCTTACATGTTATTTAAAAATCGATTTTGGGTGCAAATGAATGGTATTTTTATTTGGCCTTTTTTTATGATTGCCATGTGCAGTTGATGCATCACTTTAAACATGGGTAATAAGTGATGCACTGGTGGCGCAAGGCCTTTATAAATGAGGCCCTGACTTTGTTTGATGATATTGAGTGGTTGTACTTAGGTTCTGCGCAGTGTTTCTTACATGTTATTGAAAAATCGATTTTTGGGTGCAATTGATTGGTATATGTATTTGGCCCTTATTTATGATTGCCATGTGCAGCTGATGCATGACTTTAAACATGGGTAATAAGTGACGCACTGCTGGCGCAAGGCTTTCATAAATAAGGCCCTGACTTTGTTTGATGATATTGAGTGGTTGTACTTAGGTTCTGCGCTGTGTTTCTTACATGTTATTCAAAAATCGATTTTTGGGTGCAATTGATTGGTATATGTATTTGGCCCTTATTTATGAATGCCATGTGCAGCTGATGCATCACTTTAAACATGGGTAATAAGTGACGCACTGGTGGCGCAAAGCTTTCATAAATAAGGCCCTGACTTTGTTTGATGATATTGAGTGGTTGTACTTAGGTTCTGCGCAGTGTTTCTTACATGTTATTTAAAAATCGATTTTTGGGTGCAATTGATTGGTATATGTATTTGGCCCTTATTTATGAATGCCACGTGCAGCTGATGCATGACTTTAAACATGGGTAATAAGTGACGCACTGCTGGCGCAAGGCTTTCATAAATAAGGCCCTGACTTAGTTTGATGATATTGATTGGTTGTACATAGGTTCTGCGCAGTGTTTCTTATATGTTATTGAAAAATCTATTTTTGGGTGCAATTGATTGGTATATGTATTTGGCCCTTATTTATGAATGCCATGTGCAGCTGATGCATGACTTTAAACATGGGTAATAAGTGACGCACTGCTGGCGCAAGGCTTTCATAAATAAGGCCCTGACTTTGTTTGATGATATTGAGTGGTTGTACTTAGGTTCTGCGCTGTGTTTCTTACATGTTATTCAAAAATCGATTTTTGGGTGCAATTGATTGGTATATGTATTTGGCCCTTATTTATGAATGCCATGTGCAGCCGATGCATGACTTTAAACATGGGTAATAAGTGACGCACTGGTGGCGCAAGGCCTTTATAAATAAGGCCCTGACTTTGTTTGATGATATTGATTGGTTGTACATAGGTTCTGCGCAGTGTTTCTTATATGTTATTGAAAAATCGATTTTTGGGTGCAATTGATTGGTATATGTATTTGGCCCTTATTTATGAATGCCATGTGCAGCTGATGCATGACTTTAAACATGGGTAATAAGTGACGCACTGGTGGCGCAAGGCCTTTATAAATAAGGCCCTGACTTTGTTTGATGATATTGATTGGTTGTACTTAGGTTCTGCGCAGTGTTTCTTATATGTTATTGAAAAATCGATTTTTGGGTGCAATTGATTGGTATATGTATTTGGCCCTTATTTATGAATGCCATGTGCAGCCGATGCATGACTTTAAACATGGGTAATAAGTGACGCACTGGTGGCGCAAGGCCTTTATAAATAAGGCCCTGACTTTGTTTGATGATATTGATTGGTTGTACATAGGTTCTGCGCAGTGTTTCTTATATGTTATTCAAAAATCGATTTTTGGGTGCAATTGATTGGTATATGTATTTGGCCCTTATTTATGAATGCCATGTGCAGCCGATGCATGACTTTAAACATGGGTAATAAGTGACGCACTGGTGGCGCAAGGCCTTTATAAATAAGGCCCTGACTTTGTTTGATGATATTGATTGGTTGTACATAGGTTCTGCGCAGTGTTTCTTATATGTTATTGAAAAATCGATTTTTGGGTGCAATTGATTGGTATATGTATTTGGCCCTTATTTATGAATGCCATGTGCAGCTGATGCATGACTTTAAACATGGGTAATAAGTGACGCACTGGTGGCGCAAGGCTTTCATAAATAAGGCCCTGACTTAGTTTGATGATATTGGTTGGTTGTACATAGGTTCTGCGCAGTGTTTCTTATATGTTATTGAAAAATCGATTTTTGGGTGCAATTGATTGGTATATGTATTTGGCCCTTATTTATGAATGCCATGTGCAGCTGATGCATCACTTTAAACATGGGTAATAAGTGACGCACTGGTGGCGCAAGGCTTTCATAAATAAGGCCCTGACTTTGTTTGATGATATTGATTGGTTGTACATAGGTTCTGCGCAGTGTTTCTTATATGTTATTCAAAAATCGATTTTTGGGTGCAATTGATTGGTATATGTATTTGGCCCTTATTTATGATTGCCATGTGCAGCTGATGCATGACTTTAAACATGGGTAATAAGTGACGCACTGCTGGCGCAAGGCTTTCATAAATAAGGCCCTGACTTTGTTTGATGATATTGATTGGTTGTACATAGGTTCTGCGCAGTGTTTCTTATATGTTATTGAAAAATCTATTTTTGGGTGCAATTGATTGGTATATGTATTTGGCCCTTATTTATGAATGCCATGTGCAGCTGATGCATCACTTTAAACATGGGTAATAAGTGACGCACTGGTGGCGCAAGGCCTTTATATATAAGGCCCTGACTTAGTTTGATGATATTGATTGGTTGTACATAGGTTCTGCGCAGTGTTTCTTATATGTTATTGAAAAATCTATTTTTGGGTGCAATTGATTGGTATATGTATTTGGCCCTTATTTATGATTGCCATGTGCAGCTGATGCATGACTTTAAACATGGGTAATAAGTGACGCACTGCTGGCGCAAGGCTTTCATAAATAAGGCCCTGACTTTGTTTGATGATATTGATTGGTTGTACATAGGTTCTGCGCAGTGTTTCTTACATGTTATTGAAAAATCGATTTTTGGGTGCAATTGATTGGTATATGTATTTGGCCCTTATTTATGATTGTCATGTGCAGCTGATGCATGACTTTAAACATGGGTAATAAGTGACGCACTGGTGGCGCAAGGCTTTCATAAATAAGGCCCTGACTTTGTTTGATGATATTGAGTGGTTGTACTTAGGTTCTGCGCTGTGTTTCTTACATGTTATTCAAAAATCGATTTTTGGGTGCAATTGATTGGTATATGTATTTGGCCCTTATTTATGAATGCCATGTGCAGCCGATGCATGACTTTAAACATGGGTAATAAGTGACGCACTGGTGGCGCAAGGCTTTCATAAATCAGACCCTGACTTTGTTTGATGATATTGAGTGGTTGTACTTAGGTTTTGCGCAGTGTTTCTTACATGTTATTCAAAAATCGATTTTTGGGTGCAATTGATTGGTATATGTATTTGGCCCTTATTTATGAATGCCATGTGCAGCTGATGCATCACTTTAAACATGGGTAATACGTGACGCACTGGTGGCGCAAGGCCTTTAAAAATAAAGCCATGAGTTGCTATTGTATAAACTTAAATATGTTGCAATTTATTGTTTATATTGTTTGCTTTTTAACATTACTTTGTTGTTTGCTAATAGTGGTCTTTCATGTGTTTTTTTAACAGAACAACAGATTCAAATCAACTTCTGAAAAGGAAGCAAAAATGCCTTCAAGGCAAAGAAATATCAAAAATACCATACGGAAAAGGAGAACATCAACAACAGACTTTATGGAATCCTCTTCAACAAGTACTTCAAAAAACACCAGAAAAGCTTCTGGTAAGCCAATTAAGTCTTTTCTTCGCAACATATGTCGTAGGAAAAAAAATGAAATTGCTAATGTGAATATACAGAAAAAGTCAACAAATCTAAAAAGGAAAGAGAAGCCCACAAAAAATGTTTCCATTGGACCAGGAGAGAAGAGAATGGTTAGCAATAGAAGGGTAAATGTTTTTAGGGACATTCGTAGGCGAATGTTTCGCAATAGGGTAGTTTTAAATTTGCTAAAAAATGATAAGAAAAGTAAACTAAAAGCTGCTTTTTACAAGAAAAAGAAAAGTGTAGAAAAGATTGTTGATCAGGCTTTTGAAGTTAAGAAAAAATTATTTATTTTAATAATCAATAGAATTAGGATACTTAATAAGGCAATGGATGTTTTCAAATCGAACAGTAGATGGAAAAGAATTATTAATCGGAGTAATTTTTGTGAAGTATTTTCTGGTGAATGGATGCATAGTTCAAGTTCTGAGCCTTTTTTTAATGAGGAGAGTTACTTTCAGGAAAATGATTTGGTGCATGCAGTTGACACCAGTGGTCGTGCATATGAGGTGAAAGATAGTTGTGTGATGGAAAAAGAGAAACTTGTATCTAGAGATGCAGAAGAGGTGTTAGCTGATGAAGTTTTAGGGAGACGTACTAAGGGTCCAGTGTACACATGGAAATGCAGTAGTATTTGTAGTGTGCGACAGGAATCAATTGATTTGCTTCGAAATTTCTTACGTACATATAGTAAAAAAAGTCTCAAACAAAAAATGAAGATCCTGCAAGAGTTAGATCCTTGCAGAGTGAGAGAAAGCACAGGTTTGCAAGGGCATTCACTAGCATGTCTTTCTAGAAAAGTTTGTCGGAGTGTTTTTCATCATTTTAGGATGTTAGCAGTGCATCATAATAACGTAAGGAAATTAGTGAGGAAGTTGTATTATGCAAAAAGTCCTGCACTTAAGCTTAAACAGTTAAATAGTGCTCTTTTGCATGGATCTGAAGTGGATGTGAAGACTATTTGTGAAGAAATTGAGTTTTGTTATTTTGGGAACAAAGAGGACAGTGTAGAAATAGATATAGTAATGGATGTTAATGCAGAAGATAATGGACAAATTTCAAGTATTGAAAAGTTTGATGAGGAAATTATCAAGTTTAAGGTGAAATCAAGTGAGAGGCCTAATGTAACTTGTGTGTGTTGTCGACGGACTCATTATAAAATTCAGACTAGGTTAGTTGATTTATATGCAAAAAGTGAATTGGAAAATAATAGTGAATGGGAGGATTTTGTAAGTTATTTGTTGGTGGAGAATTCTTTTGATTTGAGTTTGAATCAGCGTATTTGCAATTATTGTTTGAAAAAATTAAATGAAAATAGAATGCCTGCAAGAGCAGTTTATAATAATCTTCAGTTGATAGATATTCCTTCTGAATTGATGGATCTAAATACTTATGAATCTATTTTGATTCAATGTGTCCATCCTTTTCAGGCTATTGTACGCATGGAGCCTAAGACAGGGAAATTGCCTCCATCAGATTTACTGAGAGGATTAAAGGGAAGAGTTGTTTATTTGCCTCTAGATGTAAAGAAAAATATTAATACAATTGGTGTAGAAAGAGTAGAAGAAGATCCTTTAGTTATTCTAGTTAATGGGGTTCCAACAAAGAGTAAGAAAATTTGGCAAGATTTAGTGGATGTTAAAAAAGTCAAGAAGGCAACGTTGTATTTAGTTAAAAACAATGAGTACTACAAAAATGTAAGTGTTGGAGTAGAGGAAACAGCTACAGAAGAAGATAGTGATTCTTCAGTTGGTCAAATTGAAAAAGTTGATGTGTCTAGAACTGAAGAAATATATGAACATTATACTGTTCATCCTTTGCATTCCAAAGAAGTAATGGGAAATGCAATTGACTTGTTTCAAATGAAAGCAGCAAAAGGAAGTCCCATTAGTGTATGGGAAGAAAGTTTGGAAGCTCGTTGTTTTCCACAATTATTTCCAACAGGTTGTGGTGGACGATATGATGATCGACCAGTTCAAATTCCTGCAGCTGAATACCGGACTCTAAGATTATATGCAGAAGATCCAAGGTTTCGTCAATGCATTCCATATTTATTTCATCTACTGTTTGAAAGTGATTTGTCTGGGCTTTCTTATGCAGTTAATCATATATTAAAAAGTGGACCTCATTTGCAGAATGTTTGTGCAAGGGACTTTATGGAGAAAGTTAATCTGCAAGACAGTATTTTGGAATCTCAGCTAATCAATCTCATGGCATGTCAACGTGGAACCAACGAGTATTGGTTTCGTCGTCATGGAGAATTGAAATGTATGCTAAGAAACTTAGGAACTCCTACATGGTTCCTCACTCTTAGCTGTGCTGAGTATGCATGGGACGATTTACTTCAATTTCTACGAGAGGCAAATGAAAACATACCAAATATAGAATTGAAAACACCAGGAGAACTGTGTTCTTTAGATCCAGTGAATGTTTGCAGATATTTTAATCATAGATTTGAAGCTATGATGTCTTTTATTACCAACAAAAAAAATCCTCCCCTTGGAGAGGTTTTGGATTTCTTTTGGAGGAAGGAATATCAAGCGAGAGGTGCTCCTCATATACATATGTTGTTGTGGATTAAAGATGCACCCAAATTTGGATCAGATTCAGATGAAACAGTGATGAGTTTCATTGAAGAGTATTCAACATGTGCTGTTCCAAAATCTACTGAAGAAAACAATTTAAGGCAACAAGTTTTACGTTTTCAATCTCATCGTTGTGGAAAGTACTGTCGTCGAAAATTTAAAAACAAGGAAAAGTACTACACGAAATGTCGTTTTGCATTTCCTCGACCAGTGATTTCTAAGGGAAGAGTAAATAATTTGATGTCATCTCTACGACATACTGTGACGAGAAAATCTCCCAAAAACACATATAATTTGAAAAGAAATGAAGAATCTAAGTACATCAACGATTACAACCCAGTGATTTTGTCCATGTGGAATGCTAACATGGATATTCAGTTCGTTGCTGACAACTCTATTGCTGTGGCTCGATATGTGACATCTTACATCACCAAAAAAGAAAAGACAGAACTGAAGGAAATGTGGGAGGACATTTCACATGAAAAGAGTCTAAGCAAGAAATTATACAGTTTCAGTCTGAAGATGTTGTCGCATCGAGAAATTGGAGCATATGAATGTTCTGATCGGTTATCATCAGCAAGTCTCTATGCCAAATCAAGAACAATCATTTGGGTGAGTCTTGGTCTTGCTGCAACACGAAACCGAGTTTTGAAATCTGTACAAGAAATTGAATATTTGGCGGAAAAAGAACCAAACAGTACAGATATTTTGAAGACAAATATGTTGGATACATACTATCCAAATAGAAGTACTCACCTTGAGAACACATGTTTGTATGAAGTTCTTCAAAACTACAGTTATAAGAGGAACATCACAGAAGATATCAATAATGGAAAATATGCACTCATTGGCTATGAAGGATGTCTAGTGAAGCAGAAAAAAGGCCATTTGATTAATCATCGAAAATTGAGTTGTGAAGTTGTAGACAAAAGAGAATTTTACTATTTAGCTCTTTTGCAACTCTTTAAGCCATGGCGTACAGAAGAGGAACTACTTGGAGATTTTCTCTGTTATGAAGACTCTTTTAATGCAACTAAGGATACCATAGAATGTCCTATTTTTCTAAATTATCTGCAAATGTTGAATGAAGAAATGGAGCAAGAAACCACAATTGCTGAAGAGATAGCTAGAAACAGTTCTCAAGATAGTCAGAGTTCTACTTCATTGAGCCAGGATCCACTAGGAGGACCAATTATCCAAAATGAAGCTGCCACTGCCATGGATGAGGTGGAAAGAGCTATGGAACAAGCTCAAGAGGATGGAGTTAACTTAGAAGATTTGGTAAAGCAACTAAACATTGAGCAGAAAAAGATATATGATGAAGTCACAGAGCAGATTGGACATGGATTCAGACATGAGAAAAAAGAGTGCTCATGTATATTATTTGACCCTGTCCGACTGTATGTAAGTGGAGAAGCGGGGACAGGAAAAAGTTTTCTAATTAAAGCCGTTGCAAGTTATCTGCAGAAAAGGACTGATTCACCACTGTCTTGTGTTGTAACTGCTCCAACTGGTCTGGCAGCACATAATATTAAAGGGATTACTCTACATCGTTTATTGATGCTGCCAGTTGAACATGATAATAAATTGCATTACAACAAGCTATCTGGAGATGCGTGTTCTGAAGTTTCAAGAGTCTTGAAGAAAATGAAACTTCTTATCATAGATGAAGTAAGCATGGTCTCAAATCTAATGCTTGCTTTTGTGCATTTGAGAATGCAAGAAATTCTTAAAACAGACTATGATGTGTTATTTGGAGGAAAACACATTATTGTTTTTGGAGATCTATTGCAGTTGACTCCAGTAAAAGGACAACCAGTGTTTAAAATGCTCACGCATGAAGATACCAGGAAGTCCCTTGGAAGCATTGGAAATGTTAATATATGGCTAAATTTTAAATATGCTGAACTGCTTCAAAATATGCGACAGGCCAAGGATGAAGATTATAAAAATATTCTACAAGATGTAAGAATTGGAAAAATGACTGAGAAAGGGAAAAAAGCTTTGCATAGTCGATTAATTTCAAATTTGTATGCAAATGAAAACATTCTTCCAGAGAATATTTTTAAAAAAATGACTGAGAAGAAATCTGGGATATGTTTGATGCCAACTCTGCAAGAATGTTCCATCTTCAACCAAAAAATGTTAGACTTAGAAAATGAAGAGATTGTGAAACTGGAAGCAATAGATAAAATAGAGCATATGGGTGCAACAATTGTTTTGTCAGAAAATTTGAAAACTAAATTGCATTCATTGGAGAAAAGTATTTCAAAAACAGCTGGTTTTGAAAAGACTCTGAATGTGTGTTTAAATTGTCGTATCATTTTGAGAAGGAATTTAAATGTTGAAAGCGGTCTGGTAAATGGAGCAATGGGTTATGTTGTTGATTTTGTGAATTACAGAAATAGAGATGGAATTGAATTTTTAAAAATAAAATTTGATGGCATTGAACAAGTACAACAAATAAGTCGTTGTTCTGCTAGATTTTTACTTGTAAAAGACTTATATGTTCGCCGAAAACAGTTTCCTGTTTGTTTGGCGTATGCGGTGACAATTCATAAATCTCAAGGTTTAAGTGTAGATAGTGCATTGGTGAACATTGGAAGATCTGTGTTTAAAGAGGGTATGGCATATGTGGCATTATCTCGAGTCAGAACTTTATCAGGATTGTACTTGATTGCGTGTGATGAGACAAAGATTTCTGCCGATCTAGATTGTGTTAAAGAATACAATAGGTTAAGAAGAGAGTATGCTCCACATTTGCCTCAATATCCTCTGTTTGAAAAACGTGTGGTAGGCCGAAAAAGAAGAAATGAGGATAATTGTAGTGAGGTAGTTGCAAAAAGACAAAAAGTAGAGAAAACTGTAATTGAAAACAGGAAGAAAAAGAATTGTGGAGAAAATGTTGTTGGATTTCAGTTTGAAAATAGTTCTGGTGTCAACTGCTATGCTAATGTAGTGGTTAATGTTGTTTTTTTTCTTAAAAGTTTACAAGAACAGATTGTTGAAAATCGGGATCAAAGATTGTGTGGTTTATTGAATTCTGTGTTTCAGAAATGTAGCAGTGGTACACCACAAATAGAAAGTGTAACGGAAATTCAAAATATTTTAGATTTGTGTTCTGGTCAAGATAAATTTTCACAGAACATTCAGCAGGATTGTCAGGAATTTTTAATGTATATGTTTGGTGTTTTGGAAGATGAAGGTGTAGATGTAGATAATCTTTTCAGTCTTTCTTATCAATGGCAGCATGACTGCCACAATTGTAGTTTATCAAGTACTACTAGAATAGACACTGAAAGATTTATATATTTGACTTTACCAGACTGTAAATCAGTGTCTTTTAAAAATCTAGTTAAAGCAGCAGATCATAATATGGTGTGTACCCAATGTAACTGTACAATGCTGTCCACATTATTTATACAAAGGTATGGGCAGTATATCATTTTAGTTTTCCAACAATGTAGACCTGATGGAACTAAATTGACAACTTCTATCAAAAATTTTGTGGCTTCTCAGTTATCAATTTCTGGAAGGACCTTTACAACTGAAGCTATTATTTATCATGATGGACCTTCGACCACCTCAGGACATTATACATGCTACTTAAAATCTGAAAATGGATGGAGTTACTGCAATGATTCTCATTTAACTTATAAACAACGTTTGCCTTATGACTCTACAAATTCTTATCTAGTGTTTTTAAAACCAAAGTTTTAGTAAAGGGAATTGGCCTTTGAAGACGGGAATAGTTAATAAAAGTTAGTTAGTTAGTTAGTTAATCTAATATTTTAAATTATTTATCTCATGTAGATACTTTAAGTGGATCTCAAAGTAAAAAATACCGATATATCAGACACAAATTGGCCGTGAGGATTGTGTATGGTATGATGTTTTTAGATCTTTTTTCATAGGAAGTCGATGAAATGGAACTTATAAGGAACAGCAGACTTTTTTTCCACCAAAAGGACCTTCACTATCTTCTATTTGGCCTCATGGAAAAGTAAGTGAATCAAAGATTAGTGTACATATATGAGATGTATGTTTGAATGGTTTTTTTTAAACACAATCTTTTAGATTGTGTTTTTTTTTTCCCGCTGTTATATGATGAAGACTTTGAACTCACTAATTTAAGTGGAATTCAATATATTCTGAGAACAGCAAAAATAAATAATGTAACATATTGTAGAAGTTATTGTGTAGTTTGCATTATGTAATTTATATTGTGTTCACATTGTTATGCACTCATTTTCTTTTTCACCCTTATTTACCTCTCTTTACTAATTTACACTCTTTTTTCATCGCTGTTTCTTTACTGCACTTCATTCACAACTTCTTAATCTAATAGGAACTATCTGCATTTCCTCAGTTCCTTCCACCACTTTTTATCTTTTTTATATTCTCTTAGTACCACTGCTTTAGTTTCCTAACCCTCTTTCTCTTTCTCCATTTTTTTTTCTTTCACACTCATTGTACTGTAGTTCAGTTAGTTCTTCCTTTTGTCTTTCTTTTACTCTCTCTCTTCTTTCTCTCTATTACTCCCCATGTGTTGCCCTTATTCACTTATATGTACCCTCTTTCACCCCTCTTTACTTATATTCACTGATATTTACTTTCCCTCAATCACTGCTATTCTTTTCCTCTGATTCCGTCACTACCTGTCATTCTCATACTTAACTGTCCTTCTTTTTACTTTCAACATCCATTTACATTCTCCCTTAACCTCTACTTTAGTCTTCTTCCTATTTCTTCTTTCTTTTGCTCCCTTATTCATTTTTCTTTTCTTAGTTACTTCCTTTTACACTTTTTATCTGTCTTACTATCTATTACACAGTCCCTCCTTCATTATTTTTTTTTTCTTTTTTTTTATAAGTGCGCTGACGGTACGCGCACCGGTGTGCGCACCGGAAGCGCAGCAAAGTGAAATATAAAAAAAAAATATTTTAAATTAAAAATATTATCTCAATATACATTATAGTGTTCATTTTTACAAAAACATACTTTAGCAATTCACTAAAAAACACATAGGTATGAGTCTGTATAAAAAGTTAGGAATTAGCATTAAAAAAACCTATGAAATTCACTGAAAAAACCATAGGTTTCACACCAGTTATAGTTAGGAATTAGCATTTAAAAAACCTATGAAATTCACTGAAAAAACCATAGGTTTCACACCAGTTATAGTTAGGAATTAGCATTTAAAAAAACCTATTAAATTCACTGAAAAAACCATAGGTTTCACACCAGTTATAGTTAGCTGGAAATTTTACTGATATAAAACCATTGAAATTCCCACGTTATAGTTAGTCGGACTCACTATAACTTGCGCGTGCAATGCACTGCTGATGACATCACATATTACATCACTCATGACATGGTCAGTGACATCACTCATGACATCACTGATGACACCATCCTTGTGACACAGTCACAGACCTCCTCTCAGTGTAAAGTAACCCTTGAGACACATATTCAAAAATAGAAACCGAAATTTTTAAAAATTGGACATACCTATATCAGTTACAACAAGCACTTCCACTATCTATATACACATCCACTCATTCTCCAACAGTTCTATATAGTCAGTCATACATATACTCACTCATCATATGAAGAGATACACCTATACATCCTGTTACACACCGACATTCATCCAAAAGTTACTCACACACATATTCACACGTGCAAATAAACTATTGAACAACCATTTATTTGAATATAGAGTTATACACACACTTCCACCTTACTTCTATTGAAAATTACACATCTTTATTCCCTTAAACAATCACTTATAGAAACACATACTTATTTAAACAGGAAATCTTACAATCTCTTACTCTCACATATACTCACTTATATACATCAATATTCATATATTTTAGATTAAAACATATGTAGTTACTGATAAAGACACTAGTGAGACAGTCATTCACTCACTAACAAACACATATAGACACTCATCCACCCATACAGTCCTGTACATATGCTGTCTTCAAAACACATACAAACAAAGAGTCAGTCACTCATGCATCTATGTGCTAAGTAATACCCCCACCAAACCATATAGACACTCATACTGATACTAATAAAAATATCAAATAACCCATATACATACGCATGTAGCTACTTATCAACACATGTAGCCACTTATACACAAAGTGAAACACTAATATATGTATTTAAATATTTAAACATAACTCACTAATATTTATTTTTCAGAAAGACACATATTCACTGGATGGTGTCATCAGTGATGTCATGAGTGATGTCACTGACCATGTCATGAGTGATGTAATATGTGATGTCATCAGCAGTGCATTGCACGCGCAAGTTATAGTGAGTCCGACTAACTATAACGTGGGAATTTCAATGGTTTTATATCAGTAAAATTTCCAGCTAACTATAACTGGTGTGAAACCTATGGTTTTTTCAGTGAATTTAATAGGTTTTTTAAATGCTAATTCCTAACTATAACTGGTGTGAAACCTATGGTTTTTTCAGTGAATATATATATATATATTCACTGAAAAAACCATAGGTTTCACACCAGTTATAGTTAGCTGGAAATTTTACTGATATAAAACCATTGAAATTCCCACGTTATAGTTAGTCGGACTCACTATAACTTGCGCGTGCAATGCACTGCTGATGACATCACATATTACATCACTCATGACATGGTCAGTGACATCACTCATGACATCACTGATGATATCTCAAATGACATCACTGATGACATCGTCCAGTGAATGTGTGTCTTTCTGAAAAATAAATAAATATATTTTATATATGTATATGTTAAGGTCGATGGAAGAATAAATGTTTAAATAAGTGTCTAAATGGATGTTTTTTTTTAAAATTGATTGGTTAACTGGCTTATTAAGTGTATCTTAGTGAATACATATATTAGCGAGTAATGTTTAAATATTTAAATATATGTAGCAGTGTTTTACTTTGTGTATAAGTGGCTGCATGGGTTGGTGAGTAGCTACATGTGTGTGTATATGGGTTATTAGATGTATTTTTAGTATCAGTATGAGTGTCTGTATGGTTTGGTGGGGCTGTTACTTAGCACATAGATGCATCAATGACTGACTCACTGTTTGTATGTGTTTTGAAGACAGCATTTGTGTAGGATTGTATGGGTGGATGAGTGTGTATATGTGTGTGTTAGAGAGTGAATGCCTCTCTCACTAGTGTCTTTATGAGTAACTACATATGTTTTAATCTTGTATATATGAGAATTGATGTATATAAGTGAGTATATGTGAGAGTGAGAGATTGAAAGAGTTCCTGTTTAAATAAGTATGTGTTTCTATAAGTGATTGTTTAAGAGAGTAAGTATGTGTACGTTTCCTTAGAAGTAATGTGCTAATGTGTGTATAGTTGTATATGCAAATAAATGGATGTTTATTAGTTTATTTGCATGTGTGAGTATATGTATGAGTAAGTTTTTGGTGACTGTCGGTGTGTAACAGAATGAATAGGGTTATCACTACATATGATGAGTGAGTATATGTATGAGTGAATACATAAAACTGTTGGTGAATGTGTGAATTTGTATATAGATGGTGAAATTACTGAATTGGTTGTTGTAACTGGTATGGGTATATCCACTTTTTTGTTAATGTTAGTTTCTATTTTTGAATATGTGTTTCAAAGGTTACTTTACAGTGAAAGGAGGTCTGTCACTGTGTCACAAGGATGTTGTCATCAGTGATGTCATGAGTGATGTCACTGACCATGTCATGAGTGATGTAATATGTGATGTCATCAGCAGTGCATTGCACGCGCAAGTTATAGTGAGTCCGACTAACTATAACGTGGGAATTTCAATGGTTTTATATCAGTAAAATTTCCAGCTAACTATAACTGGTGTGAAACCTATGGTTTTTTCAGTGAATTTAATAGGTTTTTTAAATGCTAATTCCTAACTATAACTGGTGTGAAACCTATGGTTTTTTCAGTGAATTTCATAGGTTTTTTAAATGCTAATTCCTAACTATAACTGGTGTGAAACCTATGGTTTTTTCAGTGAATTTCATAGGTTTTTTTAATGCTAATTCCTAACTTTTTATACAGACTCATACCTATGTGTTTTTTAGTGAATTGCTAAAGTATGTTTTTGTAAAAATGAACACTATAATGTATATTGAGATAATATTTTTAATTTAAAATATTTTTTTTTTATATTTCACTTTGGTGCGCTTCCGGTGCGCGCACCGGTGCGCGTACCGTCAGCGCACTAACAAAAAAAAAAGAAAAAAAAAATGAAGGAGTGACTGTGTAATAGATAGTAAGACAGATAAAAAGTTTAAAAGGAAGTAACTGAGAAAAGAAAAATGAATAAGGGAGCAAAAGAAAGAAGAAATAGGAAGAACACTAAAGTAGAGGTTAAGGGAGAATATAAATGGATATTGAAAGTAAAAAGAAGGACAGATAAGTATGAGAATGACAGGTAGTGACGTAATCAGAGGAAAAGAATAGCAGTGATTGAGGGAAAGTAAATATCAGTGAATATAAGTAAAGAGGGGTGAAAGAGGGTACATATAAGTGAATAAGGGCAACACATGGGGAGTAATAGAGAGAAAGAAGACAGAGAGTAAAAGAAAGACATATGGCCGAGATACCCGCCACCCCCTCTCAACACAATCCCCAAAGGAGGGAAACCGGAAACAGTTCTTGAGTTTTTGGAAGTGGGATGGAGTGACCATCCCGGCCGTATTTATTAAAACAAAAATTAAAACATTAAACGTTTCATGTTATGTACAATTTCATTACCATATTGCGATGTTTGGCTAACCTTAACAGATTCTCTAATACAGAGGTTCTCCTAGCCGAACTAGCATCCTACAAAACATTTCTTGACATATTGAAATTGTACACCTAACGTTTAAGGGCCAACGGCAAGGTCATAACCGGTGTCAAGATCCCTAACCAGACTTACCCCTCCCACTTGGGCTGGGCAACAGCACGGAGGCGTACCTCAAGTGCAACTATTACCAATTTCCCTTGACTTGACGGGGGCACCTAAAGACTCGACGCCAGTTAAAGGTCGTTCGAATACTCGTGTGAGGTATCTAGAAGGTACCGTAGACCTTATCCCAACCCCACACAACTTACCGCATCTGCCGTCGCAGATGTCACTGGCCCCGGGAAATTCCCCAGGAGGGGGCTGTAACCCCTCCTACAAAGGAAGGGGCCTTGACCGCCTTTCCTTTACTTCCGGCGACCCATCCTTAGAAGGGACCGCCTCCCCATTGAGGGGCCAATGGCCACCTCTCCCGAGCGCTCCCATCCGTGTTGGGTGACGCCCACTCATAGGGATCTACTAATTAGTGCTCACCGATCATGACCTTACCGCCACAGGCCCGGATAGTTGACCGGCTATACGGGCCCCCCACAAAACTCCTAGCTAAAGGTCATGTTTCAACGTTTTTAACCATGCTAAGAAGTCTCCTATGAGTAACTCATTCCCCACCCGAGACAAATGCACACCATCCCCTAGATACATACTGTCATCATTAATACAACCGTGCGAGATAGAATGCAATGTCCTGGAACGAAACAACCTACTCACTTTGTTATTAAGTTTTCTAACAGAATGGTTCAAAGCAGGAATCGAAACAGCCCCCCGCCACACTTTTCGTGGGATCATATGAGACCACCCAATTATGCACCCCGGAACTTTCCTCGCCAACCAACTTACAGTGGAAAGCATTGCCTCCAGGAGAAGTCGTCTACCGGTGGTGACCAAATCATTGCCCCCTAAATGTACTATGACTATAGACGGCGGTGACCTCATCCGCCCTAACAAACCCTCAAAGAATGCCTGAAACTGGTCAATACAGAGACCGCCCCTTCCGTAGAAGGACATTCTGTACCCGTATTCCCCAGCTACGTGAATCATGTCACCTGCTTCGAATACGTCTGCGGCACGCCTCACGTATGAGTGGCCCACGACCCACACCTCCTTTCTCACAGCCGGTGATGTCTGACCGCTGGCCTGGTGTTGGGTCGACTGTATAGTCCGCCCCGCCTCGAAGGCTTGCGTAACTGAAAACCAAACAAAAGACAAGAAGCGTGAGTACATTCTTACAGCTTCACAACATGTGCAACCGCACATACCTCTTATAACAATTGGAGGACCAACGCCCCACTCGTTTTACTTGTTCCACATTAAGACCCCTGGCTGTAGCTTCAGTGGCAGCCCCTATCCGAAAGGAATGGGTCCCAAACTCACCCGGGTCCAGGCCCGCTGCGGTAATTGACATCGCGAGCACCCGCTGAAACTGAAACTTCGTCAGTGGGGTGGCGTCCGCGTGTCTCAACAATGTCCCCCCCCATGATGCCACCCTTCGTGCTAGGTAATCCTCTAAACACTTCACCGGACACATGGAAGACCCTGGGATCCTGCGAATGACTATGCAGTCTCCCACCCCACTTTGATCGGTTTTTGACTTGACAAAGGATACAGTCATCGTCTCACCCCTGATCTGAACGTGTTCCCGGCACAAACCCCCCACCACATCCCGCTTGCTCCTTGCTACCAGCTCACTTATCCTCATTGCCCCGTGAAATGCAAGCGTAAAAGCAGCTCGGAACAAACAGGCCTCGAACTGAGACGAGCATGTGGCGGGGAGTGTGGCCAGCAACTGGGACAACCTATCCAGACCTATCGGGCGCCTCTCATCTACTTTGCGACCCTCAAGGCGTTGCCACCCACGCAGCGCTTTCTGTACCACAAAAGACGCTGTCGGGTCCTGGATATTATGAGCCCTGGCAACAAAGGAAATGGCAGCACGATGCCTCTGGGCTGTAGCCACCGACTTCCCAGCCTTACGCAAGGACATCAGAAAATGTACTACCCAATCCTCATGCCCCCAAAGTCCCCCTCTCTCAGTCCCCAAAAAGGCTAAATAAGCCCGAAACGCCCCTTCGTATGCCTTCCTCGTCCTTGGTGCTAGACTCTCTCCCACGAGGTAACGAAGTTCGGGGCACCGAGAGACCAGAGAGCTTCGGGAAAGGGTGCTGGCTCTGGGTCCGCTGAGGGAAGGAAACCCGAGAAAGCCTGCATTTGAAAACGAGACAGTGCATCAGCAGCCTGATTCATCACCCCTGGGACATGCTTTGCTCTGAATACCACGTTCAATTGCATACACAGTAAGACAATTTCTTTAAGCAGCCTTAAAATCATTTTACAACGTGCTGCCTGACTATTGATGCATTCTACAACGGTCATATTGTCAGACCAAAATATGACAGAATGATTTTTGAATCCCTCGGGCCAGGTTCTGAGGGCCACCAAAATGGGAAACAGTTCAAGGAAAGCAATATTACTCGTCAGCCCCTCATCATGCCACCATGTTGGCCACCTTTGTGCCGACCATTTTGTGCCGAAGATGGCGCCGAAACCTATGCTTCCCGCTGAATCCGTCCATAGACCAAGTTCTTCAGAGGACAAGGCCGGTTTGTTCCAGACGACTCGACCATTGAAATCCGCCAAAAATGCTAACCAAATACGCATGTCTTGGCGGACCTCAGCCGATAATCTCGTGCGATGATGACCCTCTTTTAGGCCGACCATCGCCTGGGCAATTGAACGGGAAAAAGGGCGGGCCATCGGGATTACCCTTAGAGCAAAGTTCAACTTTCCAACTAATTGCTGCAATTGATGCAGCGTAACTTTAGAAGCATTTATACATATTTGCAGGGCTGCCCTGAATTTCGATACCTTGGGGGCTGGTAAACGAAAACAACCCTCACTAGAGTCCAACTCGATCCCCAGAAACTCGAGGCAAGTCGTGGGACCCACAGTCTTACCTGGTGCCAATGGCACGCCAAATCGATCCATTAACACACAAAATTCAGTCAGAGCCCGGGCACATTCGTCATCCCCAGCGGCCCCAAGGAACAGAAAATCATCAAGGTAATGCATCACATTTCGAAAACCCGTTTGCTTCGTGTAAGCCCATTGTAAGAAACTACTGAATTTCTCGAAATATGCACAAGATATAGAGCACCCCATCGGCATACACCTATCCATGTAATATGAACCTTGAAACACAAATCCCAGAAGACGTTGGTCGTCCGGGTGTACCGGGAGCAAACGGAACGCTGACTCGATATCCGATTTCGCCATCAGCGTCCCGGGCCCCAGGCGATTCAAAATGGCTACGGCCTCATCGAATGATGCGTACCGCACCGAACATACCCCTGGATCAATTGCCTCGTTCACCGAAAGGCCATGAGGAGCTGATAAATTGTGGATCAATCGAAACTCACCTGGGTCCTTTTTGGGGACCACCCCTAAAGGAGAACAGACAAACTTCTGTACCGGGGGAACCCTAAACGGGCCGGCAACCCGACCTCGGATAACCTCTTTCAGGATTTTTTCCTGAACTACATTCGTATGCTGTAAGACAGAAAGTTGGTTCTTACACGTCCCGACACCTTGAAAGTCCCCCACCGGGATGCGGAAACCATATGAAAAACCGTTTCGCAGCACCCCGGCAGAAGTACGGTCTGGGTATTCGCTGAGCCAAGGAATCATCGCCAAGGTATCAATCGGGGTTGGTAAGGGCGCCCCTCGGACTACATTAGACCTGTTTGGCGCCTCCTCTACCCCCATTTTCACCCGTTTTGGCTCTGCACGATGACTCAGGATGGGGGGCCCCACAACCACTACATTCGTGCTTGAATTTACAGGATCCCGGGGGCCTAGTACATTTACCTTTGTTGAAATTGAAACAGAAACCCCTCTTCCCTGTGTTGCCAGCGGGTCTCGGATAATCGTCGGTACCCGTACCCGACCGAAAGGGCGTCCCCCCATATTGGCGGGAGAACTCACCCACAGTACTCCCCACCAACGGTATTTTCAACATCCCGGACTCTTTCATTTTATCCCATGTCAAAGAATCGTAACAATCCCAGGTTAAACTTTTGTTATGCTCCATTGCTTTCCTGAACAGGTTGTCATAACAGAACCATTGGTTACCTTGGTGCGATATCGAGTACCCCATAATTCGTGACTGATATACTGGAAACTCGGGGAGCAATTCAGGCCTACGTTCCCCCAAAATTGACGTAAAGATTCCCCATGCATTGCCCCAATTGCCAATATTCTCATTCACTTTAAAGGCGGCCATTTTTGCGCGCCAAACACTCGGATGCATCAGATCCTTCTGACTCTTAACAGTTTCAACTTCATAGTGATCAACAAGCAAGGAGAAAATGTTTACGTATTCCCCAGCCCAAATCTTTTCCTTTATAGCCAAAGGAACATGTTGCCCCAATTTCTCTCTACGAGAGGGTGTTGACTCATCCCTCGCGATCGGCAATGGCCGCTTACCTGCACCGGACGCTGCTTCCGTCCCTCGTGGCTTGTCTATCGCCGCATCCGGCGCGGGCACCTTGGCTGTATCACGTTTCTCGCGCAACTGCTTTATGAGTGCTTGCGCTTCGGTAGCCATGGCGCCCCCATTACTGTCCCCCAACCATGCTGCTAACTGTGCCGCCAACTCGGGAGGCATATCCTCGGCAGATGTCGGGGTGACTACTACGGGAATCGGATTCCCCTCCTCCGGTACCGGGGCCGGTACCGGGGCTGGCGCCTCGAGCGGGGAACGGGGAACCGGGACGTCTCCCCCGACCGGCCCCTTTCTCGGCCTCTTTGGCTTCCCTCCGGCCGGTGGACGCCCCGATCCCTCCTCGCCGTCTCGCTCCGCCAACCGCTTCTTAATTTCGGACATGTCCTTCATGAGGGCCCGAACCAACTGGTCAGTCGACATTCTCTTCGCGCCTTTCTTGGGCATCTTTTCAGCCGAAGTATCTAAAAGACAAAGAGAGAGATTAAAATGCTCAAAATTGGCTCTTCGTTCTGTCCCGAGCTCACGTGCAGCGAGGAGGTGCAGCTTCAGAGCACAAGAACAAGAGGATGTCTTCTGGTCTTGCGTCCCTTTTTATCCGTCTTCAGGGCGGGCGTATACCCGCCCCTGCCTGCCCCGAGGGCGTGGCTGGCTGCGTCAGTGTCTAGGCCAGCCCACTCTAGGGCGGGAACAGGCGCGCCCCGGCTACGCCGCTTCGGGCATACCAGCCGAGACGCGCCTCCCGCCCCAAAAATGGCTTCCCGGGGGGATCGAGGCACTCAGCCATAAGTTCGGGGGGACCAAGTTGGTCGCCCCTTTCCAAAAGGAAGAACTAACTGAACTACAGTACAATGAGTGTGAAAGAAAAAAAAATGGAGAAAGAGAAAGAGGGTTAGGAAACTAAAGCAGTGGTACTAAGAGAATATAAAAAAGATAAAAAGTGGTGGAAGGAACTGAGGAAATGCAGATAGTTCTTATTACATTAAGAAGTTGTGAATGAAGTACAGTAAAGAAACAGCAATGAAAAAAGAGTGTAAATTAGTAAAGAGAGGTAAATAAGGGTGAAGAAGAAAATGAGTGCATAACAATGTGAACACAATATAAATTACATAATGCAAACTACACAATAACTTCTACAATATGTTACATTATTTATTTTTGCTGTTCTCAGAATATATTGAATTCCACTTAAATTAGTGAGTTCAAAGTCTTCATCATATAACAGCGGGAAAAAAAAAACACAATCTAAAAGATTGTGTTTAAAAAAACCCATTCAAACATACATCTCATATATGTACACTAATCTTTGATTCACTTACTTTTCCATGAGGCCAAGTAGAAGATAGTGAAGGTCCTTTTGGTAGAAAAAAAGTCTGCTGTTCCTTATAAGTTCCATTTCATCGACTTCCTATGAAAAAAGATCTAAAAACATCATACCATACACAATCCTCACGGCCAATTTGTGTCTGATATATCGGTATTTTTTACTTTGAGATCCACTTAAAGTATCTACATGAGATAAATAATTTAAAATATTAGATTAACTAACTAACTAACTAACTTTTATTAACTATTCCCGTCTTCAAAGGCCAATTCCCCTTACTAAAACTTTGGTTTTAAAAACACTAGATAAGAATTTGTAGAGTCATAAGGCAAACGTTGTTTATAAGTTAAATGAGAATCATTGCAGTAACTCCATCCATTTTCAGATTTTAAGTAGCATGTATAATGTCCTGAGGTGGTCGAAGGTCCATCATGATAAATAATAGCTTCAGTTGTAAAGGTCCTTCCAGAAATTGATAACTGAGAAGCCACAAAATTTTTTATAGAAGTTGTCAATTTAGTTCCATCAGGTCTACATCGTTGGAAAACTAAAATGATATACTGCCCATACCTTTGTATAAATAATGTGGACAGCATTGTACAGTTACATTGGGTACACACCATATTATGATCTGCTGCTTTAACTAGATTTTTAAAAGACACTGATTTACAGTCTGGTAAAGTCAAATATATAAATCTTTCAGTGTCTATTCTAGTAGTACTTGATAAACTACAATTGTGGCAGTCATGCTGCCATTGATAAGAAAGACTGAAAAGATTATCTACATCTACTCCTTCATCTTCCAAAACACCAAACATATACATTAAAAATTCCTGACAATCCTGCTGAATGTTTTGTGAAAATTTATCTTGACCAGAACACAAATCTAAAATATTTCGAATTTCCGTTACACTTTCTATTTGTGGTGTACCACTGCTACATTTCTGAAACACAGAATTCAATAAACCACACAATCTTTGATCCCGATTTTCAACAATCTGTTCTTGTAAACTTTTAAGAAAAAAAACAACATTAACCACTACATTAGCATAGCAGTTGACACCAGAACTATTTTCAAACTGAAATCCAACAACATTTTCTCCACAATTCTTTTTCTTCCTGTTTTCAATTACAGTTTTCTCTACTTTTTGTCTTTTTGCAACTACCTCACTACAATTATCCTCATTTCTTCTTTTTCGGCCTACCACACGTTTTTCAAACAGAGGATATTGAGGCAAATGTGGAGCATACTCTCTTCTTAACCTATTGTATTCTTTAACACAATCTAGATCGGCAGAAATCTTTGTCTCATCACACGCAATCAAGTACAATCCTGATAAAGTTCTGACTCGAGATAATGCCACATATGCCATACCCTCTTTAAACACAGATCTTCCAATGTTCACCAATGCACTATCTACACTTAAACCTTGAGATTTATGAATTGTCACCGCATACGCTAAACAAACAGGAAACTGTTTTCGGCGAACATATAAGTCTTTTACAAGTAAAAATCTAGCAGAACAACGACTTATTTGTTGTACTTCTTCAATGCCATCAAATTTTATTTTTAAAAATTCAATTCCATCTCTATTTCTGTAATTCACAAAATCAACAACATAACCCATTGCTCCATTTACCAGACCGCTTTCAACATTTAAATTCCTTCTCAAAATGATACGACAATTTAAACACACATTCAGAGTCTTTTCAAAACCAGCTGTTTTTGAAATACTTTTCTCCAATGAATGCAATTTAGTTTTCAAATTTTCTGACAAAACAATTGTTGCACCCATATGCTCTATTTTATCTATTGCTTCCAGTTTCACAATCTCTTCATTTTCTAAGTCTAACATTTTTTGATTGAAGATGGAACATTCTTGCAGAGTTGGCATCAAACATATCCCAGATTTCTTCTCAGTCATTTTTTTAAAAATATTTTCTGGAAGAATGTTTTCATTTGCATACAAATTTGAAATTAATCGACTATGCAAAGCTTTTTTCCCTTTCTCAGTCATTTTTCCAATTCTTACATCTTGTAGAATATTTTTATAATCTTCATCCTTAGCCTGTCGCATATTTTGAAGCAGTTCAGCATATTTAAAATTTAGCCATATATTAACATTTCCAATGCTTCCAAGGGACTTCCTGGTATCTTCATGCGTGAGCATTTTAAACACTGGTTGTCCTTTTACTGGAGTCAACTGCAATAGATCTCCAAAAACAATAATGTGTTTTCCTCCAAATAACACATCATAGTCTGTTTTAAGAATTTCTTGCATTCTCAAATGCACAAAAGCAAGCATTAGATTTGAGACCATGCTTACTTCATCTATGATAAGAAGTTTCATTTTCTTCAAGACTCTTGAAACTTCAGAACACGCATCTCCAGATAGCTTGTTGTAATGCAATTTATTATCATGTTCAACTGGCAGCATCAATAAACGATGTAGAGTAATCCCTTTAATATTATGTGCTGCCAGACCAGTTGGAGCAGTTACAACACAAGACAGTGGTGAATCAGTCCTTTTCTGCAGATAACTTGCAACGGCTTTAATTAGAAAACTTTTTCCTGTCCCCGCTTCTCCACTTACATACAGTCGGACAGGGTCAAATAATATACATGAGCACTCTTTTTTCTCATGTCTGAATCCATGTTCAATCTGCTCTGTGACTTCATCATATATCTTTTTCTGCTCAATGTTTAGTTGCTTTACCAAATCTTCTAAGTTAACTCCATCTTCTTGAGCTTGTTCCATAGCTCTTTCCACCTCATCCATGGCAGTGGCAGCTTCATTTTGGATAATTGGTCCTCCTAGTGGATCCTGGCTCAATGAAGTAGAACTCTGACTATCTTGAGAACTGTTTCTAGCTATCTCTTCAGCAATTGTGGTTTCTTGCTCCATTTCTTCATTCAACATTTGCAGATAATTTAGAAAAATAGGACATTCTATGGTATCCTTAGTTGCATTAAAAGAGTCTTCATAACACAGAAAATCTCCAAGTAGTTCCTCTTCTGTACGCCATGGCTTAAAGAGTTGCAAAAGAGCTAAATAGTAAAATTCTCTTTTGTCTGGAACTTCACAACTCAATTTTCGATGATTAATCAAATGGCCTTTTTTCTGCTTCACTAGACATCCTTCATTGCCAATGAGTGCATATTTTCCATTATTGATATCTTCTGTGATGTTCCTCTTATAACTGTAGTTTTGAAGAACTTCATACAAACATGTGTTCTCAAGGTGAGTACTTCTATTTGGATAGTATGTATCCAACATATTTGTCTTCAAAATATCTGTACTGTTTGGTTCTTTTTCCGCCAAATATTCAATTTCTTGTACAGATTTCAAAACTCGGTTTCGTGTTGCAGCAAGACCAAGACTCACCCAAATGATTGTTCTTGATTTGGCATAGAGACTTGCTGATGATAACCGATCAGAACATTCATATGCTCCGATTTCTCGATGCGACAACATCTTCAGACTGAAACTGTATAATTTCTTGCTTAGACTCTTTTCATGTGAAATGTCCTCCCACATTTCCTTCAGTTCTGTCTTTTCTTTTTTGGTGATGTAAGATGTCACATATCGAGCCACAGCAATAGAGTTGTCAGCAACGAACTGAATATCCATGTTAGCATTCCACATGGACAAAATCACTGGGTTGTAATCGTTGATATACTTAGATTCTTCATTTCTTTTCAAATTATATGTGTTTTTAGGAGATTTTCTCGTCACAGTATGTCGTAGAGATGACATCAAATTATTTACTCTTCCCTTAGAAATCACTGGTCGAGGAAATGCAAAACGACATTTCGTGTAGTACTTTTCCTTGTTTTTAAATTTTCGACGACAGTACTTTCCACAACGATGAGATTGAAAACGTAAAACTTGTTGCCTTAAATTGTTTTCTTCAGTAGATTTTGGAACAGCACATGTTGAATACTCTTCAATGAAACTCATCACTGTTTCATCTGAATCTGATCCAAATTTGGGTGCATCTTTAATCCACAACAACATATGTATATGAGGAGCACCTCTCGCTTGATATTCCTTCCTCCAAAAGAAATCCAAAACCTCTCCAAGGGGAGGATTTTTTTTGTTGGTAATAAAAGACATCATAGCTTCAAATCTATGATTAAAATATCTGCAAACATTCACTGGATCTAAAGAACACAGTTCTCCTGGTGTTTTCAATTCTATATTTGGTATGTTTTCATTTGCCTCTCGTAGAAATTGAAGTAAATCGTCCCATGCATACTCAGCACAGCTAAGAGTGAGGAACCATGTAGGAGTTCCTAAGTTTCTTAGCATACATTTCAATTCTCCATGACGACGAAACCAATACTCGTTGGTTCCACGTTGACATGCCATGAGATTGATTAGCTGAGATTCCAAAATACTGTCTTGCAGATTAACTTTCTCCATAAAGTCCCTCGCACAAACATTCTGCAAATGAGGTCCACTTTTTAATATATGATTAACTGCATAAGAAAGCCCAGACAAATCACTTTCAAACAGTAGATGAAATAAATAAGGAATGCATTGACGAAACCTTGGATCTTCTGCATATAATCTTAGAGTCCGGTATTCAGCTGCAGGAATTTGAACTGGTCGATCATCATATCGTCCACCACAACCTGTTGGAAATAATTGTGGAAAACAACGAGCTTCCAAACTTTCTTCCCATACACTAATGGGACTTCCTTTTGCTGCTTTCATTTGAAATAAGTCAATTGCATTTCCCATTACTTCTTTGGAATGCAAAGGATGAACAGTATAATGTTCATATATTTCTTCAGTTCTAGACACATCAACTTTTTCAATTTGACCAACTGAAGAATCACTATCTTCTTCTGTAGCTGTTTCCTCTACTCCAACACTTACATTTTTGTAGTACTCATTGTTTTTAACTAAATACAACGTTGCCTTCTTGACTTTTTTAACATCCACTAAATCTTGCCAAATTTTCTTACTCTTTGTTGGAACCCCATTAACTAGAATAACTAAAGGATCTTCTTCTACTCTTTCTACACCAATTGTATTAATATTTTTCTTTACATCTAGAGGCAAATAAACAACTCTTCCCTTTAATCCTCTCAGTAAATCTGATGGAGGCAATTTCCCTGTCTTAGGCTCCATGCGTACAATAGCCTGAAAAGGATGGACACATTGAATCAAAATAGATTCATAAGTATTTAGATCCATCAATTCAGAAGGGATATCTATCAACTGAAGATTATTATAAACTGCTCTTGCAGGCATTCTATTTTCATTTAATTTTTTCAAACAATAATTGCAAATACGCTGATCCAAACTCAAATCAAAAGAATTCTCCACCAACAAATAACTTACAAAATCCTCCCATTCACTATTATTTTCCAATTCACTTTTTGCATATAAATCAACTAGCCTAGTCTGAATTTTATAATGAGTCCGTCGACAACACACACAAGTTACATTAGGCCTCTCACTTGATTTCACCTTAAACTTGATAATTTCCTCATCAAACTTTTCAATACTTGAAATTTGTCCATTATCTTCTGCATTACCATCCATTACTATATCTATTTCTACACTGTCCTCTTTGTTCCCAAAATAACAAAACTCAATTTCTTCACAAATAGTCTTCACATCCACTTCAGATCCATGCAAAAGAGCACTATTTAACTGTTTAAGCTTAAGTGCAGGACTTTTTGCATAATACAACTTCCTCACTAATTTCCTTACGTTATTATGATGCACTGCTAACATCCTAAAATGATGAAAAACACTCCGACAAACTTTTCTAGAAAGACATGCTAGTGAATGCCCTTGCAAACCTGTGCTTTCTCTCACTCTGCAAGGATCTAACTCTTGCAGGATCTTCATTTTTTGTTTGAGACTTTTTTTACTATATGTACGTAAGAAATTTCGAAGCAAATCAATTGATTCCTGTCGCACACTACAAATACTACTGCATTTCCATGTGTACACTGGACCCTTAGTACGTCTCCCTAAAACTTCATCAGCTAACACCTCTTCTGCATCTCTAGATACAAGTTTCTCTTTTTCCATCACACAACTATCTTTCACCTCATATGCACGACCACTGGTGTCAACTGCATGCACCAAATCATTTTCCTGAAAGTAACTCTCCTCATTAAAAAAAGGCTCAGAACTTGAACTATGCATCCATTCACCAGAAAATACTTCACAAAAATTACTCCGATTAATAATTCTTTTCCATCTACTGTTCGATTTGAAAACATCCATTGCCTTATTAAGTATCCTAATTCTTTTGATTATTAAAATAAATAATTTTTTCTTAACTTCAAAAGCCTGATCAACAATCTTTTCTACACTTTTCTTTTTCTTGTAAAAAGCAGCTTTTAGTTTACTTTTCTTATCATTTTTTAGCAAATTTAAAACTACCCTATTGCGGAACATTCGCCTACGAATGTCCCTAAAAACATTTACCCTTCTATTGCTAACCATTCTCTTCTCTCCTGGTCCAATGGAAACATTTTTTGTGGGCTTCTCTTTCCTTTTTAGATTTGTTGACTTTTTCTGTATATTCACATTAGCAATTTCATTTTTTTTCCTACGACATATGTTGCGAAGAAAGGACTTAATTGGCTTACCAGAAGCTTTTCTGGTGTTTTTTGAAGTACTTGTTGAAGAGGATTCCATAAAGTCTGTTGTTGATGTTCTCCTTTTCCGTATGGTATTTTTGATATTTCTTTGCCTTGAAGGCATTTTTGCTTCCTTTTCAGAAGTTGATTTGAATCTGTTGTTCTGTTAAAAAAACAAATTAAAGACCACTATTAGCAAACAACAAAGTAATGTTAAAAAGCAAACAATATAAACAATAAATTGCAACATATTTAAGTTTATACAATAGCAACTCATGGCTTTATTTTTAAAGGCCTTGCGCCACCAGTGCGTCACTTATTACCCATGTTTAAAGTGATGCATCAGCTGCACATGGCATTCATAAATAAGGGCGAAATGCATATACCAA
The DNA here is from genome assembly GCF_964263255.1 of Lissotriton vulgaris. Lineage (NCBI taxonomy): Eukaryota > Metazoa > Chordata > Amphibia > Caudata > Salamandridae > Lissotriton > Lissotriton vulgaris. Next base: position 553,511,284 of record NC_141693.1, on the reverse strand, counting down.
TCAATTGCACCAAAAAATCGATTTTTGAATAACATGTAAGAAACACTGCGCAGAACCTATGTACAACCACTCAATATCATCAAACAAAGTCAGGGCCTGATTTATAAAGGCCTTGCACCACCAGTGCATCACTTATTACCCATGTTTAAAGTGATGCATCAGCTGCACATGGCATTCATAAATAAGGGCCAAATGCATATACCAATCAATTGCACCCAAACATCGATTTTTGAATAACATATAAGAAACACTGGGCAGAACCTATGTACAACCACTCAATATCATCAAACAAAGTCAGGGCCTGATTTATAAAGGCCTTGCGCCACCAGTACATCACTTATTACCCATGTTTAAAGTGATGCATCAGCTGCACATGGCATTCATAAATAAGGGCCAAATGCATATACCAATCAATTGCACCCAAAAATCGATTTTTGAATAACATGTAAGAAACACTGGGCAGAACCTATGTACAACCACTCAATATCATCAAACAAAGTCAGGGTCTGATTTATAAAGGCCTTGCGCCACCAGTGCATCACTTATTACCCATGTTTAAAGTGATACATCAGCTCCACATGGCATTCATAAATAAGGGCCAAATGCATATACCAATCAATTGCACCCAAAAATCGATTTTTGAATAACATATAAGAAACACTGGGCAGAACCTATGTACAACTACTCAATATCATCAAACAAAGTCAGGGTCTGATTTATAAAGGCCTTGCGCCACCAGTGCATCACTTATTACCCATGTTTAAAGTGATACATCAGCTCCACATGGCATTCATAAATAAGGGCCAAATGCATATACCAATCAATTGCACCCAAAAATCGATTTTTGAATAACATATAAGAAACACTGGGCAGAACCTATGTACAACTACTCAATATCATCAAACAAAGTCAGGGTCTGATTTATAAAGGCCTTGCGCCACCAGTGCATCACTTATTACCCATGTTTAAAGTGATACATCAGCTCCACATGGCATTCATAAATAAGGGCCAAATGCATATACTAATCAATTGCACCCAAAAATCGATTTTTGAATAACATATAAGAAACACTGGGCAGAACCTATGTACAACTACTCAATATCATCAAACAAAGTCAGGGTCTGATTTATAAAGGCCTTGCGCCACCAGTGCATCACTTATTACCCATGTTTAAAGTGATACATCAGCTCCACATGGCATTCATAAATAAGGGCCAAATGCATATACCAATCAATTGCACCCAAAAATCGATTTTTGAATAACATATAAGAAACACTGGGCAGAACCTATGTACAACCACTCAATATCATCAAAGAAAGTCAGGGCCTTATTTATGAAAGCCTTGCGCCACCAGTGCATCACTTATTACCCATGTTTAAAGTGATGCATCAGCTGCACATGGCATTCATAAATAAGGGCCAAATGCATATACCAATCAATTGCACCCAAAAATCGATTTTTGAATAACATGTAAGAAACACTGGGCAGAACCTATGTACAACCACTCAATATCATCAAACAAAATCAGGGCCTTATTTATGAAAGCCTTGCGCCACCAGTGCATCACTTATTACCCATGTTTAAACTGATGCATCAGCTGCACATGGCATTCATAAATAAGGGCCAAATGCATATACCAATCAATTGCACCCAAAAATCGATTTTTGAATAACATGTAAGAAACACTGGGCAGAACCTATGTACAACTACTCAATATCATCAAACAAATTCAGGGTCTGATTTATAAAGGCCTTGCGCCACCAGTGCATCACTTATTACCCATGTTTAAAGTGATACATCAGCTCCACATGGCATTCATAAATAAGGGCCAAATGCATATACCAATCAATTGCACCCAAAAATCGATTTTTGAATAACATGTAAGAAACACTGGGCAGAACCTATGTACAACTACTCAATATCATCAAACAAAGTCAGGGTCTGATTTATAAAGGCCTTGCGCCACCAGTGCATCACTTATTACCCATGTTTAAAGTGATACATCAGCTCCACATGGCATTCATAAATAAGGGCCAAATGCATATACCAATCAATTGCACCCAAAAATCGATTTTTGAATAACATATAAGAAACACTGGGCAGAACCTATGTACAACTACTCAATATCATCAAACAAAGTCAGGGTCTGATTTATAAAGGCCTTGCGCCACCAGTGCATCACTTATTACCCATGTTTAAAGTGATACATCAGCTCCACATGGCATTCATAAATAAGGGCCAAATGCATATACCAATCAATTGCACCCAAAAATCGATTTTTGAATAACATATAAGAAACACTGGGCAGAACCTATGTACAACCACTCAATATCATCAAAGAAAGTCAGGGCCTTATTTATGAAAGCCTTGCGCCACCAGTGCATCACTTATTACCCATGTTTAAAGTGATGCATCAGCTGCACATGGCATTCATAAATAAGGGCCAAATGCATATACCAATCAATTGCACCAAAAAATCGATTTTTGAATAACATGTAAGAAACACTGCGCAGAACCTATGTACAACCACTCAATATCATCAAACAAAGTCAGGGCCTGATTTATAAAGGCCTTGCACCACCAGTGCATCACTTATTACCCATGTTTAAAGTGATGCATCAGCTGCACATGGCATTCATAAATAAGGGCCAAATGCATATACCAATCAATTGCACCCAAAAATCGATTTTTGAATAACATGTAAGAAACACTGGGCAGAACCTATGTACAACCACTCAATATCATCAAACAAAGTCAGGGTCTGATTTATAAAGGCCTTGCGCCACCAGTGCATCACTTATTACCCATGTTTAAAGTAATACATCAGCTCCACATGGCATTCATAAATAAGGGCCAAATGCATATACCAATCAATTGCACCCAAAAATCGATTTTTGAATAACATATAAGAAACACTGGGCAGAACCTATGTACAACTACTCAATATCATCAAACAAAGTCAGGGTCTGATTTATAAAGGCCTTGCGCCACCAGTGCATCACTTATTACCCATGTTTAAAGTGATACATCAGCTCCACATGGCATTCATAAATAAGGGCCAAATGCATATACCAATCAATTGCACCCAAAAATCGATTTTTGAATAACATGTAAGAAACACTGGGCAGAACCTATGTACAACCACTCAATATCATCAAACAAAGTCAGGGTCTGATTTATAAAGGCCTTGCGCCACCAGTGCATCACTTATTACCCATGTTTAAAGTGATACATCAGCTCCACATGGCATTCATAAATAAGGGCCAAATGCATATACCAATCAATTGCACCCAAAAATCGATTTTTGAATAACATGTAAGAAACACTGGGCAGAACCTATGTACAACTACTCAATATCATCAAACAAAGTCAGGGTCTGATTTATAAAGGCCTTGCGCCACCAGTGCATCACTTATTACCCATGTTTAAAGTGATACATCAGCTCCACATGGCATTCATAAATAAGGGCCAAATGCATATACCAATCAATTGCACCCAAAAATCGATTTTTGAATAACATGTAAGAAACACTGGGCAGAACCTATGTACAACTACTCAATATCATCAAACAAAGTCAGGGTCTGATTTATAAAGGCCTTGCGCCACCAGTGCATCACTTATTACCCATGTTTAAAGTGATGCATCAGCTCCACATGGCATTCATAAATAAGGGCCAAATGCATATACCAATCAATTGCACCCAAAAATCGATTTTTGAATAACATATAAGAAACACTGGGCAGAACCTATGTACAACCACTCAATATCATCAAAGAAAGTCAGGGCCTTATTTATGAAAGGCTTGCGCCACCAGTGCATCACTTATTACCCATGTTTAAACTGATGCATCAGCTGCACATGGCATTCATAAATAAGGGCCAAATGCATATACCAATCAATTGCACCCAAAAATCGATTTTTGAATAACATGTAAGAAACACTGGGCAGAACCTATGTACAACCACTCAATATCATCAAAGAAAGTCAGGGCCTTATTTATGAAAGCCTTGCGCCACCAGTGCGTCACTTATTACCCATGTTTAAAGTCATGCATCAGCTGCACATGGCAATCATAAAAAAGAACCAAATGCACATACCAATCAATTGCACCCAAAAATCGATTTTTAAATAACATGTAAGAAGCACTGCGCAGGACTTATATAGTAACATACAATTTCACTTCTAAAACATAACTATCTGCTTCCAAATATTCTCCATAGAGCAAATAAATCTTTATCTAAATTAAATGAATCATTACTTACCTTTACAAATGCTTTTGGAGATTGAAAACAGTGTCAGACACACACACCAATTTTTCTTTAGCAGAGGAAAAGGTGTGCTCTCAATACACTGAAACCAAGACTGGCATAGAAAATCTCTATCTTTGTACACATATGCCTTAATTCAACCAATGAAAACTCTTCCCTCACTATTTTCAAACCAAAACCCATCCCCCTCTCAAACCTTTCTATCTGTTACCATAGCAACTCCCTCCTAACTGAACTGTAAGGTTCAAAAGTTTATCTTACAATGTTGCAAATTAACTCAGCAAGGATGTTTGACCTCTCAATACAGCAGCCTATACAGGGTATTTTTGCTTTTGGTGACTTTTTTTGAACCATTCAAATTGCTTCTTTCACACAACATAACCATGCACCCTAACTTTCAGTTTTCAACTATCTGAATCCACCAATCATTGCTTGTGATTCAAGAGCAGAGAAACTCCACAATTATTTTTTTGTAAACTCCTACTGTTCCAACTACCATTTCATTCCCACACTTCATCTGACTGGACCAGAACCTTCTCACATCATGTACTCTGTCTGGATTATTGGACATAGCTACATCCACTGGGCTCAAAGGTATGCAGCTAGCAGAAATTTTCATAACCTTGATTTATCAAATGTGGAAATCAAGTGGATTGGCCACAGAGGATTAAAATGTCACCAATTGATACCATTGGTGAAAACCTTTTTGCATCTGCCAGAACCTGACCTTATAATTGTGCACTGTGGTGGGAACGATCTAGGCACATTGACTGGGGTAGGTCTGGAAATGCTTTTAAAGGACACCTTTCATCAATTGATGATACTTTTTCCCCACACTGCCTTGGTATATTCCAATATATGCCAAAGACAGAAATGGAACTGGTCCAACCAATTTTGTCCACAATTTGAGAAAGCACGGAAACATGTGAATAAATCTGTTTCTGCTTACATGAGAGACTATGGAATGGGTTCAATATACAATAATAACTTGCGTTACAACATGCAAGACATCTACAGAGGAGATGGAGTGCACTTCTCAGATGAAGGGAATAGAGTATTCCTCCTGAATTTAAGAATGTGCATTGGAACCTACTTGTAGGTACCTAAATCAACCACAGAACCCAAAAGCTCTTTTCAGAGCTACCCTACCTCTGATCATTCAAAACGTTTATTTTTTTTAACTTTTTTCACTATTTTTCACCAAAGTACGCTTCCCGGTACGCTCCCCGGTGCGCGTACCGGGCGCTTCCCCCGCGAAAAATATCACATATTTTTTTTTTGTTTTCACCTTTATGAGCCTCCTAAGACCCCCTCAGAAAACGTAGAGGGTCAAGAAGTCTCTACAGTGCCCCCTTCTACCCATACCGAACATTGTTTACCCTCCATCTTGTGTCTCGATTGTACCGAAACACAAAATGGAGGACTCCCGTTACGCTGCCGGTGCGCGCACCGGAGCGCGCACCAGTAAGCGCACAATAAAAAAAGGTGGGAAAGTAATTAACGGAAAACCCAATGGAGACACTTTCATCAAATATAGAATACGCCCTACTACATAGCAGTCCCTACCATTTGCCCAAATTTGGTGAAATTCCATTGAGACATTTAGGCTACAGGCCTGTCTAAATATCCTGAGGTAAATTACATGACAAAAACACACTTGTAATGTTAGAATTTACAACCAATTAAAAAGTATCTTTCATTTTCTACGATTATTTCCTGACGTTTGATTGGTTAAGTACAAGAATATATATAAAAGAAGAGAGGGAAACACAGCCATTTTGACTACTGCTTCCAGAAGTACATTTGAAAACAAATATCACTGACAACTTCAACTGATTTCTCTAAGGTAAATTGTTATTATGGAAGTATATTGTACCCTTTAAGTTAATTTCTGAAAAAATATTCTGTTAGTTATATGCTATCCCTCTTTAATACTTAGAGATAGAGATAGACTTCTCTGTAATAGTTATGGATTGAGTTAGGCTTCTCTGGTATACAGTACCCTAACTCTACTAATATAGTTAATTTCTATGCAATTTTCAGAAAGAAAATGGAAGGAGAAAATAAGACAAATGATACTTCTATCAAAGTAAAGGTGGAAAAAGCAGAAGAGCAAAAAAAAGAAGTTGATTTCATGGATGACTCTTTGGATGAACAGTTTATAGAATGTTTGGAACAAATGGAATCATGTACTTATAATTATGAGGAAATTCCGGACAATATTATGTTAGAAATTTTATTAAATTATGAAAAAGAATCAGAGGAATAAATTTATATTTAATAATTTCAAATTGTTTGAGACAATATTCATTTTTATATGTAATTCATAAAGTATTACGAAAATTTTTTAAAATATAAAGTGAGACTTATAGTATACTGTTCAACTATTTTTCTATTATTACATAGTAAGTTTACTCATAGTTACTACCTTTCTCACACTATAGTATCTCCTATGTATATTTTACACCTCTTTTTCATAAGGGAGCAGGATAGACTACTCATGATCCCCGAGAAATTCTCAGGGAGTGCTTAAAAGATCTGTTTCTGCTTTCCAGACAGACTATGTTATAACTTCCATATACCACAAGAAATACAATAACAACATGCAAGATATCTACAGAGGAGATGGTGTACATTAAATTAAAGTCTCTGCATTGGTACCTACATGTAGGTACTTACAAAAAATAAAAAAAACAATTAATAAACATACAATTTTTAAAAGTGATTATTTTTCCAAAGTACCCTCCTTGGAGCGCTCCCCGGTGCGCTCCCCGGTGCGCGTACCGGGCGCTTCCCCCGCGAAAAACGCAAAAAAAAAAAACATTTTTTGAGGCCCCGCGGGGCCCTTTAATGGCCCCCATATCAAACCTAGGGGGTCAGCGGGGGTCTACCCAACCCCCTTATGGTCAATTCCCCCCTTTGTTTTTGCCACCTCTTATGACTAGATTTTACCGATAGACAAGATGGCGGCCGCTCCGGACTGTTTAGAATGTTTACAGACAACTAAGAGCCAATCAGCTTTCTGCGCGCAAGTCGCGTGGCGCGCCCGGTGCGCGTACCGGAGCGCGTACCGGAGCGCGGCTACAGATATATATATTTTTTTGAACCTTAATTACTCAAAATCGACTGGAGCACATATCTTGAGACATAGCAAAGGCACATCGGGCTACCAGTCCCTACAATTTTGCCAAGTTTGGTGGAAATCCATTCAGCCGTTCGGGCTAAAAGTGAAATCGACCGCCCTATGGAAATTAACATGGGGAAAACGCGTTTTGGGACCCCCCTTTTATCTCGGCCCCCGCTTGACGAATCCCCCCCAAACTTTCAGGGAAGGACCGGAACGCCGCGAGGCCATTTTCAGGAAATTTTCAGGCAGATTCGTCAACCGGCGCAAAAGTTATTCCAAATAGAATTTTGAGATTTAACATTGAAAAAAATCCTAACTATAACTACCTACTGGCGACCGCCAGTAGGTAATATATATATATATATATATATATATATATATATATATATATATATATATATATATATATATATATATATATATATATATATATATATATCCTACTGCGGTCGCCAGTAGGTAGTTTTAGTTAGGATTATTTTCAATGTTAAATCTCAAAATTCTATTTGGAATAACTTTGGCGCCGGTTGACGAATCTGACCCACTCTCTGCACGTCGCCGATCCTCAGCATGGCTCCCCACCCTCGCAAGCATCTCCCCCACGCACTGGTCACCCCCGCTCTCTCTCTCATGCATGGGCCATAAACCTCCCCCCATCTGCGCTGTTCTTCCCTGAGAATCACACCCTGTGCCCGCCCGACACCTCCCTTTCACCCTATTCAGTACCGCACCCTTTGACACTCCTCTTCCTCTGTGTCTAATTGTCCAGGCCGGTCCTAGGCTATCACCTAGCCGTGCGGATGTAGTTTATGGCCCCAACTTTAAAGAATCACCCCTGTTCAAAGGAGTTACAGTAGATCAAGGACCCCACCTCATGAGATCCGTCACAGCAAACGCGTTCCTACTATCTGATAACCATCCTGTATTGTGATTGGGGAGGGGATTCTCACTGTGAGGGTGTGTGGGACCGAGCCTGAAGCGGAAGATTCCAGGGATGCCTCTTTGTACATCAAAGTTTTTACAATTATGTGTCACATTAAAAATATATAGCACTCCAACAAAGTAGTAGGATTATAAAACTTTAATAACTTATAAATATATACAACGCAACAAAAACAGTAAACACATTTAAAAATAATTTTGAAAAAAGAAGCAACAATGGTCAGTAGCTGTCTTTTGTGCGAATAGTCCCAAGGCAGCACAACGTGCTGAGTTCTGGACGGCACCCAGGTGATGTCACCTGGGTGCCGCACTGGTTTTTGGTATCCTACAATGCTGCTCCGAAAAATGGCGTGGGGCGCCCCGGGGGGGGGGGAGGCCTTGTCAGAAGCGGTCTGTTGTGCGAATAGTCCCAAGGCAGCAGAACGCGCTGAGATGTGGATGGCATCCAGGTGATGTCCAGTAAGTTGCCGCACTGGTTTTGTTATCCTACAATGCTGCTCCGAAAAACGGCGTGGGGCGCCCCGGGGAGGGGGGGGGGGGAGGCGGCGTGAACGGGCCTCCCCAGGTGGAGGCTCGTCTGCTGTAGTGGGGCGCCCCTTTACAGTTTCAGTTGCCATTCCGCCCGCTTTTGGTACACTGGAACTATCACTCAAAAAAGGGGAGGGCAAGTTCTTTTCTACCGGGTCACGTTGGGGCTCCACCGGAACTGATCGAATTGGTAGTCTACAGTGTTTCTGGATGTTTCAGATTGAAGCTGGCGTCAGCATGAGAGCACCCCGTGGCTACGTCGTGGCCATTCCGCGAGCAATCATGGCAGTCGCTCACCACCGGAAGCCTGCGGGAGTCGGGGGCCCCGGTGACTTTTGTAGAATCTTCAAGTCTGAGGGGACGCTTTTGGGAATGGGGTCCATGCCCTAGCAGTCAAGCGTCCGAGTTCCAAGGTGTCCCAGGGCCATTTTAGTGGACCAGGCCTAAATCCGAAGAGCCGGCCGCCATTTTGAGAGTCCTGTGGCAGCCGCCTATCGCTGCACTGCAAGAGTGGGCGCAATTCAAGTGGATGGTGGGCGAGACGCTGTAGCCGCAAAAGCGGGCGCAACTCAGCTGGTTGCGTAAAGCGCTGGGGTGTACCTGAAAAACCTCCACCTGGGGAGGTGGGGGAGGCTCGTTCGCGCCGCCTCTCCCTTCTAGTGCATCCCACGCCGTTTCCTGGCGCAGGAATATGTGATGGTCGGACTAGGGCACCGCAGGACGTGTCTTCAGGTCGAACGGATTGTGGGACAAGGTCCAGAATGGAAAGTCACCAAAAGGCAAAAAGTTCCGCTTGACCCCGGGAGCCGGCCGCCTATGTCGGGGGCGATCTCAGGCCACACCAGGGCAGCAAGACTTGGGGAGGGGGTTGGAGCCAAGCGCCCCCTCCAAGTCTGCGCCATCACACCGCCCCTCGGGGGCCTCCGTCAAGCGGTTTAGGAAGGCACCGCATCACATTGTTTTCAAATGCAGTCAGGTCCACAAACGCCCCCCACTTACTTTGAGAATAGTGAAGCTGCAGCAGGTGCAAATAAGCTTCAGACAGTGTTACAAGCGCTGCTCAGAACTTTGGCACCCAACATCCAGGACTTATGACATTTGTGGAAGGCAGTGACATCGAAGCAACTCAGGGACCAAAACCATGAACGTACACTCATGTATGAAAATCTTACAATTGATGCTTGACTGAGGCCAAGGAGATCAGAGTGCATGAGTCTCATGCTCGATCGATTGAGCTAGCCGGATCGGGCAACAAAAAGTATAAAATAGTTATGTAAATAGTTATTTAATAAAATGTTTTACCCTGTTACTTTGCTGGTGTGTTGTATATATTTATAATATTTGCATAGGGTTTGTCGTTATTTTGGGTGGGGTGGGTGGCGGAGCCGAGCTGTCTTGCAGCCATCATGGTGTGGAGCTCAGTTCATCTCACTAGTTTCGTATTTCTCATGAGGGGTTGTTGTTAATGTTTCTATTTTAGCGAAGTCAAAAAGAGATCCCATTAGTGGCCTACTGATTTTGCTCGATTCCTTTTGTTTTTTTTAACGATTTTTCACTATCTGCAAAGACTAAACAGAGTATTGCGACTCTGTGCTTGTTTGTAAATAGAGAATGAACCAAAGAGAACCAATTCTAAAACAGTAAATGCTTGGATAACAATCAATCAAATGGAGAGAGAAGCAGGCACGACGGATTACAACGGGGGCAAAGGCCTGCGTTAACTAGCCTTCACTATCTGCAAAGAGAGAGTACTCCTAAGAGAAAAGAGGAGGGGGGGCAGCGTTCAAAGCACATCAGCGTGCATAAACACGAAAATGTTTTTACCTACCACGTACTTGACATTTGACAGCTTTTTATATTTGCTATTAAAAAAACATTTAAATTCACTGAAAAAAACATAGGTTATAGACCATATATAGTTAGGAATTAGCATTTACAAAACCTTGAAAATTCACTGATAAAACCATAGATTATAGACCATATATAGTTAGGGATTAGCATTTACAAAACCTTAATTTACTCGCACAAAACCATAGAAATTCGCATATATAGTTAGTTGCAATAACTATATATCGCGCACCCGCAATCCACTGCTGATGATGTCACATATTACATCATTCATGACATGGTCAGTGACATCACTGATGACAACTCAAATGACATCAGTGATGGCATCACTGATGACATCTCAAATGACATCACTGATGACATGTCAAATGACATCACTGATGACATCACTGATGACATCATTCATGTGATAATACGATGAAGCTCTTCAGACTCTAATATAACCTTAGATCCACTCAGTGTCTACAGACACTCACAGACTGTCACTCATCCATGGAGTTACTCACACACCTAGTCAGTCATGCAAAGAATCAATCACACCTCCATTTCCTCAACTATACAGTTATACAAACCTTACTTATTCAAACATATACTAACACATATTTACTCTCTTATACAATCCCTGATACAAGTTCACAATGATCCACACAGCCACTCACACATTCATTGGCTCTTATGCACAGTTATTTATATATGTCAACTCTCACATGTACTGTGTTTTACATATGTACTTACTTTGACATGGTAGCACTGAGATATCCATTCGCTCACCAATACACTCATGCACACAGTTAACCGCCCATACAGCTGTTTCCACATGCACTTTTGAACCCATACATCTAGTGAATCAACTGCTCACACATCTATGCACAGAGTCATACGCCTCCCAGCCAACCACACACACACTCAGTATCCCATACAAATACTTGGGCAACCAATCAATAACCCATATAGTTACTCATATAGCTACTGATCAACACATGCAGCAGTTTACAGAACAACAGACATAATGATGCACAAATTAAGACAGTTTAGTCACCAGCTCATGCTCTCAGTGAGACACATTTAATCACTCACTCATACAGTCAGTCATGCACCTACTAAATCCTTCATCCAGACACTTATACATCCACTCATTCTTCAATATGTAAGACATATTTTAACTTTACAGAAACATACAGTTACTGGATGTTGTCATCAGTGATGTCATCAGTGATGTCACTGACCATGTCATGAATGATGTAAAATGTGACATTATCAGCAGTGGATTGCGGGTGCGCGATATATAGTTATTGCAACTAACTATATATGCGAATTTCTATGGTTTTGTGCGAGTAAATTAAGGTTTTGTAAATGCTAATCCCTAACTATATATGGTCTATAACCTATGTTTTTTTCAGTGAATTTTCAAGGTTTTGTAAATGCTAATTCCTAACTATATATGGTCTATAACCTAGGGTTTTTTCAGTGAATATATATATATATATATATATATATATATATATATATATATATATATATATATATATATATATATTCAATGAAAAAACCCTAGGTTATAGACCATATATAGTTAGGAATTCGCATTTACAAAACCATATTTTACTCGCACAAAACCATTGAAATTCCATATATAGTTAGTTGCACTAACTATATATCGCGCACCCGCAATCCACTGCTGATGATGTCACATATTACATCATTCATGACATGGTCAGTGACATCACTGATGACATCACTGATGACATCTCAAATGACATCACTGATGACATCACTGATCACAACATCCAGTGATTGTATGTGTCTGTAAAGTTTAAATATGTTTTACATATTGAAGAATGAGTGGATGTGTAAGTGTCTGGATGAAGAATTTAGTAGGTGCATGACTGACTGTATGAGTGAGTGATTAAATGTGTCTCACTGAGTGCATGGGTTAGTGACTAAACTGTCTTAATTTGTGCATCATTATGTCTGTTGTTCTGTAAACTGTTGCATGTGTTGATAAGTAGCTATATGAGTAACTATATGGGTTATTGATTGGTTGCCCAAGTATTTGTATGGGAGACTGAGTGTGTGTGTGGGTGGCTGGGAGGTGTATGACTCTGTGCATAGATGTGTGAGCAGTTGATTCACTAGATGTATGGTTTCAAAAGTGCATGTGGAAACAGCTGTATGGGCGGTTGACTGTGTGCATGAGTGTATTGGTGAGTGAATGGATATCTCAGTGCTACATGTCAAAGTGAGTACATATGTAAAACACAGTACATGTGAGAGTTGACATATATAAATAACTGTGCATAAGAGCCAGTGAATGTGTGAGTGGCTGTGTGGATCATTGTGAACTTGTATCAGGGATTGTATAAGAGAGTAAATATGTGTTAGTATATGTTTGAATAAGTAAAGTTTGTATAACTGTATAGTTGAGGAAATGGAGGTGTGATTGATTCTTTGCATGACTGACTAGGTGTGTGAGTAACTCCATGGATGAGTGACAGTCTGTGAGTGTCTGTTTACACTGATTGTATCTAAGGTTATATTAGAGTCTGAAGAGGTTCATCGTATTATCACATGAATGATATCATCAGTGATGTGATCAGTAATGTAAAATGAGATGTCATCAGTGATGTCATCAGTGATGTCATTTGAGATGTCATCAGTGATGTCATTTGAGATGTCATCAGTGATGTCATCAGTGATGTCACTGACCATGTCATGAATGATGTAATATGTGACATCATCAGCAGTGGATTGCGGGTGCGCGATATATAGTTAGTGCAACTAACTATATATGGAATTTCAATGGTTTTGTGCGAGTAAAATATGGTTTTGTAAATGCGAATTCCTAACTATATATGGTCTATAACCTATGGTTTTTTCATTGAATTTCAATGGTTTTTTAAATGCAAATTTCTAACTATATATGGTCTATAACCTATGGTTTTTTCAGTGAATTTCATTGGTTTTTTAAAAGCTAACATCTGTAGCTGTAAAATGTATTATTCTTTAAATCCCAAAATATATTTAGATATTTATTGATAATTTTTTTTAAATATTTTTTTCTTCGCTTCTAGTTCGCGAACCGGGAAGCTTTCCGTTAGCTCATCTTGATGCCGCGATCTAGTCCGCGAACCGGTCAACGTTACGTTAGCGGAACAGTGACGCGTCGCGGAAGCGCGACGTATCACGTTATCGCGTAATGCGTCTAATGACGCGTCGCGTTAGCGCTCCCGGAAGTGCTCCGGACCGCGAACCGGAAGCGATCTGGGACGCGGCGCGCGCCGCGTAACGTAAGCGGAACAGGTCATGTGACTTGTTTATCAAACTCCTCATTGGTTCATTTCACTTTTGGTTTCCAAATGATGTATGACTAGGTCATGTGACCTAAAAATAACACTTTTCATTGGCTCAGAACTTTTGTTTTCCCCAAATCATGTAAACCCCTCCTTATTTCCTCACTCTGACTTTCATCTTGGTGAGAGAAAGACCATTTATCTGAAGTTCCACAATGGCTTCCATTCTTGCTGCAGCTGGTGCACCCCCACCACCACCTCCACCTCCTCATAAGAAGAGAGGACCACCTAGTCAAATTATGACTAACAGAGAGGAGGAAGATGAGGAAGAAGAAGAAGAGGAGAGAGAGGAACAACAATTTGTCAAAGAGTTGCCCCGGGTTTCTAAACGAAAAACCAGTTTCATCTGGCAGTTTTTCACCATCCCTCCTGGATCAAAGAAAGTGAATGCAAAATATGCCACCTGCCTCATCTGTGATTACAGATTGTCGAGAGGCACAGAAAAGAAGTACAGTATGGGGAACTATACAATGCATCGTCACATGAGCAGGTGGCATCCCTTGAACTACAGCCGGGCTGAGTTAAGGGATCTTGAAGACAATCCGACGGCAACTCCTGTGGCAAGATCTACATCCACATTGTCTTTGACGGGAAGAGAGGCACAAGAGACTGTGCCAAACATCCAACCCAACTTCCAGCATATGAAGTTATCTTGTATTTACTGTGGTGCTATGCTGTCATATGGCAACATGAGTGTCAACCTGATGAACATTGCATTTGAAAATCATAAATGCCCTAATGCACCCAAAAAGTAATTTTTTTTTTTTGCTCCAGTTGAGCCGTTTTGAAAGCCTGTTTTTTGTTGTCTCCCCTCCATAAAAAACACAAAAAAAACATAAAACAGTTCTAAAAATACAAAAAAATCAAAAAATGTTCAAAAAAAAAAAAATATATAAAACAACAAAAACAAAAAAAAACAGTTCTTTTCAGAACTACCTCCCCTTTCAAACAAAATTGCTAGAATGTTTATCACTCTGGCAAGCTCTATTTCTTTTGGTTCGCTTCAAGTTCGCTGACCGGTTCGCGAACTTTAAGCGAACTAAAAAAATATTTTTTTAAAAAAAAGAAGAGTTAGTATAAGGGAAGTAAACAGAGAATAATGTAAAAAGAAAGACAGCTAGAGAGAGTAAATGAGAGATAGTGTCAATGACATCATCAGCAGTGCATTGCGGGTAAAAAGAGTGGAAAACATTTACCTTATAATTCTTGTTACCTTTTTTAAATATTTTTTCATACTTTCAATCTGTAAAACAAAGAACAAACATTTCAAAAAATATTAAAACATGTATTTAAAAATTAGAAAAGACAAGGGAAAAGGTTCAAAAACAAACAGTTTTTCAACAACTTTGACATTTACAGAAGTCTCTGCTTCTCTACGTCCCCTACACAATCCTAAAGATATATATTCGAAAGAAACTGTATCTTGATGTTGCTGAACTGAGGCCTATTTTGGAACATGATGTTTTTCTTGCACTGCTAATGTCTCACAATAGTGATGCAATAGCAGCGCAAAAAAGATATAAAGCCATAATAAAATTGTGTCTAACATTGTAAATGATTGTTTTAGGATGCAAATAAGATGTGTGCTTTCAAGAGCTTTCTTTGAGGTGAGGCCTCTTTTTTTTTAAAAAAAAAAACACTACCCAGAAGTACAGCACTCTAAGCATTAAAATTGATATTAACAGAACTCAGCTTACCCATATGTACCACACATTTCTAAATGTATATCATAAGGACAAAAAGCATAACATTAATTATACATGTTAAATGGTTTATTTTTGCTGTTCTCAGAATGTATCAAATTTCACTTAAATCAGTGACTTGAAGGTATTCATCATGTAACAGCGGGAAAAAAAAACACAATCAAAATGACTGTGTTTAAAAAACCCATGCAACCTTCGAAATCTGATTTCAAAACTCCTTAAAATTAACTTACTTTCAATGACGTCGAACGATCTCCTATGAACAGCATCCACTCTGTTGTGCTACAAATATTTTCAGCCCGCCACATTCTGAAAGAAAACCTCCATCGATACGTAAAATATGTTACATAGAAAAAAAGACTTCTCTCATTATATCACATGTTTCCACTAGGCCAAATCATGTTGCCGCGATTCGCAAGTCTTGTTATTCTTCCAATCAAATCCCGACATTTTCTATTTTCGCAACTTTCAAAAATAAAATATTTGAGATTATTTTCACAATCCTGGACTACTAATAACTTACTCTTCTTTGTCACTCATGTTCTCCTTTTCCTATGACACTGATACTGCTTACTATGAAGCAGACTTACTTGCATTAGGTTTATATAGTTGGATTTTTAATCTAGACAGCATTGCAGACTTACATTCCCTCTACTTAAAATTTTGGTTTTAAAAACACCAGGTAAGAATTTTTAAGGTCAAACGGCAATTTTTTTTTGAACGTTACAACGGAATCATTACAGAATGACCAGCCGTTTCCAGACTTTAAGTAAGCTGTATAATGTCCTGATGTTGTTGATGGACCATCGTGATAGATAATTGCTACAGTAACAAAAGTCCTCCCTGATATTGACACCTGAGAAGCCACAAATTTTTTTATTAAAGTTGACAATTTTGATCCATCAGGCCTACAACGTTGGATCATTAAAATGACATACTGGCCATATCTACGTATAAATAATGTTGACATCATATCACATTTACATTGGCTACACTCCATGTTGTGATCCGCTGCATTTACTAGCTTATTAAAGGAGACTGATTTACTGTCTGGCAAAGTTAAATATATAAATCTTTCTGAGTCTACACTAGTAGTACTTGATACCATACAGTTCTCGCAGTCATGCTGCCATTGATAAGAAAGCCGAAACAGGTGATCTACATCTACACCCTCAACTTGCAATATATCAAGCATATACATTAAAAACTCCTGACAATCTTACTGATTATTTTCAGAGAAGTCTGTTTGACCTGAACATTCATCTAACAGATAACGAAGTTCAGACACACTTTCTACTTTTGTTCGATCAGTGCTACATTTCTCGAAAACAGAATTCAACAAACAGCATAAAATTTGTTCAGAATTCAACAGAATCTGTTCTTTTAAACTCTCTAGTGAAAAGAGAACATTAACCACTACATTTGCATAGCAGTTGACACCAGAACTGTTTTCAAATTGAAAACCGACAACATCTTCAACAGAATCCACTTTCTTTCTGCTAACAATTTTCGGTTCATTGACTTTTAGTCTTTTTGCAACAACCTCCCTACTATTACTGCTATTTCTACGTTTGCGGCCTACCACACGTTTCTCAAACAAAGGATATTGAGGCAAATGTGGCGCATACTCTCTTCTTAACCTATTGTATTCCTTAACACAATCTAGATCCGCACAAATGTTTGTGACATCACAGTCAATCAAGTACAATCCCGATAAAGTTCTAACTCGTGACAATGCCACATATGCCATACCCTCCTTGAACACAGAACTGCCAATATTCACCAATGCACAGTCTACACTTAAACCTTGCGATTTATGGATTGTCACCGCATATGCCAAGCAAACAGGAAACTGTTTACGGCGAACATATAAATCTTTAACAAGCAAAAACCTAGCAGAACAACGACCAATTTGCTGTACTTCCTCAATGCCATCAAATTTAATTTTTAAAAATTCTATTCCATCTCTATTTCTGTATTTCTCAAAATCAACAACATTACCCATTGATCCATTTACCAGACCTCTTTCTACATGTAAATTCCTTCTCAAAATAATTCGGCAATTTAAACACACATTCAAAGTCTTTTCAAAACCCGCTGTTTTAGATATAGTCTTCTCTAATGAATCCAATTTTGATTTCAAATTGTCTGACAAAATAATTGTTGATCCCATATGCTCTAATTTGTTGATAGCTTCAAGTTTCACAATCTCTTGCTTTTCTAAATTCAACATTTTGTTGTTGAAGATGGCACATTCTGCAAGAGTTGGCATGAGACATATCCCGGATTTCTTCTCAGTAATTTTCTGAAAAATATTCTCAGGCACAATCTCTTGTTTGGGATATAAATTTGACAGTAATCGTGCATTTAAAGCTTCTTTCCCATGCTCGGTCACTTTTCCAATTCTAATATCTTGTAGAATATTCTTGTAATCTTCATCCTTTGCCTGACGCATATTTTGATGCAGTTCTGCATAATTGAAGTTTAACCATATATTGACGTTGCCAATGCTCCCTAGGCACTTCCTGGTATCTTCATGCGTGAGTATTTTGAACACAGGTTGACCTTTTACTGGTGTCAGCTGCAGAAGATCTCCGAAAACAATGATGTGTTTCCCACCAAATAACACATCATATTCAGTTTTAAGTACTTCTTGCATTCTCAAATGCACAAAGGCAAGCATGACATTGGAAACCATGCTTACTTCGTCAATGATAAGTAGTTTCATTTTCCTCAAGACTCTTGAAACTTCACAGCAAGCATCTCCAGATAACTTGTTGTATTGTAATTTGTTGTCATGCTCCACCGGCAGCATCAGTAGACGATGCAAAGTAATACCTTTAATGTTATGTGCTGCCAGTCCAGTAGGAGCGGTGACAACACAAGACAGCGATGACTCAGTCCTTTCCTGCAAATAACAAGAGATTGCTTTAATGAGGAAACTTTTTCCAGTTCCCGCTTCTCCACTCACGTACAGTCGGACAGGCTTCAACGATGTACATGAGCACTTGTTCTTCTCATGACTTAATCCGTGCTCAATTTCCGTGGTAACTTCATCATATATTTTCCTCTGCTCAACGTTGAGTTGTTTTTCCAAGTCTTCTAACTTAACTGAATCCTCCTGAGCATGTGCCATGGCTCTTTCCACTTCATTCATAGCAGTGGCAGCTTCATTTTCGACAATAGGTCCTCCAAGTGGATCTTGACTCAATGAAACAGAACTCTGACTGTCCTGAGAACTGTCTCTGGCAATCTCGGCTGCAATCGTTGCTTCCTGCTCAATTTCCAAAGTTAGCATTTCTTGATATTTAGAAAAAGCAGGACATTCTATGGACTCCTTGGCTGCATTGAAAGAGTCTTCGTAACAGAGGAAATCTCCAAGCAGTTCCTCTTCTGCACGCCAAGGCTTGAAAAGTTGCAAAAGTGCTAAATAAAAAAACTCCTTTTTTTCTGGAGATTCACCACTCAATTTTCGATGGTTTACTAATTGGCATTTTCTTTGCTTGACCAGGCATCCCTCACTTCCAATTACAGCATACACTCCTTTCTCAATATCTTCTTTGATGTTCCTCTTGAATATATAATTTTGGAGAACCTCATATAGACAAACATTCTCAAGGTGACTGCTTCGATTTGGATAATATGTATCCAACATGTTGGTCTTCAAAATGTCGGTACTGTTTGGTTCCTTTTCTGCCAAATACTCAATTTCCCGGACAGGTTTTAGAACTCGATTTCGCGTTGCAGCAAGACCAAGACTCGCCCAAACGAGACTCCTGGATTTGGCATAGAGACTTGCTGAAGACAACCGGTCAGAACATTCGTAAGCTCCGATTTCTCGATGCGACAACATCTTCAGACTGAAACTGTACAACTTCTTGCTGAGGCTCTTTTCATGAGAAATGTCCTCCCACATATCCTTCAGTTCGGTCTTTTCTTTTTTGGTGATGTAAGAAGTCACATACCGAGCCACAGCCATACAGTTGTCAGCCACAAACTGTATATCCATGTTAGCATTCCACATGGACAAAATCACTGGGTTGTAGTCATTGATGTACTTGGACTCTTCGTTCCTTTTCAAATTGTATGTATTCTTGGGTGATTTCCTCGTCACATTATGTCGCAGCGAAGACATCAAACTGTTCACTCTTCCTTTAGAAATCACCGGTCGTGGAAAGTTGAAACGACATTTGGTGTAGAACTTGTCCTTGTTTCTGAATTTACGACGACAGTACTTTCCACAACGATGGCTTTGGAAACGTAGAACTTGTTCTCTTAGACTTTTCTTATCCGTTGCGTTTGGAACAGCACACGTAGAATACTGTTCGATGAAATTCATCACTAAGTCATCCGGATCTGTTCCAAATTTAGGTGCATCCTTGATCCACAACAACATATGTATATGAGGGGCACCTCTTGCTTGGTACTCCTTTCTCCAAAAGAAATCCAACACCTGTCCAAGAGGTGGATTCTTTTTATTTGTGATGAAAGACATCATAGCTTCAAATCTATGATTGAAGTACCTGCATACATTGACTGGATCCAAAGAGCACAGTTCTCCGGGTGTCTTGAATTCGATGTTTTCAATGTTACCATTTGCCTCTCGTAAAAATTCAAGTAAGTCTTCCCAGCCATACTCGGCACAGCTCAGAGTGAGGAACCATGTTGGAGTTCCTAAGTTCCTCAGCATACATTTTAAATCACCATGACGACGGTACCAGTACTCATTAGTACCACGCTGACACGCCATGAGATTAATTAAGTGAGAATCCAAAATACTGTCTTGGACATTGACTTTATGCATAAAGTCACTTGCCGAGATGTTTCGCATCTGTATACCACTTTTTAAGATGTGGTTCACTGCATATGACAGTCCAGACAGATCGCTTTCAAACAGGAGATGAAACAAATAGGGAATGCATTGCCGAAACCTAGGATCTGCTGCATACAATCGTAAAGTCCGGTATTCAGACGCAGGAATTTGATGAGGTCGCTCATCATATCTTCCTCCTTGACCTGTGGGAAATAGCTGTGGGAAACACCGAGCTTCCAAACTTTCCTCCCAA
Organism: Lissotriton vulgaris; assembly: GCF_964263255.1. Lineage (NCBI taxonomy): Eukaryota > Metazoa > Chordata > Amphibia > Caudata > Salamandridae > Lissotriton > Lissotriton vulgaris. The sequence continues at coordinate 553,490,452 of NC_141693.1, read as the reverse complement.
ACACTAATGGGACTCCCTTTGGCTTGTTTCATTTGAAACAACTCAATAGCATTCCCCATGACTTCCTTGGAATGCAAAGGATGAACACTATAATGTTCATATATTTCTTCACTTTTAGAGGCCTCTACTTTCTCAATTTGGCCAGCACACAAATCGCTATCCTCTTCATCACTTACTTCCTCTTCTGCAACATATACATTCTTATAGTACTTATTATTTTTCTTCAAATACACTGTTGCCTTTTTGACTTTCCTAACATCCACTAAATCTTGCCATATTTTCTTATTCTTTGTCGGAACCCCATTAACCAAGATAACCAGAGGTTCCTCTTCCACTTTTTCTATTCCAATTGTGTTAATGTTTTTCTTCAAATCTAGAGGCAAATAAACAACTCTTCCCTTTAATCCTCTCTGTAAATCTGCTGGAGGCAACTTCCCTGTCTTTGGCTCCATTCTTACAATAGCCTGAAAGGGATGGATACTTTGAATCAAAATAGATTCATAAGTATTTAAATCCTTCAATTCAGAAGGAATCTCAACCAATTCCAGATTATTATGAACTGCCCTAGCAGGCATCTGGTTTTGGTTTAATTTATTACAACAATAAGTACACACACGTTGATCCGATCCCAAATCAAAAGAATTTTCTACCATCAAGTATGTGGCAAAATCCTTCCATTCACTATTATTTTCCCTTTCACTTTTTGCATATAAATCCACTACCTTAGTCTGATTCTTATAATAAGTGCGTCGACAACATACACAAGTGAAATTAGGCCTCTCACTTGATTTCATCTGAAACGTGGCAATTTCCTTCTGAAAATTATCTGTACTGGACACCTGTACATTATCTTCAACATTACCCTCTACTTCAGGGTCAATTTGAACATTCTCATCTTTACTACCAAAGTAACAAAACTCAATTTCTTCACAAATATTCTTCACATCTATTTCAGAACCATGCAAAAGAGCAGCACATAATTGTTTAAGCATAATTGCTGGACTCTTAGCATAATACAACATTCTCACTAATTTTCTCACTTTATTATGATGCACTGCTAGCATCCTGAAATGATGAAAAACACTCTGGCATACTCTCCTGGAAAGACAAGCCAGTGAATGACCACGCAAACCTGTCATTTGTCTCACTCTGCAAGGATCTAAATCTTGCAACAACTTCATTTTCTGCTTCAAACTTTTCTTATTAAATGTCCGTATAAAATCACAAAGCAAATTGATGGAAACCTGTCGCACACTGCAAATAGAACTACACTTCCAAATGTACACAGGACCCTTAGGACGTCTTCCTAAAACCTCATCACTTAGCGCCTCTTCTGCCTCTGTTGTCACAAGTTGTTCTTTTTCAACTGGACAACCATCCTTCACTTCATAAGCTCGACCACTGGTGTCAACTGCAAACACCAAATCATTATCCTGAAAATAACTCTCCTCATTAAAAAATGCCTCACAACTAGAACTATGCATCCATTCTCCGGAAAAAACTTCACAAAAGTTAGTACGATTTACTACTCTCTTCCATCTACTTTTAGTTTTGAAATCAGAAATTACCTTGCTTAGTTTCCTAATTCTATTGATTACCAAAATAAACAACTTTCGCTTAATTTCAAAAGCATGATCAATAATTTTCTCTACATTTTTCTTCTTCTTAAAAAAAGCCGCTTTCTGTTGGCCTTTTTTTTAAATATTTTTCAATAAATTAACTATTATCCTATTACGGAACATTCGATGTCGAATGTCCCTAAACTGTTGTTTCCTTCTACTATCATGCACAGAGTTATCTCTTCCTCTACCAGTAACATTTTTGATGGGTCTCTCCTTTCCATTTTTTGGAGAAATACTTTTTTTATGACAAATATTTCTTAAGAATGATTTCGTGCTCTTACCCGGACCTTTCTTGGTGTTTTGACAAGTATTTGGGGAAGAGGACTGCTGCAATAAAACATCATCCTGCTGTCTTTGACGTTTTCTAGCCTTTCGTATTCGACTTTTGGAAGGCATTTTCCAAACTATGAAAGAATCTGCAGTTGAATCTGTGGAAAAATATAATATAAAATGTTATTAACCACTATTACCAAACAGTAAATAAATAACAGTCATCTAAAACTTAATGCCGTACTAATTATTTAACATAGCAAATGTTTTCCACCAGCACTGCATCACAAAAATGACACTCAATGGTGCAAAAAAGGCATACAACACTCATAAATCACTCCCTAATATTTTAAATCATTAATTCAGGATGACGATAAGATGTAGCCTATCTAAAGATTTGTTTAGGCCCTGATCTTTAGACTGGGGTAAATGTGTGTCATTGATCCACATTCAGTCCATCACATGTTTTGTTTATTTGAGGTGAGGCCAACACATGGTTGCAGATAAGATTTTCACTGAAAAATATCAAAATAAAAAAACATGTGAAGGCCTACCAATGAAGTAAATCATTAAATGAAAACCAATACATTTCTGGAAATATGCACTACTAGTGCTTCATAAGATGTTTTGGGTCATATTTATAAGGCATTTGAGTATCTAGTATGCTATTTTTCGTTCTTCCTGGTGCAAATTTATTGTAAATATGCTCCCACCTGCGGTTGGCAAATTTAGATTTTGATTATGGGAGTTAGATAGGCATGTTAATAATTTCCCAAAAATGGTGTATAACCCCAAACAACCTTTGAAGCAAATGCTCTTAGCCATGTTATCCACCTCCCATTGGATAACATGGCTAAGAAGTGCTCAGGGCCCCATGAGGAACGCTTTCCATTTAAAAAGGAAAAAATAACATCAAAGACACTAAAATGCCTTCTAAATATGACCCCAAACAACCTATGAAGCTCTAACAGAACATATCCTGAAATGTAATTGATTTCAAAATTCGTTTTTAAACACAGCATATAAATCAATTGTATACCTGCATTCATGGAGAAATGACTAAAAATGTCCTTGAGACACATGAAAGTGTTTTCTGGAATGCCCTAGCACCATTTTTGGGACACTATTAACATGGCTACGTAACTCCCATAATCAAAATCTAAATTTGCCAAGCGCAAGTGGGAGCGTATTTACAAGACACTTGCCCCAAGAGGAACACTTTCCATTTAAAAAGGGAAAAATAACATCGCAGAAAAGTCAGCAATATTCATGCACTTTCCAGCAAATGCTCTTAGCCATGTTATCCACTTCCTATTAAATAACATGGCTAAGAACTGCTCAGGGCCCCATGAGGAACGCTTTCCATTTAAAAAGGGAAAAATAACATCAAAGACACTAAAATGCCTTCTAAATATGACCCCAAACAACCTATGAAGCTCTAACAGTACATATCCTGAAATGTAATTGATTTCAAAATTCGTTTTTAAACACAGCAAATAAATCAATTGTATACCTGCATTCATGGAGAAATGACTAAAAATGTCCTTGAGACACATGAAAGTGTTTTCTGCAATTCACTAGCACCATTTTTGGGACACTATTAACATGGCTAGGTAACTCCCATAATCAAAATCTAAATTTGCCAAGCACAAGTGGGAGCGTATTTACAAGACACTTGCCCCATGAGGAACACTTTACATTTTAAAAGGAAAACATAACATCTTAGACACTCAAATACCTTATAAATATGGCTCAAAACAACCTATGAAGCTCTAGCAGTACATATCCAGAAATGAAATTGATTTCTTAAATCGATTTTAAAAGCAACATCTCTGTTTCAGCTTACATAACAGACCATAAAATGGTCTCGATGTACCACAATAACTTGTGTTACTGCATGCCAGAATGTTACACCAAATATGCAATTACAATTTCTCTATGAAACTAATTCTATTAGTATATCACTAGAGACAAAACCACATTTTATAAACACAGCTTTCTTCATCATTTTCTCCTTAAATCATACTATTCTCTATCTAAATTAAATAAATGTTTTCTCACCTTAGCAAATATTTTTTGAGTTTTGAAAACAGTCTGAGAAATACACCAAATTGTCTTCAGCAGAAGAAAAAGGATGCACTCCAAAGGCTGCAGCTATTGAAAGCACAGAAATACAGATATTCTTTTCACATATCTCTCATATTAGCCAATCATACCTCTTCCCTCACTTTTTTCAAATCAAAACCCTTCCCCCCTCTGCCCTGTCTGCCTTGTATCCATAGCAACCACCTCCTGGAAGACCTCTCATGTTTGCAAATTCACACAACAATGTTTCAATTGAACTCTGAACTCTCAGTGCACCTGCGTATCCAGTGCAATCTTTCATTAAATGTTTCTTCCTTGACCATTCAAATTACATCTTTCAAAGAACACATCCATGCACCCTAACTTTCTGTTTTCAGAAATGGAAATGCACCAATCACTGCTAATGAATCATTAGCATTGTAAATCCACAGTTTTTTTTCTTTAGAAACTCCTACTGTTTCAACTGCCCTTTCATTACCACACTTCATCTGACTACAGAACAACCTTCAGCCACCATGTTTAACGTCTGGATTGTTGGACATAGTTACATCCACTGGGCTCAAAGGTATGCTGAGAACAGAAATTTACCTAACCTCAATTTACAAGATGTGGAAATTAAGTGGTTGGGCCAAAGAGGATTAAAATGTCACCAATTGATACCATTGGTGAAAACCTTTATGCATTTGCCAAAACCTGACCTGTTAATAGTGCACTGTGGAGGTAATGATTTGGGCACTTTGACAGGGGTAGGTCTGGAAATGCTTTTAAAGGACACCTTTGAGCAATTAATGGCACTTTTTCCTCAAACTGCCTTGGTATATTCCAATATATGCCAAAGACAGAAATGGAGGTGGTCCAACCAATTTTGTCCACAAATTGAGAAAGCGAGGAAGCATGTAAACAAATCTGTGTCAGCTTTCATGAGAGACCATGGAATGGGCTCTCTATACAACAATAACTTACGTTACTACATGCAAGATATCTACAGAGGAGATGGAGTTCACTTCTCAGATGAGGGCAACAGAATTTTCATTCTGAATTTAAGACTGTGCATTGGTACCTACTTATAAGTACCTAAATGTACCATAAACCCAAAAGCTCTTCTCAGAGCTACCCTTCATCTGATCACACACTTTTATTATTTTTCTCTAACTTTTTTCACTAATTTTCCACAAAATTCGCTCCCCGGAGCGCTACCCGGTTCGCTAACCGAAAGCTAACCTCGCGGAGTTTTTTAAAAAAAAGTTTTTTTTTCCGCACATATAAGCCTCCTCAGCCACGCTCAGAAAACCTAGGGGGTCAAGATAAGTCTACCATGACCCCTTCTACCCATTCTAAACATTATTTGCCCTCCATCTTGTATCTTAATGCGACCGATACACAAAATGGTGGACTCCCGTGACGCTTAAGGTTCGCTAACCGGGCCGCTTCCCGGAAAGCGGTCCAAAAAAAAGGTGGGAAAGTAATTTACAGAAAAACGACTAGAGACACTCTCACCAAATATACATTAGCTCATACTACATAACAATCCCTTCCATTCTCACAAATTTCATTGAAATATCATTTAGCCATTTAGCCTGTAGACCTCTCCAAGTACCGTGAGGTAAATTACTTCACAAAACACATCTGAAGTGTTGGAATTGACAACCAATGAAAATGTTACTTTCATTTTCTACTTTTATTACCTGACATTTGATTGGTTATATACCTGTATATATATAAAGGGAGAGAAGGAAACACAGCCATTTTGACTACTACTTGTTGTTGTATATATCATTTAGAATATCAATAATAACATCAACTTGTTTCTAAAGGTAAGTTGTTATTTTTAAAACTGAAGTATATTGTGCACTATAAGTAAATATGGTAAACTTTTTCAGATAGTTTTATACTATCCCTCTGTAAGAGTTAGACATTGAGAAAGGCTTCTTTATTATAATTATGGACTGATTTAGGTTTCTGTGGTATAATTATAAATTTACTTAGGCTTCTTCACAGGCACTTTTTAATAGTACTAATTCACGCCTGAAACCATACAGTGCCCATAGATTACTTCTCTGGTATAAACTCACAAGTGCCTGTCTGAACTTAAACCCAACAGTGCCCTATCTCTACTTATATATTTATTTTTTATGCAAATTACAGCAAAAAAATGGAAGGTGAGCAGAATGTTTCCTTCGAAATTGTTCTGGAGACCAACACACAAAAAGAAATTGAGGACAATGAAGACTCTGATTTCATGGATCAATCACGGGACCATGAATTAGTTCAATGTGTGGAATCAGTGGATCATTTACTTCATTATGATGACGGTCAAATGTTTGAACTTATGTTCACTGAACAAGAACACATATCAGACAGTGAAATGCTAGACGTTCTATTAAATTTCGAAAAACAATCCGAAAAATAAAATTATATGTAATATTAAAAAATTTTTGAGTCTTTAATCATTTTTATATGTAATTCATAAAGTAGTTAAATGTAAGAAATGTTATTAAATTTTGAAACACAATCACAACAATAAAAAATTGCTGAAAAAATAAAAATATTAAAAAAAAATCAACAAAACCAACAAATAATTAACATACAGTATTAGAAAAGTCTTTCATTCTTTTATCCATAAAGTTCGCTGCCCAGAACGCTTTCCGGTTCGCGAACTTGGCGCTTACCACGCAAAAAAAAAATTTTTAATTTTTTTTTTTTGGACCCTCCTAGGCCCTTTTAAAACCTCCACATAAAACCTAGGGGGTCAACGAGGATCTACTATGCCCCCTTATGGTAATTTCCCCCTTTGTTTTGGCCTCCTCTTGTCTCTCGATCCAACCGAGAGACAAGATGGCGGCCGCTCCGGACTGTTTAGAATGTTGACAGACACCGGAGGGCCAATCAGCTTCGCATCGCAAAGTTCCGATACGCGAAAGGTTCGCTAACCGGATCGCTGCCCGGAGCGCTGTTACAGATATATATCTTGATTTAAACGTTAATTTCTCAAAATCCACTGAAGCACATATATTGAGACCTAGCAAAGGCACATCGGGCTAACAGTCCCTACAATTTTGCCAAGTTTCGTGAAAATCCATTCAGCCGTTCGGGCTAAAAGTGAGTCCAACCGCCCTATGGAAATTAACATGGGAAAAAGGCGTTTTGGGACCCCCCTTTTTTCACGGCCCCCCCTTGATGAACCCCCCCCAAATTTCCAGGAGCTGCTCAGAAACAAAATGTGCCATTTTCCTGAAAATTTCAGCCAATTCCGTCCACAAACGCAAACGTTATTAGGCATAGAATTTTCAGAAATCCCATAGGGAAAAAATCCTAACTATATATTACCTACTGGCGCCAGTAGGTAATATATAGTTAGGATTTTTTCCCTATGGGATTTCTGAAAATTCTATGCCTAATAACGTTTGCGTTTGTGGACGGAATTGGCTGAAATTTTCAGGAAAATGGCACATTTTGTTTCTGAGCAGCTCCTGGAAATTTGGGGGGGGTTCATCAAGGGGGGGCCGTGAAAAAAGGGGGGTCCCAAAACGCCTTTTTCCCATGTTAATTTCCATAGGGCGGTTGGACTCACTTTTAGCCCGAACGGCTGAATGGATTTTCACGAAACTTGGCAAAATTGTAGGGACTGTTAGCCCGATGTGCCTTTGCTAGGTCTCAATATATGTGCTTCAGTGGATTTTGAGAAATTAACGTTTAAATCAAGATATATATCTGTAACAGCGCTCCGGGCAGCGATCCGGTTAGCGAACCTTTCGCGTATCGGAACTTTGCGATGCGAAGCTGATTGGCCCTCCGGTGTCTGTCAACATTCTAAACAGTCCGGAGCGGCCGCCATCTTGTCTCTCGGTAGGATCGAGAGACAAGAGGAGGCCAAAACAAAGGGGGAAATTACCATAAGGGGGCATAGTAGATCCTCGTTGACCCCCTAGGTTTTATGTGGAGGTTTTAAAAGGGCCTAGGAGGGTCCAAAAAAAAAAATTAAAATTTTTTTTTTTGCGTGGTAAGCGCCAAGTTCGCGAACCGGAAAGCGTTCTGGGCAGCGAACTTTATGGATAAAAGAATGAAAGACTTTTCTAATACTGTATGTTAATTATTTGTTGGTTTTGTTGATTTTTTTTTAATATTTTTATTTTTTCAGCAATTTTTTATTGTTGTGATTGTGTTTCAAAATTTAATAACATTTCTTACATTTAACTACTTTATGAATTACATATAAAAATGATTAAAGACTCAAACAATTTTTTAATATTACATATAATTTTATTTTTCGGATTGTTTTTCGAAATTTAATAGAACGTCTAGCATTTCACTGTCTGATATGTGTTCTTGTTCAGTGAACATAAGTTCAAACATTTGACCGTCATCATAATGAAGTAAATGATCCACTGATTCCACACATTGAACTAATTCATGGTCCCGTGATTGATCCATGAAATCAGAGTCTTCATTGTCCTCAATTTCTTTTTGTGTGTTGGTCTCCAGAACAATTTCGAAGGAAACATTCTGCTCACCTTCCATTTTTTTGCTGTAATTTGCATAAAAAATAAATATATAAGTAGAGATAGGGCACTGTTGGGTTTAAGTTCAGACAGGCACTTGTGAGTTTATACCAGAGAAGTAATCTATGGGCACTGTATGGTTTCAGGCGTGAATTAGTACTATTAAAAAGTGCCTGTGAAGAAGCCTAAGTAAATTTATAATTATACCACAGAAACCTAAATCAGTCCATAATTATAATAAAGAAGCCTTTCTCAATGTCTAACTCTTACAGAGGGATAGTATAAAACTATCTGAAAAAGTTTACCATATTTACTTATAGTGCACAATATACTTCAGTTTTAAAAATAACAACTTACCTTTAGAAACAAGTTGATGTTATTATTGATATTCTAAATGATATATACAACAACAAGTAGTAGTCAAAATGGCTGTGTTTCCTTCTCTCCCTTTATATATATACAGGTATATAACCAATCAAATGTCAGGTAATAAAAGTAGAAAATGAAAGTAACATTTTCATTGGTTGTCAATTCCAACACTTCAGATGTGTTTTGTGAAGTAATTTACCTCACGGTACTTGGAGAGGTCTACAGGCTAAATGGCTAAATGATATTTCAATGAAATTTGTGAGAATGGAAGGGATTGTTATGTAGTATGAGCTAATGTATATTTGGTGAGAGTGTCTCTAGTCGTTTTTCTGTAAATTACTTTCCCACCTTTTTTTTGGACCGCTTTCCGGGAAGCGGCCCGGTTAGCGAACCTTAAGCGTCACGGGAGTCCACCATTTTGTGTATCGGTCGCATTAAGATACAAGATGGAGGGCAAATAATGTTTAGAATGGGTAGAAGGGGTCATGGTAGACTTATCTTGACCCCCTAGGTTTTCTGAGCGTGGCTGAGGAGGCTTATATGTGCGGAAAAAAAAACTTTTTTTTAAAAAATTCCGCGAGGTTAGCTTTCGGTTAGCGAACCGGGTAGCGCTCCGGGGAGCGAATTTTGTGGAAAATTAGTGAAAAAAGTTAGAGAAAAATAATAAAAGTGTGTGATCAGATGAAGGGTAGCTCTGAGAAGAGCTTTTGGGTTTATGGTACATTTAGGTACTTATAAGTAGGTACCAATGCACAGTCTTAAATTCAGAATGAAAATTCTGTTGCCCTCATCTGAGAAGTGAACTCCATCTCCTCTGTAGATATCTTGCATGTAGTAACGTAAGTTATTGTTGTATAGAGAGCCCATTCCATGGTCTCTCATGAAAGCTGACACAGATTTGTTTACATGCTTCCTCGCTTTCTCAATTTGTGGACAAAATTGGTTGGACCACCTCCATTTCTGTCTTTGGCATATATTGGAATATACCAAGGCAGTTTGAGGAAAAAGTGCCATTAATTGCTCAAAGGTGTCCTTTAAAAGCATTTCCAGACCTACCCCTGTCAAAGTGCCCAAATCATTACCTCCACAGTGCACTATTAACAGGTCAGGTTTTGGCAAATGCATAAAGGTTTTCACCAATGGTATCAATTGGTGACATTTTAATCCTCTTTGGCCCAACCACTTAATTTCCACATCTTGTAAATTGAGGTTAGGTAAATTTCTGTTCTCAGCATACCTTTGAGCCCAGTGGATGTAACTATGTCCAACAATCCAGACGTTAAACATGGTGGCTGAAGGTTGTTCTGTAGTCAGATGAAGTGTGGTAATGAAAGGGCAGTTGAAACAGTAGGAGTTTCTAAAGAAAAAAAACTGTGGATTTACAATGCTAATGATTCATTAGCAGTGATTGGTGCATTTCCATTTCTGAAAACAGAAAGTTAGGGTGCATGGATGTGTTCTTTGAAAGATGTAATTTGAATGGTCAAGGAAGAAACATTTAATGAAAGATTGCACTGGATACGCAGGTGCACTGAGAGTTCAGAGTTCAATTGAAACATTGTTGTGTGAATTTGCAAACATGAGAGGTCTTCCAGGAGGTGGTTGCTATGGATACAAGGCAGACAGGGCAGAGGGGGGAAGGGTTTTGATTTGAAAAAAGTGAGGGAAGAGGTATGATTGGCTAATATGAGAGATATGTGAAAAGAATATCTGTATTTCTGTGCTTTCAATAGCTGCAGCCTTTGGAGTGCATCCTTTTTCTTCTGCTGAAGACAATTTGGTGTATTTCTCAGACTGTTTTCAAAACTCAAAAAATATTTGCTAAGGTGAGAAAACATTTATTTAATTTAGATAGAGAATAGTATGATTTAAGGAGAAAATGATGAAGAAAGCTGTGTTTATAAAATGTGGTTTTGTCTCTAGTGATATACTAATAGAATTAGTTTCATAGAGAAATTGTAATTGCATATTTGGTGTAACATTCTGGCATGCAGTAACACAAGTTATTGTGGTACATCGAGCCCATTTTATGGTCTGTTATGTAAGCTGAAACAGAGATGTTGCTTTTAAAATCGATTTAAGAAATCAATTTCATTTCTGGATATGTACTGCTAGAGCTTCATAGGTTGTTTTGAGCCATATTTATAAGGTATTTGAGTGTCTAAGATGTTATGTTTTCCTTTTAAAATGTAAAGTGTTCCTCATGGGGCAAGTGTCTTGTAAATACGCTCCCACTTGTGCTTGGCAAATTTAGATTTTGATTATGGGAGTTACCTAGCCATGTTAATAGTGTCCCAAAAATGGTGCTAGTGAATTGCAGAAAACACTTTCATGTGTCTCAAGGACATTTTTAGTCATTTCTCCATGAATGCAGGTATACAATTGATTTATTTGCTGTGTTTAAAAACGAATTTTGAAATCAATTACATTTCAGGATATGTACTGTTAGAGCTTCATAGGTTGTTTGGGGTCATATTTAGAAGGCATTTTAGTGTCTTTGATGTTATTTTTCCCTTTTTAAATGGAAAGCGTTCCTCATGGGGCCCTGAGCAGTTCTTAGCCATGTTATTTAATAGGAAGTGGATAACATGGCTAAGAGCATTTGCTGGAAAGTGCATGAATATTGCTGACTTTTCTGCGATGTTATTTTTCCCTTTTTAAATGGAAAGTGTTCCTCTTGGGGCAAGTGTCTTGTAAATACGCTCCCACTTGCGCTTGGCAAATTTAGATTTTGATTATGGGAGTTACGTAGCCATGTTAATAGTGTCCCAAAAATGGTGCTAGGGCATTCCAGAAAACACTTTCATGTGTCTCAAGGACATTTTTAGTCATTTCTCCATGAATGCAGGTATACAATTGATTTATATGCTGTGTTTAAAAACGAATTTTGAAATCAATTACATTTCAGGATATGTTCTGTTAGAGCTTCATAGGTTGTTTGGGGTCATATTCAGAAGGCATTTTAGTGTCTTTGATGTTATTTTTCCCTTTTTAAATGGAAAGCGTTCCTCATGGGGCCCTGAGCACTTCTTAGCCATGTTATCCAATGGGAGGTGGATAACATGGCTAAGAGCATTTGCTTCAAAGGTTGTTTGGGGTTATACACCATTTTTGGGAAATTATTAACATGCCTATCTAACTCCCATAATCAAAATCTAAATTTGCCAACCGCAGGTGGGAGCATATTTACAATAAATTTGCACCAGGAAGAACGAAAAATAGCATACTAGATACTCAAATGCCTTATAAATATGACCCAAAACATCTTATGAAGCACTAGTAGTGCATATTTCCAGAAATGTATTGGTTTTCATTTAATGATTTACTTCATTGGTAGGCCTTCACATGTTTTTTTATTTTGATATTTTTCAGTGAAAATCTTATCTGCAACCATGTGTTGGCCTCACCTCAAATAAACAAAACATGTGATGGACTGAATGTGGATCAATGACACACATTTACCCCAGTCTAAAGATCAGGGCCTAAACAAATCTTTAGATAGGCTACATCTTATCGTCATCCTGAATTAATGATTTAAAATATTAGGGAGTGATTTATGAGTGTTGTATGCCTTTTTTGCACCATTGAGTGTCATTTTTGTGATGCAGTGCTGGTGGAAAACATTTGCTATGTTAAATAATTAGTACGGCATTAAGTTTTAGATGACTGTTATTTATTTACTGTTTGGTAATATTGGTTAATAACATTTTATATTATATTTTTCCACAGATTCAACTGCAGATTCTTTCATAGTTTGGAAAATGCCTTCCAAAAGTCGAATACGAAAGGCTAGAAAACGTCAAAGACAGGAGGATGATGTTTTATTGCAGCAGTCCTCTTCCCCAAATACTTGTCAAAACACCAAGAAAGGTCCGGGTAAGAGCACGAAATCATTCTTAAGAAATATTTGTCATAAAAAAAGTATTTCTCCAAAAAATGTTTCAGTCCTCAAAAAGAAAAGCAATTTAAATGGAAAGGAGAGACCCATCAAAAATGTTACTGGTAGAGGAAGAGATAACTCTGTGCATGATAGTAGAAGGAAACAACAGTTTAGGGACATTCGACATCGAATGTTCCGTAATAGGATAATAGTTAATTTATTGAAAAATATAAAAAAAAAAGGCCAACAGAAAGCGGCTTTTTTTAAGAAGAAGAAAAATGTAGAGAAAATTATTGATCATGCTTTTGAAATTAAGCGAAAGTTGTTTATTTTGGTAATCAATAGAATTAGGAAACTAAGCAAGGTAATTTCTGATTTCAAAACTAAAAGTAGATGGAAGAGAGTAGTAAATCGTACTAACTTTTGTGAAGTTTTTTCCGGAGAATGGATGCATAGTTCTAGTTGTGAGGCATTTTTTAATGAGGAGAGTTATTTTCAGGATAATGATTTGGTGTTTGCAGTTGACACCAGTGGTCGAGCTTATGAAGTGAAGGATGGTTGTCCAGTTGAAAAAGAACAACTTGTGACAACAGAGGCAGAAGAGGCGCTAAGTGATGAGGTTTTAGGAAGACGTCCTAAGGGTCCTGTGTACATTTGGAAGTGTAGTTCTATTTGCAATGTGCGACAGGTTTCCATCAATTTGCTTTGTGATTTTATACGGACATTTAATAAGAAAAGTTTGAAGCAGAAAATGAAGTTGTTGCAAGATTTAGATCCTTGCAGAGTGAGACAAATGACAGGTTTGCGTGGTCATTCACTGGCTTGTCTTTCCAGGAGAGTATGCCAGAGTGTTTTTCATCATTTCAGGATGCTAGCAGTGCATCATAATAAAGTGAGAAAATTAGTGAGAATGTTGTATTATGCTAAGAGTCCAGCAATTATGCTTAAACAATTATGTGCTGCTCTTTTGCATGGTTCTGAAATAGATGTGAAGAATATTTGTGAAGAAATTGAGTTTTGTTACTTTGGTAGTAAAGATGAGAATGTTCAAATTGACCCTGAAGTAGAGGGTAATGTTGAAGATAATGTACAGGTGTCCAGTACAGATAATTTTCAGAAGGAAATTGCCACGTTTCAGATGAAATCAAGTGAGAGGCCTAATTTCACTTGTGTATGTTGTCGACGCACTTATTATAAGAATCAGACTAAGGTAGTGGATTTATATGCAAAAAGTGAAAGGGAAAATAATAGTGAATGGAAGGATTTTGCCACATACTTGATGGTAGAAAATTCTTTTGATTTGGGATCGGATCAACGTGTGTGTACTTATTGTTGTAATAAATTAAACCAAAACCAGATGCCTGCTAGGGCAGTTCATAATAATCTGGAATTGGTTGAGATTCCTTCTGAATTGAAGGATTTAAATACTTATGAATCTATTTTGATTCAAAGTATCCATCCCTTTCAGGCTATTGTAAGAATGGAGCCAAAGACAGGGAAGTTGCCTCCAGCAGATTTACAGAGAGGATTAAAGGGAAGAGTTGTTTATTTGCCTCTAGATTTGAAGAAAAACATTAACACAATTGGAATAGAAAAAGTGGAAGAGGAACCTCTGGTTATCTTGGTTAATGGGGTTCCGACAAAGAATAAGAAAATATGGCAAGATTTAGTGGATGTTAGGAAAGTCAAAAAGGCAACAGTGTATTTGAAGAAAAATAATAAGTACTATAAGAATGTATATGTTGCAGAAGAGGAAGTAAGTGATGAAGAGGATAGCGATTTGTGTGCTGGCCAAATTGAGAAAGTAGAGGCCTCTAAAAGTGAAGAAATATATGAACATTATAGTGTTCATCCTTTGCATTCCAAGGAAGTCATGGGGAATGCTATTGAGTTGTTTCAAATGAAACAAGCCAAAGGGAGTCCCATTAGTGTTTGGGAGGAAAGTTTGGAAGCTCGGTGTTTCCCACAGCTATTTCCCACAGGTCAAGGAGGAAGATATGATGAGCGACCTCATCAAATTCCTGCGTTTGAATACCGGACTTTACGATTGTATGCAGCAGATCCTAGGTTTCGGCAATGCATTCCCTATTTGTTTCATCTCCTGTTTGAAAGCGATCTGTCTGGACTGTCATATGCAGTGAACCACATCTTAAAAAGTGGTATACAGATGCGAAACATCTCGGCAAGTGACTTTATGCATAAAGTCAATGTCCAAGACAGTATTTTGGATTCTCACTTAATTAATCTCATGGCGTGTCAGCGTGGTACTAATGAGTACTGGTACCGTCGTCATGGTGATTTAAAATGTATGCTGAGGAACTTAGGAACTCCAACATGGTTCCTCACTCTGAGCTGTGCCGAGTATGGCTGGGAAGACTTACTTGAATTTTTACGAGAGGCAAATGGTAACATTGAAAACATCGAATTCAAGACACCCGGAGAACTGTGCTCTTTGGATCCAGTCAATGTATGCAGGTACTTCAATCATAGATTTGAAGCTATGATGTCTTTCATCACAAATAAAAAGAATCCACCTCTTGGACAGGTGTTGGATTTCTTTTGGAGAAAGGAGTACCAAGCAAGAGGTGCCCCTCATATACATATGTTGTTGTGGATCAAGGATGCACCTAAATTTGGAACAGATCCGGATGACTTAGTGATGAATTTCATCGAACAGTATTCTACGTGTGCTGTTCCAAACGCAACGGATAAGAAAAGTCTAAGAGAACAAGTTCTACGTTTCCAAAGCCATCGTTGTGGAAAGTACTGTCGTCGTAAATTCAGAAACAAGGACAAGTTCTACACCAAATGTCGTTTCAACTTTCCACGACCGGTGATTTCTAAAGGAAGAGTGAACAGTTTGATGTCTTCGCTGCGACATAATGTGACGAGGAAATCACCCAAGAATACATACAATTTGAAAAGGAACGAAGAGTCCAAGTACATCAATGACTACAACCCAGTGATTTTGTCCATGTGGAATGCTAACATGGATATACAGTTTGTGGCTGACAACTGTATGGCTGTGGCTCGGTATGTGACTTCTTACATCACCAAAAAAGAAAAGACCGAACTGAAGGATATGTGGGAGGACATTTCTCATGAAAAGAGCCTCAGCAAGAAGTTGTACAGTTTCAGTCTGAAGATGTTGTCGCATCGAGAAATCGGAGCTTACGAATGTTCTGACCGGTTGTCTTCAGCAAGTCTCTATGCCAAATCCAGGAGTCTCGTTTGGGCGAGTCTTGGTCTTGCTGCAACGCGAAATCGAGTTCTAAAACCTGTCCGGGAAATTGAGTATTTGGCAGAAAAGGAACCAAACAGTACCGACATTTTGAAGACCAACATGTTGGATACATATTATCCAAATCGAAGCAGTCACCTTGAGAATGTTTGTCTATATGAGGTTCTCCAAAATTATATATTCAAGAGGAACATCAAAGAAGATATTGAGAAAGGAGTGTATGCTGTAATTGGAAGTGAGGGATGCCTGGTCAAGCAAAGAAAATGCCAATTAGTAAACCATCGAAAATTGAGTGGTGAATCTCCAGAAAAAAAGGAGTTTTTTTATTTAGCACTTTTGCAACTTTTCAAGCCTTGGCGTGCAGAAGAGGAACTGCTTGGAGATTTCCTCTGTTACGAAGACTCTTTCAATGCAGCCAAGGAGTCCATAGAATGTCCTGCTTTTTCTAAATATCAAGAAATGCTAACTTTGGAAATTGAGCAGGAAGCAACGATTGCAGCCGAGATTGCCAGAGACAGTTCTCAGGACAGTCAGAGTTCTGTTTCATTGAGTCAAGATCCACTTGGAGGACCTATTGTCGAAAATGAAGCTGCCACTGCTATGAATGAAGTGGAAAGAGCCATGGCACATGCTCAGGAGGATTCAGTTAAGTTAGAAGACTTGGAAAAACAACTCAACGTTGAGCAGAGGAAAATATATGATGAAGTTACCACGGAAATTGAGCACGGATTAAGTCATGAGAAGAACAAGTGCTCATGTACATCGTTGAAGCCTGTCCGACTGTACGTGAGTGGAGAAGCGGGAACTGGAAAAAGTTTCCTCATTAAAGCAATCTCTTGTTATTTGCAGGAAAGGACTGAGTCATCGCTGTCTTGTGTTGTCACCGCTCCTACTGGACTGGCAGCACATAACATTAAAGGTATTACTTTGCATCGTCTACTGATGCTGCCGGTGGAGCATGACAACAAATTACAATACAACAAGTTATCTGGAGATGCTTGCTGTGAAGTTTCAAGAGTCTTGAGGAAAATGAAACTACTTATCATTGACGAAGTAAGCATGGTTTCCAATGTCATGCTTGCCTTTGTGCATTTGAGAATGCAAGAAGTACTTAAAACTGAATATGATGTGTTATTTGGTGGGAAACACATCATTGTTTTCGGAGATCTTCTGCAGCTGACACCAGTAAAAGGTCAACCTGTGTTCAAAATACTCACGCATGAAGATACCAGGAAGTGCCTAGGGAGCATTGGCAACGTCAATATATGGTTAAACTTCAATTATGCAGAACTGCATCAAAATATGCGTCAGGCAAAGGATGAAGATTACAAGAATATTCTACAAGATATTAGAATTGGAAAAGTGACCGAGCATGGGAAAGAAGCTTTAAATGCACGATTACTGTCAAATTTATATCCCAAACAAGAGATTGTGCCTGAGAATATTTTTCAGAAAATTACTGAGAAGAAATCCGGGATATGTCTCATGCCAACTCTTGCAGAATGTGCCATCTTCAACAACAAAATGTTGAATTTAGAAAAGCAAGAGATTGTGAAACTTGAAGCTATCGACAAATTAGAGCATATGGGATCAACAATTATTTTGTCAGACAATTTGAAATCAAAATTGGATTCATTAGAGAAGACTATATCTAAAACAGCGGGTTTTGAAAAGACTTTGAATGTGTGTTTAAATTGCCGAATTATTTTGAGAAGGAATTTACATGTAGAAAGAGGTCTGGTAAATGGATCAATGGGTAATGTTGTTGATTTTGAGAAATACAGAAATAGAGATGGAATAGAATTTTTAAAAATTAAATTTGATGGCATTGAGGAAGTACAGCAAATTGGTCGTTGTTCTGCTAGGTTTTTGCTTGTTAAAGATTTATATGTTCGCCGTAAACAGTTTCCTGTTTGCTTGGCATATGCGGTGACAATCCATAAATCGCAAGGTTTAAGTGTAGACTGTGCATTGGTGAATATTGGCAGTTCTGTGTTCAAGGAGGGTATGGCATATGTGGCATTGTCACGAGTTAGAACTTTATCGGGATTGTACTTGATTGACTGTGATGTCACAAACATTTGTGCGGATCTAGATTGTGTTAAGGAATACAATAGGTTAAGAAGAGAGTATGCGCCACATTTGCCTCAATATCCTTTGTTTGAGAAACGTGTGGTAGGCCGCAAACGTAGACATAGCAGTAATAGTAGGGAGGTTGTTGCAAAAAGACTAAAAGTCAATGAACCGAAAATTGTTAGCAGAAAGAAAGTGGATTCTGTTGAAGATGTTGTCGGTTTTCAATTTGAAAACAGTTCTGGTGTCAACTGCTATGCAAATGTAGTGGTTAATGTTCTCTTTTCACTAGAGAGTTTAAAAGAACAGATTCTGTTGAATTCTGAACAAATTTTATGCTGTTTGTTGAATTCTGTTTTCGAGAAATGTAGCACTGATCGAACAAAAGTAGAAAGTGTGTCTGAACTTCGTTATCTGTTAGATGAATGTTCAGGTCAAACAGACTTCTCTGAAAATAATCAGCAAGATTGTCAGGAGTTTTTAATGTATATGCTTGATATATTGCAAGTTGAGGGTGTAGATGTAGATCACCTGTTTCGGCTTTCTTATCAATGGCAGCATGACTGCGAGAACTGTATGGTATCAAGTACTACTAGTGTAGACTCAGAAAGATTTATATATTTAACTTTGCCAGACAGTAAATCAGTCTCCTTTAATAAGCTAGTAAATGCAGCGGATCACAACATGGAGTGTAGCCAATGTAAATGTGATATGATGTCAACATTATTTATACGTAGATATGGCCAGTATGTCATTTTAATGATCCAACGTTGTAGGCCTGATGGATCAAAATTGTCAACTTTAATAAAAAATTTTGTGGCTTCTCAGGTGTCAATATCAGGGAGGACTTTTGTTACTGTAGCAATTATCTATCACGATGGTCCATCAACAACATCAGGACATTATACAGCTTACTTAAAGTCTGGAAACGGCTGGTCATTCTGTAATGATTCCGTTGTAACGTTCAAAAAAAAATTGCCGTTTGACCTTAAAAATTCTTACCTGGTGTTTTTAAAACCAAAATTTTAAGTAGAGGGAATGTAAGTCTGCAATGCTGTCTAGATTAAAAATCCAACTATATAAACCTAATGCAAGTAAGTCTGCTTCATAGTAAGCAGTATCAGTGTCATAGGAAAAGGAGAACATGAGTGACAAAGAAGAGTAAGTTATTAGTAGTCCAGGATTGTGAAAATAATCTCAAATATTTTATTTTTGAAAGTTGCGAAAATAGAAAATGTCGGGATTTGATTGGAAGAATAACAAGACTTGCGAATCGCGGCAACATGATTTGGCCTAGTGGAAACATGTGATATAATGAGAGAAGTCTTTTTTTCTATGTAACATATTTTACGTATCGATGGAGGTTTTCTTTCAGAATGTGGCGGGCTGAAAATATTTGTAGCACAACAGAGTGGATGCTGTTCATAGGAGATCGTTCGACGTCATTGAAAGTAAGTTAATTTTAAGGAGTTTTGAAATCAGATTTCGAAGGTTGTATGGGTTTTTTAAACACAGTCATTTTGATTGTGTTTTTTTTTCCCGCTGTTACATGATGAATACCTTCAAGTCACTGATTTAAGTGAAATTTGATACATTCTGAGAACAGCAAAAATAAACCATTTAACATGTATAATTAATGTTATGCTTTTTGTCCTTATGATATACATTTAGAAATGTGTGGTACATATGGGTAAGCTGAGTTCTGTAAATATCAATTTTAATGCTTAGAGTGCTGTACTTCTGGGTAGTGTTTTTTTTTTTAAAAAAAAGAGGCCTCACCTCAAAGAAAGCTCTTGAAAGCACACATCTTATTTGCATCCTAAAACAATCATTTACAATGTTAGACACAATTTTATTATGGCTTTATATCTTTTTTGCGCTGCTATTGCATCACTATTGTGAGACATTAGCAGTGCAAGAAAAACATCATGTTCCAAAATAGGCCTCAGTTCAGCAACATCAAGATACAGTTTCTTTCGAATATATATCTTTAGGATTGTGTAGGGGACGTAGAGAAGCAGAGACTTCTGTAAATGTCAAAGTTGTTGAAAAACTGTTTGTTTTTGAACCTTTTCCCTTGTCTTTTCTAATTTTTAAATACATGTTTTAATATTTTTTGAAATGTTTGTTCTTTGTTTTACAGATTGAAAGTATGAAAAAATATTTAAAAAAGGTAACAAGAATTATAAGGTAAATGTTTTCCACTCTTTTTACCCGCAATGCACTGCTGATGATGTCATTGACACTATCTCTCATTTACTCTCTCTAGCTGTCTTTCTTTTTACATTATTCTCTGTTTACTTCCCTTATACTAACTCTTCTTTTTTTAAAAAAAATATTTTTTTAGTTCGCTTAAAGTTCGCGAACCGGTCAGCGAACTTGAAGCGAACCAAAAGAAATAGAGCTTGCCAGAGTGATAAACATTCTAGCAATTTTGTTTGAAAGGGGAGGTAGTTCTGAAAAGAACTGTTTTTTTTTGTTTTTGTTGTTTTATATTTTTTTTTTATTTTTTGAACATTTTTTGATTTTTTTGTATTTTTAGAACTGTTTTATGTTTTTTTTGTGTTTTTTATGGAGGGGAGACAACAAAAAACAGGCTTTCAAAACGGCTCAACTGGAGCAAAAAAAAAAAATTACTTTTTGGGTGCATTAGGGCATTTATGATTTTCAAATGCAATGTTCATCAGGTTGACACTCATGTTGCCATATGACAGCATAGCACCACAGTAAATACAAGATAACTTCATATGCTGGAAGTTGGGTTGGATGTTTGGCACAGTCTCTTGTGCCTCTCTTCCCGTCAAAGACAATGTGGATGTAGATCTTGCCACAGGAGTTGCCGTCGGATTGTCTTCAAGATCCCTTAACTCAGCCCGGCTGTAGTTCAAGGGATGCCACCTGCTCATGTGACGATGCATTGTATAGTTCCCCATACTGTACTTCTTTTCTGTGCCTCTCGACAATCTGTAATCACAGATGAGGCAGGTGGCATATTTTGCATTCACTTTCTTTGATCCAGGAGGGATGGTGAAAAACTGCCAGATGAAACTGGTTTTTCGTTTAGAAACCCGGGGCAACTCTTTGACAAATTGTTGTTCCTCTCTCTCCTCTTCTTCTTCTTCCTCATCTTCCTCCTCTCTGTTAGTCATAATTTGACTAGGTGGTCCTCTCTTCTTATGAGGAGGTGGAGGTGGTGGTGGGGGTGCACCAGCTGCAGCAAGAATGGAAGCCATTGTGGAACTTCAGATAAATGGTCTTTCTCTCACCAAGATGAAAGTCAGAGTGAGGAAATAAGGAGGGGTTTACATGATTTGGGGAAAACAAAAGTTCTGAGCCAATGAAAAGTGTTATTTTTAGGTCACATGACCTAGTCATACATCATTTGGAAACCAAAAGTGAAATGAACCAATGAGGAGTTTGATAAACAAGTCACATGACCTGTTCCGCTTACGTTACGCGGCGCGCGCCGCGTCCCAGATCGCTTCCGGTTCGCGGTCCGGAGCACTTCCGGGAGCGCTAACGCGACGCGTCATTAGACGCATTACGCGATAACGTGATACGTCGCGCTTCCGCGACGCGTCACTGTTCCGCTAACGTAACGTTGACCGGTTCGCGGACTAGATCGCGGCATCAAGATGAGCTAACGGAAAGCTTCCCGGTTCGCGAACTAGAAGCGAAGAAAAAAATATTTAAAAAAAATTATCAATAAATATCTAAATATATTTTGGGATTTAAAGAATAATACATTTTACAGCTACAGATGTTAGCTTTTAAAAAACCAATGAAATTCACTGAAAAAACCATAGGTTATAGACCATATATAGTTAGAAATTTGCATTTAAAAAACCATTGAAATTCAATGAAAAAACCATAGGTTATAGACCATATATAGTTAGGAATTCGCATTTACAAAACCATATTTTACTCGCACAAAACCATTGAAATTCCATATATAGTTAGTTGCACTAACTATATATCGCGCACCCGCAATCCACTGCTGATGATGTCACATATTACATCATTCATGACATGGTCAGTGACATCACTGATGACATCACTGATGACATCTCAAATGACATCACTGATGACATCTCAAATGACATCACTGATGACATCACTGATGACATCTCATTTTACATTACTGATCACATCACTGATGATATCATTCATGTGATAATACGATGAACCTCTTCAGACTCTAATATAACCTTAGATACAATCAGTGTAAACAGACACTCACAGACTGTCACTCATCCATGGAGTTACTCACACACCTAGTCAGTCATGCAAAGAATCAATCACACCTCCATTTCCTCAACTATACAGTTATACAAACTTTACTTATTCAAACATATACTAACACATATTTACTCTCTTATACAATCCCTGATACAAGTTCACAATGATCCACACAGCCACTCACACATTCACTGGCTCTTATGCACAGTTATTTATATATGTCAACTCTCACATGTACTGTGTTTTACATATGTACTTACTTTGACATGTAGCACTGAGATATCCATTCACTCACCAATACACTCATGCACACAGTCAACCGCCCATACAGCTGTTTCCACATGCACTTTTGAAACCATACATCTAGTGAATCAACTGCTCACACATCTATGCACAGAGTCATACACCTCCCAGCCACCCACACACACACTCAGTCTCCCATACAAATACTTGGGCAACCAATCAATAACCCATATAGTTACTCATATAGCTACTTATCAACACATGCAACAGTTTACAGAACAACAGACATAATGATGCACAAATTAAGACAGTTTAGTCACTAACCCATGCACTCAGTGAGACACATTTAATCACTCACTCATACAGTCAGTCATGCACCTACTAAATTCTTCATCCAGACACTTACACATCCACTCATTCTTCAATATGTAAAACATATTTAAACTTTACAGACACATACAATCACTGGATGTTGTGATCAGTGATGTCATCAGTGATGTCATTTGAGATGTCATCAGTGATGTCATCAGTGATGTCACTGACCATGTCATGAATGATGTAATATGTGACATCATCAGCAGTGGATTGCGGGTGCGCGATATATAGTTAGTGCAACTAACTATATATGGAATTTCAATGGTTTTGTGCGAGTAAAATATGGTTTTGTAAATGCGAATTCCTAACTATATATGGTCTATAACCTATGGTTTTTTCATTGAATATATATATATATATATATATATATATATTCAATGAAAAAACCATTGGTTATAGAACATATATAGTTAGGAATTTGCATTTACAAAACCTTATTTTACTCGCATAAAACCATTGAAATTCCATATATAGTTAGATGCGCTAACTATATATCGCGCACCCGCAATCCACTGCTGATGATGTCACATATTACATCATTCATGACATGGTCAGTGACATCACTGATGACATCACTGATCACAACATCCAGTGACTGTATGTTTCTGTAAAGTTAAAATATGTCTTACATATTGAAGAATGAGTGGATGTATAAATGTCTGGATGAAGGATTTAGTAGGTGCATGACTGATTGTATGAGGGAGTGATTAAATGTGTCTCACTGAGTGCATGGGTTAGTGATTAAACTGTATTAATTTGTGCATCATTATATCTGTTGTTCTGTAAACTGCTGCATGTGTTGATCAGTAGCTATATGAATAACTATATGGGTTATTGATTGGTTGCTCAAGTATTTGTATGGGAGACTGAGTATGTGTGTGAGTGGCTGGGAGGTGTGTGACTCTGTGCATAGATGTGTGAGCAGTTGATTCACTAGATGTATGGTTTCAAAAGTGCATGTGGAAACAGCTGTATGGGCGGTTTACTGTGTGCATGAGTGTATTGGTGAGTGAAAGGATATCTCAGTGCTACATGTCAAAGTAAGTACATATGTAAAACACAGTACATGTGAGAGTTGACATATATAAATAACTGTATAAGAGCTAGTGAATGTGTCAGTGGTTGCATGGATCATTGACAACTTGTATCAGTGATTGTATAAGAGAGAAAATATGTGTTAGTATATGTTTGAATAAGTAAAGTTTGTATAACTGTATAGTTGAGGAAATGGAGGTGTGATTGATTGTTTGCATGACTGACTAGTTGTGTGAGTAACTCCATGAATGAGTGACAGTCTGTGAGTGTCTGTTTACACTGATTGTATCTAAGGTTATATTAGAGTCTGAAGAGGTTCATCGTATTATCACATGAATGATATCATCAGTGATGTCATTTGATATGTCATCAGTGATGTCATCAGTGATGTCATTTGAGATGTCATCAGTGATGTCATCAGTGATGTCACTGACCATGTCATGAATGATGTAATATGTGACATCATCAGCAGTGGATTGCGGGTGCGCGATATATAGTTAGCGCATCTAACTATATATGGAATTTCAATGGTTTTATGCGAGTAAAATAAGGTTTTGTAAATGCAAATTCCTAACTATATATGTTCTATAACCAATGGTTTTTTCATTGAATTTTCAAGGTTTTGTAAATGCAAATTCCTAACTATATATGGCCTATAACCTATGATTTTTTCAGTGAATTTCATTGGTTTTTTAATAGCAAATATCAAAAGCTGTAAAATGTCAAGTACGTGATAGGTAAAAACGTTTTCGTGTTTATGCACGCTGATGTGCTTTGAACGCTGCCCCCCTCCCCTCTTTTCTCTTAGAAGTACTCTCTCTTTGCAGATAGTGAAGAGTAGTTAACGCAGGCCTTTACCCCCGTTGTAATCCGTCGTGCCTGCTTGTCTCTCCATTTGATTGATTGTTATCCAAGCATTTACTGTTTTACAATTGATTCTCTTTGGTTCATTCTCTATTTACAAACAAGCACAAAGTTGCAATACTCTGTTTAGTCTTTGCAGATAGTGAAAAATCGTGAAAAAGCGTGTAAAAAAATAAAAGTAATCGAGCAAAAGCAGTAGGCCACTAATTGGATCTCTTTTTGACCTCGCTAAAATAGAAATATTAGGAACAACCCTTCATGAGAAATACGAAAATAGTGAGATGAACTGAGCTCCACACCATGAGGGCTGCAAGACAGCTCGGCTCCGCCACCCACCCCGCCCAAAATAACGACAAACCCTATGCAAATATTAAAAATATAGACAACACACCAGCAAAGAAACAGGGTAAAACATTTTATTAAATAACTATTTACATAACTATTTTATACTTTTTATTGCCCGATCCAGCTAGCTCAATCGATCGAGCATGAAACTCATGCACTCTGAAACCAAGCGTTGCTACTGATGCTATGCAGACCAAAACTGGTTTTCAGTTTGTACATTTTTCTAGATTTTTCCATCCAAGGTTGGTTGACTTTGTAGAACGATGGCTTCAGATTTTCAACATACGGTGTGGTGGCACGGACTGGGAGGGGGCGCTTCGCTCCTGCCCCCTCCCCAAGTAAGATTTTCATACGTGAAAGTACGTTAATGGTTTTGGTCCCTGAGTTGCTTCAATGTCACTGCCATTCTCAAATGGCATAAGTTCTTGATGTTGGGTGCCATAGTTCAGAGTTCTGAGCAGCGCTTGTAACACTGTCTGAAGCTTATTTCCACCTACTGCAGCTTCACTATTCTCAAAGTAAGTGAGTGTCGTTTGTGGACCTGACTGCATTTGAAAACAATGTGATATGTTACCTTCCTAAACCGCTTGACGGAGGCCCCCGAGGGGCGGTGTGATGGCCATGGACTCGGAGAAGACGCTTGGCTCCGACCCCCTCCCCAAGTCTTATAGCACCGGTGTAGCCTGAGATCGCCCCCGACATAGGCGGCCGGCTCCCGGGGTCCGGCGGAACTTTTTGCCTTTTGATGACTCTTCTATTCTGGACCTTGTCCCACAATCCGTTTGACCTGAACACACGCTGTAGTGGGGCGCCCCTTTACCGTTTTAGTTGCCATTCCGCCCGCTTTTGCTACACTGTTCCTCTTCCGCCATTCAGCTGTTTACCGCCCGCTCTTGCAACTACAGCGTCTCGCTCACCATGTAGTTGAGTTGCTCCCGCTCTTGCGATGCAACGATAAGCGACTGCCACAGGACTCTCAAAATGGCGGCCGGCTCTTCAGATTTGGGCGTGGTCCACTAAAATGGCCCTGGGACACCTTGGAACTCGGACGCTTCCCTGATAGGGCTTGGGTCCCATTCTCGAAAGCGTCCCCTCAGCCGTGAAGATTCTACAAAAGTCTTGGGGGCCCCCGACTCCCGCAGGCTTCTGGTGGGGAGCGGCTGCCATGTTTGCTCGTGGAATGGCCACGACGGACCTACGAGATGGTAGTGCTCTCATGCTGACGCCAGCTTTAGTCTGAAACATCCAGAAACACTGTAGACTACCAATTCGATCAGTTCCGGTAGCGCCCCAACATGACCCGGTAGAGAAGAACTTGCCCTCCCCTCTTTGACTGATGGTTCTTGTTGCCTGTCCCCTCTGTTGTCATTTTACAGAACTTTTTGGACTGCTGAAAGGGGTTGTGTTCCGAACGCTGGTTGGTGGAGACATTTTGACTATATTCTTGACCTACGTTGTCGGGTAATGCGTTATATGACATGCCCGTTAGCGCACCCGGAAGTAATCCGGGGCACAGCGCGTAACGTAAGCATAACAGGTCATGTGACTTGTTAATAAAACTTTTTATTGGTTCATTTTACTTTTGTTTTTTTAATAATGAAAAGCTTGGTCATATGACCTACAAAATACGCTTTTTATTGATTTCGAACTTTTTTTAAAAAAACATATATGTTATAATATTCCAGGCTAATGTACTTTCCCCGAAAATTTACAACTGTCCTGCAAGTAAAATATATTCCTTTTTCGAGAAAAAGGGCGTTTCTTCGTTCCATGACGGAGCCGTTGAGTAAAAGAGACTCGGCCTGCTGTCTTAGTCGCCGATACGCCTGATTATCAGATTCTTATCGATCACTTTATGTTGCAGGAGAGGAAAACACAACTGCCCTTGACAATTTATCTTTACTGCGTTCCTACATATTATACCTTTTATCCGTCATGTAATCGGACTGCTTTATTTCACTTGCCTTTTACTGATTCGAAAACAGTGACTAAAAGTAAAAACTTTACCAATGTAAATACTACTACCATGTTTTGTTTTAAAAACCTTTATTGTGAAAATGTCAGCATACAAATACGGGCCTATAACCACGTGGGCCGGCCACGGAGCAAACTGAAATTCGAACTTTCAATAGTACAGTAATCAATAACACATCAGAACTTAATATCAATAGGGATGTCGAAATATTCAATCAATTCTCGTCCCCGCCCGCCATGAGCATCAAAACTGCATTCATATCTCGTGATATCAAGGTTGTTCAACCAGTACACAACAATGAGTTACGAGTCCCATTTATACCGGCGCCATTTTGGACGAGGCCGGGCAGGCCCAAGATATAGTCAAAATGTCTCCACCAACAATCGGCCAGACCAGAACCCCTTTCGGCCCTTTATGCTACAAGATGGTGTCTTCCATTCAGAAAATATTGTTGGCAGCATTTTGAAAGGAAACATAAACAGCCGTTCTCCTAGTGAGTCTCACATTGTTACATTTAGGAAGAATGTTGAAGAGTAGTATGTGGAAAATCTGAAGCCATTTTTCTACAAACTCTCAATCAGCCTTGGATGGAAAAAAAAATCCTGAAGAATGTACAAACTGAAAACCAATTTTTGTCTGTATAGCATCAACAGCAACGCTTGAGTCAGCTTTGTGTCAAGCCGCCATTTTGATTCAATCAATAACGTCCCCCTGCACACATTCAGGGACCTGGTCATGTCTTCAGATGAAACGGATTGTGGGACAAGAAGCAAAAAGGAAAAGGAAAAAAGTTCCGTCGGACCTCGGGAGCCGGCCGCCTATGTCATGTGCGACCTTTGGCCACACCAGGGCAATAGTGAAGCTGCAGCAGGTGCAAATAAGCTTCAGACACTCTTCAACTTAGTCTGATTCTTATAATAAGTGCGTCGACAACACACACAAGTGAAATTAGGCCTCTCACTTGAATTCATTTGACTTTCGGCGCAGCATTGTAGGATGGCCACACCAGTGCGGCAACTTGCTGGACACCACCTCGGTGCAATCCGGATCTCGGCGCGTTCGAGTCACTGTACCGCAAGAGTGACCGCAACTCAGCTGGACACGCCGTCTTTCGGCGCAGCATTGTAGGATGGCCACACCAGTGCGGCAATTTGCTGGACACCACCTCGGTGCCATCCGGATCTCTGCGCGTTCGAGTCACTGTACCGCAAGAGTGACCGCAACTCAGCTGGACACGCCGTCTTTCGGCGCAGCATTGTAGGATGGCCACACCAGTGCGGCAATTTGCTGGACACCACCTCGGTGCCATCCGGATCTCGGCGCGTTGTGCTGCCTTTGGCCTACTGTAGCCGCAAGTGCGGACGCAACTCAGTTGGACGGCGAGTGAAACGCTAAGGGGCGCCGCACTGCAGCCGAGGAGCCTCCATCTTGGGGGAGACGCACAGCCCCCACTGACTGACGCGACCTCACAGGCCAATGGGGCGCCCCACGCCGACTTTCGGCGCAGCATTGTAGGATAGCCACACCAGTGCAGCAACTTGCTGGACACTAACTCGGTGCCATCCGGATCTCGGCGCGTTGTGCTGCCTTCGGCCTATTCGCACATCGGTCCGCTACTGACGCCGCCTCACGTGCCAACGGATTTTCTACGCTTTTTGTAGCTCTATGCCTTATAACAGGTCATGTGACTTGTTTATAAAACTTTTCATTGGTTCATTTTACTTTTGGTTTCCTAAAGATGGAAGGCTTGGTCATATGACCCAAAAATAACACTTTTCATTGGTTTAGAACATTTTTTTTTCCCAAACGATGAAAGCCCCACCTTGTTTCTGGATGATTCAGACTGAAGCTGGCGTCAGCATGAGAGCACCACCATCTCGTGGCTCCGTCGTGGTCATTCCGCGAGCAATCATGGCAGCCGCTCCCCACCGGAAGCCTGCAGGAGTCGAGGGCCCCCAAGACTTTTGTAGAATCTTCACGGCTGAGGGGACGCTTTCGAGAATGGAGCCCAAGCCCTAGCAGGCAAGCGTCCGAGTTCCAAGGTGTCCCAGGGCCATTTTAGTGGACCAGGCCCAAAACCGAAGAGCCGTCCGCCATTTTAAGAGTCATGTGGCAGCCGCCTATCGCTGCACTGCAAGAGCGGGAGCAAATCAACAACATGGTGAGCGAGACGCTGTAGCCGCAAGAGCGGGCGCAACTCAGCTGGATGGCCGCCACCTGGGGAGGCCCGTTCACGCCGCCTCCCCCACGCCCCCCCCGGGCCGCCCCACGCCAATTTTCGGAGCAGCATTGTAGGATACCAAAACCAGTGCAGCAGTTTACTGGACATCACCTGGGTGCCATCAACATCTCAGCGCGTTCTGCTGCCTTGGAACTATTCGCACAACAGACCGCTACTGACGAGGCCTCCTCCGCACCACCCGGGACGCCCCACGCTGTTTTTCTTTGCTGCATTGTAGGATCCCAAAAACCTGTGCGGCACCCAGGTGACATCACCTGGGTGCCGTCCAGAACTCAGCACGTTGTGCTGCCTTGGGACTAATCGCACAAAAGACAGCTTCTGACCATTGTTGCTTTTTTTGTCAAAAATGTTTAAATGTTTGTTACAGTTTTTGTTCCGTTCGTTATATTTAAAAGTTAATAAAGTTTTATAATCCCACTTTATTGGAGTGCTATATATTTTTAAAAAATCGGGTGAATGGGGCCTTGAATCGGGTTATTGTCATGTGTGGGCTTTGCAAGTGTACTGCTACAGGATCGGACATTTCAAACTCAAATGCACGTTCTTTTTCTTACCTTTCCGAAGCATGGAGCGCAATAGCAGGCAGAGAAAGGGTGATGCAAGTGTTGAACACTGCCTGGCCTGGCAAGTTGCTGGCAGTGCCCCCCCCCCCCGCCCGCTCCTGAAAGAGGACACACACACACCGCCGCCCCGAGTACTTCACAGATCATTAAAAGACCATGCGCTTGTTCATGAGGCTTAAATGGTTTATCACCCCTTCTAGAACCCCTGCATCGACCCTCTGACGTTTCCTGGAAAAATTACCACGTAACACAATACCAAGCCCTGTCAGCTGAAACCCCCGAGGAATCGTGGGGCATATTATCAAGGGGGTTTATCCCCGCTTTTTTGGCTTTAAAAGCCAAGAAAGCGGAGATAAAATTATCTCCCTATTACCAAGCTGTCGCTAACACCAGTTAGTGACAGCTAAAAGGAGATAGCGACCATCTTGGGCCCCGCTTTGCATGTCAGTGATATTTATCACTAATGACATGCAAAGTGGGCGTGCCAAGATGTTACCGACTGGAAACAGTCCCTAACATCGCTATCTCCTATTACCAACTTTTGGAGATATTCGCGCTAAGCGCGAATATCTCCAAAAGCTAACACCTGCCCTGAGCAGTTCTTAGCCATGTTATCCAATGGGAGGTGGATAACATGGCTAAGAGCATTTGCTCGATAATGCATGAATATCGCTGACTTTTCAGCGATATTCATGCATTGCGGCCGTTTTTTATCGCATTTGCGATAAACCTTGCTATAGCAAGGTTTATCTGCGATAAAAATCGCCGATGTGCGGCGATAATTTTTGTCTCTAAACAAGTTAGAGACAAAAATTATCGCTAGTTGTTGGTAATATGCCCCGGGTTTTTGCTTGCAGAAATCGGGAGGCGGGAGACTAGCACTGAAATCAGTAGTCTCACGCCTGAATCGGGAGGGTTGGTATGTCTGGATTCTCTACAGCTGGGGCCATAAACTACATCCGCAGGGCTAGGTGATAGCCTGGGTCCGGCCTGGACAATCGGACACAGAGGAAGAGGAGTGTCAGAGGGTGCGGTAGTGAATAGGGTGAAAGGGAGGTGTCGGGCGGGCACAGGGTGTGATTCTCAGGGAAGAGCAGCGCAGATGGGGAGAAGTATATGACCCATGCATGAGAGAGAGAGCGGGGGTGACCAGTGCGTGGGGGAGATGCTTGCGAGGGTGGGGAGCCGTGCTGAGAATCGACAGCGTGCAGAGACTGGGTCTGGTCAAGGCATCTAAAATGGCTGCCGTGCACGACAAAATTGTGGCATTGGACAAAAAGGCAAGATGGCGCAGACAATGTTTATCAATAAGGATTCATTTATAACAAAATATTTACTCGCAGTGTCAAAATGGCGGTCAACACTTCCTGATTTCCATCGAATCGAACGTTAACAGACGTCACGCAGCAAAAAAAAAAAAAAAGCTCACGCACAGCCGCTGGAAGACATGTATCAACATATATGAGCCTCCTCAGCCACCCTCAGAAAACATAAGGGGTCAGGATACGTCTCCCGCACCCCCTTATACCTAGTAATTTAATTAAAACGAAACACAAAATGGCGAATTCCCGTTTCGCTACCAGTTTGCGGCCCAGTTCGCGGCCCGTGAAGCGCTTCTACCGTGAAAAATCATTTTTTTAAAATTTTCCCCACGGGACCCTTTAATAACCCCAACAACATTCCTAGGGGGTCAAGAGAGGTATACCTTGCCCCCTTTCATTAAATTCCCCCTTCGTTTTTCACCTCTTCTTCTCTCTCGATCCTACCGAGAGACAAAATGGCGGCCGCACCGGACTGTTTGGAATGTTGACAGACACCGGAGAGCCAATCAGCTTTCTGCACGCAAAGTTCAGTTTCGCGAAAAGTAAGCGAACCGGAGCGCAGCCCGGAGCGCTGTTACAGATATATATCTTGTTTTGAACGTTAATTTCTCAAAAACTACTGGAGCACATATATTGAGACCTAGCAAAGGCACATCGGGCTAACAGTCCCTACAATTTTGCCAAGTTTCGTGCAAATCCATTCAGCCGTTCGAGCTAAAAGTGAGTCCAACCGCCCTATGGAAATTAACATGGGAAAAACGCGTTTTGGGACCCCCCTTTTTTCTCGGCCCCCCCTCGACAAAACCCCCCCAAATTTTCAAGGGCTGCTCAGAAACAAAATGTGCCATTTTCCTGAAAATTTCAGCCGATTCCGTCCACAAACGCCAAAGTTATTAGACATAGAATTTTCAAAAATCCCATAGGGAATAAATCCTAACTATATATACCTACTGGCGATAGCCAGTAGGTAATATATATATATATATATTCACTGAAAAAACCATAGGTTAGAGACCATATATAGTTAGCTGGACATTTTATTGACATAAAACCAATGAAATTCCATATATAGTTAGTTGCACTAACTATATATCGCGCACCCGCAATCCACTGCTGATGATGTCACATATTACATCATTCATGACATGGTCAGTGACATCACTGATGACATCACTGATGACATCTCAAATGACATCACTGATGACATCATCTAGTGTCTGTGTGTTTTTGTAAAGTTTAAATATGTTTTACATATTGAAGAATGAGTGGATGTATGGAAGACTGAGTGTGTGTGTGGCTGGCTGGGAGGTGCATATCTATGTGTACTTGTATCAGTGATTGTATAAGAGAGTAAGTATGTGTTAGTATATGTGTGAAAAGTATGGTGTTCTGTGTTTAACTGTATAGATGAGGAAATCGAAGTGTGATTGATTCTTCACAGGACTGACTAGGTGTATGAGTGCATATGATAGTCTTGTAATAATGAGTGACTGTATGTATGAGTGATTGTATGGGTGAATGAGTGAATGTGTGTGTAGACGTAGGAATCAGTGAGTGCGTATGTAGTAACTGGTATTGGTGTGTCATGATGTCATCAGTGATGTCATTTGAGATGTCATCAGTGATGTCATCAGTGATGTCATTTGAGATGTCATCAGTGATGTCATCAGTGATGTCACTGACCATGTCATGAATGATGTAATATGTGACATCATCAGCAGTGGATTGCGGGTGCGCGATATATAGTTAGTGCAACTAACTATATATGGAATTTCATTGGTTTTATGTCAATAAAATGTCCAGCTAACTATATATGGTCTCTAACCTATGGTTTTTTCAGTGAATTTTCAAGGTTTTGTAAATGCAAATTCCTAACTATATTTAGTCTATAACCTATGGTTTTTTCAGTGAATTTCATTGGTTTTTTAAAAGCTAATATCTATAGCTGTAAAATATATTCTTTATTACGTGACGTATCACGTAGCCACGTGAGACGCCTCATGACGCGTCGCATAACCGTGACGTATCGGCTCTGCAGCGCAAACAAAACCCGTAACGTAAGCGTGCCGGAGCACGCTTACAGATATATATATTTTTTTTAACCTTAATTAGACAAAATCCACACGTGCACATATCTTGAGGCCTTGCAAAGGCACATCAAACAAACAGTCCCTACAATTTTGTCAAGTTTGCTGGAAATCTATTCCCTTAATTTTTTTTTTACTGTTTCTCTTGGTTTTCCCCTTGTTACGCTTACCGGGACGCTACCCGGTACGCGAACCGGACGCTCCAAAAACACAAGATGGCGGACTCCCGTTACGCTGCCGGTTAGCTGCCCGGTTCGCGTACCGGGAAGCGCCTCTACCGCGAAAAATCGCGGGGGACTTTAATATCCCCCATATCAATCCTAGGGGGTCAGGAGGGGTTTACCTTGCCCCCTTTCCTTCATTTCCCCCTTCTTTTTTCACCACATCTTGTCTCTCGAACCTACCGAGAGACAAGATGGCGGCCGCTCTGGACTGTTTACAATGTTGACAGCTACGCTGCCGGTTTGCTGCCCGGTTAGCTGCCCGGTGAGCTGCCCGGTTCGCGTACCGGGATGCGCCTCTACGGCGTAAAATCGCAAAAAAAATATTTTTATTTTTTTGCCCCGCGGGGCACTTTAATATCCCCCTCATCAATCCTAGGGGGTCAGGAGTGGTCTACCTTGCCCCCTTTCCTTCATTTCCCCCTTCGTTTTTCACCACATCTTGTCTCTCGATCGTACCGAGAGACAAGATGGCGGCCGCTCCGGACTGTTTAGAATGTTGACAGACACCGGAGAGCCAATCAGCTTCGCTTCGCGAAGTTCCGTTACACGTCAGGTACGCAAACCGGGGCGCTAACCGGGGCGCTAACCGGAGCGCTGTCACAGATATATATTTTTTTTTAAACGTTAATTTCTCAAAATCCACTGGAGCACATATATTGAGACATAGCAAAGGCACGTCGGGCAAACCATATCTACAATTTTGCCAAGTTTCATGTAAATCTATTCAGCCGTTCGAGCTAAAAGTGAGTCCAACCGCCCTATGGAAAAATGAATGGGAAAAACGTGTTTTGGGACCCCCCTTGTTTCTCGGCCCCCCCCTTGACGAAACCCCCCCAAATTTTCAGGGGCTGCTCAGAAACGAAATGTGCCATTTTCCTGAAATTTCAGCCAATTCCGTCCACAAACGCCAAAGTTATTAGACATAGAATTTTCAGAAATCCCATAGAGAAAAAATCCTAACTATATATACCCACTGGCTATCGCCAGTAGGTAATATACATATATAAACATATATAATCTGCATATCTATATAAATATAAATGCATGCATACATATACATATATGCATACATATGCATGTTATTTACATGAAAGTTTTAAAAACACTAATAAAAGCAAAGCTAAAAAGCCACCTCATTACAAACAGAATGGCTTTAACTTAAACGAGGGCGAGATCTATTGCATTTTCAATGCTTGTTTACTTTGGTTCTATCAAGAAGGCATTCAGATGTTTCACACATTTGCCATAAATTCTGAATGTTAGCACTCTAGTTGCTCATTAGATCACTGTAGTAAAGCTAGTGCTCACCAGGGAAGTCTGCTGCTAATCATGGTTTGCAGCCATTTTCCCGCATTTTTTATCCCGCAGACTTTCAGTCCGCATACCATTATCCCGCAAGGTCATTGACCTTGCATACCATTATCCCGCATTTTTTCAAAACGCATGTGCATTTATCGCGCATGCCTTTACAAAGAATTACGTTTTAAAGGCATGTATGGTAAATGCATTTGCGTTGTGAAAACCAAGATGACGAGAGAGGTAAGTGGGTTTCTGTTAATTTTTTCGTGGGTTAGTGATTGTGTAGTGTAGTGTAGTGTTGTGTAGTGTAGTGTTGTGTTAGTGTAGTGTAGAGTTGTGGTGGTTGTTTAGTGTAGGGTCATGCTGGGGGTAGTGTTTTAGGGTTTAGGGTTGTGTTGTAGTGTTTGCGTAGTGTAGGGTCATGCTGAGGTTAGTGTTTTAGGGTTTAGGGTAGTGTTGTAGTGTTTGCGTAGTGTAGGGTCATGCTGGGGGTAGTGTTTTAGGGTTTAGGGTTGTGTTGTAGTGTTTGCGTAGTGTAGGGTCATGCTGGGGCTAGTGTTTTAGGGTTTAGGGTAGTGTTGTAGTGTTTGCGTAGTGTAGGGTCATGCTGGGCGTAGTGTTTTAGGGTTTAGGATAGTGTTGTAGTGTTTGCGTAGTGTAGGGTCATGCTGGGGGTAGTGTTTTAGGGTTTTGGGTAGTGTTGTAGTGTTTGCGTAGTGTAGGGTCATGCTGGGGTGTAGTATTTTAGGGTTTAGGGTAGTGTTGTAGTGTTTGTGTATTGTAGGGTCATGCTGGGGGTAGTGTTTTAGGGTTTTGGGTAGTGTTGTAGTGTTTGCGTAGTGTAGGGTCATGCTGGGGGTAGTGTTTTAGGGTTTTGGGTAGTGTTGTGGTGTTTGCGTAGTGTAGGGTCATGCTGGGGTGTAGTCTTTTAGGGTTTTGGGTAGTGTTGTAGTGTTTGCGTAGTGTAGGGTCATGCTGGGGTGTAGTGTTTTAGGGTTTTGGGTAGTGTTGTAGCGTTTGCGTAGTGAAGGGTCATGCTGGGGGTAGTGTTTTAGGGTTTTGGGTAGTGTTGTAGTGTTTGCGTAGTGTAGGGTCATGCTGGGGGTAGTGTTTTAGGGTTTTGGGTAGTGTTGTAGTGTTTGCGTAGTGTAGGGTCATGCTGGGGGGTAGTGTTTTAGGGTTTAGGGTAGTGTTGTAGTGTTTGCGTAGTGTAGGGTCATGCTGGGGGTAGTGTTTTAGGGTTTAGGGTAGTGTTGGCGTAGTGTAGGGTCATACTGGGGGTAGTGTTTTAGGGTTTAGGGTAGTGTTGTAGTGTTTGCGTAGTGTAGGGTCATGCTGGGGGTAGTGCTTTAGGGTTTAGGGTAGTGTTGCAGTGTTTGCGTAGTGTAGGGTCATGCTGGGGTGTAGTGTTTTAGGGTTTTGGGTAGTGTTGTAGTGTTTGCGTAGTGTAGGGTCATGCTGGGGGTAGTGTTTTAGGGTTTAGGGTAGTGTTGTAGTGTTTGCGTAGTGTAGGGTCATGCTGGGGTGTAGTGTTT
The DNA here is from genome assembly GCF_964263255.1 of Lissotriton vulgaris. NCBI lineage: Eukaryota > Metazoa > Chordata > Amphibia > Caudata > Salamandridae > Lissotriton > Lissotriton vulgaris. The sequence goes on along the minus strand of NC_141693.1, from coordinate 553,454,065 downwards.
TAGGGTTTTGGGTAGTGTTGTAGTGTTTGCGTAGTGTAGGGTCATGCTGGGGGTAGTGTTTTAGGGTTTAGGGTAGTGTTGTAGTGTTTGCGTAGTGTAGGGTCATGCTGGGGGTAGTGTTTTAGGGTTTAGGGTTGTGTTGTAGTGTTTGCGTAGTGTAGGGTCATGCTGGGGGTAGTGTTTTAGGGTTTAGGGTTGTGTTGTAGTGTTTGTGTAGTGTAGGGTCATGCTGGGGGTAGTGTTTTAGGGTTTAGGGTAGTGTTGTAGTGTTTGCGTAGTGTAGGGTCATGCTGGGGTGTAGTGTTTTAGGGTTTTGGGTAGTGTTGTAGTGTTTGCGTAGTGTAGGGTCATGCTGGGGGTAGTGTTTTAGGGTTTAGGGTAGTGTTGTACTGTTTGTGTAGTGTAGGGTCATGCTGGGGGTAGTGTTTTAGGGTTTAGGGTAGTTTTGTTGTTTAGTGTATGCTAAAGGCATATTCGTTCTAAAAGTTTTCGTTATTTTAATTTGCGGCCTAATAGTACATGCGGGATTTTTTTTGCGGACTGATGGTATGCGGGATTTCGTCATATATTCGCTAATCATACTTTCTATGGCAAAATGAACCCCCTCATTTTGTTCCTTTTTAAATTAAATGTTTTAAGAGTTACCACTTTATTCCAATCAAGATGGCTTCAGGTGTGCCATACCTTTGTAATAAGTAGGACTGTTAGCACTCTAGTTGTTCTTTAGAACACTCTGGGACATTCTGTCATTGGGCTATAGTTGGGCTACATCTGGCTGATATTTGGGCTACATTTGTTTTTTTGTCTCTGGTGGCCATCTTTGGGCTACATTGGGCTACATTGGGCTACATTGGGCTACATTTGGGCTCCAACATATATATAGCCCAATGTAGCCCAATATATATTTTTCAAAGTTAATTTTCGTAAAAACCACTGGAGCCTATATCTTGAGACATAGCAAAGGCACATCGGGCTACCAGTCCCTACAATTTTGCCAAGTTTGGTGTAAATCCATTCAGCCATTCAGGCTAAAAGTGAGGCCAACCGCCCTATGGAAAATTGCATGGGAAAAACACGTTTTGGGACCCCCCTTTTTTCTCGGCCCCCCCTTGACGAAACCCCCCCAAATTTTCAGGGGCTGCTCAGAAACAAAATGTTCCATTTTCCTGAAAATTTCAGCCAATTCTGTCCTCAAACGCCAAAGTTATTCGACATAGAATTTTCAAAAATCCCATAGGAAAAAAATCCTAACTATATATACCTACTGGCTATCGCCAGTAGGTAATATATATATATATATATATATATATATATATATATATATATATATATATATATATATATATATATATATATATATATATATATATATATTACCTACTGGCGGTCGCCAGTAGGTAGTTATAGTTAGGATAATTTTCAATGTTAAATCTCAACATTCTATTTTGAATAACTTTGGCGCCGGTTGACGAATCTGCCTGAAATTTTCAGGAAAATGGTCTCATGGCGGTCCGGTCCTTCCCTGAAAGTTTGGGGGGGATTCGTCAAGCGGGGGCCGAGATAAAAGGGGGGTCCCAAAACGCGTTTTCCCCATGTTAATTTCCATAGGGCGGTCGATTTCACTTTTAGCCCGAACGGCTGAATGGATTTCCACCAAACTTGGCAAAATTGTAGGGACTGGTAGCCCGATGTGCCTTTGCTATGTCTCAAGATATGTGCTCCAGTGGATTTTGAGTAATTTAGGTTCAAAAAAATATATATATCTATAGCCGCGCTCCCGTGCGCGCACGGGAGTGCGCTCCAGGCGCGACACGCGACTTGCGCGCAGGAAGCTGATTGGATCTCAGTTGTCTGTAAACATTCTAAACAGTGCGGAGCGGCCGCCATCTTGTGTCTCGGTAAAATCGAGACACAAGGAGTTTGAAAAAAAAAGGGGCAAATGACCATAAGGGGGAAGAGTAGACCCCCTCTGACCCCCTAGGTTTGATGTAGGGACTAAAATAGGGTCCTGCAGGGCATTAAAATTTTTTTTTCGTTTTGCGCGGGGATAGCCGCGCTCCCGTGCGCGCACGGGAGTGCGCTCCAGGCGCGACACGCGACTTGCGCGCAGGAAGCTGATTGGATCATAAGGGGGAAGAGTAGACCCCCTCTGACCCCCTAAATCCAGGACTATATTTATGAAGGCCTTGCGCTGTTAGTTTTGCGCTTCCTGTGCGTCAATTTTTGTGACGCACCAGCGGTGTAAAAAAATGCGCATTGTTATGCAATATTTAAAAAGTGACGCATCTATCTAGATGCGTCACTTTTTAAATATAGTGCAACGAGGTACATTTTATTACACTGCTGGTGTTATGCGTCACTTTTCTGTGCGCACTCCTTATGACGTTCCAGATGTGTCATATTTAATGTATGACGAATCATGTTGCAGATACAATATGGCGCAGAGTTTTAAAAAGTGACCCATGTACCTAGATGCGTCACTTTTTAAAAATAGCGTCAGGTATAATGTATGCAGAGGGGGTGTTCTCCTGCAAAAAGCTTTGTAATAGCGACGCAGTGAAAGGCCGGCGCAAAATTTTGACGCAATAGCATCCTAAAAGTGACGCAGGGAAATCTCATAGATTTCAGTACGTTGTTATTACCAAGCTTTTTGCGAGGGATTGCCCCCTCTGCATACATTATACCTGATGCAGATACAATATGGCGCAGAGTTTTAAAAAGTGACCCATGTACCTACATGCGTCACTTTTTTAAAAATAGTGTCAGGTATAATGCATGCAGAGGGGGTGTTCCTTTCAAAAAGCTTGGTAATAATGACGCAGTGCGTCACTTTTAGGATGCAGTTGCGCCAAAATCTTGCGCCTGCTTCACAGCAAACCTTTCACATGGTGCTTTTTCCATGTGAAAGGACACATTACTGGAGTTGCGTCACTTTTGTGACGCACTCCAGCAATGCGTTACTTGGAATGTCATAAGGAGTGCGCACAGAAAAGTGACGCATTGCACCAGTAGTGTAAAAAAATGTGTTGCGTTGCGTTATATTTAAAAAGTGAGGTATCTAGGTAGATGGGTCACTTTTTAAAATCAAGCGCCACATTATATCTGCGTGAGGTATAATGCATGCAGAGGGGGTGTTCCCCCACAAAAAGCTTTGTAATAGCGACGCAGTGAAATGTTTGAGATTTCACTGCGTCACTTTTAGGATGCTGTTGCATCCTTTAAATATAGTGCAACGAGGCACATTTTATTACACTGCTGGTGTGATGCGCGCAGGAAGCTGATTGGATCATAAGGGGGAAGAGTAGACCCCCTCTGACCCCCTAAATCCAGGACTATATTTATGAAGGCCTTGCGCTGTTAGTTTTGCGCTTCCTGTGCGTCAATTTTTGTGACGCACCAGCGGTGTAAAAAAATGCGCATTGTTATGCAATATTTAAAAAGTGACGCATCTATCTAGATGCGTCACTTTTTAAATATAGTGCAACGAGGTACATTTTATTACACTGCTGGTGTTATGCGTCACTTTTCTGTGCGCACTCCTTATGACGTTCCAGATGTGTCATATTTAATGTATGACGAATCATGTTGCAGATACAATATGGCGCAGAGTTTTAAAAAGTGACCCATGTACCTAGATGCGTCACTTTTTAAAAATAGCGTCAGGTATAATGTATGCAGAGGGGGTGTTCTCCCGCAAAAAGCTTTGTAATAGCGACGCAGTGAAAGGCCGGCGCAAAATTTTGACGCAATAGCATCCTAAAAGTGACGCAGGGAAATCTCATAGATTTCAGTACGTTGTTATTACCAAGCTTTTTGCGAGGGATTGCCCCCTCTGCATACATTATACCTGATGCAGATACAATATGGCGCAGAGTTTTAAAAAGTGACCCATGTACCTACATGCGTCACTTTTTTAAAAATAGTGTCAGGTATAATGCATGCAGAGGGGGTGTTCCTTGCAAAAAGCTTGGTAATAATGACGCAGTGCGTCACTTTTAGGATGCAGTTGCGCCAAAATCTTGCGCCTGCTTCACAGCAAACCTTTCACATGGTGCTTTTTCCATGTGAAAGGACACATTACTGGAGTTGCGTCACTTTTGTGACGCACTCCTGCAATGCGTTACTTTTGTGTTTAGAGATATGTCAGAAATACTGACATATCTGTAACTCCTTGCGAATTGATTAGTCATATATTAAATATGACATATGTGGAATGTCATAAGGAGTGCGTCCAGATAAGTGACGCATCGCTATTTTCACGTAGCGATGCGTCACTTTTCAGAAATGAGGCCTCCAGTTTATTCACTGTGTCATAAATTTCTTTTCTAACACTCACCTTCTTTCAGTCCTCCTACTTCACTTCCTTTCACCTCTCATACCTTTCTGTTCTTTCTTACTCATTCTCCTTTCAATTATCAATGCACTATATTTCACTTACTCTTCATTTTTTAAGATTATAGCTCTTTGATGAGAATTGGAGGTAGTTCTGAAAAGAACTTTTGGTTTTCTTCTTTTAACTGAAGAGGAACAAAAACAGGGAATAGAAACTGCTCAACAGGAGCAAAAAGAAAAGAAAAAAATTAGGGGTGGGAAGGGCAGTGATGGTTCTCTAATGCCCGAACCATGAGCAGGACACTTTGCTCCCCATAGGTGAGGAGTTGATTGCAGTATCTGCATCTGACGACCCCATGGTTGAATGCAGGTTGGATGTTTGCTACCTGCCCCTGAGATTGATCTCTTCCGGAAGAAGTTGCTCCTCCTGTAGATGTAGAGGCCCCATCTCTAGGAACCTCCTGTGCCAGAGCCCTGACACTTTCCCGGGCAAAATTCTGGGGGTGCCTGGTCTCCACATGTCTGATCATCGTAAAGTTCCCAAAAGAGTACTTTTTTGGGGGGTTACCCCGTGACAGGACCTTTTTGCAGATCCTGCACTCTACTTTTGGTGCATTCACCTTTTTCTGGTCTGCTGGAAATTTAAAGAATTTCCAGATGAAATGTCCCTTCTTCTTTGGGGTAGGTGGCTCTTCATCAATGAAGTCATCTTCACTGCTGGATGATCTGGCAGCCATGATGAATCCAGGAATATGGAGCAGCAAAAAAGGCAGGTCTTTCAGTCACAAAAGTGAAAGAAGAAGTGAAGGAAATGGGTGGGGATTTCATTCATTGTAACAAAAAACTGTTAGCAACCAATGAAAAGTGTTATTTTAGGGTCACATGACCTGACGCGCTTACGATGCGCGCTCGGGTGCACTTCCGGGTGCGTTTACGCAGCGCGATCGTAGGCGCTTCCGGGGCGCACACGTGGCGCGACCGTAGGCGCTTTTGCGTGCGTTTAGGCGCCGCGCACGTATGCGCTTCCGAGGGCACGTACGTTGCGCGCCGAAGTGACGTCATCAATCTTTAATAGAAATGCATAATCATTTTCCATATTAAAAAAAACAAATTTTATTTGTATGGTACGAAATGTTTTGCATTATTATTAACTTTTCATTCATATTTTTTTTTCACGAACGACAGTTGCGCTCTGGGTGCGCTTTCAGATGAGCGCACGGAGAAGCTTACAGGAGAGCTTAGCTGAAAGCTTCCCCGTGCGCGCACCCAGAGCGCAAAAAAAAAAAATTATAAAAAAAATGAATACTTAAAAAAAACAGCAAATTGTAAAAAAAAAAAGGTTAGAAACTCGATATACAAAGGAATTAGCATTTAAAAAACCTATGAAATACACTGAAAAAACCATAGGTTTCACACCAGTTATAGTTAGGAATTAGCATTTAAAAAACCTTTGAAATTCACTGAAAAAACCATAGGTTTCACACCAGTTATAGTTAGGTATTAGCATTTAAAAAACCTTTGAAATTCACTGAAAAAACCATAGGTTTCACACCAGTTATAGTTAGGAATTAGCATTTAAAAAACCTATTAAATTCACTGAAAAAACCATAGGTTTCACACCAGTTATAGTTAGCTGGAAATTTTACTGATATAAAACCATTGAAATTCCCACGTTATAGTTAGTTGGACTCACTATAACTTGCGCGTGCAATGCACTGCTGATGACGTCACATATTACATCACTCATGACATGGTCAGTGACATCACTCATGACATCACTGATGACACCATCCTTGTGACATAGTGACAGACCTCCTCTCAGTGTAAAGTAACCCTTGAGACACATATTCAAAAATAGAAACTGAAATTTTTAAAAAATGGACATACCTATATCAGTTACAACAAGCAATTCTGTACTTCCACTATCTATATACTCATCCACTCATTCACCAACAGTTCTATATAGTCACTCATACATATACTCACTCATCATATGAAGAGATACACCTATACATTCTGTTACACACCGACATTCATCCAAAAGTTACTCACACACATATTCACACGTGCAAATAAACTATTGAACAACCATTTATTTGAAAATAGAGTTATACACACACTTCCACCTTACTTCTATTGAAAATTACACATATTTATTCTCTTAAACAATCACTTATAGAAACACATACTTATTTAAACAGGAAATCTTACAATCTCTTACTCCCACATATACTCAGTTATATACATCAATATTCATATATACTAGATTAAAACATATGTAGTTACTGATAAAGACACTAGTGAGACAGTCATTCACTCACTAACAAACACATATAGACACTCATCCACCCATACAGTCCTGTACATATGCTGTCTTCAAAACACATACAAACAAAGAGTCAGTCACTCATGCATCTATGTGCTAAGTAATACCTCCACCAAACCATATAGACACTCATACTAATACTAATAAAAATATCAAATAACCCATATACATACGCATGTAGCTACTTATCAACACATGTAGCCACTTATACACAAAGTGAAACACTAATATATGTATTTAAATATTTAAACATAACTCACTAATATTTATTTTTCAGAAAGACACATATTCACTGGATGGTGTCATCAGTGATGTCATGAGTGATGTCACTGACCATGTCATGAGTGATGTAATATGTGACGTCATCAGCAGTGCATTGCACGCGCAAGTTATAGTGAGTCCAACTAACTATAACGTGGGAATTTCAATGGTTTTATATCAGTAAAATTTCCAGCTAACTATAACTGGTGTGAAACCTATGGTTTTTTCAGTGAATATATATATATATTACCTACTGGCGGTCGCCAGTAGGTATATATAGTTAGGATTTTTTGCCTATGGGATTTCTGAAAATTCTATGTCTAATAACTTTGGCGTTTGTGGACGGAATCGGCTGAAATTTTCAGGAAAATGGCACATTGTGTTTCTGAGCAGCCCCTGAAAATTTGGGGGAGTTCGGCAAGGGGGGGCCGAGAAAAAAGGGGGACCCCATAACGCGTTTTTCCCATGTTAATTTCCATAGGGCGGTTGGCCTCACTTTTAGCCCGAACGGCTGAATGGATTTGCACAAAACTTGGCAAAATTGTAGTGACTGTTAGCCCGATGTGCCTTTGCTAGGTCTCAATATATGTGCTCCAGTGGATTTTGAGAAATTAACGTTCAAAAAAAGATATATATCTGTAACAGCGCTCCGGGTAGCGCTCCGGTTCGCGTACTTTTCGCGTAACGGAACTTTGCGATGCGAAGCTGATTGGCTCTCTGGTGTCTGTCAACATTCTAAACAGTCCGGAGCGGCCGCCATCTTGTCTCTCGGTAGGATCGAGAGACAAGAGGAGGCCAAAACAAAGGGGGAAATTACCATAAGGGGGCATAGTAGATCCTCGTTGACCCCCTAGGTTTTATGTGGAGGTTTTAAAAGGGCCCAGCAGGGCAAAAAAAAAAAATATTTTTTTTTTTTGCGTGGTGAGCGCCTAGTCCGCGAACCGGAAAGCGTTCTGGGCAGCGTACTATAAGGATAAAAGAATGATAGACTTTTCAAATACTGTATGTTAATTGTTTGTTGTTTTTGTTGATTTTTTTTGTTTTCTTTATTTTTAAAGCATTTTTTTTATTTTGATTGTGTTTCATAATTCATTAAACTTTCTAACATTTCATTGTCAGAAATTTCAAAATTGTCATTGAATATATTTTGTAGTGTATGAGGGTGTAAAATTTCCTCATTTTTAAGCAGGTTATCCACTGCTTCCACACATTGTAGTAGTTCCTGGTCCCTACTTTCATCCATAAATTCATTTTGATTTTCATCAATGTTTCCTTGGCTGCTCTCTTGCAGTACAATTTTAAATTGAACTTGCTGCTCGCCTTCCATTTTGCCTGAAATTTGGATTAAAAAAATATATATTAGTAGAGATAGGGCACTGTTGGGATTAATTTTAGATAGGCAGTTTTTATCAGTGAATTTATCTTTTGGCAGTGTATAGTATCAGAGTGGAAATAGGACTATAAAAAAGTGAATGTAGGTATACAATTGATTTATATGCTGTATTTAAAAACGATTTTTTGAAATCAATTACATTTCTGGATATGTACTGCTAGAGCTTCATAGGTTGTTTGGGTCATATTTATAAAGCATTTGAGTGTCTATGATGTTATTTTTCCCTTTTTAAATGGAAAGCGTTCTTCATGGGGCAAGTTTCTTGTAAATACGTACCCAACTGTGCTTGGCAAATTTAGATTTTGATTATGGGAGTTACATAGCCATGTTAATAATGTCCCAAAAATGGTGCAAGGGCATTCAAAAAAACGCTTTCATGTGTCTCAAGGACATTTTCAGTCATTTCCTCTTGAATGTAGGTATACAATTGATTTATATGCTGTGTTTAAAAACGATTTTTTGAAATCAATTACATTTCTGTATATGTACTGCTAGAGCTTCATAGGTTGTTTGGGTCATATTTATAAAGCATTTGAGTGTCTATGATGTTATTTTTCCCTTTTTAAATGGAAAGCGTTCTTCATGGGGCAAGTTTCTTGTAAATACGCTCCCACCTGTGCTTGGCAAATTTAGATTTTGATTATGGGAGTAACATAGCCATGTTCAAAATGACCCAAAAATGGTGCAAGGGCAATCAAAAAAACGCTTTCATGTGTATTAAGGACATTTAAGTCAATGAGGAAACACAGGTGATGTAATTCTGAAATGAGGAAAAGAAACTTCACATTTTTCAATTACATCACTAGTGTTTCCTAAGTTTATGAATGACATTGTGCAGATGAAGTTTAGGTGTGACCACAGATTCAAAAGAGGTCTGCCCTTTGTTCAAGAGTGAAGTGGACATGACTTACTTCATTGGTAGGCCTTCACATGTATTATCTCCGTTGTTTTCTTCAACAAGCGAAAATCTCATCTGCAACCATGTGTTGGCCTCACCTCAAACAAACAAAACAGATGATGGACCGAATGTGGATCAATGACACACATTCACCCCAGTCCAAAGATCTGGGCCCAAACAAACCTCTAGATAGGCCACACCTTATCGTCATCCTGAATCAATCATTTAAAATGTTAGGGAAAGATTTATGATAGGTGTATGCCTGTTTTGTACCACTGTGTGTCACTTTTGTGACGCAGTGGTGGTGCAAAAGATTTGCTATGTTAAATAATAAGTAGGGTGTTAAGTTTTTGATGACTGTTATTCATTTACTGTTTGGTAATAGTGGTTAATAACATTTATTATTATATTTTTCCACAGATTCAACTGCAGATCATTTCAAAATTTGAAAAATGCCAACTAAGAATCGAATTAGAAAGGCTAGAAAACGTCAAAGACAGCAAGATCATCTATTATTGCAGCAGTCCTCTCCCCAAAAAACTTGTGAAATCACCAAGAAAGCTCCGGGTAAGAGCACGAAATCATTCATACGAAATGTTTGTAGTAAAAAAAGTATTTCTCCAAAAAATGTTTCAGTCCAGAAAAAGAAAAGCAATTTAAATGGAAAGGAAAGACCAATCAAAAATGTTACTGCTAGAGCAAGAGATAACTCTGTGCATGATAGTAGAAGGAAACAACAGTTTAGGGACATTCGAAAACGAATGTTCCGCAACAGGATAATAGTTAATTTATTAAAAAATATTAAGAAAGGCCAACAGAAAGTGGCATTTTATAAGAAGAAGAAAAATGTAGAGAAAATTATTGATCATGCTTTCGAAATTAAGCGAAAGTTATTTATTTTGGTAATCAATAGAATTAGGAAACTAAACAAGGTAATTTCTGATTTCAAATCAAATAGTAGATGGAAGAGAGTAGTAAATCGTAGTAACTTTTGTGAAGTTTTTTCCGGAGAATGGATGCATAGTTCAAGTTGTGAGGCATTTTTTAATGAGGAGAGTTATTTTCAGGATAATGATTTGGTGTTTGCAGTTGACACCAGTGGTCGAGCTTATGAAGGGAAGGATGGTTGTCCAGTTGAAAAAGAAAAACTTGTGACAACAGAGACAGACGAGGTGTTAGGTAATGAGGTTTTAGGAAGACGTCCTAAGGGTCCTGTGTACATTTGGAAGTGTAGTTCTATTTGCAGTGTGCGACAGGATTCCATCAATTTGCTTTGTGATTTTGTACGGACATTTAATAAGAAAAGTTTGAAGCAGAAAATGAAGTTGTTGCAAGAATTAGATCCTTGCAGAGTGAGACAAATGACATGTTTGCGTGGTCATTCACTGGCTTGTCTTTCCAGGAGAGTATGCCAGAGTGTTTTTCATCATTTCAGGATGCTAGCAGTGCATCATAATAAAGTGAGAAAATTAGTGAGAATGTTGTATCATGCTAAGAGTCCAGCAATTATGCTTAAACAATTATGTGCTGCTCTTTTGCATGGTTCTGAAATAGATGTCAAGAATATTTGTGAAGAAATTGAGTTTTGTTACTTTGGAAGTAAAGATGAGAATGTTCAAATTGACCCAGAAGTAGAGGGTAATGTTGAAGATAATGTACAGGTTTCTAGTACAGATAAATTTCAGAAGGAAATTGCCACGTTTCAGATGAAATCAAGTGAGAGGCCTAATTTTACTTGTGTGTGTTGTCGACGCACTTATTATAAGAATCAGACTAAGTTAGTGGATTTATATGCAAAAAGTGAAAGGGAAAATAATAGTGAATGGAAGGATTTTGCCACATACTTGATGGTAGAAAATTATTTTGATTTGGGATCGGATCAACGTGTGTGTACTTATTGTTGTAACAAATTAAACCAAAACCAGATGCCTGCTAGGGCGGTTCATAATAATCTGGAATTGGTTGAGGTTCCTTCTGAATTGAAGGATTTAAATACTTATGAATCTATTTTGATTCAAAGTATCCATCCCTTTCAGGCTATTGTAAGAATGGAGCCAAAGACAGGGAAGTTGCCTCCATCAGATTTACAGAGAGGATTAAAGGGAAGAGTTGTTTATTTGCCTCTAGATTTGAACAAAAACATTAACACAATTGGAGTAGAAAAAGTGGAAGAGGAACCTCTGGTTGTCTTGGTTAATGGGGTTCCGACAAAGAATAAGAAAATATGGCAAGATTTAGTGGATGTTAGGAAAGTCAAAAAGGCAACATTGTATTTGAAGAAAAATAATAAGTACTATAAGAATGTATATGTTGCAGAAGAGGAAGTAAGTGATGAAGAGGATAGCGATTTGTGTGCTGGCCAAATTGAGAAAGTAGAGGCCTCTAAAAGTGAAGAAATATATGAACATTATAGTGTTCATCCTTTGCATTCCAAGGAAGTCATGGGGAATGCAATTGAGTTGTTTCAAATGAAACAAGCCAAAGGGAGTCCCATTAGTGTTTGGGAGGAAAGTTTGGAAGCTCGGTGTTTCCCACAGCTATTTCCAACAGGTCAAGGAGGAAGATATGATGAGCGACCTCATCAAATTCCTGCGTCTGAATACCGGACTTTACGATTGTATGCAGAAGATTCTAGGTTTCGTCAATGCATTCCCTATTTGTTTCATCTCCTGTTTGAAAGCGATCTGTCTGTACTGTCATATGCAGTGAACCACATCTTAAAAAGTGGTATACAGATGCGAAACATCTCGGCAAGTGACTTTATGCATAAAGTCAATGTCCAAGACAGTATTTTGGATTCTCACCTAATTAATCTCATGGCGTGTCAGCGTGGTACTAATGAGTACTGGTACGGTCGTCATGGTGATTTAAAATGTATGCTGAGGAACTTAGGAACTCCAACATGGTTCCTCACTCTGAGCTGTGCCGAGTATGGCTGGGAAGACTTACTTGAATTTCTACGAGAGGCAAATGGAAATATTGAAAACATTGAATTCAAGACACCTGGAGAACTGTGTTCTTTGGATCCAGTGAATGTATGCAGGTACTTCAATCATAGATTTGAAGCTATGATGTCTTTCATCACAAATAAGAAGAATCCACCTCTTGGAGAGGTGTTGGATTTCTTCTGGAGAAAGGAGTACCAAGCAAGAGGTGCTCCTCATATACATATGTTGCTGTGGATCAAGGATGCACCTACATTTGGAACAGATCCGGATGACTTAGTGATGAATTTCATAGAACAGTATTCTACGTGTGCTGTTCCAAACGCAACGGAGAAGAAAAGCCTAAGAGAACAAGTTCTACGTTTCCAAAGCCATCGTTGTGGAAAGTACTGTCATCGTAAATTCAGAAACAAGGACAAGTTCTACACCAAATGTCGTTTCAACTTTCCACGACCGGTGATTTCTAAAGGAAGAGTGAACAGTTTGATGTCTTCGCTGCAACATAATGTGACGAGGAAATCACCCAAAAATACATACAATTTGAAAAGGAACGAAGAGTCCAAGTACATCAACGACTACAACCCAGTGATTTTGTCCATGTGGAATGCTAACATGGATATACAGTTTGTGGCTGACAACTGTATGGCTGTGGCTCGGTATGTGACATCTTACATCACCAAAAAAGAAAAGACAGAATTGAAGGATATGTGGGAGGACATTTCCCATGAAAAGAGCCTCAGCAAGAAGTTGTACAGTTTCAGTCTGAAGATGTTGTCGCATCGAGAAATCGGAGCTTACGAATGTTCTGACCGGTTGTCTTCAGCAAGTCTCTATGCCAAATCCAGGAGTATCGTTTGGGCGAGTCTTGGTCTTGCTGCAACGCGAAATCGAGTTCTAAAACCTGTCCGGGAAATTGAGTATTTGGCAGAAAAGGAACCAAACAGTACCGACATTTTGAAGACCAACATGTTGGATACATATTATCCAAATCGAAGCAGTCACCTTGAGAATGTTTGTCTATATGAGGTTCTACAAAATTATATATTCAAGAGGAACATCAAAGAAGATATTGAGAAAGGAGTGTATGCTGTAATTGGAAGTGAGGGATGTCTGGTCAAGCAAAGAAAATGCCAATTAGTAAACCATCGAAAATTGAGTGGCGAATCTCCAGAAAAAAAGGAGTTTTTCTATTTAGCACTTTTGCAACTTTTCAAGCCTTGGCGTGCAGAAGAGGAACTGCTTGGAGATTTCCTCTGTTACGAAGACTCTTTCACTGCTGCTAAGGAGACCATAGAATGTCCTGCTTTTCCCAAATATCAAGAAATGTTGACTTTGGAAATTGAGCAGGAAGCAACGATTGCAGCCGAGATTGCCAGAGACAGTTCTCAGGACAGTCAGAGTTCTGTTTCATTGAGTCAGGATCCACTAGGAGGACCTATTATCGAAAATGAAGCTGCCACTGCTATGAATGAAGTGGAAAGAGCCATGGCACATGCTCAGGAAGATGCGGTTAACTTAGAAGACTTGGAAAAACAACTCAACGTTGAGCAGAGGAAAATATATGATGAAGTTACCAAGCAAATTGATCATGGATTAAGTCATGAGAAGAAAGAGTGCTCATGTACGTCGTTGAAGCCTGTCCGACTGTACGTGAGTGGAGAAGCGGGAACTGGAAAAAGTTTCCTTATTAAAGCAATTTCTTGTTATTTGCAGGAAAGGACTGAGTCATCTCTGTCTTGTATTGTTACCACTCCTACTGGACTGGCAGCACATAACATTAAAGGTATTACTTTGCATCGTCTACTGATGCTGCCAGTAGAGCATGACAACAAATTACAATACCACAAGTTATCTGGGGATGCTTGTTGTGAAGTTTCAAGAGTCTTGAGGAAAATGAAACTTCTTATCATTGACGAAGTAAGCATGGTTTCCAATGTCATGCTTGCCTTTGTGCATTTGAGAATGCAAGAAGTTCTTAAAACTGAGTATGATGTGTTATTTGGTGGCAAACACATCATTGTTTTCGGAGATCTTCTGGAGCTGACACCAGTAAAAGGACAACCTGTGTTCAAAATACTCAGGCATGAAGATACCAGGAAGGGCCTAGGGAGCATTGGCAACGTCAATATATGGTTAAACTTCAATTATGCTGAACTGCATGAAAATATGCGTCAGGCAAAGGATGAAGATTACAAGAATATTCTACAAGATATTAGAATTGGAAAAGTGACCGAGCATGAGAAAGAAGCTTTGAATGCACGATTACTGTCAAATTTCTATCCAGAACAAGACATTGTGCCTGAGAATATTTTTCAGAAAATTACTGAGAAAAAATCCGGAATATGTTTGATGCCAACTCTTGCAGAATGTGCCATCTTCAACAACAAAATGTTGAATTTAGAAAAGCAAGAGATTGTGAAACTTGAAGCTATTGACAGAATTGAGCATATGGGATCGACAATTATTTTGTCTGAGAATTTGAAATCAAAATTGGATTCATTAGAGAAGACTATATCTAAAACAGCGGGTTTTGAAAAGACTTTGAATGTGTGTTTAAATTGCCGAATCATTTTGAGAAGGAATTTACATGTTGAAAGAGGTCTGGTAAATGGATCAATGGGTAATGTTGTTGATTTTGAGAAATACAGAAGTAGAGATGGTATTGCATTTTTAAAAATTAAATTTGATGGCATTGAGGAAGTACAGCTAATTGGTCGTTGTTCTGCTAGGTTTTTGCTTGTTAAAGACTTATATGTTCGCCGTAAACAGTATCCTGTTTGCTTGGCATATGCGGTGACAATCCATAAATCGCAAGGTTTAAGTGTAGATAATGCATTGGTGAATATTGGCAGTTCTGTGTTCAAAAAGGGTATGGCATATGTGGCATTGTCACGAGTTAGAACTTTATCGGGATTGTACTTGATTGATTGTGATGTCACAAACATTTGTGCGGATCTAGATTGTGTTAAGGAATACAATAGGTTAAGAAGAGAGTATGCGCCACATTTGCCTCAATATCCTTTGTTTGAGAAACGTGTGGTAGGCCGTAAACGAAGAAATATCACTAATAGTAGGGAGGTTGTAGCAAAAAGCCGAAAAGTCAATGAACCGAAAATTGTAAGCAGAAAGAAAACGGATTCTGTTGAAGATGTTGTCGGTTTTCAATTTGAAAACAGTTCTGGTGTCAACTGCTATGCAAATGTAGTGGTTAATGTTCTCTTTTCACTAGAGACTTTAAAAGAACAGATTGTGTTCAATTCGGAACAAAGTTTATGCTGTTTGTTGAATTCTGTGTTAGAGAAATGTAGCACTGATCGAACAAAAGTAGAAAGTGTGTCTGAAGTTCATTATCTGTTAGATGAATGTTCAGGTCAAACAGACTTCTCTGAAAATAATCAGCAGGGTTGTCAGGAGTTTTTAATGTATATGCTTGATATATTGCAAGATGAGGGTGTAGATGTAGATCACCTGTTTGGGCTTTCTTATCAATGGCAGCATGACTGCGAGAACTGTATGGTATCAAGTACTACTAGTGTAGACTCAGAAAGATTTATATATTTAACTTTGCCAGACAGTAAATCAGTCTCTTTTAATAAGCTAGTAAATGCAGCTGATCACAACATGGAGTGTAGCCAATGTAAATCTGAAATGATGTCAACATTATTTATACGAAGATATGGCCAGTATGTCATTTTAATGATCCAACGATGTAGGCCTGATGGATCAAAATTGTCAACTTTAATAAAAAAAATTGTTGCTTCTCAGCTGTCAATATCAGGAAGGACTTTTGTAACTGTAGCAATTATCTATCACGATGGTCCTTCAACAACATCAGGACATTACACAGCTTATTTAAAGTCTAGAAACGGCTGGTCATTCTGCAACGATTCTGTTGTAACTTTCAAAAAAAAATTGCCGTTTGACCTTAAAAATTCTTACCTGGTGTTTTTAAAACCAAAATTTTAAGGAAAGAATCTCGGGATTTCCTCTGAGGAATTGCAAAAGGTTCATGAAGTAGAGGGAATGTAAGTCTGCAATGCTGTCTAGATTATTGGTCCAAAACTTTTCATTATAATGTCAATTTAAAAATCCAACTATATAAACCTGATGCAAGTACGTCTGCTTCATAGTAAGCAGTATCAGTGTCATAGGAAAAGTAGAACATGAGTGAGAAAGAAGGGTAAGATATTAGTAGTCCAGGATTGTGAAAGTAATCTTAAATGTTTTCTTTTTGAAAGTTGCGAAAATAGAAAATGACGGGATTTCATTATAAGAATTACAAGAGTTGAAAAACGCTGCAACATGATTTGGCCAAGTGGAAACATGTGGTAGAATGTGAGAAGTCTTTTATTGTATGTAACATATTTTTCAAAACGATGGAGGTTTTCTTTCAGAAAGTGGCGGGCTGAAAATATTTATAGCACAACAGAGTGTACGCTGTTCATAGGACATCCTTCGACGTTATGGAAAGTAAGTTAATTTTAAGGAGTTTTGAATTCAGATTTCTTAGGTTGTATGGGTTTTTTAAACACAATCATTTTGATTGTGTTTTTTTTTTCCCCGCTGTTACATGATGAATACCTTCAAGTCACTGATTTAAGTGAAATTTGATACATTCTGAGAACAGCAAAAATAAACCATTTAACATGTATAATTAATGTTCTACTTTTTGTACTTATGATATACATTTAGAAATGTGAGGTAGATATGGAGAAACTGAGGCTTCTATAAGTGTCAAAGTTAATGCATACAGTGCTGTACTTCTGGGTACTGTTTTTTTGAAAACTGAATAGGCCTCACCTCAAAGAAACCTCTTGAAAGGACACATCTTATTTGCATCCTGAAACAATCATTTAAAATGTTAGACACAATTTTATGATGGCTTTACATCTTTTTTGCGCTGCTATTGCATCACTATTGTTTGACATCAGCAGTGCAAAAGATGCACCATGTTCCAAAATAGGCCTCAGTTTTTCAGCATCAAGATACTGTTTGTTTAAAATATATATCTTTAGGATTGTGTAGGGGACGTAGAGAAGCAGAGGCTTCTGTAAGTGTCAAAGTTGTTGAAAAACTGTTTGTTCTTGAACCTTTTCCCTTGTCTTTTCCAATTTTTAAATACATGTTTTAATATTTTTGAAATGTTTGTTCTCTCTTTTACAGATTGAAAGTATGAAAAAAGAATTGAAAAAGTTAACAAGAATTATAAGGTAAATGTTTTCTACTCTTTCTACCCGCAATCCACTGCTGATTATGTCACTGACCATGTCATGAATGATGTAATAAGTGGACATGACTTACTACATTGGTAGGCCTTCACATGTATTAATGCATACACTGCTGCACTTCTGCGTACTGTTTCATATGCTGGACTACATCTGCACCATGAGATACCTAAGCAAAGGCAACACAGGTGATGTGATTGTGAAATGAGCAAAAGAAACTCCACATTTTTCAATTACATTACTTGTGTTTTCTAAGTTTACGAATGACATTGTGCAGATGAAGTTTAGGTCTGTCTATGGACACAGAAGAGGTCTGGCCGTTGTTCAAGAGTGAAGTGGACATGTTTTACTTCAATGGTAGGCCTTCACATGTATTATCTCCTCTGTATTCTTCAACAAGCATAAATTTGATATGCAACCCTGAGTAGGCATCACCGTAAACAAACTTTTGGAGAGGACACACCTTATCGTCATCCTGAATCAATCATTTAATCTATCACATTTAACATCTATTAGTTCTACTGCTTCATTTCTTTAATCCTTACTTTCCTGCGTTTGCTACTTCCCTCATTCCTTTCTCTATTACTTAATTATTCTACTCCTTCAAGTATTTTTCTCAGTCCCTCTCTTCTCATACTTCTTCATTCTTATTCACTCATTCTGTCTCTATTAATGTTACTGTTTCTGAATGATCTCAAAAAAGTTTTTAAAACAAGAACAGTAAGTATAAGGGAAGGAAACAGACATTTATGTTACAAGAAAGACAGCTATAGGAAGTAAACAAAAGATACTGTTACTCGCAATCCACTGCTGATGATGTCACTGACCATGTCAAGAATGATGTAATATGTGACATGATCAGCAGTGGATTGCGGGTAACAGTATCTTTTGTTTACTCCCTATAGCTGTCTTTCTTGTAACATAACTGTCTGTTTCCTTCCCTTATACTTACTGTTCTTTTTTTGAAAAATTTTTTTTGGTTCGCTCCCGGTTCGCGTACCGGAGTGCGAACCGGGAAGCGAACTAAAAGAAATAGAGGTTGGCAGAGTTTCAAAAATTCTACCAATTTTTTTATAATGGGGAGGTAGTTCTGAAAAGAACTTTTTGTTTTTGTTTTTGTTGTTTTAAATTTTTTTTATTATTTTTCTGAACATTTTTTTTATTTTTTTGGTATTTTCTGAACATTTTGATATTTTTTTGTTTTTTTGGGGGGAGGGGGGAAACAAAAACGATTCATTGAAAAGGGCTCAACAGGAGCAACGAAAAAAAGAAGAATTTATTGTTTGGGGCGTTTCGGGCAAACATGATTATTAATAGCTTTCATAATTAGAGTAATGCTACTTTCTCTGTAGCAAATGATTTGGTTACAGCGCACGCACACTTGCTTCACTTCCCCAAAGTTCATTTGAATGTTTGGGACCATCTCCCTCGCCTCTGGTCCTGACACTTCTTGAACAACCGATCTTCTTGCCATCGCAGGGGGATTTTGATGCTCATCACGAAGCTGGGCAGCACTATAGTTGTTTGGGTGCCACCTACTCATATGCCTATGCATAGTGTCATTGCCGTAGCTGTATTTTTTATCAGTCCCCCTTGACAGTCTATCATCGCATATACGGCAAAACACATATCTTGCATTCACTTTTTTTTGCCCCTCAGGAAATTAAAAAAATTGCCAAATGTAGTTTTCTTTTCGATTATACCTCCTGGGCTCCTCTGGCAAAAACTCTGGCTCTTCCTGCTCTTCCTCCTCTTCCTGATCTTCCTCTTCTTGTTGTATGATTACTTCAGCAGGTGGTCCTCTCTTCCTTGGATCTGGTGGAGGTGGTGGGTTAGAACCAGCTGAAGCTACTAATGAAGCCATATCACAATGTTAATAAAGGGTCTTTCTCTCACCAAGATGAAAGTCAGAGTGAGGAAAGAAGGAGGGGTTTTCATCATTTGGGAAAAGTATAAGTTCTAAACCAATGAAAAGTGTTAATTTTAGATCACATGACCTAGTATTACATCATTCGGAAACCAAAAGTGAAATGAACCAATGAAAAGTGTTATTACCGAGTCACGTGACCTGCTGTGTTTACGTTTCGCGCTTTGCTCCGCTTTCCGGTCCGCTTCCGGGTCCGCTAACTTGGCGCGTCAAATGACGTATTACGCGACAATGCAAAATGTCATTCTATCGTAACAGTTACGCTAAAGGAACGTTTACCGGTTCGCGGACCGAGTCGCGGCTTTAAATTGAGCTAACGGGAAGCTGACCGGTTCGCGGACTGGGAGCGTAACAAAAAAATTTTTTTTTAAAAAATTGTATAAAAAACATGTAAAATATATTTTAAGATTTATAGAAGAATACTTTTTACAGCTACAGATATTAGCTTTTAAAAAACCATTGAAATTCACTTAAAAAACCATAGGTTATAGACCATATATAGTTAGGAATTAGCATTTACAAAACCTTGAAAATTCACTGAAAAAACCATAGGTTATAGACCATATATAGTTAGGAATTAGCATTTACAAAACCTTATTTTACTCACACAAAACCATTGAAATTCCATATATAGTTAGTTGCACTAACTATATATCGCGCACCCGCAATCCACTGCTGATGATGTCACATATTACATCATTCATGACATGGTCAGTGACATCACTGATGACATCACTGATGACATCTAAAATGACATCACTGATGACATATCAAATGACATCACTGATGACATCACTGATGACATCTCAAATGACATCACTGGTGACATCACTGATGATATCATTCATGTGATAATACGATGAACCTCTTCCGACTCTAATATAACCTTAGATACAATCAGTGTAAACAGACACTCACAGACTGTCACTCATCCATGGAGTTACTCACACACCTAGTCAGTCATGCAAAGAATCAATCACACCTCCATTTCCTCAACTATACAGTTATACACACCCTACTTATTCAAACATATACTAACACATATTTACTCTCTTATACAATCCCTGATACAAGTTCACAATGATCCATACAGCCACTCACACATTCACTGGCTCTTATGCACAGTTATTTATATATGTCAACTCTCACATGTACTGTGTTTTACATATGTACTTACTTTGACATGTAGCACTGAGACATCCATTCACTCACCAATACACTCATGCACACAGTCAACCGCCCATACAGCTATTTCCACATGCTCTTTTGAACCCATACATCTAGTGAATCAACTGCTCACACATCTATGCACAGAGTCATACACCTCCCAGCCACCCACACACACACTCAGTCTCCCAAAGAAATACTTGAGCAACCTATCAATAACCCATATAGTTACTCATATAGCTACTTATCAACACATGCAGCAGTTTACAGAACAACAGACATAATGATGCACAAATTAAGACAGTTTAGTCACTAACCCATGCACTCAGTGAGACACATTTAATCACTCACTCATACAGTCAGTCATGCACCTACTAAATCCTTCATCCAGACACTTATACATCCACTCATTCTTCAATATGTAAGACATATTTTAACTTTACAGAAACATACAGTCACTGGATGCTGTCATCAGTGATGTCATCAGTGATGTCACTGACCATGTCATGAATGATGTAATATGTGACATCATCAGCAGTGGATTGCGGGTGTGCGATATATAGTTAGTGCAACTAACTATATATGGAATTTCAATGGTTTTGTGTGAGTAAAATAAGGTTTTGTAAATGCTAATTCCTAACTATATATGGTCTATAACCTATGGTTTTTTCAGTGAATTTTCAAGGTTTTGTAAATGCTAATTCCTAACTATATATGGTCTATAACCTATGGTTTTTTAAGTAAATATAGAT
The DNA here is from genome assembly GCF_964263255.1 of Lissotriton vulgaris. Classification (NCBI taxonomy): domain Eukaryota; kingdom Metazoa; phylum Chordata; class Amphibia; order Caudata; family Salamandridae; genus Lissotriton; species Lissotriton vulgaris. The sequence continues at coordinate 553,432,839 of NC_141693.1, read as the reverse complement.
ATATATATCAACTCATTGCAGAACCCAAATTTTGAAAGGAACCACACAAACACTTTCATCTGCTCTTTCCTTTATTGGCATCTTGCAAGCAACAAACCAGCCCTCGGCGCAGTGATAACATCTTTAAAATAATGCCAGACGCGTTTCAGGACACTCTAAATCAGTTCAAATGTCTGTTTATCTAACAGAGTTTTTCAACATAGGATTAGCACAGTGCCAGAAAGTGCCAAAGCTTTTATATATATGCCAATATATAATTATGATTTTTTTATTTAGAGGATTATTTTTTTAATAGATTTTTAGGTCTATTAATGTTTTTAGAAATACAACTGTTTTATTTTGTGATACTGTGCTAAAATGTAATGTGCTGGAGTGTATTATAAATGCATAAACAATGTGTTATAAATCAAATTTTAAATGCAAAGGGTATTGTAAGAAAATTAAAAACATGCATTTTAAAATATGCTTTTAATATAGAGTACATTGACACAATAGGGTAGGTTTACAAAGACATATAAAGAAAGGAAATAAAGTAAAATGATGGTTGGTGTAACTTTTTTCTGACAGATTCTGATTTTGTATTGTTTTTTTTAATTGGCAAAGGCTTTCAACAGGGATAGGCCTGAAAGGGTGAGCTTTTCAGGTGTGCTGATTAATGGTCTAAGAATAGCAGTGTCATTGTGAAAGTGTTTTTACCAGTTCTGAGATAAAATGTTGTGTTTAACTTTTTGTTTGTTTAAGGAAGCTAAATATCCTGCAAATGATTTCATAACTATAAATTATGGGAAATAATTCATAGTTAGACCTTTTTTCTTTATAATCCGAAGATTGAAACCAAAGACAAACATTCTTACCTGACATATGCAGGTCAAACAATGTTATTCTCCACTGCCGACTCTTCAGACCAAACGGTCAGATTCAAGGGTTTCACCGTTCAGGACTCCAGTTGGGATGACCACTGGGCGAGACTCCGTCCGGTGGGACAGAAGGGGCAGCTGCGAGTATAATGATTCTGCTCATGCATCCTGATCCATCCGTCTAACCCAACGATGGCCCCGACCTCCCCACCCGTCCACGAGAGGGGATGAGTCACTTATCTGAAGGAGTCCCTGTTCAGGCACCAGCTGAAGGCAGTGGCTTGTTTAGGGTCACCAGGGTCACTTGCGTCCACCTCTCAGCCTTCCATACCAAATGAAGAGTCGGTCAGACAGTAGAGAATACAAACCAAGTATATGTTTATTCAGATGCACTCGAGTGGAGCCCCGTCTGCCCAGTCACTTAAAGGTGCTGCAGAGAGGACTCACTTCAGCCAACATTGAGATTCATTATGTACATTTCAGAACCAAGGAAGACATGGCCATAATGGAATTTTCCAAGCATGTGCAGCTAAACAAAGAGGTACAGTAGGATGAGTTTCGACTCTGAGCCCGGGCACACAGTATCTTATACCCAAGGTCACTCTGTCTGTGCCTGCCACTAGAATGGTGGGAGAAGGCCTCTATCTAGTGGGAACGGTATGCACTAATAAGAACAATGTATTCATTAGCAAAGCAAGGCCCAACCTTGGAGAAATGAAACCTTCCACAACCCATGGTCTCGAGGAGACAAGAAGCCATCAAGAGCATGATTCAAAATGGCGACTAAACATAAAAGGGTTCCACGAATGCTAACTTTTGAGGAACAATGCACTGACAAAATAGCAAAAACATTTTCATTTCATCAAAGGTTCATTGGATCTGTCTCCAAGGTCCTGTCCTGCCCAGTCCTAATGAGCCTCCACCCCATTCTGTAAACCACAGTGGTGAGTCGTGCATCTTAAGATACTAAATAGCAATTGATAGCACAGTCCATAAGCAGGGTCGGACTGGCTAATAGGGCAATTAGGCAGTGTATGATGGGCTGATCTGCAAGGTCAGTTTGTGGGCCTGCTTTATGGTCTGTGGTTCAGTTTTTGCAGTTGATTTCCCTGATATTAAAACATAGATTGCCAGTAGACAGCACAAATGCATGTAGCCTAACATACCTTGCCAAATATTTACACAACATGCCGTTATAAATTCAAAACCACCCCAATTTTCAAACAGTGGCCACGTTTTTAGTATCGCATTCACTATTGTGGGCACCTTTTAATTTGGTTCCGGGTCCTATTTTCTGCCCCAGTTCAACTCTGTCTATAATAATGAAACAGTGGTGGATAGAACTGTTGAGAGTTAACATAAGTAATCTAACAGCAATCAATAGACTGCATCTGCCGCCCAGGCAATCTAAGCAGGAACCTTCTGGCAAAGTGAGAAGCTCATTGACACCATGAATAGTACCACTGCTATATCTGAGCAGTTCAAAGTCTATCATAGCAGGAGAGTATGGACAGCACCTCTTGATCTTTTGGTAGCGAAGAAAAAAAGGTATGCCAGAAAACAGGTGTAACACCAAAGGGTTGTACTACTACATAAAAGTGCAATAGGAGTAAATTTCTACTGAGAATGATAAAAAGGATTTACTAGCACAATATATGAAGACTGAAAAAAGACATGTCATGCAAATTTTATCCCTACAGAAGTAGTTACATTTCTAATAATTCACAAACATTTACGAAATGTATGGTTACAATTAAATACCTGGGGCTTCCCCCAGGGTGCAACACGTCTGTACGCCTATTGATTGTGCTCCCCATAGCAATTTAGTATTACAGAAAGGGCCCTCCTGACTTAAGGATTGCGCGGGTGTGAGATGTGCACCGGTGCTCTCACAATATGGCATTCCGTTAATCGCATGGGTGAGTGGCCACATGCAAAAGAGGGAACTCTATGCCTTTGAATCGGCATTGTATTACAGGCGCTGCAGGTCTTGGACAGGCGGGCGATTTCTGTCCATTTGCTGGAGTTTCAAAGCCCAGACACAATGGGACATATTTACAAAAAGAGATGGAGCACTGCGCAGAAACTCACCTTGCCACAGGGAAAAAGCAGGAATGTGCCGTATTTAAAAGAATACAACACATTCCTGTCCTTGTCCCTGTGCTGAAGCCTTTTTTGGCATCCTGGCGCCAACTCAGGCACCTGCGTTGCAGACAGGATTGTTTTTGTGCAGGAAGGGCCACCTTCCTACACAAAAACAATTCTGGGAGGCAAATTCATCTTTCTATGTGTGCTGCAGATTGCAGCCCACACAGAAAAAGGACGTAACAAGGAAAAATAAAGATATTTCTCTTTGTTACACCTCCTCAGGGAAGGCGTGCGATTTTGGTGAATTTGCAGGGTTACAAGTTCTTGTAATTCTGGGAGTGCGTCGAAATCCATGTGAGTTTTGTGGGAGCACATGCCATGGAATACCCATCCAGGGCAAAGTAGTGCAATGCAGGGATTTACGTTGTACTACTACAGGTTTATAAAGCCACTCAGAGCCACGCAAAGTGGCTTTGCATAGCTTCATAAATCTTTTGTAGAGGTTTGTGTCATGCATGCACCCCATTGCTTGCTGCAAACGTGATGCAAGCCTTTCGTAACTATGCCCCAGAGTTCTTTAGGATAATGTGTGATTGTGCAACTCTGTTCCACCTAAGGAAACTATGAAAAGCCCTGTGATTGAGGTTTTAGCATGCATTTTATTATCACAGAAAGGATACTGATGAAATAAGGCACGTTCCACAACATATTACATAAGGAATACAGAGAAATCTCTAACACCGAAGCAACCCGGAGAGGATGTAGTCTAACAGCTAGTGTGGTTGGCCTAAAATCTGAGGAACCAGGTTCGAGTCTCGGCAATGAAGCTCAACATCCTGCTATTCTGGGCAAATCACTTAATCTCCCCATGCCTAACAAAAAAGAATGTGTCCTTGTGTAACGCAACTGACGCTCATGTAAAGCGCTCTGATACCTGATACCTGATACCTTCGGGTTAAGTTTGCGCTATATAACACTCCGGGGAGAAAAAAAACCTATACACTTCTCTTTGCAGCTATGTTGTGTTGGTGAAAGAAGAACTATACATTGATTAGACCAGGTCTGAATCTCAACTAAGGGCCCCATTAGGATGGCGGGCGGATTGCCCCCGCCGGGCCAGCGATAGTCAGCGATCCCTGTAGAAAAGACCCCCCACCATATTAAAATGGCTGAGGGTTCCGTGGTGGACGGATTGAACGTCCGCCGCTTTTCGCCCGGTCGACATGTCGACCGGGCAGAAAAGGGTTCAATATGGTGGCGGTGCCTGAAAGACACCGCCAGCCATATTAGATTGTGCATTTTTCAATGCCTTTCCGTGGCAGCATTGCCGACACGGAAAGGCATGCCGGGTCTGCTTTGGGGGACCGTTGCGGGCCCCCATGGACTCCGGGGGGGGGGGGGGGGGTGCACATGAGGGGTACCTATGGTACCCCCCTGACTTTCAAAGAACAACGTGGCAGGCACCGCGACGTGCCTGTCACGTTGTGCTTTGAAAAGCACAACATGTATTTTTAGCATTGCGACGGGCGGTGCTTTCAGCACCGCCCGCTGACATGTTAAAAATACGGGATGCGCCCGCCACTATCCTACAGCTGGAACCAGGGAAGACCTGGACCATCAGAGGGCACACTAACTGCAATAGTGAAAATTTAGTATACAGGATAACATGCCCCTGTAATCTACATTATGTAGGGATGACCAATAGAAAGGTGAAACTACGTATCGGGGAGCATAGGAGCACAATCAGGTGCAAAAAAGCAACTACAAAGCTCACAGAACACTATTTATCAGCTGGGCACACCCCGACGAGTTACAATAGACAGTGATTGAACAGATTAGTCCTAGTAACAATTTGAGCCAACGTTTGTTCAAAAAGGAGCAGAGGTGGGTGTACAGACTGTCCACACATAGATCAGGACTGAATGATAACACTCCCTGGAATTCAGTACTGGCACAACAATAAGTACTTGCAGTATATACAAGTCACCCCCTGTGTTTAACTAATGGTTCTGTTCACTGTCGCCTGCAAAACATAACCCAGTTTTAACCAACCACCGGCTGTTCTACTTTGCAGCCACCACATGGGACATTGTCCTACAGCCTGCCTTGAGGTCCCTTTCTTGACAACAACCAACAGATGTCCCACTATGTGGTCGACATAGATGTTACGAAAACTGGGGCTCTGCCACCACGAGCCCGAAGTCAGACACCCTTTGCCACATGATTGTGCATTTCTCCTGGTGCACGAGTGGTTATTGTGATGTTCTGGTACTTTTTTGCAAAAATAGTTCAGTTCTGATGGCGTTCCGCCCTCTCCCACCTGTGTGTGTTTGTTTCTTGTGCATTGTAAACTCTTAAGATCCGGGAACACATACGTTATCTCCTCGTATCTTTTATTGTCACCGGACTAACCTTATTTGTTCGTGCAAAGTGACAACATGAGCGGTTACCACGGTAACCTCTCTCGGCCCCCGTCAGAATCTGCGCCCTACCCCAATACATGACGTGTCAGGGAGACGCGCCCAATTCCGATCCCTCTGGGAATGGCATCCTAATTGATTGGCTGTCATCTTACCACGTGAGATGGCGCGTATGGACCACGCCTTTTCCAGGAAGTGCGGAGTCAGTATATCTCTTACCACGGTGGCGGTAGCCAGCCGATTCCTCGGGGCACCGCTTTGGAACCAAGTAGGTTTTCAAACAGACGAGCAGAAGCCACAAGTAAGTTACTTGCCAATGTTCTGCCATCCCGGCCACGAACGGATTTCAGACGGAACCCTGCTCATCATTCTTTGCACTCTTGTTGTTGTTTTTTCGTGAATACTTCGCCTCTGGTCCGCGGTTGCCCATGAAGCGGTCGACACCGCTAACTCAGTAGCTAATGTTTTACATAAATTCTGGGCATAAATGGGCTACAGTTGCAGTGTTGATTATGTCATGTAGCCGGCAGGGTATATGTGAGACATTCCTTCCCCACATCTACCTCGTTGCCCCGCATTTCTTGACATGTTTAGGCACGGTATACGTCACCCTTTTTCCTCCTCACAACCCAGCTGCCATTCCAGACTATCACCTCACCTGGCGCTGGGTGCTAGATTTACCTATGCACTTATCGCTAGTGTGCACAAAAGCACCTACTATCCGAGTTAGGTGGGTCCTAGTACCAGGATGCAATTTTGCGTGGGTAATGATCGTAGCTACCTATCCCACCAGCGACGGCTATGAGCACTATATATGTTTTGTGTCAACCAATGTGTGTCCTTTTTGTACGTGATCCCAACCCCTTTTTCCCTGTATTTTCTTGACAGGTTTTTTCCAGATTGAGGAAAAGACTCATCACAGTTTTTTGTAAAAGGCCACAAGTTTGTGGTTCTTAAAACTTGACCGAGGGCAGGGCGCGCCTTAGCGTGTGCGTACCACCCAGGTCCAAAACCACTGGTCCTGAAGAAAACCTTACAATTGCCTTCAAGGTTGAAACATGTAGACCATATTTTTCTCTTTTCTAATAATTCACATAGCACACTTCGCTATTTTTAAACACACTACACGTCTGAGACACCGCAGCCTACTTAATTAGGCATAGGTGCCACAATTGTTTTTATGGGGGACCAAGCACTCAAGAATAGTCTTGTAGTGAGTAGTTTTGGCTCCTTTTTAACTCACACATCACCTCATAATTATTGCACATATAAAAGAAAAAAGTAACCCACTCCACTGTAGTCAGGTGTCGCAGCACACCCTGTTGGCACTCGGCCTTCAGGGTGGGACCCCGATGATGAAGCATGTCACCAACTAGGTTGGTGAGTGTGGGGTCTTCTAAAAGGACATGCCTTGTCCTACGTAAAGTTGGGGCACGCTGTGCTTCTCAGAGCTATACGCTCTGTTAACAGAGATCTCTCTGTGATTCCGATAGGGGGTACTCCTCCATTTGTTGTTGTAAACTATATAGGGGACCAGGAGTTCCCACCTCACATAGTTGTGGAAACACCCTTACTCTCTCTTTTTGATTTATAATAAAAGCGTCCTAATTGCCCCCACGGGACCCCTGCCCTTACGGTGGGCGGTCCCTTTCACCATGAGGATTGAGGCCCTAAGTGTGAGTTCCCCTGTCTTCTATAGATAATAATCTGTCAAGTGTCATTTCAGGAACTTTCTATCACTTCACTGAACTTTTTCATTCATAACATATCCTTGAAGGTGTTTTTGCCCTTATTTGCAATGCATACTTTCTCGTTCTGGTTACCAACACTGTCTCCAGCAGTGTAGCATCCAGAGAATGGAAACCGCCATCCTGTGACCTTGTGACCATTGAAGCTTCAGCATTGCATGGACACATGAAAGTTATGTTTATGAAACTAGAATATTTTCCTAGTCCCTGCCACTCCCGTGGTCCATCCTATCTAAGGTTATCTAAGGGCACAGTACCAAACAGCTCTGTGGCCCAGATTCTCATAGCTGTCAGGCAACTCCGCGCAGCACCCAAAGAGGCTGTACTGCCTTCCATGACAGTGAGAGAGTAGGAGAGTGCCATATTCATAGAGATATGGCACTCTCCTCCTCACTCCATAGCACTGGTGCAGCTTTGAGCTGCCGTGAGCCAGGCACACACCTTAGCTCCATATCACTAGGGTGTGTGCCTGAGTCTACCACAGGTTTTGTACTGAAAGGGTAAGTTTCTTGATGTGTAGACACATGTCAAAGCTTTTCGTACTTTGTATGTGTGTTGCACAATACAGCATGCATGAAAAGTCAGAAAAGCAATTCAAAATTACAACTTTTCCCCTTTTAACGCCTGATTGCCGGCAACGTTAAGTTTAGGCACTAAACCCTGTCTGCTAATGTTAGTAGAGAGGATTTAGCAACAAAAGGCATAGTTGATTGCATGGAAACACCCAGTACCACCCCTGTAACCTCCATGTGACGCAAAGTAATGCAAAGCAGCATTTCGCTCTGCTTGGCTTTACTTTTTCATATAAGCCAACACAAATGCCAACTTGCGTTGGTTTGCTTCTCAACATTAACCGATTTATTTTATGGCATAGAATGAAACTCAGCTCGTTCATGATATTGAATTATATAGCTAATTGTAGGTACATTTAAATGAATATTTATTTAAGAGTTTTTAAAACCATTGTATTTTTTTTGATGTTTGTGGCCATTTTGGCCAAATACATCTTTGTCTGATATGGTTTGTTAATCCCAAAACAGATTCAGAGTTGGGTTTGCATTAAAAAAGGGACCTTTGAGTATCTGGGCCTGTGTGTCTTAGGTATGCTTTGCTGAGACGTCATTCAAAACACCTTCTTATAACACTGTTAACTTTTCGAGGCAGTGAGATTGATAATTACGTTTGAGATATATACTAGGAAACTAGCTACCTTTGGCTGTTACAGGGTGTTTCCCCTGCTTCTAGGTGCTATCCCTAGATCTAGGAGCTACGATAAGTGCCTAGAACGACCATTCCACTACTTGGGTGCAATACCAAGAGCAGTGATGGCCGACATAAAACAAAAAGTGGTAGGTGGGTGGAGGGGGGAGCACGGATGCAGTATCGCAGGAGGTTATACTAATAAACAAAAGTCGTATCTTAAGCTGCCTTGCGCCTCCTCACGCCTCAGTGTTCCTTTACTTCCTGGTCCCAATAGGCATTAGGACAGCATCAGAGACTGCAATCCCTGTGCTGCTCTCATGCTATAAGAGCAGCACAGGGAATGACCTGAGTGGGCTGGTTTAACACTCGCTCAAACACGCGGAGTCTGTGCTGTTTCTTCAACCTGGCTGTGCAATACAGTGGGTTGGAGAAACCTAACTGCGCATGTTTGTTTGACCGGCCTAAGACGGCTGGCCAAACAGACATGCACACTTAGAAGTGCATTCCACTCTTTCCTCCCATGGCCCAGCTTCGCCCCTCCCTACACTGGCTCAGCGGCCAGCTGAAAAATAAATTGAAAATAAAATATTGGTTTATTTTTCAGCTGCTGGCTCTGAGCCAGTGGTGCACTGCTCCTCTGCAATTGCAAAGGTGCTGTCGGTGACCAAGAGTCTGTAACAGGGTGCACTGATTGTGAGCCATAAAAGAGTTGGAACACAATCCGTGCATCCCCTAGAGAGAGCCACTTTAGAAAAGGTGGCACTGACATCCGCACCCCAGGCATTCTCTGCACATGAAAGTAGGCGCTCACTGACATGACTGCAGGGCTTAACTGCTCTCCTTCGAAAGTGCGGCTGCGTCTCCACATGCTTTGAAAGGCAGACTGGTGGCACGGTCAGTTCACCTTTCGTTAACACGCTATTCACAGTGTAGGCACAAGTTTGCACCTGCGCTGTGAGCAGTGCATTAACTGTAGTAGGGTGCTATTATCTCTGAATCTATAACTAGTGCACCTAGTTAAGGAGGTGTAGTAGCAGAATGAGGCAGTGTGCTCTCTGTGAAATATGGCTTACGGACCATGACATCCAATAGGAAGTGCTAATTACGAATTACAACAATATTTAGGAAAGGGTGCAACATAGTTTAAAAAAATATTATTTGTAAGGAGAAAATAGGAGAGATTAAACAATTGTACCGTGATACAATATGAATAAATACTTTTATTTGATTTCATAAAAAAAAATACAATATTTGCTGGCTGAAGTACACATTGAGTGCATTATGCCCATGAAGGTTTCAGGAAAGGGTATACACCGTCATTCGACATACTAGTGTCTCAATCAATGTTTACTTACTCCGAAATTGTATAGAAATAGAATTGTATAGAAATGAACAGTAAAATCTGGTCAATTATCTATGTCTAAAAGAAACTACTGTTTAGTTTAAGTCTGATTTTTGTGCAATACCTTTATGAATTTGCCATTTTGATTCTGCAGTCAGCCAAGGTGTCGTCTGTGACTAAGGGCTCCATGTACAAAGATTGTGTCGCAAGCCAGTTGTGTTTTTGAACAGCAGCTGCATTTTATGGTAAAGGGTATTAAAAACTGTTGAGGTGCAAGATGACCATTTAGTATTATTTAATAAATCTTGTCACATTACTATAAAGTAAGCAGATATCGAAGTGTGTATCATAGTGAATTAGCTGCAAATGCAGAACTGTGAGAACGTGAGGGACAGCCGACCCCCATCTCTGCACTCACACTCACAGAATGTCTAGAGTTGTTTTGTTTTTATTCCAGGGGACAGGGAGCTGAAATTAGAAAACAATTGCATATGCATTAAGTTACTGACATTCACAGGTTGTCTCTACTGATTGCTACGCCTTAAAATGCCAACAGCCCACATTCACAAAATGAAAGCTAAGAAAGGATGCAATGTCCTTTGAGGTGGTGGTACCCTATCAATTGTTTGCGACCGTGGCTGCAGTCGCAAACAATTGATTGTATTGCGATTCAGAAAAGATGGCAACCCTTTAAGCCGCCTCCACTCTTAAATCACTATGAGTCACTACGTTTCTATGTGCTCTACTCGCTATATCATTTTGGATGCTTCCTCTGATGGGCTGGCTTCTCACCTCAAGGTTTTCTGTTTCTAAGTCCCTCCAGAGCATCAGTCTGCTGTCTCCAATGAGAGTTTCATTCTTCAGCGGGAATATGACATGTCCCAGGGGATGATGCTTCTTCATTTTGTCCACATGGAAGAATGAGAACTTTAGCGTTCGTTGATGTAGCGTTTTGCTAGAGACCTAGAGAAGAAAGAGCATGCATTTCCAATTATATCACCGTTTGTAGAAATTAGGTGAATAATATGCAGTTATAATAAAACACTGACTGGAATTTCCATATATTCTTCACCCTAATAACATCTGACTCCAGACACTGTTGATGTCAGTCCAGTACCGTTATCCGATTTATTAGAGCGAGCCTGAAATAACATATCAGACTCACTTTGATATCACAATATGACCCACAGTACCGCTTTCAGTATACATGATGGTCAGAGACGAGTTGTAGGTTCTGCTCTTTATTGCAGCTCCACAGCACCCAGACGGCGAACCCAAAAGAGTTGCGTAACCACAAAAACTGCCAAAGATCATTTCTATACAGATGCCTTCATGGAAGATCCGTCTGTGGGCGCATGCTGGGATGAGACAGCGGAAACATGATGGGGACATGTGGGGAGGGAAAGATAATGTCCATAAACAATAATATCAAAAATCAAGAAAGACTAGCTAGGTTTTTTACAGGGAAGACTCAATGGAGTACGTATGTCAAGGAAAACCAGTAGGTTTTTTGAAAGCCCTCACCCACCAACCTAGTTGGTGGCATGCTTCATCATCGGGCCCACCACAGTGGCACCTAGCGTGCCCCGGGTGTGCTTCGACGCCAGATTACTGCGGAGCTGGTATATTTACTGAGTGTGCAGTGTGGTGAGTGTGAAGGTGAAGATTAAAAAGCCATACAAAAATCCCAGCACCCGAGGGTAAAAAAACACTATTTTAATAAACTGGGTCTCTGTTGGCATATTAAAAGGCAGACGGACACGGTGGAGTATGGATTATGACCTCCAGTGTCCTGTGTGGTCTACATGTTTCAGCCTGGCCTTTCTTAATTTAAAACAGGCTTTCCTCAGGACCAAGTGAGTATGTGTGGAGTTGAAAAGGTTAATTTACAGTGAGTGTTTTTTGTTTTTATGTGTAGCACTCCCTAAGGTGCTATATGGGTGAGAAGGGGATTCCCTCTCGCTTTGCTACATATAACATAAAAGGGGAGACAGACAGACGTACAGGGTAGAGTCATATTAGCATATTATTGCAAAAACAGTCGTCATTCCACCGTCTTATAAGGTGAGTGAACGAACTATGCATGGCTAAAGTGTGGTCTTGTCAGTGGCAAGACTCATGTGATAGTTATCTAGAAGCCGGTTGTTGTGGTGAGCTAGAAAACGGGAATGCCAATGTGAGGTTCAGGTAAGTGAAAGAAAATTATGCTCACACAGTATTTTGCTGTTCAAAGCCTCCTTGGGTCGCCTGGCAGAGAAAAAGACCCTAAAAGAAGGTTGTATTGGTTTATAAAATTATCCGACCTGTAAGGGAAGACCTCAACACCTTACCCCAACAGTAGCTGTAGTGCGCAGCCTCATTACTCACGAAACTGTCGATCTGGTTCCTCCTTGGACCTGTAGTCCTTCTGCGGCGCCCGGTTGTGAAAGGAGGGCCTGGCCGAGCATGTGAATCAGAATCAAAGATATCCTTTTTTATCACAGGGCCGAAGGAATCGCGGAAAGAGAAGAAATACACCACAGGTCCACTGGACACCAGAGGCGGAACCAGTGAGCTCGAACACGAGGAACAAAACCAAGGAACAGGCAGGACCAAGCAAATAACAACAGCAGTGAGAACCAAAGACCAACTGGTGTTCAATATTTCCAGCACACAACTGACAGAGGAAGAAATAACTGTCCTGAACAAGGGCCTATCTTTCGTCCCTACAGCCAAACTGGATCACTTCAAATTACACATGGAACTAGCAGAGTTCTTTAGAAAATTAAAATTAAAAGCCTTCTTTGAAAAGAAAACAGAGTCTAACGACCCTCAAGAGGAGATCCCCAACGAGACAGGCCTCAGACTAAAATCCACTTTCGTCCCACCACCCGCCAGTACACCTGTCGAGATTGCTGCCTTTGAACAGGCGGTCTACACTGAGGTGGAGAATATACAGGAGAAAAACACCTTCAACAACCTGTCCCATCGGGAGCGTGAAACAATAAGACGCCTGCAGGCTAACCCTACCCTTGTCATAAAACCCGCCGACAAGGGCGGAGGTATCGTGCTCATGGACAAAACGGATTATGACACTGAATGTCGCAGACTCCTAAGCGACACCAGGAATTACAGACCACTCAAGAAGGACCCTACCGAAGAACTAGGTAAGAGGATACTGACCTTGGTAAAAAATGCCCGAGATGCCGAACATATCTCCAAACAGGAGGCTGACTACCTGTGCAGCAAAAATGCTAAAACCCCATATTTCTACACACTACCAAAGGTACACAAAGGGGTAACCCCACCACCGGGAAGACCAATTGTGTCAGGAAATCAATCACTCTTAGAGCCCCTGTCACGCTTCTGCGATTTCTTCCTAAACCCACTAGTGCAACTAACACCATCGTACATTAAGGACACGAAACATCTTCTCAATGTGATTAAAGAAATCAACTACAACCCAGAAACCCAACTCCTTGTCGGATTAGACATTGAGAGCCTATACACTAGCCTACCGCAGGACGCAACACTGAAAGTACTGGAGGAAGTCCTAATGGGAACTGCCTGGAACCATCACACTCCACGCAGCTTCATAATGGAATGTGCCACCCTTGCATTAAAGGACAACTACTTCGAGTACGAGGGCAAGCTGTACCTACAGACCAATGGGACTAGCATGGGGAGCGTTTTCGCTCCCAGCATAGCTGGTCTCTATGTAGCCCATTTTGAAAAAACACACATACAATCTGTGAACAATCCCTACTCAGCTAACATCAGCATGTGGCGTCGCTATATCGACGACATCCTGGTTATCTGGGAAGGGAACCAGGAATCCCTGGATCAATTCCTCGTGTGGATCAATACCTGCGACAACTACCTGAGATTTACCTGTACGAGCAGTGCCTCGGAATTGGCCTTCCTGGACCTCAACATCAAAGCAGACATGGATGGCCTGACAACTACGACCTACCACAAACCTACATCAAGGAATTCCCTTCTGAGGTTTGACAGCTTCCACCCTAGACCTCTACGGGAAAATCTCCCTTATGGTCAGTTTTTGCGACTCAGACGCAATTGCAGCCGGATCCAGGATTTCAAACAACAATCAGCCAGCCTAGTCCATAAATTGGAAGACAGGGGATACCCCACAAGGATCCTGAACACCACCTGCAAGAGGGCGCGAAACCAAAATAGGGAGGCGCTACTTGAGGTAACAACAAGGCCTCCTGAGGAACCTACTCTGACATGCGTCACCACTTACAATACCGTATCAAACCAGGTTTCCAGCATAATCAACAGGAACTGGAAGATTATTAATTCGGGCAACCGAAACTGGGAAAAACCTAGATTCGCATATAAAAGGGCGAAGAATCTGAAAGACTCCCTAGTACACACCAGACCCAGGCCCAACCAAGCCACAAAAGACAACACTGTCCTCAATGCCTGGGGCTTACCAAAACTTACAGGACACCAGCCGTGCAATAATTGCAGTGTATGCCACCTTACATCCTCATCCAAAACCCTGGATTTAGAACCAGGCAGAGTATGGACACAACGTCAGTTCACTAACTGTAATTCATCAAACCTGGTGTACCTTATGACATGTAGATGTGGCCTACGGTATGTGGGGATGACCACCCGCAAAGTACGGACAAGAATGACGGAACACCGTAGTACCATCCGATGTGGCAAAAATATAAGTAAACTTACAGACCACTTCCTGTCCCACAACCACACCCCAAATGACTTCACTTGGACTGTGATTGAACAATTTGCCATAACTGAAAATAATGAAAGATATCTCCTCCAAAAAGAACAACGTTGGATTTACCGTCTATCCACTCATACTGGGGGGCTGAACGACTCCATACCGTGGAATTCCCTCACTACCTGATGTATGATGTTTCCTTTTCTTCTCTTAACAATGCTGTGCATTAACCCAATCTGTCTCCCTATGAGCTACCAACAAACTATTTTTATTCCTCCCATCCTAATTCCTCCCAAGCACATCTATACTATATTATTTATTCACTTTGCCTGTTTTCTCCATGAGCAATAATATACTCTTTATGCCCCCAAGCGCGTCCTTGGTAACTGCGAGCGCTCCTACGCTCTCCCACACATGCGCGGCAGCTGTACACAGCCTTTGCTCCTCCGCGCATGCGCGGAGCACCATAACCAAAGGCTCGCGCGCGGAATAGGGACCACTACCCCCCCAAGCATGTGCAGACCATAGATGACATGGCGCTTTTCGCGCAAGAGCACCCCTCCCTCTATTTCTACCCTCACCCAGGTGCAGGCAATCACGGAGGCTTTAAAAACATGCTCGGCCAGGCCCTCCTTTCACAACCGGGCGCCGCAGAAGGACGACAGGTCCAAGGAGGAACCAGATCGACAGTTTCGTGAGTAATGAGGCTGCGCACTACAGCTACTGTTGGGGTAAGGTGTTGAGGTCTTCCCTTACAAGTCGGATAATTTTATAAACCAATACAACCTTCTTTTAGGGTCTTTTTCTCTGCCAGGCGACCCAAGGAGGCTTTGAACAGCAAAATACTGTGTGAGGATAATTTTCTTTCACTTACCTGAACCTCACATTGGCATTCCCGTTTTCTAGCTCACCACAACAACCGGCTTCTAGATAACTATCACATGAGTCTTGCCACTGACAAGACCACACTTTAGCCATGCATAGTTCGTTCACTCACCTTATAAGACGGTGGAATGACGACTGTTTTTGCAATAATATGCTAATATGACTCTACCCTGTACGTCTGTCTGTCTCCCCTTTTATGTTATATGTAGCAAAGCGAGAGGGAATCCCCTTCTCACCCATATAGCACCTTAGGGAGTGCTACACATAAAAACAAAAAACACTCACTGTAAATTAACCTTTTCAACTCCACACATACTCACTTGGTCCTGAGGAAAGCCTGTTTTAAATTAAGAAAGGCCAGGCTGAAACATGTAGACCACACAGGACACTGGAGGTCATAATCCATACTCCACCGTGTCCGTCTGCCTTTTAATATGCCAACAGAGACCCAGTTTATTAAAATAGTGTTTTTTTACCCTCGGGTGCTGGGATTTTTGTATGGCTTTTTAATCTTCACCTTCACACTCACCACACTGCACACTCAGTAAATATACCAGCTCCGCAGTAATCTGGCGTCGAAGCACACCCGGGGCACGCTAGGTGCCACTGTGGTGGGCCCGATGATGAAGCATGCCACCAACTAGGTTGGTGGGTGAGGGCTTTCAAAAAACCTACTGGTTTTCCTTGACATACGTACTCCATTGAGTCTTCCCTGTAAAAAACCTAGCTAGTCTTTCTTGATTTTTGATATATAAAAGCGGGGATTCAGACTAGCTTACCTAGTCCTCCCTCTCTCCTTTGATTCAGTGATGTCATAAACAATAATAAACACAAGGAAAAACAGACAAACTCAACACATATTTTGCAGCAAACCAAAAAAATGGAAGGAATAGAACGAAGCTGCTACAGCAGAACCCTTAAAATGAGTGTTTCATGTTATAATCCTTTTGATGCAAAGGTTTTCTAATAACCCTTCCACTTTTGCTTACTCCATCACCCACTTAGATTTCCACATAATCCAACCTTATGTTTCTGTAAGAACCACTGGATTCCAATGCAGAATCAATTACAGCCTTAGACAACCGAATATCCACCCAAATATCACCCAAAACTCACCTTCCCCACACAACGAATAATGGAAATATCTGTTCAGGTTCAACCATCTTCCAGTTTTGCAGACCAACAAATCACCCTATATGAATTGGAAAACTTGGAATCCCCCTGAGCAGCAAAGTGTGAACTGTTCAACCTCAATCTTGGATTTTCTGGTACTATGTTCAGAATTATACTAACTTTCATCTTTTCTTGGCTTAAAATGTTTATTTGTAATGTCATGCATGTCATCCTGAATTTGCTGCAAATGATACTTGGATTAATAACTAGGGTTTAACTTAGATCAATGAATGTGGGATCTATGCAGAGCAAATGGAGAAAATCCTGGAGTAGAGTGAGTTGTGCAATGATAACACCAGATTTTCTCTAATAAAGATATCCTTACTTTCTTCTTACTGGAAACTGCAGTATGTATGTCTTCATTCAAGAATCTGTCAAACCTATTTAGCAGATCATTAGAACATGGGAAATACAATGGTGAGCACTTATGTACAATCCAGTATATGGCTAACAATTCTTCCATTGTTGTTGAAGTACAGTGCACACTGTATTCAGTCATAGAGTAGAGAACATGCGCATTTGACTTTTCATGACGTTTCACTACGTAGTATATAATTCCGTGTACCCCCTTTCGGCGCACATTCGGCGCAGACCAATCAGAAGTGTCGTTCACAGTTCATCCAATCATCGCTTTCTTCCATTTTGTTTCTGTTTCATGGAACCAATCGTCGCATTTTGATGTGTATATTGTCCCACAACGTTCTAGAACTTTTACTATTGCGGTGCCACAGCCTGCATTCATACTGTCTGCCAAATGTCTTCTATAAATTCTTGCATCTTTTCTAGTCGGTGAGTACTCTGCCTATGCACTCATACTGTCTGCCAAATTTCGTCTAATTTTTTTCTGCCATGCACTCTTACAGTTTGCCAAATGTAGTATAAATGTCGCCTAATTTTGCCAAATGTAGTCTAAATTTCGCATAATTTTTTTTCATCAATGCTACTTTTCACTGAAATGTAATGTAATTCACTTATGATCCAATCAAATGTTATGTCGTTGTAAGGCCGCCATGTCTGTTGTTTCTTTTCCTACGCATTTTGTTCTAACCTATCTCTAAGGCCAATGGCGTCCTCGTGGAAAACCCACCCATGTGCATTTTATAATGTGCTATGCACTCAGTCTCTATGTGCAATGGCCTAAAATTCACTTTTCACAATGGAATCCGTGAATGTAATATAATGTGGGGAGTAATCTGCCAATGCCTGTCCACTGGAAAACCCTGCTATGTCTCTTTTTTTAACTTTCTTCATCAAAGGGCGTCTAAGTCTAATGAAACCCAGCCATGTGCGTCTTCGAATCTGTTATGCACTCATACAGTCAGCCAAATTGTGTAATTTTTTCGCAATAATGGTACGTTTTAATGAAATGTTATGTAATTGCAACCACCCATGTGCGTTTTCTAATGTGCTACGCATCCAGGCACTGTGGCAAATGGCGTTAAATTCACTTATGATCGATTGTTATGACGTCTAAAGGCCGCCATGTGCAGTTTTTCTTTTCCCACGCAGTTTGTTAACACCTCTCTGCAAGCCCAATGGCGTCCACGTGTAAACCCAACCAAGTGCGTTTTAAAATATGCTGCGCAGTCAGTCCCTATGTCCAATGGCCTCAAATTCACTTTTCACAATGGTATGCGCGAATGTAATGTAATGTGGCGAGTACTCTGCCAATGCCTGTCCACGCCAAAAACCAGCATGCGTCTTTTTTTAACTTGCTTGGTGAAAGGGCATCGACGTGTAATGAAAGCCAGCCATGTGCGTTTTCTAATCTGTTATGCACTCATACAGTCAACCAAAATTGTGTCTCATTTTTTTTGCATTAATGGTACGTTTGAATGAAATGTTATGTAATTGCAAACCACCCATGTGCGTTTTCTAATGTGCTACTCCTTCTTGCACAGATGCATATAGCGCTAAATTAACTTATGATCGAATATTATGTCGTCTAAACTCCGCCATTTGCGTTTTTCTTTTCCTACACACTTTGTTATAACCTCTTTGCCAGCCCAATGGCGTCCACGTGGAAACCCAACCATGTGCATTTTATAATGTGCTACGCAGTCAGTCTCTATGTCCAATGGCCTCAAATTCACTTTTCACAATGGTATGTGCGAATGTAATGTAATGTGGCGAGTAGTGTGCCAATGCATGTCCACGTCAAAAACCAGCATGTGTCTTTTTTTAACGTGCTTGGTGAAAGGGCGTCGACGTTTAATGAAAGCCAGCCATGTGCGTTTTCTAATCTGTCATGCACTCATACAGTCTGCCTAATGGCGTCTATTTTTTTTCTATTAATGGTAAGTTTGAATGTAATAGAAAGCCACCCATGTATGTTTTCTAATGTGCTCCGCATTCAGGCACTGTGGCAAATGGCGGTAAAATACATTATGATCGAATCTAATGTTATGTCGCCTAAAGGGCGCCATGTGCGTTGTTTATTTTCTTACGCACTTTGTTAACACCTCTCTGTAGGCCCAATGGCGTCCACGTGGAAACCCACCGATGTGCCTTTTATAATGTGCTACACACTCAGTCCCTATGTCCAATGGCCTCAAATTCACTTTTCACTATGGTATGAGCGAATGTAATGTAATGTGGCTAGTAGTCTGCCAATGCATGTCCACTGGAAAACCCAGGTATGTCTCTTTTTTTTTAACTTGCTTCGCCAAAGGGCGTCGACGTCTAAGGAAAGCCAGCCATGTGCGTTTTCTAATCTGTTATGCACTCATACAGTCAGCCAAATTGTGTAATTGTTTCGCATTAATGGTACGTTTTAATGAAATGTTATGTAGTTGCAAGCCACCCATGTGCGTTTTCTAATGTGCTACGCATCCAGGCACTGTGGCAAATGGCGTTAAATTCACTTATGATCGATTGTTATGTTCTAAAAGCCGCCATGTGCACTTTTTCTTTTCCTACGCACTTTGTTAACACCTCTCTGCAAGCCCAATGGCGTCCACGTGTAAACCCAACCAAGTGCGTTTTAAAATGTGCTACGCAGTCAGTCCCTATGTCCAATGGCCTCAAATTCACTTTTCTCAATGGTATGCGCGAATGTAATGTAATGTGGCGAGTACTCTGCCAATGCATGTCCACGTCAAAAACCAGCATGTGTCTTTTTTTAACTTGCTTGGTGAAAGGGTGTCGACGTGTAATGAAAGCCAGCCATGTGCGTTTTCTAATCTGTTATGCGCTCATACAGTCTGCCTAATGGCGTCTATTTTTTTTCCATTAATGGAAAGCTTGAATGTAATAGAAAGCCACCCATGTGTGTTTTCTAATGTGCTCCGCATTCAGGCACTGTGGCAAATGGCGGTAAAATACATTATGATCGAATCTAATGTTATGTCGCCAAAAGGGTGCCATGTGCGTTGTTTTCTTTTCCTACGCACTTTGTTAACACCGCTCTGTAGGCCCAATGGCGTCCACGTGGAAACCCACCCAGGTGCCTTTTACAATGTGCTACGCACTCAGTCCCTATGTCCAATGGACTAAATTCACTTTTCACAATGGTATGCGCGAATGTAATGTAATGTGGCGAGTACTCTGCCAATGCATGTCCACGCCAAAAACCAGCATGTGTATTTTTTTAACTTGCTTGGTGAAAGGGCGTTGACGTGTAATGAAAGCCAGCCATGTGCGCTTTCTAATCTGTTATGCACTCATACAGTCTACCTAATGGCGTCTATTTTTTTTGCATTAATGGTGAGTTTGAATGTAATAGAAAGCCACCCATGTGTGTTTTCCACTGTGCTCCGCATTCAGGCACTGTGGCAAATGGCGGTAAAATACATTATGATCGAATCTAATGTTATGTCGCCTAAAGGGCGCCATGTGCGTTGTTGTTTTTCCTACGCACTTTGTTAACACCTCTCTGTAGGCCCAATGGCGTCCACGTGGAAACCCACCCATGTGCCTTTTATAATGTGCTACACACTCTGTCCCTATGTCCAATGGCCTCAAATTCACTTTTCACTATGGTATGAGCAAATGTAATGTAATGTGGCCAGTAGTCTGCCAATGCATGTCCACTGGAAAACCCAGGTATGTCTCTTTTTTTTTAACTTGCTTCGCCAAAGGGCGTCGACGTCTAATGAAAGCCAGCCATTGTAAGGAGCCAAGGCAGTTTCCGCAGGAGTGCCAGGAACCAAAGTCCAACCCAACCCGTCCCCCCTACACCAATTGCGGCTATCAAATACTAGAACGCTATGGTGATCAGGAGGGAAAGGAGGGAACAAAACAAGGTAAGAAGGGAAGAGACACTGGACTTCTTGGAGGGCTCTCTCCCTCTGGGTGAAGCTGGTGCTAAAAGGAATGGTTAATTAGTACAACAACAAACAACAATATTTCTTATATTACTCTGCATATATATTGCCTATTACCTGGTAAAGACAAGGTGTGACCTGGGATTCTAGGGATCAATCTGTATTCCTAAACGTTCACAGTGTCTAAGTGCCACGGGATGCCTATCATGGATAAAAGCATGTAACAATGGGGTATGCTACACGCCAATAAGGAATGATATAGCACTGCACTTATCTTACCCCTGGAAAGCAACGGGCTGAAACTGCGTCAAGTCAAGGCAAGTGAAAATTTGTATAGCGCACTACTCACCCAGAGGGTCTCAAGGCGCTTGGGGGAGAGGGGTTCACTACTTATCAAACAGCCAAGTTTTGAGTTGTTTTCTGAAGGAGAGGTGGTTCTGTGTGAGACGGAGGTGAGTGGGGAGGGAGTTCCAGGTTTTGGCCGCTAAGTAGGAAAATGATCTTGCTCCCATGGTGGTTCTTCGGATGCGTGGAATACTGGCGAGGGCTTGGTTGGATGATCGTAGTTGGCGGGTGGGGGTGTAAAAGGTCAGGCGAGTGTTGAGGTATTTGGGTCCTAGGTCGTGGAGGGCCTTGTGTGCGTGAGTGAGAAGACAGAACGTTATTCTCTTGTTGACGGGGAGCCAGTGAAGGTCTCTCAGGTGGCCAGATATGTGATTGTGGCGGGGTATGTCTAGGATGAGTCGAGCGGAGGCGTTTTGAATGAGTTGAAGTCTCTTCTGCAATTTGGCTGTGGTTCCGGTGTAGAGGGTGTTTCGGTAGTCCAGTCGGCTTGTGACCAGTGCTTGGGTGACCATCTTCCTTGTTTCGGTTGGGATCCATCGGAAGATTTTTCGGAGCATACGTAGGATGTTAAAGCATGACGATGAGACGGCGTTGATCTGTCTGGTCATCGAGAGGGCGGAGTCTAGGATGAATCCCAGGTTGCGAGCATGGTCTGTAGGTTTGGGTGTGCTTACTAGGGCCAGTGGCCGCCAAGAGTCGTCCCATGCAGAGGGGGATGATCCTAGGATGAGGACTTCTGTTTTGTCTGAATTCAGTTTTAGGCGGCTGTTCTTCATCCACTCGGCTACGTCCTTCATTTCTTCGTGTAGGTTGGTTTTGGCGGTGTTTGGGTCTTTCGTGAGGGAGAGGATCAGCTGTGTGTCGTCAGCGTATGAGATGATATTGAGGTTGTGCTGGTGAGCGATGGTTGCGAGGGGGCTCATGTAGACGTTGAAGGGGTGGGGCTGAGCGATGATCCTTGTGGTACGCCACAGATGACTTCGGTGGCCTCTGATCTGAAAGGGGGGAGGCGGACTCTTTGGGTTCTTCCGGCGAGGAACGAGATGATCCAATCCAAAGCCTTATCTTGTATCCCGACGTTGCTGAGGCATTGTACAAGTGTGCGGTGGCAGACCGTTTCAAATGCTGCAGAGAGGTCCAGGAGAATGAGGGCAACTGTTTCCCCGTTGTCAAGTAGTGACCGGATGTCGTCTGTGGCTGCGATGAGGGCGGTCTCGGTGCTGTGGTTGGCTCGGAAGCCGGACTGTGAGGGGTCGAGGGAGCCGTTAGACTCGAGGAAGGCGGCGAGCTGACTGTTGATGGTCTTCTCTATGACTTTGGCGGGGAAAGGGAGGAGTGAGATGGGCGGTAGTTTTTAAGTTCGATGGGGTCTGCAGTAAGTTTCTTCAGGAGGGCACTGAGTTCGGCGTGTTTCCAGTTTTCCGGGAAGGTAGCCATGTTGAGGGAGCAGTTGATGATATCCCGGAGTTGGGGTGCGATGATGGAGTCGGCTTTGTTGAAGATGTGGTGGGGGCATGGGTCGGTTGGAGATCCGGAGTGGATTGAGTTTATCAAGCGGATGGTGTCTTCGGTGCTAATCGGGTTCCAGGCGCAAAGGGTGGTGGAGGGGGGCTTCAGTTTGGTGGTGACGGGAGTGGTCTGGTCGCCGAAGCTGTTATGTATGTCAGCGATCTTGCTGTGGAAGAACGAGGCTAGAGAGTGGCAGAGGTCTTGAGAGGGAGTGATGTCATTGGTGCCGTCGTTGGGGTTGGTGAGCTCTTTGACAATGCTGAAGAGTTCCTTGCTGTTGTGGGCATTGTTGTCTAGTCGATCCTTGAATGCTGTTTTCTTGGTGGAGCGGATCAGTTGGTGGTGTTTGAGGGTTGTGTCCTTGAGGGCAGTCATGTTGTCTGTGGTTGGGTTTTTTCGCCAGGCTTTCTCGAGGGTCCGGCAGTTCTTTTTGGAGTTCTTGAGGTCGTCGTTGAACCTGGAGGCTTTTTTGTTCCCTGGTTTGTTGTGATGGTTTTTCAAGGATGCTAATTCGTCGGCACAGTGGGTGATCCACTGTGCGAGATTGATGGCTGCTTGATTTGAGTCCGTTGATATGGTGGGAAGGTTTTGTTTCAGAGATGTGGTGAGCTGGTCGGTGGTAACTTTGTTCCAGTTTCTGCGGGGAGCTTGTTGTGGTTGGTGGTGGGTCGTGGTCTTTTTGAAGCTGAAGTGGACGCAGCTGTGATCTGTCCAGTGGAGTCCTGTGGCGTGATTAAAGGAGATGTGCTTGCTGGAGGAGAAGATTGGGTCAAGCGTGTGTCCGGCTAGGTGGGTGGGGGTACTCACCAGTTGTTTGAGTCCGAGATTGGTGAGATTGTCCAGCAGGGTGGTGGTGTTGTTGTCGTTGTTGTTCTCTAGGTGGAAGTTGAGGTCTCCTCGGAGAATGTAGTCTTTGGAGGGGAGGGTGTGTGGGCTGATAAAAGTCAGCGATGTCTTCACTGAATTGTGTGCGGGGTCCAGGGGGTCTGTAAATGAGGGTGCCCCTGAGTGTGGTTTTAAGTCGGTGTGTATCTGGAAGTGGAGGTGTTCGGTGGCTATGAGGGTGTCTTCGGAGCTGGTCGAGATGCGAATGGTGTTCTTGTGGATGATGGCGATGTCTCCTCCTGTTAGGTTGATACGGTCTCTTCGGATGATCTTGTAACCGTCCGGGATGGCTATGGCGATGCCGGGCGCTGATGAGGCGTTCATCCAGGTTTCCGTAAGGAAGGCGACGTCCGGCGATGTGGTGTCGAGTAAGTTCCATAGTTCAATGGTGTGTCTGTGGACTGAGCGGGTGTGGAGCAGGATGCCCTTTAGGTGGTTATTGTCGGAGCTCTGTTTGGCATTTGTGGGTGTAGAGTGGGTCTTGATGCAGGAGAACTTGCAGGATTGGCAGGTGAAGGGTCCATGGGTATGTCCTGGGGCGGCTTGGTGGCAGTCGTGGAGGCGGCTGGGGTTGAGTGCAATGAGGGTTGCGGCGTCGTAGGCACGGTGGGAGGGATGGTCTTTGCGGGATTCAGGGGTTCTGGCGCTGGGCAAGGGCCAGGCGTGGACGGGCATAGACGGGCTTACCTTTGGCGTGCCTTCGGCGCGCATAGGGCGCGTCCGCTGAGCGTGAACGCTGCGCGTAAGTGCATCTGTCATAAGTGGAGAGTGGAGGGGGCAGAGGGAGGGAGGAGCAGCTGGGAGGCGGGAGCGGGGTGGTGAGTGGAGAGGGGAGCGGTGAAGCTGGAGGGAGTGGGGGTGGGGCTGGAGCAGCTGGGATCGAGGAAGAATCCAAACACAAACAAATGGAGGCACAGTAAATAAATACAGGGGCACGGAGCAGGGAGACAATCTAAATATGCGGCACAATCAGCACAGGGCACGGAGGCACAAAGACGGGCTAAAAAGCAGGATAATCAACACAGGGGCACGGAGTTACGGTTAAAATCTATACAGGCTCAATCGATACAGGCTCAATATGCAGGCTCAAGGACTACTACAAATGCAGGGGCACAAAGGCACGATATGCGTTCTCAGTACTTATCTGATGAATGCAGTGGCAGCGGGAGGAGCGACCGGCTCTGACCAGGTCAGGTCGAGTCAGAGCTCCCCGTTCTGCGGACCTCTCCTTTAGGTTCCAGTGGGAGGGAGGAGCAGCTGGGAGGCGGGAGTGGGGTGGTGAGTGGGGAGGGGAGCGGTGTAGCTGGAGGGAGCGGGGGTGGGGCCGGAGCAGCAGGGATCGAGGAAGAATCCAAACACAAACAAAATGGAGGCACAGTAAATAAATACGGGGGCACGGAGGCAGGGAGACAATCTAAATATGCGGCACAATCAGCACAGGGCACGGAGGAACAAATACGGGCTAAAAAGCAGGATAATCAACACAGGGGCACGGAGTCACGGTTAAAATCGATACAGGCTCAATCGATACAGGCTCAATATGCAGGCTCAAGGACTACTACAAATGCAGGGGCACGAAGGCACGATATGCGTTCTCAGTACTTATCTGATAAATGCAGTGGCAGCAGGAAGAGCGACCGGCTCTGACTATCTAGGATCACAGCAATAGTATGTCTGGAAGAGTAGTGAGCGTATGCATAAGAATCAATAGAAACCTCACAAAGGAAATGTTTCAGTGATAAGAGTGCGCTACAAGTGCGTTACCAGGTCGTCTTTTCCCCAGCACTGTGACGAATGACAGCATCCAGGAAGTTCAGCAGACTCAATATAGGAATGGGAATCAAACAACAAAAAAGGAAAGTACCACCAGGCGGACCACAACTCCCAGAATCCAGTAGTAGGCACCTTCAACCCACACCCCGCAAGGCATGCCGTTTGACGGAACCGTAGTCCAGCAAAAAAGTGGATCAGTGAGTGTGTAGGTAGGGGGGCCCCCACAAGAACTCGGAGAGGAGACAGCCGGCACCGGGGACAATGACTGTATCCAAAAAAAGGGGAGACTCGGTAATATACCGCAAAACGGGCAAAGCGGAATACCGAAGGTTAACCTCTAAACATCGAGGTTCAGGGAAGCACAGCAGCACTTCATCAAAGGCATACTAAGAGGACTTCTAGCAGCGAAGGCCAACTTGGTAATTAGGCTACGAGGAGAGTCCAAACAATCAGGAACCACCACAGGAAACAAGGTGAGCGAGACGGGGCGAGGTGGAAGTGATGCACCGCTAGGAGCGACGAGAAACTAGAGCGCGAAGCTCAGAGTAGCGGGGAGGTCAGGCTTTAGTATCCTGCCCGATCCCCTCGCACATGCGCAGTATAGCGCGGCAATCCTGGATTGGCCTCGTGTTGTCTGCATGTTCTCTAAAGAGCTGGCAGGCGTGACAGCCATGTGCGTTTTCTAATCTGTTATGCACTCATACAGTCAGCCAAATTGTGTAAATTTTTCGCATTAATGGTACGTTTTAATAAAATGTTATGTAATTGAAGTGGGCTTGGGTTACATCACCGTTCTCCTAAAAATGGCCCCGCTGTTATGCTGGGTTAATACTTGGATAAATGAGGAGATTACGTTGAATCACCGCATACTCAAAGATTGTATGGCCCTGGATAAAGCGCACAGCATACCCTGGCTGGCGTATGTTAGAGCGGCATGCGCGAGGCTAGGGCGTCCGGACATGTATTCTTCACCACAGGGCCTCAAGAAAGAGGATGTAGGGTGGGTCAAGTTGCACTTCCGAAATGTGTTGGAGACAGAGAGGGAAGAGGTTGAACTCAGCAAACCAATGGTGAGAACAATATATCAACTTTCTATCTCCCCAGCCATGGAACCTTATTTAAAATTTGTAACTAAACCATACCATCGTTTTCTTCTACTTAGGTTTAGGTTCAATCTTATTCATCTTGTGCTTGGAGCCTATACAAAGTGGGGGACTCCAGAAAATACCCCACCCTGTACTTGTGACAGCTTTTCTTCACAGGACACGCTTCATTTAGTGATGTTTTGCGAACATTATTTGGTGGCCCGAAAAAAAATTTTGCTTCCAATCTTGAAAGATCTAAACTTTGTTCAGGTGAGGCCTGCACTTTTACACCTGCAAATGCTTAACTCCGTGCAGGTCACATATGGTGTAGCTAGTTTTCTGGTAGCAGCAGCTCGATTAAATAAAATAAGACTTTCCCAGGCAAATAATCATCTAGGTTGATATTCTGTCAATTACGTTCTGGGGAAACGTGCCAAGTATACTGGGAAATGGCGCCTTTT
Source organism: Lissotriton vulgaris (assembly GCF_964263255.1). Lineage (NCBI taxonomy): Eukaryota > Metazoa > Chordata > Amphibia > Caudata > Salamandridae > Lissotriton > Lissotriton vulgaris. The sequence goes on along the minus strand of NC_141693.1, from coordinate 553,406,110 downwards.
GTGATTCTATGCTGTTTAGTATCCATCCTCTGTATTTAATCCTTTTTAATTGTTTTTTAAGAATGTACATAGGAACTGCAATCAGGTGTATATTTGTTTAATTGTAATTTTATCCTTGTATGTTGTATGGATCTTTTAAATAATGAATTGTGTATTGCTTTTATGGTTTTAACTAACCGAAATAAAGATATTTGACTGACTGACTGATGTAATTGCAAGCCACCCATGTGCGTTTTCTAATGTGCTACGCATTCAGGCACTGTGGCAAATGGCGTTAAATTCACTTATGATCGATTGTTATGTCGTCTAAAGGCCGCCATGTGCGTTTTTCTTTTCCTACGCACTTTGTTAACACCTCTCTGCAAGCACAATGGCATCCACGTGTAAACCCAACCAAGTGCGTTTTAAAATGTGCTACGCAGTCAGTCCCTTTGTCCAATGGCCTCAAATTCACTTTTCACAATGGTATGCGCAAATGTAATGTAATGTGGCGAGTACTCTGCCAATGCATGTCCACGCCAAAAACCAGCATGTGTCTTTTTTTAACTTGCTTGGTGAAAGGGCATCGACGTGTAATGAAAGCCAGCCATGTGCGTTTTCTAATCTGTTATGCACTCATACAGTCTGCCTAATGGCGTCTATTTTTTTTCCATTTATGGTAAGTTTGAATGTAATAGAAAGCCACCCATGTGTGTTTTCTAATATGCTCCACATTCAGGCACTGTGGCAAATGGCGGTAAAATACATTATGATCGAATCTAATGTTATGTCGCCTAAAGGGCGCCATGTGCGTTGTTTTTGTTCCTATGCACTTTGTTAACACCTCTCTGTTGGCCCAATGGCGTCCACGTGGAAACCCACCCATGTGCCTTTTACAATGTGCTACGCACTCAGTCCCAATGTCCAATGGCCTCAAATTCACTTTTCACTATGGTATGAGCGAATGTAATGTAATGTGGCTAGTAGTCTGCCAATGCATGTCCACTGGAAAACCCAGGTATGTCTCTTTTTTTTTAACTTGCTTCGCCAAAGGGTGTCGACGTCTAATGAAAGCCAGCCATGTGCGTTTTCTAATCTGTTATGCACTCATACAGTCAGCCAAATTGTTTAATTTTTCGCATTAATGGTACGTTTTAATAAAATGTTATGTAATTGCAAGCCACCCATGTGCGTTTTCTAATGTGCTACGCATTCAGGCACTGTGGCAAATGGCGTTAAATTCACTTATGATCAATTGTTATGTTGTCTAAAGGCCGCCATGTGCGTTTTTTCTTTTCGTACGCACTTTGTTAACACCTCTCTGCAAGCCCAATGGCGTCCACGTGTAAACCCAACCATGTGTGTTTTAAAATGTGCTACTCAGTCAGTCCCTGTGTCCAATGGCCTCAAATTCACTTTTCACAATGGTATGCGCGAATGTAATGTAATGTGGCAAGTACTCTGCCAATGCATCTCCACGGGAAAACGCAGCTATGTCTCTTTTTGTAACTTGGTTTGCCAAAGGGCGTCGACTTGGAATGAAATCCAGCCATGTGCATTTTGTTATCTGTTAAGCACTCATACAGTCTGCCAAATCTCGTCTACATATTTTTTATTAATGGTACGTTTGACTGAAATGTAATGTCATTGAAACGCACCCATGTGCGTTTTGAAATGTGCTATGCATTCAGGCATTCAGGCACTGTGGCAAATGGCGTTCTATTCATTTATGATCTAATCGAATGTTATGTCGTCTAAAGAGCTCCATGTGCGTTTTTTCTTTTCCTACGCACTTTGTTATAACCTTTCTCAGGCCAATGGTGTCCAGGTGGTAAGCCACCCAATGTCAAATGGCCTCAAATTAACTTTTGTCAACGGTTAGTGAAGGTTGTTGTTGGTGCTAAGTTAAGATGTATTTGCCATCATGTTTCTGTGCGCAAAATGTTGAGTCAATGCAGTCCTGTCTTGTATCACCCAAAGTATTTGGAGCCCTGTGCCTGATCCCTTTTATGGCTTTCCAACTTTTTGTATTGACATTTAAAATTCTGTTGGCCAACACACTAATGCCATTTAAAATGCTGGTGACCAAGACACCATCAATGTTCTTCGTGTGCACATTCAATCTTCAATATTAAGAGTCATATGTTTTTTTCCCAACTTTCTCGAGGTTTTCCTAGGTCGCAGTCACAGCCCTGCCGACAGTGTTCAGTCCAACCTTTGCATCGCGTCTGTTCCACTTCAGTGTGTAGTCCAACCCTTGCTTCTTTTCAATTCGACTTCACTGTCTGCTGCAACCCTTGTATCGCTTCAAGTTTGTGAGTATTTTTTGCCCTGCTGTCTGCAAATGTCATTAAACCCCAATGTTGCTGAAAGTGTTTGTGAGCCATGAGTTGGTGAGTAGTCTTTGACGTCTCTCTCTGTGAATGTCATTAATGGTTTAATGAAGCCTGTGAATTTACTCAATAGTCAAAAAAAGAACAATGTTGCCTACTCATTTGTAGCCATGTCCATAGAGGCATGCCAAAATCCAATTATGTTGTGCCCTTACAATGTGATCGAAAGTTTTATTTTTGCGAATTAAATAAATCGTGAATTGATGGTCAATGTTCCTAAAAGTCAGTCTTAGTAATTTTGGAGGCCCCTTTTCAATCTTAAATATATTACCTGTAATTCTGTTTGCTACCTTGTGTTGTACTCCAATGTCAGCTGCCATGTGTTCTGAAGCCATTTGTCCATTCCTCAGGAATATGTCAGTGACTTCCTAGTGTGTTCTTGTGGTTACAGTGTATGGCATTTATGTAATAGTTTCATTGTTGTAGAAGGTGGTGATAGTTATGTTATTAGGGTATAATTGCATTTTTACTGATTTTTTGTTTTGCTAAATCATCACATGACCCCCGTGTACAATATGCAAATTACCAAATTCCTGGTCATGTTTTTGTTGTTCAGGTGTTTTTAGTGGGAATACAAATGGATGCTATAAAGTACCATCAGCTTGTGGATTATGTGAGCCGTAATGTGTATCTTGAAGGTTTTATAAAAGTTGAGAAGCATGGATTGCGTAGAGTGTCGAAAAACTACAGTGTAGACGGTAGAATATATATATTTTTTTGTCATTGGCATGTGTTTTTTGTTTCTTAGACATTGTTTGTTGATGTCGTGTTTTTGGACCTTCCTCCTTTCCTAAATCCTTCTTCCTTTTTTGTCTTTTATGTTAATAGATGGACGTTTGTTCTATACAGTTAAAGATAGGAAGAGTAAAGTTGTTGTTGGTGCTGAATGTGCTTGAAAATATTTTCAACAATTTCATTCTTCTACTCTTGGTGGCCATTCCGGTATCAATAAAACACAGAAAAGCATTTCCTCAGGTTTTTTTGGGCCAAATATGTCAATTCAAATTGAAGAATGGGTGAGTTAAAATGTTTTTTGCCTATTCAAATAGTTTTAAAAAACTTTGTTCCCTTTGTGATAGTGTACAATTGACATGTTTTTTATGACTTTTATTTGTGATTCTGTTGTCATAGAAGTCGCACATTTTTGGACTTTGTGTACTTTCAGACATGGTTATAATTTTTCCTTGACAGCTTTGCACTTATCTATTTGCAGATCAAACAGTGTGATGTTTGTCAAAAGGAACAACCAGCTCTCAAGAAGTGCCCAGATTTAAAACCAATCAAAGTATGTTGTACATTTCCGTACTTTTCCTTATAAAGAGTTGCACCACAATAACTTGCTGTGATTTCCTATCTTTTATTCGTGCGATTGTGTTTAATCATAGGTGGATCACGTTTGGGAACTTCTAGGAGTGGATTTGATGGGACCCTTACCTACAACTCTTGCAGGATACAAATATATTTTGACAGCAACCGATTATTTTTCGAAATGGGTACAGGCATTCCTTTTAAAATCCAAGGCTGCATCTGAGGTAGCTTCAAGACTGTTGGAAATGTATCTCTGCCATGGCAGTCCGAAAAGGGTCCTCTCTGATCAAGGGTGGGAGTTTGTGAATGAAGTGAGTGTACCATTTTTTTAATGCTTTCATATTGTGTTATTGACTTTGTCTTTTTTAATGTATGTTTTTTAATTTTTTTTATTCATTCTCATATTTAATTTTTTTTTCTTTTTTTGAGTAATATACTGATTTTTTTTCAGGTTAATTCAAATTTATCTAAGCTGTTAAATATAGAACGTTCTGTAAGTTCAGCCTATCATCCACAGACAAATGGGTTAGATGAGTGTACAAATGCTAACATTAAAAGGTAATGTGATTTTTTCTTGTTGTTTTTGTAACTACTGCATACGTTGATGTCATGTCGCATTTTTTGTTTCTTTTTGATTTCTGTAATGTGCTCTCACGTTTATGTTTTGCTGCACTGCAATAGTATGTTGAAATCAGCGGTCAGTAACGATCTGTTAGTATTAAAAATGGCATATGCAACATCTTTTTTCATTACACAGCACATTGTCAAAGTACGTGAATGAGCATCAGACTGACTGGGATCTTTATTTGGACCATGCTTTGTTTGCTTTACGATCGAAGCCGCATTCCACCACAAACGTTTCCCCATTTCTACTTATGTATGGCCGTGAAGCAAGATTCCCTATTGAGGTGGAGGAGGAACTGGTATGAGATTTACAGTACTTCAATGTATATTTGTATCTGCCAATTAATGTTATGTGACCTACATTTTATGTCCTGTTATTTTATTATCTTTACAAACCAATTATCCATTTGTTAAGTCTTATTCGATAAATACCTTTAAAGAATTATTTCACTTCTAAACAATTAAAAATTATTTATTGATTTTTATGTTTCCTTTATTAGCTTGAGTTTGTATTACCAACAGAAAGCGAATATTCCTCACTTGTTGCAGAAAGGAAAATTAGAGCATCAGAGTTGCAGAAGCAGACAACGCAGAATATTGAGTTTTCCTAGGAAAAGCAGAAATAAAATTTTAAAAATCGACTTTAGAAGAAATATAAGCCCTACATGTTAAGCGAAGGAGAGTTAGTACTTTTGCAAAATAGCAGGCGTTCAACAAGAAAAGGCGGCATTTTGGAGCATACCTTTTTGGGACCCTACCATGTAGCTGAAATGGCAGGGAAGCGTGTAAAGTTGATTAATGCTAGCAACATACTATTACGTAGAACTTTCAATGTGGACATGTTGAGGCCTTATAAAGTGAGCGAGCAAGGTTATTTATTGAGGGCTACCTACCATGAAGACTTGGCATAATATTTTGCATGCGTTTTGTCATGGTGTTTCCTCTCCTGTTTAATTTTCTCTTTCATCGGTGCAAACTTAGTTGTTATGAACATGATGGTTTGTAAAGAACACTAATTGACAATCCAGAAAAAAGAATATGTACTTTTGTTTCATTATTGGTTCTGGTTGTATGTTATAGTACTGTGTTTTTTCTATGAACTTATTAATGAAGTTAAATTTGAAATTTTTTTTTGCAGGCAACATGACCAGTGACACTTGCTCATCTGTGCTTCCATCATGTCCTGCACTTCTTCCACTGTCACTATTACGTGTTCAGAGTTCAGAGCTCTCACCGTCTCCAGCACGGCTTTCACCGTCTCCAGAACAGCTTACACCGTCTCAATCACGGGTTCTACCCACCACATGATCTGAGTCTATTTTCATGAAAACATTTTTGGATGTGTGGAAGAAACCTCTTACAGGAAGGTTGGAAGCAATTGTTTCGAACTTCAAATTGTACGATTCTTCGTTTAGTACCTTGAAAGATAAAGAATGGATATCTGATGAGGTATGTGTACTTGAAATCCTTTGTTACTGTACTTAGTGTAATGTTGTATGATGTTCATGCTGGTTCTTGTAGTAAAAGACATGTTTTTTTCCTTGGTTTTATTGAAAGTTCATAGATGCGTATCTGTCCAGAATATGTTTGCTAAGACCAAATGTACGTATATTTTGATCAATAACTAATCGATCTACTTTTTATTTTAAATATGTATTAAATTTAACTTCATTACAGCTTTTTAACATCTTTATATCTTTTTTCTTGAATTCAGTGTTTCTTGATGTCTGCCACAGTGGCTACCTCTGCATTCTGTGGCAATTATCGCTCATCTTCTTGCCGGGTAAATATTAACGTTCTCTTACTGCACTTTATTATTTTTTTCTTTTGGTATTCCTTGTAGTACTATTTGGTAAGAATTTTTACCGTATACATCATTGTATTAACTTTTTTAATATTAGCTATTGCAAGTTTGGATGCTTTGTTGTTCTTTGGATTTGTCTTATATTTTTTACATTTTCATTGCATTGTTAACGGCTTTTTAGTTTTTTGTTAATTAGTTTAGTATGGATGTTGTATGTGACTTGTAGCTTTTCATCTTTAAATCCTGTGTCACATAGCTGCCTTTTTTGGAAAATAAGAATGTCCTGTGTCCGACCAATACCGGAATGCATTGGATACTATTGGTAAGTGCAACATTTTATGAGTTGATTCTCAGGATAATGATAGTTTAAGTTTTGTTAGCCTCAAAGAGTTTAGTTCAATATATTACTCCCTTGCTTGTATTTCCCTTCCACATGGTTTGAAGACACAACTGTATGTAAAAATTTAAAGTTTGCAATATTAATTGTCAGTGTTGTCCTTTTTATTGCAGGTAGTTAAACCTTTTACCAAAAAATTATTAGTATACGATTCACTGGTTGGCAATGATGTCAAGTACCAGAAGTTTTTAACAAATTGGAGGTTCCACTTTATTTACAATGTACCTTAAATGTTTCTATTCTGTAATACTGCATACATATCGAACAAATATGAAAGGTAACTGTTTGTATGTTTCAAAAGGGCTTTCCTAGAGGCAATCGGTTGTCAAGACAATGACCTATGGCAGTAAGTGGTAGAATGTAACGCCAAACAACAGGACAGCTACAATTGTGGTGTTTTTTGCATGCTGGTAATTTCTATATAATGGAATTATAATTTGACTGTTGTTGTCGATATGGTTTTTTATGTGGAGCGATTGTTTATTTGTATGGAACTCTGAACTTACTCTGGTGCTACTGGCTGTCTGAGGTGGTTGGTTTTTGGCTGCCATTTTATCTGACCAGTAAGATGGGACAAAAGTTGCTAGTGTCGGACCTTGGATTAATTTTTTCCAAAGTAAACATTGTTAATTTTTGTTTTAAGAACATTTTATTTATATTTGGTTACTTGTATAACATAGACTTTTTTTTAAACTGTCTATTTAGTTTGCAGAATCGTACATAACTGAATTTCCCGTCCCAGACCCAAATATAATTGATGCTACATTTCTGAACGAATATAGAATGTTTATTGCAATGAAGCTCATGCAGTACTCAGGTTAGAGTGAATTTTTTTTCTAAATTTCTTTTGACAATCGAAGTGCCCTAGTTGTGTTTTTTAGTTTACATTTGCTATCTATGTGTGGTTTCTTCAATTCTCAATCAAGCAGAGACTGATTGTTGTTCTTTATATTCAATGAAGTAATGTATGACAATTATATTTGTGGATTTAAATGCTGTTTTATTTTGTTGCCATTTGAAAGTTTTGACCTGTTCTCATTGTCTTATGGTCTTCACTTTTATCCGGTTTGAACACATTTCCATAAGATAACTTTCAATTTCTTACAGTTTTTACAGTTGCTCCTTGAATGCGCTAATGTTACTCTCTCTTATATCTAGATTTGGTCCAAGAATTCTATGGCGTGTGCAATTGTACAAAGCCAGGTGTTCTGCATAGTTTTACAGTTCTATGCCAAGAATGCTGCAGATGGATACATTTGGAATGTATCCCATTCAACACATCTACCTTGTTACCTTCACAAGGCTTCAAATGTAGCAAATGTGTTTGAAAGAGCAGGGTACTTATTTTATTTATCATGTTATTGCATGTCAGCTATACATTAGCACAGGTCTGTAATGTCATGGCATGTACTATTGTGTCTTCATTATGGCAATTTATATGTCGTTCCAATTCTCTTCAGTTGCAAGTAAGGTGACTCCTTTTGTTCTTTATTGTGCTTCGGCATTAGCTATAGTTACATTCTATTTCCATGACTGGATAATGGTGAGAGTACATTTTAACATACAGTTGATAATACTTTTTCACTTAAATAATACATTTTAATCCACATTTCAAAAGTTCAAACCAACACCCGTTATGGACGGTAGGCCCTCTGGGCTATTAGGAATGTTAAGCAAGCTGTTTAGTATCTCTCTCAACTTGCTTTTGCATTGCTTTCAGTTTGCCAGTAGTGTTTGACTGAGTTACATTAATTAATAATTAAAGCTCAATGCTGCCTAAAGTAAGGGTTACTCATTGTGCAGATATTTCCATAGTGAGCTAGGTTGCTGTCTCTTTTGAGAATTGGAAATGATTGTTTCCTTTTTACATGATGGTAAATGCTACCAATGTGTAAAATGGATGTTGACTTTATTGCCGTCGACGTGTGTTGACGGGATAGTTGTCGACACGATCTCCACCGATGGTAGTCTAGGTGATCGCCACCAACTTCTGATTGTGGATAATCTGGTATGATACTTACAGTACTTTAATGGTTAATTTTACTGTTAGGTCACGTCTTGTCACGGTCACTAACATGGCTCGACACTGGTGTGTGTCAACGGGATCACGGACGACTGGCTCGCCGTCGACGTGTGTCCCATTCCCTCGCCTGAAAACCCTTTATGGGCTTCTGGGCGGGGGGCAGCAATTTATTCAAAACTTGTGCACCTTCTAGGCTTCTACCTCTTTTTGGGTCATCTTGTGCCGTCATCAGCCTTCTAGGTTGCCACCTCTTTTTTGTTTTCTTCGGTCTCGTCAATTCAGAGACATTAAGTTGTGAAACGCTGCCCCTGCTTGTCATTCAGTATTCACATGTAGATTGAAAAGTCCAAACGCTTCGACACTGGTGTGTGTCAACGGGATCACGGACGTCTGGCTCGCAGTTGACGTGTGTCCCGTTCCCTCGCCTGGAACCCTTTATGGGCTTCTGTGCGGGGGGCAGCAATTTATTCAAAACTTGTGCGCCTTCTTGGCTTCTACCTCTTTTTGGGTCATCTTTTGCCGTCATCGGCCTTCTAGGCTTCCACCTCTTTTTTGTTTTCTTCGGTCTCGTCAATTCAGAGACATTAAGTTGTGAAACGCTGCCCCTGCTTGTCATTCAGTATTCACATGTAGATTGAAAAGTCCAAACGCTTCGACACTGGTGTGTGTCAACGGGATCACGGACGTCTGGCTCGCAGTTGACGTGTGTCCCGTTCCCTCGCCTGGAACCCTTTATGGGCTTCTGTGCGGGGGGCAGCAATTTATTCAAAACTTGTGCGCCTTCTAGGCTTCTACCTCTTTTTGGGTCATCTTTTGCCGTCATCGGCCTTCTAGGCTTCCACCTCTTTTTTGTTTTCTTCGGTCTCCTCAATTCAGAGACATTAAGTTGTGAAACGCTGCCCCTGCTTGTCATTCAGTATTCACATGTAGATTGAAAAGTCCAAACGCTTCGACACTGGTGTGTGTCAACGGGATCACGGACGACTGGCTCGCCGTCTACGTGTGTCCTGTTCCCTCACCTGGAACCCTTTATGGGCTTCTGAGTGGGGGTCAGCAATGTATTCAAAACTTGTGCGCCTTCTAGGCTTCTACCTCTTTTTGGGTCATCTTTTGCCGTCATCAGCCTTCTAGGCTTCCACCTCTTTTTTGTTTTCTTCGGTCTCGTCAATTCAGAGGGATGCACTTCTAAACTAAGTGGGGGCCGATATAAAGAAAAAGTGTGTTAAAAATCCATTACAGGTGCCACATTAACTTTAATATTGCTGGCATCTGTATGCTATTTTAAAAAATGTGGTCGGTGTGTTGGGGAAATAAGTGTCCCCTCACCGATATCATAAGGTCGACCTGTTTGTGCCTGGTGGTCCAGTATGGTCTGCGGCATTCATCAGGACCTGGGTGAAAAAGTGAAAGGGGGGCTCCACTCTTACCACACTAGGGTAGGAGGGTATCCACTGCGTAATGGCCTTGATATCTAAAGCCTGAAGTGAGATATTAACATTGTGTAGCGAAACAGTTGCACAAAGCAAACAAAAACCATATTGCCTCATGCATAAACATTCCATGTGATAGGCTTTAAGTGCGAAAAATGTATTTGCATCTGCGCACTAGGAAATACATTAATCATGTTTACCCTACAAAATGGAACTCAAGGCCCCATAGGAGGGTGAAGACCACGGATCCCTTTGGTCCAGAGCTAGACTGCAAGTAAAATGAGGAGTGTGAGAAGTTGGCCCGATATGCAGCGTTCGCTATTCTAGCGACCGCTATGTATCGTTCCAACGACCCTTATGGTGATTGGTTGTAAGTCAACCTTAGACCCTACTCTCCTACATGACCCCCCCTCAAACGTTGGGACAATAAGCTAACCTTGACCAGGTGAGTCTTCTTGTTCTAAGTGGAAATACCTGGAGAGCCCATCTGCATTGCCATGATCAGTGCCAGGTCTATGCTCCACTGTGAAGTCCATCCCCTGTAGGGAAATGGACCACCTAAGCAGTTTGGGGTTTTCACCCTTCATCTGATTTAGCCATAAGAGGGGCTTATGGTCGGTCTGAATTCTGAAATGAGTGCCAAACAAGTATGGCCTCAGTTTCTTCAGGGCCCACACCACAGCAAAGGCCTCCCTCTCTATAGCTGACCAATTTTTCTCTCTGAGGGTCAGCCGTCTGCTTATAAAAGCAATGGGCTGGTCATTACCATCAAAATTCAGTTGAGATAGAACAGCTCCCACACCCAACTCAGAAGCATCTGTTTGGACAATGAATGGTTTGGAGTAGTCTGGACTCTTGAGGATAGGTGCCGTGCACATGGCCTGTTTTAGGTCATCGAATGCTTTTTGACAGCTCGCTGTCCACTGAACCTTTTTTGGCATTTTCTTACTCGTCAGTTCATTGAGCGGAGTCACAATCGATCCGTAATTTCTGACGAACTTCCGGTAGTAACCAGTCAGGCCCAAGAAAGCTCGAACCTGAGTCTGGGTGGTTGGAGGAGCCCAGTCCCTGATTGACTGTATCTTGCTCTCCAGTGGCTGAACTTGACCTCCCCCGACGAGGTGGCCCAAGTATACAACCTGTGTCTGCCCTATCTGGCACTTGGTAGCCTTGATAGTGAGACCTGCCGCTTGCAGAGCCTCTAACACTTTCCGCAGGTGGACCAGGTGATCCTCCCAGGTGGAGCTAAAGACAGCAATATCGTCAAGATACGCCGCACAGAAGTCGTCCAGCCCAGTGAGAATGTGATTCACCAACCGTTGGAAGGTGGCAGGTGCATTTTTCAAACCAAAGGGCATCACCACAAACTGGTAGTGCCCACCAGGGGTAGAAAATGCTGTCTTGGGCTTGGCGTCCTCAGCTAACCTGATTTGCCAATACCCAGCTGTCAGGTCAAACGTACTTAAGTAGTTGGCCGAAGCCAATCTATCGATAAGCTCGTCTGCCCTTGGTATTGGGTGGGCATCAGTCTTAGTGACTGCATTGAGACCCCGGTAGTCTACGCAGAACCTCATCTCTTTCTTACCGCCCGGGGTGTGAGGTTTCGGCACTAGAACTACGGGACTAGCCCAGGGGCTGTCCGAGGGTTCAATGACTCCCAGCTCCAACATTTTCTGTACTTCGCTCTTGATGCAGTCTCTAACGTGATCTGGCTGCCGTTAGATTTTACTCTTCACGGGCAAGCTGTCACCAGTGTCAACCTCATGGGTGCACCAATTGGTCTGACTGGGTGTTAGAGAGAACATATGCCGGAAGGATTGAAGAACCTGTTTACAATCCTCCTGTTGCTGTTTGGAGAGGCTGCCACAAAAGACAACACCATCTACCGATCCATCGTCAGGATTCTGAGTGAGCAGGTCGGGGAGAGGGTCACTCTCCTCCTCCTGTCCCTCATCCATGGCCATGAGCAAACTCATGTCCTTCCTGTCGACATATGCCTTGAGCCTGTTGACATGGAGCACCCTGTGGGGGCTCCGGGGAGTTCCCAGGTCTACCAGGTAGGTGACCTCTCCCTTTTTCTCCAGGATGGTGTAGGGCCCGGACCATTTGTCCTTGAGTGCTGCCGGGGCCACTGGCTCCAGCACCCACACCTTCTGTCCGGACTGATAAACAGTCAAGACAGCCTTTTGGTCATGCCAAGTTTTTTGGAGTTCCTGGCTGGCCTTAAGGTTTTCGGATGCCTTCTCCATGTACTCAGCCATCCGCGAGCAGAGGCCCAGCACATAGTCCACTATGCTGGTTGCAGGCTTTTTGAGAGGTCTCTCCCATCCTTCCTTCACCAAACACAGGGGTCCTCTCACAGGATGCCCGTACAAAAGTTCAAAAGGGCTGTAGCCAACCCCCTTCTGTGGGACTTCTCTGTAAGCGAATAAAAGGCAGGGGATCAGGACGTCCCATCTACGCCGAAGCTTTTCAGGTAGTCCGTGAATCATCCCTTTCAGGGTCCTGCTGAATCTCTCAACAAGCCCATTGCATTGTGGATGATAGGGTGTAGTGAATTTGTAGTTGACACCACACTCCTTCCACATAGCAGTTAAGTAGCTCGACATAAAGTTTGCACCTCTGTCGGAGACGACCTCCTTAGGGAAGCCCACTCTGGAGAATACTCCAACTAGGGCTCTTGCCACAACAGGCGCTGTAGTGGTCCTAAGGGGAATAGCTTCAGGATACCTGGTGGCATGATCCACTACCACCAGTATAAACTTGTGCCCTGATGCTGTTGGTGGTTCCATGGGACCGACGATGTCAATCCCCACCCGTTCAAAGGGCACCCCTACCACAGGCATTGGTATAAGGGGGGCCTTTGTCGTGCTTCCTGCCTTACCACTGGCTTGGCAAGTGACACAGGAGCGGCAAAACTCCTTGGTATCTTCGTTCATGTGAGGCCAGTGAAAGTGTGATACAAGCCTGTCCCACGTCTTCGTCTGGCCTAAGTGTCCTGCTAAGGGAATCTCGTGGGCCAAGGTAAGGAGGAAACCACGCTGAGACAAGGGGACGACCAGCCTCCTGGTCATGCCAGGCTTGGGGTCTCTTGCCTCAGTGTACAGGAGTCCATCTTCCCAGTATACCTTGTGGGTACCTGTGGCGTTCCCAGCAGCCTCAGCAGCAGCCTGCTGTCTGAGGGGTTCAAGAGAAGGGCAGCCTAACTGGTCCTTCCCCAGGTCCTCTCGTGTGGGTCCCCCTGAGCCCAGAAACTCAACTTGATCAAGTTCGAGTTCTTTAGGTTCAGTTTCCCGCAATTCTTGGAGGTCAGCCTCCTCTGAGTCCTGATCCTCGACCTGGGGCAAGGGGGAAGGCGAAGCCTTAACCCGACTGCTCCTCTTCTTGGGAGGTGTCTGGTCCGTTGTTCCAGGATCCAGCACCTGCTCAGTGGGGCATCGTCTGACCTGTGACCTGGTCACAGCAAACACGTGTGCTGGCAAGCCTAACATCTCCATGTGAGTCCGTTGCTCCACTTCTGACCATCGTGATGACTCCAAATCATTGCCCAACAAACAATCCACTGGGAGGTCTGAACTAACAACAACCTTTTTCTGGCCATTTACCCCTCCCCAGGAGAAAGCAACAATCGCCATACTATGACGGGTAGTGGCGTTGCTGGCATTGGTCACCAGGAATTCTGTACCTGGCATGATCTGTCCAGGATCCACAAAGTTAGGCGTCACCATAGTGACGCTGGCACAAGTGTCCCTATAGGCCTGAGCCATTCTTCCATTTATTAAAGGCGTCTGTCGGTATTTGCCCAAAGTATTGGGACTGATATCAGGGGATATATCCACATCCCCTGTACAGACAAGGACAGCCTGAGTGAGTGTACCAGCTAAGCCGTCACACCCCTCAGAATCCAAGGTTAACCCAACTAGTCCCTTGGGAGGCGCACTACTACTGCTGGCTGTACTAGGGGGCACAGGTGCCGTAGGGGCTGCAGTAGCAGGAGTCTGCCCTCCTTTCTTGGTGCACTCACTAAACCAGTGAGTTTTACTTTTACAGTATTGGCACCACCTTTTCGATTGACCTTCTTGATTCTTCTTTTTCTGGGAAGCCTGACCCCCCCCCTCTTTGGGTTGTTGGGGACCTGTCGAAGACTTCTGGTCAGTTTGTTCCCCTTTCGAATCTTTACCCTTCTGGTCTGCTTTCTTCTGACCACCCTGGTTCTGGCCCTGGTTTTGCTTAACCCTTGTTCTGACCCATCTGTCTGCCTTCTTTCCCAATTCTTGGGGAGAGGTCAGATCCGAGTCGACAAGGTGCTGATGCAACAACTGGTTCTGACAATTGTTTAAAATCTGTTCTCGCATGATCAAATTATACAATCCTTGGTAATCAGTAACCTTACTGCCCAGCAACCAGCCCTCAAAAGCTTCAGTGGCACAATCAACGAAATCAGACCAGTCCTGAGGTATCCCTGAACAGCAACCTGTACTGCTCAGTGGTTAGGCCGAACCCATCAATCAGTGTGTTCTTCAGGATCTGGTAATTGTTAGCGTCCTCGACCCTTGTGGTGAGGAGCTTATCTCTACCTTTACCTTCAAAGGAGAGCCACAAGATAGCTGCCCACTGACTCTGGGGGACGCACTGTACAGTGCAGGCCCGCTCCAAAGCAGTAATCCACTTGTGGATGTCGTCCCCTTGCTTAAAGGGGGGCACTATCTTATTCAGGTGCTTAGTGTCTAAACTCCTGGGTTCCCATGGGGGAATGCTGCCACCAGTGGGAATCGTCCCACTCAACTCTTGCTCTCGAGCAAAGGCGAGTCTTTCTTTGGCTAGGGCAAGTTCTTCCCTTTCGATCCGCAGATTGACTTCCCGCTCCTTTGCTTCGTACATTCTCCTCTGAGGTGATGTCATCCCTCTTCGAGCAGAACCTCGAGAGCCATTGGTTCGAACAGATCTGTTATAGCCTCTCGACAGAGACCTAACTCGTCCGTTCCCAATGTTAAGCTGGCCCGAGAGAGGCCCCAGGGGTCTCCTAGTACCAAACTCGTGCCGGCTTAAGTTGTCCTGAGTTAGCTGACTAACTATGACTGGACCTTTGTCTGCCTCGTCCCCAGATGTCTCTGGTTCCTCGTCCTCCTCTTCGCCCTCGGCAGAGAGATGGATAAGGTCAGGGTCACCTCGGGTTCCCTCGAGGGGAGGCATTTCCATTTCGGGATGAGAAGGGTCGGTGTTACCCGCCTTCTTGGCATCATAAGTCTCCAAGAGACCAATCAGAAATGGAATGGTAGGGTTTGCACCCTGCTTAATCTTTCGAGACGTACAGATCTGTCGCATCTCATGAAAGCTAAGCGCAGCATATCTGGAGGTGACCTGTGGAAGGTCGACTGACACGAGGGGAGACTCAGAGTTTCCGCCTTTGTCCGACATGCTGTTTCTAGTGTGGTGTAAGTGATGTACCTACCTACACTATGGGTTTACCTACTGAGCCCTTGCTAAGAGTTGTAGCCAAGGTGTGCTAAGCCTTGAAGAGCAACAACAGCTGGTTCAGTAGAACTCAGAGTATTCTAAGCTAGGTTATATGTACCTGGAGTACTTATGCGATCTTTCACAAGATGTTCTTAGGATACGCGTGGTAAAACAACAGCAAGCTCAAATCCCACCGCTGCCGCCAATGTGAGAAGTTGGCCCGATATGCAGCGTTCGCTATTCTAGCGACCGCTATGTATCGTTCCAACTACCCTTATGGTGATTGGTTGTAAGTCAACCTTAGACCAGCTATCCTAGTAGCGTGGATACGAGCAGTCTTCGGGCTAAACTCTAGAGGGCGTGTTAAGCCAGCTGTTATACCATCACATACCCCTTGAACCCCAAGTGAAAGGACACCACACAAGTGTTATGAAAATAAACAGCATATTTATTATGAATCACAACAGCCCTGGACTCTTTATGAGGACAGGGTACTAAGCACAAACCAAAACTCTTAGGAGAATACTTCAAGTGCACAATTTAAACAAGTGTCCGGGGACACGGGAAGTTTAGTGGTCTCGGGCGGACCCGATAAGGCAAGTCGGAAGCGAGGGACTCGGGACCCTAGAGTAAGGAGGCTATGCAGGCACCGAAATGCCGAAGTTACCTAGCCACGAGGGCTGCGGCTGCACAATTCTTACAGGCGTCGGGGTCTTCGCTGACGAGCCAGGAGCCGGAAGAAAAGGAGTTGCTGGCCGGCGACCAGTGCTGAATAGTTCGTAGAGATCCAAGCCTGGATCAGAGATCGTTGATACCTGAAAGCAGAGGGGACCAAGTTCGTACTACTAGCCAGTAGTCAGAGGGTACCAGGAAGGCACCGGTTGACCGTCACCTCGACTAGGTGAGTGGGCGACGCTAGGCTCTGCAGTCTCACGGACCCGGAGGCGTTGTCGGCGACCAGGATGGAGGTGCGAGCTGTCCCACGGAGGTTGATGCTGTCGGCGTCGCTGGGCCCAGAATTGGGGCAACAAGCCTTGGCAGATTTCAGGGCTACGGGGTGGGCCTAAAAATGGCGTCTTGAGTGGACCAGGAGGGTCCGGGGTGCTTCTCTCAAAGATGGAAGCAAAGGCCAGTCTGGAGCAACCAGACCAGCAGCGTTGGTTGTCGGATGTCGTCAAAGAAGGGCACAAGCCAGCGGCTAGTGACCAGACAACGTACTGAGCGGCGAGCAGAAGGGCCCCACGCAGATCGTGGAGATGCTGGGAGACTGCACTTCGGTGCTGGAGCAGCTCAGGGTCGGGGCTTCTCGGACCCCAGAGCACTCACCAGAGAATTGCTTCGATGGTCGTGCTGATTAAGAAAGTGTGCCGGTTTTGATGATGGCGGGTCCCTCGAGGTCTCGTCGCACCCACAGATCACAGCTGAGCTGATGACGTGGGTAGAGGTCAGAGGTGCCAGGCAAGCCGGTTCTCGTCGAGCTGGGCTGTCGGATTCCTTGAGGAAGGACTTGCAGCAAACCGCAGAGTTCTTAGATGGTGCCCGCTGGTGCAGGGTGACTACTCCTTAGCCACAAGGGAGAAATCTTGAGAAGAGTCTCGAAGTCCTTTCGTAGAAAGTATTCTTGATTCAAAGATGATCTAATTTGGAAGGGTCCCCGCTCCGGCCTTTATCCTAAAGAAAGGGGTGGGTCCATGACTAGGTCCTGCCCTAAGGGTGGGACCAGGAAGGGGGGTAGTTACACCCCTCTCCCCTGCCGGACTGTCCCCAGGTCAGGGGCTGGCGCCCCTGGAACTGGTTCTGACCGGCAGATGCGTAGTGAGCACCGGGGTGCCACTCCGCAGTCACCTTCTCGCAAAAGCCCTACCTACCCAGAATACACAAACCCTGTCTGGGACGGTGCGAACACCGCCCTTGACAGGAACGCTTTGTCCAAGCTCTCCTCGCTGGAAGGACTCCCAGCAGCAGGAGGTCAGACTCGTGTCTGTGGTGGCAGCATCCATTTTGTGGAGCTGAGGCTTTAGTTAACTTTAACCGGGGTTCACAGTTACATACATGTCGTGTCCCTCTAGAAGGGCGGAATGCTAACCTCGTCGCCAGAATTGGTGAGGGGGTAGCATCCCGATTCGTATGACACCTTACTCGACATGTCTGGATAACGCAATACCGAAGTTACCGTGATGGCACGCGTTATCATGGAACAGCCATTGGGTCTTGGTTCCGCCAGCTGCAACCGGGCTCGGCTCGGGCCAGAACCCAATTCACACGATTCCGAGCACTCTGCCTTCAGGATTGTCAAGGCCTGCCATAGGAGTGTCTGATAGGAACTCGGGTGTCCATTGTGTGGTTAGATATAGGGCTACTATACCTAAAGCAACGAGCGGGTACGCTACGTTGCCCCAGCTGTCGTGCAGCCAGTTGTGTCAGATTTAGATGGCCATCCAGGGGTGGCATAATACATGCTTCAGCCCCTGGTAGGCCCTGGGTACACCGATGCCCTGAGTTACAGGGTCTGACAGGGTGGCCCAGTTCCAATTGGGTAATGCACCTAAGGTACATGCATCAATTTAGAGAGAGAACAGCTAGGCTGTGGGTCTGATTAGCAGGCTCACAGCCCGAGAAAGTCGTAAACCAGTGAAACAAAAGCAAAAAGTCCGGGTGATCATAGGATTGCAGACCCTACTCTCCTACAAGGAGAAAAACAAAACAGAAATGCCATGTTTTTTGGAAAGACGTCTCAGGGTAGACAGAGTACATATAGTTCTTTCTGTATCTGAATACAACATGTACCTGGATTTTATCACACTCTCTCCCACATTCACACTCGTACGGTGACTTGAGATGTTCTCCACTGTTCCACCTAGGTGTGTCTTCCTCCTCTCCTCGATTCAGACTGCTTGTTTAGCAAATGGCCCTATATATATAGTGTGTCAGCGGGAGTTAATTGGCCCCATGTGATAGAATTAAATCCTGATGTGGGCGGTTGTCTGTCCCATTCGGAACTATGTTAAAAGCAGGCACAGAGGTTGCCTGGCCCGCCCACTTCCTTCAAAAAGGTCAAAATTTGCCTGATTTGCCTAATATGGGCTTTCCGGTGGCGGGCTTCCGATAAAGATCACCTGTGTATTTAGCAGAGCAGGAGCCGCGGTAATCAATGCCCGATCCCCATCTATGTATAGAATGGGTAGTGTTTCCGGAATTGCGCATGCACGGTGTGTCATAGAGCCGCGCATGCGCCCTAGTGTCAGTCCAGATTTCTGGCACTTAACAGAATGCACATGCGCGTATTTGTGTGGAATCTATCGCAAATACCGTTGGAACAGATGTAGTGAAATATTCAACGTTTCTGGGCACATATTGATAATAGAGGCAGGACTGGGAGGTTTCAGATTATAATTCTTTACACCAGACCGTTTCAAATACTGCAGAGAGGTCCAGGAGAATGATGGCAACTGTTTCCCCGTTGTCAAGTAGTGACCGGATGTCGTCTGTGGCTGCGATGAGGGCGGTCTCGGTGCTGTGGTTGGCTCGGAAGCTGGACTGTGAGGGGTCGAGGGAGCCGTTAGACTCGAGGAAGGCGGCGAGCTGACTGTTGATGGTCTTCTCTATGACTTTGGCGGGGAAAGGGAGGAGTGAGATGGGCGGTAGTTTTTAAGTTCGATGGGGTCTGCAGTAAGTTTCTTCAGGAGGGCACTGAGTTCGGCGTGTTTCCAGTTTTCCGGGAAGGTAGCTGTGTTGAGGGAGCAGTTGATGATATACCGGAGTTGGGGTGCGATGATGGAGTCGGCTTTGTTGAAGATGTGGTGGGGGCATGGGTCGGTTGGAGATCCGGAGTGGATTGAGTTCATCAAGCGGATGGTGTCTTCGGTGCTAATCGGGTTCCAGGCGCGAAGGGTGGTGGAGGTGGGCTTCAGTTTGGTGGTGACGGGAGTGGTCTGGTTGCCGAAGCTGTTATGTATGTCAGCGATCTTGCTGTGGAAGAACGAGGCTAGAGAGTCGCAGAGGTCTTGAGAGGGAGTGATGTCATTGGTGCCGGCGTTGGGGTTGGTGAGCTCTTTGACAATGCTGAAGAGTTCCTTGCTGTTGTGGGCATTGTTGTCTAGTCGATCCTTGAATGCTGTTTTCTTGGTGGAGCGGATCAGTTGGTGGTGTTTGCGGGTTGCGTCCTTGAGGGCGGTCATGTTGTCTGTGGTTGGGTTTTTTCGCCAGGCTTTCTCGAGGGTGCGGCAGTTCTTTTTGGAGTTCTTGAGGTCGTCGTTGAACCTGGAGGCTTTTTTGTTCCCTGGTTTGTTGTGATGGTTTTTCAAGGATGCTAATTCAGCGGCGCAGTGGGTGATCCACTGTGCGAGATTGATGGCTGCTTGATTTGAGTCCGTTGATATGGTGGGAAGGTTTTGTTTCAGAGATGTGGTGAGCTGGTCGGTGGTAACTTTGTTCCAGTTTCTGCGGGGAGCTTGATGTGGTTGGTGGTGGGTCGTGGTCTTTTTGAAGCTGAAGTGGACGCAGCTGTGATCTGTCCAGTGGAGTCCTGTGGCGTGATTAAAGGAGATGTGCTTGCTGGAGGAGAAGATTGGGTCAAGCGTGTGTCCGGCTAGGTGGGTGGGGGTACTCACCAGTTGTTTGAGTCCGAGATTTGTGAGATTGTCCAGCAGGGTGGTGGTGTTGTTGTCGTTGTTGTTCTCTAGGTGGAAGTTGAGGTCTCCTCGGAGAATGTAGTCTTTGGAGGGGAGGGCGTGTGGGCTGATAAAAGTCAGCGATGTCTTCACCGAATTGTGTGCGGGGTCCAGGGGGTCTGTAAATGAGGGTGCCCCTGAGTGTGGTCTTAAGTCGTTGTGTATCTGGAAGTGGAGGTGTTCGGTGGCTATGAGGGTGTCTTCGGAGCTGGTCGAGATGCGAATGGTGTTCTTGTGGACGATGGCGATGTCTCCTCCTGTTAGGTTGATGCGGTCTCTTCGGATGATCTTGAAACCATCCGGGATGGCTATGGCGATGCCGGGCGCTGATGAGGCGTTCATCCAGGTTTCCGTAAGGAAGGCGACGTCCGGCGATGTGGTGTCGAGTAAGTTCCATAGTTCAATGGCGTGTCTGTGGACTGAGCGGGTGTTGAGCAGGATGCCCTTTAGGTGGTTATTGTCGGAGCTCTGGTTGGCATTTGTGGGTGTAGAGTGGGTCTTGATGCAGGAGAACTTGCAGGATTGGCAGGTGAAGGGTCCATGGGTATGTCCTGGGGCGGCTTGGTGGCAGTCGTGGAGGCGGCTGGGGTTGAGTGCAATGAGGGTTGCGGCGTCGTAGGCACGGTGGGAGGGATGGTCTTTGCGGGATTCAGGGGTTCTGGCGCTCGGCAAGGGCCAGGCGTGGACGGGCATAGACGGGCTTACCTTTGGCGTGCCTTCGGCGCGCATAGGGCACGTCCGCTGAGCGTGAACTTTGCGCCTAAGTGCATCTGTCATAAGTGGAGAGTGGAAGGGGGCGGAGGGAGGGAGGAGCAGCTGGGAGGCGGGAGCGGGGTGGTGAGTGGAGAGGGGAGCGGTGAAGCTGGAGGGAGTGGGGGTGGGGCCGGAGCAGCTGGGATCGAGGAAGAATCCAAACACAAACCAATGGAGGCACAATAAATAAATACAGGGGCACGGAGCAGGGAGACAATCTAAATATGCGGCACAATCAGCACAGGGCACGGAGGCACAAATACGGGCTAAAAAGCAGGATAATCAACACAGGGGCACGGAGTTACGGTTAAAATCTATACAGGCTCAATCGATACAGGCTCAATATGCAGGCTCAAGGACTACTACAAATGCAGGGGCACAAAGGCACGATATGCGTTCTCAGTACTTATCTGATGAATGCAGTGGCAGCGGGAGGAGCGACCGGCTCTGACCAGGTCAGGTCGAGTCACAGCTCCCCGTTCTGCGGACCTCTCCTTTAGGTTCCAGTGGGAGGGAGGAGCAGCTGGGAGGCGGGAGTGGGGTGGTGAGTGGGGAGGAGAGCGGTGTAGCTGGAGGGAGCGGGGATGGGGCCGGAGCAGCAGGGATCGAGGAAGAATCCAAACACAAACAAATGGAGGCACAGTAAATAAATACAGGGGCACGGAGGCAGGGAGACAATCTAAATATGCGGCACAATCAGCACAGGGCACGGAGGAACAAATACGGGCTAAAAAGCAGGATAATCAACACAGGGGCACGGAGTCACGGTTAAAAGCGATACAGGCTCAATCGATACAGGCTCAATATGCAGGCTCAAGGACTACTACAAATGCAGGGGCACGAAGGCACAATATGCGTTCTCAGTACTTATCTGATGAATGCAGTGGCAGCGGGAAGAGCGACCGGCTATGACTATCTAGGATCACAGCAATAGTATGTCTGGAAGAGTAGTGAGCGTATGCATAAGAATCAATAGAAACCTCACAAAGGAAATGTTTCAATGATAAGAGTGCGCTACAAGCGCGTTACCAGGTCGTCTTTTCCCCAGCACTGTGACGAATGACAGCATCCAGGAAGTTCAGCAGACTCAATATAGGAATGGGAATCAAACAACAAAAAAGGAAAGTACCACCAGGCGGACCACAACTCCCAGAATCCAGTAGTATGCACCTTCAACCCACACCCCGCAAGGCCGGCCGTTTGACGGAACTGTAGTCCAGCAAAAAAGTGGATCCGTGAGTGTGTAGGTAGGGGGGCCCCCACAAGAACTCAGAGAGGAGACAGCCGGCACCGGGGACAATGACTGTATCCAAAAAAAGGGGGGACTCGGTAATATACCGCAAAACGGGCAAAGCGGAATACCGAAGGTTAACCTCTAAACATCGAGGTTCAGGGAAGCACAGCAGCGCTTCCTCAAAGGCATACTAAGAGGACTTCTAGCAGCGAAGGCCAACTTGGTAATTAGGCTACGAGGAGAGTCCAAACAATCAGGAACCACCACAGGAAACAAGTTGAGCGAGACGGGGCGAGGTGGAAGTGATGCACCGCTAGGAGCGACGAGAAACTAGAGCGCGAAGTTCAGAGTAGCGGGGAGGTCAGGCTTTAGTATCCTGCCCGATCCCCTCGCACATGCGCAGTATAGCGCGGCAATCCTGGATTGGCCTCGCGTTGTCTGCATGTTCTCTAAAGAGCTGGCAGGCGTGACAGCCATGTGCGTTTTCTAATCTGTTATGCACTCATACAGTCAGCCAAATTGTGTAAATTTTTCGCTTTAATGGTACGTTTTAATAAAATGTTATGTAATTGAAGTGGGCTTGGGTTACATCACCGTTCTCCTAAAAATGGCCCGCTGTTATGCTGGGTTAAAACTTGGATAAATGAGGAGATTACGTTGAATCACCGCATACTCAAAGATTGTATGGCCCTGGATAAAGCGCACAGCATACCCTGGCTGGCGTATGTTAGAGCGGCATGCGCGAGGCTAGGGCGTCCGGACATGTATTCTTCACCACAGGGCCTCAAGAAAGAGGATGTAGGGTGGGTCAAGTTGCACTTCCGAAATGTGTTGGAGACAGAGAGGGAAGAGGTTGAACTCAGCAAACCAATGGTGAGAACAATATATCAACTTTCTATCTCCCCAGCCATGGAACCTTATTTAAAATTTGTAACTAAACCATACCATCGTTTTCTTCTACTTAGGTTTAGGTTCAATCTTATTCATCTTGTGCTTGGAGCCTATACAAAGTGGGGGACTCCAGAAAATACCCCACCCTGTACTTGTGACAGCTTTTCTTCACAGGACACGCTTCATTTAGTGATGTTTTGCGAACATTATTTGGTGGCCCGAAAATTTTTTTTGCTTCCAATCTTGAAAGATCTAAACTTTGTTCAGGTGAGGCCTGCACTTTTACACCTGCAAATGCTTAACTCCGTGCAGGTCACATATGGTGTAGCTAGTTTTCTGGTAGCAGCAGCTCGATTAAATAAAATAAGACTTTCCCAGGCAAATAATCATCTAGGTTGATATTCTGTCAATTACGTTCTGGGGAAACGTGCCAAGTATACTGGGAAATGGCGCCTTTTGTGATTCTATGCTGTTTAGTATCCATCCTCTGTATTTAATCTTTTTTAATTGTTTTTTAAGAATGTACATAGGAACTGCAATCAGGTGTATATTTGCTTAATTGTAATTTTATCCTTGTATGTTGTATGGATCTTTTAAATAATGAATTGTGTATTGCTTTTATGGTTTTAACTAACCGAAATAAAGATATTTGACTGACTGACTGATGTAATTGCAAGCCACCCATGTTCGTTTTCTAATGTGCTGCGCATTCAGGCACTGTGGCAAATGGCGTTAAATTCACTTATGATGGATTGTTATGTCGTCTAAAGGCCGCCATGTGCGTTTTTCTTTTCCTACGCACTTTGTTAACACCTCTCTGCAAGCCCAATGGCATCCACGTGTAAACCCAACCAAGTGCGTTTTAAAATGTGCTACGCAGTCAGTCCCTATGTCCATTGGCCTCAAATTCACTTTTCACAATGGTATGCGCAAATGTAATGTAATGTGGCGAGTACTCTGCCAATGCATGTCCACGCCAAAAACCAGCATGTGTCTTTTTTTAACTTGCTTGGTGAAAGGGCATCGACGTGTAATGAAAGCCAGCCATGTGCGTTTTCTAATCTGTTATGCACTCATACAGTCTGCCTAATGGCGTCTATTTTTTTCCATTTATGGTAAGTTTGAATGTAATAGAAAGCCACCCATGTGTGTTTTCTAATATGCTCCACATTCAGGCACTGTGGCAAATGGCGGTAAAATACATTATGATCAAATCTAATGTTATGTCGCCTAAAGGGCGCCATGTGCGTTGTTTTTGTTCCTATGCACTTTGTTAACACCTCTCTGTAGGCCCAATGGCTTCCACGTGGAAACCCACCCATGTGCCTTTTACAATGTGCTACGCACTCAGTCCCAATGTCCAATGGCCTCAAATTCACTTTTCACTATGGTATGA
The DNA here is from genome assembly GCF_964263255.1 of Lissotriton vulgaris. Classification (NCBI taxonomy): domain Eukaryota; kingdom Metazoa; phylum Chordata; class Amphibia; order Caudata; family Salamandridae; genus Lissotriton; species Lissotriton vulgaris. Next base: position 553,381,751 of record NC_141693.1, on the reverse strand, counting down.
GCGAATGTAATGTAATGTGGCTAGTAGTCTGCCAATGCATGTCCACTGGAAAACCCAGGTATGTCTCTTTTTTTTTAACTTGCTTCGCCAAAGGGTGTCGACGTCTAATGAAAGCCAGCCCTGTGCGTTTTCTAATCTATTATGCACTCATACAGTCAGCCAAATTGTGTAATTTTTCGCATTAATGGTACGTTTTAATAAAATGTTATGTAATTGCAAGCCACCCATGTGCGTTTTCTAATGTGCTACGCATTCAGGCACTGTGGCAAATGGCGTTAAATTCACTTATGATCAATTGTTATGTTGTCTAAAGGCCGCCATGTGTGTTTTTTCTTTTCGTACGCACTTTGTTAACACCTCTCTGCAAGCCCAATGGCGTCCACGTGTAAACCCAACCATGTGTGTTTTAAAATGTGCTACTCAGTCAGTCCCTGTGTCCAAAGGCCTCAAATTCACTTTTCACAATGGTATGCGCGAATGTAATGTAATGTGGCGAGTACTCTGCCAATGCATCTCCACGGGAAAACGCAGCTATGTCTCTTTTTGTAACTTGGTTTGCCAAAGGGCGTCGACTTGGAATGAAATCCAGCCATGTGCATTTTGTTATCTGTTAAGCACTCATACAGTCTGCCAAATCTCGTCTACATATTTTTCATTAATGGTACGTTTGACTGAAATGTAATGTAATTGAAACGCACCCATGTGCGTTTTGAAATGTGCTATGCATTCAGGCATTGTGGCAAATAGTGTTCAATTCATTTATGATCTAATCGAATGTTATGTCGTCTAAAGGGCTCCATGTGCGTTTTTTCTTTTCCTACGCACTTTGTTATAACCTTTCTCAGGCCAATGGTGTCCAGGTGGTAAGCCACCCAATGTCAAATGGCCTCAAATTAACTTTTGTCAACGGTATGTGCGAATGTAATGTACTCGTTTCCGCTTTCGGTACTTTAACACAGTTAGTGAAGGTTGTTGTTGGTGCTAAGTTAAGATGTATTTGCCATCATGTTTCTGTGCGCAAAATGTTGAGTCAATGCAGTCCTGTCTTGTATCACCCAAAGTATTTGGAGCCCTGTGCCTGATCCCTTTTATGGTTTTCCAACTTTTTGTATTGCCATTTAAAATTCTGTTGGCCAACACACTAATGCCATTTAAAATGCTGGTGACCAAGACACCATCAATGTTCTTTGTGTGCACATTCAATCTTCAATATTAAGAGTCATATGTTTTTTTACCAACTTTCTCGAGGTTTTCCTAGGTCGCAGTCACAGCCCTGCCGACAGTGTTCAGTCCAACCTTTGCATCGCGTCTGTTCCACTTCAGTGTGTAGTCCAACCCTTGCTTCTTTTCAATTCGACTTCACTGTCTGCTGCAACCCTTGTATCGCTTCAAGTTTGTGAGTATTTTTTGCCCTGCTGTCTGCAAATGTCATTAAACCCCAATGTTGCTGAAAGTGTTTGTGAGCCATGAGTTGGTGAGTAGTCTTTGACGTCTCTCTCTGTGAATGTCATTAATGGTTTAATGAAGCCTGTGAATTTACTCAATAGTCAAAAAAAGAACAATGTTGCCTACTTATTTGTAGCCATGTCCATAGAGGCATGCCAAAATCCAATTATGTTGTGCCCTTACAATGTGATCGAAAGTTTTATTTTTGCGAATTAAATAAATCGTGAATTGATGGTCAATGTTCCTAAAAGTCAGTCTTAGTAATTTTGGAGGCCCCTTTTCAATCTTAAATATATTACCTGTAATTCTGTTTGCTACCTTGTGTTGTACTCCAATGTCAGCTGCCATGTGTTCTGAAGCCATTTGTCCATTCCTCAGGAATGTGTCAGTGACTTCCTAGTGTGTTCTTGTGGTTACAGTGTATGGCATTTATGTAATAGTTTCATTGTTGTAGAAGGTGGTGATAGTTATGTTATTAGGGTATAATTCCATTTTTACTGATTTTTTGTTTTGCTAAATCATCACATGACCCCCGTGTACAATATGCAAATTACCAAATTCCTGGTCATGTTTTTGTTTTTCAGGTGTTTTTAGTGGGAATACAAATGGATGCTATAAAGTACCATCAGCTTGTGGATTATGTGAGCCGTAATGTGTATCTTGAAGGTTTTATAAAAGTTGAGAAGCATGGATTTCGTAGAGTGTCGAAAAACTACAGTGTAGACGGTAGAATATATATATTTTTTTGTCATTGGCATGTGTTTTTTGTTTCTTAGACATTGCTTGTTGATGTCGTGTTTTTGGACCTTCCTCCTTTGCTAAATCCTTCTTCCTTTTTTGTCTTTTATGTTAATAGATGGACGTTTGTTCTATACAGTTAAAGATAGGAAGAGTAAAGTTGTTGTTGGTGCTGAATGTGCTTGAAAATTTTTTCAACAATTTCATTCTTCTACTCTTGGTGGCCATTCCGGTATCAATAAAACACAGAAAAGCATTTCCTCACGTTTTTTTTGGCCAAATATGTCGATTCAAATTGAAGAATGGGTGAGTTAAAATGTTTTTTATTCGTGCGATTGTGTTTAATCATAGGTGGATCACGTTTGGGAACTTCTAGGAGTGGATTTGATGGGACCCTTACCTACAACTCTTGCAGGATACAAATATATTTTGACAGCAACCGATTATTTTTCGAAATGGGTACAGGCATTCCCTTTAAAATCCAAGGCTGCATCTGAGGTAGCTTCAAGACTGTTGGAAATGTATCTCTGCCATGGCAGTCCGAAAAGGGTCCTCTCTGATCAAGGGCGGGAGTTTGTGAATGAAGTGAGTGTACCATTTTTTTAATGCTTTCATATTGTGTTATTGACTTTGTCTTTTTAATGTATGTTTTTGTAATTTTTTTTATTCATTCTCATATCTAATTTTTTTTTCTTTTTTTTGAGTAATATACTGATTTTTTTTCAGGTTAATTCAAATTTATCTAAGCTGTTAAATATAGAACGTTCTGTAATTTCAGCCTATCATCCACAGACAAATGAGTTAGATGAGTGTACAAATGCTAACATTAAAAGGTACTGTGATTTTTTCTTGTTGTTTTTGTAACTACTGCATACGTTGATGTCATGTCGCATTTTTTTATTTTTTTTATTTCTGTAATGTGCTCTCACATTTATGTTTTGCTGCACTGCAATAGTATGTTGAAATCAGCGGTCAGTAACGATCTGTTAGTATTAAAAATGGCATATGCAACATCTTTTTTCATTACACAGCACATTGTCAAAGTACGTGAATGAGCATCAGACTGACTGGGATCTTTATTTGGACCATGCTTTGTTTGCTTTACGATCGAAGCCGCATTCCACCACAAACGTTTCCCCATTTCTACTTATGTATGGCCGTGAAGCAAGATTCCCTATTGAGGTGGAGGAGGAACTGGTATGAGATTTACAGTATTTCAATGTATATTTGTATCTGCCAATTAATGTTATGTGACCTACATTTTATGTCAGGTTATTTTATTATCTTTACAAACCAATTATCCATTTGTTAAGTCTTATTCGATAAATACCTTTAAAGAATTATTTCACTTCTAAACAATTAAAAATTATTTATTGATTTTTATGTTTCCTTTATTATCTTGAGTTTGTATTACCAACAGAAAGCGAATATTCCTCACTTGTTGCAGAAAGGAAAATTAGAGCATCAGAGTTGCAGAAGCAGACAAAGCAGAATATTGAGTTTTCCCAGGAAAAGCAGAAATAAAATTTTAAAAATCGACTTTAGAAGAAATATAAGCCCTACATGTTCAGCGAAGGAGAGTTAGTACTTTTGCAAAATAGCAGGCGTTCAACAAGAAAAGGCGGCATTTTGGAGCATACATTTTTCGGACCCTACCATGTAGCTGAAATGGCAGGGAAGCGTGTAAAGTTGATTAATGCTAGCAACATACTATTACGTAGAACTTTCAATGTGGACATGTTGAGGCCTTATAAAGTGAGCGAGCAAGGTTATTTATTGAGGGCTACCTACCATGAAGACTTGGCATAATATTTTGCATGCGTTTTGTCATGGTGTTTCCTCTGCCTGTTTAATTTTCTCTTTCATCGGTGCAAACTTAGTTGTTATGAACATGATGGTTTGTAAAGAACACTAATTGACAATCCGGACAAAAGAATATGTACTTTTGTTTCATTATTGGTTCTGGTTGTATGTTATAGTACTGTGTTTTTTCTATGAACTTATTAATGAAGTTAAATTTGAAATTTTTTTTTGCAGGCAACATGACCAGTGACACTTGCTCATCTGTGCTTCCATCATGTCCTGTACTTCTTCCACTGTCACTATCACGTGTTCAGAGCTCTCACCGTCTCCTGCACGGCTTTCACCGTCTCCAGAACAGCTTACACCGTCTCAATCACGGGTTCTACCCACCACATGATCTGAGTCTATTTTCATGAAAACATTTTTGGATGTGTGGAAGAAACCTCTTACAGGAAGGTTGGAAGCAATTGTTTCGAACTTCAAATTGTACGATTCTTCGTTTAGTACCTTGAAAGATAAAGAATGGATATCTGATGAGGTATGTGTACTTGAAATCTTTTGTTACTGTACTTAGTGTAATGTTGTATGATGTTCATGCTGGTTCTTGTAGTAAAAGACATGTTTTTTTCCTTGGTTTTATTGAAAGTTCATAGATGCGTATCTGTCCAGAATATGTTTGCTAAGACCAAATGCACGTATATTTTGATCAATAACTAATCGATCTACTTTTTATTTTAAATATGTATTAAATTTAACTTCATTACAGCTTTTTAACTTCTTTATATCTTTTTTCTTGAATTCAGTGTTTCTTGATGTCTGCCACAGTGGCTACCTCTGCATTCTGTGGCAATTATCGCTCATCTTCTTGCCGGGTAAATATTAACGTTCTCTTACTGCACTTTATTATTTTTTTCTTTTGGTATTCCTTGTAGTACTATTTGGTAAGAATTTTTACCGCATACATCATTTTATTAACTTTTTTAATATTAGCTATTGCAAGTTTGGATGCTTTGTTGTTCTTTGGATTTGTCTTATATTTTTTACATTTTCATTGCATTGTTAACGGCTTTTTAGTTTTTTGTTAATTAGTTTAGTATGGATGTTGTATGTGACTTGTATCTTTTCATCTTTAAATCCTGATCAACATAGCTGCCTTTTTTGGAAAATAAGAATGTCCTGTGTCCGACCAATACCGGAATGCATTGGATACTATTGGTAAGTGCAACATTTTATGAGTTGATTCTCAGGATAATGATAGTTTAAGTTTTGTTAGCCTCAAAGAGTTTAGTTCAATATATTACTCCCTTGCTTGTATTTCCCTTCCACATGGTTTGAAGACACAACTGTATGTGAAAATGTAAAGTTTGCAATATTAATTGTCAGTGTTGTCCTTTTTGTTGCAGGTAGTTAAACCTTTTACCAAAAAATTATTAGTATACGATTCACTGGTTGGCAATGATGTCAAGTACCAGAAGTTTTTAACAAATTGGAGGTTCCACTTTATTTACAATGTACCTTAAATGTTTCTATTCTGTAATACTGCATACATATCGAACAAATATGAAAGGTAACTGTTTGTATGTTTCAAAAGGGCTTTCCTAGAGGCAATCGGTTGTCAAGACAATGACCTATGGCAGTTAGTGGTAGAATGTAACGCCAAACAACAGGACAGCTACAATTGTGGTGTTTTTTGCATGCTGGTAATTTCTATATAATGGAATTATAATTTGACTGTTGTTGTCGATATGGTTTTTTATGTGGAGCAATTGTTTATTTGTATGGAACTCTGAACTTACTCTGGTGCTACTGGCTGTCTGAGGTGGTTGGTTTTTGGCTGCCATTTTATCTGACCAGTAAGATGGGACAAAAGTTGCTAGTGTCGGACCTTGGATTAATTTTTTCCAAAGTAAACATTGTTAATTTTTGTTTTTAAGAACATTTTCTTTATATTTGGTTACTTGTATAACATAGACTTTTTTTAAACTGTCTATTTAGTTTGCAGAATCGTACATAACTGAATTTCCCGTCCCAGACCCAAATATAATTGATGCTACATTTCTGAACGAATATAGAATGTTTATTGCAATGAAGCTCATGCAGTACTCAGGTTAGAGTGAATTTTTTTTCTAAATTTCTTTTGACAATCAAAGTGCCCTAGTTGTTTTTTTTAGTTTACATTTGCTATCTATGTGTGGTTTCTTCAATTCTCAATCAAGCAGAGACTGATTGTTGTTCTTTATATTCAATGAAGTAATGTATGACAATTATATTTGTGGATTTAAATGCTGTTTTATTTTGTTGCCATTTGAAAGTTTTGACCTGTTCTCATTGTCCTATGGTCTTCACTGTTATCCGGTTTGAACATATTTCCATAAGATAACTTTCAATTTCATACAGTTTTTACAGTTGCTCCTTGAATGCGCTAATGTTACTTTCTCTTACATCTAGATTTGGTCCAAGAATTCTATGGCGTGTGCAATTGTACAAAGCCAGGTGTTCTGCATAGTTTTACAGTTCTATGCCAAGAATGCTGCAGATGGATACATTTGGAATGTATCCCATTCAACACATCTACCTTGTTACCTTCACAAGGCTTCAAATGTAGCAAATGTGTTTGAAAGAGCAGGGTACTTATTTTATTTATCATGTTATTGCATGTCCGCTATACATTAGCACAGGTCTGTAATGTCATGGCATGTACTATTGTGTCTTCATTATGGCAATTTATATGTCGTTCCAATTCTCTTCAGTTGCAAGTAAGGTGACTCCTTTTGTTCTTTATTGTGCTTCGGCATTAGCTATAGTTACATTCTATTTCCATGACTGGATAATGGTGAGAGTACATTTTAACATACAGTTGATAATACTTTTTCACTTAAATAATACATTTTAATCCACATTTCAAAAGTTCAAACCAACACCCGTTATGGACAGTAGGCCCTCTGGGCTATTAGGAATGTTAAGCAAGCTGTTTAGTATCTCTCTAAACTTGCTTTTGCATTGCTTTCAGTTTGCCAGTAGTGTTTGACTGAGTTACATTCATTAATAATTAAAGCTCAATGCTGCCTAAAGTAAGGGTTACTCATTGTGCAGATATTTCCATAGTGAGCTAGGTTGCTGTCTCTTTTGAGAATTGGAAATGATTGTTTCCTTTTTACATGATGGTAAATGCTACCAATGTGTAAAATGGATGTTGACTTTATTGCCGTCGACGTGTGTTGACGGGATAGTTGTCGACACGATCTCCACCGATGGTAGTCTAGGTGATCGCCACCAACTTCTGATTGTGGATAATCTGGTATGATACTTACAGTACTTTAATGGTTAATTTTACTGTTAGGTCACGTCTTGTCACGGTCACTAACATGGCTCGACACTGGTGTGTGTCAACGGGATCACGGACGACTGGCTCGCCGTCGACGTGTGTCCCATTCCCTCGCCTGAAACCCTTTATGGGCTTCTGGGCGGGGGGCAGCAATTTATTCAAAACTTGTGCGCCTTCTAGGCTTCTACCTCTTTTTGGGTCATCTTGTGCCGTCATCAGCCTTCTAGGTTGCCACCTCTTTTTTGTTTTCTTCGGTCTCGTCAATTCAGAGACATTAAGTTGTGAAACGCTGCCCCTGCTTGTCATTCAGTATTCACATGTAGATTGAAAAGTCCAAACGCTTCGACACTGGTGTGTGTCAACGAGATCATGGACGACTGGCTCGCAGTTGACGTGTGTCCCGTTCCCTCGCCTGGAACCCTTTATGGGCTTCTGTGCGGGGGGCAGCAATTTATTCAAAACTTGTGCGCCTTCTAGGCTTCTACCTCTTTTTGGGTCATCTTTTGCCGTCATCAGCCTTCTAGGCTTCCACCTCTTTTTTGTATTCTTCGGTCTCGTCAATTCAGAGACATTAAGTTGTGAAACGCTGCCCCTGCTTGTCATTCAGTATTCACATGTAGATTGAAAAGTCCAAACGCTTCGACACTGGTGTGTGTCAACGGGATCACGGACGACTGGCTCGCCGTCTACGTGTGTCCTGTTCCCTCACCTGGAACCCTTTATGGGCTTCTGAGTGGGGGTCAGCAATGTATTCAAAACTTGTGCGCCTTCTAGGCTTCTACCTCTTTTTGGGTCATCTTTTGCCGTCATCAGCCTTCTAGGCTTCCACCTCTTTTTTGTTTTCTTCGGTCTCGTCAATTCAGAGGGATGCACTTCTAAACTAAGTGGGGGCCGATATAAAGAAAAAGTGTGTTAAAAATCCATTACAGGTGCCACATTAACTTTAATATTGCTGGCATCTGTATGCTATTTTAAAAAATGTGGTCGGTGTGTTGGGGAAATAAGTGTCCCCTCACCGATATCATAAGGTCGACCTGTTTGTGCCTGGTGGTCCAGTACGGTCTGCGGCATTCATCAGGACCTGGGTGAAAAAGTGAATGGGGGGCTCCACTCTTACCACACTAGGGTAGGAGGGTATCCACTGCGTGATGGCCTTGATATCTAAAGCCTGAAGTGAGATATAAACATTGTGTAGCGAAACAGTTGCACAAAGCAAACAAAAACCATATTGCCTCACGCATAAACATTCCATGTGATAGGCTTTAAGTGTGAAAAATTTATTTGCATCTGCGCACTAGGAAATACATTAATCATGTTTACCCTACAAAATGGAACTCAAGGCCCCATAGGAGGGTGAAGACCACGGATCCCTTTGGTCCAGAGCTAGACTGCAAGTAAAATGAGGAGAAAAACAAAACAAAAATGCAATGTTTTTTGGAAAGACGTCTCAGGGTAGACAGAGTACATATAGTTCTTTCTGTATCTGAATACAACATGTACCTGGATTTTATCACACTCTCTCCCACATTCACACTCGTACGGTGACTTGAGATGTTCTCCACTGTTCCACCTAGGTGTGTCTTCCTCCTCTCCTCGATTCAGACTGCTTGTTTAGCAAATGGCCCTATATATATAGTGTGTCAGCGGGAGTTAATTGGCCCCATGTGATAGAATTAAATCCTGATGTGGGCGGTTGTCTGTCCCATTCGGAACTATGGTAAAAGCAGGCACAGAGGTTGCCTGGCCCGCCCACTTCCTTCAAAAAGGTTAAATTTGCCTGATTTGCCTAATATGGGCTTTCCGGTGGCGGGCTTCCGATAAAGATCACCTGTGTATTTAGCAGAGGGGGAGCCAGGGTAATCAATGCCCAATCTCCATCTATGTATAGAATGGGTAGTGTTTCCGGAATTGCGCATGCACGGTGTGTCATAGAGTCGCGCATGCGCCCTAGTGTCAGTCCAGATTGCCTGCACTTAACAGTATGCGCATGCGCGTATTGTGTGGAATCTATCGCAAATACCATTCTAACATATTTAGTGAAATATTCCACGTTTCTGGGCACATATTGATAATAGAGGCAGGTGGTCTGGGAGGTTTTAAAGGGGGAAAACAGGTATCTGCAAGTGTACATCATTTGCATGATGTGTTAATAATTTGTGCTCCCTAGTACCAGGATGTCCATAGGGTTTTATAAAAACATGTGCGTGAGTATCACTATATATTTTTTTTTGTATACATATTGTACTGAATACTCAGAGGGGGCACGCACCGGAAAATGGTGACGGCCGCTAATGAGCACATTACCAAGGATGGTACATGAGTATGAAGTACAGGTCTATGTGTAGATGGAAAAACCAAATAAAGTAAATGACGTGGAAAAACAAATTATGCATGTTATATGTAATCCTTGGTGTAGACACATGTAATTCAGTTTCACGAGGCTAGTTGTAGCCACGATATGTCGCATTGAGACCATCAATCCACGTGCCTAGGCGGTAGGCCCACCCCTATTCTCTAATGTGTGATGGTTTTGTTAGATCATTCTTCTGTTTCTTCATTACTTCATGAGCCACCCATTTAAGGTCAGTGTCTTTATGATTGCGTCCAAGGAAGTGTTTTGTGAGTTTGGTGTTTTTTTACACCTTATGGTACTACAGTGTTCATTGATTCGGGCTTTTATTCTCCGTGTGGTCATACCCACATATTTCAGGTTGCAGGGACACATCAAAAGGTACACCACATTTTTTGTGTTACAATTGGAGAAGGTGCTCAGCTTCCGTGGGCGTGTAGTGCCAATATCCACCTCTTTTGTTGTTAAAGTAAAGGGGCACGCCACGCAGTTACCACAGGCATAATGTCCTTTCGGTTTCGTGGTATTCCAAAGGGTGATCTGGTCATCTGTCACCACTTTTGGATCCTTCGCATGTACCAATTCATCTCGTAAGTTTGTGCTGCGTTTGAACGCAAAGAGTGGGGGTTCCCACAGTTTCCCAGCACTCTGGAGAATGTGCCAATTCTTTCTCACAATTTTTGGGACAGTGTTGGAGCATGGCTTCTCGATAGTTATTTTTTGCTCTTATCATTGCTTGTCTGATCATTTTCCTTGGGTAATGCCGTTCAAGGAGTTTTGTTACCAATGCGTCTGCTTATTCCAGAAAGGTTTTCTTCTCTGTACAGTTCCTTCCGACCCGAAGGAATTGGCCCACTGGTAGATTGTTTCGAAGGGCTTTCTGTCTGTTGGACTACCCCGAAACCGAAAGGACATTATGCCTGTGGTAACTGTGTGGCGTGCCTCTATACTTTATCAACAAAAGAGGTGGATATTGGCACTACACGCGCATGGAAGCTGAACACCTTCTCCAATTGTAACACAGAAAATGTGGTGTACCTTTTGACGTGTCCCTACAACCTGAAATATGTGGGTATGACACACGGAGAATAAAAACCCGAATCAACAAACACCATAGTACCATAAGATGTAAAACAAAACAACACCAAACTCACAAAACACTTCCTTGAACGCAATCATAAAGACACTGACCTTAAATGGGTTGTTCTTGAAGTAATGAAGAAACAGAAGAATGATCTAACAAAACCATTACACATTAAAGACAGAGGTGGGTCTACCGCTTACGCACATGGATTGATGGTCTCAATGATGACATACCGTGGCTACAGCTAGCCTCGGGAAACTGAATTACATGTGTCTACACCAAGGATTACATATAACTTGCATAATTTGTTTTCCCACCTCATTTACTTTATTTGGATTTTCCATCTACACATAGACCTGTACTTCATACACATGTATCATCCTTGGTAATGTGCTCATTAGCGACTGTCACTATTTTCCGGTGCGTGCCCCCTCTGAGTATTCAGTACAATATGTATGTAAAAAAATAGATATAGTGATACTCATGCATATGCTTTTATAAAACCTATGGACATCCCGGTACCAGGGAGCACAAATTATTAATATGTTACGCAAATGATGTACACTTGCAGATACCTGTGTTCCCTCTTTAAAACCTCCCAGTCCTGCCTCTATTATCAATATGTGCCCAGAAACGTTGAATATTTCACTACATCTGTTCCAACGGTATTTGCGATAGATTCCACACAAATACGCGCATGTGCATTCTGTTAAGTGCCGGCAATCTGGACTGACAGTAGGGCGCATGCACCGCTCTATGACACACCGCACATGCGCGGTTCCGGAAACACTACCCATTCTATACATAGATGGGGATCGGGCATTGATTACCGCGGCTCCTGCTCTGCTAAATACACAGGTGATCTTTATCGGAAGCCCGCCACCGGACCCATATTAGGCGAATCAGGCAAATTTAGACCTTTTTGAAGGAAGCGGGCGGGCCAGGCAACCTCTGTGGCTGCTTTTAACATAGTTCCGATTGGGACAGACAACCGCCCACATCGGGATTTAATTCTATCACATGGGGCCAATTAACTCACGCTGAGCCACTATATATAGGGCCACTTGTTAAGAAAGCAGGCTGTATCGAGCAGAGGAGGAAGAGTGGCTCACTTGTTAGAGCAGGCAGACCCTGAAGCAGAGGTCAGACCCGGGACCAGGGTTCAATTCCCGACGCGGCAGGGTCTTGAGCTCAAATGTCCATGGACTCGATAATTCTCGCTTCGGTGCCTGACCTAATCATGGGTTCACACTCTGCAACTCTGGGCATTAAGCTTGCTTAATCTCCACAACGGCCCCCCCCCGCGGCGGGATCCCTGGCTTTCACCTTGGGGATGCCCTGTAGGGGCTATCTCACAGGGAAAAGCCAGGACGGGTTCCCAAGGCAAGCGCGGAGATAACCCTTCGGGGGTCGAATCTGGCGCTATATAAGAATATAATAATAATAATAATAAGTGGAGCAGTGGAGAACATCTCAAGTCACAGTATGAGTGTGAATGTGGGAGAGAGTGTGATATAGTTCAGGTACTTGTTGTATTCAGATACAGAAAGAACCATATGTTCTCTGTCTACCCTGAAACGTCTTTCCAAAAAACATGGCATTTCTGTTTTGTTTTTCTCCTCATTTTACTTGCAGTCTAGCTCTGTACCAAAATGGTCTGTGGTCTTCACCCTCCTATGGGGCCTTGAGTTCCATTTTGTAGGGTAAGCATGATTAATGTATTTCCTAGTGCGCAGATGCCAATACATTTTTTGCACTTAAAGCCTATCGCATAGAATGTTTCTGCATTAGGCAATATGGTGTTTGTTTGCTTTGTGCAACTGTTTCGCTACACAATGTTTATATCTCGTTTCAGCCTTTAGATTTCAAGGCCATCACGCAGTGGAGTGTGTTCCTCTTCACCCCACTCAGTGGATGCCCTCCTATCCTAGTGTGGTAAGAGTGGAGCCCCCCTTTCACTTTTTCACCCAGGTCCTGATGAATGCCGCGGACCCTACTGGGCCACCAGGCAGAAACATGTCGACCCTATGATATCGGTGAGGGGACACTTATTTCCCCAACACACGGCCCACATTTTTTAAAATACCATACAGATGCCAGCAGTATTAAAGTTAATGTGACACCTGTAATGAATTTTTAACACACTTTTTCTTTATATGGGCCCCCACTTAGTTTAGAAGTGCATCCCTGTCGTCAGGTGTATGCCCGCCCTCCACCAAACCAAGTTTCTGGAGGGCGAGCCAGCCGACACGTGTTTCATCGCTCGCGCGAATCTTCAGAGCTGGGAATAACAGAAAAATCACTACTAATATGGAGTGTCTACATTACATGCACTATAACCGTGCAACCGGTAGTAAAATTTCTAAATTATTGACAAGTTCATTCATATGGTGATACTCATATTTCGGCGGTGAATAACCGTGATTAGCTGGTGTACCACAGGTCGCCATGATTGCTCCGAAATCACATGCCAAAAGATAACAGCCATGTGGTGTCAATTTAAAAAAAAAGGGGGGATAGAGAGTGAGAGTGAGTTTACGTGCTCATAGGGTAGATGGCATATAGCAAGAGTGACAAAGGTGAATAGAAAGAGCCAAATTAAGGCTTGCCCTAGGCATGGTGTATGAATAGGAGAATTCACGTGATGAAAAAGAGAGTGGTACAAGCCCAGTGAGTGCCACTTCAGACCTGTGATATTATCTGACACATACCTCGGACGCTACTGTATACGCAAAAGAGGTCTAAGGGTACAAAATCATAAAGTTTGGAAAAAGGAAGAAAGACAAACGGAGCGGAGAAAAGGGGAAGAAAAGCGAGAGTAAAGTTGATAAGATAATTATCTGATTACAGATCACAACTCCATATAATTATATTTTTGGTATATGGATTACGCAATGCTCACCTCTCTGCCGGTGATACTTCCGACCCGGTGGGGCCTTGAACAATATGAGTGATAGCAAAATTGTGAGGAAGGTCACTGAAATTCAATTGAAAGAAAAGGAGGAAGTAAATTGAAGAGCACTGTAACCTCTTTCAGGACAATATGTAAATACACTATAGGTAAGACATTTTAAATCATCTCGTTGCAGAAACTATTTCAAAGGGAGAAAATGTATTCAGAGGAACAAAGAAAATCTATGCTCCAATTGTCTATAAGGATTAGACACAGTCACTGTTGCAGACTGTCCAATCTACTGAAGACGTCATGGTTAAGGTTAAAAACGGCAAATAAATGGTATCAGTTGTCAATTTCATCATCAGACGAATTGTTAAAGTCAAAAGACCCAATACACTAATTAGTGGTACACCCAAGAAACCCATTGATAACACTGTCAGGTTGGTTACAGATTATAATTCTTTACACCAGGCTCTGCGCAAAAAGCCTACTAAACACTGGGGGATTCTAAGAACTGAAAAAACGATCCTAGAAAACATTACTGAGAGACCCCAAATCACATTCAGAAAGGGGAACACACTTAGAAACAGATTAAGTCCCACAGTACCTCACAGCACTACTTCAACAACATGGCTGACCCAACATAGTAATGGCTTTTACAGATGCGGACTGTGCGCAATGTGCAGATGGGCAAAACATGGCACCAAGACCTTCACTAGTCCTAAAGGTGATCAATACAAGATTAAGTCAAACATCAACCGTACTACGAGATTTGTTGTCTACATTATAGAATGCAACTGCGGGAAACAATATGTAGGCAGCACTATTCGACCTTTGAAGGACAGAATGAGCGAACACATGCGGGCCATTAATAAGCAAGACCCAAGATTTCCTGTAGCACTACATGTCGCAAGTTGCCAAAATGACGAATCAGACCGCAAGGTACAAACTTTTTGGGCATAGACCTGATTGCGATGGAAGTCAGAGGTGGCATCAGAGAACTGAAATTAAGAAGGGCAGAGGCAATGTGGATTATGTGTTTGCATGCTGTGGGCCAGGGTTTTAATTATGATTTAGAACTACAGTTTTTTCAGGGAGACTAACTATGTTGAATATAGTATCCTCTTCTTGACACTCCACATGGGTCTCAGTGGCAATGGGTTTTTGCCACGTGGTTGACCCTATAGAAATGATTCAGAACCTCTCACAATCAATACATGTAATACATATGAATGACAATGTTCATTGACTACAGTCTGATGTTGTTCTATATTAGAATGTCTCCAAGTTAACAGGCATTAGAACATTTCTGGTGCTTCCATCTATTACCCAGAATTTTTGTTATAAAATAACAGGTTCTATATTGTTATGTCTGTCATTCAGTGATACATACTCTATTGTCGACAATCCACCTATGTTGTGTTTGTAAATCAATTACATATGAGATATCTGTTATGGACCTGAGTAAGCAACATTGTGAAAAAGTGTATCATGTAATCATGATGGTTGGTTATCCATTAATGTACATCTTAATTTTGAATTGAACGAATAATTATACTAATTAACTAGGCACCACGCATAAAAACTATACAGTGATGTATTGTAAGGTCAAATTGGCACTATGAAATTTTGGGTAGTTTTTCATATAAGGATACAGAGTATATAATGTCTTATGGTCACTGTCACTAAAAACATAAGCACAATATATCTGTTTGCACGTGCATGACCACTTCTACACACGAAGTGAGAGCATGACCACTCTACTTTCAGTACGAGTTTTTCTGTTGTGAACAGTGCGAAATTTCGGACATATTTCACTGTGGTCGGATTTTCATAGGCATTAACGTGAGAATTTCAGATTGGGATTCGGAGGCGACACCCTAGCCATCAGAGACTGTGTTCAACATCTAACAGCAGCAATATTTTATTTTGTAGCTGGTAGGCTGTCTCTCAGAGACGTTATTATATTCTTTCAGTATTTAGTTAATCCTTACGATATCCATCTTTTACGTGCCCGTAATGTGAACACCACGTCTAGATTTTACATCTCACAAAGAAAGACGTCACGACGTATAGCGTTTCTTCTTTTTTGCACAAACATGCGGCCGACATTATTCGAGTCAGCAGTCTAGTGGTACGAGATCGAGATGCTAAGCAACCTGTATCCACTATTTAACTCACGTTACTTCCGGGTCACGTGTCCGATACTAGGAACACTGTGACCCGTGATCTTTGAATGCGGTCGCGCACTTCACGTCTATCCGTAAGTTTTTATTCTAGATGATGAACAGCTAACCTTACGGCCCCCCGGTAGTGATTCTTAACTACAAACTTAATGTAAGGCTGTTTACAATGAATTTGAGTGGATGCGTCTTAATATGAAACGCTCTCCTCTTCATTTCTTCTAGTTTCTAACGCGTCTTCTATAGATTATTTGGGGACTCTCCTATCTAAAGGAAGAAATCGGTCGGATAATACTCACGATATTTGGTGAGTTTCTAGATCTAGTATATACTCATAATATGATCGTTATGTAAGTCATGGAACTGACGGCCATAATACCCTTTATAACACCAGTACATTACATTACAGATAGTGGGTTCACGTTTCCGTAATTGGCATCCCGATCGTCACTACATAACAATTCTCACCAGTCCTGTCCGATGCAACTCAGTCGGAGGGTAAGATTCTTGTTTATTATATGTTTAAATGCACAGTGATTTATTAAGGTTTCCATTAAGTAAGATTGTACTGTTTTTAGTCTTTCTCGATGATAACTATTAGACTCGAGAAATGACCGGCGCATTCTTGTCCCTTAGTCATTTACCTGTCACGACATTTGAGTATTTCGTCTGATGATGAAATTGACAACTGATACCATTTATTTGCCGTTTTTAACCTTAACCATGACGTCTTCAGTAGATTGGACAGTCTGCAACAGTGACTGTGTCTAATCCATATAAACAATTGGAGCATCAATTTTCTTTGTTCCTCTGAATAAATTTTCTCCCTTTGAAATAGTTGCTGTAACAAAGTGATTTAAAATGTCTTACTTATAGTGTATTTACATATTGTCCTGAAAGAGGTTACAGCGCTCTTCAATTTACTTCCTCCTTTTCTTTCAATTGAATTTCAGTGACCTTCCTCACAATTTTGATATCACTCATATTGGTCAAGGGCCCCACCGGGTCGGAAGTATCACCGGCAGAGCGGTGAGCATTGCGTAATCCATATACCAAAAATATAATTATATGGAGTTGTGATCTGCAATCAGACAATTATCATATCAACGTTACTCTCGATTTTCTTCCCCTTTTCTCCGCTCTCTTTGTCTTTCTTCCTTTTCCCAAACTTTATGATTTTGTACCCTTAGACCTCTTTTGCGTATACAGTAGCGTCCGAGGTATGTGTCAGATAATATCACAGGTTTGAAGTGGCACTCACTGGGCTTGTACCACTCTCTTTTTCATCACATGAATTCTCCTATTCATACACCATGCCTAGGGCAAGCCTTAATTTGGCTCTTTCTATTCACCTTTGTCACTCTTGCTATATGCCATCTACCATATGAGCACGTAAACTCACTCTCACTCTCTATCCCCCCTTTTTTTTTTAAATTAACACCACATGGCTGTTATCTTTTGGCATGTGATTTCGGAGCAATCATGGCGACCTGTGGTACACCAGCTAATCACGGTTATTCACCGCCTAAATATGAGTATCACCATATGAATGAACTTGTCAATAATTTAGCAATTTTACTACTGGTTGCACGGTTTTAGTGCATTTAATGTAGACACTCCATATTGGTAGTGATTTTTCTGTAAGTGATTTTTCTGTTATTCCCAGCCCTGAAGATTCGCGAGAGCGATGAAACACGTGTCGGCTGGCTGCTGTTTCTCTGTCATGGAAATAAAGAACTGAAGATTTCAGTCCACACAAGACTCTTTCGTCTCTCTGTCATCTTACCTTTTGTGACTTTGTACTTATCCAATGATATGACTATCATTTGTACTCTCTAGTGTGTGTGCATAGGGGATTTATTTTAATTAGTTTGGGTCTCACCGGCTTGCTGGTTGGACTACAGAGTGGCTTTTTAGGTTTTCCATTCACCCAGTTGCACCACCAATTTATAGTTGCTAGTTTGCATACTCATGCGCTTTTGATCTCTAGCTGTGCGCCCGTTTTTTACTGACATCAAAACCTTTCCTTGCTTCAATGATAAGCATGACACAAGGTGATGTGTGAGACCAGTCCTACACTTTTTGTGAGATGCCTGCACTCACAAACTAAGAAACATTTGCATTGAGCCCTTCTTTCCCGCTGCGAGCAGCTCTGTTGTGTTTAAACATTTCTGTTGGAGGCTGCTAGCTCCCGGTACCCCGTGCCTCTAGTTCCCCCATCCTAGATACACTCTGGGATTCTGTGGTTACGCCTGTGAGAAGTTAGCCTGGCATATGATGTCCACTAGTTCTAGTGGGCACCTTGCACCAGTCTAATCAACCCTTATTGATGGTGGTTGTAAAGTCAACCTTATAGAAAGCTATCCTAGTGGTAGCATGGACAAGCAGTCATCAGGCTAAGACTTCAGAGAGGGTATTAAGCAGGTTGTTTTACCAATTATAATCCCTTGAGTACCAAATGAAAGGACACCGCACAAGGTATAAATCAAATATATATGTATTTATTCTAAACACAACCCCTCTGCACTCTTTATGAGGTCAGAGGTAAAAATACAATACAAGTCACTGAGTTAATGTGCAATAAGTTGCACAGTATACGTTATGCCCTAGGGGCCTCACAAACCATTTACTAAAATACTGGTATAAGAACCAAGATATAATTAGAAAGCAGGCCTGGGGCCTGTGAATTCACTGGGGCTACTCTAAACAACCAAAGGTTAGGAAGTAGGAGGCCCACGGAAGACGCGTGCAGTGTCTAACCACAGGCACGGGTTACCAATGACTTTCTAAGGGAAACGTAGAAGTTACAAATATACAATTTAAGGACACTTCCGGATGGACTACGATGGAACCCTTTTAAACTAGGACACTTCGAGAGTCAAGACCCACGGGAGCACTGGAGTACTTGTGTTACCTCACCCAGGGAAGCCGGGTGCATAGGTGTCTTTTCGGGTCGGGTTTCATCGTCGTTTTCAGTGGAGAGCAGCAAAGAAGTGCTGCAGGCAACCAGAGGAAAAGTGTCCCGGTGGATCCAAGGGGGGATTTAAGATCTGATGAACCTGAAAGCAGAAGAGACAGATGCTGGGTCACTTGCCAGTGACCAGGATGATATCTGGAAGGAACCAGGCGATGTCGGGTGATTTCAGGTAAAAAGGTGAAGTTTGTCTCTACAGCCACAAGGTCCAAGAGTTGTCAATGACAACCAGGAGCTGGATTAGAGCTGTCCCTCAAAGGATCTAGTTGTCTACAGTGTCGGTATCCGGATTGGACCCAACAAGCCTTGTCAAACGCAATCCATGCAGGATATCAAGATTGATTCGGTGCAGACCAGCAAGATCGGTGGCGCTTCTCCTTTGTAGGGAAGCTGGAGCAAGCCTGGGGCAACAAGGAAAGCAAGTTACATTCAAAATGGAGTCTTCCAGGGGCTCACTAGCCAATGGACAAGGAACCGGGAAGATGCATCAAGCTCAAATGCAAGAGTGGGGCCCACAGAACACTCGTGGAGTATGGAGGCCTGAGCTTTGGTGCAAATGGTGCTTGGGGCTTGGGCTTCTCGTACTGCAATGCACAACTGCGAGATACCTCAGGAGTCTATTCAGTTAGCAAAATGCAGGATGTCCCACGTCTTTCATGTCTGCCACAGGTCTCAGCTTTGCTGGGAACGTCGAGCAGCATCAGAGATGTCTGGAAGTCTGTATTCTGTGTCACAGAGTCTCCGGGATCCGGCGGGAGCCTCGACAATGCATACCGGCAAAGTTGCTGTTGGTGCCTGTTTGAACAGGGTGGTCACTCCTTGACCACAAGGGAGATGTCTTCCATCTTCCAGTCGAAATGGAATATCGAAGGTCGAAGATATGTCTTTCAAAGATTCGTCCAGGGTAATCTAAAGTCCTAGGGACACAGCTCCTATACTTATACTGAGTTTAGGGGCTGGACTACCCTTAAGGTCCCTCCTATGGGTGGACCTGGGAAGGGGGTGGTTACATCCTTTTCCCTTTGTCCAGTTTCATTCCAGAGCTGGGGCAGAGTGCCCCAGCAACCAGTTTGAACTGTGAAATGCATGGAGCACCTTGTGTGCCCAGGCAGTGTCTGAAAAGCATTCACTGAATGCAGCCCTCCCTGCCCCAATACACAAACGCCTGTCTGGGGAGGGGCTGGCACCTCCCTGGACAGGAAACCTATTGTCCAGGCTTACCCTGCCAGAGTTTCATCCAGCAACAGGAGGTCAGACTCGTGACTGTGGCAGCAGCATCCATTTTGTGATGCTGAGTCTCTGTTTAACTTTAACCGGGTTAACCAGTATCTACAAGACTCATGGGTGGGGTGCTACCCCTGCCGCCAGAACTGGCGGGGGTGGTAGTATTCCAAAGTGTTTGACACCTTACACAACATGTTTTGATAAAGCCAAACCAAAGTTAGCATTAACCGCGAGGATTATAATGCACTTAAGAGTATATGGTAAGGCTATATAATAGAACAGATATAAGGAGATGGTTCTGAAAGCTGCAGAGGGGCTCAGCTCATGCTAGGGCACCCTCTAACATAAACACAAGCACTCTGCCTCCAGGATTGGTAAGGCCTGCCATAGGAGTGACTTATAGGTGTATATGTGCCTATATGTATATATAGATATAGGTATATTATATCTAAGTAAAGGGTGATTACACCACCTTACCCAGGCTGTGTGAACAGACCTGTGGTGTCAGTTTGCAAGGCAAACCAGGGGTGGCACAATACATTTTGCAGCCCCTGGTAGGCCTGAGGTGCACCTATGCCCTGGGTACCTATGGTACAATATACAGGGTCTCACAAAGGTGACCCAGTAACCAATCTGCTATGTACCTAAAGTACATGGGGCCTCATTTATGAAAAGTGACGCATCGCTGCGTGAAAACAGCGATGCGTCACTTTTCACTGCGCACTCCTTGCGACACCAATGATGCGTCATATTTAATGTATGACGCATCATGTCGCAAGGACTTACAGATACGTCAGTATTTCTGACGTATCTGTAAGCGTAAAAGTGACGCATTGCTGGAGTGTGTCACAAAAGTGGCGCAACTCCAGCAATGCGTCCTTTCACATGGGGAAAGCCCCATGTGAAAGGGCTTGCGTCAGTCTTACGCCTGCTGTGAGGCAGGCGCAAGATTTTGACACAACACCATCCTCAAAGTGACGCAGTGAAATCTCATATATTTCACAGCGTCACTATTACGAGGCTTTTTGCGGGGGAACGCCCCCTCTGCATACATTATACCTGACGCAGGTATAATGTGGCGCAGGGGTTTAAAAAGTGACGCATCTACCTAGATGCGTCACTTTTTAAATAATGCGCAACAAGGCGCATATTTTACGCTGCTGGTGCGTCACAAAAAGTGACGCACCGGCGGCGCAAAAATGACGCAAGGCCTCATAAATAAGGGCCATGGTATCAATTTAGAGAGAGAAAAGCTGGGCTGTTGGTCTGATTGGAGGCCCACAGCCACACTAAAGTTGAAAAACCATAGAATCATAGCAAAAAGTGGGAGTAACCATAGGAAGCAGACCCTATTCGCCTACACATCCCCCCCCCCCCCCCCCCCCCCCAAAACCGCAGGGACATTAAACTAACCTCGACCAGTTGAGTCTTCATGTTCTACGTTGAAATATCTGGAGACCCCATATGCATTGGCATGGTTACTCCCAGGTCTATGTTCCACTGTAAAGTCCATACCCTCTAGGGAAATGGACCACCTGAGCAATTTTGGGTTTTCACCCTTCATCTGTTTTAGCCACAAGAGGGGCTTATGGTGTGCCTGAACTTTGAAGTGAGTACCAAACAAGTATGGCATCAGCTTCTTCAGTGCCGAAACCACAGCAAAGGCCTCCTTCTCAATAGCTGACCAACGTTTCTCTCTAGAGGTCAGCCTTCTGCTTATAAAACCTACTGGCTGGTCTTGACCATCTTTATTCAATTGTGATAGCACAGCCACTACCCCCCAACTCAGAAGCATCTGTTTGAACAATGAATTCTTTGGAGTAGTCTGGACTTTGCAGAATTGGTGCAGTGCACATGGCCTGCTTCAGGTCTTCAAATGCCTTTTGACAGCTGACTGTCCACTGAACTTTCTTAGGCATTTTCTTGGAAGTTAAGTCATTAAAGGGTGTCACTATGGAACCATACCCCTTGACAAATATCCTGTAATACCAAGTCAGGCCCAAGAAATCTCTGACCTGAATCTGGGTGGTAGGAGCAGTCCAGTTCATTATGGTCTGGATCTTGCTCTGCAATGGTTGAACCTGCCCTCCACCTACAAGGAGGCCCAAGTATACAACCTGACTCTGCCCTATCTGGCCCTTGGTAGCCTTGATTATTAGGCCTGCCTTTTGCAGGGCCTCCAAAACATTGTTCAGGTGGATCAGGTGATCTTCCCAGGTGGAGCTAAAGGCAGCAATACCATCTAGATAAGCTACACAATAGTCATCCAGGCCTGAGAGGACTTGGTTCAGCAACCTTTGAAATGTGGCAGGGGCATTTTACAGACCAAAGGGCTTTACCACACACTGATAATGTCCACCAGGGGTTGAAAATGGCTTAGCATCATCAGCTAGTCTGATCTGCCAGTAGCCAGATGCCAGGTCAAATGTGCTCAGAAACTTGGCAGATGCCAATCTGTCTATGAGCTCATCCGCCCTGGGTATTGGATGGGCATCTGTCCTAGTGCCAGAATTGAGACCTCTGTAATCCACACAAAACCTCATCTCTCTCTTACCATCTTGGGTGTGAGGATTAGGCACCAGGACTACTGGACTGGCCCAAGGGCTCTCTGAGGGTTCATTGACTCCCAATTCCAACATCTTTTGGACCTCTGTCCTGATACAGTCCCTGACATGATCAGGTTGCCTGTAAATCTTACTTTTTTTTTTGAAAACCTTTATTTCAATCAAAGCAATACAGTTACAGACCTACAACCTCAGGGGCCGGCCGTTAGTAATAAAAGCCCAAAATTGCATCATTACACAGCTCTTCAGCCGACAACCTGAGGGCCCGGCAGCGATTACAATCATCATCCTGAGAGGTCCTGTGGTGGTAAGCAGGATAGATTAAAGGTTTCACATTTTACAGTTTATAAATAAACAATGAACACAAACAGAAAAACTAGCGAGGCAACAAAACTATACAGTGAGAGTCTCGGGGGGGGAGAGTGTCACATCAGAAAGGATGTATGCGATGTAAGGAGATAAAATCTCAGGAGGGGGGGCAGGGAGCGGGCGAACACATCATAGGCAGTAGTATGTACCATACGAGGAATGTGCGGTCACGGGGACAGAGGTATTTCAAGTACGTCTACAAGAGGAGGAGGGCAAATCTCCCCACGGTATAAGTTCCATTGGTTCCATATCCTCCCCCATTTCTTGGGTCTACCCCGAGCGGCATACACAGTTTTTTCCCTGAACATGCACCAATCCATGTTTTCTTTCCAGGCTGAAACCAGAGGTGCTCTTTGGGATCTCCATAGTTGGGCTATGTCCCTTTTAGCTACCATATTACCAAGGGTAG
This sequence comes from Lissotriton vulgaris, assembly GCF_964263255.1. NCBI lineage: Eukaryota > Metazoa > Chordata > Amphibia > Caudata > Salamandridae > Lissotriton > Lissotriton vulgaris. The sequence continues at coordinate 553,358,386 of NC_141693.1, read as the reverse complement.
CCCATTGCGTCTGCGCCACATTATAGTCGTTTGGCTCCCATACATTCAGTAAACAGCGTCTGGCCTCTGGCAACAACGGAACACCTGTAACCTCGTCCATAACAGCATGCACATGATTCCAAAACGCCACAACATCCGGACACTCCCATATGATAGGAAGGAAGGTAGCAATCATACCACACCCGCGCTTGCACAGCCCGTCCACTGAATAACCCATACGCAGCAGTCGTGGACCCGTGATATAGATACGGTGTAGGATTTTTAATTGCACCAGCCGGAGACGGGCCGGAATCGCGACCTCTTTAGGAGAAGATATCGCAGCCTGCCAATCTTCATTGTCCAACCCCAGTCCATCGCCGGTCCAAGCACCCCGAAGCTGTGAAAGCAAGTCCGATCGATCGTTAATAAGTTTTTTGTATATTAGTGAAATAGTGCTATCAGGGACGTGTCCGTCAAGCACTCTATCTTCAAGAGGAGAAGACTCCGGGATAACGGTCCCGACCGGGAAAACCGACCCAAGCGCATGACGGATCTGCATGTAACGATAGTGCTCCCTATCACTTAGCGCGTATTCTGATTTGAGTTCGTCAAAAGTCTTGACCCTGTTCTTAACCCAGAGATCCCTGACCTTGCTAATGCCGATAAGATCCCACTTCTCGAAGCCTTTCGTAGCCCAAAGGTAGCTCAATCTCTCCGCCGCGTAGAGTGGGGTCGCTCTATTCAATCTGTCTAACCACCCCATGGCAGTGATTGCACTACATCACACCCGTACCGCGACCCAGGTGGGCCCAGTCAATTTCTTTCCCGTCGATCTGGAGTACAGCGCCCTATTATAGTTACCTCCCGGCAGCTGCCATTTATCCATTTCAAATGCAGGATTTGGGACGGGGCCGTACATTGCATGATTAATTGCACTTAGTTGGGATGCCCAATAGTAACGTTTGATGTCGGGCAATGCGATGCCCCCATCGTACCAGGGCAAAGTCAGCTTCGCCAAGGCAATGCGAGAGCTCCCTCTCCATATCAGCTTCCTCTGTAGGCTCTCAATCTCGCAAAAGTAACTGGCGGGTACAAGATCAAGCATATTTTGGACGGCATACGGGAATGGGGGAAGGGACATCATCTTAAAAAGAGCAGCCCTTCCCACTGGGGACAGAGGCAGGCCGCACCAAGCCGTCACGTCGGATTTAAACCGGAGAAGCGGGGGAAGCAAGTTCCGCTCATATCGTGCTGCGGGGTCTAGAGATATAAAGATCCCCAAATATTTAAAACCAACGTGTGAAATCGGGCAGACGGGCGGCAAGGGGGGTACCTCTCCGTTGAGCGAATAAATACAAGACTAAGCCCAATTAATTACCAGACCAGAGTTCTTTCCGAACGAACTCAGTACGTCAAACAGTACCCCCAGTGACTTCCGGGGAGAAGTGAGATATAGCAGAATGTCGTCCGCGTATAGCGATATGCGGTCCTCAAAATCAGGGGACCACCTAATGCCTTTAAGCGACAGTTCCCATCGCAGCCACGCAGCGAGGGGTTCTAAAGCAAGCGCGAAGAGCAATGGAGATAGAGGGCACCCCTCTCGCGTACCCCTCCCAAGAACAAAGGATTCCGAGACCCTGCCGTTGACCACCACCTGGGCCAACGGTTCCTCATACAGGAGTTTAACCCAACCGATGAACCCGGGGCCGAAACCAAATTTCACAAGGGCCGCACATAAATATGGCAATTCCACTGTGTCAAAGGCCATCGAGGCATCCAAGGAGGCCAAGATGGCCGGCTCGCGCAGTGACTCTGCCCTTGCCAAGACGCCATGAAGACAGCGCAGGTTGAGCGCGGTGTTTCGGTGGGGAATAAACCCGGACTGATCTGGGTGTATCAGATCGCCGATTGGCCAGATTGCCAACTTCTGGCAAACCAGCTTTATCAGCTGGTTTGCCAGAAGTTTTGCCAAGATCTTGGGTTCGGCATTCAAAAGTGATATCGGTCTATACGATGTGCATTGGTCTCGGGGTTTCCCTTCTTTATGAATGACAACAATGGACGCTAGTCTCTGATCTCGGGGAAGGGATCCGACATCTCGCGATTCTAGAAACATCTGACGAAGGTGTGTCACCATTTTGTCGGGACACAACTTATACAGTTCGATGGGGATGCCATTCGGGCCCGTTGCTTTCCCCGAGCGAATGGAGCGGATAGCGAGCGCTATTTCATCGTTGGAAAATTCCGCTTCCATAAGCTCTTTGTCGAATCAGACAAGCTAGGCAATGCGATATCTCTAAGCAACAAGTGCGAGTCCTCCTCCAGTCCGTCTGAAACCGGCGCGTACACCTTTTGGAAGTGGTGTGCGAAGACCTCCACTATCTCAACCGGATCCACAACCTGCACCCCATCCTCTCTCTCAACAACAGGCACAACACGATTCAGTCTATCCCTTTTATCCAACCAAGCAATCAATTTCCCCGCTTTGTCTCCAACATCATACAAACGTCCCTGTTGCTCACGACTCATTGCCTTGGCCGCATCAGTCACCAGAGCCCTATAATCAGACTGTTTAAGGGCCAAAGCGTGCAGCCCCTCCTGTGTAACCCCAGATTGCAGTTCTTCCTCCAAGTCAGTGATTTCGTTCTCCAGTCGTACCACCTCCTCATTCCTACTTTTCTTTGCACTAGCGATCAATGATAAGGTTTGGCCACGGATTACCGTCTTGAAAGCCTCCCATAGTGAGATGGAGGAAGACACCGACCCCACATTTTTAGCGAAATAGTAGTCCATAGACTTAACCACCCCAGTCCTGGTTTTAGGATTGCGGAGGTGCCAGGGGTTAATCGGAGCCACTCGACCCTCCGCTCCCAGCTGTATATCAATAGAAAGCCAAAGAGGGGAGTGGTCCGAAATGCCCCTGGCTAAGTGTCTAATTTCTCTCACCGAGACCGCCTGCACCGCCGGCACAAGGATATAATCAAGCCTAGAGAGGCTCCCATGCGCGCCCGAATAAAAGGTATATTGAGCCTGTCCGGGGTGCAGCAGCCTCCAACAGTCCACCAGACCCAGTGTTTCCAGGAAGTTACCCAGCCAAGATTGCGATCTCGCAAGATCCCTGGGGGGGGCTGCGGTCCTCCCTACCACAGACAACAGAATTGAAATCACCACCCACAACCAAAATACCTTCAGGGAGCCCCAACACCACTTTTCCCAAATCAGAGAACGTCGTGGACTACAAACCTGGCGGGACATACACAGAGAGTATGGAAACCATCTTCCCCTCCCACCTGCCCATGATAACAGCATATCGTCCCCTATCGTCGAGTATAGTGTCGTCTATTTCCAGGGGGAGGGAGTTCCTGACAAGCACGCCAGCCCCCCTCGACCCAGTAGTGAATCCAGAGTGTGCCACCAGACGATAGACCCACCTATTCAGTGCATGGCATGTGTTTCCTATCAAGTGTGTTTCTTGTAGCAACACTACATCCAGGGAAAGACGTTTCAAATACTGCAATACTATCCCTCGCTTTATCCTGTCGCCCAGACCGTTAACATTCCAGCTTAGCACCCTCAGCTCCCTACCCCCATCCCGGAAATGAAGACAGAGCCCCTCCCATAATGAAACAGGCACCAAAATCAGAATATGCAGTAATATGCAGCCTCGGAATAAATAAATAAAAAACAAAGTCCCCCCTACCACCCCCAAAGAGATTCCCCAAACACTCCCCTCCACCCTGCACCCCAACTTGCAATGTGCCTGTCGCCCCAGTATCAAACTAATCTACAAAAAGAGAGAAGAAACCCCCAGAGGAGGAAGAGTCCCGATTCCCCACTGCCCCCGGGTATTTACCAATATACATACAAACACAAAAAGTCATCAAACCACTGCTGCAATGTCTATAGAGCACGCATGCCGGCCAGTTCTCACTCCTCCTGCTCAGCTTAGCCGCCTAAAGCGTCCCTCGATTGTTCCGGGTGATCTCGATGCGTTGGCAGAGTGTCAAGCCAGTCACTGACGACCTCAGGTCGGTCAAAGAAGAGCGCACATTCCTTATATTCGACGCGTAGTCTGGCAGGGAAGAGCATAGCATATTTCAACCCCATGTCCCTAAGTCGCCGTTTCAACCCCATGAATTACATCCGCTGTTTTTGTACAGCCTGCGCGAAATCCGGGTAGAAACCAATGGTCGCATTTTCGAATTTCGTGTGACCATTGGCCCGTGACGCCTGCAGGATAGCGTCCCTGCCCCGAAAATTGAAAATCCTGGCTATGATGGGTCGTGGAGGGGCGCCCGGTTTATGTTTCCCACCAGGGACTCTGCGAGCGCTCCACTGCAAAAAAGTTACTGAGGCCCTTGGAGGCCAAATGGTTCAGTATTAGGTCCTCTACAAGGAGATCCATCGATAGTTCAGTGGGCTTCTCCGGAACCCCGATGATACGCACATTGTTGCGTCTAGCCCGACTTTCGAAGTCATCCAGCCGACGGGCGAACAAGTCATTAGAAGACCGCAGATTACGAACTTCTGTCTGAAGATCGGACACGTCGGTTGTAAGACTGGCGGTCTTACTATCCAGAGACTTGACCCGCTCGTTGGTCTTCGCCAGATCAGTCCTGATCAAGTTGACATCGATTGCTACCGTGTCAATCTTTGAAGCCAATGTCTGCTGGCCCATGGACGTCTTCATGCTTCCAATGGCGCCCATGACGTCCCTCAATGTCAGTTCTTTAGTCGCAGGGAAGCCATCCCCAGTCTCATCCAGAGCTTTACCCACACCTCTGGGGGATCCTTTTGGGCGGGTGAAGCGGTCCATAGTGTTGGATTGGTGGTGCCCCCTCGGTGCGTAACCTTGGTGGTCCGCTTCTCACTTTCTGGTTTGCTCGCCATATTGAGCAACGCGCCCCGACGGGGCCTTTAGGACCTGGTTTGAAGGGCTCCTCACAAAGCTGACCTGTAGAGTCCAGGGACGAGGGCCAGAAGGCAAGCGTTCGACCAGTGGTGGACCACGGGCCAGCAAAGCCAAACGGCAGCAGGTTACAGCAGACAAAGACAAAAAACGAAACCGAAAGTACTGCAGGGGCATTGGTCGGTTTCCACTGGCCGTTGTAGTTCAATTGCCACCTGGGTACCTCGGGGACTCAAGTCCCGGGCTGCTCATCAGTGTAGGCCACAAAGTTTTGAGGTGGAGTAAGTCCAGATCCCGGCAGCCAAATCGATTTCTGGAAAAAGCTTCTATGTCAGCAGGGTGATATCTAAAAGGACCCGTCGTTTATATCAGGATCTGTGACAGGATAGATGCGGGAGGCGGCGAGGGTCTCGGGAGCCCTGTGCTCACGCGACCATCTTGGATGCGCGCTAAGCTCCTCCTCCCCTGTAAATCTTACTTTTAACAGGCAGATTGTCCCCAGTATCCACTTCATGAGTGCACCAGGTAGTCTGACTTGGAGTCAGAGAAAACATATGTCTGTAGGCCTGCAGAACTTGTCTGCAGTCCTGTTGCAGTTGGTCAGTGGGGCTGCCTGCCGAGGCTATACCCTCAACTGAACCATTATTAGGGTTCTGAGAGAGCAGGTCTGGGAAAGGGTCACTATCTTCCTCCTGTCCTTCATCAGTAGCCATGAGCAAGCCCATGTCTGCCCTGTCAACATAAGGTTTCAGTCTGTTGACATGAAGCACCCTGTGGGGGCTCCTGGGAGTTCAAAGGTCAACCAAATAGGTGACTTCTCCCTTCTGTTCAACAATAGTGTGGGGTCCACTCTACTTGTCTTTGAGAGCTGCTGGGGCCACAGGCTCCAACACCCACACTTTCTATCCTGGCTGGTAAACAGTCAGTACAGCCTTTTGGTCATGCCAGGCCTTTGCAATTCCTGACTAGCCTCAAGGTTTTTGGATGCTTTTTTCATGTACTGGAGCAGAGACCAAGTACATAGTCCACAATGTCTTGTTTGAGAAGTTTGAGAGGTAACTCCCATCCTTCCCTTTACCAGACAAAGGGGTCCTCTTACAGAATGCCCAAACAAAAGTTCAAATGGGCAGTAGCCAACCCCCTTTTGTGGGACCTCTCTATAAGCAAACAAAAGGCAAGGCAGTAGGATGTCCAATCTCCACCTGAGCTTTTCAGGGAGACCCTTAATCATGCCCTTTAAGGTCTTGTTGAATCTCTCAACTAGACCATTGCATTGTGGGTGATAGGGTGTGGTGAACTTGTAGTTCACTCCACACTCCTTCCACATTACAGTCAGGTATCCAGACATGAAGTTTGCACCTCTGCTGAGACAACCTCCTTAGGGAAACCCACTCTTGAGAAAACTCCCAGAAGGGCTCTTGCCACAACAGGTGCTGTTGTGGTCCTAAGGGGAATAGCTTCTGGGTATCTGGTGGCATGATCCACTACCACCAGAATAAATCTGTGCCCAAGGATGTTTGGGGATCCATTGGTCCAACAATGTCAATCCCTACACATTCAAAGGGAACCCCCACCACAGGTAGTGGTATAAGGGGGGCCTTTGTGGTGCCACCTGATTTGCCACTGGCTTGGCAGTTGACACAGGAGCGACAAAAACTCCTTGGTGTCTTCTGACATGTGAGGTCAGTGAAAGTGAGGGACAAGCCTGTCCCAAGTCTTGTTCTGGCCAAGATGTCCTGCTAGGGGAATATCATGGGCTAGTGGTAAAAGGAAGCCCCTGCATGCCAAAGGTATGACCAACCTCCTGGAAGCTCCAGGCTTGGCGTCTCTAGCCTCTGAATACAGGAGCCCTTTAGCCCAATAAACCTTATGGGTCCCACTAGCATTCCCTGCAGCCTCAGCAGCAGCTTGCTGTCTGAGGGGTTCAAGAGAAGGGCAGTCCAACTGCGCCTGCCTCAGATCTGTCCTGGAAGGTCCCCCTGTCCCTAGAAACGCAACCTGATCAGGCTCAAGCTCTTTTAGGACAGTTCCTTCCTGGGTCTCACAATCAGCTTCCTCAGAAGGCCGATCCTCTTCCTGAGGCAGGGGGGAAGGCACTGCCTTAACCCTACTGCTTCCCCTCCTGGTAGGCAACTGGTCCATTATTCCAGAATTCAGTGCCTGTTCAGTGTTGCAATTTCTGACCTGTGACCTAGTCACAGCAAGGACAAGTGCGGGGATTCCAAACATTTCTGCATGGGTACTATACTCCACTTCAGACGAGGCTGAAGTCTCCAGGTCATTACCAAGCAAACATTCTACAGGGAGGTCTGAGCTAACCACAATCTTCTTGAGGCCAGTTACCCATCCCTAGGAGAAATTAACAATTGCCATACTGTGAGTGGTAGTGACATTGCTAGCATTGGTCACTAGGTAATTTTCATCTAGTATGATCTGCTCAGGGTCCACAAAGCTGGGCGTCACCATTGTGACACTAGCAGGTGCCCCTGTAGGCCTTAGCCATTTTATCATTAATTAAAGGAGTTTGTCTGTACTTGACCAAGTTATTGGGACTCACAGTAGAGGACATACTTATGTCCCCATCACAGATCAAAACAGCTTGAGTTGGTATTCTGACTAGTCCAGATTCCATCTCAGTTCCCAGGGTTAACCCTACTACAAATTCAACATGGGGAGAGAGGCGATTTCCACTTGTTAAGAGCGGGAGGGCCAGCATGAGCCCCCAGAGTCAAGACAAGAAGGTTGCTGTGCTATTCCTCTGAAGGAAAAATGTATGAGTCAAACAGGTGTAGTGGTGCCACTGGTTTTACTGAGGTCACAGTTGGGCATCCATTTTGTTGGATGTAATGCCCTCACACACCTTTGCAGGTGTCACGCTTCATCATCTGGGCTGCTCCTCGTTGGGTCGGCGCTGCAATACCCAATGGGCTCACCTCTAAGAGAGGCACTTTATCGGAGACCTTTTAGCCAACAGCCGTTTTGTGAAGTGCAGGTGTGGGGCCAGGGTTGTGTAGACAAAAAAAGTGTGAAGTTAAAATAAGGCCGGAGTACCTATGAGAAACTTGTATTCTAGGGGTCTCCTGTCTTAGTTAAAAAGTATAATGACAAGCACTAGGTGGAATGTGATGTCCCTTTTCCAGTGCCTGTCAGTGTGTGTTTGTACTGGACAACATGTTTCTCGTGTCTATGTTTGATTAAACTCGCGATTCTTCAGGACCTTGAGTATTAATGTGTCTACACTGGAGGACCTAGTCAGTATCCAATAGGTTACTCTTAATATCACAAGAAGGAGGTACTTCCTATGTCCATGTAATTGTGAAGCTCTAGATCTACTTGTATTGATGAGAAAAAGGGGTATAAAAAGCAGTTGTTGGTTTTCAGGCTTTTTAAAGTAGTGACGTGATACATTTCTCCCGAAAACGTTACATGTGTGCTGCTAGCGCATTCAGTGGTAAAAGGGTGGTTTAAAAACATTTAAGACAACATATCAACAGTGAGCAAGTTGTGTACAGCATACCCCTGTGGATAAAGAAGCAGAGAAAAAAGGGGGTGGTCAAGATACATATAGGACTCACCTAATCTGCGAAGAACCCTGGCATCAATAGTACCTGGCGGTCTGCACAACGGTTAATAAGGTTTCCATGTAGTTATTCCAGTATGTAGAGGGAGAGAGTGCAATGTGTTCTAACTATTCCAGTAAGAGTTCAGTAGTTCATGGCATTTTACAAAACCATCTATGCTTCGGTTAATGGTAGTTCTATCTGTGCCTGGTTTGTCGTAGTGTCTACTCTCTGTAGTATAATCAATGGCGGCGCTCCTCAAGATGTAAGGTTTTTTTATTATTATCCCTTATTTTACCGACCCCGAGAGGATTTCGGCATTTAATTGGATTTTGGTGTGGATTCTGTGTTAGCTTAGTAAACAGGGTTGGCGTTTTAGTGCTTACTTTATTGATTAATTAGAGAGGTGTTATGGCATCTGCTTTTATTCATTATGTGGAGCATATATAGGGTGAGTTCCTTTCTCCTTGATAAGTGTATCGCCCTGTTTATACAAAGAGCGCATTGTAGTTTAACTCACTTGGTCTACTGTTGCGAGTTTTGCTCTATTTACTCGTGTTCTTGCGCCATGAAGCTAAGTGACAAAAAGCAGCTGGGACATAACTATGCCCATCGCATCAACATCGCAACCTTTAAAAATCACACTCTTTAAAAACTTTTTCGTGCATGTATAGCGGTGGAAAATAGACGGTGGGGTCTCTCACTATTTCAATCTGTTACTGCGCTTGTTGTACCAACACCCGATTAAGCGGAGACCAACATCTCCCCATCGTCAGAGTATCGCGCTCTCTAGTGCGCGTATGTATTGCAGTGGCAATAACGGTTGGGTTCCTCAGTTACCTTGCGTTGTCGTGCTCTTATTAATCCAACACACAATTAAGCCGAGATCCACTAAGGCAACCCTGAACTGAGTGTTGCGCCGCTTACTAGTCAGTCCCTAGCTATGTACTTACATTTTGCTGCCTTGTGCGATGTCAGTCCGACCTACCCACGCCGCCGAGTCCGGGAGGTGACCGCTTGTGGGCGGCCATGGTTTTTCTCTTGGACTCGGAATCACGTGACCTCGGATAAGTTTGCTAACAAGGTCATGTGATTGCCTTGGTGAGGTAAGCGGCCATGACAGAGTGGATTAATACTAAGCCAGGGTCGACTCTTTGCCATTGTTTGAGTCTTTTCATAGGTTCATTACACAAATTTATTGTGGTTTACTTGGTTTAGCTAACCCAAGATGTACTCCCATGAAAGTTATCTCTCAGTTTCTTTGAAATGAGGAAATAATAGTCTTCTGTCAGGGACAGTGTTGTAGCAATGTTAATAATACACCGCCTATCATCAGACAATGCGGGACTGAACGAGGAAATACCATGGAGTGCGATATAATTCCTGGCCAATCGGGCTCAAAACTGACCCTGTCCTGCGGTCTTGATGGTTGCAGGGGGCGCACTGCCTAGACATAAGACACACCCAGGGAACTATATTGTAGCAGTTGTAGGTTGCGTTCATTGAGAAGGAAGAGGACTAAATCAGCACCAGAAACCCCACGAACGAACTTCTACACAGCGGTGAATGCAGCCATGAATCCACTAATTCCACTGTGTCATGACCGCCAAAACAATTGTACCCGATACAAGACTACACACACTGTCAGGTGACAGTTTGCCGACCGGATGGGCCAGTCCCCCCATTTCAACTAAATGCATGCGACACCTAGAACACCCCATAAAGGTGCAACCCTACAAGCACACGACTGTGCAGAGGTTAATACAACCACGTGTCCATCAATACCACTGTGATGTGGCTGCCAAAATTACTGCCCCAACTACAGGACTACACACGCACATACTATTACGTAATTTCAACCACCACACGCGCCGGCTCGTCCATGTATAACTAGATGCACGAGACACCGAAACGCCCCATTAAGGTGTATAACATGAGTAAGATTATTACCATTGCTACAACACTGTCCGTGACAGAAGACTATTATTTCCTCATTTCAAAGAAACAGAGAGATAACTTTCATGGGAGTACATCTTGGGTTAGCTAAACCAAGTGAACCACAATAAATTTGTGTAATGAACCTATGAAAAGACTCAAATAATGGCAAAGAGTCGACCCTGTCTTAGTATTAATCCACACTATCATGGCCACTTACCTCACCAAGGCAATCACGTGACCTTATTAGCAAACCTATCCATGGTTACGTGATTCCGAGTCCAAGAGAAAAAGCATGGCCGCCTACAAGCGGTTACCTCCCAGACTCGGCGGCGTGGGTAGGTCGGACTGACATCGCACAAGGCAGTAAAATGTAAGTACATAGCTAGGGACTGCCTAGTTAGCGGCGCATCACTCAGTTCAGGTTTGCCTTAGTAGATCTCGGCTTAATTGTGTGTTGGATTAATAAGAGCACGACAACGCAAGGTAACTGAGGAACCCAATCGTTATTGCCACTGCAATACATACGCGCACTAGATAGCGCGAAACTCTGACGATGGGGAGATGTTGGTCTCCGCTTGATCGGGTGTTGGTACAACAAGCGCGGTAACAGAGGGAAATAGCGAGAGACCCCACCGTCTATTTTCCACCGCTATACATGCACACAAAAGTTTTTAAAGAGTGCGATTTTTAAAGGTTGCGATATTGATGCGATGGGCATAGTTATGTCCCAGCTGCTTTTTGGCACTTAGCTTCATGGCGCAAGAACACGAGTAAATAGAGCAAAACTCGCAACAGTAGACCAAGTGAGTTAAACCACAATGCGCTCTTTGTATAAACAGCGCGATACACTTATCAAGGAGAGGGGAACTCACCCTATGTATGCTCCACATAATGAATAAAAGCAGATGCCATAAAACCTCTCTAATTAATTAATAAAGTAAGCACTAAAACGCCAACCCTGTTTACCAAGCTAGCACAGAATCCACACCAAAATCCAATTAAATGCCAAAATCCTCTAGGGGTCGGTAAAATAAGCGATAATAATCAAAAAACCTTAGATCTTGAGGAGCAGAGCCATTGATTATACTACCGAGAGTAGACACTAAGACAAACCAGGCACAGATAGAACAACCATTAACCGAAGCATGGACTGTTTTGTAAAATGCCATGAACTACTGAACACTTACTGGAATAGTTAGAGCACATTGCACTCTCTCCCTCTACACACAGCCATAACTACATGGACACGTTATTAATCGTTGTGCAGACCGCCGGGTACTGTTGGTGCCTGGGTTCTTTGCAGATTAGGTGAGTCCTATATGTATCTTGACCACCCCCTTTTTTTCTCTGCTTCTTTATCCACAGGGACATGCTGTACACGACTTGCTCACTGTTGATATGTTGTCTTAAATGTTTTTAAACCACCCTTTTACCACTGAAAGCGCTAGCAGCACACATGTAACGTGTACGGGAGAAATGTAACACGCCACTACTTTAAACAGCCTGGAAATCAACATCTGCTTTTTATACCCCTTTTTCTCATCAATACAGGTAGATCCAGAGCTTCACAATTACATGGACATAGGAAGTACCTCCTTCTTGTGATATTAAGAGTAACCTATTGGATACTGACTAGGTCCTCCAGTGTAGACACATTAATACTCAAGGTCCTGAAGAATCCCGAGTTTAATCAAACATAGACGCGAGAAACATGCTGACCAGTACAAACACACACTGACAGGCACTGGAAAAGGGACATTACATTCCACCTAGTGCTTGTCATTATACTTTTTAACTAAGACAGGAGACCCCTAGAATAAAAGTTTCTCATAGGTACTCCCAGCCTTATTTTAACTTCACACTTTTTTTGTCTACACAACCCTGGCCCCACACCCGCACTTTACAAAACGGCTATTGGATTATAGATCTCCGATAAAGTGCCCCTCTTAGAGGTGAGCCCATCGGGTATTGCAGCGCCGACCCAACGAGGAGCAGCCCAGATGATGAAGCATGACACCTGCAAAGGTGTGCGAGGGCATTATATCCAACAAAATAGATGCCCACCTGTGACCTCAGTAAAACCAGTGGCACCACTACACCTGTTTGACTCATACATTTCTCCTTCAGAGTAACAGCACTGCAACCTTTTTGTCTTAACCCTACTATACACTTCTGTTGAGAACCACCACTTGGAGCTGAACTAGGGGGAACAGTTGCCTTAGGGGCAATGGTGGCTGGAGCTGAATCCTTCTTGGTGCCATTACTGGTCCAGTGAGTATTTACTTTACAAAATTTGCTCCATGGTTTCTTTGGGCCTTCTTTCTTTTTAGATTGTTGGGAACCCCCACAATTAGAAGCTTTTTTGGGACCTTGAGAAGACTTCTGGTCTTTTGCTTTCTCCCCACCCTTTTGGTCTTGCTTCTTCTGATCACCACCTTGGCTCTGTACCTTCTGCTTCACCCTGGTTCTGACCCATTTGTCTGCCTTCTTACCCAATTCTTAAGGAGAGGTCAAATCAGAGTCAACCAGGTGGTGATGCAATAGCTGGTTTTGACAGTTATTAAGAATCTGTTCTCTCATAATAAGGTTATACAAACCTGTATAGTCACTTACTTTACTGCCCAGCATCCAGCCTTACAGAGCCTTAGCAGCACAATCTGCAAAATCAGTCCAGTCCTGAGTCTGTGTCTTTTGGGCATCTCTGAACAGCAACCTGTACTGCTCAGTGGTTAGGCCAAACCCATCTATCAGAGCACTCTTCAGGACATTGTAGTTGTAAGCCTCCTCTTCTCTAATAGTGAGGAGCTTGTCTCTTCCTTTGTCTGCAAAGGAGAGCCACAAGATTGCTGACCACTGACTTTGGGGTACCTGCCTTACTTTGCAAGCACTCTGCAAAGCAGTTATCCACTTGTGGATGTCATCCCCAATCTGATAGGGAGGGACAATCTTGTTCAGATTTCTATGGTCATGTGACCTTTCCCTACCACTAGGGTTGTTGCTGCCACCAGTGAGCTCTAGCCCACACAATTTCTTCTCTCTTTCAAGAGCCAGTGTCTCTTTTGCAAGGACAACTTCTTGTCTCTTGATCCTGAGCTTGACTTCTCTCATCCTAGCTTTATGATCTCTTCTCTGAGGGGAAGTCATTCTCCTCTGAGCAGAGGCATTGGACCCTATTGATGAGACAGAATGGTCAGACCCACTGGAAAAGGATCAGCACCTTCTGTTCACACCAGTAGGCATACCTGGAAGGTTAGAGGGAGGCCTTCCTCTGCCTTCTCCCCCTCCAGTTAGTCCTGCGTTGCCCAGGTCATGTTCATTAACCTTTCCTGGTCAGCATCCTCATCATCCTCAGAGACCAGTGGGGCATCCCCATTAGTATTCTCTTCTGATGAGGGATGACCCCCCTCTTTACTAACCTGGCTACCTGGGTCTGATGCTTTCTCTACATCATCTGCCACCAAGATATCTACCAGGTGGTTAAAGGTTGGACTCTGTCCTTGTCTTAACTTCTGGCAGAGGCCCACTAGGCCCTACTTCCAAGGACATGGCTAGTGTGGTGTGGTGTGTGCACCTACCTACACTACTTGTTTCCTGCTAAAACCTCTCTAGGATTTGTAGTCAGGGTGTGCAAAGCCCTTACCACCTACAACTGCTAAGTTCAGTAGAACTTATGTATATAAGACTTGATTCATATGTACCTACAGCGACCTTGATATGATCTTTCAAATGATATTCTCAAGATTATTTGGTAAAACAATGCAAGCTCTTATCCCATCTGCTGCACACCAATGCGAGACGTTAGCCTGACATATGATGTCCACTAGTTCTAGAGGGCACCTTGCACCAGTTTAATCGACCCTTATTGATGGTGGTTGTAAAGTCAATGTCGGATGGACGGTCGGAAACAGAAGCGAGGAGGCCGTATGGGCTGAATATTGTAGGGTTTTATTGAATTAGGTCAAACCTGTAGCAGGATCTTAAACGGAACAAAAATTGATAGAGTCTTGGAAATTGTAGTCTAGGGTCTTAGAACAGAGGGAAAAGAGTCTCTTGGCTGGTGTCATCAAAAGGGGTTCTGTAGGTGACTTTGTCCTCTCTTGGAGTTATGGCTTCCCCAGGGGTTCAGCTCGAAAATAGAAAAAAATCACAGGGGTCACTGCCTATGTCCTGCTTGTCTTATTGTACCTACCTTCACCACACCATGTGCATTTGGGGTTGTGTGAAGATGGGAGAGGGAAAAGGGTTTCCTTTACTCTTATTGCGCGACAAAAAAGGTGGGGAAGTGCTCAAGGAATTCCTACAACTGGACATGCAGCTTGTTTTATCGAGGAGTGATAATTAAAACATCAATGCCAGTGCTGCTTCCTGTTTAAAACCTTCTCGCTCCCCCCTCCCCCACACTGCTCCTGTGGTACTGGTTCACGTACCCGTGTATGCCACAACTTTCCTGAGTTGTGGCGGCTCCTGTGTGACCCCCAGGCTCCACCAATCTTCGGTCCAGATGTCAGGTTCTTCAGGACACTCGGGTCCGGTCTCCTCGGGTTGGTCTCCACACGTCGCGGCTTCCTCCACTCAGTCGGCGTCTTCCTCCTTCTTCTCTCGAGCTGGCGCACTGTGGTCTTCTGCTTCCTGCTTTTTCTGTGCCTCGTGACCTGACAGACTGCCTCCTGATTGGTTCAGGTTTGACTTGTAGGATTTCCCAGAACAATTGTCTTCCTGGTCACCGTGGTCATGTTGTGGGGCAGGGAAAAGAGCCTCCATTATGGTGGTATTAGGGAGCCTGTCTTCATCACGTGGCAGGTAAGGGGTCCACTCTGTTGTCGTTTTATTGTACCCCACATCGTCTCCCGCCTCACAGTCAACCTTATAGAAAGCTTTCCTAGTGGTAGCATGGACCAGCAGTCATCAGGCTAAGACTTCAGAGAGCGTATTAAGCTAGTTGTTTTACCAATTATAATCCCTTGAGTACCAAATGAAGGGACACTACACAAGGTATATATCAAATATATATGTATTTATTCTAAACACAACCCCTCTGCACGCTTTATGAGGTCAGAGGTAAAAATACAATACAAGTCACTGAGTTAATATAAGATAAGTTGCACAGTATACGTTATGCCTTAGGGGCCTCACAAACCATATACTAAAATAGTGGTATAAGAACCACAAGAGAATTAGAAAGCAGAACTGGGGCCTGTGAAATTGCTGGGGCTACTCTAAACAACCAAAGGTTAGGAAGTAGGAGTCCCACAGGAGACGAGTGCAGTGTCTAAACTCAGGCTCAGGTTACCATTGACTTTCTATGGGAAACGTAGGAGTTACAAATATACAATTTTAGGACACTTCCGGATGGACTACGATGGAACCCTTTTAAACTAGGACACTTCGAGAGTCAAGACCCATGGGAGCACCAGAGTACTTGTGTTACCTCACCCAGGGAAGCCGGGTGCATAGGTGTCTTTTCGTGTCGGGTTTCGTCATCGTTTTCAATGGAGAGCTGCAAAGAAGTGCTGCAGGCGATTAGAGGAAAGGTGTCCAGGTGGATCCAAGTGTGGATCTGAATAGAACCTGAAAGCAGAAGGGACAGAGTCTGGGTCACTTGCAAGGGACCAGGATGGAACCAGGAAGGAACCAGGTGATGTTGGGTGATTCAGGTGAAAAGTTGAAGTTTGTCTCTTCAGCCACGAGGTCCAGGTGGTGTCAACAACAACCGGGAGCTGGGTTCGAGCTGTCCCACAAAGGATCTAGTTGACTGCGGTGTCGATATCCGGATTGGACCCAACAAGCCTTGGCAAACGCAATCCACACAGGATATCGAGATTGGCTTTGGTGCAGAAAAGCAAGGTCTGTGGTGCTTCTCCTTTGTAGGGAAGCTGGAAAAAGCCTGGAGCAACCAGGAAAGCAAGTTAGATTCAAAATGGATTCTTCCAGGGGCTCACTAGCCAATGGACTAGGAACGGGGAGGAAGTGTCAAGCTCAAATGCAAGAGCGGGCCCCACGGGACACTCGTGGAAGGTGGAGGCCTGAGCTTCGGTGCAAATAGTGCTCGGGCTTGGGCTTCTCCTACCTCAATGCAAAACTATGAGATACCTCGAGAGTCGATGCAGTTAGCAAAATGCAGGATGTCTAGGAGTTCCAGTCCCACGTCTCTCATGTCCGCCACAGGTCTCAGCTTTGCTGGGAACGTCGAGCAGTGCCAGAGATGTCTGTAAGTCTATGTCCTATGTCGCAGAGTCTTCGGAATCTGGTAGGAGCCTCAACAATGCAGGCCGGCAAAGTTGTTTGAACATGGTGGTCACTCCTTGACCACAAGGGAGATGTCTTCCAGTCGAAATGGAACGTCCAAGGTCCAGGATATGTCTTTCAAAGATTCGTCCAGGGTAATCTAAAGTCCTAGGAACACAACTCCAATACTTATACTGAGCTTAGGGGCTGGACTACTCTTAAGGTCCCTCCTTTGTCCAGTTTCGCGCCAGAGCAGGGGCAGAGTGCCCCGGCAACCATTTTAAACTGGGAAATGCATTGAGCACCTTGCGTGCCCCAGGCAGTGTCTGGAAAGCATTCACTGAATGCAGCCCTCCCTGCCCAAATACACAAAAGCCTGTCTGGGGAGGTGCTGGCACCTCCCTGGACAGGAGACCTATTGTCCAAGCCTCCCTTCTGTGAATACCGAAATGAGTAAGTGCCTTCTGTGAATACCAAAATGAGTAAGTGCCTTCTGTGAATACCAAAATGGTAGTAAGTTTAGGATTTTGTCTTAAGTTAGTTCTGTGAATCAGGCACTGAATGTATATATATAGATATCGGTATACTATATCCAAGTAAGGGGTGATTACATCACCTTACCCAGGCTGTGTGAACAGACCTGTGGTGTCAGTTTGGAAGGCAAACCAGGGGTGGCACAATACATGCTGCAGCCCCTGATAGGCCTAAGGTGCACCTATGCCCTGTGTACCTATGGCACACTATACAGGGGCTCACAAGGGCGACCCAGTAACCAATCTGGTTTGTAACTAAAGTACAGGGTATCAATTTAGAGAGAGAACAGCTGTGCTGTGGGTTTGATTGGCAGGCCCACAGCCACACTAAAGTCGAAAAACCAGAGAATCATAGCGAAAAAGTGGGGGTAATCATAGGAAGAAGACCCTACTCCCCTACAGAGCCCTTCCGAACGACATCGGAATCAACCCCTATGTTGTGTTCTCTTAGCAAATGATGCCTTTTAGTGTTTTTAAATTTGTGTACATATTATTTTTCTTTATATATATTTCTTTCAGATTTGGAACAGAAGAGACTGAACAAATGTTAATGTTTTAAGGTTGAAATTACTTAAAGGGCAACAAATATTTTTGACAATATGTTCTCCTTTTGAATATTTTGTGGAGTCCACTTGGGCATCACCACTTTTTAAGGACTGATTGCAAACCATGTGTACTGCGAAAATAGCATGTTATTAATTGCCTTATGTTGCTGCAAAAATGAGTAAATAATGTTCTGGAATTATGAATTAAAGCAGAAAGGAAAATGGTGACTGAATTCAAACAAAACACCCCTGTAAATGAGAAGCAAGGAAATAGGACTTCATCATCCATTAGCCACCTCCACAGGAAGTGAGATCTGGGCTTTCCTGACATAACCATCTTTAAAAAAAAGAATTCAGACAGGAGGATTTCCTTTCCCATCATCCATCTTCACAAAAAGTGACATTGCAGCATTTACCATCATCCATCTGAAACAGGTGGTTAAAAAGCAGCAGTCCCTATTTTAACTCCCATAGGAATCTTTTCTCTGTGCTACAAATAGAAATCCTGAATGGAAATATAGCAATCAAGGAATTAAAGTAAAACTTTACTCAGAGAAGTGCTGTGTCTTGGTTTGGTTTCGTTTTCAAGAAATTAGCATCACAATAATGCGTCAGTACTCTGAAAAGGACTTTATAGAGGCACGATGGCGGCCGTGGAGTGGGCTGTGTGAGAAGCTCTGTCCTCTCTCCTAGTCTCTTCGACCAAGCGGTGCTACTGGAGCGGAGCGCAGCGTAACCTCTTATTTCTTCAAATGGACACGGAAATGGAAACGCTGTGTCTTGGTAGGGCTGTGGAAATCCTGCTATGCGTTTTTGCTGATCTGGATGAAAAAGAAAGTTAGAAGGACGTACCACTGTGTCGCCAGGCTGTTTACGTGGAGCAACGAAGGTTTGTTTCGGACTTGGATGCACCTGAACGGAGGGCGTGACCCGACTGACTCCGGAGAGAGGAGTGTGAGAGCGGCATTCAGCGGCGTTCAGCAGACCCAGTTTGTGGCGAGTGGGTGCTAATGTTTGGACCATTGTTTCTAGCGCATAACAAAGCCACTTTTCGGTGGCTGCCCATATTTATGTTTTGCCACCGATTTGGGGTAATCCGCGGTCGAGGGGGAACCACAAAGAGGGAAAAAAATGCCTCCGAAGTGTCCTGTCAAGCCCAACGAGACGCTGACGGTTACTCCCCGCAGCGGGAAGAGCAAAGAACAACCGGTTAGTGAAGGCTCCGAGAACCTGGCTGGTACCACACCCTTGGACTCTACTTTGGCTGGTGAGAATGTTTTTGAAAATGCAGAACTTAATGGTATCACAACAACAAATTCTAAAAAGGGTGGGGACAGCCGGGGGAAAGCAGGACCGGCAACGGGTGCAGTCAGGCAAGGAGCTCAGACTCTCCCTGCTATGTTTGGACGGCAGAATGCCCGCAACATTGTATCTTTGATGGGATTGCCCGAGGGAGATAAAAAAGCACTGTAACTGTAACAGAGGTGCCTTCTAGAGCTCAGCTGTCAACAAAGGTGACCATTGAGGAAACATTAAAAGAGGTAGTGCAAATTGCAGATTTAAATATAGATTTGGAGCAATGCTGCCCTAACTGGAGCGAGTGTGAACCTGAGAGGTGTATGGAAGATGGAGCTCAGCCGTGCACAGACGAAACTACAAGGGGCGACCAGAATAACTTAGTTGTTGAAATGGACTCACTAGCTATATGCGACCAAACACAGGGAGGTGCAGTGGTATTTGAAACTGGCGAGCATTTTTATTCGCTGTCTGAGGCATCTCAGGAAGAGGGGTCAAACGTTAGCCAAAATTGGGATGACTACAGTGAAGTGAGTAGTTCTGAAGGTGACTCAAGACATAGCATGAATTCTCCAAATCTAACTGTCACTACCGTTAAGCGGCGGAAGAAAAAAAGGTCTCGGGATGGAAATGCTACTTCCCCCGTGGAGAATGTGAAGGGAGCAGAAGCTCCAGTTACAACTGAGGGTGAAAAAGAGGCTAATGGTATTCACACACAAACACTGCCTGTATCTGGACCCCCGCAGGAGATCACCTTGGCCACTATATATGAGACTATGATGGGCCATAGAAGCAAGAGTGAAGCGGAGAATGCTCGAATGCAGGCCACATGCAGCAAGGTGAAAAATGCCGTGAGACGAGCAATTAAAATCGGGGCTGAAACAACCGATAGAGTTACGGAAGCAGAGGCTCGAATATCAGCCCTCGAAGAGCAAGCTGCCGTACAAAAAAGCGAGTTGGAGTCCATTAAGGCTCATCGGGATGATCTGAGCCACAAGCTGTCAGAGATGGAAAACCAGGCCCGCAGGAACAATTTACGATTTTTGTGGGTCCCGGAAAAGAAAGAAGGGCCCGATGTGCGCAAGTTCATTGCAGAACTGTTGGAAGAAGCATTCCCTGAACTGTCTGTTGGGACTGGTCTAAGGAGATCCAAAGGGCCCATCGGTTCCCATTTATTGCTAAAAAAACCCCGTCAAGGAGAACAGATTCTCCCCAGGGCTATATTAGTCTGCTTCAATAACTTTCGCGCACGTGAGGATATCTTTGCACTTGCGCGACCAGACAAGAAAGCACTAGCCAAGGACTACAGTTTTTTTGTTAGACCTGATTTTTGTCAGGCCACTGTCTCAAAACAATGACATCTTCGTCAATTGATCCCAGATTTTCAGAAACAGGGGGCAGTGGTGTATTTACAGTACCCAGCAAAACTGAAGGTTATGTTTAAGGGTCATTCGAAATTCTTTTTGGTCTGAAATACAAGCCAAAGAGTTCTTGGATACATTGGAGTGATATAGGGCTGAGATGCAGTCACTCCAATTTGGGATAAATCATTTGGCTTGATTTTTTGTTTTTGTTTTGCTCTTCTATGGGACGGGCCCCGTGTTTAATACCCTATTGTGAAAATTTGCTGAGATTTTTTCTGGGGTCCTAGCGTTCTGTCTTATTTTCTGTCTCTCCAGTGGCTGTGTAATAAGTATGTTTGTATGTTCTTGGTCTTTGGGGCTAGGGGGGAGGAGTGCGGCAATCCATACAAAGCAGGGGCTTATGGTCCCTAGGCCTCATAGGAAGGGTTGGTGGGGGGGAGAGGGTGGGAAGGGGGGTCCTAGTTAGGGGGTGGAGGGGGGTCACAGCGTTCTGGTGGTGGGGGGTAGAAAAACATCAGCAGACCGGAGGGAGTTGACACAGAAAGATACTAAGCAGCAGGAAATAATATTAGACATACTCACAAAAGAAGTACAAATAACTAGTAGTTTCCTTTATGTTTTTGTTAATTATTGTAAGTGGTGGCAGCTCATAGTGGAAATAGCCATAAGGTAGAAAAATGGCATCACCTAGGAAAATTAAGATCTGCTCTCTAAATGTCTGTGGCCTTAATGATCCTAGGAAGCGACAGGTCCTGGGAAAACTAGTGCAGATACTACAGATAGACATACTGTGTTTGCAAGAAACACACGTGCCATGGCATAATAGAGGGTATTTAAAAACAATGGGCATGGAACTGGTAGTTTGCTCCAAACAAACGGGTATGAAAAGAGGAGTTGCGATTCTGAAAAGAAGAGGGGTTGGAACCAGTCTTAATGCTGCGGCTGACAAATGGGGTCGTTGGGCCATTTCAGTGATTAAACTGGGACAAATGAGGTTTACATTGTGTAATGTTTACGGACCAAATTTAGATGACGCCAAGCTATTTAACCTTTTAAATCTAGAATTAGCTCAATGGACCTTGCCTACGGTACTGTGTGGCGATATGAATATAAATCTGGAAGCAACTGTGGATGTTAGATCTAATTATGCTTATAATGGAAGAAAGAGGTTGGTTTTTAAGTCACTTCGGGCTTTGATTTTGGATCATGGTTTATATGATGTCTGGAATCTAAAGCATTCAGAAGATGATGGATTTACATTTTATTCTGCTCCTCATGCTAAATTCGTGCATTTAGATTACTTTTTTATTACAACCACACTTATGGCAGGTGTTAAAATTGAGACTCATCCTAAGTTGGTCTCTGATCATAATCCGGTGATACTGGAGCTTGATGTTGATCAGGAAGAGAGGGTAGAGCCTCAACAGTGGTCGTTTGATAGAAAATTGCTGGTGGATGGAAAATATTGTCAGTTTATGGATAAAAAGATACCGGAATATTTCGAGTTCAATAAAGGTTCTGCCCCTATAGCAACAGTTTCGGACGCATTTAAATCAGTGGTCCGGGGCGAAACCCTAAGCTTCTCTAAATTCAAGCGTAAAAGGAGCCTGCTTAAGCACCGGCAGGATTTTGATCAGACGCTATTGGCCGAGAAGAAGCTGGCAGAGGCGTTATGGGTTGGCTTGGAAGCAGATGTACTTAACCTAATTCAGAAGGAACTCACCATCTTAAGGTCTAGGGCTTAAGCCAATATAGCTGACAATATAGCAGCACAATATGTTCAATACAAAGAAGAAGTGTATGAATTCGGTGAGAAAACGGGCAGAGTATTGGCCAAAAGGGTTAGGGAAAAAGCTGCCTTTAATGACATTCCTAAAGTAAGAGATCTGCAGGGGGTGCTACAAGAGAGTAATGAAGGCATTCTGACCGCCTTTCAAGGATTTGACCAGGATTTATATACTGATGATATTGGGGAGATTTCTTCCGATGAGGATTTAAATGAAGTAATCCCAGCAACACTGTCCGAAATGCAAATAACTATTCTACAAGAGCCACCAGAATGGGGGGAAATAGAGACGGCAATACTAGGACTTGCCCAGGGGAAAGCAATGGGTCCAGATAATATCCCCTTGGAATTGTATCCGCTTTTTAGGGATAGCTTGAGAGCGGAATTGGTTGAAGTTTGCTAAGAAGCCTTTCTGGGGAATACCCCCAGGTCTGGGCTAATGCCACGATAGTGGTTTTTAAAAAGGAGGGTAAAAAAGACACTGAAATGGGGTCTTACAGACCAATATCCATACTAAACTCGGATAGTAAAATTTATTCGAAGTTGATAGCCAACAGGTTGAATGATATGATGCCGGGCCTGGTTTCGTTAAGGCAACATGGCTTTATACAACATAGGGAAACCACTGATCATATAAGGTGGATTATTTCAATGCTGGACTGGGCACAGGGGAAGAATTCTCCGGTAGGCGTGGCCCTGTTGGACGCTGAAAAAGCGTTTGACAGGGTCTCGTGGAGCTTTTTGTGGCTAGTCTTGGCGAGGAAGGGGCTTCCTGAGGCCTTAATTAGAGCAATTAAAGTGTTATATAAAGAACCAGCTGCATTCATTCGGATCGCAGGGAAATTATCAGGGAAGGTGTTGATAGAAAGAGGGACGAGGCAGGGTTGCCCCTGCTCCCCCTTCTTTTTGCTTTATATATTGATCTTTTTATTTTGACAATAGAGAAAAATCGGGCTATTAAATCTGTTCAGATCCAAAATAGTGAGTTCAAAGTCTGTGCATATGCAGATGATATCGCTGTGGTATCATCTGACATTGCCAGCGCATTACCTAATATTATAGAGGCTGCAGAGGCATTCGTCCGGCTCTCCGGCTATAAACTAAACGTAGCAAAGACTCAATTTATACATTCGGAAGCCGGCCGACCAGGAAATATTAAACTCGAACACGAGGCCACATACCTGGGTATTAAACTTATGGCTAATGTCGAAAATGTTATCCCCGCCAATCTGGATCCAATAATAGCTGCCTCCAATAAAACATTAGAGAGATTAGATAATCTAAAACTCTCACTTGCTGGGCGTAGTAACGCATTGAAAATACTTATTTTCCCCAAATTTTTGTATATATTTCGGGCTATTCCTTTTTTAATATTTTCCCATTATTTCGCCCGAATAGATAGAATGTGTTCTAGATTCTTATGGGAGTATCATCGGGCTCGGAGATCTCTTAAAAAATTCACTTTACCAAGAGATAGAGGCGGCTGGGGCATTCCCATTTTTCAGTTTTATCACTGGATAGCAATACTACAGCATATGGGGGTGCTGGTCTTATCAGATGATCCTACTGAAGATTTTTCCGCCCCATCTATCTATGAGATGCTTCTGGGGGAATAGGCTAAACAATGTTTAAATAGAATTGTGGAAACAAGTTACTATAAGAAGACAAAATTTAAAATAATCCATACAGCCTATCTGGTATGGTGGATAATTAAGAAAAAACTTGGAATTACCCGCAATTTAATATTATATACACCTCTTCAGAAGTGCTCTCTCCTTCCTGAAATTTTCAATGATCAGGTGATGTTAAGATGGAAAGATCGGGGAGTGCGTGATCTGGGAGATCTGTTTCAAGGGAATAGTTTTGCTTCCTTTGATTACCTTATGAGGAAGTATAAGCTGCAATGTGTTGATTTTTAAAAATATCTTCAGCTTCGGAGTTTTTGTGAGCAGAAGCTGTTAGGAAATATGGTTTTATTAGGAAAGATAGAGATTATCGAAGCAATTAAGGGTAGGTATAAAATGGGCCTTCTGTATCAATTGCTTCTTGCAACGGTAGAAGATGATGTCCGGGCAAATGAAGAGAAATGGCAAGACAAGTTGGGTGTAGAATGAGTCAATTTGGAAAGAAGCTTGGAGATAGCTACTACTGTATTATCAAATGGGTATATATGTCGGTGTTTGATTTATATTATACACCAGGTAAATTTGCAAAATGGAAGTCGGGACGGGGGAATCATTGCAGTTGATGTAATTTATATGCCGCTGATGCTGCTCGTGTATTTTTTTTATGCCCAAAACTCTCTCAGTTCATTGGGGATGTTGAGCTTTATATCACGGAAAGCTTGGGCATCTATGTTAGACTAACCACACAACTGGTTATATTTGGTGTGGAAGAAAATATGTTGTATAAATGGTCACCTGCAGAGGAATCCTTCATCTTCATATGTATATCTGTATATAGATTTTGCATTACATCGCAGTGGATTGACTCAGAACCACCAAACTTTATAAAATGGCAAGAAAATTTACTGTCAATATATCACCTCGAATCCTTATTGTACAAATTTAAGGGCATAAGGCGGAAAATGTTTGGGTATAAATTACGGCTGCCAATTGGATGGGTCTTTAAGGTTTATAGAGGTATGCTTCTCTGGGTATGTATCTGTCTTTGCTTTTGCCCCCATTGGTTTCTCTTTTTTTAGTATTGTTATGAAGTACTTGATCCAGCTGCTCTGTGTCATTCAAATTTCTGTTATGGTCTCTGTAAATATAATGTACTTATTTGCGTATCTCTCTCCTGTCTGTCTACTGTTAAAAAAAGTCAATAAAAATATATATTTTTAAAAAGTACTCTGAAAAGGATTCAAAGTTAAACATATATGCTTCCAATGTTAGAATCGAGTTTTGCAGACTGCACATGGGTCTAGATTTTAAAATGAAAGCCCGCAGTTGGACTAATAGGCTTTGAGTTCCTGTTGTCCATGAAGTACCAGAGTTTAGTTGCCAAAACCCTTAAAACAGGGCCCGTGAATTATTAAATAATATTAAAAAAAACACTCAACTAGAATCTAGGCCAGGCTCTTTGGAAAACCATTGATAAGTATGTTTGAAGGCAGTTTTTAGACTTGGGAATCCTAGCAGAGTCACCCCCAAAACGTGTTGCCTTCTCCCCTCCTGTTTTCAGAACCTGCTTTTGACGGCTTTAGGACAATGTGCACTTTACCAATGCAAACCAGTGCTAAGGTGCTTGGCTCTCTCCTTTAAACATGGTAAATCTGGCTTACACCGAATTGGCACATTTCATTTACTTGTAAGCTCCAAGTATAATGGCACTCTATGTACCTAGGGCCAGGAAATAATTGCTACTAGTGGCTCTGCATCAGTTATTGTGCCACCCACCTGAGCAGCCTGCCATTGCTGCCTGTGTGCAGTTTTAAACTGCTATTTTTACTTGATAAAATAAACCTTTTGTCTGGTACAAACCTTCATTTTTAATACGTATAAGTCACCCCTAGGGTCGGTCCTAAACAGCCCACAGAGCAGGGTGAAGTGTATTTAAAAAATTGGGCTTTTTTTTTTTTACTTTTACGTGTCCTGGTAGTGAAAAAACATGACATTTGTTTTTCACTGCTGAATGGTCTACCTCTCCCGTAAGATAACAGTAGGTTACCTCATTACATTTCATTAGTGACAGCTGTTGCTTGGGAGTAGGTACAAATGTCATGCTTGGACTCTAAAGAATTGTAATTTAAAATCCTCTTTAATGGTAAAGTCAAATATTAAGGGCCTGATTTAGATATTGGCAGACAGGTTACTCCTCCACAATGGTGACTGATATCCCATCCATCCAAATAAAAATCCCATAATATTCTATTGGATTTAGATTTTGGTGGATGGGATATCCGTCATCGCTGTGACAGAGTAACCTGTCTGCCAATATCTAAATCATGCCCTAAATCACAGTTCTGAAAATGCCACTCTTAGAAAGCTAAACCAAAGGGGATGCAAACACTCACCCCCAGTCAACTGATTTAATCCATCATCATTCTTTAGCTCACTCCGCCACCGCAGTTCAGACATGGCCATATGCAAATCAGTATGACCCTGTGCCTCATCCCCTTTGGGTTTGCTTTGTTCGCCCTAAGTTGGCAGGGTATGCCCAGACAGGGTCCCTTGCTTACTTTGCCACTGGATTAAAGCTAGCCTGGCTGATGATGGCTGATTAGCCAGGAACCGGTCCCAGGGTGCTTGTTTCCGGTTCAGGGAAGACATAGCTTGGCAGCTCGGGTTGGACTGTTCCCATGAGGCACAGAGTCAGACTGATTTGCATATGGCCATGTCTGAACTGGGGTGGCGGAGTGAGCTAAAGAATGATGATGGATTAAACCCAGATAAGTTGACTGGGGATGAGTGCATGCAATGTTCCATCCATCATCTCCTTTGGTTTTACTCTTAGAAAGCAGGCATTTTCTTGTCCTAGCCATTTGGTACCTGCAGCTTGTGTCCTGAGTCACATGACTAGGCATAACTGGCTGTTGGTCATTGTGTATTACTTCCAGACAGTGAGATTAAGGGGGGAATAGGCATTGTCAGGATGGGCTATCACTCTCAGGATGAGGAGGCGTAGATGTCACTACAACACTTGTATATCACAAAGACTCTGCCTCAGCACTCTCACAAAGAGTTTCACATTAGTCATTTGTGTCCTCAGACAAGATGAGGGAAGGGAGGCAGGAAATTCGAGACACTTGGGTAGAGGAAGGACTCTAGAAGATTTTCATATTTCAAAGTGAACATCAGGTATAAATAGTGGGCTCTTCGATCCAACTTTTCTAATCACTTCTGCACCTCTGCCAGGAAGAAGGACTGCCCAGCTTTGAAGTCTGCCCTACTGACCTGCTTGTTGACCAAGGACTGCTTTGTTGCACAAGGCCTGCGGTTGCCGTGCCAGGATTTGTCTCCTGCTGTGAACCGAGTCTACCCGTGTGGACCCAATACTCCACGGAACCTCCAATGTTCAATCAGCTAACCCCATGTTCAAGAGACAGGGATGTAAAAGTCTTCTTCGATGTTGACACAACTTTACGCATCTCGACGTAGCACAACACAGTCCGCAATCAACTCCGCCCCAACCCGTAGCAGCTTACCTTCGACACTGATGTATCTTAGCTCAGCAAATATCCTCACAAGCCCCAATAGCTTCATTGACATTGACACAGCCTGACACTGACACCGGTCCACATCGATGCATCTCGCCCCCTGTGCCGACGCATCGCAGCACAAGTCTCCTAAAGCCCCACTGGCTTTTTCGAAGAGGACGCAGGACCTCACAAATTTGCTGCCTGCGAGGGCCGCAAATGAGTGTGATCTAAAAATAGTATAAATATCTAATAGCCTATGTAATTAAAAATGTATAGCACTAAAATGTCTTTACCAAAATTCCCACAAACATTGTATATGTGTATCTTTTTAACTATTAATGAGATGCTATGATTTTTTACTACAAGTTGTGTTTTTTTATGTGGGCACTGTAATGTCATTTTTTATATTTAGTGTGTTGTCTTGTTTAGCACTTATACTGTCATTTTGTATGTATTTAAACTTACAGCCCTGATGAAGTTCTGGTTTCAGAACGAAACGCGTTGGCTGGTGTTTTTCCTAAAATGGATTATTAAATGAGTATTACAACCATACATCATGACTCAGCGTTTATATAAGAGGACACTAGAAAAGTTGTATAGTCTCTTACAACTGGATGAGACCAACTTGTAGAGCTGTGCTTTTCCATATTGGACAATTAATTCTTAACACTGCCATAGAGACAAATAGGAAGTAGTAAGCAGGCTCTATCTGACTCTCACTACTTATTTCTAACAGAATTCATTCAGTTGTTAGTATAACTTTTTCCCCAAGAGAGCGATCAAAATATTCAGTAATTGAATCCAGAACTCCCTTTAGCCGCGGGCAAGAGGCGAACATATGGACCAAACCTGCCTCCAACTCCCCACATCTGGGGCATGTAATACCGGATTCTCCGCCCCACTGTGCTATTCTAGCCGAGTATAGTATAGGGAGAAAACCGTTCTATAATGTTGAGCCTGGAGACCGGCAGAGCATAAGACCAATTGAGACAACTCCAAAGATTTTGAGACTGCATTAGGTGCAGCGCCCAACCATTCCACCCATTTGGCCTCGCGTTTCTGCAAATCATCAGATTTTACATTTATTAATTCTCCGTATAACACCTTAACAGCCCCCTTGGTGCGATCTTTAATAATATCAATTATGACATTTCTGCAAAACCCGCTCATCCCCCCAGCCTTTTTGGTAGGAAAGCTACGGAGTTGTAGATATTTAAAAAAATTGGCTCATCTAACCCAAACTCCAACAGTAAATCACTAAATTGACGAAACCCTGCACTATTAATTAAATCTCCAGCCTTTTGAATCACCTTGGTTTCACAGCCTGCCATGATCTCATCGGAAATAATTCCTGGAAGTGTAAGGTTAATATAAAGACATGTATAATATTTTAATCTCCCCAAGCCAATCTTCCTTTTTAACACCCCCCCAAATCTTAAAGGCCGCAATTAAAGTCTTAAATGTTGTTCTTTTATAATAGCTTGGCTCAGTAAACTTAAAAAAATCAATTTACCTCATTTTCGTCCATTAATAATTTATAAACATCCGGCAGGTCAGTTTGTCCTACTTCACCCATATCCCCTGGGCGTGAGCCTACGAGTATCCCCATATATTGTAAGGCTGCTGCATAATAATAACTTTGAAAGTCAGGAACCGAAAATCCCCCTCTTTCTCATGGTAATGACATAAACCTAAGTGCCCGCCTTGTTTTCCCCTGTGCCCAAATAAACCGATTAACTAAGCCCTCCAACTTAACAAACCAAGGTCTCAGGAATTCCAATGGGACTGCCCTGAAAAAATACAAAATCTTTGGTAAAAACAACATCTTGACAATATTACACCTGTCGACAAGGGAGAGGTGGAGGTTATTCAATTTATTATGGCATCAGCACAGCAAGAAATATATCAAATTGCGGCGCTACTGGAGGAATGTTTCTTATGGGTTCAAGTCTGTTCTAACTTTTTGTTTAAAGTGTTTTGTTCTACTAGAACGAAGGAAAATCTGAGGGGTGAGAAATCAGCATTGGATAGGTTTGAGCATGGGGAATTTAATAAGTGTGTAACATGAACCTACGGATCTTGACAGTTCATATATGTGGGCTCAATGATCTGCATAAGAGAAATAAGGTAGCAGTTTGGTTGAAAACTCTTCGCCTAGATTTCCTCTGTATCCAAGAGACACTTGTCGAGGGCTGCAGTGCACGTATTATAGAACACCTTGAGTTCAAACTCTTGGCATATCCAACACAGGGTTCCCGTAATCGGGGGTGGCAATTCTTACTAGGAGGAATGATGTTAAGGTTTTAAAAAAATCAGTTGATCAATGGGGGCGATGTGCCTTGATTGAGTGTCGGGTAAATCTCTAGACGTTTACAATTTGTACAGTGTACGGCTCAACACAGGATGCACCAGAGTTGTTAGAATATCTAGATTCCACCTTAGCAATCTGGCCGACTCCAATAATTCCATGTGGGGATTTTTTTGTTAATGGACTAGGGGTACAATGGGGTGTTTCGGGAAGGAATTATTTAGGAAATAAAAGCAAGGTGGGATTCGCCCTTTCTAATTTAGTCCGTAATAATGGATTGATGGATGTTTGGGCTCACCTGAAACCTGTGAAAGAAGGTAGTACTTTCTTTTCTGCTCCACATAAGATTGTGTCTCGTTTAGACAATTTTTTTGTCTCCAAGGAATTCAATAACAATCTAGGTATTGAGATACATCGGCGCATCCATTCTGACCATAACCCTTTACCCTTGACTGTTAATTTTCAAAGGATGGAAAGAAGGAATATTGGTTGGACGTTTGAAAGAAGGCTGTTGTTTGACCCTGACTATGTGACACACATGAAGGGATGGATTAAGGAATTTCGGGATTTTAATCGGGGGAGTACCAGGTTGGGAATTGTTTGGGATGCTTTTAAGGCGGGGTGAGAGTGGAGACATTAAGCTATAGCTTGCGAAGTCAAAAGAGGGAGCGAGTGAAGGAACAGCAAGCCAGAGAGGAACTAAATTATCTGGAAGAAACGCTCGCCAGGGAGGTGGGCGCTGGGGGAGAAGTAGATGGGATATTGATGCAGCTGGCTCTGAAAAAAGTGGAGCCAGTAGATCATTTTGCTAAAAAGGCTGCTGAGATATATCTATCCAAAAGAGAGCACTGTTATGAATTTAATGAGCGGGAGGAGCACACCTTAGCCGTAAGAGCCATGCAAAAAACATCAGCTGGGGAAATCACTGAAATGTATGATGCTGGAAGGAAAGTTATGACAGAAGCTTCAGAAATACGAGAAACCTTCAGGCTTTTTTACCAACAGCTATATGCTGTAGGCTCAGCTTTAGCATTAGGTGGGGTTGGTGATTACCTGGATATGGTACCTAATAAGAAAGTAGACCCTATAGATAGGGAGGAACTTGAGAGGGCCTTTACTCAAGAAAAGATTATGGGGGCCTTGCGGGAGCCGCCCTCTGGGAAAGCTGCTGGTCCGGACCAGATCCCGTTGGAGATTCCATCGAAACAGATCTAATAGAGGTAATGATGTTAGCCCAGAAGGGTGGACCAACTCCTGTATCTTGAGCATGTGCTGACATTGTATTTTTAAAAAGAGATAAACCAGCCAGAGAACCAGGGTCATACCGCCCGATCACCCTTATGAACAGTGATGTCAAAATCTTTTCTAAAGCTCTGGCCACTCGGCTAAATGCTATCTTATGGAAGACCATACATCCGACTCAGCATGGGTTTATTAGGGGGCGTGGTACAACCCAACATGTACGGAGGGTGTTCACTCTCTTTGAAGCGATGGAGATATCAGGAGACCCTATGGCTGTTTTATTACTAGATGCCGAAAAACCATTTGATAGGGTCTCCTGGGATTTCCTTTGGGGGACAATGAGATGGTTTGGGCTGGGGGAGGGCTTTATTAAATATGTCCAAGTGGTATATAGGGCCCCCACTGCTCGGCTGAAAGTAAATGGCAACTATTCTCTTTATTTTAATATACAGAGGGGGACACAGCAGGGGTGCCCCTCCTCCCCTTTGCTATTTGCCATTTACATGGACCCCCTTCTACGGCTATTTGAGACTAACAATGGAATTAGCCCAGTTATAAGTCAGGGGTTTGAGACCAAAGTCCTTGTCAACGCCGATGATTTGGCTATCATTACTACTAATCCACATGTGGCGCCGGAATCGGTTGAGTCAATTGCTGCAGACTATGGGTCATTCTCAGGGCATGCACTCAATAGGTCTAAGACTCAAGTAATTAGGAATCGGTGGGCTAGATGTGAAGATCCTCGTGCAGCTGTTTCAGCAGTATATCTTGGCATACGGATCACCGCGGACCTAGAAAGATTGCTTGACACTATTATGGACCCTGTGATTAAGAAGGCATGGGCAGACTTTGATTAATTGAACAATTTCATTTCTACAAAAACTTTAAAGCTGAATAACTCCAGTTCTACTGACTTGATTTGTGTCATTTTGGAGTCAAATAATTTATTACATTTTACTAGAGTTTTGTAAATCAAAATGGGATTTTCCTTGTGTTATGTATTCACTTCATTACTGTTTTGTGCTGAATAATACTTTATATATTGGCTCTAGGTAAAACCTGACAGCTTTTGTACCATGTCTACAGAGGGTTATGCATAGTTGAATTTTGGTTGCTGCTTGAGAAGGGTTTCACCCCTCCTTAACCAGTAACCCAATTTCTTGCACCCAGTGTATGCATTTTGCTCAGAATTCCAATATAACTACTGTACTTCTCCCTGGCATCTATCTCTGTCCCTTGTAGTACTCTTTACCACTTCTTCAGTAGAAGAAGCACATGAAAGAGAGAAAGGTGTAAGGAAGTAGGAGAACCATAATTTGGGTGAGTTGCACAGCAGAGTAGAGCAGGGGCATTGAGGGAGCAAAACAGCTTAGCTGGATTCTTCCTTCTCTAGGTTGCTCCTTTTGAAGTTTTGAAGTTTGGGAATAAAAGACTGTCATGCTGCCATCTGTTACTCTGCATTGGCTTGCAATTGCTAAACAGGTACAGCTGGGGATTCAAGCTCTCTGGGGCCAATGTTGAACATTGTTTGCCTTCTTTGTACTCCCTTCCATGAGATTGTTAAACTTGCCAACAGCTGTGTTTTAAGTTTCACTATAAATACAACTGTAGCTGTATCAGTTGTAGCAAGCTACTACAGAGTTCTGTGATAACACAGAGAACAAGGTCACTGGCCACGTCCTGCCTGATACCATTAACCTCATACACACAGACACACACACACACACACACACACACACACCCACACACACACACACACACACACACACACACACACACACACACAGATAACTTGCCTTTAGAAATGCCGGCCATTTGGGATGGAACGTGTTAAAACAAAGTATGAGTCAGTATTTACCTTTATTTACACTGTCCACTATGCCTGTAAATACAAATAAGATTGTGTAAAACAAAGTATGCTTTGTGGTGTCACTGGATTAAGTAATCTAAAGGAGCACTATGATGTCAGAGGGTTATCCAAACCAATGGATCAGTGAGATGACAGATGAGTACTATATTATCGCAATTCTATATAAAGTCCTTTAACACTTTCATGGACACTCATTAATAATATTATTATTGTTATTATTATTATTATCATTAATACTGTGACCAGGACTGCGGCCGAAGGTCTGCCGGACTCCCAGCTGGGTGAGGTGAAATCACACAGGGAAATCCAAGACCACCTGCCCCGGGGCCATAAACACCGGTGCCTGCCTGCTTGCAAAGATCAGTGTGCCCTGTTGGGAAAAGAAGAATGCTTAGAGGGAGTGAGGTCTAGTTAAGAGATTCTGGCAAGTGGATACCTCTACCCAGGGGTGAGGAAGTGGCTGCTGCACCAATGGCGGCGGCATCTGTGTGGAGATACAAGTCGGTGAGCCCGTATGCCAGACAGGGGCTGCTATGAAGTTAGCTATTCCTCCAACCATGGGGCCGCAGCCAAAGGGGGCCACTGTGAAGAATGCATGTAAGGGGGGCCACTGTGAATAACTGCATCACGGTGCCAATCGGGCGACAGCCCATGTGAAGAATAATGTTGGCGACCCCAGATACCATAGGAGGCCGTCCTGAGGAGTGCATCACTGCTGTAACGATTGGGCTATAATCTGTGTGTGCAGTAAGTTAACTAGCTACCCCATATGTCAGAAGTGGGGCTTGCTGTGATGAGCAAGGATAGTCACCTGGTTTCACTTATGCAAAGAGGAAACGCCGCCGTGGTGAACCTGAAGTACCTGAGCCCCGACTGAAGCATTGGAAGGTGACCAGTCATCCCCCTACATGTGAGATAGATCGGATGAACTTCCTGCGTCATCATAGGAAACTCCGTGGATGATCTACGCATTTGGCGGTGCAGCGCGGGCAATGAAATGTATTTTATTTATTTATATTACTCTGGTTTACTACCCCCACCCTGCCCTTCCCCCACCCTGCCCCACGGCACTCCCTCCACGAGCCGCTACTGCCTGTAACAAAAAATCGGCCGAAATCGGCCCTTGCAAACTGCTCAGCTGCACTCCCCCTCACCCCAAAGGGGGGGGGGCTGAGTAGTTTGCCAGGGCTGGTTTCTGTTCCCAGTACAGCCCTGCTAGCACATAGCGTCAATATCCTAATGCCAGTCGCTCAATTGTGGGCACATGGCTCTTATGTGTGAATGCATTTCCCTAGAGCTACTGAAAGGGTTTAATAAATTAGGCTCTTCATCCAGTCAGCCACGGCCGTGAAGGGAGTTCCGGTGGGGCAGGAAGGCGGGACGGGTTAGGGGCAAGGTGGGGGTGCTAAAAACCGGAATATGGATAATTGGAGGTAAGTAAACAATTTAATTAATAAAACGAATTTTGTAGCGCGCACTGCATCGCATCTTGCGATGCAGTGCGCACTACGAAATTCGTTTTATTAATCTAATTGTTTGCTTACCTTCAATTATCCATATTCCGGTTTTTAGCACCCCCCACCCTGCCGTCCCCCGCCCCGCCTTCCTGCCCCACTGTAACTCCCTCCACGGGCCGCGGCTGGTTACAGGGGGCCGATATTGCCAACCCCCGGTAACAAAAACGGCCACCCAGGGGGCCCAAAACTAGCCCCCACCCTAGCGGCCTACTGGGGAAATGCCTGGTGCCCGCAATGGCCAGTCCGGCCCTGTGTGCTAGACTCGCTATACCCTTGAACGGTTTGTTATTTGTTGTGCCCACAAAACCGTATGGACGTCATTTAGGGATTGCACCTATAGCCCATGGCTCGTCCCTTGCTACCCCTGGCACTCCTGGCCATATAGGTGGCAAAATCAGTGCCTGTAACACAGGAGCAGCTCACCCTAATGCACCTCGATTGGTGCTCCTTTTTTTCCTGTTAAAATGTTATTACACAAATGGTGAATAAGATTATTCACTATTAGTGTTAAAAAACAGTGCAGATTAATTCGCTGAAATATGACCCTATCTGACGGTTACGATGAGTACAAAATGAATTCAAATGTATGTTATATGCATGCTTGCAGGGGAGTGTGTTTATCTGAGAGAGATTGCGTGAATGTGTGTGTACGTTTAAGCATGTGTTTGTGAGTCAAAGTAAAGGTCAACTGGTGTGCGATGCCACTTCCTACCCATGGCATTTTGGTGAATTAACGGCCATGCAAAACCGCCTGATCTTTGGTTTTAATATTTCAGTTACATAGAGAAAAATACTACCTGACAAATGTGGCCTGATATTTGAATTAATCGTTTTGACTTATTAATAAAGTTTTGGTTTCAGAAATAGACATTATTTATATATGGAGAGATATCTGAGGTGCTTGTCTGTAATTGTGTATTTCAAGATATTTTTCAGTTTTTTTTCTAACGGGAATAAGTGGTTTGATTTGAGGTTTGCGAAGTAATATTTTGTTTCCTTACAGATTCCGTTCTGGGCTCTGAGATCGTGGGATCTGTCCCCTTTGGTCTGCTCCCCATTCTTCGAAAACAGAATCTTCTTACGGCAAACATGGAATCGTTTCAAAAATTACTTATTTTCTAGTGTACCTTATGTATGTAGGGAAATAGTTCTCTGCTGAAGAGCTGGACTCCTTACAACAGACCCTGCTGCAGTTCAAATAA
Source organism: Lissotriton vulgaris (assembly GCF_964263255.1). Taxonomy (NCBI): domain Eukaryota; kingdom Metazoa; phylum Chordata; class Amphibia; order Caudata; family Salamandridae; genus Lissotriton; species Lissotriton vulgaris. Next base: position 553,322,969 of record NC_141693.1, on the reverse strand, counting down.
GACAAAGGGGTCAATGATACCTTAAGGGCCCAGCTGGAAGAACATTCTTAAAAATGCAAAACGTTAAACCTCTTAGCTGAAAAACCTGTTTGTAAGATTTGTGACAGGTGAATACAAAGTCCCCAAAATCTGGGGTTAGCCTGAAGGATAGTTATTTCAAAACTTGTCAGAGTATTTCTTTCATGTTTAAAATCTGCGGAAACCAGTAAAACGAGTTCCTTTAAAGCTCCTCCGCAAAATATGCAACTATTATCACTAACTTATTGCATTCCTGCTCGGATTATGCCCTTTTTAAAAAAACAACTTTTAGGTTACTACGCAGAAAACACAGGCCACTTACGCGTACTATAGATTCCTGATAAATCTTTTCCATTTGATGAATTTAACTTACATTTTCTTCTAATTTGTGGAAAAAACACATCTTACTGCTATTCTACTGATTCATCTATCACTCGGAGTATTTCACTCATTGTTGTCAATGTGAAACAAAATCTATACAGGGCAGGCACTTTCTAGAATCTTCTAGCGCCATTTTCAAAGAATTGTCATTCTACAAACGCCTGCCACCTTCGGCTGTAAGATGTTACGCAAGTGTAAGATTTGTATGCGATTCCATTGCACGAGAAACGCAACTCTCCAGCCATGAACTTTTCTTTGACAAATAATTTCTTTCAGTTGTGTGATCAGCTGAACTGAACCAGGCCTACAAACCCCCGAATGCATTAGGTTGAAATCTAAATCCCAAGACTGGAGTACTGCATCCTGGGTGACTTGGGATTATCTGGTAACTTCAAGAGAAAAGCCTCCTTTTTATGCTGGCTAACTGCTTACCAAAACAATCAATCAAATAATATGGGGTTTAAAAGCGCGCTACTCACCCGTGACGGTCTCAAGGCGCTGGGGGCAAGGGCGTGCAGCTCTGGTTCCGCCGAAGATCCAGATCTTGAGGCTCTTCCTGAAGGTGTGCAGAGTGGGGAAGCATCTGATGTTGACTGGGAGCTCATTCCAGTCCTTGGCCTTTATGTAGGAGAAGGGTCTTCCACCTGCTCTGGTTCTGCAAATGCGCAAGGTTTCTGCCAGGGCGAGGTTGGGGGAGTGGAGGTTCCTTTTGGGTAGTGAAAGAAGCCTCTTTCATTGAGCTATTTGGGTCTGATGTTGTGGAGGGATTTGTAGGCATGGGTGAGTTGCGTGACGGTTACTCTCTACTCGAAGGGGAGCCAGTGGAGGTCTCGCAGGTGTTAGGTGATGTGCTCATGTCGTGGGATGCCGAAGACTAGTCTGACTGCGGTGTTCTGGATGGTCTGGTGTTTGTGTAGCAGGGATTTGTTGATTCCAGTGTAGAGGGTGTTTCCGTAGCCAGTCTGCTATTTATGAGTGCGTGGGTGACGATCTTTCTGGCTTTGGGGGGATCCACTTGAAGGTCTTGCGGAGGATGCGGAGGGTGTTGAAACTAGTAGTGGCAACAGCGTTGATCTGTCAGGTCATGGTGAAGGAGGAGTCGAGTATGATGCTGAGGTTCCGGGCGTGGTCCGTGGGGGTGATGGATGGAATGCTTGAATTCATCTCACCCACTGGCAATCGCTCGGGCCACATCCTAATCCATCTTTTTTCGCTCACAGTGCCACCTCAGTTTGTACCAGGCCATATGTAAATCAGCCAATGGAAGCATACCAGCCCGAACTGGCAGGCCAGGTTGTTGCTTTTGTACTTGACATTCTAAGTGTGACCGGTATGCCCAGACCTGTATCAGTGCTCACTGCGCCACTGGTATCAAACTATACCCGACTGATAAGCCCATAAGAACCTGTCTTGGGTTGCTTATTTTGCAGGACAGGGAGGACCAGTAAGTGCTGCAGACCCAGTAGTAGCAATTCATTTCCTGGCCCTGGGTAGATGTAGTGCCACTTTACTAGGGATTTACAAGTAAATTAAATGTGCCAATTAGGTGTAAGCCAACTTTACTATGTTGAAAGAAGATAGTACAAACACCTTAGCACTGGTTTTCAGATGTAAAGTGCACAGAGTCCTAAAGCCAACAAAATGATGCCCTCTATATTTTATGTTGCTTGTCAAACTACAGAAAGTACCCATAAGGGGACATTCGGTACTAATGGTGTTTTCACCCTGCATCTCAGTAGCAATATTGTCCAAACATTTTGTGCTACTTTATTAAGGTATTGTTAGACCTGATAGCCTTTGAGTGGTCTTCCCCAAACTTTTTGCCTACCTCCTCCATGTTTGCTGATCTCATTTTGGTTGACATTACGACTCTTTGTACTTTACCACAGCTAGCCAGTGCTAAGGCGTGTGTGCTCTCTTCTTTAACAATTGTAAAATTGGCTTACACCCAATTGGCACATTTAATTTACTTATAAGCCCCTGCTAAAGTGGTACTACATGTACCCACGGCCTGTAAATTAAATGCTACTAGTGGGCCTGCAGCACTGATTGTGCCCCCACTTAAGTTACCTTTTCAATATGTCTCTGGCATGTCATTGCGGGTGCAGTTTAAATAGCCGTTTTGACATGTCAAAATGACCCTTTTGCCAGGCTTAAACGTTCCTTTGTAATATATATTTCACCCTTAGGGTAGGCCCTAAATAGTCCTAAGGACAGGGTGAAGTGTATTTAAAAAGTTGGGCATGTACTTTTTTTTGTCAAACTTTATTTATTGAATATTTATAAAGCTCAGTATCATACACACATACTGCAGTTGGAAGAAGTCATCAAGCAATAAATCAGGAGGCTAATCATATAAACAGTTGCTAGATAATCATGAATTCATTAATCTAATAGTCATGGTGAAATACAACAATGTCAATAGACTGACATTACAAGAAGCTACAACAGTGACCAACATTTCCCTCCCCCCAAAAAAGAAAAGGACAAACGATAAAAACCTTAAACAATAATTCATGAGTGAGTGAAGTAAGATCGCAAAGCATGCCTTTAGATGGGAGCGGGTTGGTGAAGCCTTTGGCACCAGGGTAGGACCCTCAAGCCTCCCAGGAGGATCAGAATTAAAAGAGGTGAAGTGCTTTTGTGCAGACCCTCTGACAGGAATGCGACAAATGGACCCCACTGATATTTAAAATGATTGTATTTATCTTGCAGAATGTCTGCCATTCTTTTCATTGTTATCGCTTGCCAAAGTCTGGCATGACATTGTGATAGTGAGGGTGCAATGGGAGTGTTCCAGGCTGCCGCCAAGACCTTCTTGGCAGCCCCCAAACAGAGCCACTTAATAGAGCAGCCACACGAGGTTTGGCATTGCAGGATATTTCCCCGTAAACTCAACAGAGCAAAGCACAGTGTAGATTGGGTGGGATAGCCCAATATAGTTTTAATTTGCATGAGGATTTCTTCCCAAAAGAGCCGGATGATTAGACAATCCCAACAAATGTGTCTGATGTTACCAGGAAGCCCATATACCTGCCAGCACAGATCAGATGTATTAGGGTAGATTTTTTTTAATTTGGTTGGGCGGAGGTACCAATCAAACAGAAGTTTATAATGGGCTTCTCTGAGCCCAAGAGAGTGATTAAACCTGGGGATGTTTTTCCAAAGTTTCTGCCATTGTTTCGCTAATATGGGATCGTCAAGGATATTATTCCAAAATTGTACACGTTGTGGCATGGCTGAGGGAAGGGTCTCAAGTAGGTGAACATAAAGGAAAGAGATAGAGCCCTTGGTGCTGCCCTCATGCCGTACAAATGTTTCGATGGGGGAAAGATCTCTAGTGGCATCTAAATGCATTTCAGGGTGGAGGACCCAGTGTTTCAGTTGAGTATAGTGATATTGTTCTGCCTCCGGTAAAGCAAAATCACGTTGGCAGTGGTTAAAGGTCAGAATGTTCCATCCATGGAATAGGTGGGAGACAGTGAGGCAAACTCCCTCTCTCCATCGATCAAAGGGGCCTGGTGTTAAGGCAAGTGGGAAGGCAGGGTTAAAGTGAATGGGAGTGTAAGGAGAGGGGAAAGTAGTCCATCCCGGTACCCTTGTCACAGTGTCCCATACTTTAAGGGTGTTTCAGGTAGGCGTGCGTAGGTAAGCATCAGAGGGGTCTGTCAGGTTTTGGTTTCCATAAGACATCCCACACATTTCGGCCAACTATTGCTCTGTTCATATAGAGCCAATATTTGTCAGATTGCCTCAGAGCCCTCTCAGAGATTACCCGCAGATGCACTGCCTTGTAATACAGATGGAAATCTGGAAGGGCCAGTCCATGTGCCTCTCTTGGTAATCTCAGTTGTTTATAGGGGAAGCAGGTCCTATGTTCTTGCCAAATGAATACAGATTACTAGAGAATGGAATTCTGAGACGATTTCTAAGGCAAGTCGATCGGAAGGCCTTGAAAGAGGTATAATATTCATGGCAAGTCCATCATTTTGACTGCATTAATGTGATGCAGCCACGAGAGGTACATGGGGGCCCAGAGTTTAAGGTTTTTAAGGTTTATTATAAGCTGGTGAAGAAGTAGGGGAACGTGAGAGTGATATAGATCAGAGATCCTATGGGTGATTTTGATCCCCAAATAACTTATGTTTTTTTCACCCACTGAAAAGGGGGTTATGGTTACTAGTGCCTCCATCTCTGGCGCAGGCAGGGGTAGAGGAGGAAGGATTTGTGTAGATTTTTGCGATAGTCTGCCATAGATTTATAGCGGGCCAATTGGTGTTGTAGGGCCATCATTGATGTGGAAAGGGAAGTAAAAGAGAGCAACACATCATCTGCAACAAGCAATATTTTGTTGTCCATGGAGTTAATGGGAATACCTGGGATCACTGCTGTGGCCCTTATTTTGGCAGCTAGTGGTTCTATACTGAGCGCAAATAAAAGTGGGGAGTGCGGGCATCCCTGGCGTGTACCGTATTCTACTGTAAAGAAATCTTAGCCCACCCCATTAACCACCACTTGAGATAGAGGTTTAACAAAGTTCACTTGGACCATGGCTATGAAACATTCACTAATGCCAAACTTGGGCAATGTAGGAAAAAGAAAGGATCAGTCTACCCGGTCAAAGGCCTTTTCAGCATCAAATACCACAAGAATGGCTGGGATCCGTTTTCTGGTTGCCTTTTCGCCCAGATGGACCACTCTTCTCAGGTTATCATATGTTTGTCTCCCTTGGATGAAGTCCGATTAGCCCTGGTTAATCAAAAAAGAGAGAATGCCCTCGAGTCTGGTGGCTATGATCTTAGTGTACAATTTTACGTTCAAGTTATTTAGGGCTATACGCGAGACGGCCTAGATCGACGCGAGGAGTACCGACGAATAGGTGAGTCTTGCCGCCCCATTCTTGACCTAATTTGTTCTTTTGGCCACAAATTCCGGCTTGCACGTCCATTGATGAGACGGGCGTTTTTTTTTTTTTTTGTTCGCTCTAAGGCATCGCAACACACTTAGGTATATCTGTGGGTGCGTCGGTGTCTGGGGCTTAATAATCTGGCCATTACGACAGCAAGAGCGGTCTGTCGTCACTCGAAGGGCACTGTTTAATCGACCGCTCTGATGCCTGTTGCTGTATAAATAGAGCTGGCTGTGTACATGTATGTATGTGTATCACCCTAGAGATCTCACGGGTACACGTACTAACGATAAGAACTCCTCCTTAATAAGGAATGTGTTTGAAGTCCTGTATGAATAATCATTAGGCAAAGTGTATAACAAAGGTTTACTCTCGAATATCATCTCTAAAAAGAACTGCGCAATGAGAGCAATTAGAACTCAGTTATCGTTGGTTTGTTCCTTATGTATGCTTTTTCTTTGAAAACAGAGCGGTGCTCCATATCCCTGAGCCATGGCCAGGCGAGGAGAAGCACGTTCCTCCTACACTAAAGGTGAGCAGGAGGGTAGCCTAACAGATGTGGATGGGTAGTGTACATTAAAATTAACACATGAGCTGTTATTATGTGAACGGCTCCTTGATGGCATTCTATTAGATGAATAATGTCTCTTAATGCCATGTTTTTTCTACTTTTGTGTTCCCTGTGTCCTGTTTTACCTGACTCCTCCCGTTACGGATATTTCATCAGTACGAAGGAGGACAATAATAAAAACTCAGGTGATATAGAAAATATTTCTTGTTGTTTTACACCTTGATATATAAAGCAGTAGCAAAAAATCACGGTCCTGATGAAAGCAGTAGATACCTAGTTGGATCTTGAAAACTGCAGAAACATGTTGACCTAAATATTCCAACCAGTAGCTATTTGTTTAAACTACTGATATATATATTTTGCACTTATTTTTTAGCCATTGAAGTTGAGGGTCATCTAATAAAGTGTTTTTCCCCTTGACTCTCCAATTTTAAACAGTTCACTCTTGTCATTTTCACTTCTTTTTTATGCACTGCTTTTCAGTTACCAGTACATGCCATCTTTAAATTGACATATGTTTGCTCCACATTGGGTTACACACTTCATTTCCAAAATTTTAAGAAGTGGTTACAACATGGACTCTTCATTGTGTGAAGGGGCCCAGATGATGAAAAGGGCGGCACAGAAAGATAACTGATGGAATTTTTTTCACATTATAAAACATCCTGTTGTATTCCATATCGCACATAGGATACACATAGTATAGGTTTCTCATACACAGAGAACACAAGTAGATCACTTTAGACCCACAGTTATTTTTTGTTAATAAAGGGTGCGTTGTACGCCAAACATCAATCAATGATCTGAGTGTTTGGGCGATTTTGTGAAACTCCCTGTGTCAGCCCGTTGTGGGGGTTTACTATCAAGAAATGGGTCCGAGGTAAGATTAAAGTCCCCCATTAGCATAAATGTCACCTTTTGCAAAAAAAACAAAAGAGTGAAAAACGATTGGAGAAAAGTGGTCTGCAAAGAATTCGGGGCATAAACGGTATCCATGATGCACATCTTGCCCAAGATTTTCCCTTTCACTAGTAGTTTTCTGCCCTCATTGTCTGTTTTACTTCCCAGGGGTTGGAATTTGAGAAGGAGTGGAAGGGAAAGGCCACCCCTGTTTTGTTTGGTGGGTGCAGAGGAGTGGTAAATCACAGGGTATGCTTTATGGTGCAGCCTTCGTTGGCCACTGCATTTGAGGTGGGTCTCTTGCAGTGCCACTATGTTGTGTCTCTTATCTAACAAGTATTTCCACAATGTATGCCTTTTGGCTGGAGATATAGCCCTTTGATGTTCCACATCAGTGTAGTCAACACCACTGTAGTGATAGGTGGTCAGTCGCTTTCCAAGGTGTGTCCCCCCCCCCCCAGCTATGCAGCATCTTCCGGGGTAGCTACTTCCCTAGTGTCCCCCCAGTACCCCTGTCCCCCTCCTAATACCTCAATAAAAACAGAATAAAGACATGTGGGGGCGTGGTTTCCCATACTCGAATAACAATCCAGTGTATGGCATTAATACGAGTGTAAGTCAAGAACTACATAAAACATTCGAGCAAAAGCATTTTATAGCCAAGATAACTAGAGATACAACAGAAACAGAGAATAGTTAGCAGATGCTCAATGTGTAGAAAATGTTAAATCTTAGTGTAGCAGATATAGTATAAGTCAAAAAATAACATTTTTCCTAGTGGGGCCTGCTGTAAAAATGAATGAATAACAGGCAGAATTAGGATAATACAGTGCATAGGAGTAGGTCATTGCATCAGCACAATCGTCCTGTTAGGGCATAGGTTGAGATATCCCTCTCAGCTAGGTGGCCCATGCCTCCCCTGCCACTGGGGACATCGTTGTGGGAGCCACTGTACAAGATCTTTCCCAGTCCCAGAGCTTGTGGATTGCTTCTCCTTAGGGTCTTGAGGGTGGTCTGTCGGATATCTTCACCCTGGACAGGCCTGCTGTGTCCGGAAGAGCAGTGAATTGGTGAGCTTTGTTTTGGTAGGTGAAAGCCAGGCCAAAGGCGTAAGTCCATCTGTACTTGATGTTGTCATGTCGCAATTTGTCAGTAACTGGTCTGAAGTGTCGTCTCTGGGCAATTGTTGCCATGGTGATGTCCTGGAACACCGAGCATGACATTCCTCTTCCACCTTCCTTGCCACCTGCAGGATAGCCTCTTTTACCTTAAAGAGTGCAGCTTTGCCAAGCGTTTCCATTTGTTTCCTCTTGCCATGGCTCACGAGGCCTACTCTGTGGACCCAATCCAATTTGACTCTAGGGCCACTTTCTATTAGCAGTTCAGAGAAAGCCTTGTTACATATGCCTCCAAATCTGGGCCCTCAGCTCCCTCGTCCAAGTTCCTTAGCCTTATGTTGTCCGGGCGGGACTGGTTCTCAAGGGCCTTGTACTTTAGAAGCACAGCATGAAGTTGCTCTCTGAGGTGTCCATTCATGGTGTCAGGGTTTGGCAGGTGATATCGAGGTCTAGGGTCCTTGCCCTAATGGAATCCATGTCTTTTTGAGAAATGGTGAACTTTAAGGTGAAATCAGAATAGACAGCTTCCAGAAAAGTAGCAAGGTAGGCTTTAAGTTCTTCGAATAATTCATTGGTAAAGTCCTAAAGGGAGGATAGGAGATCCACCTTAGGTAAATCTATTTTGCCTTCTGAGGATGTGGTGGGCGTAAGTCTTGGGCTTCTGTCTGTTGGAAATTGCTCGACACTCTATTGGTTTGAGGCTTTTTGAGAGTCATGAAAAGTGTGGGTGATAATGGGAGGGGAAGATTGGCAAATGAGGACTCCAAGGTACTTTCAAGTGGCTCCCAGAGAGTCAAGACTAGGCCTGGGTCTGCAATTCTTACTTACCCAACGTTAGGTGATAATAAAGTGGTTAAGCGATCTCAGGCTGCCAATATTACCCACGGGTGGGACCCCCAGGATGGAAGGCACTAAGTGTTTGTGACGATGGTGGTGAAAGTGGCAACGGGAGGCAACCAATTTGAGGGCTATCACTGGCATATTGGGCTTTGTTGAAGAGCTTTTAGTTTGCAGGGAGTGAGCAGGCAGTCACAGGCAAAGCATCTGCTAGTGGAGTTTTAATATGGCTCTAGCACCTTCTTGGACTGTCCCTAGGATGTAGGGAATACTGCGCCTTGCCACCAATCATACCACTAGTGTTTCCAGATGATCCCTGCCAAGGGGAGCTCTGGCATCTCATAGAATTGCATGCTGTGGCTGGCATTGTGTCTGACTAGTGGGCCCCTCCTGACATCACAGGGCATTCTGGAACTGCAGCATGGATTTCCTTGGGGTTTGACCGCCTCCCTTTGTAATGCGGCATACAGTCTGGTGAACGCTGGTGTGAGCGGTGGAAGGTCTGCAGGTCCCCAGAGGCTCCCCACTCCCCCGGAGCCACACGAAAATTTTCTCGCAGCTAAGATACTGGATCTGCGGTGCTATTTGTCAGTGACGTTTGAGGGCACCCAAGGGAGTACGCTGGGTTCTAATGTATGAACTAAATGGCTTCCTCCATGGTCTGTGGCAAGGCAGGGATTGTTTCAGACATTATGCCTAGGCGCAACAGATCTCCTCACTCCTCCTGGGCCCGCTGTATGTGCTACTTCCCGATCTTTGAAAGTGTCTCAAGGTGATGCCCAGAAAGGAGCCTATGAAACTAATGGTCCATTCTGGCCTGATGTGGCAACACTCAGTCCTACATATGGGGTGTACACAATACTGTATAATAAATCCGCTCAAGTGATAACCTCTACAAACATCCTGAATGTATCCTAGTGAGGATTGTCTTTGGTGTTATAGCACTCTCGTCATGATGAAGTACCGCTGCTCCCGAGAACAGCAAGGCGCGGCCGTCATTTTGAGTTTTGGCTTCAAGCCCATTCAGGGTTCCCAGTCTTTCCATGGGTTGCAGTGCGGACCCCATCAGGGCCATGTCAGCTCCCTCCTCAGTAGCCTAAATCATGCAGGAGGTGGTGGGTGAGAACGAAGGAGAGCCCGCAGATCTCCGGCTGCTCCGTGCCCATGTCAGAGTCATGGGTGTCCGGCTCCACAGTGCAACCTTGTATCAGAGGAGGGGGAAGAGCGTTACTTACTCGAGTTGGCAATGGAGTCAGGAGCCCACTGTGGTCCACAGCATAGGAGGGGCTGCGTCTGATGGCTCATTCAGGTACGGCAGGCCTCTGCATTCACACAGGTCGCGCGGCAAGTGGCAGCCCCGCAGTATCAGCTGCTGTACAGTCACTCCTCAGCACCACCGAAGAGGGTTAATTTACTGCTCACTCATCTCCCCCCACTCTGCATCTTCTGCTGTTGACGAGGGCAGGATGAATTTGTAAATAGACACCTGTTACCTCCATTTTATAGGCAAATGTTGTGGAGCTTGCAGCCATGATTGTTAGCCATGCATGGGATATGTACTTTTAATTTTTGCATGTCCTGGGGGTGAAAAACTCCTACATTTATTTTTCACTCCTGCAAGGCCTGCCTTTCCCATGGGAAAACATTGAGTTAACATATTACAATTATTAAATGATAGCTTTCAACTGGGAGCTGGTAGTAATTTCAAGTTTGGTGTCTAAAGAATTGTAATTTAAAACTCTCTTTAATGGTAAAGTCATATTTTAAATCAATGTTCTGAAAATGCCACTTTTAGAAAGTTAACATTTTATTCTCATTACCATTTGGTGTCTTCTGCCTGTATCCTGAGTCACATGACTAGGTGTAGCTGATAGTTGGTCTTTGTGTATTGCTCCCAGACAGTGAGATAAAGTAATTATAGGTGTCGGTAGGGATGGGCAATCTCTGAGTTAATGAGGGGGAGGAGCTGTCACCTACCACACTTGCATATGACAAAGGCTCTGCCTGGGCACACTCACAAAAGAGTTTGACACTAGTCTAATCTGACCCCAGACAATTTGGGGCCAGGGCAGGAAGGAAAGAAATTTAAAACACCTTTGGGGTGGAAACCTCCGGAATCTTCTCCTACTTCACAGTGGGTACCAGCTATAAATATTGAACCCTGAAACCCAACTCTGAAGTACACCTCTAGACCTGTGGAAGACTCAGAAAGTCTGCTGTGCCGCTCTGCCAGAAGGGTTGCTTCTCTGTTGGCCTGCTGCCTGAGTGGAGAACTAGACTGGCATCTCGAACCCAGGTCCACCAGAGTGATTCCAAGGCCAGTTGGATGGCCTTCTAATCAAAAGCCTCAAAGACAGAACAAGCTCCAACCATCGTTGAACCCAGCACCTGGACTTAGTTTGCTGTAAGTCTTGTAGCCCCAAGCGGTGCCACCCTAGTCTTGGACCCTTGGAAGTATAGCAGATGTGTTGCTAGACAACATGGCTAAAAGACATTCACATTGACAAGACCAATAGCTTGGGCATTGGCGAGATCTGCTGGCGTTGCCAATGCTTGTTTGATGTTGACGAGGTCTTGCTGAACAAATGTGGAAGTGGTAGTGAGAAATAATTGAAGAGCTTTGAAGTGAAGTGAGGATATGGGGCAACAGAGAGAGCTGCCGACGGGGGAACCGGAAAACCAGGTTCAGATCTCTGGGTTGGCAAAACAATTTGTGATTCTGGTCAAATCGTTTATGCTTCCCCCTGCCTATGACAATGAATGTGTCATTGTGTAATGTAACTGGTGAGCACTTACAGCACTCCAATACCATTGGCTTGTGTTTGCCCTATGGCAAGATGGACAACGAAGCGAGCGCTCTATTATCATCGGATCATGAAAAAAAAAGCTGTTCGGATGCATTTGTTTATGTACATAAGTATGCATTTTAGTGGTAGGTGTCTATGTGTACAAGGGAGACGGTCTGAAAACACAAGTACTCCTATACACTGTATTGTGCCAGTTTTCGTTTTTGCATCGTCCTCTGATAGTATTGTGCATGTGATTGTTTTTTAGCATCGCCCTCTGTGCCCCTGATCGTATTGTGCCTGTAATTGTTTTTTAACATCGTCCTCTGTGCCCCTGATCGTATTGTGCCTGTGTTGTTTTTGGATCGTCCTCTGCTGTGCCCCTGATCGCTCCTGTGCCTCCACCGCCGACTCACACCGCTCCCTGCCCCTGCTCCCCCGCGGCCCCACCCCCCTCCCTCCAGCATCACCACTCCCCTCCCCACTCGCCACCCCGCTCCCGCCTTCCAGCTGCTCCTCCCTCGCTCCGCCCCACAACTCTCCATTTATGGCAGAGTCCGCGCGCAGCGTCCACGCCCAGCGGGCGCGCCGATTGTGCGCTGAAGGCGCACCAAAGGCAAGCCGTCTACGCCCGTGCACACCTGGCCCGTGCCCAGCGGCAGACCCCCTGGCCCCCGCAGAAGCCACCCCACCCGCCGGACGTACAGCGCCGCCACCCTCAACGCACTCAACACCGGCCGGACCCCCGGCTGCCACCGAGCCACCCCAGGACGCACCCACGGACCCTTCACCTGTCAATCCTGCAAGTTCTCCTGCATCCGGACCTGCACCGCACCCACTCCCGCCAAGCCGACCACCAACAACAACCACCTGAGGTGCATCCTGCTCAACACCCGCTCCATCCACAGACACGCCGTGGAACTATGGAACCTGCTCGCCACCACATCTCCAGACGTCACCTTCCTCACGGAAACTTGGATGAACGCGTTCTCAGCGCCTGACATCGCCATCGCCATCCCGGACGGATACAAGATCACCTGGAGGGACCGCGTCAACCAGACAGGAGGAGGCATCGCCATCGTCCACAAGAACACCATCCGCATCACGACCAACTCCGACGACACCCTCACAGCCGCCTAACATCTTCACTTCTGGACCCCAAGACCACACTCAGAGGAACCCTCATCTACAGACCCCCAGGACCCCGCACACAATTCAGCGAAGACATCGCAGACTTCATCAGCCCACACGCCCTCCCCTCCGCTGACTCCATTCTCCTAGGGGACCTCAACTTCCATCTGGAAAACAACAACGACAACGACACCACCACCCTGCTGGACAACCTCGCCAACCTCGGACTCATGCAACTGGTAAACACCCCCACCCACTACGACGGACACACGCTCGACCCAATCTTCTCCTCCAGCAAGTACATCTCCTTCAGCCACTCCACCGGACTCCACTGGACAGACCACAGCTGCATCCACTTCAGCTTCAGAAAGACCACAACTCACCACTTCCCGCAACAGGTTCCCCGCAGGAGCTGGAACAAGATCACCACGGACCAGCTCACCACATCACTGAACCAGAACCCTCTCACCAGATCTACGGACCCCAACCAAGCAGCCAACAACCTCACACAGTGGATCACCAACTGCGCTGATGACCTCGCACCCCTGAAAAACCATCCCAGCAAGCCCGGAAGCAAGAGAGCCTCCTGGTTCAGCGACAACCTCAAGAACTCCAAGAAGAACTGCCGCACCCTCGAGAAAGCCTAGCGAAAAACCCCCACCACAGACAACATGACCACCCTCAAGAACGCCACCCGCAAACACCACCAGCTGATACATACCACCAAGAAGTCAGCATACAAGGATCGACTAGACAACAACGCACACAACAGCAAGGAACTCTTCAGCATCGTCAAGGAGCTCTCCAACCCCAGCGCCGGAAACAACGACATCACCCCCTCACAAGACCTCTGCGACTCACTCGCCTCGTACTTCCACAGCAAGATTGCAGAAATACACAACAGCTTCGGCAAAAAGTCCACGCACCCAACCACAGAACCAACGCCCCCCACCACCACCCTCCGCGCCTGGACCCCGGTCCGCACCAAAGACACCATCCACACGATGAACACCATCCACTCCGGATCACCAACCGACCCATGCCCCCACCACATCTTCAACAAGGCCAACTCCGTCATCGCACCCCAACTCCGGGACATCATCAACTGCTACTTCAACACCGCCACCTTCCCGGAGAGCTGGAAGCATGCCGAACTCAGCGCCCTCCTGAAAAAACCATCAGCAGACCCCACCGACCTCAAGAACTACCGCCCCATCTCGCTCCTTCCGTTTCCCGCCAAAGTCATCGAGAAGACCATCCACTGACAGCTTGCCACCTTCTTCGAGACGAACGGATCCCTCAACCACTCACAGTCCCGCTTCCGAGCCAACCACAGCACCGAGACCGCCCTCATCGCTGCCACGGACGACATTCGAACCCTGCTCGACAACGGGGAAACAGCGACCCTCATCGTCCTGGACCTCTCCGCAGCGTTCGATACTGTCTGCCAACGCACCCTAGTACAACGCCTCAGCAACGTCGGTATCCAAGAGAAGGCACTGGAGTGGATCATCTCGTTCCTCGCCGGAAGAACCCAGAGAGTCCGCCTCCCCCCGTTCAGATCCGAGGCCACCGAAGTCATCAGCGGCGTACCGCAAGGATCATCACTCAGACCCACCCTCTTCAACGTCTACATGAGCCCCCTACCAGCCATCGCACGCCAACACAACTTCAGCATTATCTCCTACGCCGACGGCACTCAGCTGATCCTCTCCCTCACCAACGACCCTGCCACCGCCAGAACCAACCTACACGAAGGGATGAAAGATGTAGCCGAGTGGATAAAGAACAGCCGCCTGAAACTGAACTCAGACAAGACGGAAGTCCTCATCCTTGGATCATCACCCTCCGCCTGGGACGACTCCTGGTGCCCCCCGGCCCTAGGCAGCGCACACAAACCTACGGACCATGCACGCAACCTGGGCTTCATCCTTGACTCCTCTCTCTCGATGACCAGACAAGTCAATGCCGTCTCATCATCGTGTTTCAACATCCTACGAATGCTCCGGAAGATCTTCCGATGGATCCCCACCGAAACCAGGAAGACGGTCAACCAAGCACTCGTCACCAGCCGACTGGACTACGGAAACACCCTCTGCACCGGAACCACAGCCAAGCTGCAGAAAAGACTCCAACGCATCCAGAACGCCTCCGCACGACTCATCCTAGACATCCCCCGACACAGCCACATCTCCGGACACCTGAGAGACCTGCACTGGCTCTCCGTCAGCAAGAGAATCTTGTTCCGCCTCCTCACCCACGCACACAAGGCCCTCCACGACCTGGGACCCAGGTACCTGAACAACCGCCTGACCTTCTACACTCCCAACCGCCAACTGCGATCGACCAACCAAGCCCTCGCCACGGTTCCACGCATTCGAAGAGCCACCATGGGAGGAAGATTCTTCTCCTACCTGGCAGCCAAGACTTGGAACTCCCTTCCCATCCACCTCTGCCGCACCCAAGACCACCTCTCCTTCAGGAAACAACTCAAGACCTGGCTTTTCGAGCAGTAGAGGACCCCTCCCCCCCCAAGCACCTTGAGACCCTCTGGGTGAATTTCTTGATTGATTGATTGATTGATTGATTAAAAACAAAGAAAAAAATAGCTCCGCAAACCGTGAGCAGTGTAAGGAGACATGTACTTGGTCCATGAGCTGTGGGAGGGCCAAACAAATGGCATCAAAGAAAATGAGAGCAACGCTGAAGTTTACCAATGGTAGGAGATGTGCAGCCTGTAAGCTTACAGATAGAACACAACACATCTCTTCGAGACATTGCATGCGCTGTGTAGCTGAGACGTAAAAACTGACAGAATGAAATGGCAGAGGTTTCAAGTTATCCATTTTTATGTGTGAGTAGCTCATCTCATCCAGGATTTTTCATTGCATGCTGGGATTGTTCTAATTCATTATAAACCTAGGACTACAAGTTCAAAAATTCTAACTAAAACTAGTTGAGCTACTTATACATGGAGATGGGAAACTTGAAAACTTTGGAAATTCTTATTTGTAGCGTTCAGTAATTGAACCGGTCACCTCCATGTCACAGCCCTTTGATAAACAAGGAGATGGTGGGATGAAATCACCCAAGGGGTAATATTATTGTGGGTGATAAAATGTTGTAAGACTGTGGTGGCAGGCAAAAGGGCAGTATCCACGATAAATCTGCTATTGAGGTTTTTTCATCTCTTTCAGTGCTGCTTGTGTTTAATACTGAGAAAATTTAGGGAGAGTCGCGTAGCCTCCTACTATGGGCAGTAGGAGAATGAGGTGTCACACTGAGCACCTTACAATGCAGATATAAAGAGGGAGGTCAACAGGTTCCAGATATGGGATAATACTGTTTATTTTAGCAGTTCAGTTGCAAAACACTGGCTGGTTTGTGCATGACCAATTTTTTAATCTGACCTACTAAATGTTGAATCAAATGGCTGGCATTGAGCTGGTGGTTATCCTGTTCCAGAGGCTCAGAGTTGTGTTCAGACCTGTGCAGCAATGCAAAAATTGCTTCGCACAAATGGTGCACACTCTCAAAGGATCATAGTTTACAGATCAGGTTTTATGTGAGTGTAACAAACTGTGGGGGCAAGTGTCCCAACTCGTGTCTCATGCGCACAGGCACCAGCTTTACATTCATAGCCTTACTTTCAAGAGATTCAAGAAAGTCTCACTGGACAGCAGCCAGCACCTCACAACTCCTGGAGCAGTAAATAGGACAAGAAAGGAGTCTGATGAAGTACATACTCCTTTGCTGGACAGTCAAGCTGCCCACGAACACTGAACGTTAAAGCTAATACACTTATGGAACCTATAGTGCACTAATGCAGGCTTTGCAGATTTAAGGTAGTTCTTAATAAGGTTAAAGGTCCTGCTCCACATAGCCCGGAAATAGAGGTGGACTAATTAAGTAAGAAACCAGGAGCAGGAAGGGAGGTGACAGAGAGCTCTCCTATGAATGTAAAGCTGGTGCCTGGGCGCATGAGATACAAGTTGGGACACTTGCCCCCACAGTTTGTTACGCTCACATAAAACCTAATCTGTAAACTGTGACCCTTTGAGAGTGTTCACCATTCGTGCGAAGCATTTTTTGCATTGCTGCACAGAGTTGTGAGGTGCTGGCTGCTGTCCAGTGAGACTTTCTTGACAGGTGTACCCATCCCCCTAAAACCTGCTAGATTCAAGTTTTAATCACATCCCACAGATGCAATACACACAAAGTTTTACGATGTATTGTTTTTGTTCTTCATAATGGCTATTTCAATGATTTTGTTACCCAATAGTTTTTAAAAAGGATTCATCATTATAAATTCTCACTGGTGTCAATTTTTATTAAATTTTCATTTTCCCCTTTGTCAAGGTAAAATAGTAGGTAGTATTTTATTTTTCTATATTTTTTCTTTGGGTAATTCCCTTTATTTAAAAAGTTAAATTTTTACTATTAGTCTTTTATATGAAAGGTTTAACTTTCTCTTGATCGCTGATGTGAACACTTTTTACTATTTATAGTTGCTGGTGATATTTTTCATTATTCTTGATTTCCATTCATATGGAAGGGACATCTTTTTAATAATGAATGTTATTTGGAATTATTTGTCTTTGCACAGGTGCATGACAAGGGAACAGACTAAGAGGAAAGAGTATTATTGGAAGTGCAGGGACTGTCACAGGTCGGGAGGAGAAAAACATACCCGAGTCATATTGCTAAGAAGAACAGGTGTGCCTAAGGAGAAGAGCACCACAAAGACTTCCTGTAATCAAGCGTTCTGTAAATAAAATAGATTGTTGAGAGGGGCGACAGATGGTTGAAGAACCCGCATGAAGGAGAGAGAGAGCCATGGTCGCAAGAAATCACCACATCTAGAAAAGAGAGGCAGAGATGGGCCCAATGTACAGGGCAGTAGAACAGAAATAAGGCACTATAGTCTAACAAACGCACCTCTGGCCGTTTACACTCAGCATCTCATGACTATGCCGGAAGATAAATACAGCATGCATCACCCTTTCCTCTACGTGGTAGTCGTCAACTCATGGCATCACTCATATGTGAGAGTGACAGCCAGTCCCACACCAGGGTAATAGAAGCGGGTAAGGCACTCTGGCCAGTGGTGGAAAAGTGACCTCTCTTGCAGTTAGTTGGCACAAAAATTGACGTCCTTGTAATGAGTTTGCAGAAGAAAACACAACAGCCCCCAAAGTCAGTGATCAGTGGTGACTGCCCCAGAAGTGAGTTCTGAGCATGCCCTTAGTGTGCTCACAAAGGATAAAGTGTATGATGCCCCCACCGCCACTCGCTCTGAAGAAAAGTGAAAGTCTCAGCAGGAGCTCAAACAAGCTGTCCCTGTGGAGCCGACGGAGGACAGAAAGTGGAAGCGCAGGATGCGCGTGTGAGCACGCAGTGGGAGCGTGTGAAGCAGAGGAGATGCCATGCGCGTGCACATCGGATGTCCGTGCGCGCACATGGTTTCTCTCTTTTTGCTAGCAAAAGCCACAACAAAAGAGTATCGCCAAGGCGATGCAGCGCATGCGCTGCATTCGCTAGGCGAGACCTAAAAAGACATTGTGCCAGGACACTATATGAAACCTTTTTCTGTAGTTTGCTGGCTGAAGAAAACTGTATCTGCTTGCCAGTCATGCGCTCGAGCTGCCAAACATCACCACCCGAAGAGTCCTTTCTGACACAGCAATCAAGCCCTACTGAGAATACTGTTGTTTACAATTAGTGTACCGGAGCTTAGGATACTCTGTCATTCCAATCAAAATAGCAATTTATGCCTTGTGGACATTTAGTTTGCTAAGGGTAGTCAAGCAAACAGTCTTAAAGTTTAAATGAAACTTGTCAAGTGTTTTATCGCTTGTGGCCCAATGTATTCGAGCTATGTAAACTGCTAAATAAATATCTTGTTGCCTACTGGTTGTCCAGTAAGAATCTATTTGTGAATCTATGAAGAGCAGGATTATATTAGCCAATTAGGCCATGCCATTGGTTACAGAGGGCAGCCTCTATTGGAGGCTTCTTAGATATTGTTCTAAGGCCAAGCCGTTTTAGAGCTCCACTCCTTTTTCATCCCATTTAAAGCCTTGCATATCAACAACGCTTCTTTTCCTTTGTGCCTGTATAACAGTGTTTACGTATTTACTATGTATATACTGAGTATAAATATTATGCCTGAACTCCTTTGTTCTTTATTATTTTAGTTTTGATACTGGTTACCTCTGCGACATTCATGTGCACTTTGTTACAATAATTGACTCGTTGAAAAATTCTCTAATGCCTTTGGTCCTGTACAAGACAAGGGTAACCATAAAAGGCCGTATATCCGCTTTTACTCAGGTAGTTGGAGGTTTCTGGAGGCGGGAGCCAAGGAGTGACAAGTTACTCTATCTAGTCCAAAATTGTTAAGGCGTCAAACCTTCAGTGTCAAGAAATCCGGCATGCATTCCAGTCCTCTCTCTTAATTCAAAAAAGGCAATGGGAGGAAAACATAATTGACATAATTGACTAATGTCTATCAAATTCGCCTATCTTAACTTATCTATCCTAATTGTCTTACCAAAAAAAGTGGCACGAAAGAAATAAATGCATTTTTGAAAAACAATTTAGAGAAATAACGATTGCGCAACGTTTCATTTTTCAGTTAAACAATGATGCAACCAAGTGCCCACTCTGTTGTTGCCGTACTGCTGCCGCATTTTGTGCGTGACCCCATGACCCGTGACGTGCTGTGGATTGAACGGACCGACGAGGCAAGGCGAGAGCGAGCGAGCCTGAGCCTGGAGCCGCCACGTTTATTCATGAAAGAAAATCGGCGGGTGTATTTATTCCTCATCTGTCGCAGCCAGTAACTCTCTCTCCCTAAAGAAGTTAAACTTCGTGCTATTCAAGCGCAGTGGGAGCCCCCGCCTGAGCTCCTGCCCAGAGAGGTTCGGCGGGCATGAAGTAAGGTGGGAGGGGCGAGGAGAGTGTGTGGCTCAAGTGCTGCAGAGAAAAAGTAAGTTCAGCGAGACAGAGCCAGTAAGAGGAAGAGGCTCTCTTGGGCCCAATATAATCCATTCAACTCCAGATTTAACTCCAGATAAAATCTATGCCTGCACCAACTTCACAGTAGCTATCTGATGAGGGTGCTTAAGGAGAAACTCTGCTCACCATTGTTGTTTGCTGTACTGAAAATTAGGGTCAAGCAGGGCACAAGTACAAGCTAAAGGCACAACAGAGGTAAGTGACAAAAAAGTTTTTATTTGTTAACAGTATCATGTACCATCCCCGCCCCGCGTCCTGAGGACTGTGTTTAATAAACCGGGGTCTGGCTTTGGGGAAAATACAGCGTGGATTATTAATATCGTAGGAAAAGTATAATCTGAAGTGTTTAAATGGCCCCTCGGAGAAATAAAAGCGCATTGGGACCAGTACAGAAATAAAAGACTTCTACAGGAGACCAAAAAATATCTGGGGAGAATTTGAATTGCCCTGGGGTAGGGCCAAAATCTAAAAGTGTTCTAAGGAAAAAAGGGAATGCCATTAAAGAACCACAACAAGGAGGAAGTAAGGGAGGTATAGCATCAAACTCCCTTAAAGACTTTGTGGGAAAGCACTTTAAAAGGGTATTTTCCCTTGCTAAATCCCCGGCTACTGAAGAAGGGGATGACTCATGGAAAGGGGGCTCCTCCTTAATCTTTGTGAATGCACGGTAGACTCTGTAAACCAGGCCAATCAATTGGTACAGTCGTTGATAGGCCAAAAGGGAGCAATAATGTTACCTCGACTTTCCTCATCTCCGTGACTGCTATTACAGATGTCTGATGATGCAGAAAGCTCAGATTTAAGGCAAAATGAAGAAGTAGCCCAAACACCAGATGGAAGCTTAAATGGAATAAAAAGTCCGGCTTTACACGGAGCCAAGGGACCAGCATATGTGGGTAATATTGGCAATACTAATGGTGAAAATCAATCCTTGGATATGAATATGGAATCTTCGGAATCTCCCGTTTTCTCTGTGATGGAGCTAATGTTAATGCTGCAAAAATCACTCCAAGGCTTGTTGGAAGTAACTATGTTAAACCATGACATTTTAAAAGCACAGAAAATGCATCTCTTCAAAATTGAGGGAGAATTACATTGCATTAGGGGGCAAATTCCTTTACCGTTAAGACCTGTCTCTGACTCTGTATCTATAGGCCCGGTGAAGGAGGGAGATGAGAATGTTGGAAATGTTGACCCCCAATGGTTAACCATGACGCTGAATTACCAGCTACTAATCATGAAGTTTATATCTCAAGGTGGCCGATGCTGGTAAAAAGAAGGGGTGATTATAAAAGCTATGGTTTGTCAAAACAGGTGGGATTGGTAGGAAGTAATGTACAAAGAAATGGTAAATCAAAAGCAATGAAAAAGAGAAGGGAGCAAAGGAACGAATAGGAGTACTTGAACAAGTACCTAAGTTTGAACCCCCTAAAGCAGAGTGAGAATCAAGAATAACAAGAATAAGTGCAGAGAAATCAACAAGGTTGCTAGTAAAAAAGGAGACTTGTGATAGGAAGCAAAACCACGAGGATAAGGAGCTAAAAAATGTCAACTATATGCCTCCCAAGGTAGCAAGAACACCTGGTCTAATGGTTTCCGCTAAAGATAAGTTGTACCGGGGTATTACCTCAGAGGAAGGGGCTAGAACTAATACTCAATTGCAATTGAAGGGACCTAGACTGGAAGGAGAGGAAGATAAAGGGAATTAGTGGCTTTACTTTGAACAAGTGAAAATTGGAAGGGGTGGGGGAAAAATGAAGAGGAGTTCTTATTTAAATAGATCTCACTTACTTAACTCATTTGCCACTGCCCAAACCTAAAAGGAATAGGATCTAAAGATCTTCGGCAGGTGGGATTTCAAACATCCTGTGATGGTAAGGAGTTTACTAGGGTACAGCTCTACTCTGACCTGGCAATAATAAAGGCAGAGAAGGAGATACGTAAAGAAGGGATCAGACTCGTGCCCAAAGAAGAGGTTGCGTTAGAATATAGAGTTCTGCAACAGAAAACCTTCCTACATTTCCATGCCAGCCTAGGAAAGAGCCAATTGAAGCTACCAGGAAGGGAAGTGGACCAAGGGTTGGAAAACTTTAATATAGTAATAAATAACTCAGACCTGACGAACGCCTAGAAGAACTGGTGTTACAGCATAAGCCCTGCAGGCCCTTCTCAGGGTTATATGTAGGGAACCAAACTTAACGGGGAACTGAGTGATGTGGAATAGGTAGCGGGGCAGCCACATGGCATAAAATTGGTCTCTTGGAATATAAATGGTCTCGGAACACAGTTAAAGCATGAATTTTTAATTGAGCTCGCGGAAAACAACGAGATTATCTGTATACAAGAGACCTGGCTTAGTGGCGAGCCCCCTGTAGTTGAAGGGTTCCGACAAATCCACCGTCCAGCGATAAAATCTAGATCTGGTCGCGCTGCCAGCACTCGACACTACCCCAAACTGACTCAGCAACTAGCATAATGAATGAATCAATCATGTAATTAAAAAACATCCTTAAAATCTTTCTAGGCTTCTCTGTTCGGCCACGCTATTCATTTAAACGGACCTCCAAAAGACCCCCTCTGAAATTCTACATTGAGCAGCCTTGGTATGTAGCGCACACCGTCATTATAGCTACTTCATGGTAATAAGGAGCCCACACACTAGACTAAGCAAAACATTGCTTTTGTATCCTACAGATACAAGACACATACAGCCCGGATGACAGACCAGTGACTCCAGTCTGGTCTAGAAATGCGTCGGCAGTGTTGTTTGGGAGATACAAAGTATCATTGTTGTACAAAAGCTAGGACCGGCTGGTCCAGCATTAAAATATATATAAGTCATTTAGGGCCAGATGTAGCAAAATCAGAAATACCGACTCTTAATTACCGAATTTTACCGATTCGGTAATTAAGAGTAGGTATTTCTAATGTAGGTACCAATTCGGGTAAATTTTACCGAATCGGTAAAAATCGGTATTTACCGATTCGGTAAATACCGAATCGGTATTTGCTATTGAATCCTATGGGCCTTGAGGCCCATAGGATTCAATAGCAAATACCGATTCGGTATTTACGGTATCGCTAAATACCGAATTTTGCAAGGGTGCAGGGGGTGTCACTTTGACACCCTCTAGCACCCCTGTTTTAGGCTTGTGTGCTATGTGGCACACATACATGCCCTAAGGGCATGTATGTGTGCCAACATGGCACAGGTGTACATGCACAGATGTGCATGTACACCTGAATCGGTATTTTACCATGCAATTGTATTGCATGGTAAAATACCAATTTTCAAAGCCCTGTGTCAATGTTAAAATTGGCACCTACTTACCAAACATGCATTTTCGGTAATTTTACCGACCGGTATATTTACCGATTCGGTAAAATATACAGAATCGGTAATTTTACCGAAAATGCATGTTTTTTATCCCCCTACATCTCCATGGCTATTTACCGGTCGGTAACGGCCGAATTCGGCCGTTACCGGCCGATAAATGGCCAAAATCTCCCACCTACATCTGGCCCCAAAATACTTATATTCTATCCTCCCAACCCCTCGTTTCTCTCATTCAGTGTTTGCAATTTTTTTGTTGTTTGTGATAAAAATGTTTGTATTATTTTTTCAATAATTGTTTTATTTAATGTCTGATGTGAGAATACTTTCTAATGTGTGACATAATGGTTTCTAAATGTGTAAATAGTCTTTGCCTTTAATGTTTGTTAAAGTTTGTTTAGCCTTTTAAATATTTGCAATCAATGTCTTTTTCTGTCAGCAATTCTTTGAAAATATAAAAAATACAAAATGATTGACACAAAATAATGGTGTCTAGGGAAGCGACA
This sequence comes from Lissotriton vulgaris, assembly GCF_964263255.1. Lineage (NCBI taxonomy): Eukaryota > Metazoa > Chordata > Amphibia > Caudata > Salamandridae > Lissotriton > Lissotriton vulgaris. The sequence continues at coordinate 553,299,458 of NC_141693.1, read as the reverse complement.
ATAAATTGGTTTCTTACCCTGTATCAAAAAAACGTATTGAGTCACTGTGGTTTGGGTACTTTGTGTTGCTCACTATTGATATTAGGTCTAGCCCTCACCACATAAAGGACCTAACCCCTTTTGTTCCCAACTGTCAATAATAAAGGCAGAGAAGGAGATACGTAAAGAAGGGATCAGACTCGCGCCCAAAGAAGAGGTTGCGTTAGAATATAGAGTTCTGCAACAGAAAACCTTCCTACGTTTCCATGCCGGCCTAGGAAAGAGCCAAGTGAAGCTACCAGGAAGGGAAGTGGACCAAGGGTTGGAAAACTTTAATATAGTAATAAATAACTCAGACCTGACGAACGCCTGGAAGAACTGGTGTTATAGCATAAGCCCTGCAGGCCCTTCTCAGGGTTATATGGAGGGAACCAAACTTATCGGGGAACTGAGTTATGTGGAATAGGTAGCGGGGCAGCCACATGACATAAAATTGGTCTCTTGGAATATAAATGGTCTGGGAAAAACAGTTAAAGCATGATTTTTTAATAGAGCTCACGGAAAACAACGAGATTATCTGTATACAAGAGACCTGGCTTAGTGGCGAGCCCCCTGTAGTTGAAGGGTTCCGACAAATCCACCGTCCAGCAATAAAATCTAGATCTGGTCGTGCTGCAGGTGGCTTATTGAGTTTACTATCTACAAAAATAGTGAGTAGGTTATCCCAGGTACTTGTTACGTGTAAGTGTCTTGTGGGCTGTAGGATATCTACAACATTTGCTGATAAAAAATATGAAAATATGTTGATCCTAAATGTTTATATGCAATGGGGCTCACAGGAAGAATATGGGGTCGAATTGGGACATTTTAAGAATGATTTTATTTTATTTTGCGATAAGTATGGGACTGATTGAATTTTGTTGGTGGGAGATTTTGACCACAAATTAAACCCCAAATGGTTAGATCTTTGGTACACAGAAATTTTGGATTCATATAACATAAAAGAGCAGAGTTTTCTGAAAATATAATACCGACTGATGCTGCTAAGCTGGGACATTTTCTAGCATCAAAAAGACTTTTTTGCTTGAACCGCAGGCTAGCTCAAGACCATCCGGCGAAGAAAACCTTCAAATATGGGACTCAAAATTGCCCTATTGATTATGTTTTCATGCTGGCATGGAACTTTGAACTAGTAACAGATTTTAGGATTAGCCCATCCGAATGTAATGACCATAATTTAATAAAATTAGAGTTGATAATATCCCCACAGGCTGACTGCGACAGTCATTCCACAAGAGATGGATTATGCGAAGCGGATAACTACCCGGTTATAGGATATATTTATAGAAAGGTTAACTAGAATGCAACGTAACGTTAAGTTAGGATGTGTGAGCGGCCACAATTTATCATGGTATGTTGGTAAATTAGATCAAGTAGTCAAATCTATAAGTATATAATTAAGAATGTATAGAAGGGCACCCAAGGATAAAGAAAAGATGCAGTCCAAACAGGGAAATTGGTTTAATATTGATTGTCTAAATAAGAAAAGAGAACTAAGGAGAGAAGAGTGTAGCCTACGTAAACATTTTGACCCGGCAGGGCCGAAAATCGCGCCAAAATAAAGAGAGAATATATCTCACTACTTCGTAATGCTAAAAGGATTTAGAAAGAAACATGCTAGGGAAAATTATTGGAGGCAATAGAATCTAAGAATACCCATCAGTTCTGGATGCTAATTAAATCAGCTACAGAACCTTCTATTGCCCAAATGAATTGTGTAGTGGAAGAGGGGGCTTGAGTAGACTACCTACAGGAACTATTTTCCCCAAGGAGGGAAATTGGAGAGGAGAGATCCAGGGGCTGGAGAGGCCTAGTGGAGAATCTAAAATTAGATTGCTCTACAGTTAATGTGCTTAGTACAATAAGCACTTTGAACTTAACAAGAGCAGCAGGCCCAGACAACCTACCAGCCCTAATAATAAACTCAAATCAGACCTGGTGGGTAGAATTCTTCTCTAAGATGTTTCTAGTAATCTTAGAAAAAGGAAAGATTCCCATAAATTGGAAGGGTGCAATAATTAGGCCGATTCATAAGAAAGGGGATGTACATGCCCCAAAGAATTACAGACTTATTAACCTGTTAGATATAGGAGAAAAGATCTTTGCGAATATAATATTAAGTCAATTAAAAGATTGGGTGGAGCAGCAATCTATTGTGCCAGTCGAACAAGGAGGGTTTAAAGAAGGTCACTCCACTATAGATCATCGCTTTGCCCTGTGGGCATTGGCCAGGAAATCGATAGAGCAAAATGGTAAACTGTTCTGCTGCTTTGTCGATTTCCGGGCGGCTTTTGATTCTGTGGACTGTAATAGCCTCTGGGAAGTCCTGGAAAAATATAAAATTCCGGAGGGCATTTTGAATATTTTATAAGAGTTACACAGTAGCAACTGGGCCCAAGTAATAAGAATACAAAGGGGTCACTAACTCACGAAATACCGATAAAGAATGGCCTTAGACAGGGGTGCGTTTTGGCACCCCAGCTCTTTCTAGCAGATCTTCCTGCAGTGCTAGAAATAGAAAGAAGTGCGAGTCCGCGTATGAATAGAAATAAAGTGCCTTGTCTTTTATACGCTGATGATCTGGTGATCCTTGACCAAACGAAAATGGGACTCCAAAAAAAATTTAATGTGCTTGAAAATTACTGTGATAAAAGGTTTTTAATTGTTAATATGGAAAAAACAAAGGTGTTAAAATTTGGGAAGAGTTTGCAAAATAAAATTTTTAATTGGTTTCTACACAAGATAAATTAGAAATAGTAAATGAATATAAATATCTAGGCCTTTGGTTTGATAGTGCATCGAAGTTGGGTACCCATTTGGCGGCACAAGCTGCAAAAGCCTTCTCGTCAGTTTATGGCCTGAAAATATTTAACAAAGAATATGGCGATAAGTCACAGAGATCCATGTTAAATGCATTTTAAGCTATGATCCCCCCGCAAGTTCTGTATGGTCCAGAAGTGTTGTATTTGAGTGGAAAGAGAGGGTGGGATTGTGAAGGAAAGATTTTTAAAATGCTGCTGTCTTTACCAAATAGTACCATGATCCAAGCTATGAGGATAGAGGCAGGGCTAACATCCTGGAATATAAAGACCCAAATGTCTTTATTAGGATTTTGGAAATGCCAGGATCTAGGCGGCGTACAAAAGGTCTCAACATGGTGCAGAGAGGAAATCCAAACTAGTAGTCTTGGTTGGGCACGGGATGTCAGGAAAACCCTCTAGACTGTAGCGGGGCACCTAGAGTTGAGCCTTTTGCACCCATCCCTGGACATAGTATTTACAAAGAAAATGCTTAGGGATCAAGGGCTCCAATACTCTAGATCACAGGATCTTGATTATTTGAGGGTGAAAAAATCGGTAAACTGAGTAAGGAGTGCATGGGAAAAGGAGGCCCGGTTTCTATATTTGGATTTTTTACAGAATAAATGGCTAAGACATGAAATCCTACGGGCCCGTGTGGGTATTAACCCTTGGAAGATGGAAGGGAAAATAAATGCAACACTGTTCCAAGCGGACGGTATTTGTACATGTGGCCTAGGAGTAAGAAATGACATTCTGCATATATTGCTTGATTGCACATTGATTTTAGCAATACGGAAAGTATTTTTATGTCCAATATTTTTAAAATATAAGGTGCACTCATGTGCTCAAGCGGCTAATCTCCTGGCCGATATGTCCTCCCTAGAAATTACAATTGCTTTGGGGAAGTTCTTGCAAGCGACACAGGACTTTGTAAAGGAGAAACTAAAAGAAGGAAGCTGATTTTAAAACGTTTTTGAAGTACTGTTAACATTGAGAATTTTACAGGTTTATAATTTTGTAAATTGAGTTAAAATGGATTGTGTTTTACGTATGTTATCGCTATGTGGATTCCAAAGTTTGTCTATGGTTTTAACCCCTTGCATGCTCATGACGGAACCATTCCGTCACGAGCCACGGTGGTGCTGTGCTGGTGACGGAAAGGTTCCGTCACGGCCCGGCCGCCGTGCCTCTGAGGTGCTGATTTTGCACCTGCGCAGAGCATTCTATTAGGCGGGCGGGGCTGTGACGGAACCATTCCGTCACAAGCACAGCGCCACCGCGGCTCGTGACGGAGTGGTTCCGTCACGAGCATGGCGGCGCTGCGCGGCCCCCCCTTCCCCCTAGCACTGCGGCGGAATTACTGCCGCAGCCAAGGGGTTAAAGACTATGGTCTAAATAAACATTGTTTTCTCTCTCTCTCAATGATGCAACCACAAACCTTTCCTACAGGCAGTATGCAGGTGAGAGGATGCATCAATTGCCAGAAAAACTAGCAAAACCTGTTTTGGTAGGTTATGGCTGGTTTAAAAAACCAAATCGTATGTAGGGGAATACTCGGCAACCATCATGACTTCAAAACCACAAGCACAGAGACATTATGGTCAAACAATCACAGGATTAAGGATACCTACAGCTGGACTATTTTCTACCACAGCCTAGAGCTTTAAACTAAGAGATGCTGTCATCAATCTGTGAAAAACAATTAAAATCAAAGAGCTTCTGAAGCAACCTAAAGTGAAACTGTCCGAAAGTGAGTAACTCCAATGAGTGAGACTTCCAGTGCTGTGGCTCTGAACAGCTTTGATAGGCTGTCCCATATTTACTCTCATTTCTGTTTTTCACTACATTTCCCTCTGAATAACTAAGTATTTTCGGTTGCTGTTCAGGGTAATTAACCATGGCTTTCTAATCATCTGCTCATGCACTACTCTCCATTGTGGTTTCAGGGTGTGTTTTATATGATTTGTCTGCATGCCTTAGGTCATCTGAACATTATGGTCCCTAACCCCACTTTAAAAATATTTGTTGACATAAATCCCATCTCATAACCACAGGTAACATGTTCCTCTTAGCCTTCCCTTGGTCTTCACTGCACCCATGTAGCGCTTTACCTGGAAAACGAAGTTCTCATCAAACTGTGGGTTGAGGGTTTTGCGCCGGACCTTAGACTGCAGGTACCGCCGTTCATCGGGCAGCAGGTAGAGTTTCACCAGGGGGCTGCAGGTGTCCGAGGGAGGGTGCAAGTTCCTCGCCTTGATTAAGGATACCAGCAACCTTTCAGCTTCCTGCTCATACTCCAGGGCGAACCACAGCCGGCCTACATTGCCCTCTGGAAAGTCCCCCTCGTTGCTGTCTTCGGTAAATTTGTACAAATCCGGGTTGACGGCGCCCAAGACAAAAGAGCCTAAGAGAGAACGTTTCAAGGGAGCAAAAGTGAGTGTTAGTAGTAACCTCAATTCACTGTTCAAGGAATACTAAACCATTTGCAAGTACATGAAACATGTAGACTTTTTAAAACTAGTTTTGGATAAGGTTTTCAACCCTCTGCTAGTCCAGGAGAAAGCCAGTTCTACATAGGAAACACAACCTTTAATGGGATATTTGTTAATCGTCCAATAACAAAGATGGTTCTTTGAAGAAATCATCATACACCTGCGGGCTACGAATGCAAAATGTCTGTTATTATTGCTTACCAAATAAAAGGTTGTATGGAGGTCGAAAGGTCTGGTTTGGACTGGCCTCATTAGAGGAGAGATCACCTACCAAAGAATTATGAAGGAGCCTAGTGCATGCCCCAAATCATCATAACACAGACAATATCAATAAAAAAATGAAAAGCAAATACAAATATCTGGGAAGGGTCAAGCAGAAAGAGATGAGAGCAGACCTTCACCTGCTCCGCTCGCTACAATCAGTGCCGCCTCCTCCTGGACTGCTGCTAAGGCTGTTCCTGCCCAATGCGGGTCAGTCCTAGGCAGCTTGCCAGTCAGTGAGCTCTGATCATTCTTTTTCCCCGCATTTCTTCAGTTTTGGGTTCTCGCAGACCTTTGCACTACAGTGCTGTTTTGCCTCTCATTTTTCCCACCACCTGCTTCCCACCACCAGCCTCCCCAGTACCACTCCCAGGCCCTACTTTGTGGAAGCCGCAGCATGGCAAAATTGAGCAGGCCCTCAATAGCACCCCCTTGCTATAGTCAGTGCCGTCTTCTCCTGCACCGCTGCTAAGGCTGTTCCTGCCCAGTGCAGGCCAGTCCTAGGCAGCCTGCCAGTCAGTGAGCTCTGATAATTCTTTTTTCCAGCATTTCTTCAGTTTTTGGGCTCCCGCAGCCCTTGGCACAACAACATTGTTTTGTCTCCTGCTTTTCCCGCCACCCACTTCCCGGCACCTGCTTCCTGCTGCCAGCCTCCCCAGCACCCCTCCCACGGGCAACTTAATGGAGGCTGCAGCACGACCGCATTGGCGAAGTTCTGAAGGCATGCCAAAGGAAGCCTGTCTGCTCCTGCACCCTGGCCCTCCGGACACCCACAGATACTCCACAACAAATCTCCGAGCCTTGGACCCTGTACATCACAACTGATGCCTCGCATCTCCTTGCTCCACAGCAGGACCGTTCACCTGCCACCAATGCCAGTTCACCTGCAACCTAGGACCGTCCGCCATAGCAGAAACCTGCACCACCGCCAACTTGCCGGACAACACCTCCCCAGAACCTCTCGATGCCTCCTGATCAGCGTCAGATTGCTCTGAAAACACTCCATTATAGTCTGGGACACATCTCCACCCTCGCCCCTGACAAGATCTTCATCACAGAGATATGGCTCAACACGCTTCGGCCCCCTACATTGTCACTGTGCACCCAACAGCTACAAGATAAAACTTTGGTACTGCACCAACTAACACAGAGGTGGCATTGCCATCATCCAAAAGAACCAAACCGCTGCACCACCAGCGAAGACAAAACCACACCGATCATGGAACTCCTGAATTTCCAACTCCACACTGACAACAAAACTATCATCAAAGGCGCCCTTGCCTACAGACCCCTAGGACCACAAACCGGCCTCTGTAACACCCTCACAGACTTCATAGCCCAACTCGCCATTGAAGCCAAACACAACATCTTCCTCTGAGATCTCAACTTTCACCTGGACAACCCCACAGACACGAACTCTACCAACCTCCTGGAATGAATGGACAACATCAGGCTCACCCAGCTGGTCACATACTCCACATACAGAGCAGGAACACACTTGACCCTATTTTCATGTCCAGCAAAAGAGTCAAATACCACCATATCATGGAATCATCCTGGACCAATCACTCCATTGTCAATTTTAACATCACAGGACCACCTCGCAGCACCCCTAACTCTCCCAGCACCTCCTTCCACAGCTGGTGTAAAGTGATGGACGGCCTCAACACCACCCAGCCCAATGGTGCAACCATCCTAAAACAGGCAGTCGAGAACTTTAACACCTCGATCACCAATGCCACTGACTGGGTCGCCCCAATCAAGCCAGCCAAAACTCGTAGATCCACCCAACAAGCCAGCTGGTACATGCCCTAACTCAGAGCAATAAACCACAGTTGCAAACAACTAGACACAAGATGGCGCACCTGCAGAGATACCAAGAAAGTTGGTAGCGGGTCCGCCCCCATCCAGGTGCACAGCCTTAATTCACTTGCATAATAAAATGCCACAAACTTCACCATGTTTTTCAGTTGTTTTATTTTGCAAACGTAATCCAATATTAATCATTTCTTCAAGTTTTTCCATGTCACAAAAGAGACACTTAAACTTTCACTATATTCTTAATGGGGCAGGAATGCCCATCCAGGCCTTCTCCTGCGCAATGACAGTGTGCATAAGTTCATCCACAAACGTCATACTTATACACCCAATGCATTTCGAGCCACAACTCTTGCTCTTCCTCAGGGGTTAAATTCTATAAATGCAAAACACATCTGTTAGACTCTATGCATGACCCAATGCCATTCATTAATGATTACACATAAGTTGTTGCTAACTCCCCATATCAACGTTTTCCTGCTAGAAATGCAACCTCTTGTTGCCATTTTAAATGAGTACCCCTGCTTTCTACCCGTCTCCCCTTATTCTCTTTGACAGGTACAAATTCGACATTGTCCTGCCCCACCTCACTAACAAACCCACAATGTTTAGTGAAAAGCAACATATTATTCCCCATTGAATTATCCTGCTCCTAAAACCATACCTTTCAATCAAAAAGTGCAACCTTCTTCCCGCCGTCTTCACTGCTCTGCTGGAATCGTCCTGATGCTCAACCCTCTAACTTTTGACCTTTTTCCACTTGGTTGTTTCCTCCCCTCCCATTCACCTGTTCCACGTTAGCCCTCTCGCATTACGTAACCCAATCGCTGCTCTTGTTCCTGTCCCGGTCTCTGCCTCCAAATCCCACAATGCACTTCACGTATCACCCTGCTACTCATAGTATGAGTCAACAGTTGCTCTCCTGAGTCCATCCCCCATCACCCTGCAGAGATGACATAGAGCAAGTCACCTTCAAGTCAGCCCTCACAAATACCACCACCAACTCAAAGAAGCGAAAAAGGAGGCCCTTACAGAGCGGATCAAGTCTAGCGCCAACTACACCAAGGAATTCTTTATCATCGTCAGAGAGTTCTGCTTCTCAGCAGCCACTGAGAACTCAATCCCTCTGTCACAGGAACTCTGTGACGCTCTAGCAAATCACTTCTACAACAAGCTATTCACCATCTACAGGAACATCGACCCCACCCCTCACCCCCCCACTTCCTCGGCCTCACCTCCTACAGAAGCCCCCCCGACCACCATCTCATTGTATGGGAACAACTCAACATACGGGAAACAACAGCCAGAATGAACTCCATCCACTCAGAAGTACGCACTTACCCATGCTCCCATCGCTTTTTCAACCTAGGAAGTGATGAGATCAGCCAACAACTCACCACCATCCTCAACACATCCATTGCCACAGCCACCTTTTCAGACACATGGAAACACGCTGTAAGAAAGTAGGATCTTCTTCTTATTGTTACCCCCACTCTTTGTTGAATGTAATACTGTTATTGACTAGTCCGACTGGGAACCTGCTAATCAGGACCCCAGTCAATCTGCTTTCTTTCTACACTGCTATGTTATGTACTTAGGTACACTCCAGATTGGATACTGTGGTACCCTTGTCAGTCCCTAGTAAATTGTACCCATGTACCCAGGGCATAGATATCCCACAGGAGTCCCATGGGCTGAAGCATGTATTATGCCACCCATGAGAGGCCATACAAAATGGAACTACAGGCCTGCCTTTGCAGCATGTGTAAGTTGGTGCATGCACCACTAACTTAAGATATAGGTTTACTATATCTAAGGGTCACTACACTTAAAACCTATCCGACACCCCTATAGCAAGCCTTAACAATCCCGAAGGCACGTATGGGAGGCCTGGGTGCTCCAGACTTTGAGTTGTACTACTGAGTCGCACAGGGAGCCCACATGTATACCTGGATTCAGGGTGACTTGAATATCCCATTTGTCCCGATGGAAAATCTTTTTGCGGAACCTCTACCCTTAACGGCGACGATATTCAAACTAGTTCACCGCCGAACTGGAATACTAGATTCAATAACTGCTACCAGTGATGCATGGCACTGCTTGCTGCAGCAGCAGGGGGGTGCACTGTTGTACTCGCCTAATATGCCGGTGGAGTGGGCCCTCTGGTTGGCTCCCTGCAGAGACAAAGGGGTGATGAGGGCACTGCACCAACTGAAAGTTCTGACTGCAGGGGACTTGTTTCAGGATTTGAAAGTAAAGACCTGGGAAGAGGTGTCCAAGACTGCGGGAGCAAGCACAGTACTTCAGCGTTTTCAGTTCTACAGGGTACGCAGGACCCTGCTGAAACAGTTAGGAGAGGACCTGGATGAGCCACCAGAAGTGCCCGAACTTACCTATGTGATTAGGGCTGAATCTCCACGTCAGATAGTTACCAATATCTATAAAATAGCAATGACCCACAGGGAGAACTGTGGTTCCGTGAGTTTGTGGGTCTGGTTCAGTGGTTCCGAACCCGTTCAATAAAGGTCGTCGGAAATAGACGATTTAGGTGTCAGCAGACCGCAAATGGCGAGTGTAGCGTGTATGAGTGTTTTCGCATGAATCGATCTATGAGAACACTACGTATTTGGGGATTTCGTTTGAACCTTCGGGTTCCATTTTGTGTGCGGCAGCCATTTTGTATGGTTGCCCTCACATAGGCCGATGATTGCGGCCGAACGAGTCCTTGAGACAGGTATGCCTTAGCTGCCTTCTGAATGACCTGGCCGAACTGACTCCTTGCCCGAGGCTGACCTCGCTGAGCCAGTTCCTTGTTAAGCAGCTGGTCAGATAAAGATCAAAGAGTAGGGCAGGCCCGAGTTGATGGTACACCGCTCCCACTTTCTATCTTGCTTCCAATCTGTTTCTGTTCCTTCCTTTACGACATAATCACTGATTTGGGTTTAGGGTTTTATGATGGGTTTGTCCGGCCCGTTCGAACGGGAATGTTGGATTTTGCTTGGTCATTTCTGGTGGGCTGGACAACGGAAAGTAGGATTGTCGTCATGCTCTACTTTTGAATTGTCACATTTCCATTGGTCAGTTTGTATGTACCCAATGCTAATTTTGAATGTTGCCTGAGGCTTGATTTTTGGTATAAAAGACCATGCTCCGCTCATTGAATTTGTGCAGTCTCTAACGAACCACCCGTGTGTGCTTCGTAGACCTCTGTTCCTGGTTGCAGCCAATAAACTTTGGTCTTTGACGTCATCAAGAAGTATCCAGTGTCTCTGTTTGCCAAGGCAGGGGAACTCGAAGGCATCGGGTGTTCTCCCTGACGCCGCTGGGTTCTAAAACCCGGTCCTTCAGTTGGCGCCCAACGTGGGGTGACTTCAGCGGTACCGGTCCAAGCCCGAAGATCGTGAGGAGCTTCGTGTGAAAATTCTGGAGGAAGGCCTACCACTTCATCGACCCCTGTATGTCGGCGTGGTCCGAAAGTCTTTGCTGCGATGTTTCCCGCTTTCCGACGGCTACGAAGGACTGCTGCCCTGACTGTCGCCCTGTCTTGGAGCCTTAGACGTTTGTAGAGCGAGACGATTGACGGGTCTTCTGGTGACGCCATCGACATTTCAGTTAAGTATGAGTGGAGCGTCTCCTAGTCCTTAGTTTGTTTTTGGTATCCCTTTAGTGGATCGCTTTGATTTGGTACCTACAGGCCCCAAAGCCAAGGGACTCGTGTATTCGCGAGACTATCGTTTTGAGATTTCCCTTGTTGTTTGAAGCTAGACTAGTGAGCAAGATGCCTGGTCTTAGCAGACTTGGAAGGATATTTGGTTGTGGTTGTTCTAAGGATTTCCGGTTAGAGGATTCGTGTCCGGTTCCTCCAATTGGAACTCCTACATATGAATTATACGTGAAGCATGGTGTGGGCCCCTTTAGTTACAATGAGATCTGGGTAAAGTATACGAGAAAAGACGGTGTCCTACAGTGGCCCCGTTACGGTAGCTTTGAAAGTGAGATTTTAGATAATTTCGAAGCGAAGCTGTTCAAGAAGAAAGTCCGGCCGGCAATGTTTGACTCTTTCCGCATATGGCGCAAAGAAGCCAAACAGAAAGAAATTAAATTAGCTAAGAAGAATAAACGAGAACGAGGTATGTCAATGGTAGAAGCTGCTGTTGCGTTTACGGATAATGAGGAAGAGCGAGAGAGCGAACAGATGCTTAGGGTTAAGAAGTTAGCGGTAGATAGATGCTACCCAGTTTTGCCACCTAAAGAGCAGGAAGAAAAGAAAGATCTTGCTAAAGATCCTTTGATGTCGCATCTATTGAGTTCGCCACCCCTTATGCACAGAGTGCTACGGCACCACCGCCACCAGTTGTGGTGTGTAACATCCGATTGTTGTGCCACCCGTAATTCCTCCACAGCCATCTTCCGTTGGCTACTGTTCCTTTGGCGCAGCCTCCTCTGGGGCCGCCAACTTTGCCTTCCCCTTCGTCTGTTTCGCCTGTTTCTAATACTCCTTCTGCTCCGACTCTGGATTCTTCTACTATTGTTCCGTCTTCCCTTATTCTTCCATCTTCTCCTTCTACTAGGCAGAGAATGACTGCTGCTTTTTCTGGTTTTCTGACTCCTTTGTTGGGACAATTGGGTATGTCTCCAGTGCATGAGGATAGACAATCACGTAGTCAATTGCCTGACACAGATGAGCGTGTAGTTTTGGATCACATGACACGTAGATGGGTTACGTACACTTCCCAGTATGATCTTGAAGGTATTATGGATGTTTTCCGACAATAGAAAGCACCAAAGCAACGATACGTTTTTGAAATGATGTGTGTGTTCCTCCATGAACAATGGATGGACGAAGTGGGTAAAGCGTCTGAAGAATTATATTGAGTGCGTTCCGAGTTTGCGAAAGGGACGATTGTGAGTCTTCTCGACATTGAGAGAGCGGTGTCGACGTTGTTGTCGTTTCGTAATAATGCTCATCCCGAGCGATTGTTTGAGTCTGATTCGTCAGTTAGGAGAAAAGCGCGTCAGTATCCGATGCGTGAGGTTCCTCCAGTTTGGAGATCTGCTGATGCAAATGCTGTTTCACCTGTTGATGCGCACTTTCAGCGAGTATGGGTACATGTTCCTTGGAAACGTGCTGAAGTCCTAGCACTTAAGCAGACTTTACCTGATCCGCGCAAAAATACGGCGGGATATTATAAAGAGCTCTCTCAAACTGTGGGTTCGTGCATCATGAATTTAGCGGACATAGACATGTTGTTTGGGAATGTTGTTCCACAGCCTATTTGGAATGTGATTCGACATACGGATCATGATCAAGAATTGGGTGATACCATCGGTTAATATTGTTGCTGCGAATGATAGACAAGTTGGAGGTGCTAAGCCTGAAGATCTAATTGCTCAACTCCCTGGTAGGATTATAAACTATATGAAGACTTTGATGCCCAAAGCGCGTGTTAATTGGGACAAGTTGTCTGCATGTAAGCAGAAGAAAGACGAGACTGTGTCAGATTTCTTCACGCGGTTTGAAGAAACTTTTGTAGATCATAGTGGTCAGGATATGGCTACCGAGGGTGGCCAGAGATTGTTTGTTGACAAATTCGTGCATAATTTGCTTCCCGAGTTGTGCACTAAGTTGAAGGATTCCGAGAGTGCTTGGGCTGTTTCCACGTCAGCACAGATTTTAGGTACGGCCCAGTACTATGAAAATAGGCGCAAAGATGAGTTAGAGAAAGCGGATAAGAAGACTAAGGAATTGAAGACTAAAGTTCTTCTACAACAAGCTTATCCACTCCGTACAAATAATCAGGGCGATTATCAACAACCTCAGCAATATTCGAGAAACTCGCAAAGAAACGAGTCTTCTCAACAGCGTTTTCCGTATGGGCCTAATCAGTGTGCGTAATGCAAAGAAGAAGGTCATTACAAGAATAGTTGTCCAGTTTTGTTACAGCGCACGAATGGTGTTTCTGGTGTACGAGGTCGAGGTGCTCAACAAGTGCCTAGAGGTAGAGGTCGCGGACAGAACGTACGTCCTTTGCCTCCACAGAACTCGATGAATAGTTTTGATCAGCAGCAAGGTTCGTCTGGTAGGACAGCTCAGTACTATATGGATGATTACTATGTTGTAGGTGACGAAGTAAATAGTAATGATTGTTAGGACAGCCATGGACAAAGAGAGGGAGTTGTTTCAGTTCCAGTAGATCAGAGTGGACCCTATGTTGAAGTGATTGCATCAGGTGTGTCAGAACCTTTTCTGCTAGATACTGGTGCTACAAAGAGTTTTATTATGCACTCTAAACTCCCTGGCGCACCTTTGTCTGGCTTTGATAATGTGTCTGTAGGTTTTTCCGGCGCCCCCGTTATGAATCCGATTTCTGCTCCATTGTCTCTTTCTGTTGGACCGTGTAAGATCGAAGCACCCCTTCTTTTGACTACAGGTTGTAATGAGAATCTGTTGGGATTGGATTTATTGAAGAGATTGTATGTGACACTGTATTGTTCTCCGTAAGGAGTACATCTTACTTTGGGTGAGAGAGTGATCTCTCGGATGTATATATCGAAAGATAGTCTTCCGTCTGAATTGTCTTCTTTACCAGATTTATTGTGGGCTACTGGTCCAAATGATGTAGGCCTACTGGAAATTCCCCCATATGTTGTGACACTGAAGGCGAATGCTAAGTTACCGCGCATTCCACAATACAGAATCTCGAGTGATGGTGAGCGTACACTTTTAGCGATTATTTATGATCTGATCTAAAAGGGTGTCATTGAAGAAACGAGAGGTAATGTGTGCAATAGTCCTGTTTTGCCTGTTCTGAAGAGAACTGATTCTTCACAGCCTCCTGTATATAGGTTTGTCATCGATCTTCGCGAAGTGAACAAAATTGTTGTTCCACAATTTCCTGTTGTGCCTGATATCACCGCTTTGTTGACTTTGATCCCGGCGACATCCACGTGGTTTTCGGTGATCGACTTGAAGAATGCTTTCTTCAGCATCCCGATTGCCATAGAGAGTAGGGATATTTTTGGATTCTCTTTAGGAGGACGAAGTTTCCGCTTTAAGCGCGCTCCTCAAGGCTATTGTGAGAGTCCATCGATTTATAGTCAAGCTTTGAAAACACAACTTGATCTGTTGGTTTTACCTGATGGTGCAGCCCTTATTCAATACGTTGATGATTTGCTAGTGGCCCCTGATACTGAAGAGATTTGTAGGGAAGTCACTTTGTCATAACTACGCCACTTGTCTGATTGTCATCACAAAGTTTCTCTCTCCAAGTTGCAATATTGCCGACAAGAAGTAACCTACTTAGGTCACCTCTTATCGAAGGAGGGAAGGAAACTGACCCCAGAGAGAATTCAAGCTATTGCGAAAATGAGTGTTCCTACAAACCAGAGAGAAGTACGTGCGTTTTTGAGTATTACGTCGTACTGTAGACAGTGGATCCCTAATTTTTCTTTGTTAGCGAAGCCTTTGATAGCTCTTACTGTTAAGGATACTCCGAATCCTATTCCTTGGACTGATGAATGTCAGAAGAGCTTTTCTGAATTACGCAAGGCATTGTGTTCGGCTCCTGTGTTGGGGACTCCCGACTACAGTAAGCCTTTCACATTGTATGTCCACGAGAGAGAGGGATGTGCATTGTCAGTCTTGACTCAACAGTTTGGCGATAAGCAACGCCCATGTGCGTACTTTTCGTTGACTTTAGATCCGGTAGCTAGAGCGTTGCCGAGTTGCTTGAGAGCCACAGCGGCAGCGGCTGTTTCAATTCAACAGTCTGCTGGTTTAGTGATGGACAACACGTTAGTGGTTATGGTTCCACATGCAGTGGATACCTTGTTGAACCGTACGAAGACACAGCATTTAACTAGTGCTCGGTTGTCGGGTTACGAATTGACGTTGTTAGCGAGTCATGTGCACATTAAACGATGCAACACGTTGAATCCAGCCACGCTGTTGCCAATTTCAGTTGAGACAGATGATGATATTGAAGATGAACATGATTGTTTTCTGAGAACTGAAGAAGAAACGAAAGGGAGAGTAGACCTTAGAGACACTCCTCTTCCAGAATGTGATGGTACTTTGTGGGTTGATGG
The DNA here is from genome assembly GCF_964263255.1 of Lissotriton vulgaris. Lineage (NCBI taxonomy): Eukaryota > Metazoa > Chordata > Amphibia > Caudata > Salamandridae > Lissotriton > Lissotriton vulgaris. The sequence goes on along the minus strand of NC_141693.1, from coordinate 553,283,959 downwards.
TTCGTGTTTTGAGTTGCCGAATGGTGATACGACTGTGGCATATGCTGTTACGACTTTGCATACGATTGTTGAAACTGCACGTATTCCACATAATTCAGCACAAGCAGTAGAGTTGATTGCATTAACGAGAGCATGTGTGTTGGCGAAAGGAAAACGAGTGAATGTGTATACTGATAGCCAATATGCCTTTGGCGTGGCTCATAGCTTTGGACGTTTGTGGCATGAACGTGGGTTCTTGACTTCACATGGGACGAAGATCCAGCATGGACAGTTGGTGAATGAACTTCTTGAATCTCTTACTTTGCCAATACAAGTAGCGATCGTGAAATGCAGTGCCGATAAGAAAGTTACGGATGATGTTGGTCGCGGAAATGCGTTTGCAGATGAAGTTGCGAAAGAAACTGCGAGAAATGTGATGAGCCGAATGTATGTTGCGGGTCCGGCGAGATGGGTTCCAGAGAAGAGTATGTGTGAAGATACGATTGAGAGTGTGAAATCCATTCAAGCTGAAGCTACAGAGAAAGAGTTAAATGAATGGAGAGAAAGCAAGGGTAGATTGGATTCGGATGGTTGTTGGACTGATTTGTCTGAGCATCAAAGATGGTTGTTGCCTAACGCGTATGTGTTTCCGGTTGTTACAATGGCTCATGGAATGGCACATATTAGCGTAAAAGGGATTTGCAAGTTGTTGGCTCCGGTTTGGCAGAATGCGGGAATTCCAAAATGTGCAGAGAACTTGGTTGGAAACTGTATAGTGTGCTTGATGTACAATCCTGGTAAGGGGACTCCAACACCAGCTGGTCATTTTGCTCCTCCTACGTATCCGTTCGAGGCTTTGCAGCTAGATTTTATCCATATGGAGAGATGCAACAACTTGAAATATGTTTTAGTGGTTGTTCGCTCCTTCTCTAGATGGGTTGAAGCTTATCCCCTTAAGGACAATACTGCCTTGTGCACAGCGAAAGTGTTGATAAAAGAGTTTTTCCCTAGGTTCGGAATGCCGAAAATTATCTGGAGTGACAATGGGAGTGAATTTGTGGGTCAAGTCATGAGGAGAGTGTGTGAGGGACTAGGAATCCGGCAGAAGTTCCATGCTGCAAATCACCCCCAATCAGCTATTTAGTTGACTGCTACAATGGCACTTTAAAGCTAAATTAGCCAAAATCCAAGCGAGTATTTATTTATTTTATTTATTTATTTAGGCGATTTGTTAAGCGCTCAATTACCCGTGGGTGTCTCGGCGCTGAGTGAGAGAACTGGTCCATGAGGAGTTATTGCGTGAACAGCCAGGATTTTATCTGCCTGCGGAAAGAGAGAAGAGATGTGGAGGCTTTAATGTGATGTGGAAGACTGTTCCATAGTTTAGTAGTGGTAACTATGAAGGATCTGTCTCCCCAGGAGACTTTCTTGGTCCTGGGAACCTGCATGAGTCCAGCGGTTGAGGATCTTAGGGATCTGGCAGGTTTGTAAGGACAGAAGGAATCTTTCAAATACGCTGAACCTTGCCCATGAATTGCTTTATAGGCAATACAGAGAGCCTTGAACGTAGTTCTCTTCTTTACAGGCAGCCAGTGAAGCTCTCGGAGTGTCCCAGAAAGGGAGGCATACTTAGGACATCCAGTAATCAATCTGGCCGCCGCATTTTTCACCAGTTGTAATTTCTTTAAAACACCTTCTTGAGCGTTGACTAGCAGACCATTACAATAGTCAATGCGGGCCATGATGAGTGCGCTGATCAGCGTTTTTGTCATATTCATGGGAAGATAAGGTAGAAGTTTTTTTATCATTCTCAAGGTATAGAATGAGGAGGATACTACCGCGTTGACGTGGTGCATGAAGGTAAGTTTAGTGTCCAGTATAACTCCGAGATTTCTTGCCTTGGTCACAGGGGAAGGGGGTGGTCCCAGGGCATCAGGCCACCATGTGGGAGACCAGGCAGGGGAGAGATTGCCAAACAGCATCACTTCCGTTTTATCGGAGTTTAATTTGAGGCAGTTTCTTGCCATCCAATTACTTATTGCCAACATTCCCAGATTAAAGTTGGCGGCCACTTCATCTCCGTTTTTGTTTCTGGCTAGGACGATCTGGGTGTCGTCGGCATAGGATGTAACCGCCAGGTGATGGATTTTTATGGTCCTCGCTAAGTCTGACACATAGATGTTGAATAATGTGGGACTTAGCGAGGACCCCTGGGGAACACCACAAGGAAGAGTGAAGGGAGGTGAGTTGTAGTTGCCGAAGGCAACGGATTGAACTCGATCGGTGAGGAATGAGGCAATGAGTTCCTTCGCTGTACCAGTGATGCCTGCCGTTTCGACACAGTCGATCAAGGTGGAGTGATCGACCGTGTCGAAGGCCGCAGACAGGCCCAGTAGAATGAGCACTGCTGATCCCCCATTATCTAGAGACTTCCTGATTTCCTCTGTGGCTTTAATAAGCGCAGTTTCCGTCCCGTGTCCCTTCCAGAAGCCAAATTGTGTTTCGTCCAGGCAGTTGTTTTGATCTATGAAATCTGATATTTGTGTGTTCATTATTTTTTCCACAATTTTGGCAGGGAGTGGGAGGCAGGCGATTGGACGATAATTGGCAACTATCGTCGGATCAAGTGAGCTTTTTTTGATAAGTGGTTTGACGATGGCTTTTTTCCAGATGGAAGGAAAAGTAGTGGACAAGAACATGGCATTAAAAATATCGGTGAGTTTAGGGCTTATAATTTCGGGGACGTTTTTGAGAATGGTGGGGGGACATGGGTCTTCCGGAGATCCGGAATTCGTGGTGCATAAGAGATGAGACACCAGTTCAGAGGAGATCTGAGAAAATTCCTGGAAGGAACTGGGAGGGTTTGTTCGAGGGCGGTTGGTAAAGTTCATGTCCGACGGAGTTTGGTCATTAGAGACGGAGTGAGGGTTTCCAGTGCCTTTAGCATGAGCTTTGAATTGGGAGAAGATGTCCGTGACTTTTTTTTGGAAATGATTTGCCAAAGAGTTACATAATTCTTGGGTATATGTAATAGGGGTGGATGCTGTTTGTCCAGAGAGACGCGTCACTACCTGGAAGAGTTGTTTGGTCGAGTCTTGAGCAAGATTAATTTGACTGCTATAGAACTTACTTTTCTCCTTGATGATTAGTTGTTTGTAGTTAAGCAGCATGGTTTTATAGAGGACTTTTTGCTCTGGGCCGTAGTCACGTCTCCATTTGCGTTCTTGGCGCCTACAGTGTTGTCTTTCAAGTCTAAGATTATCATTGAACCAGGGGGAGGACTTGATGATTCTGTTGGAGGATTGTTTCTTAAGTGGGACTGTATGATCAACTGTGTTTCGGATCCAAGTGGTATAGTTATTGGCCGCTAGTTCAGGGTCAGCCTCAATGGGTGGTAGGGAGGTCAAAAGTGAGGATTGGGAAGCAGGAATGTCGATGCTTTTCCAGGCTCTAAATTTATTCAAGGGTGGGGAAGTGTGAACTCGGAGGGGGGAAGGTTGTAGTGTAAAATCAAAAAGAATAGCAGAATGGTCCGTCCAGGTGAAGGGAAGGAGATCCTTTATCACTAGGGAATTCTCGCTAGAGAATAGACCGTCTAGGAGATGGCCCGCAGTATGCGAGGATCCAGTGACCAATTGTGGGAGTCCTATAGTATTTAATTCAGATAACAGGGCAGAGGTATCAGGATTGTCCAATAGCTCAAGATGGAAGTTAAAATCACCCAAAAAGGTGTACTGACTTTCACCTGCCAGTGGTTCAAGAAGCATGGGTAAACTAGCGAGGAAAGGACTGCTAGGTCCAGGAGGGCGGTAGATAAGTGTACCTTTGAAAGGGGGCGCATTTGGGATAGAGATAGAGAAAGACAATGCTTCACAGCAAGGGGTGGGGATAGTTTCTGTACGTACTGTTAGGTTCCCACGGTATATGATGGCTAGTCCGCCTCCTTTTTTTGGAGGAGGTCTGTCCAGTCTGACATTAGAGTATCCTTCAGGGGTAGCAGTAGCAAAATCTGGTCCAGAGGAGAGATCGCCCCACGTTTCGGTAATGAAGAGGAGGTCGATGTTGTGGCTCTCAATGAAATTGGAGATTTCATATTTGTGCTTAGGGAGGGAGCGCACATTTATCAGTGCGGCTATGCATGATTTAGGCAGTGCCTTTTTGTTTGAGATCGTTGTTGGTGAGGGTCGGTAGTTGTTAGTGATAAAGGAGCATTTTGGGCAGATATAAGGAAGGTGGCGTGGTTGTTTTGCTAGATTAAGACGCTGGCATTGATGAGCGGTGGAGTTTAGCGAATACAGGTAATCGGAGTTGTACCTAATGGTAGTTGCAGGCTTGGTAGTGGTGAAACGAGCAGGGGGGGTGGCCCTGGGCCCGGTCCAGGCGCGGACGGGCGCAGATGGGCTTGCCTTAGGCGCGCCTTCGGCGCGCTGACGGCGCGCCCGCTGCGCTCGTCCGCTGCGCGGTCGGGGATTACACATAATATATAGAGGAGGCGAGGGGGCGTGTCTAGAGCGATGGGCGTCGCCTGCTGGCGAAATGGCGGCAGATTAGGACCCGCTGCAGCGCTCAATCAGCTGCGCGGGGAAGTCCTGAGCCTCGAGCAAGTGGGCAAAGAGCAGAATCAAGTGAGCAAGTTATCACACAGAAATATTTTTAAAAACAAGTGAAAGCGATAAAATGAAGTGCTCCCGGCTGTGCCTCAGGAGGTATGTCAACACAATCTATTCGCGCTCGCATTCAGCTCTTATATCAGGTGTTGGCGGGGGGCGTGTCTAGAGCGATGGGCGTCGCCTGCTGGCGAAATGGCGGCAGATTAGGACCCGCTGCAGCGCTCAATCAGCTGCGCGGGGAAGTCCTGAGCCTCGAGCAAGTGGGCAAAGAGCAGAATCAAGTGAGCAAGTTATCACACAGAAATATTTTTAAAAACAAGTGAAAGCGATAAAATGAAGTGCTCCCGGCTGTGCCTCAGGAGGTATGTCAACACAATCTATTCGCGCTCGCATTCAGCGCTTATATCAGGTGTCGGCGGGGGCGTGTCTAGAGCGATGGGCGTCGCCTGCTGGCGAAATGGCGGCAGATTAGGACCCGCTGCAGCGCTCAATCAGCTGCGCGGGGAAGTCCTGAGCCTCGAGCAAGTGGGCAAAGAGCAGAATCAAGTGAGCAAGTTATCACACAGAAATATTTTTAAAAACAAGTGAAAGCGATAAAATGAAGTGCTCCCGGCTGTGCCTCAGGAGGTATGTCAACACAATCAGGTTTACAATGGCCAGATGCTTTGCCTTTAGCGCTTTTGTCCACAAGAATGACTGTGCATTCGAGAATGGGTCTGAGTCCGTATGAGGTGGTCTTGGTCGCCCAGCGAATATTTGGGGTGTGCCGAGACCAACCAAGTTTAGCGAAATCGAGTATCCTGTGTTGCTTGACTATTTGCGCGAATTGACGACTAAAATGCGTGTTTTACACCAACAGGTGCATGAAAGCCTACCACAAGCTTCAGAAGATGCAGGACACGTTATTGAACCTGGAGCCTGGGTCTTCGTGAAGAATTTTCAGCGGAGCAAGAACGATCAGCCCCGCTGGACCGGACCCTTTCAAGTGCTCCTGTCGACACGCTCCGCGGTTCGAGTCCAAGGCAAAAGAAACTGGATCCACGGCGTGCACTGTAAGTGAGCACCTTTGCCCTTACCGTATGATAAGAGGGTCCAGGAAGGACTTCCAGACTCTGAAACAGAAACTGTTCCACGATTTTTGCCATTCAGCGATGCTCGACTGATTGGTACGAACTCTGATAGACAAAGTGACGATCTTTTACAAGAAGCTGTGCCTCCTTCGAATCGATTGAACACTACTGAGCCTGATTTGTTGTTTAAAGATCAAGAATTGCCTGGAAGAAGCCGCTATAATTTGCGACCGAGAGACATGGACAAATAAAACACAAATAAAGTTTTTATGATTTTTCTGTTTGTAGGTTAACTCTCCACTGAGGATCTACTCATTTTTGTTTTTCGAACCGCCATTCGGGTTCAGCTGTAGGGTCGCAGTTGCTGAAAGTCTTTGGAGTGCAAGCCTGAGACACTAGGTCGAGGGTTCTGGTTGGCCTAAGGGAGTTGCCCTGGGTTGACAGAGGCATTCCTTAGCATAGAACACCCTACCATCGCGAGCAGCATATTTAGTTTAGGATGGATTTCTTCGAGTTGGAGAGACCTGCACGGACAATGATTTTTAGAAAGAAGATATGTAAATTGATCTCAAAGAAGCGTTTTCTAATACCGTGTGTATTTTTGCTATTGAGTTTAATGACATTCATAATCGGTTATGTGACATTCTCTTTTAAAGTAACGTTTGTTCCCACTGTGCAACCTACACCTCCACCCACTATTTCTTCTCATTCTTTTCACCCTTTGCCTGAACATGAGGTAGTTAGACGATTGGAATTTGCTAATAATTCCTTTATTCAACTTTTGCACCAACACCAGTTAGTGATGAACACAACAAACTGTTGGATCTGAGGTGTAATGCCCCATACGACTGATAAGGGTATTCCGTACTTGGTTTTGCCTTTTAGTTTAAATGGTTCAATTTGGGCTTACAGAACGATGTTTATCTATGCCCATAGTGTTTATCCCTTAGGTTCACGGAAAGACAAACAGAAGAATAGTGCTGTTGCAAGAGGCATAGTCGACATGGTTAAAGGGACTAATGCCGTTGAAACTATTCCGAATGATGAGAAGCAACCCTATAGTGGTTGGGACATTACTGGATATGGAGTTAGTCTGAGTGTTAACCAGCGAGAAAAGAGTTCTCCACCGATTTGGATAGTGCCCCATCAGGGGCGCTATTGTCTGCAGGGTAATGGCAAGAATCCGAGAGCTCAGTTAGGGAAGAGCGTTTGTACTGATACTTACGTATTTACGTCTCAGTCTTCCCCTGCATTTTTAGCTGCTAAGGGTACCTACTTTGTTTGCTATGACAAAGCGTATACATGGTTGCCCCCTGATTTTTCGGGCACATGTTTTGTTTCTTTCCTGTTGCCTCCCACTTTTACAGCTGCAGCAGATTACCATAAGACAAGAGTTGCTAGAGGTGTCTTTAGCCAAGAAGACACTGCAGGGCAAGAGTTGGGAGATTTCTTTGAGGGTTTTCTGCCGTTCTGGGGACCGATGGCTAATAGCAGGAATATTCGCCAGTTGACGAGAGTGGTTGAGTCCACCATAGTCGAAACTGCTGGTGCCCTAAGTAACTTGACTGCTGAGCTCCAGTCGGATAGACTTATGACACTCCAAAATAGAGTTGCCCTTGATGTCATACTAGCAGATCGGGGTGGAGTTTGTAAACTGATTCAATCAAGCTGCTGCGTTTTCATTCCAGACAACGCTCCGTCAGTCTTCCAGGCCATTTCCAAGCTACATAAGATCTCCGATTCTGTCCATTTGGACAAAGGAGATTGGTCGTTGATGGGATGGTTATGGGGATTGATATCCACTTGGGGTTGGAAGATTCTGATGGTCATTTGGATGGTCTTAGCTATCCTTTTCCTGTTCTGTCTCTGTGTACAGTGTGCTCCTGCTATTTGTGGACTCTGTGCTACTGTGTGTGCAAAGAGACCTGTCTAAAGAGAGGTACTAAGTAATAGGATGATGCTACAGCAACACATTGATGATCTGATGAATATAGATCCGGATTCAGATTGACATGGGTTTGGGTCTGTTGCCTATGTAAGGGCAAAAGGAGGGTCTGTGGTTCCGTGAGTTTGTGGGTCTGGTTCGGTGGTTTCGAACCCGTTCAATAAAGGTCGTCGGAAATAGACGATTTAGGTGTCAGCAGACCGCAAATGGCGAGTGTAGCATGTACGAGTGTTTTCGCATGAATCGATCTATGAGAACACTACGTATTTGGGGATTTCGTTTGAACCTTCGGGTTCCATTTTGTGTGCGGCAGCCATTTTGTATGGTTGCCCTCACCTAGGCCGATGATTGCGGCCGAACGAGTCCTAAAGACACGTATGCCTTAGCTGACTTCTGAATGACCTGGCCAAACTGACTCCTTGCCCGAGGCTGACCTCGCTGAGCCAGTTCCTTGTTAAGCAGCTGGTCAGATAAAGATCAAAGAGTAGGGCAGGCCCGAGTTTATGGTACACCGCTCCCACTTTCTATCTTGCTTCCAATCTGTTTCTGTTCCTTCCTTTACGGCATAATCACTGATTTGGGTTTAGGGTTTTATGATGGGTTTGTCCGGCCCGTTCGAACAGGAATGTTGGATTTTGCTTGGTCATTTCAGGTGGGCTGGACAACCGAAAGTAGGATTGTCGTCATATGCTACTTTTGAATTGTCACATTTCCATTGGTCAGTTTGTATGTACCCAATGCTAATTTTGAATGTTGCCTGAGGCTTGATTTTTGGCATAAAAGACCATGCTCCGCTCATTGAATTTATGCAGTCTCTAGCGAACCACCCGTGTGTGCTTCGTAGACCTCTGTTCCTAGTTGCAGCCAATAAACTTTGGTCTTTGACGTCATCAAGAAGTATCCCGTGACTCTGTTTGCCAAGGCAGGGGAACTCGAAGGCATCGGGCGTTCTCCCTGACGCCGTTGGGTTCTAAAACCCGGTCCTTCAGAACAGGTACACTGTTGCGAGGCTGGCATGGCAAGGAGACCTGCAAACAACAATAGACGATGATATGTGGCGATACTGCTGTACGAATACAAGGAGAGTCTCTCTGCATGGTTAACACCGGCTTATACACTTTAAATACATTAATAGGGTGTACTATACCCCAGAACGTTTATGTCGATATGGGCTGCGGGAGGAAGCGACATGCGAGAGATGCCATGCGTCAACAGCAGATTTCTTACATTTGGTATGGCTATGCCCGGGAATATATGCATATTGGGTAGAGATTTTTAGGGAATTGAGTAGAATAGTAGAAGTATCGCTGGACCCAGATCCCGCGGTGGCCCTCCTGGGATACTCTAAAAAGCTGCCTAGGGCGAAGCGCAGATAGGTGGACATGGGCATGCTTAAAGCTAAACAGGGGGTGGCCCTGTGCTGGATGAGGGGGCCGACGCCCACAGTGAGGCGATGGACGCATGATGTGCTGTACTGCTGTATGCAATCCGAACACTACAACAAACTGCTTCCCCCACGTAGCAGACCAAAACATTTCTGGGGGCTCTTTATGGCACAGCTACCCAGTGGGAATAAAGGATGCAATACCGGCGGAGCTGAACCCCCAAGGGGAGGCTGCAACACAACACAGTGTAACACACAATGAATGAATACGATTAGGCAGATAAGTCTGGAACTGAGTGAGGAATTTGGGGAAGGTCCTACATGTAACTTGTAAAATCAGAGAAGGCGAGCACATGGAACGGCGACAGATGGAGAGAAAGGACTGGAGTGGGAGCCTTGACTATGGAGGTTGATGCGGGGGGACTAGACGGAGGGTGTACTGAAATATCACTAGATAGAGAGTAGCAGGAACACTGCTGAGATCCATGCAGCTCTATTCAAGAGGACTCCTCCTATTTGTACAATGTGCCACCTGCCCCATGCTGGGTTGGCATTATGGCTGTGTAATTTATAGGAAGGAGGTGCGCTGCCACATATTTTCAGGTGTCTTGCTCTGTACGACTGTATGCTTTGTGTGCTGTTATGGAAAAAAACCTAAAAATACATTTAAAAAAACAATCCTGAAGGCAGGGTGCTTATTTATTTATTTATTTATTTATTTAAATTCTTGTATAGCGCCTGAATCAGCCCCGAAGGGGTATCTCTGCGCTTAGCTTGCAAGAATTGGGCGGACTAGAGTAAAATGGAAACAGAGAGAGTGGCCTAGTTATTACTGTGAGAACAGATGGGTTTTTAATTTTTTTCTAAAAGAAAACAGATTGGGAGTCAACCTCAACTGAGGTGGAAGAGAGTTCCACAGCAAGGGGCCTTTATAGGAGGGTGCACGCCCCCCCTGTCTAGCTCTGGAGATTTTAGGAACATGCAGCAGCATGGCGTTGCTGGAGCGTAGAGCCCGTCCAGGAGAATACGGGAAAAAAATTCCTCTAAGATATTTGGGGCCAGATCCATATATGCACTTGTGAATAATGCAGCAGATTTTGAAGTTTATACGCTGTTGCACTGGAAGCCAATGGAGATGGAAAAGAAGAGGGCGGGAAGGAGTGCGGGGAGGGGCATTCAGGATGAGTCTTGCCGCAGTATTCTGCACCACCTGCAGTCTGCGTAGTTGTTCCTGGTTGGCGGAGATGAGAAGACTATTGCAATAGTCCACTCGTCCAAGGATAAGTGCCTGTACCAGCGTTTTCCTATAGATGTTAGGTAGGTAGGGGAAAATACGCCGTAGAAGACCAATTGTGCGGAAACATGTTCCCGTGACCTGACTAACGTGATCTTTCATAATCAGGGTTTGGTCTAGGCGTACTCCCAAATTTTTGATGGTGGTTTTAGGCGCTGGAACAGGTCCTAGCTCAAGTGGCCACCAATCTGGTGACCAGAGCAGAGTGGCCCCTCCAAACAACATGACCTCTGTTTTGGACACGTTGCACTGGAGGAAGTTCTGGGCCATCCAACCCGCCACTGCTCTCATGCCATCTTGAAAGGATTCCATGACAGCAGGAGTGATGGTCTGAAAGGGAAACAGCAGCTGAGTGTCGTCAGCGTAGGAGATTGGAGAGAACCCGTAAGATCTTATAATCTCTGCCAAGGGGGCCACATATACGTTAAATAACGTGGGGCTCAGGCATGAGCCCTGTGGCACACCCTTGGTAAGCTTCCTGCAGACAGATTTGTGGGAGCCAAGTTTGACCCCTTGTTGTCTATCCACAAGAAAGCTTTTAAGCCATGCAAGAGCGGTCCCTTTTACTCCCACTGCCTTTAGACGGTCGAGAAGAATCTCATGCGACACCGTGTCGAAGGCAGCGGACAAATCCAATAGCACCAGAATCACTGAGCTCCCCCTATCAAGTGACATTCTGATGTTATCTGTCACTGAGAGGAGAGCAGATTCGGTGCTATGGTTAGGCCTGAAACCAGATTGCGAGTGGTCTAGGCCGCCCGCTGCCTCGATGTAGCTAGACAGGTGTGCATTGACATGTTTCTCGGCCATCTTGCTGTAGTAGGGCAGGAGGGAGATGGGACGGAGGTTGGAAAGCTCCGTCCACGGGAGTGCCGCATTCTTGCGGATGGGGTTCACCACTGCATTTTTCCACTCAGCTGGTACTTTTCCCTCTTTCAAAGACTGATTTATTACATCCTGAATGTGGGGGGCTAACAGGGTACGGAGAGAGGCCAGGGTTTTAGCGGGAATGAGATCATTCGGTGAGCCAGATTTTACTTGGGACATAATTGTATGAAGCTCTTCGTTGTTGACAGGAGGAAATGTAGTTAGTGTGAGGTTGGTATTGTTGTTAGGGGAGGGGATGTTCATGATATCACTATTAGGTTGGGATGCCAGAATTTTTTCATAGATTGCCTCTATTTTATTTTCGAAGTATAGTGAGACCTCTTCACATAGGTTTTGTGAGAAGTCATCTGGACTTATGCAGGCCGTGGGTTTGGTGAAAGTTTCCAAAATCCTATACAATTCTTTAGGAGAATTGCCTGCTTCTATTAGTTGTAGAGCGATAGTGTTTTTACGAGCAGCTTTAATATGTTTGTAGTAGTTATTTTGTGCTGCACGGTGTGCCTTTTCGTTCTCCTCGGAGTGTGATTTCCTCCACCTTTTTTCTATCCTCCTGCACTCTTGTTTCTCTTTCCTGAGGGCCTCAGTGTACCATTTCTCCTGCTTAGCTACAGGGAGTTGTTTAAATGTCTTCATGGGAGCAATTTTATCTATGGCAGTAGTAAGAGATTGTTGAAACCTAGTTAGCTTGTATGCTACGTCTTCATTGTCTCTAATCTCGGGTTGTTCCCAAGCCTTTTGTAAGTGCTAAGTGAGAGGGTGCCACTGCAGGAGCAGAACACCCTGCAGCCTACGGAGTCCATTCTGCCGGGATGTTAGTAAAGCAACCATTTACAACATATAGAGTGGCATTATGCGACCACGTGATGACCAACTGTAAAACAGCTGAAACATACCCTATTGTGTTTGGTATCAAACATGCTGGAATCCTACCCCCACACTGGTAACCGTTGTGGGAGGTATGATCCTACCTTTCAGAAGCGAGCTTTGTTGGGTCCCTGTTGTTCCCGGTACCAGCCTTCTAGTCCCGGACAGAACAATATGGTTGCTGCCGACCAGAGACACATTTATGCCCTCCTGCTGCTGAGCCAAGCCAAAGCAGGGGAAGGCAGAACAATAGGCATCCTGTCACAGGGAGGTGTGACCACCTCCCAGACAAGATTTAGTGCATTAGGCCTGGGTGAGTGCGCTTACAAGTGACTGAAAGTCTGCATGAGGAGCACATTTGGCATCCCTGAGCATAGTCCCATTGGCTCCAGCTCTGGTGTGAAACTGGACAAAGAACACGAGAATAACCACCCCACTGTACCGACTCTCCCCTGGGAGGGTCCCCTGAATGTGTCCAACCCTCTCCAGTGGGTACAAAAGGGCTTACCTGGCTGTAGGACCCTAGATTCGACATGGATAAGATTCAGAACCAGAAACCACTGAACTTCGACTGTCTGGACACTCTGGACTTTGCTGGACTTCGTTTGGGCCCGACTTCGTCTCCCTCTCAGGCTGAAGCATCATCTGTGCCTGTGCAACACACAGGCATTGTGAAGGACCTGTGGAGCATTGAGGACAGATGAAGATACCTCCCTTGGAGTGAAGGAGTCACTCCGCTGCATTCGCAGGCACGGTAACACTGCTGCCCGGTCTGCTGACCCTGAGCTCGCTAGATTTGAGTTGGGCACAATTCTTGACCAGAAACCACTGAACTTCGACTTTCTGGACACTCTGGACTTTCTTTGGGCCTGACTTCATCTCCCTCTCAGTCTGAAGCATCGTCTGTGCCCATGCACCACACAGGCTCTGTGCAGGACCTGTGGAGCATTAAGGACAACTGAAAATATCTCGCTTGGAGTGAAGGAGTCACTCCCCTGCTTTCGCAGGTACTGTAACACTGCTGTCCGGTCTGCTGACCCTGAGCTCCTACAGAGTCCTGAGGCTTCAGCAACACAGATCATGAGATTCTATATCCTTCGAGGTCCTAGCTACCTTCTCACCAAGTTTGAGGTCAGATTCCCTTGTGGGGGCTGCAATACCCAAATCCCTGTGCACTGCATACATTTGCAAGTGCATATGCTTGTTGGCGTTTCCAGAACAAGTGCATAGAGCTCTGGGTAGGCCCAACTTCTGGAACCATTTTCTACCAAGAACTCTGGCCTCCTTGCACCGAGTGCACCGTGGGCTGGTGTTTGGTGAAATCGCTTGAGGTCCTCTCACGACTCCTGTGCATCCGGCCTGTGGGTTCATTTGAGGGTCAACTTTACTTTTCTTGGGCCCCCCTGATTTTTCCATGTGTGCCCTTACTCCCCTCGCTTTAGTGAGTCTCCTGGACCTTGCTGTTCCAAACCGTATTGATCCTTGACCTTCTGCTTGGGTTGCATTTGCCAGGGCTTTTTGGTGCTCCCACTAGACACCGACCCCTCAGCACCTGACATCCTTTTTGGGACAGCTCATAGCCAGCTCCTGGTTGTCCTCGACATCTTCTGGTCCCCGTAGCTGCAGAGTGAAGACCTCCATCAACACACCTGAAGCATCCAACATTGGTGGTCATTCGTCTACCTAGCCCCTGGTCACTCTTGAGTGACCCAGACTCTGCCTCCTCTGCTTTCAGATACTTTTCAACAAGAATCCACCTTTGGATTCCAATGGAGACTTTTCTTCCTTCCAGCAGCGGCTCTTCTTCTAAGACCGCCATTGGGTTCGACTGCGGTTTCCGACGCCACTTCAGACCTATGCACTCAGCTCCCCTGGGATAGGTAACTTGGGTACATCGGTATCCACGGGTGGGGTGGCTCTCCAACCTCCTAACTTCCGCAACATTTTTTCAAAGTCCACTGGGAAGGGTCCTTAAACTGTAGAACTTCAACCGCGATTTCCCCATAGAATTGTACGGAGCATGCAGTCATGTTCCCACACTGCACCCTTCCTCCATGGGGTCCCTACTTACTCACCTTGAGTGGTTCTTTGGGGTCCCAGTGATTCTACGTACTCTAGATACTGTCTTGACCTGAGTTGTGGTTCTTATACCACCATTTTAGTATATACCCCCCCCCCCCCCGGGGACCACTGTGTATTCATGCTATTTCCAATCATTTCTGTGCTTAAGTATTGTGTGCTTTATGATTATCTCCGTGTAGGAGATACTGTGTCATACGTGAGAGTGTTATATTAATAAATACTTATTTTTATAACTACTGTGTAGTTCTACTTTAATTTAACCAATACTATAAGGTTGCATTCTGATAAAAACAAGCTGCTTATCATTCCTTCAAGACTAAGCCTGAAGGCTGCTCTCCACAGCTACCACTTGGATAGCTTTATAAGGTTATCTTTGACCTCTGAAATTCACACAAGGATTGTTTGGCTTTGTGCAAGGTGCCCACTTTAATTAGTGGACTGCATATACCAGGCCAACTTCTCACACCCGCTGTCAGACCTCTCCTCAAAAAACCCTCTGCAGACCCCAGTTAGCTTCAGAATTACCGCCCCATCGTGCTACTCTTGTCTCACGCCAAAGTCCTGCAGCAGGCCATCAACCGTCTGCTCACCGAACATCTGGAGAGAAACAACCTGCTAGACACCTCCCAATCAGGTTTCAGAGCCAACCACAGCATCGAGACTGCCCTGATTGTCTTCACTGATGACATCCGCAACCTACTCTACAGAGGATTATTGGCCACTCTGATACTTCTCAACCTCTCTAAATCCTTCAACACCATTTCTCACCCCACACTCATCAAATGACTGCACCAGATTGGAATCAAAAGAGACACACTAAAATGGATGGCAAAATTCCTCCTGGAACGCATGCAGAGAATCCGCTTCCCCACTTAACCTTGCAACCCAAGAGCACCATGTGTGGCATCCTCCAAAGGTTCATCCGTCAGCCGCCCCTTCAACATCTACATGACGCTGCTAACCAACATCATCAGAACCCCTGACATCAGCATCATATCCTACACTGATGACACCGTGCTCATCCTCTCGCTCTCAGCAGACCCCACCACAATGAAGACCAACTTCCGCAACTGCATGAAGAATGTTGTAGTCTGGATGAAGGACAACTGCCTGAAGCTCAACATCTACAATACCGAATTGCTGATCTCTGGCAACCATACCTCCCTCTGGAATGAAACCTGGTGGCATGTGGGACTCGAACCAACCCCCACTCCAAAAGACTACGCCCACAACCTTGTCCTCATCCTGGACAGCAAACTCACCATTAAAACACAGATCTACACTGTCTCCTCGGCCTTCAACGCTCTCTGCATGATCTGAAGAATCTTCAAATGGATCCCCACAAGCATGAGGGAAACAGCCACGCAAGCCCTAATCACCGTCCATCTCAAATACGGCAACGCATTGTATGCACACACCACCATCAAACTCATAAGAAGGCTCCAGACTGATCCTGAACCTGAACAAACAGGCCCACATCACCCAGACCCTGAGAATCCTCAACTGGCTCACCATTCAGAAAAGATGCCAATTCAAGCTACCTACAATGCCCTAAATGACAAAAGACCAGATTACATGAACCACTGCCTGAACTTCCACCAACCATCCAGAAACCTTCGCTCCACCTCCCTTGCCCTAGCGCAGACACTGCACATCTGCTGAAGCTGCAGTGGAGGACTCTCCTTTTCTCACCTCGCTGCCAAGTCCTAGAGTGCCCTTCACATCCCAAAATCACCCTTGCTGCTGGAATTCAGGAAGAAACTCAAGACCTGGCTCTTTGACTAAGCCTAGCAACCCAGAGCCTGGACACCCTCAAGGATGATAAGTCACTCTAAACATTAATGATTGACTGAGTGAAAGCACTGAGAATTTCAAGACAACCCAAAGTGGCAAAACAGTAAACATGCGACCAGTTAACAGGGATTCCTGAGAAAGGTGCAAAGAAGCACTTATGGAGCTGTACAGCCTAATTGTGGTGGGAAAGTGCAAAGACTTTAATTTTGAGAACTTCTAAAAGTGGTAACAAAGATGGCAGTGGGGAGGGAAAGCAACTACGGGAAGCAGGAGGAAATGCTGTGTAATAAAATAAGAGTACAATAGAAACTAAAGGCAGAAACATGGGAACAAAACATCCCATACATGAGAGGGAAAAGTGGAAGGAAGAAAGAAGATGTAGGTGGTATTTTTTGAAAGTGGGATTGGTGTGGAATTTGCTTCTGGCTGGTATAATAAGGAGGAATTTGAGGGATGAGTCTCTGAAATAGATTGGAGTATGCACCATTTGAACAAAGAGGATGAAGTGGGAATTTATTCAAAATTGATACTGACAAGCAAAGACGAGTAGGGCAATCTGAATTGAAAGGAATAGCTGATTACTAAGCTGATGAAATCTCAAACCAAATGGCCCTCCAGTTGCAGAATATAAATGGTCATAGGGAAATTAAAGTAAGCTTGTGTTCATTTACAGACAGACAGATCGCTAAACACTGTCAATGCAGCCAGACAGTAGAATAATATGGGTCCCATGGACCCTATTTCAAAAAAGGAAAAAACACTCCTGGTCTCCCTAGGCAGGTTTACCTTCAAAATATAACCATTATTTTAGTGATCTGGATATCATTCTGTCTGCTGCCACAGAAACTCCTGCTCCATAGTTACAGGCCTGCAAGTAGATTTTATAATGGGCAGACACATGATTTTTAAAGCTAAAATGGTTTATTTTTATCTGTCAACTTTTTTAACTCCCTTACTGCGGCACTGTTCAGCGTATCACACGCACCAGCATCGTCCTGGCACCGGCGACGCAACTACACAGCTGTAACCTGCCATTTTGAGATGCCGATACGCATGACGCTAATATGGCACAGCAGAGAGCATTATCTTTAGTCACCCTAGTCTGATTTTCAGCATGAAGGCCTAAAACAATTACTACCCTACTCCCATAGTGCAATTCCAACCGCTGACACTGTTGACACTGTTGACACTGTTCTTGTACCAGGGACGTTAATGCAGGGTTCGAATCCGCCACGGTTGTTGACATGTTTATAAAAGGATGTGTGAGCAATAGTTTCACACTTCAGTAACTTTGAAATCTTGTAGATAAACCATGCAGCTATGCAGAACAACAAGTGGCGAAGCAAAGACAATCAAATCTCACTGAGCCTTCTCAGACACAGTGAGGCTAAACTTAGACAGCAGATCACTTCTCTTGCTGGCCACTTTGCCTCACTCTACACACTCCTAACCTCTTTTCAGAATGATTTGGCACAATAGTCTGGTAACCCTGAGCCTCTCTACCACTTTTTACAGTTGTGAAACTGCTGAGGCCTAAATTATGGCAGAAAAATACCTCAAATCATCATAAAAATGATCCAAGGTTGATAACCAACCACCAGATTCGCTGATAAAAGGAACAACGGGCATTAACACTACCATGATTCTAAAAAAACTGGCTGAAGTCCATAATCGAACAATATCCATAAAACAAATACGGATGCGATGCAACTAGAACCAAGTACTGTAAGAGCGAACATCAGTAACATTAGCAGCAAGCTCTCAGATGCAGAACAACGAATCAACATTGTAAAAACGCATCATCCAAATCAGAAAAAGAACTCAAAATACTCAGAACGTTCATGACAACCCTTCACAAAGAGGTTGCGGAGGTGGAAGACATGAACAGCAGAGGCAACCTGCAAATCTTTGGTGTCTCGGAGGGTTGGGAGGACTCTGAAACCTTCTGCATCACATTCCTGGAAAAGTGGCTTCCACAAGCCACCGGCTTAGCCTTCACCAAAGAATTTGAACTTGAATCTGCCCACTGTTTTCCTTCATTCAAACCAGCAAACAAATCAACAATTTGTCAGATTGTCGGCAAACTGCTCAGCTTCCAGTACACAGAACTGATCTTCGGCTACATGAGCAAGCATAAATATATCTTCTGGAATGGCCGTAAAATATACATTTTCCAGGACTATTTAAAGTCAACAGTCGACGGGAGGAAAGGTTTCTTGTCTTTACATCCTCGTCTTAGAAAGTTGAACCTCCTATTCCCATTTGCTGGCCCAGAAAGATTCAGTGTTCAGGTGGATGGTAGACACCATATCTTCGCAGATGCAAATGACATCTCTACATTCTTAGAAGAACGGGCTGATCATGATATGGAAACCCAACTCTCATGTTCTAATAAAAGAAAAATCTGATGTTCTGGAGATTACTATGGACACACAACTCTAGCTGGAACTTTTTCCATTCTTTCTATGGATAAGAGTCTGATCTATTTGTCTTATCTTGTCTATATGACAACAGGTCGATTGGAGGTTAACACACTCTCTATTGTTGACTGTTAGTAGCTTAGTTACAAACTTTATATCTCTATTTTCCATATTACCTTTCACTGTTCACTGATCCTTCTGATCACTCAGGTTGTTTACTTCAGAACTTCTTAACACAGAACCTCTGTCCCAAACTGCTCATGCTTATATCAAATCTTTTCATAAGCCTGTGACACACACCCATACCTAGACCTACACCTGCACCACATTACATTCCAGAGAATGCACCTAATGTCATGTTCTTACAAATCACTTGTTTCCTCACACCGGTTTTTCCGCTATGCAACATAGTCCAACTCAACATGTAAGTCTACCCTACATGTTACCTGTAGTGCCTTCAAAGGATGCTCATATGCAAGAGTGTTATTCATACCGAATTCACTTATGACCAAAGGTTCTCCTTTTGATTACCTTTCAAGTTGATATGTATTCATTGGTCTCAAGGCCATGGGCTGAAATCTTTCTGTTGTCTCCTCCAATTTACCTCTTGTCAGTGGGAAGGGTAGGGGGAAGTTTGGGGTCTTTTTTGTGGGTTTGTCTTCCATTTGTTTTCTGATGTTTCCGTATGTTTAATATCTGTATTGGTTTCTTAGATTATTTTTACTGCAGCAAGGATTATGTAGACAGTGAAGTATGGCTCATTTTAAACCTAATTTCCTCTAAGTATGCACCACTCAAACCTTGTTTAAACAATGTTCAATGCAATAGTGAGCGTAGGACACAGGCTATACACCGCTCACCTCTTGGGACGCACTGCATCTCAGTCTCCCCACAACTTGATGATCTCGACACGCTAAACTTAATCAGTCACTGTCAATCGCATGATAACTAACCCAACCTTAGTAAAAAATCAGAAAATTGCCTCACTGAATGGTTAAGGCTTCAAACACCCAGTCCCGAATAAACAAATTGAGAACTACCCTTTTAACCTTAAGGGAGATCCTATACCACTCCAAGAAACTAAAGTTGGCCAGAGAGAAGCTGCCTCACTTAACAATAGATGGACAAGTGAAGGCATTTGTTTCCCCTCTATAAATAATGGGGTCATAACGATTATCTCAAAGAACTCTAATCTCACTCTAATATCTCAGTAAACTGATGAGGAGGGTAGACTAGCTTACACAAAACTCAGCCAGAACTGAAAATACATTCACCTCCTCTACCTTTATGTCCCAAACGCTGATGTGCCAGACTTCTGGGACTCCCTAAAAATATTCCTGGTGATAAACTAGTGAAAGTGGCTGGAGATTAAAATCTCCCCTTTAACTTACCTCTAGAAAGACAATCGAAATTCCTTTGCCACTCTTCAAAATCTCACAAGTCCTTGTTAAATAGCTGCACCAGATTCATTCTGAAGGACTATTAAAGACTGCAACACCCTGACATCAAGGATTACACCTTCTTCTCACTCCAACACTCCTCATATTCGAGAATTGACTACTTACTCACATCGAATGCCCACACTCACCTCATTGACCAGACTGACATACTCTCCTGACTAATATCAGACCATTCTTGTTTATCTTTGACAATCACAGGGACTAACACCAAACCAAAAACAACATTTGACGTTTTAATGAAGAGTCAATATAAGATGACGGCCACACATTGTACATAGAAATGACTATCCTTAATTATATCAAAGAAAATAACTCACCTGATATTGCGATACCTACCTTTTGGAATACATTAAAACCTACAATTAAAGGATGAGCTACGCGCGAGACCGAGATGGCCGCATGAGTGATCAGCTCCGCCGGACCTGACCCCCTACCCTGACATCCTGACCTTCATCCTGGGGCGCTGACCCTGCGGAAGGTGCGCAACGTCCATCGAGGTGACCCCAACCCTGCTGTGACATCGGGGGCCGGAGATACACCTCTCGATAATCTGAGCCTGTTTGCTTCCTGGAGCCTGGGGCTCGATTTCACTGAGGGGCCGGCCGCAAAGTGAACAACACCCAGGGCCGAAACGGGAAATCTCTGGTTGGGCCCGGGTGTCAACAAGCCGGCAATCGTGGCGTGAGAGGAGGTGGTGTGGAGGGGGAGTGGGCTGACGCAAGGGCTTCCCGCCTCGATAACCAACAGGCGCTGCGGTGACGGAGCCGTATTGGGGCGGAGGAGAGATTACGGTCCAGGGGGCGGCCGAGAGCACCGTTGTGTGGATTGCCCCTGATAGCATCTGACTACCGGCGAGACCAGCCTGCATTGTCCTGAGGGCGCCCCGACGGCCGAGTGCCATCCTGCCTTTCTAACCCCCCCCCCCCCTAGATTTTGCTGAAGGACTCTGCGTGGAGGCGGAGGGTGCGTAGTGCAAAATAGAGTACCCGGACTGAGTGGTGGCAATACGGAGGCAGATATTGACCGCCTCTTGTCTGGTGGGACCTGGAGCTCCCAGCTTCTAGGCCGCATACTCACAAGGGCACCCATGTGAGAGCGGCATTGGAGGCGGCTGAGGATTACTGCAGGTGGTGGCGGCGGTGGAGCAAGGTCCTCCCGGCGGCCAGCTCTTCATGGATGGGACCCCTGCGGCAACACTGTGTTGGAACCTTGAATGGCACAATTTGCTCCTCCGGTGGGGGGCATACTGCAGGGGTACGACTACATCATCAGTTGGAGCTGCTGGGGACCCCTGTGTGTGATCCTGAATCGATTGTTGACCCGATGCTGGAGGGGGGCCTGAGGTTGACCCCGGGAGGCCCATGCAAGAGGGATATGAGCTGTTGAGCCGGCATTTCTACCCCTTTCCTTCGGAGTGCCTATCTGGTGAGGATATGACTGGGAACTCATGGCCCTGTGGCTATCCTGCGGCGAGCCCGGCTATTTCTTGACGGTCCTTCGCTCTCATGTGACCGCGACTTCTGTGTTGAGCTTCTTCCGAGCCACATCCTGGGGATCCGACTGAGTGGGTGTGCGGACAGGTCACTTAGGGTCATCCAGTGTTGATTGGTGCGTCAGTCCTGAGCCCGGTGGAGTGAAGAGGCCCGGAGGCCGGAGAGAAGATTTGCAGATGGCAACTAAACTTGATGTTGATAAGCAGCATTCCAGATCCTCCAAGGGGTCTCAACACATTCAGACCAACAAGCTGGACTGCTACACGATGCCTAGAGGGTCTCCGCCGGAGTCGAGTAGAGTTCAAGCGACAGAAGGAGATTGCAATGGTCCTCCGCAGGAGCCAACACTGCTTGACGTGATTGCGGCCATCGATAGTGTCAAGTCATCCCTTGGACAAAAAATGGAATCGCTGGGCAATAAACTAGATACCGTAACCATCTAGGTCAATCTCATCCGGGCCTACCTCACCAAGGCCAGTGAAAAAGTTAAGTCACTGGACATTAAAACCACCAGCTTAACAGACGATGTGGCATTGCTCCAACAGGAGGTGCCGGATCTCAAGACTTCTAATGACCTTACAAATCGGAAACTGGGTGAGTACAAAGGGAGAGCTTGGCGAAACAACGTTCGCATCATTGGTGTCCCGGAGAAGGCCAAAGGCCGGGCCCTGGACCTGTTTGTCAAAGACATCATCCTTAATCATCTTAAGCCCAAGGGACTGGGTAATTTCATGATAGAGCGGGCACATAGGGTGCCGGGAGGGAGGCCAAAACCTGGAGCCCCCCCCCCCTCGTCCGATGATTGCGAGGGTGTTGAACTACAGGGACAGGGACGATATCCTGCAGGCTTCCAGATCGGGGGGCCCCCTGAAATATGAAAACACCACTCTTACATTCTTTCCGGACTTCACGTAAGAGGTCCAGAGGCAGCACCAGGGGTTCCTCGGGGTGAAGAGGAGACTCGGAGTCAGAGGGTTGAAGTATTCTATGATGTTCACGGCCCAGCTGAGGGTCTAGGTTGAGGGGCCAGCCTGGTTCTTTGACCATCCGGAAGTGGCTTCGGACTGGTTGGAGAGACTTCCCCCGGCAGGGCCTTATGGACAAGATTGAGATGGTGGTGGCGGCCCACAGGAGCAGTAATGACGGACGTTGCAGTTGTTTGTGATATTTGAGACTGTCAGGTAGTGGGTTTTACCCACGTGCTTCCTTACGATCTGATCCTTGAGAGAGAGAGAGCAGCCTTAGGCGCAGGGCAGGCTCATTCTGATGGGGGTGGGGGATACGGGGTCCTGACATCCTTCTTTGTTCTACTTTTAGTTAGTCAGTAGTTTAGAATATGGGGCGACAGGCACACTGCCAGTTGGGATTAGGCTGAAGCCTTGAGCATGGGTGCAGGGAGGGGGGAGGGGGAGGGGGGTTGGGAGTGCTGTGTGAGGGGTGTTATTTCCTTTTCCCTGTTTATCTCGCATCAGGAGATAAAGCTATGATAGTATTTTATCCATACTGTTTAAATGCCTTGTGTTAGAAGGGGATCGGGGATAACTGTGCTTAGTTGGAATGTGAACGGCCTTGGGGGTAAAATAAAAATGGGAATGGTGAACCAGTTAATTAGATGACACTCCCCAGATGTAGTGCTAATTCAGGAGACTCATCTTATTGGTAGCCCCTGCATGGCCCTACACATAGGGGGTTATAAGTTGGTTGCACATGCTGGGTTTACCACGGGGTCTAGGGGAGTCGGTACTTTGGTAAAAAAGTCCTTTCCCCTCAGCATCCAGGCCACATGGTCAGACCAGCGAGGCCGCTATATCGGGGTATCAGGGCAGTGGGAGGGAAAGTTAGTTACTTTTATGTCCATCTATGTCCATCTATGTTCCGCCTGGCCTTCAAGCAGGTACTTTCCGGGACCTGGGAACAATTTTCCTAACCTTGCCGCTAGGCCTTCTTGTGATGGGGAAGTAGACAGACACCCGGCCCAAACACTCAGGCTGGCGCAGAGATGGCTCCCCGACTTCTTAGAAACAACGGGGCTTGTCGACGGATGGAGCATAAGTAACCTGAGTGTGGTACACTATACCTGTGTGTCCGCCGTGCATCACAGCCTGTCTAGAATAGATTATATACTGTTACCAGCAGCTCAGGCCGCTGCGGTGCGACACCTGGGAAGAGGAGTTTCTGATCACTCCCCGATTTGGCTCCGATTGGAAACCGGCCAGCCTGATGTAGGAAGACTGGCCCCAATTAATGTGTGGCACTTGAAAGACCCTGCCACCAAGAAGGAAGTCACTAAAATCACGGAAAGATATTTCCAAGAGAATAGTGATACGGTAGACTCGGTCCAGATCTTGTGGGAAGCATATAAAACTGTTATTCGTGGGGAGGTAGTATCTCTGGTCGCTGAGAAAAAGAGGAAACGGCAGGCGGAAATTGAGAGGGTAGTGGCGGCGGTGACGAGGTTGGAAGCAGAGTTGTCCAGGACAGCCACCTCAGATGGTGTGCACCGATAAAAGCTGTGCCAGGACGAATATAGGGACCTCGCTCTGGATAGGGCAAGAACGCAGAACGATGAGATTCAAAGCAGGATCTACGAACATGGAGATAAAGCCGGCAAACTAATAGCGTGGCTCGAGAAGGGAGAGTGGGCATTACGGCTAGTTCCAGAGTTGCAGGGGGAAAACTCCAATATGATAAGGGACCTGCAGGCAGTGGCGGGCGAATTCTCGGAATACTATAGGGAGGTATACACCTCAGTCGGGCAATACCTGGAAGCAGATAATATAGCGATGATTAAGGACATTCAGATGCCCGCACTGTCAGATGACAGCTGGGAATACTTAGATTCCCCATTCACTAATAATGAGGTGGCACAGGCCATCAGAGGAGTGCACTCGGGAAAGGCCATGGGCCGGAACGGAATCCCTATAGAACTTTATAAACTGAGTGCTAACAAACTAGCTCCCTTTGTTCGGTACATGTTTGTTGAGAGTATAGAGAGGGTCAGCTCCCGCATGATCAGCGGGTAGCGAATATTGTGGAAATCCACAAAGCAGGTAAGCCCAGGACACTCTGCTCATCCTATTGGCCTATCTCGTTGCTAAATGCTGAACTTAAAGTCCTGGCGAAGTTGCTGGTGACGCGACTTGTTAAAGTCATTACCACCTTGGTACATCCGGACCAATCCGGCTTCACGCCGCATCAGAATATGGCTCTAAACCTGTGCAGGGTACAAAGAGTATTGGGCAGGACCCCAACGATCCAGGAACCAGCGGAACTGGTGTCGCTAGATGCCACTATGGCATTTGATGGGGTTGAGTGGCCTATTTGTTTGCAGTATTTGGGAAGATGGGCTTTGGACCAGAGTTCTTTAATTAGGTGTGTCTATTGTATGCCAACCCCCACGCCAGAGTGGTTGTAAATAATCACAAGTCAGCTGAATTTCTCCTTGGCAGAGGCATGAGGCAGGGGTGCCCCTTGTCCCCGCTCCTGTTTGCTTTGGCGTTAGGGCCGTTGGCGGCTTGGGTTCGGTGGGACCGGTCGATCCGCAGAATGCGGTGGATGCCGGAGTGGGAGGATAAAATCTCATTATACGATGATGATATCCTGCTTTACCTCACCAATCCAAGGGTCTCACTGATATATTTTCTGGATGTGCTTGCCATATTCGGGAGGTACTCCGGGTTTGCAATCAACTGGTCGAAATCAGTGCTCTTTGTCCTTAGAGGCGATACCGCCGACGATCCCGGGAACCTGTCCGATACGAATTGAACCAATATGGTTTCGGTACCTCAGTATGTATGTCATGCTTGACCCGAAATTACAATATGCTAACAACTTGGGCCCCCCATGGCACGATTTAAGAGGGATGTGGCGTGATGACGGGCACCGTCCTGGGCAGAGCAGTGCTCTTTAAGATGATGGCTCTACCCCGATTTCTATACGCGCTCCAGAACGCGATGGACTCTGTACTGGCGTCCTACTTCAGGGAAATAGAGGCCCTCCAGAGACAGCTTCTTTGGGACGGTAAGCCCCGTAAAGCCTTCTCCAAGCTCACCCTCCCCTGGTATGATGTGGGGATAAGGTTGCCGGACCTACGAAATATTACTGGGTCTCCCAGTTGGCAGCGGTGAATCACATCATGTACGGGCCCCCAGTGGACCCGGGGTATGCTATGGACCGCTGTTGAAGAACCGGGCTTTTAGAACCCAGCGGCGCCAGGGGCACGTCCAAAGTCTTCGGATTCACCCGTCTTGGTTTACAGAGACACGGAATACTTCTGGGTGGCATCAGAGACCAAGTTTATTAGCTGCAGCTAGTAACAGTGATCCTAGAAACACAGCATGGTAGTATTTCAGGAGACTGCTCAAATTCGTAGAGCAAGACATCCCTATTTATACACAATAATCACATTTTATGAGCTTACACTCCCACTGCGCCAAAAGTTAACCAATGAAATACATTCTCAAACAAAGTATCACATGACGAAAAGCTCAGTTTGCAATGTCCCAACCCAAAGTTAATCATTGGGAATGTCCCAAATCCAATTTCCACAAGCAGGACAAACCCATAATTGAAAGGCACAATGCATGTAATAAAGAACATAGGAAAGGAAACAATGTCTGATAGTGAGCAAGATAAAGCATGTGTAAGGAGTCTAAAAGTTAACGATGTCCTGAACAATGATTGGTAATCTCAGACTACGATCAAACCAGGGAAATCAACTCGGCAGGATCAGTTTCAGGCGAAGGCTTACAATTCACCTCGAAGTCAAGAAAGACCCTGTTAATGTGTAGGAATACGTGAAGGCCAGGTTGCTTCGTTCGTTCGACCACATTTGTCGGCCTGCGTGATGGCAAGACAAAATGGAGGCCTAAACAAAATGGAACCCATGTTCGAAACGAAATCTCCAAATACACAGTGAATTCGCTAGCTAACGTGACAAATTCCCTCCACATTAGCCGCACATGCTAAATACGGTCCGACATCACCAAAATCGTGACGGAACCATGACCTTTCGTAACGAGGTACATTTTCATGGAACCACACTGACAGGTGCCGGGGGGTGACTTCACCAGGGCACTGTATGCCAGACTTGGCTGGTTTCCCCTCGCAGGACCTATGGCTCATGCAGTACAGGTATGGCAAGCAGCCAATAGTCATTTCAAGTGGGAGGGGAAACTAACACTCTCTACCTCATTATGGAGCTCAGAGAAATTAGGAAGTTTATGGAAGTCCAAGGGATTTGACAAGTGGGAACTCATCGGGATCACACAGAACAAAGACGTCTGGGGCAAAGACACAGTTCACACGTTTGATTTCCTCAAACAGCAATACCGCCTTCACGATAGAGAGCACTACTGTAACCTCCAGATCAGGCACGCCCTCTCATGCACATCCCCAGAGGCACGACACTCCCTGACGTTTCCCCCTTTGAAGACTGAGTGCTAGACGGTCACCTCCCGGAGAAGACCATCTCCTTAGTATATAAAAAACTCATCAACAATATGGAGGACCCGCTGGTACTAATTAGGACACAAGGGAGTTCAGATGGGATGGAGTTAGATGATGAGTATTGACAGGAGGCGGTCTCCTCTCCACGTCTAGTGGCCATACGGATGAGGCTCAGATTAGTGCAGCTAAAGATTCTTCACAGGTCGTATGTCACAGGGCCTCGTCTGGTTTGAATGGGTAGAGCAGAGAGTGGGGAGTATCTGTAGTTCCGTGTTTGAGGGTCTGTGGTTCGGTGTTCCGAACCTGTTCAATAAAGGTTGTCGGAAATAGACGATTTTGGTGTCAGCGGACCGCAAATCACGAATGCGGTACGTACGAGTGTTTTCGCATTCATCGATCAATGAGAACACTATGTATTTAGGGATTTCGTTTGAACCTTCGGGTTCCATTTTGTGTGTGTGGCAGCCATTTTGTGTGATTGCCCTCACATAGGCCGATGACTACGGCCGAGCGAGTCCTTGAGACACGTACACCTTAGCTGACTTCTGAATGACCTGGCCAAACTGACTCCTATGCCCGAGGCTGACCTCGCTAAGCTAGTTCCTTGTTAGCAGCTGGTCAGATAAAGATCAAAGAGCAGGACGTGCCGAAGTGTACGGTACACTGCATCCACCTTTCTATCTTGCTTCCAATCTGTTTCTGCTCCTTCCTTTACGGCATAATCACTGATTTGGGTTGAGGTTTTATGATGGGTTTGTCCGGCCTGATCGAACAAGAAATTGGAATGTGCTTGGTCATTTCTGGTGGGCTGGACAACGGAAAGTGGGATTGTCGTTATGCGATATGTTTAAAATGTCACTATGTGATTGGCTAGTTTTTATGTAACTGATGCTACCTTTGGAATGTGTTTTTTGGCATAAAAGAGCATGCTCCGCTCATTGAATTTGTGCAGTCTCTAGCGAACCACTGTGTGTGCTTCGTAGATCTCTGTTCCTGGTTGTAGCCAATAAACTTTGGTCTTTGACGTCATCAAGAAGTGTCCAGTGTCTCTGTACTCTAAGACAGGTGAATCCGAAGACATGGGGCGTTTTCCCCTGGCGCCGCTGGGTTCTAAAGCCCGGTTCTTCAACTGGCGCCCACGTGGGGCGACTTCAGCGATACCGGTCCAAGCCCGAAGACCGTAGAGAGCTTCGTGTGGAAATTCTGGAGGAAGGCCTGCCACTTCATCGACCCCTGTATGTCGTCGTGGTCCGAAAGTCTTTGCTGCGAGGTTCCCTTGTAGTTTGAAGCTAGACTAGTGTGCGAAGATGCCTGGTCTTAGCAGTCTTAGAAAGATATTTGGTTGTGGTTGTTCTAAGGATTCCCGGTTAGAGGATTCGTGTCTGGTTCCTCCGATTGGAACTCCTACATATGATCTTTATGTGAAGCATGGAGGAGGTCCTATTAGTTATAATGACATCTGGGTAAAATATACGAAGAAAGACGGTGTCCTACAATGGCCCCGTTATGGTAGTTTTGAAACGGAGATTTTAGATAATCTCGAAGCTAAACTGTTCAAGAAGAAAGCCCGGCCAGCAATGTTTGACTCTATCCGCATATGGCACAAAGAAGCCAAACAGAAGGAAATTAAATTAGCGAAGAAAAACAAGAGAGAACGAGGTTTGTCAATGGTGCAAGCTGCTATAGCGTATAGGGATAATGAGGAAGAGCAAGAGAGCGAACAGATGCTTAGGGTTAGGAAGTTAGCGGTAGATAAATGCTACCCAGTTTTGCCGCTTAAAGAGCAGGAAGAAAAGAAAGATCTTGCGAAGGATCCTTTAATGTCGCATTTACTGAGTTCGCCACCCCCTTATGCACAAGATGCTACGGAACCACCACTACCAGTTGTAGTTCCACAACCTTCGATTGTAGTGCCACCTGCAATTCCTCCACAGCCAGCTCCTCTTTCGTTGGCTACTATTCCTTTGGCGTAGCCTCCTCAGGGGCCGCCAACTTTGCTTCCTTCTTCGTCTGTTACTTCAACGCCTATGTATAATACTCCTTCTGTTCCAACTTTGGATTCTCCTACTATTGTTCCGTCTTCTCTTATTCTTTCATCTTCTCCTTCTGCTAGACAGAGAATGACTGCTGCTTTTTCTGGTTTCCTTTCTCCTTTGTTGGGACAATTGGGTATGTCTCCTGTTAGTGAGCGTAGACAATCACGTAGTCAGTTGCCTGATACAGATGAACGTACAGTTTTGGATCACTTGGCGCGTAAGTGGATTACGTACGCTTCTCAGTATGATCTTGAGGGTATTATGGCTGTTTTCCTTCAATGGGAAGAACCAAAGCAACGGTACATTTTTGAAATGATGTGTGGGTTCCTCCATGAACAATGGGTTGAAGAAGTAGGTAAAGCTCCTGATGAGTTGTATCGAATACGTTCTGAGTTCGCAAAAGGGACCGTTGTGGGTTCTCGTGACGTTGGGAGTGCAGTTGCGACTATTTTGTTGTTTCGTAGTGACACCCCTTCTGAGCGATTGTTTGAATCTGATTCGTCAGTTAGGAGAGCAGCGCGTCAATATCCAATGCGTGAGGTTTCTCCAGTTTGGAGACCTGCTGATCCTAATGCTCAACCACCTGTTGTTACACACTTTCAACGAGTATGGGTACATGTTCCTTGGAAGCGTGTTGAAGTTTTGGCAATTAAGCAGTCTTTGCCTGATCCGCGCAAAAATCCAGCAGGATATTATAAAGAGCTCACTCAGACTGTGGGCTCATGCATCATGAATTTAGCAGGTATAGATATGTTGTTTGGAAATGTTGTCCCACAGCCTATTTGGAGTAAGATTCATCACACGGATCATGACCAAGA
Organism: Lissotriton vulgaris; assembly: GCF_964263255.1. Taxonomy (NCBI): domain Eukaryota; kingdom Metazoa; phylum Chordata; class Amphibia; order Caudata; family Salamandridae; genus Lissotriton; species Lissotriton vulgaris. The sequence continues at coordinate 553,254,374 of NC_141693.1, read as the reverse complement.
ATTGGGTGATACATAGGTTAATCTTTGTGCTGCGAATGATAGACAAGTAGGAGGTGCTGAAGATATCATTACTCAACTCCCTGGTAGGATAATTAATTATATGAAGACTTTGATGCCTGAAGTGCGTGTTAATTGGGACAAGTTGTCTGAGTGTAAACAGAAGAAAGATGAAACGGTGGGGGGGCAAGATGGCCGCCGAGGCGCTGTGGGAGTAAGTCGCACTCAGACCCCTCTCCTGCTGATGAGTAAAACTCCAGGTGCTAATGGAGAACTGCAAGCAGTATGCAATCCGCAGTTTTGATTTACCGCGGAGGCTTTACTAACTTTGCTAATCTATTCAAGAAAACAAAATTGTGGTATTTCAGAATCCTTAATGTATTGATGGCAGAGATGGCCACTCGAGGAAAAGAGAAAACACAGCAACAATTACCCATGTCGAGCGCTACAAGCAAGGAATCATCTCAAAAGGAATCGAGCAGATCGGGCGCTATTCCTAAAACAAAAGTGCCACCTAACAACAAAAAGATAACCCCCACGGTCTCCACCTTAACAAAGACACAGCTATGAAAACTGGAGAAAGCCGGCGAAAAGGAGAAAATGCTGAACCAAAATAAAGACATGAGAAGCGCTAGCAATGCGCCAGTGACACGGGATGCAGCGGAAAGAAAGAGAAACGATACCGTGTATCGGCAGCCTTCAGTGTCCGAGGCTTTTGGTGCCAGGGTGAGGGCGGAGGCATCGGGAAGCCTAGGATCGCCAGGGACTTTGCAAGACGCGCCAGTCATGCCGCCCGCAGGCTCAGCTCAGAACGTCCTCGAGGACGCAAGCCAAAGCGTTGCCAAGCAACCAGAATCTACGGTGCTCACGCTTCCCGCGGAGCCTCCGGCGGAGCGTCAGACAGCAGCGCAGGCACAGTCAGACGGCGGCGCTTTGGATCAAGAACAGACGCTGGAGCTACAGGACCACGACCCGGCTCAAGAGGTGAGAGAGGCAAGCAGTGGGGGCATGATATCAAATACAGGGCAAATGCTCGAGGCCCTTAAAGAGGTAGAAGATGAAATTCGGGAAGAGCAGCTACAAGCCAAAGACAAAGAGAATGTTGCGCAGGGGACATACGATGGCAATATGGCAGGGGCGGTTGAAGGGGCTGAAGGGGCTGATGGCGATGGGTTCTTCTCTATCCCAGAGGAAACAGAGTCAGAATCAGAGTCAACATTAGCAAGTAGCGAGGAGGAAAGAGACTTATCACTCTCAAGCTCTGAGGAAAGTGACACTTCTAGAGGGAGAGGCACGCAAAAGAAGCGCAAAACAGCAGCTAGAAGAGCAGGCTCTCCCCAGAACATGCATAGGGGAACAACTAAAAGGCTAGTATGGGACTATTCCGCTACCTCTAGTATATATAAGGAAGATGAAAAAGAGACACAAAACGATGGAGGGAAGCTGGATTTAATGTTTGCCACACTGAAACAGATACAAATGGAGGCAAGGGCTGAAAGCCGAAGGGCCAGGCATGACACAAAAAAAATCCAAGCCTCAATTAGGAAAATGAATAAAAAATTTGAAGAGGTGGAGGAAAGAGTCATCGAAGTGGAAGAAAGAACTGGCCGCTTAGAAGACGAAGTAAATGAGTGGCAAGCATCTAAAGAGGGACAGACTAAGGCCATGGAAGATTTACAGTGGAAGGTGGAGGATTTGGAGAATCGCCAGAGACGCAATAATGCCAGACTCCTGGGAATTGAGGAAGGGATTGAAGGCCAAGATCCCAGAGGCTTTGTGGTCAAGTTGCTAAAGGGAGCATTCCCAGAGGTACCATGGAACTGGGAACAAGAGGTGCAGAGGGCCCATAGGTATCCACTCTTTGTAAGAAAAAATCATAAGGAAGGCTCAGGAATGCTACCCAGGGCTATGCTAGTATTTTTCGGAAACTACCTGGCAAGACAAGAACTTATGGAGAGAGCCAGGCCTGATGCCAAAAAATCGGTGGAAGGGGTAACTTTCTTTGCGAGACCTGACTTTTGTCACATAACAGTGGAGAGGCGTTGGAGGCTAAGACAGCTGATTAATGAGTTTCAGTCCCATGGAGCAGAGGCATATTTAATGTTTCCAGCGAAATTGAAGGTCATAGTAGCAGGCTGTACTAGAATGTTCTTTTCTGAAATAAAAGCGGGAGAATTTTTGACAGAACTAAAAGAGCAAAGGGGGGCCAGAAAGAAATAATTAAGGATACCTGACTACGCCTGTTAGGATAATGTAGTAGGTGATAAGAGGGCAGGGGAGGGGGGCGACTCTACAGTGCTAAGCGGACACGCATAGGTCAGGGATGACCTATTTGCCTGTCACAGGGGGGGGAGCTTTCGGGGCGGGGGGCTTCAAAGGGGGGGGGAGAGGGAAGGGAAGAAGTCATGGGTGAAAGGTGGTGGTGTAAAATAATACAGATTTGTAAAGTTTGGAGTGTAGCACTTAAAGAATGCATAGAAAAAGACAAAAAAGTAGATGTGGGGCTGGCAAATCCTAAGCTAGAACTATGGCAGTTAGGATAATGTCGATCAATATCTGTGGGCTGAACAATATGGAAAAAAGACAGAAGCTATCTTCATTGCTGCGATACTGGAAAATAGATATAACCTGTATACAGGAAACACACATAGCAGCTGAAGAAAAGTTCCTACTGGGATTTGAGATTCTTGCTAGCACAGGTCAAGAGGGAAGAAACAAGGGGGTGGCAGTTCTGGCCAGAAAAGGAGTAGTCCAAATTAAAAAGAAAAAAGAGGATTCTGATGGAAGATGGGTGATACTAGACATAGAAACAGCTATGGGAAGATGCACTTTGGTCTCGCTATATGGTCCAAACGAAGATGACCCGGCATTATTAGATTTTATTGATAGAGAGTTGGCCTTGTGGTCAGAGCCAGTGATCTGTTGTGGGGATTTCAATATCAATGGACTGAATGGAATATTAGATGCAAGTGGAGGTATATATCAGGGAAGGAAAAAAAAGGTGCATAAAGCTGTACAAAACCTCGCTAGACATAATGCGCTGGTGGATATATGGCTGGAATTTAATCCATTAGGCGTTGGCAGTACTTTTTATTCAGCGCCACATCAAACAGTAGCTCGACTGGACTACTTCTTTATCTCTAGCTCTTTAGTCAGCAGGGCTAAAATAGAATGTCTCCCAAGAATAATGTCGGATCAATAAGAACTAGACAAACGTTAGCTGCAGGCGAGATTAAAGAAATTAAGGACGGCAATGGGGTAATCGTTAATAAAGTTGAAGAGGTACAGGAGGTGTTCAGAAGATTTTATGAGAGGCTTTATGAGCAGGATAAAAATGATGGAGAGATAGAGTTGAAAAGCCTGGAATATCTAAGGGAAGGTTTACAAGAGGGATTGAGTATAGAAGAAAGGGACAAATTGGATATGCAGCTAACGGTGCAGGAGATAAGGGATGCAATATGCAGCTTACCCTCTGGTAAAGCAACAGGCCAGGATCTGATCCCGGTAGAATTTTACAAAACTTTTTGGGAGGCACTAGCTAAAGATATTTGGTCAATCTGCTACTTGGCACAGGGAGGCAGAATAGTTCCTCAATCTTGGGCGGGCGCTGATATAATTGTCATATTAAAAAAAGATAAACCCCCCACTGAGCCGGGTTCTTACAGACCTATCACTCTGCTCAATGCCGATGCAAAAATATTCTCTAAGGCGTTGGCTAATAGATTGAGTAAGGTGATAGAGAGGGTGGTGTCCCCTACACAGCATGGGTTTATACCCGGCAAAGGAACTACCGAACATATTAGACAGCTGATTACTATTCTGGATGCTGAAGCAGCCTTGGGGGACCCTGTCGCGGCTATCTTTTTGGATGCTGAGAAGGCTTTTGACAGGGTCTCTTGGGTCTACCTATGGAAGGCTATGGAGTGGGCTGGTATTGTTCGAGGGTATATAACCGCAATCCAGGCACTATATAAACATCCTAGTGCTAGGATACGCATTAATAGATCATATTCCAACGCAGTACAGATCAGACGGGGAACTAGGCAGGGATGTCCAGCTTCACCTTTATTATTCGCAATTTATTTAGATCCCTATTTGAGAAGGCTTACAAAAAATAGGTGGATTAAGCCAGTTTTTTTGCATGGAAAGAAGTATAAAATATTTGCCTACGCAGACGACGTGGCTGTTATAACACCTACCCCAGAGGAGTCACTGGTCGAAATAGAACAGGAGGCAAGAAAATTTGGAGAAGTGTCGGGCTATTTAATAAATAGGGGAAAAACACAAATAGTTCAGAATAGACATACTACATTCGTAGATGCAAGAGTTGTCTCAGACACAAAATATTTGGGTGTTAAGGTGACAGCAGATTTGGAAAAGTTAGTAGAGATAAATATGGAACCATTACTAGCCAAAGTCAAAACCAATTTGGAGAGGGTCAATAACTTACACTTGACTCTCATGGGTAGAATTAATTTTGTTAAAATGGTTACTTTTCCGAAATTTTTATATTTGTTTAGGGCAATTCCACTCTTTATTGAAGGGATATGGTTTAATAAAATAGAATCAGTAATTAATAAACTAATTTGGGCACAGGGGAAGACACGTAGGGCATACCGTTTTTTTAACTCTATCACGAGAAAGGGGAGGTTGGGGAGCACCTGATTTTAGATTTTATTACTGGGCAACAGCTCTACAATACTCCAAAGGACTATTAGGTGGAAGTGTTCAGGAGGAGGAGGAGGGAAGAAAGGGTCCGGCTAATGTATATGAAGCCCTCTTAGGTAAAGCGGCAGAAAATGCTTTAGTAACAACAGTGGACTTCGCATACTTTAAGCATACAAGATTCAAGACCCTGAGTGCGATCTATAAAGTTTGGAAAGCAATAAGGAAAAAACTGGGACTGGGAAGGTACAACAGGTACTTAAGGCTTTATATGAACAATGATCTTCCAATGGAAATCTTCCGTGACACAGTTATGAGGGAATGGGATGTAAAAGGGATTAAGAAACTGGGGGATCTAATGGACGCAGAGGGGGCAATTTTAACATTCCAAAATATACAGCAAAGATATAACATAGCTGGGAATAATTTTTTCAAATACCTTCAAGTGAGGAGTTACTTTCACACAAAAACAGGGGGTGTAGGAGGGATGAAGAGTTGTAGGATAATGGAATACCTGGGAAGCAGCCTGGCATCCTCAATAAGACAGCTGTATGCAGAGCTTCAAGTTTATAAGATAGACGATAGAGAAAAATACAGTAATAAATGGAGAGAACAGGTAAAGGCACGACCGGAAGACTTACAAACTTCTTTAGATTATGGTCGAACTATCTTTTGCTCAGCGACACTTCAAACTCAACATTATAAAACAGTTTATTCATTATATTTTACACCGGCCAGAATAGCCAGCTGGGGTGGCTCCTCTGGAATAACGTGCCCAAGGTGTAATTCTACACAGGCTAATATAACACATATGTTTGCAAACTGCCCACAATTGTATACTCTAAAACTGGCGATAGAAGAGTTTCTGGATAAATCACTGGGAATACAAACAAAACTAACTGAGGAGCTGATAATCCTGGGGGTAAGCCTAGATGTAAATACAACCTATCCAGAATTTTTATTCATGGTCACTGCAGTATTTAGGATAATTGTAGCTAAAGCATGGAAGGAGAAATCAGCACCGTCGTTTCAGACGTGGGTAGCAAGACTTCTATCTACATACAACCTGGAGAGGGCCATATACGATAGAAGAGGAAGGAAGGCAAAAGATCTGGGGGGTAAGATATGGCTACCTATAGAGAATGGAAATGCAGGAAATCTGTCTCTGATAGTAGTTGAGAAATTTGTTAGCTTTATAAGTTTTATGGAGAGAACGTAGGATGCATTATTCTGAAGTTTAGTGGTTTTTGTTGCCTCTCTTCACGGTTGTCTTAAATATGTATTTTGGTTCTCTTCTCTTTTGTTTTGTTTATTTTTTTGTTTTGTTTACTTGTCTATTAATACAAATCTGTATTTGTTGTAAATGACCGTGTAATGTTGTAAACACACCGGATGTAAAAGAAAAATGTGGGGGGGGGGGGGAAATTTTTTGTCTGAATAAAGATATTTAAAAAAAAAAAAAGAAAGATGAAACGGTGTCTGACTTTTTCACACGGTTTGAAGGGACGTTTGTAGATCATAGTGGTCAGGATATGGCTACTGAGGGTGGTCAGAGAATTTGTACATAATCTGCTTCCCGAATGATGTAATAAGCTGAAAGATTCCGAGAGTGCTTGGGCTGTTTCCACGTCAGCGCAGATTTTAGCTACGGCCCAGTACTATGAAAATAGGCATAAAGATGAGTTAGAGAAAGCGGATAAGAAGACTAAGGAATTGAAGACTAAAGTGCTTCTACAACAAGCTTATCCACCCCGTACTAATAATCGACGCGATTATCAGCAGAATCAGCAGTATTCGAGAAACTCGCAAAGAAACGAGTCTTCTCAACAGCGTTTTCTGTATGGGCCTAATCAGTGTGCGTATTGTAGAGAAGAAGGCCATTTCAAGAATAGTTGTCCGGTTTTGTTACAACGCACGAATGGTGCTTCTGGTGTAAGAGGTCGAGGTGCTCAACAATCGCCTAGAGGTAGAGGTCGAGGACAGAATCTACGTTCTTTGCCTCCACAGAACTCAATGAATAGTTTTGATCAGCAGCAAGGTTCGTCTGGTAGGACAGCTCAGTATTATACGGATGATTATTACATCGAAGGTGAGGAAGTGGATGGTAATGATTGTTAGGACAGCCATGGACAAAAAGAGTGAGTCGTTTCAGTTCCAGTAAATCAGAGTGGACCCTATGTTGAAGTGATTGCATCAGGTGTGTCAGAGCCTTTTCTGTTAGACACTGGTGCTACGAAGAGTTCTATAATACACTCTAAGCTCCCTGGCGCACCTTTGTCTGGCTTTGAGAACGTTTCTGTAGGTTTAACAGGCGCCCCGGTTACAAATCCGATTTCTGCTCCGTTGTCTCTTTCTGTTGGACCTCGTAAATTTGAAGCACCCCTCATTTTGACTACAGGTTGTGGTGAGAACTTGTTGGGATTGGATTTATTGAAGAGATTGTATGCGACGTTGTATTGTTCTCCGTCAGGAGTACATCTTACGTTGGGTGAGAGAGTGATCTCTCCGATATACATATCGAAAGACAGACTTCCACCTGAATTGTCTTCTTTACCAGATTCGTTGTGGGCTGTTGGTCCGAACGATGTAGGTCTTTTAGAGATTCTTCCATATGTTGTGACACTGAAGGCGAATGCTAAGTTACCACGCATTCCCCAGTACCGTATCTCGAACGATGGTTAACGTGCACTTTTAGCGATCATTTATGATTTGATCGAAAAGGGTGTGATTGAGGAAACGAGAGGTAATGTGTGTAATAGTCCCGTTCTGCCTGTTCTGAAGAGAACTGATTCTTCACAGCCTCCTGTATATAGGTTTGTGATCGACCTTCGCAAAGTGAACAAGATTGTTGTTCCACAATTCCCTGTTGTACCTGACATCACTGCTTTGTTGACCTTGATTCCGGCTACAGCCACATGGTTTTCGGTGATTGACTTGAAGAATGCTTTCTTCAGCATCCCGATTGCCGTAGAGAGTAGAGATATCTTTGGATTCTCTTTAGGAGGACGAAGTTTCCACTTTAAGCGCGCTCCTCTAGGTTATTGCGAGAGTCCATCGATCTATAGCCAAGCTTTGAAAACACAACTTGATCTGTTGGTTTTACCTGATGGTGCTGCCCTTATTCAATATGTTGACGACTTGTTAGTCGCTGCTGACAATGAAGAGATTTGTAGAGAAGCCACTTTGTCGTTGTTACGTCACTTGTCTGATTTTCATCACAAAGTTCCTCTCTCCAAGTTGCAATATTGTCGACAAGAAGTAACCTATTTAGGTCACCTCTTATCGAAGGAGGGAAGGAAACTGACCCCAGAGAGAATTCAAGCTATTGCAAGAATAAGTGTTCCTACAACACAGAGAGAAGTACGTGCGTTTTTGGGTATTACGTCGTACTGTAGACAGTGGATCCCTAACTTTTCCTTGCTAGCGAAGCCTTTGATAGCTCTTACTGTTAAGGATACTCCAAATCCTGTTTCTTGGACTGACGAATGTCAGAAGAGCTTTTCAGAATTACGCAATGCGTTGTGTTCGGCTCCTGTGTTGGGTACTCCCGACTACAGTAAGCCTTTCACATTGTATGTCCACGAGAGAGAGGGATGTGCATTGTCAGTGTTGACTCAACAGTTCTGCGATAAGCAGCGTCCATGTGCTTACTTTTCGTCGACTTTAGATCCTGTAGGTAGAGCGTTGCCGAGTTGCTTGAGAGCTACAGCGGCAGCGGCTGTTCAATTCAACAGTCTGCTGGTTTGGTTATGGACAACACATTAGTCGTAATGGTTCCACATGCAGTGGATACCTTGTTGAACCGCACGAAGACACAGCACTTAACTAGTGCTCGGTTGTCGGGTTACGAGTTGACCTTGTTAGTGAGTCATGTGCACATTAAACGATGCAACACGTTGAATCCAGCCACGTTGTTGCCAATTTCAGTTGAGACAGATAATGATATTGAAGAACAACATGATTGTTTTCTGAGAACTGAGGAAGAAACGAAAGGGAGAATAGACCTTAGGGATACTCCTCTTCCAGAGTGTGATGGTACTTTGTGGGTTGATGGTTCATTCTTTAAGTTGCCGAATGGTGATACGACTGCGGCATATGCTGTTATGACTTTACACACGATTGTTGAAGCTGCGCGTATCCCACATAATTCAGCGCAAGCAGCAGAGTTGATTGCATTAACAAGAGCATGTATGTTGGCAAAAGGAAAACGAGTGAATGTGTACACTGACAGCCAGTATGCGTTCAGTGCGGCTCATAGTTTTGGACGTTTGTGGCGTGAACATGGGTTTTTGACTTCGCATGGAACGAAGATTCAACATGGGCAGTTGGTAAATGAGCTCCATGAATCACTTACTTTGCCATTACAAGTAGCGATTGTGAAATGTAGTGCCCATAAGAAAGTTACGGATGATGTTGGTCGCGGAAATGCGTTTGCGGATGAAGTCGCGAAAGAAACTGCGAGAAATGTGATGAGTCGAATGTATGTTGCAGGTCTGGTGAGATGGGTTCCAGAGAAAAGTATGTGTGAAGATACGATTGAGAGTGTGAAATCCATCCAAGCTGAAGCTACAGAGAAAGAGTTGAATGAATGGAGAGAAAGTAAGGGTACATTGGACTCGAATGGTTGTTGGACTGATTTGTCCGAGCATCAAAGATGGTTGCTACCTGACGCGTATGTGCTTCCAGTTGTTACAATGGCTCATGGGATGGCACATATTAGCGTGAAGGGGATTTGTAAGTTGTTGGCTCCGGTTTAGCAGAATGTGGGAATTTCCAAATGTGCAGTGAATTTGGTTAAGAACTGTATGGTGTGTTTGATGTACAATCCTGGTAAGGGAACTCCAACACAAGCTGGTCATTTTGCTCCCCCTACGTATCCGTTCGAGGCTTTGCAGCTAGATTTCATCCACATGGAGAGGTGCAACAACCTGAAATATGTTCTTGTGGTTGTTTGCTCCTTTTCTAGATGGGTGGAAGCTTACCCTTTGAAGGACAATACTTCCTTGTCCACAGCTAAAGCCCTGATCAAAGAATTTTTCCCGAGGTTTGGATTGCCGAGAATTATCTGGAGTGACAATGGGAGTGAATTTGTGGGTCAAGTAATGAAGAGAGTATGCGAGGGATTAGGAATCCGGCAGAAGTTCCACGCTGCAAATCACCCCCAATCAGCTGGTTTAGTCAAGTGCTATAACGGCACTTTGAAGTTAAATTTGGCCAAAATCCAAGCGAGTACTGGTTTACAATGGCCAGATGCTTTGCCTTTAGCGCTCTTGTCCATTAGAATGACTGTGCATTCGCGAATGGGTTTGAGTCCGTATGAGGTTGTGTTTGGTCGCCCATTTGGGGCGTACCAAGACCAACAAAGTTTAGTGACCTTGAGTATCCTGTGTTGCTTGATTACTTGCACGAACTGACGGCTAAACTGCGTGTTTTACATCAACAGGTGCATGACAGTTTGCCACAGGCTTCTGAAGATCCGGGCCACGCCATTCAACCCGATGACTGGATCTTCACGAAAAACTTACAGCGAAGCAAGAACGAGCAGCCCTGTTGGACATGACCCCATTTAGTCCTCCTGTCTACACGTTCTGCAGGCAAGGCAAGAAACCCTGGATCCACGGCGTACATTGCAAACAGGCTCCGTTGCCCTTACCGTACGACCGGTGGGTCCAGGAAAGACTCTGAAACAGAAATTGTGCCACGATTTTTGCCATTCAGCGATGCCCGTCTGATTGGAACAAACTCTGAGAAAGAAAGTGACGATCTTTTGCAAAAAGCTGTGCCTCCTTTGAATCGATTGAACACTACTGAGCCTGAACTCCTGTTTCAAAACCAGACATTGCCTGGGAAAGATCGTTATAATTTGCGACCTACTTATTTTTATTTTTCAAACCGCCATCCGGGTTCAGCTGTAGGGTCACGGTGCCAAGTCTTTGGAGTGCAAGCCTGAGACACTAGGTCGAAGGTTCTGGTTGGCCTAAGGGAGTTGCCCCGGGTTGACAGAGGCATTCCTTAGCATAGAACACCCTACCATCGCGAGCAGCATATTTAGTTAGGATGAATTTCTTCGAGTTGGAGAGACCTGTAAGGACAATGAGTTTCAAGAATAAGATACAAAAGCTAATCACACAGAAAAGATTTGTAATATTGTGCTTGTTTTTGTTATTGAGTTTAATGATATTTATAATTGGTTATGTGACATTCTCTTTTAAAGTGAGGTTTATTCCCACTGTGCAACCTATACTTCCACCTACTATTTCTTCTCATTCTTTTCACCCTTTGCCTGAACACGAGGTAGTTAGACGACTGGAATTCGCCAATAATTCCTTTATTCAACTTTTGCACCAACACCAGTTAGTGATAAACACAACAAATTGTTGGATTTGTGGTCTAATGCTCCATACGACCGATAAAGGTATTCCGTATTTGGTTTTGCCCTTTAGCTTAAATGGTTCTATTTGGGCTTACAGAACGATGTTCATCTATGCCCATAGTGTCTATCCCCTACGTTCACCGAAAGACAATCCAAAGAATAGTGCTTTAGCTAGAGGCATAGTCGACATGGTTAAAGGGACTAATGCAATTGAGACTATTCCGAAGGATGAGAGACAACCATATAGTGGTTGGGACGTTACTGGATATGGAGTTAGTCTGAGTGTTAACCAGCGAGCGAAAAGTTCTCCACCGATTTGGATAGTGCCCCATCAGGGTCGCTATTGTCTGCAGGGTAATGGCAAGAATCCGAGAGCTCAGCTAGGGAAGAGCGTTTGTACTGACACCTATGTATTTACGTCTCAGTCTTCCCCAGCATTTCTAGCCGCTAAGGGTACTTATTTTGTCTGCTATGATAAAGCATATACATGGTTGCCCCCTGACTTTTCGGGCACATGTTTTGTTTCCTTTCTGTTGCCTCCCACTTTTACAGATTACCATAAGACAAGAGTTGCTAGAGGTGTCTTCAGTCAGGAAGATACCGCAGGGCAAGAGTTGGAAGATTTCTTTAAGGGTTTTCTGCCGTTCTGGGGACCGATGGCTAACAGCAGGAACCTTCGCCAGTTGACGAGAGTGGTTGAGTCCACCATAGTTGAAACTGCTGGTGCCCTTAGTAACTTGACTGCTGAGCTCCAGTCGGATAGACTTATGACACTTCAGAATTGAGTTGCTCTTGATGTCATACTAGCAGACAGCGGTGGAGTATGTAAACTGATTCAATCGAGCTGCTGCGTTTTCATCCCAGACAACGCTCCGTCAGTCTTCCAGGCCATTTCCAAATTACATAAGATCTCCGATTCTGTCCATTTGGATAAAGGGGATTGGTCGTTGAAGGCGATGGTTATGGGGATTGATATCCACATGGGGATGGAAGATTCTGATGGTCATTGGGATGGTCTTAGCTATCCTTTTCCTGTTCTGTCTCTGTGTACAGTGTGCTCCTGCGATCTGTGGCCTCTGTGCTACTTCGTGTGCAAGGAGACCTGTCCAGAGAGAGGTATTAAGTACTAGGGTGATGCTACAGCAACATATCGATGATCTGATGATGATAGACCTAGATTCAGATTAACATGGGTTTGGGTCTGTTGCCTATGTAAGGGCAAAAGGAGGGTCTGTAGTTCCATAGTTTGAGGGTCTGTGGTTCGGTGTTCCGAACCTGTTCAATGAAGGTCGTCGGAAATAGTTTATTTTGGTGTCAGCGGACCGCAAATCACGAATGCGGTACGTACGAGTGTTTTCACATTCATCGATCAATGAGAACACTGTGTATTTAGGGATTTTGTTTGAACCTTAGGGTTCCATTTTGTGTGTGTGGCAGCCATTTTGTGTGGTTGCCCTCACATAGGCCGATGACTACGGCCGAGCGAGTCCTTGAGACACGTACACCTTAGCTGACTTCTGAATGACCTGGCCAAACTGACTCCTGACTCCTGACCTCGCTAAGCTAGTTCCTTGTTAGCAGCTGGTCAGATAAAGATCAAAGAGCAGGACGTGCCGAAGTTCACGGTACACTGCATCCACCTTTCTATCTTGCTTCCAATCTGTTTTTGCTCCTTCCTTTACGGCATAATCACTGATTTGGGTTGAGGTTTTATGATGGGTTTGTCCGGCCTGATCGAACAAGAAATTGGAATGTGCTTGGTCATTTCTGGTGGGCTGGACAACGGAACGTGGGATTGTCATTATGCGATATGTTTAAAATGTCACTATGTGAGTGGCTAGTTTTTATGTAACCGATGCTACCTTTGGAATGTGATTTTTGGCATAAAGGACCATGCTCCGCTCATTGAATTTGTGCAGTCTCTAGCGAACCACCCGTGCGTGCTTCGTAGATCTCTGTTCCTGGTTGCAGCCAATAAACTTTGGTCTTTGACGTCATCAAGAAGTGTCCCGTGTCTCTGTACTCTAAGACAGGTGAATCCGAAGACATCGGGCGTTTTCCCCTGGCGCCGCTGGGTTCTAAAACCCGGTTCTTCATATCGCAGGGGGTGCCGAGAGGTTGGAACCTTCATACACATTTTGTGGCACTGTAGAGAGGTACAGGCTTATTGGGTAGATATCCACGATAGGCTCCTGGATGTCCTGGGGCTGGAGTTACGGCAAGAGGCTCGTAGGTGTATTTTAAATGTTTGGGAACCCACGGATTTGAGTGTGTATAAGAAACAATGGGTAACGTTAGCATGTATGATAGCTAAGCGTAACATTGCTCAGTTGTGGGGAGCTAGGTTGCCACCCCGGGTTGGAAAGTGGGTGAAGGACATGGATTGGTGCATGTTCAGAAAAAGGTCGGTTTTCGTTTCAAGAGATTGTCCTCAAAAGTGAGGTAAGGTCTGGATGGACTGGAATCGCTACCATGGAGACATCTGTATGCCCCCGATCCGTCTGGAAGAAGCAGATGCGCATGAGTCCCTATGATCCCTTTACCATCATCTTGTGTGTATTGTCTGAAGTATGGACCTGTATATTGGACAAATGTGAAATTGGCAAAGTCACCTGATGTCTTTGTTGATAGAAAAGAATTTAAAAAAAACACAATTAGGGGCACATTAATAGATATTTAAGTGAAACTAAGTAAATAACCTAACAAAAAGATAGGCACCCTGGAAAATGAAATTAAGAAACACTTTTTTTGGACAAAAAATATGAATACAACAGACTATTAATTGAGAAGGCAGCGGTCTGGATTAACAAATTCAAGGGCCTGAAACTCTGTGAGGCAAATAGTGTAGGGAAAATGCGTGCATCCTATCTGAAACATAAACAAAACTAAAAGCAAATTAACAGCATCAAAAATAAACTGAGTAACATACAAATAGACCCCTTAAAGATTTTAGACAAGTTCAAAGAATCCTACGAATTGTTGTACCAGGATGACTCTCAGATCTTATCCGAGTCCTGCAGATACTATCTGCCAAATCTAGCGGAGTTGCGGAGCTGTGCAACAGGGGTCCATCTAGTTCTCCCATAGATCTTCATACCCATACTCAGGGGCTTAACACGGAAATGGGTATTGATGGATTGGGGAGTACAGTGCTGCCTCATGTAGTGCTTTCCCCTTATGCAACCTTAGGTGTTGGAGTGCCACTGGGCAGTGTTGCCTCCTCAAACTCTGTTACAACACTGAAGTCGATGACAGTATTATCGTGGAATGTGGCGGGTCTATTGCATAAATTAGACTGTACAGAGTGGGGATCCTTGGTGGACCAAAATGATATTTGTCTCTTTCAAGAGACTTGGGCTAGGGACGAACACTTTAGAGTGAGTTTTGCCACATTCCATGTACCTGCCAGGTTGGGAGGGAAAGGACGACCGTCAGGTGGGCTTGCCATCTGGGTCACTACTCACTTGGGTTGTACGGCAGAGAATAGGGCCACATATTCCGAAGATGTTCAGTGCATACTTCTGAAATGGCCAAATTCTTTCAAACTAGCTATTGTGAATGTATACTCGCGCCAAGTTAGTTTGGCTTCAGAATTAGTCACCATTGATGACTTTTCTTATTTTTTGAGAACATTGCCCAGTGACTGCCATCTTCTGATGGCTGGGGATGTGAACTGCCACTACGAGCCTCTTCTAGGAATGAGTGAGGGTACCCTCATGGGCGAGGATGATTATTGGGCCATTCCACCATGCCAATCTCCACGTCCTAAGTCATGGTTTCCCTTAGCGATTCAGATCATGGCCCTTATTTTAAATAATTCTTTAACGGCCTGTAATGGACATACTTCGTCCGATACTCCATCGATGTGCACTTTCAATAAAAGGGGTCATGAATCTTGCCTTGACTACATCATGGTGGAAACAAGGATGTGGTCTAAGGTCATTTATTTATGAATAATCCCCAGGGGCGACAGCGACCATAATGCACTATGCCTGGAGATGACCTTCCCAGGGCCAAAGGAATTTTCAACGCCAGAAATGCATGATCCGGGTGAAGGGATGACACTTTCAAATAACAGACGCAGGGTAAAGTGGGGGAAAATAGTGGAATCCGAAGATGAACATGCTAAATTTTATAACTTAGTCCTCCCTCGACTTCTGGAGGTCGACACTTTAATTACCCAGCCGACACCCCCAGATTTTAATGGGGAACTACAGCATATCCACCTGGATTTGGTCTCTGATTTAGCAGAGGTTTTTAATCCCCAGGTCCCCATTAGGAAGAATAGAGCACCAGTTTCATCCTGGTATAACTCAACTTGTAGAAAGGCTAAGTCCGAGTTGATCGCAGCGGTTAAGTCTCGGACTAATAAATCTAAAATTCGTGAATTAAGACTGCACTATAATGAAGTAATGGCTCATGCAAAGAGTGATTGGGACCTGGATAAGTGGTCTAACCTAACCTCTGCCTTGGATTCAAGGGATGCACGCAGATTTTAGTCACTAGTTAACATAGGCTCGGGGAATCAAAATCAGCAATAGAACCTAATATTGATGCATCAGTGTGGGAATCCCACATTAAAGCTTTATACTTAGCTGAACCCGCTGAGGATAGTATGGCGGCACCCGTACTTTTAAATGCTCAGCACGAGGCCCTAGAGTTCACCTTGGGGGAGGTGTCTCACACGATAGGGAAACTTGCAGTGGGTAAGGCTCCAGGACTTGATAAACTCCCTGGGGACCTTTTTAGGCATCAACCAGGGATCTGGGGTCCTTACCTGCTCATCATTTTTAACGCATTTCTGAGAGGCATGGAGGTCCCCTGTACTTGGCTGGGAGCAGAGATAGTCCCGATTTATAAGAAGGGTTCTCCTCTGCTCCCAGCGAACTACAGGCCCATCAGTCTCATTGACGTCCCGCAAAAAAACTTTGCGCGGCTTGTCCTGGACCACCTGTTGGCATGGATGGAGGAACATGAAGTTTTAAGTCCTTTCCAGGCGGGGTTCAGGAGGAACACGTCCACCATGGACCAGATCTTTCGCCTAATTCTTCTGTACTGGAAAACGGCAAAGATCGAGGGTGGCAGCCTTTACATGGTGTTTGTGGACCTCCGGTCCGCGTTCCACCTAGTGCCACTGGGAAAATTGTGGGGGTTCTTCAGGATTTGGGTGTTCCGTCCCAAATATTGAATGTGTTGATGAGGCTACACGAGGGGAATTTTGCTCAGGTCAGATGCGGGAGGAATGGGGCATTGTCATCAAGGTTCCCAGTCGCCAGAGGGGTGAGACAGGGCTGTGTTTTGGCACCGACACTGTTTTGCCTCTACGTTAATGGTGTTATTTCACATCTGGATAATGTCCCCAATAATGACGCGCCAAGGCTGGCAGACAGGAGGGTCCCGGCGATTATGTTCGCCGATGATACCCTCCTGCTTTCCAAGTCCCCTATGGGGATCCAACGGATATTGAATGGCTTTGGGGACTTCTGTTGATGCCGTGGTCTTGAGATAAATGCCGATAAAACAAAATTCATGGTATTTAATCCTCCGGCCTCCACTCGACCAAATCCGACCCTGGGTAGTGTGAGGTTGGAAAGGGTCATGACATTCCAGTATCTTGGGGTCACACTCCATGAAAATCTCTCTTGGCGACCTCAACAAGTTAAAACCCAACTGAAATTATCACAATTGGTGGGTGGTATTTTTAAAGTCTCAAATACATCGACATTCAAGCCAGTGAGCCCAGCCCTGGAGATCTACAAGACCCAAGCAAGGGCTGTGGCTCTTTATGGGGGGGAGCTGTGGGGTCATTCATGTGGGTCAGAAATTGCTAGGATAGGAACAAAATTTATTAGACGGTTGCTGACACTTCCTCAAAGTACCCCGTTACTCCACCTAAGGCTAGACTTGGGACTGTCATCTATAGAAGATGAGCTAGCATTAAAGCCGCTCTGGTTTTGGCGTAGGCTATGGGTATCGACAGATCTGATAAACTATAGGCAAGAGCTGAAGCAGATATTAAGTTATAATAGAGCAGGTAAAATTCCCTGGCTGTCGTTCATAAAGCGTGAATTTTTAAGTTTAGGTTTGCCTGATATGTGGGACAATCCGGAAAGGGGCTGTCTCGAGGTATCACGCAAATCCCTTATCAGGATTTACAAGGAAAAAAAATTGAACTCAATTGTTTTATGGATGTTGTTTTCCGGATTCTAGCTAGGAAACTTTTTATTCAATGGAGATACAGCACTTTATCACTAAAAGCTTTTACATGCAAATGGTCAGCCTCCACTAACAAGTCTTTTCCAGGATGCAGCTGTGACGTAGAGGACGAACGTCATCTGCACTTCTTCTGTCCAGCTTACACTAAATCCAGGAAGTATTGGCTGGTACCACTCTGCACAAACATAGGTTTCAAAAATTCTTTACATGCTTTTAGAATTTTAAAGACTGACACATCAAGTTCTATCGTATTTGCACTTTCTAAGTATTTGTTAGCTATCTGGTTCAAGCGACGCCAATTAATTGATATTGAATGCTAAGGTTCATAATACTCTGAACTTTTTTACTGCATTACATCGAATATGTGTACAATGAAATTCTCGGTGTCTATGTAATGAATTTTATATCTTATCTCCATTTATCATGGTTTACTTTGTACTCTTTTCTGGCCTGAATGGTCGAAATAAAGAATTTTTGAATTGAACTATCTAGATAACCTAAATCTATCACAACTGTCCTACGCAGACAGAGTGAAACTTAACTCTTCCCTCAGTGTAGAAGAAATGCAACTAGCAATTAAATTCCTTAAATGAAGCAAAGACTGAGGCCCGGCTAGCTTAAGAGACATTTTTTACAAAACATTTGCACCCTCATTTATCCCCATAATTGTGGACCTTTTACACCATTTTGCTGAATTTATTTCCACATCTGGAACAGTAAGTGAAGCCAGAATATTTTAATCCAAAAGGATGCCAAAGACCTAAACCTAGCACAAAAACTACAGGCCTCTCTCCCAAATTAATTTAGATGCCAAGATATACACCAAAATCTTATCCAAACGCCTAGAACGATTCCTCCTACCTAAACTAATTAGTGGATCTCGGGTAGGCTTTTTGAAAGGTCAAATGTCAATGATAATACCCGACTACCTTGTCATGTACTAGAAAGAGCCAAAACATTGCCATCTGAAATGGTGTCCATCACAATAAATGCCAAAAAGGCATTTGATAAAGTCTTGTAGGTCTTTCTCAATGAAACCTTAGCAAAATCCAACCTTCGAAATGACGTTAACAAAATAGTTATGGCCCTGTATAGTACCCCCAGCACTAGAGTGAGATCAGGAGGCCTTGTCTCTTCATCTTTCAAAAATAGTGAAGGGCACTAGACAGAGATGTCCTCTCTTCCCCTCTTTAGCTAGCTGCTCCTCTACAACATCCAGAATATCGGGCGTTAATTCAAATGATGTCATAATTAAGGTAGAGGGAAAACAGAACAGCTTGGCTGGACAGGATAATTAACAAAAAATTCTGAAATCACGCAGTCAATATGTACTACGTGACCACTGGAATTGTATTCCAAGCAAATTTATTTTCTTTTAAACTTGGATTTCCAAAATTTCAAAAAACAACAGGCACAAACAAGAAACTGTCAGTACAGTAGGTTCAGCAATCATGTGTACAGTATCTACAAATATACAAATTTACAAATGTACAAGCACTTACAACAAAGAATCAAATGAAGCAAATATTGACACACCAAAAGACAATAGAACACATAGTAATCCAAATAAATTGCAATTATATACAGTGCATAATTAGTGCATGAAAGAAGAGGAATCCAGTCCTTAGAACTAAAAACCAGGAGACAGGCGGGATTGAGATGGAAAAAGGTGCCTGCCTATCTACCAAGGCCTGTGGTCGAATATTTTTATAGGGTTACACTGCTAGGGTCCAAAGTAGTGGTATAATTTACGTCCTAGCGGCGCCCTTTGATCTTGCCACAGGGTGGAAGTGTCGACGCGTTTCGAACCTAGATGTTGTAGGTTCTCTTCAGGACAGGGACTGGGGATGGTAAGTCTGCACAGGGGCACAGAAGTTGCCGTAGTGTAGGTATATCATAGTTCGAAGTCAAGGTCTGTAATTCACGCAGTGGTAGACTGAAGACGTGATGCCCGCAGCGCGGTGCACACTCGGGGTGGAAGGAAACTCACATTTTGTAGCGCAGGTGTTGTTGGCTGAGTTCAAAAACGATAATGGGGGCGCCTGGTCACTGAACCAAATTCAAGCCAGCAAGCGGAGACGGTTTAACCGCAGCCCGTCGTGTGGAGGGAGTCGCTCAGTCGCTCCAAGAGAAATTCAGTCTGTGGGTCCACAGGTAGAGGCATAGACGGACAAAATTTTAATTATGACAGATAATACAAGCCCATCCATTGAAGCATTTATTGATACAATTGAGAATTATGCTCTGGTTTCCCGGCAAATGCAAACAATCTAACTCAAAAGGAATGAATGAATGAATGAAAAATGTATTGTTTGGTTACTCAAAACCATTACATTAATACCAAAGTACAAAAATTCCGAAAGTTAAAAAGGGTAGGAAAGTCATCTTCTTTAAGGCAGATCTGTGTAATAAAATCTGAGTACTTGTGGGTTGAAAGGGGTAGTGTCCATAGTCTTGCAGCCCAGCAAGCGTCGGATGAGACTCTGGTCGTTTTAACTCGAGGTGGCCATCAACTTAGTGCGAGTCTGTTGAATGAATTTACCAAATGTGGCCATCTGTTTTATGGAGTTCAGTGTGTATAATTGATGAACCACCTCCTTTGCGGTACGCGTCCCCAGTTGTAAGATGATGGGCCTAAGGTAAAGGCTGCGAGCTCTACGCAGGGCCGGGCAGCAGAATAGGAGGTGGGCCAGAGACTCCCGTTTATATTTCTAGAGCCTGTATTCCTTGGTCGCTGAACCTGTCCTTCAGTGGTGTATAGTTCTTTGAGGGGAAAGGGATGTAATCTGTAGGCTAAAATCTTGTGTAATGCTCGATGGTCCACCGCCTGTGTGAGATGGTGTTTAGAGTTTTGCACTGTATGCGGCAGACTTAGAGACTCATGGAGGCCTCTTTTTGCCAATGACTCCAAGTCCAATGCGCAAGAGCAAATGCGAACTTTTTTCTTGATTGCATTTTTGATGGCAGGATAATTGATTAGCTCGGAGTCCCAGTTCTCTGTTGCTAAATTGAGGAGATCCTTTGCCGCTGTAAGGGTTGCTGACCAAGGGTTCCCAGGTTCCAGGAAGATGTTTTTTTAAGACTGCCTTTAATGTATTCTCATATGTCGCTGTTGTAAGGTAGAAGTATTTGCTCAAGGCAGCCATCTCTTCCAGCTTTTGTTGGTTCAGAGAGAATTCTAGTCGTACAAGAGTGTTTCTAATGCACGCTGGTAGATGGAATAGTCTCTTATATGCGCTGCAATTAATTTTTTCCAGGTCGTTGTTTAGTTTACCGGGGAACGCTTGTAGGGCGTAACTAAGGGCTGGCATTAGTTTAGCTTTTAGCACTCTTTGGATTGCCATTGTGGTGGGGCTGTGTAAGGTGGCTTGTAGTTTACATAGGGCGTAGGTGATAGTTTTCCCTTTGGATTGAATTTTCCTTAGATGAGCACCAGGTAACCCCGATTTCTGGTACCAGATGCCCAGGTAGTTGTATTGCTGCGTAGATCCCAGTATTAGGTGACCAAGCCTCCATTTGGCTAGTTTTTTTTTCGGATAATGCCCGAAGATAACTATTTTCGATTTGGATTGGTTGGCCACCAACCTGTTTTATCATTATAAATTGCCAGGGCTGACAGCGCCTTTTGTCGGCCTGTTTTGGTATGATCCAAAAGGACCAAGTCATCGGCGTATTGCATAAACTGGATTTTAGTTTTCCGGATCCTTGGTGTGGCTAAGGCTGCACCCGTCAAGGCTTGGTCCATATCTGCTGTGTATAGATTAAACAGCAGTGGTGCTAGGACGCACCCTTGCTTTAAGCCTCGGTCCGTTTCGATTTTCTCTAATGCAAAGTCGCTAGAAAGTTTGATTCTGACCCACGTATTTTGGTACAGCAACTGAATTGCTTTCAGCAGGGCTGGGTTGATGTTCCAAAGTGCCAGCTTCTTCCAAAGTATTGCGCGGTCTACCCCATCGAATGCTGCAGAGTAGTCTTTAAAGCAGGCGAAAAGGGGAAGGCTTTTGCTCAGCCGTGCTTGGTGGACTAAATAAGAAAGTGCTGTTATATTGTCCACGGTTGAAGCCCCGGGTCCGAATCCTGTTTGGAAGAAGGGCAAAAGACCTTCTGTGCTTGCCCTATTTCCTAGATCTGCCAAGATGGTACTCGCGTAGGCCTTGCCCTCGATGTCCAGGAGGGCAATCATGCGATAGTTGGACGGTTCTGATTTAGGCCCTTTCTCGTGGATTGGGTACAGAAGCGACCCTCTCCATGAATCTAGAACGTCCCCTAGAAGCCAGCATTCAGAATATAGTTGGGTCAGGTTTTCAGACCAAAATTCTATGTTCACCTTGAACAATGAGCACGGGAGGCCGTTGGGGCCATATGCACCCTTTTGTCAGATTTTTTTTAGGAATTTGGATACTGAGGATTTTCCAGGAGCGGCTTCGTGTGTGCTGTAAGGTCTGGCTCTTCCCTTGCTGCGGCTGCTTTATTTGAGTGAGGTCTGGTTAGATCTTCTTTGTATACAGCTTTAACGTGGGCGACCCAGGTGTGTGCATCGAGGGAGTTTTCTCTGTGGTTTTTGCCTTGAGTTAGGTTGTTTAAATAACTCCAAAACTCTTGCGACTTGCAAGGTCTCAGCAAATCATACATTTTCAGCCATTGCCCCTCGGAATCCTCGCGTTTCGCGGCCCACACATTCTTAGAATGGCTTTTTGCTGCTTCTTGTAGAAGTTTTTTGCCATTTTTCCAGTATGCTTTTCGTTTTGCGTTCAGATGTTTGGCGCTTTCTTTGATTGCTGAAACAAATCCAAGTACAGATGGTGGGTACCAGCGGTTGGTACTTGCTGTGTCTCCTCGGAGTAGAGATGCTAAGGTCCCGGCTGTTCTACCCCATTCTTCAATTGCACCCATCTTGTGGGTGCTCAGTGGCCAGCCTGCCCAAGTTTTTGTCCATTTGTCGAACGTGGTAATTGATACCGGCCCCCATTTGATCCTTCTAGGGAGCTTTGTCAATTCATCACCAGTTGGGACCCTAATTCATTGTATCCTGTGGCGAATTTCTGCTGTCAGGTTCAGTGTAAATGTTAAGGTAGCATGATCGCTTTCGTTTTCCTGATGCACTTTGTAATTTGACATCAAAGGCCGTAGTTTGTCGCTTAAAATGATGTAGTCAATTGTTGTTTGATTGTTATATGTTGGGGCAACGAAAGCCCCGGGTTTGTACTTTAAGAGGACAGAATGAGCTGTAGCCAGGTTATACATTTTTATTAGGACGTTCAGTGCGTTCTTGTAGACCCATGCAGATTGTGGTAGATGTTGATTACCAGTATTGAAAGTGGCCCGTTGATCGAATGAAGGCCTTTCAGAATGCCTGCCAGGAACATATTTGATAAGTTTTTTTATTTCTATAAATTCTAGGTACAGCGAATGGTTGATGTAAATGGATATCCCGCCTGAGGGTCTTCCAAATATATTGGCCTTTGTGGCTGGTTTACCGTATTCTGCATATCCTCTTATTGATATCGGTTTTGTCACCCAAGTTTCTTGTATGCAGATTATAGCCGCCTCTTCCAGAAATGTGACTGCGGCATGGTTTTGGAGCAACTTTGTAATTCCTGCAACGTTCTAGGGTCATGATGTTCAGTCTGCTGGTAATCGGTTTTTGGTTTGTATGATTATCTTGGCCATTTATCGTCCAATAATAGTTTCGGTCCTTATTTTTGGGGGGATGATTGTTAGGAGCTGGAATTTAAAACTTGCGGCAACCAGGACCAATTTAACTCAAAACCTAGCGGCTAATCGGCTCACTAGAGAGTTCTGCAGCCCACACAATCAAAAGGGCACATCCTGGATAGTATATTTTCAAACACATCTGAGTTAAGGACAAGCACCCCAATCCTTCTGTACTGGTCGGATCTTTGCATTATCCCTTTTTAACTCAACAAAATCGGAAGTAAACCTACACCTACTAGGCTCCTTCGAAGCTTAGCTAAACCAGATTAGTATAATTGGAACTGCCTACTTTCCAGCTCTGTTCCTATGTTAATATGAGATATGGACTAGATACATTCTATATGCAAAGATTGAATAGAAAACTCTTTAGAGCAAATAATTCCTAAAATAATTCAGAAAAACAATTGCATGTCATCGTGGGCCCCTTTGTTCACCAATGAGCTACTCATTAAAAAAAAGAATCTAAGAGCAAGGAGATAATTGGGAGAAAACACTATGACACAGCCAGTAAAAAAGTTTACAAGGACACAGTAAAAAAAATACCATTATGCTATCAGGAAATCTAGGATAGCTTTTATAGTACAACGTTTGGTAATTCGGTCAACTCAGTAAAATAACTTTTTAAAATTGTAAATTCATTTATGAAGCATCCCACTTAGTTAATAGGATCAACACCATCTGAAGCCAGATGCAAGATTTGTGCCACTTTCTTTTTGTAGAAAGTTAATAAAAATTGAGCAAATCTGACAGAGTATTTCAAAATCCTAAGGATACCTCTTCTCCCCAGAGAGAGAAGGTTAAGGTGCATTTGACCTCCTTCTCAAAAATTAAAAACTAAGATATAGAAAGCTTACACAAATCAATTAAGTCAGGCTAACCTTTGGACTCCACACCCCACAGTATGCTTCGGAAAGAAGGAAAAGTAATTTGTCCTGTTCTGGCAAACATAATCAACAATTTCAAAAGCAGTGAAGTACCGCAGGCATGGAAACATGCAATGCTAAAACCACTTTTTCTAAAACACTCCATTAATTCCAGAAAGCTACAGACCAATCTCCCTGCTTCCACATCAGTAAAAATTTCAGATAAATTCATTAATAAAAACCTATCCTCATTCTTGGGGAATTAAGGAATTCTCTATTACACCCAAATAGGTTTCCGAGCAGGCAACAGCGCTAAAACGGCTCTGCTAGCTGTTACTGATGAACTCAAATTGATTTTAGATGTGAATGGGTCAGCAGCAGTTATACTTCTCAATCTAAGTGCTGCATTCAATACAGTGTCTCATTAGACATTTATCAGGAGACTGGAAGAAGCTGGTATAGCGGTTAATGCCCTTAAATGGTTAGCCTCGTTGTAGGAGAGTAGGGTCTGCAATCCTATGATCACCCAGATTTTTTTGCTTTTGTTTCACTGGTTTACGACTTTCTCTGGCTGTGGGCCTGCCAATCAGACCCACAGCCTGGCTGTTCTCTCTCTAAATTACAACGTGTACCCTAGGTGCATTTACCAATTGGTACTGGGCCACCTTATCAGACCCTGTAACTCAGGGCATAGGTGTACCCAGGGCCTACCAGGGGCTGAAGCATGTATTATGCCACCCCTGGCTGGCCTCCTAAATTCGACACAACTGGCTACATGACAGCTGGGGCAAAGTCGTGTAATCACCCTTTGCTGTAGATATAGTATACCTATATCTAA
This sequence comes from Lissotriton vulgaris, assembly GCF_964263255.1. Taxonomy (NCBI): domain Eukaryota; kingdom Metazoa; phylum Chordata; class Amphibia; order Caudata; family Salamandridae; genus Lissotriton; species Lissotriton vulgaris. The sequence continues at coordinate 553,229,707 of NC_141693.1, read as the reverse complement.
CCCTAAAATGGACACACAGATTCCTATCAGTCACTCCGATGGCAGGCCTTGACAATCCTGAAGGCAGAGTGCTTGGAATCGTGTGAGATGGTGCTCTGGCATGAGCTGAGCCTGTCTGCAGCTTGCGGAACCAAGTCCTAATAGCTGTTCCATGATATCACATACCATATACTCTTAAGTGCATTATAATCCTCGCGGTTAAATGCTATCTTTGGTATTGCTTTATCAAAACATGTCGAGTAAGGTGTCATACGAATTGGAATACTAACCCCTCGCCAATTCTGGCGACGGGGTTAGCATTCCACCCTTCTAGAGGGACACGACATGTATGTAACTGTGAACCCCGGTTAAAGTTAACTGAAGCCTCAGCTCCACAAAATGGATGCTGCCACCACAGACACGAGTCTGACCCCCTGCAGCTGGGAGTCCTTCCAGCGAGGGGAGCCTGGACAAAGGGTTTCCTGTCGAGGGCGGTGCTAGCACCGTCCCAGACAGGGTTTTGTGTATCCTGGGTAGGCAGGGCTTTACAGGAAGGTGACTGCTGAGTGGCACCCCGGTGCTCACTATGCATAGGCCGGTCAGAACCAGTTCCAGGGGCACACCAGCCCCTGGCCTGGGGGAAGTCCGGCATGGGAGAGGGGTGTAACCACCCCCCTCCTAGTCCCACCCATAGGCAGGACCTAGTCACCGGGTCAGCCCCTTTTCTTAGTATAAAGATAGGAGCGGGCCCCCTGTTCAAATTAGATCATCTTTGGAATCAAGACACGACTTTCTGCGAAAGGACATCAAGATTTCTTCTTCAAGATTCTCCCTTGTGGCTAAGGAGTAGTCACCCTGCATCAAGCGGGCACCATCCTAAGAACACTGCGGTCTGCTGCAAGTCCTTCCTCCGGAATCCGACTGCCCAGCTCGACGAGACCCGGCTTCCCTGGCACCTCTGACCTCTACTCACCTCTACAGCAAAGCTGAGAACTGTGAGTGCGACGAGACCTCGAGGGACCGACGATCGCCAAGACTGCACGACTTCTTTGCAACAAGCCCACCGAGTCTTCCACTGGTGAGTGCTTTGGGGTCCGAGAAGCCCCAACCCTGAGCAGCTCCAGCACCAAAGATCAGCCCTCCAGCATCTCCACGATCTGCGTGGGGCCCTTCTGCTTTTTGCTGCTCACCGCGTTGTTTGGCTACTAGCCGGCTGGCTTGTGGCCTTCTTAACGACGCCCGACGACATCACTGCTGCTGGTCTGGTTGCTCCAGACTGGCCCTTGCTTCCTTCTTCAAGAGAAGCACCCCGGACCCTCCTGGTCCACTCCAGACGCCATTTTGAGTCCACCGCGTGGGCTTGAATTTGCCAAGGCTTTGTGGCCCAATCCTAGGTCCAGCGACGCCGACAGCTTCATCCATCGTGGGACAGCTCGCTCCTCCATCCTGGTCGCCGACAACGCCTCCTGGTCCGTGAGATATGCAGAGCATAGCGTCACCCACTCACCTAGTCGAGGTGACTACCATCCGGTGCCCTCCTGGTGCCACCTGACTACTGGCTAGTAGTCACGAACTTGGTCCCCTCTGCTTTCAGGTGTCATCCATCTTCAAGATCCAGGCTTGGATCACTTCGAACTCTCTTCACTGGTCGCCTGCCAGCATCTTTCTTCCAGGCTCCTGGTCCGTCTACGAGGATTCTCGACGTCTTTTGAGACATATGCAGCTGCAGCCCCTGGGCTAGGTAACTTCGGCATTTCGGTGCCCCAGCATAGCCTCACTATCCAAGGGTCAGAATCCACTTTCGTTTTCCTCCCACCAGGTCGGGTTTGCCCGAGAACACTAACTCTGTGAAATCTAGCTGCCATAGACTTTGTCCCGCATCCCGCGTGAGAGTGCACACTCTGCACCCGAGTCCCCTAGGCCTCCTAGAAGTAATCTGAAGATTCTATAGTCAAGGCCTAGCGATTCCAAAGCCTATTAGTACTGTACTTACCTGCTAGTAATTTCGCATTCCACTTTCAGAGTATATGGTTTTCCGTGCCCCTCGGGCATTTGTATATACTGTGCTAACTTAAGTATTTTCGTAAGAGTTTTGTTTTGCGCTTAGTACCCTGTCCTCATAAAGAGTACAGGGCTGTTGTGATTTTAATAAATACACTGTTTATTTTCATAACACTTGTGTGGTGTCCTTTCACTGGGTGTTCAAGGGGTACATGTGTGGTATAACAGCTGGCTTAACACGCCCTCTCGAGTCTTTAGCCTTAGACTGCTCGTATCCATGCTACTAGGATAGCTGGTCTATAAGGTTGACTTACAACCAATCATCAATAAGGGTTGTTTGGACTGATACAAAGTGCTCACTAGAATAGTGAACATTATATATCAGGCCAACTTCTCACATTGGTGAGCAGCGGTTGGGATTTGAGCTTGCTGTTGTTCTACCACACATATCCTAAGAATATCTTGTTGAAAGATCACATAAGTACTGTTAGGTACATATAACTTAGCTTAGAATACTCTGAGTTCTACTGAACCAGCTGTTGCAGCTCCTCAAGGCTTAGCACACCTTGGCTGCAACTCTTAGCAAGGGATCAGTAGGTAAACACATAGTGTAGGTAGGTGCATCACTTACACCACACTAGAAGCATGTCTAACCACGGAGAGTCTACTAAGACCCCTCTGATGGTTGAGGACCCTCCACAGGCCTCTTCTAGATATGCAGCCCTTAGTTTCCAGGAGATGAGACAAGTGTGTACCTCCAGGAAGCTAAAACAGGGGTCTAACCCCACAATCCCATTTCTGATTGGTCTCTTAGAGACTTATGATGCTAGAAAGGCTGAGAAACTTCTTAGCTCTTCTCATCCAGAAGGGGACATGCCAGCCCTAGAAGGAACCAGGGGTGACCCAGATCTCATCCATCTCTCAGGTGAGGAGGATGATGATCAGGAGACATCTGGGGATGAGGCAGACAAAGGTCCAGAAGTAGTTAGTCAGCTAACTAGGGACAACTTAAGCAGGCATGAGAGTGACACTAGGAGAGCCCTAGGCATTCTCTAAGGCCAGCTGAACGTTGGGAATGGACGAGTTAGGTCTCTCTCAAGAGGCTCTAACAGATCCATTCGAACCAATGGCTCTCAGGCCTCTGCTCTGAGGAGGATGACCTCCCCTCAGAGGAGAGTTTATGAAGCCAAGGAAAGGGAAGTCAATCTGAGGATTGCCAGGGAAGAACTTGCCCTGGCCAAAGAGAGACTTGCCTTTGCTAGAGAGCAGGAATTGAGTGGGTCAAAACCCACTGGTGGCAGCATTATACCTAGCAATAGGGAAAGGAGTTTTGATAAAAAAACACCTGAATAAGATAGTGCCCCCCTTTAAGCAAGGGGATGACATCCACAAATGGATCACTGCTTTGGAGAGGGCCTGCACTGTGCAAGGTGTTCCCCAGAGTCAGTGGGCAGCTATCTTGTGGCTCTCCTTTGAAGGTAAAGGTAGAGATAAGCTCCTCACTACAAGGGTGGAGGATGCTAACAATTACCAAGTCTTGAAAAATACACTGGTTGATGGGTTTGGCCTAACCACTGAGCAGTACAGGGTGCTGTTCAGGGATACCCAGAAAACTCAGTCTCAAGATTGGTCTGACTTTGTAGATTGTGCCACTAAGGCTTTTGAGGGCTGGTTGCTGGGCAGTAAGGTTACTGATTTTACAGGATTGTACAATTTGATGATGAGAGAACACATTTTAAACAATTGTCAGAACCAGTTGTTGCATCAGCATCTTGTTGACTCAGATCTGACCTCTCCCCAAGAATTGGGAAAGAAGGCAGACAGATGGGTTAGAACAAGAGTTAAGCAGAACCAGGGCCAGAATCAAGGTGGTCAGAAGAAAGCAGACCAGAAGGGTAAAGATTCTAAAGGGGAACAAAATGACCAGAAGTCTTCGACAGGTCCCCAACAACCCAAAGAGGGTGGGGGTCAGGCTCCCCAGAAGAAGAAAGATGGCCAGTCCAAAAGGTGGTGCCAATACTGCAAAAGTAAAACTCACTGGTTTAGTGAGTGCACCAAGAAAGGAGGAGGGCAGACTCCTGCCACTGCAGCCCCTAAGGCACCTGTGCCCCCTAGTTAAGTCAGCAGTGGTAGTACACCTGCCAAGGGTTTAGTTGGGTTAACCTTGGGTTCTGAGGGATATGACAACTTAGTTGGCACACTCACTCAGGCTGTCTTTGTCTGTACAGGGGATGCAGATGTAACCCCTGATGTCAGTCCCAATACTTTGGGCAAATACAGACAGACACCTTTAATACATGGAAGAATGGCTCAGGCCTATAGGGACACTCGTGCCAGTGTCACAATGGTGACACCTAACTTTGTGGACCCTGGACAGATCATGCCAGGTACAGATTTCCTGGTGACCAATGCAAGCAATGTCACTACCAGTCATAGTATGGCAATTGTTGCTTTCTCCTGGGGAGGGGTAAATGGCCAAAAGAAGGTTGTTGTTAACTCAGACCTCCCAGTAGATTGTTTGTTGGGCAATGATTTGGAGTCATCACAATGGTCAGAAGTGGAGCAGAGGACTCACATGGAGATGTTAGGTTTGCCAGCACATGTGTTTGCTGTGACTAGGTCACAGGCCAGAAGATGCCCCACTGAACAGGTGCTGGATCCTGGAACAATGGATCAGACGCCTTCCAAGAAGAAGAGCAGTAGGGTTAAGGCTGTGCCTTCCCCCTTGCCCCAGGTTGAGGATCAAGTCTCAGAGGAGGCTGACCTAAGAGAATTGAGGGAAACTGAGCCTAAAGAATTTGAACTTGATCAAGTTGAATTTCTGGGATCAGGGGGACCCTCAAGAGAAGACCTGGGGAAGGAACAGTTAGACTGCCCTTCCCTTGAACCCCTCAGACAGCAGGCTGCTGCTGAGGCTGCTGGGAACGCCACAGGTACCCACAAGGTATACTGGGATGATGGACTCCTGTACACTGAGGCAAGAGACCCCAAGCCTGGCATGACCAGGAGGCTGGTTGTACCCTTGACTCAGAGAGGTTTCCTTCTCACCTTGGCCCATGAGATTCCCTTAGCAGGTCACTTAGGCCAGACAAAGACTTGGGACAGGCTTGTCTCACACTTTCACTGGCCTCACATGAATGAGGATACCAAGGAGTTTTGTCGCTCCTGTGTCACTTGCCAAGCCAGTGGTAAGTCAGGTGGCACAACAAAGGCCCCCCTTATACCAATGCCTGTGGTGGGGGTGCCCTTTGAAAGAGTGGGGATTGACATTGTTGGTCCAATGGAACCCCAGACAGCATCAGGGCACAAGTTTATACTGGTGGTAGTGGATCATGCCACCAGGTATCCTGAAATTGTGGGGGTTGTAGGAGCACTCCGTTATTTTACTGAATTTAACCGTTTTATCCAATGGTGCTGCGACTGTGAAGGGTTGTCAGTCCTGGTACTAAGATTCGTTATGGTGGAAATAGATATCCACCCAATTGCGCACTGTTCACTTGGTGCTCTTGCACTTTTGTACTCTTATTTTTTCAAACTGTATTTAAACCACAAATATCTTTCATACCATTCAGAAGATTTTTTATTCTTTTTTATCTCATGCTTATATTCACCTCTTCATATAGGCTATGTATTTGTTTATAAAACATTTGCAAAACAATATGCTGACTGCCATATTCTTTTAGTACATTTTCATATCAAATCATACTTGTCAACATTTTACTTGGCACATATAGTATAATACATTTAATGAACATTTCTTAATTGAGCCCAATGCATTTCGGCACTCGTGAGTGCCTTCATCAGGGGCAATATCTGCAAAAAGAAAAGTAAGAAAACATGGTGTAAGTGTATTGAGTCTTTTAATTGTGGGGGGTTCTATATATGTGTAACTGTGCAATATGCGTACCTTCTTGTAGTAGATATCTACCGTGTAATAGCTGAACTCCAACTTGATCACTATACTTCTGTTCAAAACAAAATACAAACTCTTCTGTGAGTATCCATATTTCAGAATGTATGGTTAATAGTAACTTGCCAACGTCTTAATAACCTACATACCTTCAGCTCTAGTCTCATGTACTTCTGAAACAATAAGCAGAAAGAATCTTAACACCTTTCTCTTATTTGATTCGTGTGTTATGTCTGCCGCTAAATAAGCAACATACCTTATACTGTTGTGCCTCGAGAGTCTGTAATAAATAAACCAAAACTGTGTCTTAATCACCAATTTAACCAAGGTAAAGATTTGAAGTGAATCACGGTGTCAAGCCGTGTTTACCTTGTCTTGCGTTTATCAACTCGTATCTATAAAACCAAAATACATAGGTATGAATGAATCGCCCTCAATGTCTCATTGCTGCCAGAAGCTTTTAGCCACCAAAAATCTTATCAATACCGTGGTCACCGATCGTACCTGTACTGAAAACCTCCTGCCGTCCTCTGGAAAACCGCAATCTGGTGGATCGTAGTGTGATCACTGTTTCCGGATTTTAAAACTACTGCGCAAAACGATTGGTCACCTCCGCGAAGCTAATGACAAATAATGGACTACTAGCTGTTTCCATACTGCACTCGGTTCTGCATAGGCGCCATCTTATAAGAGTGTAGTCCTGTTGGAATAAACCCATACTTACTATCCTTTACCCCCTCTTGTAAGTTCCTTACTTGCCTTCTGATTGTGTTAAATCAGTGCTTATGTGTCAATAAATCGTTATTAAGCTATCTGGCATCTCAATTTGTGTTCGACATTACTCGGGTGCAAGTACCATCTGTGGATTCCAGTTGACCAGCGTGACACTGACCGACCAAAAACGGATCCATTGTAAATATTATGACTCATACGGTTGATAGCACACTCTTAAGAGCGGAACTCGCCCTGTTAATGGTAACCGGACCCAACCTAATAAAATGCTCAAAACTCAATCAGTCTCTCGTCTTAACTTATGCAATGTATGCCTCGCTATTATAAACGATATTTTTTCAGATGTTATGTGATCAACTATTGTTGCCATTGGTATGCGGTATATGAGTCGATGGGTGTTAATTATTAGGTAGGGAAATAAAAACACCTTGCATAAGAAAAAGTGTGTTTAAACTGTTGTTTTGTGTACTAGTTGTGACAAATTAAGTGATGTGAGGTGTTACTGCATAGCTCATATTGCACATTTAGGTACCTTATACATACATTGCACCTCTAGAACGTTACATAAATTTCATAATGCATAGAAACTAGGTTGTTAGTTGCAACTGCCTCTCTTCAATTGCTGTTGTTGATTGTTATAAATCACAGTACATCAGAACATGGTTATAGAATACTTTTAAGACAAGGAGAAGTATTCTATAACCATGTTCTGATGTACTGTGATTTATAATAATCAACAACAGCAATTGAAGAGAGGCAGTTGCAACTAACAACCTAGTTTCTATGCATTAACGTTCTAGAGATGCAATGTATGTATAAGGTACCTAAATGTGTAATATGAGCTATGCAGTAACACCTCACATCACTTAATTTGTCACAACTAGTACACAAAACAACAGTTTAAACACACTTTTTCTTATGCAAGGTGTTTTTATTTCCCTACCTAATAATTAACACCCATCGACTCATATACCGCATACCAATGGCAACAATAGTCGATCACATAACATCTGAAAAAATATCATTTATAATAGCGAGGCATACATTGCATAAGTTAAGACGAGAGACTAATTGAGTTTTGAGCATTTTATTAGGTTGGGTCCGGTTACCATTAACAGGGCGAGTTCCGCTCTTAAGAGTGTGCTATCAACCGTATGAGTCATAATATTTACAATGGATCCGTTTTTGGTCGGTCAGTGTCACGCTAGTCAACTGGAATCCACAGATGGTACTTGCACCCGAGTAATGTCGAACACAAATTGAGATGCCAGATAGCTTAATAACGATTTATTAACACATAAGCACTGATTTAACACAATCAGAAGGCAAGGAAGGAACTTACAAGAGGGGGTAAAGGATAGTAAGTATGGGTTTATTCCAACAGGACTACACTCGTATAAGATGGCGCCTATGCAGAACCGAGTGCAGTATGGAAACAGCTAGTAGTCCGTTATTTGTCATTAGCTTCGCGGAGGTGACCAATCGTTTTGCGCAGTAGTTTTAAAATCCGGAAACAGTGATCACACTACGATCCACCAGATTGCGGTTTTCCAGAGGACGGCAGGAGGTTTTCAGTACAGGTACGATCGGTGACCACGGTATTGATAAGATTTTTGGTGGCTAAAAGCTTCTGGCAGCAATGAGACATTGAGGGCGATTCATTCATACCTATGTATTTTGGTTTTATAGATACGAGTTGATAAACGCAAGACAAGGTAAACACGGCTTGACACAGTGATTCACTTCAAATCTTTACCTTGGTTAAATTGGTGATTAAGACACAGTTTTGGTTTATTTATTACAGACTCTCGAGGCACAACAGTATAAGGTATGTTGCTTATTTAGCGGCAGACATAACACACAAATCAAATAAGAAAAAGGTGTTAAGATTCTTTCTGCTTATTGTTTCAGAAGTACATGAGACTAGAGCTGAAGGTATGTAGGTTATTAAGACGTTGGCAAGTTACTATTAACCATACATTCTGAAATATGGATACTCACAGAAGAGTTTGTATTTTGTTTTGAACAGAAGTATAGTGATCAAGTTGGAGTTCAGCTATTACACGGTAGATATCTACTACAAGAAGGTACGCATATTGCACAGTTACACATATATAGAACCCCCCACAATTAAAAGACTCAATACACTTACACCATGTTTTCTTACTTTTCTTTTTGCAGATATTGACCCTGATGAAGGCACTCACGAGTGCCAAAATGCATTGGGCTCAATTAAGAAATGTTCATTAAATGTATTATACTATATGTGCCAAGTAAAATGTTGACAAGTATGATTTGATATGAAAATGTACTAAAAGAATATGGCAGTCAGCATATTGTTTTGCAAATGTTTTATTAACAAATACATAGCCTATATGAAGAGGTGAATATAAGCATGAGATAAAAAAGAATAACAAATCTTCTGAATGGTATGAAAGATATTTGTGGTTTAAATACAGTTTGAAAAAATAAGAGTACAAAGGTGCAAGAGCACCAAGTGAACAGTGCGCGATTGGGTGGATATCTATTTCCACCATAACGAAACCAGGTATCCTGAAGCTATTCCACTTAGGACCACTACAGCACCTGTAGTGGCAAGGGCCCTAGTTGGAGTGTTCTCCAGAGTGGGCTTCCCTAAGGAGGTTGTCTCTGACAGAGGTGCAAACTTCATGTCAAGCTACTTAACTGCTATGTGGAAGGAATGTGGTGTCAACTACAAGTTCACCACACCCTATCATCCACAATGCAATGGGCTTGTTGAAAGGTTCAACAGGACCCTAAAAGGGATGATTCATGGACTACCTGAAAAGCTCAGGCGTAGATGGGATGTCCTGATACCCTGCCTTCTGTTTGCTTACAGAGAGGTCCCACAAAAGAGGGTTGGCTACAGCCCTTTTGAACTTTTGTATGGGCATCCTGTGAGAGGCCCCCTGTGTTTGGTGAAGGAAGGATGGGAGAGACCTCTCAAAAAGCCTGCAACCAACATAGTGGACTATGTACTTGGTCTCCGCTCCAGGATGGCTGAGTATATGGAGAAGGCATCTGAAAACCTTAAGGCCAGTCAGGAACTTCAAAAAGCTTGGCATGACCAAAAGGCTGTCCTGACTGTTTACCAGCCTGGACAGAAGGTGTGGGTGTTGGAGCCAGTGGCCCCAGCAGCACTCAAAGACAAATGGTCTGGGCCCCACACAATTCTTGAGCAAAAGGGAGAGGTCACCTACCTGGTGGACCTTGGAACTCCCAGGAGTCCCCACAGGGTACTCCATGTCAACAGGCTCAAAGCATATGTCGACAGGAAGGACATGAGCTTGCTCATGGCCATTGATGAGGGACAGGAGGAAGAGAGTGACCCTCTCCCGGACCTGCTCACTCAGAATCCTGATGATGGGTCAGTAGATGGTGTTGTCTTTTGTGGCAGCCTCTCTGAACATCAACAGAAAGACTGTAAACAGGTTCTTCAGTCTTTCAGACATATGTTCTCTCTGACACACAGTCAGACCAATTGGTGTACCCATGAGGTTGACACTGGTGACAGCTTGCCAGTTAAGAGTAAAATCTACAGGCAGCCTGATCATGTTAGAGACTGCATAAAAACTGAAGTGCAGAAAATGTTGGAGTTGGGGGTCATTGAACCCTCAGATAGCCCTTGGGCTAGTCCAGTAGTTCTAGTGCCAAAACCTCACACCCAGGATGGTAAGAGAGAGATGAGGTTCTGCGTAGACTACAGGGGTCTCAATGCAGTCACTAAGACTGATGCCCACCCAATACCAAGGGCAGATGAGCTTATAGATAGATTGGCTTCTGCCAACTACTTAAGCACATTTGACCTGACAGCTGGGTATTGGCAAATCAGGTTAGCTGAGGATGCCAAGCCCAAAACAGCATTTTCAACCCCTGGTGGGCATTATCAATTTGTGGTAATGCCCTTTGGTCTGAAAAATGCACCTGCCACCTTCCAAAGGTTGGTGAATCATGTTCTCACTGGGCTGGATGACTTCTGTGCAGCATATCTAGATGATATTGCTGTCTTTAGCTCGACCTGGGAGGATCACCTGGTCCACCTGAGGAAAGTGTTAGAGGCTCTGCAAGCAGCATGCCTCACTATCAAGGCCACCAAGTGCCAGATAGGGCAGACACAGGTTGTATACCTGGGCCACCTTGTAGGTGGAGGCCAGGTTCAGCCACTGGAGAGCAAAATACAGTCAATCAGGGACTGGGCTCCTCCAACCACCCAGACTCAGGTTCGAGCTTTCTTGGGCCTGACTGGTTACTACAGAAAGTTTGTCAGGAACTATGGATCAATTGTGACTCCATTAAATGAACTGACAAGTAAGAGAATGCCAAAAAAGTTTCAGTGGACAGCAGGCTGTCAAAAAGCATTCGATGACCTAAAGCGGGCCATGTGCACAGCACCTATCCTCAAGAGTCCAGACTACTCCAAACCATTCATTGTCCAAACAGATGCTTCTGAGTTGGGTGTGGGAACTGTTCTATCTCAACTGAATTTTGATGGTCAAGACCAGCCCATTGCTTTTATAAGCAGAAGGCTGACCCCCAGAGAGAAGAATTGGTCAGCTATTGAGAGGGAGGCCTTTGCTGTGGTTTGGGCCCTGAAGAAGCTGAGGCCATACTTGTTTGGCACTCACTTCAAGATTCAGACCGACCATAAGCCCCTCTTGTGGCTAAATCAGATGAAGGGTGAAAACCCCAAACTGCTTAGGTGGTCCATTTCCCTACAGGGGATGGACTTTACAGTGGAACATAGACCTGGTACTGATCATGGCAATGCTGATGGGCTCTCCAGATATTTCCACTTAGAACAAGAAGACTCACCTGGTCAAGGTTAGCTTATTGTCCCAAAGTTTGGGGGGGGGGGGTCATGTAGGAGAGTAGGGTCTGCAATCCTATGATCACTCAGATTTTTTGCTTTTGTTTCACTGGTTTACGACTTTCTCTGGCTGTGGGCCTGCCAATCAGACCCACAGCCTGGCTGTTCTCTCTCTAAATTACAACGTGTACCCTAGGTACATTTACCAATTGGTACTGGGCCACCTTATCAGACCCTGTAACTCAGGGCATAGGTGTACCCAGGGCCTACCAGGGGCTGAAGCATGTATTATGCCACCCCTGGCTGGCCTCCTAAATTCGACACAACTGGCTGCATGACAGCTGGGGCAAAGTCGTGTAATCACCCTTTGCTGTAGATATAGTATACCTATATCTAACCCTAAAATGGACACACAGATTCCTATCAGTCACTCCTATGGCAGGCCTTGACAATCCTGAAGGCAGAGTGCTTGGAATCGTGTGAGATGGTGCTCTGGCATGAGCTGAGCCTGTCTGCAGCTTGCGGAACCAAGTCCTAATAGCTGTTCCATTATATCGCATACCATATACTCTTAAGTGCATTATAATCCTCGCGGTTAAATTCTATCTTTGGTATTGCTTTATCAAAACATGTCGAGTAAGGTGTCATACGAATTGGAATACTAACCCCTCGCCAATTCTGGCGACGGGGTTAGCATTCCACCCTTCTAGAGGGACACGACATGTATGTAACTGTGAACCCCGGTTAAAGTTAACTGAAGCCTCAGCTCCACAAAATGGATGCTGCCACCACAGACACGAGTCTGACCCCCTGCAGCTGGGAGTCCTTCCAGCGAGGGGAGCCTGGACAAAGGGTTTCCTGTCGAGGGCGGTGCTAGCACCGTCCCAGACAGGGTTTTGTGCATCCTGGGTAGGCAGGGCTTTACAGGAAGGTGACTGCTGAGTGGCACCCCGGTGCTCACTACGCATAGGCCGGTCAGAACCAGTTCCAGGGGCACACCAGCCCCTGGCCTGGGGGAAGTCCGGCATGGGAGAGGGGTGTAACCACCCCCCTCCTAGTCCCACCCATAGGCAGGACCTAGTCACCGGGTCAGCCCCTTTTCTTAGTATAAAGATAGGAGCGGGCCCCCTGTTCAAATTAGATCATCTTTGGAATCAAGACACGACTTTCTGCGAAAGGACATCAAGATTTCTTCTTCAAGATTCTCCCTTGTGGCTAAGGAGTAGTCACCCTGCATCAAGCGGGCACCATCCTAAGAACACTGCGGTCTGCTGCAAGTCCTTCCTCCGGAATCCGACTGCCCAGCTCGACGAGACCCGGCTTCCCTGGCACCTCTGACCTCTACTCACCTCTACAGCAAAGCTGAGAACTGTGAGTGCGACGAGACCTCGAGGGACCGACGATCGCCAAGACTGCACGACTTCTTTGCAACAAGCCCACCGAGTCTTCCACTGGTGAGTGCTTTGGGGTCCGAGAAGCCCCAACACTGAGCAGCTCCAGCACCGAAGATCAGCCCTCCAGCATCTCCACGATCTGCGTGGGGCCCTTCTGCTTTTTGCTGCTCACCGCGTTGTTTGGCTACTAGCCGGCTGGCTTGTGGCCTTCTTAAAGACGCCCGACGACATCACTGCTGCTGGTCTGGTTGCTCCAGACTGGCCCTTGCTTCCTTCTTCAAGAGAAGCACCCCGGACCCTCCTGGTCCACTCCAGACGCCATTTTGAGTCCACCGCGTGGGCTTGAATTTGCCAAGGCTTTGTTGCCCAATCCTGGGTCCAGCGACGCCGACAGCTTCATCCATCGTGGGACAGCTCGCTTCTCCATCCTGGTCGCCGACAACGCCTCCTGGTCCGTGAGATCTGCAGAGCACAGCGTCACCCACTCACCTAGTCGAGGTGACTACCATCCGGTGCCCTCCTGGTGCCACCTGACTACTGGCTAGTAGTCACGAACTTGGTCCCCTCTGCTTTCAGGTGTCATCCATCTTCAAGATCCAGGCTTGGATCACTTCGAACTCTCTTCACTGGTCGCCTGCCAGCATCTTTCTTCCAGGCTCCTGGTCCGTCTACGAGGATTCCCGACGTCTTTTGAGACATATGCAGCTGCAGCCCCTGGGCTAGGTAACTTCGGCATTTCGGTGCCCCAGCATAGCCTCACTATCCAAGGGTCAGAATCCACTTTCGTTTTCCTCCCACCAGGTCGGGTTCGCCCGAGAACACTAACTCTGTGAAATCTAGCTACCATAGACTTTGTCCCGCATCCCGCGTGAGAGTGCACACTCTGCACCCGAGTCCCCTAGGCCTCCTAGAAGTAATCTGAAGATTCTATAGTCAAGACCTAGCGATTCCAAAGCCTATTAGTACTGTACTTACCTGCTAGTAATTTCGCATTCCACTTTCAGAGTATATGGTTTTCCGTGCCCCTCGGGCATTTGTATATACTGTGCTAACTTAAGTATTTTCGTAAGAGTTTTGTTTTGTGCTTAGTACCCTGTCCTCATAAAGAGTACAGGGCTGTTGTGATTTTAATAAATACACTGTTTATTTTCATAACACTTGTGTGGTGTCCTTTCACTGGGTGTTCAAGGGGTACATGTGTGGTATAACAGCTGGCTTAACACGCCCTCTCGAGTCTTTAGCCTTAGACTGCTCGTATCCATGCTACTAGGATAGCTGGTCTATAAGGTTGACTTACAACCAATCATCAATAAGGGTTGTTTGGACTGATACAAAGTGCTCACTAGAATAGTGAACATTATATATCAGGGCAACTTCTCACACTCGTTTCTACAGAACAAAAGATTTCAGGTTTGGGAGGAAATATTCTGCTTGAAAAGGCTCACCTTGGATAATGGGGTGCCACAGAGCTCACCGTTTTTAATGTTTATGTTCAACCACTGGCAGACATCATAATGGGACATGGTGTTTCAATGGTATCACATGCAGATGATAACCAAATTACCATCTCACTATCACCTGACACAACAGCTCACACCACCCAGATTATCAGTTATGTCAGAGATGTCACAGACTAGATATCCAGTAACAGTCTTAAACGTAATGGAGACAAGACTAAGGTGTTGGTGGGTGGCGCCAACCCCTCCCTCTGAAAAGAATTACAATGGCCTAACTATTTAGGAGATTAACCCCCCTCCCCCCCAAGAAACTGAAATAAAAAGTCTGTGTTTTTGGATCAATTGCCATCTTACCATGGAGGTCCAAGTTAAGAAACTAGCTGCCAGCTGCTTTGGTCCACTCAGGACCTTAAGGAAGCTTTTGAGCTGACTACCTCAGGCCACTTAAAGAACAATAGTTTAGAGCCTAGTGCTCTCCCGCCTTGATTATGCCAACTCAGTCTACCTGGGAAGTCCTCTATATGTGATCAAGTGCCTTCCAATTGTTCAGAATGCTGCAGCCCTCATTCTGTTAAAGATTCCAAAGCATCACTCTATTTTGACCTCTCTGGCAGGGTTACATTGACTGACGGTTCTCAAGAGAATCAAATTTCAATCCCCCTGTTTCGCCCACCGAGTGATTTAAAATAAAAGTTCTTCTCTGATTAGCTGGCAGCTAACTACCTATAACCCCAAAAATGATTACGCTCTGCAGATCATATACTCTTCACTATCAAAAATAAAGAAATCCAGGAGTGGAGGGTGTTCGTTCAACTACCTGGCACCAAGACTCCCGAACTTGCTGCCTTTATCACTGAGGATGACCAAGGAAGAAACAAAATTTGGGTAACTGCTCAAAACTTATCTTTTTGAATGAGTGGCTTGCCTGAACCTCTGTGACGGACATGATCTTCAGTGCTGGGAGGCCGTTGGGTAGCCATGCACTTTACAAATCCCTAGCATAGCATACGCTACAGTCTCAATACACAAATCCGAAGTGAAAGGCCTAAATAAAATCTGCTCTAACGAAGTCATAGGAAACCCCAGCCTTGCATGGCAATCTGGCTACCTAAATATCTAGGGATAGAATTGCATGCAGATCTAATGGATACAATAGGCACAATGAGAAAATGACCCTACAGATAGTTCAAAATCTTCGAAGGTTGGAATCCTAAATTCATCATCTAGAGTGGATGCATCGAGACCATAAAAACGATAATCACACCTATAGTAAATTACCTTAGATCCATGCTCCTACTATCCCTTTCAGATGACTTCCACAGTAGACTAAACAAAGTTTTCTATGCCTTTATCTGGCAAATAAAAACGTCCCAGGACCTCCTTCAAATACCTACATCTCCCTACCTCCCTAGAGGAGCAAACCTTGAAAACCTCAGAACCTACCAAACAGCATTCAAGCTAAACTGCTACATGTGGTTTTATCCTCCACAGGACTACACTCCAGCTTGGCTTCTAGTCGAAAGAGCAATTCTAGAAGATTCTCATCCCATTATGCTACTCTCCACTAAACATAAACCCTCGTTACCGGCTAAACAAATTTTCCAAAACACCAAAAAGGCTTTGGTAAAACTAGACGCAAACCTGAAAGTTCCGATAAAGTACTCTAACATGGTTTCTCTATGGAATATCACGCTATTTGGGATTAAGGGCACTCCACTTTATTGGAAATCTTGTTCCTCTAAAGCAGAGGTCTTCAAACTGGGTGGTGCGACTCCCAGGGGGGCCGTGGAGCGATGCAAAGGGGGTCGCGCATTCCCACTGACACTTCTGCTCAGGCATAAGGGCTTCAGCTCCCCTCTTCCCCCATCCTGTGTCTCAGCCCGGGCTGATGCAGTGTAACTTGAGCTGCTGGGGCCTCAGCTGGGCAGTGTCAGGAGTCTTATCTCCAGCACACCCGTCAGAGTTTTTCACAGCACTTTAAAGGCTATTTACATATTTACATGCCTTTGTAAACTGGTTACAGAGGCTTAGTGTTTTTTCCTGATTCCAGTACCCCCTGGGTCCTACTCTGCCTATTCCTTACATTTGTATTTCACATTTACTGCTGTAGTGTGAGAATGCATTTCATGAAAAGGAATATAAAGTAGGGTTGCCAAAAGTAAAATGCCTGTGTGTGTTGTTTAAAGAGCCTGCAGAGACCTCCTCTTGACACTAAATAGATTTATATAAAAAAAGGATGTATTCATTCATTATGTGACTTTTCTGTCTTTGTTCTCTTTAATTATCAGTCATTGACCATTCAGGAATCCCTAGAACACAATTAAAAGTGTTTTCTATTTATATTTGCTGTTCGACGTATGCACATATAAGTGCTTAAAATACTGCTTTAGGTGTCTGCTTATTTTTGTTCCAACTGGGCCAACAAAATAATCTGCTGACAACCCTAACCATAGGACTGGAAGTTTGTTGCAGCATCAGCAGATTATTTATTTCCTCCACCCTCGATCCCCGATTAATGCCATAATAGCAATAGTTTAACTTAGATCTTAAACCCTATGCCACCGTCAATAACATGCTTCAAGTGTCTGGGAATGCACCCTGCATTCAGACAACTCACTCCTCATTCTCACCCTTCGCTTTCACGCTCACCCTGCACTCATAGCGATCACAATGCACTCACACTGATCACCATGCACTCACACCATTCACCTGCTCACCCTGCACTCACAGTGATTTCTCGGCACTCACAATGCACTTGCGCTGTTCATCCTATACCTCACCCTGCAGTCACACAAGCACATTCATTACTCATTCTGCACTCAAGTGACACTTCACTCACCTGTCCCCCTCACTGCTGAATATATAACTCACTCAAACAAGCCCACCAGGAATCATACATTCATTTGTCCTATTCTGAACTTGCACCCGCACCCAAATTCGTACGGCCACCTTACTCACCCTGCAGTCACTCCTCTCACCCTACTCTCACACTGTTGCATAGCTCACCGTGCACTCACATGGGCACTCTTGTCACCCACACAGTGCAGAGGGTTAATGTATCTGCTACAAAGAATATGTACCATGCAGATCCCAGAAATGTGTGTGAGTAAACTATGAGTAGCGATATAAAAAAATGGAAAGGTGCTATAGAGAGATGAGGTGCATTGTTGGTGAGTGGTAGTGAGGGAATTCATGAAGAAGAAGGAAACGGGGGTGGGGCACCCAAAAATTAGTTTGCACTGTGTGCAACCAGTGTTAGGGCCAGTCCTGGCTGGAAGTGTTAGCCAGCCCCTCCCCCGCCCCCTCAGAAGTCCTGGCCTAGTGGCTTCCCTACTTCTGCCGATTATTATTATTTACATTTGTAGTGTGCTACTGTTACCAAAAGATGTCCTGTGGCCAATAACCATTTGCTGCCTGAAGGCAAATGAAAAACACACAGAAGGAGAAGGAGAACCAGCCAAATGGGGTAACCTACAAAGCATAGAGAAAGGTTTTTATATCTTCCTAAAGGACAATAGATTCTTGGTGGAGTGAAGCAAAGGGGGGTGCAAGTCCCATAACTGCACGGCCTGCACCAAAACAGCGAAACAGACAACTCATGCCTTCTTGAATTAGGGAACAAAAAGCAGAGTGGCACAGGCTGAGAGGAGCATACAGGTCCAACCCGTATGCTTGGTGATGAGATGATGAGAGAGGACCGCAAGGGAGTGAGAGAATTTGATTGAAGAGGTCAGGGATGAGGAGAAATGTAAATTGCAGAAGAGAAGTGTGGACACGCAAGAAGTGAGTGTGAGCCAAAGGTGAGGGCTTCTGTTAGAACAAAGGGGAGATGTGAAAGATGAATGGGGGACTGGAGAGGTGTAAGATACAAATAGACAAAAAGTTGAATGGAGAGATGAGGTGAAAGAGAAGTGCTGAAGGGCACGGGAGGTGGCGGGCCAGACAGGCCATGAGATAAATGCGAGAGAGCGTTAGAGATGAGGGCAGTGAAAAGACAGAATGGCAAGAGGTGATTAAAGGTGAAGTGAGAGGTTGAATGGGGAGAGTTCACAAGTTGTAAAAAGGGGTGATAGAAAATGGCCTGAAAATTGAGAGAGGGATCCAGGGTTGGGAGAGGAGAGAGGGATGAAAGGGAGGGGGTGAGAGGAAAGCGGCATGGGTAAATTGCTTAACTCTCCACAAGTCCGCCAGGTTTTTAAGGGACCCCTGCTGCTCCCGGCCAGGGCCAGGTGAGCTTCTAATGTGGCAGCACGTATTCCTGCAGAGTGGAAGGCCCTTCACCAAGGTTGATTAGAAATCTTTCTGACGTTAATTGTTGTATTTTGGATATAAACAAGTACTGATGGGGTGAAATCTTTCCTCAGTGTTACTGTGTGTAGTAATAAATTAATTTCAAACTAATGAAGCAATGCTAATCCAAAATACGCGGCATCACATAACATCATTTTTTTTTATTGGCATTTCAATATTTTAACAATGACAGCCTGTGTCAAACATGTGTTACAAACAAACTTTAACAATTCCACTGCATTACAACACTCCTCCTACATCAGTGCATGCACTTGTACATTATCATGAATAAATTTTTTGCTATAACTGGTGTATGTTACAGTTGAACACTGGTTTCAGTTAGATAGGTTATTAGATACTGCCAGTAGTCTCTGGTGCGCGATCTCATTGGCAGTTTCTCTTCATATGTCTTCAAAGTGTCCTTGCAATAGACCAAGTCTTGTATCCATTGTTTGACCTGTGGCACCATTTTACTACCCCAACCTATCGATATTCTACGTTTAGCCATGAGGCGGGCTATCACGCAAAATTTACGTTTTAAAGCACAGATTTCTGGCAATAACCCCAATAGACATGTTCGAATATTGCATTCTATCTGGGCTCCTACCATATCTCCCAACATGGTCGTCACTTTTAGCCAATACTCCGCTACCCCTGTACAATATAAAGCAAGATGTATAAAATCTGCCTCTTCAGTTCCACACCTCTGGCATCTGGAGTCAGTTCGTAGGCCAAATCTGTGTAACCTCTTCGGCGTGTGGTATGTTTGGTGCAAGTATTTAATATGTATCATGCGTAAGTTTCCATTTGGCGTCAGTAACCCCGTTATTATGCCCGCTGTGGACCACTCTTCCTCAGTTAGCGGTGTGTCCAAACAACTGTTCCGCCTCTGTATTGCCTTGTGTGCTGTGGTCCCTATTTCGGCCTGCAGTTCCACATATAGTTTGGAAACTAAGTGTTTAGGTTCGGGCGTTGTGAGTAGTAGTTGTAGGGTCATCAATGTTTGCGGTTCGTTTGGGTAAGTCGGGTAAAGTGTCTTTATCGCCCTTTGCAATATGAAGTATGTGAATTTAAAAAGCATTGTTTGATTATGCACATAGGATATATCCTCTAGTGTCTTAAATACACCATCTTGATACAGGTCCCCCATCGAATCTATTCCCACTTGCTTAAGTAGCTCCATCCCCACCTTTTCCTGCGTTACTGAGATGTCCGGGTGGTAATGAAGCGGTAGTCCAGGGGCATATATTGGAAGCTTATTCGTCTTTTGACCCATCAGTCTCCAAGCTTCTTTGATTGCGTCTATGGTTCTTATGTCTTGTTTATGTAGTGGGGGTCGCTTGTGCGTTATTGTTGTATCTAATGGGATGGGCAACGCATCACCCTCTTCCATTGCCACATGTGTGAGAAAAGGGACTTTGTGGTACCAGTAATGTGCATAAATAATACAGGAAGAAATCAGGGACCTTGAAACCACCACATGCGAATGGTAATGTCAGTGTATGTAGATCAATTTGAGCCGTTTTTCCAGCCCAAATCAGTTTCAGCGTCATAGAAGTTAATCTACGGAACACTGCCATAGGGGGTTTAATTGGTATATTGTTGAATAAATACAGTATTTTTGGCAGGATCACCATTTTCACGATCGCCAACCGATCGGCCAACGAGAGAGGCAGCTGGATCCCTCTTTCTATTTTCACTTCTAGGGCTGTGACTACTCTTCCATAATTTGTGCGGACATCTACTTCGGGGTCTCTATGGAACCACACTCCTAAGTATCTCACAGGTTTAGATTGCCAGTCTAGCGGATAATCCGTTTGAAAGTGTTGTGTAGAGTCAGTGAGTGGTAGAATCAATGATTTAGCCCAGTTGATTCTGAGACCTGATTGTCGTCCGAATTTACCATATTCCCTCAGCAATGGGTTTAGATTTACCGCAGGGTCTCTCACGTATAACAACATATCATCTGCATACAATGATATGTGTAGTGGTCTCTGCGGCAATTGTAACACTGAGTAGTGGTGTCCCTGTCTTAACTTACAGGCCAGCCGCTCCAGCGCTATGGCAAATAGTAGGGGGGACAGAGGGCATCCCTGCCTAGTGCCCCTTTCTATGGGAATTGCCTCTGAAATGTATTTACTTATTCGTATGCGTGCAGTGGGTGCAGTGTACAGTAGTTTTACCCACTGGAGGAACACTGGAGGAAAACCTATTCTATGTAATATCGTGTGTAGGTAAGTCCACGCTATGGTGTCAAATGCTTTAGCAGCATCCAACAATACAGCTGCTGCCTTGGTAGAGGGGGTCAGGTAGTGCGATACCGCAAATAGAGTTCTGGTGTTTTGAAAACGTTGATCGCGTTGGAATAAAACCTGATTGATCGGGTAGGACTAATTTAGTCATCAGGTGCTGAAGCCTGTTAGCCAATAATTTAGATAATATTTTAGTGTCTACATTGATTAGAGATAGGGGCCTATATGATTCGCAATATTCCGGGTCTTTGTCCGGCTTTAGGAGCGCTAGGATCATAGCTTTTCTTAATGTTTATGGCAACAACATTTTCTCATGAGCGTCCCCTAGCATTGCTACTATGTGCGGTGCTAGTAGGTCCACGAAGGCTTTATAGAACTCCCCAGTGTACCTGTCAGGTCCTGGCGCTTTTCCATTGGGCAGTGTTTGAATAATCTCAGTGACCTCCTCCACCATTATGGGCAAGGAGGGGAACTTCCTCTGTGCATCAGAGAGCCAAACAATGGCTATGTCGTCGCAATACTGCGCAATTTCCACAGCTGTCGCAGTTACCTCTGCTGTGTATAGCTTCCCAAATGTGTGCATAAATTCTCTCAGTATTCCCTATGTGTCATGTCTCAACTCTCCCCCGCGTCCCTAACTGCTTGTACCACTGGAGGTGGCTTCTTCGCACATATTTTGGGTGCCAACACCGCACCCGGCCTGCCTCCCTCTCCGTAACTTCTTGCTATATGGCGTTTAGTGACGTATCAAAGTTCCTCGTCTGCACTTATTTGGTATTCAAATATCACTGTCCTGATTTTCCCTAATATGGTGGGATTTTGTGTTTGTTCATACTTGCGTTCCAGATCTCGTATTTTGGCTTCATGTTGTGTTAGTTGTTGTCGCAAGTCACTTAATATTCCCGCATTCATGCTTATGCAAATCCCCCTAATGGTAGCTTTGAAAGCTTCCCATAGTAGCCCGGGGTCATCTGTGGTGGGTGCATTTAGCTCAAAATAGTCTATGATTGCTTTCCTAATCGTCTCCTTGTATCGTGGGTCTAGTAATGCCTTCCCATTAAATCTCCAACTAAACAGAGGGGGTACATAATTCAGTAGTTTGATTGTTAGTACCACCAGGTTATGATCCGATAGGGTTCAGGGTAGATGAGTTATAGAATCTACCCACTGTGACACATCTGAGGGTCCTAACCAGTAATCTATTCTAGACCAACTGCCATGTGCCGCTGTTGTCCCTAATTGCGTCGGGTGTCTCATTCTCCAGAGGTCTGTTAGGTGTTTATCCTGCATACTATCTTGCAGCTTTTTTAAAGCGTGTCTGTGCGTTTCTGCCGACGATGGTGATCGATCAATTACATCATTCAGTGCAATGTTGAAGTCACCTCCCCACACTACTGGGACTTCCGGGAGGTCGTTTATTTTCAGCCAGATTGCATGATAGAAGTCCGGGTCGTCCGTGTTTGGTGCGTAAATGTTAAGTAATTTAAGTCTCTGCCCTCTAAGTGTGCCTGTTACTGCTACATATCGCCCCTTGTTCTACTTTGAAGTCTAAACCTTTTCGGATTAGTATAAGGACCCCTCTCGAGTATGATGAGTATGCAGCCCCGTGTACAGATTCCGTCCACCTATGTCCTATATGAGTCGATGTACTGGGGTCAATATGCGTCTCTTGTATAAATGCAATGTCAATGTGGAGCCTCGTGAAGTAGGCCGGTATTTGCCGTATTTTCTTTGGATTTTTGAGACCCCGTACATTCCAGGTTATTAATCGTAATTTGTCTGACATTAGTTCCTCAGCATTTCCAGAGCCATCTCACATACCTGTTCACCTTTATGTGTTGCGTACAACCTTTACAACTTATGCACAATAGCATTAGATTATTAATACCATGTTTGCACACCCCTTGGATTATGGCAGTGTTTCTTAAATGCAGGAGTTCAATACAAACCCCCCTATACCCCCCTTCCACCCCCCACCCACTTTAGCATCCCAATCATGCCAAAGACACTCCCTTCTGAGAACATACAACTTGTCATAACTGTGGTAGGGGAACACCCTGTTGGGGGGGTCCACCCAGGTCACACAACTTCATCCAACATGTTGGATGTGGCCAGGTTAACAATAGTAATGCCATAACCAACTAAATTTCACATAGCGATACAATGTTACTTTCAGTGGACCGGGTCACCTAATTCTGTGTCCAGTACACCTTATTTTTAATCAAAACTCCAAAGAAAAAAAAATTCACTTGACCCCGTATTACTGTTTCAGTGGAGCACCGGCTAACAAACAGTGCCCATACCTCAAACTTTTTAGGCGTACTGGTGTCTGTTTAAACTTTTACAAAGCGCCGGAACAAGTTAGTGGCCCGATATATATATGTTCTACGCAGGCCCAACTGCATTACCTGTGTGTCTGTACACACAAGACCTTCGGGCCACAGTCATTTCTCCTTATCCCAGTACTACTCACTCAGTGTGTAACTGTCCGGAACCATGGTGGCCTTTCTATGTCCTCCTCTTGTACTTCAGATGGGCCATTGCCGAATCATGCAGCAGTCAATAATGCGTGGTATGATCCACCATATACCACCTTGTGTGTGTCCTCTGCATCTTTTTGGGAACTATCCATAAGGCATCTCAGTATCTTGTTGTGGCAGCTGGAGGAATGACTGATATTCCCCTTTTTAGCGGTGTGTGCTCAATCCGAGTACCGCTGTTGTTCAACCCTTCGTTGGTCTCGTCGCCGTTGTCCAAGTTTTTTAATGTAGTCCTGCGCTTCTTTTGGTGTCTGACATATCACAGTTTTACCCTCCTTTGAGATCCTCAGTCGGGCAGGGCACAGCATCGCATATTCAATTCCCAATTCTCGGAGTTTCTGTTTCGCAGGTGCAAATTCCTTACGTGCTATTTGGACATTCATTGTGAAGTCTGGATAGAACTCCAGTTTATTGCCCTGATATTCGATGGTCTTCTTCTCTCTCTCGCTAGTTTCAGTATAACATCTCTGTCCCTATAGTTTAGAAGGCATGCGACTATAGGTCGTGGCGTCGCCCTTGGTTTTGGTCTTGGCGCAAGGGATCTGTGAGTCCGTTCGACGATAAATACTGTGGACAAGTGCTCTGTACCAAAAATATTCTGTATCAAATCTTCCACATAGCTCTCCATCTTACCAGTATTTGTTGTCTCCGGAAGTCCCGCAATTCGGACGTTGTTGCGCCGGGACCTCGCTTCTAATCCTTCTGACTTATTCACACATTTCACACATTTCTTTCCATGGGCGCCGCCATCTTGTACCTCGATTTCGCGCCGTTTCTGTTTGCGGTCCCATTCAAACTTCAGCGCCCTTTCTAGCCTTTTTAGTCAGGCAGATTGCATCTCGTTGCCAGTTAGGCACGTGGGGCTACTCGCGCTGTGCACTGACTTTGCCCTTAGCCTCTCTGGAACAACTGTACGTTCAGCTGTTTGCCCCTCGGGTCTCCACCATCTTGATAAGCACAAATCTCCAGCCCTGCAGAATTTCTCACCCGATTTTAAAACACAGCATGGGTTTTACTTCCAGCGGGGCCCGCTCATTATGTCCGCTGCACTTTCCGACACCTATTTATTCCTCCCGATGCCGGTTAGGTACTCGCTATCCGCTATTTACAGCAGTTTCTGTAACCTGGCCGGCGGAGCTGTCTCAGGAGGCAGCCATTCCGCTGTGCACCATCTAGCGCCCCCTTCATCTTATAACATAATTTACATTTTCTTCCCACACAATTTAGTGTAGCCTGTCGCTTAATTTGGTCCTCAACTGCCTCATAATTCCAGTAGCCCTGCCTACAGGTTTAGAAATGTTTGTCAGGAGGGGGTCCTTACACCTCAACATTTTGACAGGGGGGTCTCAGCAGCCAAAATTTTGAAGACCTCTGCTCTAAAGGGATCCACTTTGTCACAATAAGGCCCAAAAACCAACCCACTTTCCTTTAGAGAACTATTGATTCAATTCAACCTAGAAAACGTGGATTTTTACGATTTTTATAAACTTTAATCCTGTATATCTGAGGCCAATCCACTTTCCCAAGACCACTCCCTTCCTAAATTGATTGTTGTTGCCAACAGATTGGGTCACCAGGTCTTCACTTCTATAAATTATTACAACCAACCTCCACACGTTTAAACCTGGGCATACAACAAAAAGAAACAAAAATAACTCTATATGCTAAGAGAACTGGAACTCTATTTGGAAACCGGTCGTTACTCATAATATAATACCAGCACTCTCCCAATCTAAGTTCTGGCTCCTGCATAGACATGTTTAGGATATCTTCACGCCTCCATAAAGTTAGACTTTAGGATGACTCATCTTGTTGGAATTGTGATAGAGAAACTGGCTATTTACCACATGCTCTCCTCCTGCAGCACTATCAATACATTTTAGGGCAGAGTATTTGGGTTTCTATTGTCACTCTTTGACTTACAGATTAAACGCGAAACTATCAGTATGGGGTTTCTTGATCCTTGCCTAACCTGCCCTAACGATGCTCTACTACTAGATATTCTACTAACAGCAGTATGTAGGTCCATCCCTACCAAGTTGAAATCCTTTGCGGCCACCTCCTTCAAGTTCTGGTTTAACTGCATTACACATATAAGAGGCGCTGACAACGTTACCTTACAGTACTCCCACTGGAAACCACAAAATAGACCTTTATGGGAGAAATTTAACACTTACTTCCCTAACATTAAACTCCCATGAGTCCGCACCCTCAATATACACCATACTACCTCCTCCACTTGTCAGCCAAATATTTGCTACCTCCCCTTAGGGTACTCTAAGCAGTGCGCTCATGTCCATCTTGCTCCCACGCTCCTGCAATAATTCACGATCTATGAGCCATTTTCTTTATATTGTGTCTTTAACTGCTTTCTTATGCAACTGTGGTACGTTCTTAAGTATGTCTGTATATCTCACATTAGGAACGTTATTTCTTTATAATGTCATAACATAGTCACTTGTAATGCAAGTGTTTTATCACAATCCTACGCTACTGATCCTCCTCTGCCAGGTGTGTTTCATGTATGATTTACTTTTTTCTTGTGCAATCTTGGGTTTTTCCAGACACCTCGTGCAAAGTATGCCTTCTCTGTATTTGGTTGTTTTATCCTTTGTTTGGTTTATGTCTGTTTCATGCAAAAATCTCAATAAAATTCTCGGAAATTGTGGAAAGTTGGCCTGATATATGATGTCTCCAATTCTGGGGGCACCTTGTATCAGTCCAAACAATCCCTTATGGTGGTGGTTGTAAGTCAACCTTATAGACAAGCTATCCTAGGGGTAGCATGGACTAAGCAGCCTTCAGGCTAAACTCAAGAGGGCATGTGAAGCCAGCTGTTTTACCAAATACAATCCTGTAATATCAAATGAAAGGACACCACACAAGTTATATATTATAAAAATATATGTATTTATTCTCTGAATAATCCTCTATACTCTTTATGAGTCTAGAAGCACAATCATTTAAACAAAAGCACAGTAAAACATATGAAAGTTGCACAATTATGGATGAGGCTCGGGGGCCACTCAAACCATATACTAAAATAGTGGTATAAGTATCACTAATCAAACAGTGGTAAGGCCTGGGGCCTTGGGAATCGCTGGGGCTATTCTGGACTTGCAGTGATGAAGTCGGGAAAAGCCTGCGGGACTCGGTGCAGCGCTAAAAGCACACGCATGCACCAATGCAAAGTCAATGATGCATAAAAGTTATTGAGTTACAGTTTTAGGAGTCTTCCGACTGGACTAGAATTACCAAACTTTAGATTTAGACACTAGAGGTGTATACCAATACAGGAGCACCGGCGTTCATGAGTTACCTCACCCACAGGCAGCGGGTGCATAGGTGCCAAAGTGTGTCGGGTTTCGTCACGCAGTTCGATAGTGCCTGGAGATGAAGATGCTGCAGGCGTCCAGAAGAGAAGTGTCCGGTTGGATCCAAGGGTGGATCGAAGATGTAGAGTACCTGAAAGCAGAGGGGACAGAGTCTGGGTCACTCAGCAGTGACCAGGGTGGAACCAGGAAGGAACCAGGCAATGTCGGGCTCAATCAGGTGGTTGTTGAGAAGCTTGTCTCCGCTGCCACGTGGACTCTGGGGCACCGAGGCTATCCAGGAGTGGATCACAAGTTGTCCCACAAAGGCTCTCGCTGTCGGCGGTGTCGGCTTCCGGATAGGAGCTGACAAGCCTTGGCAAAGGCAACCCACGCAGGATTCGAAGATCACTTCTTACTCGGACCAGC
Organism: Lissotriton vulgaris; assembly: GCF_964263255.1. Classification (NCBI taxonomy): domain Eukaryota; kingdom Metazoa; phylum Chordata; class Amphibia; order Caudata; family Salamandridae; genus Lissotriton; species Lissotriton vulgaris. Next base: position 553,202,584 of record NC_141693.1, on the reverse strand, counting down.
AAGGTCAGAGCGGATGCTCCTTTTCAGGGGAGCGAGGGCCAGTCTGGAACAACCAGACCAGCAGTGTAAATTCAAAGGTTCCTCGGTACTGGGGCCGCTAGCCAACGGGCAACCGACTGGACCAACGCGTCAAGCAGAAAGATGCAAAAGGGCCCCACGCAGCACTCGTTGAGTGTAGAGGGGTGAGCTTTGGTTCAAAAGCTGCTCGGGGCTGAGGCTTCTTAAACCCCAATGCACAGCGTCGAGGGAGCTGCACGGTCAGCACTTTGTGGTTTTCCAAGATGGCTGGCCCCACGCTTCAGGTCGCCTCCACGGGTCTCAGACTTGCTGGGACTGTGGATCAGGCTGTTGGAAGGCAGGAACGCTGGGTCTTGTTTATCTCTGTTGCTCGAGTTCTGGCGGGAACTGCAACAAAGCAAACAGTGAGGCACTGGATGGTGCCTGTTTACACAGGGTGGTCACTCCTTGACCACGAGGGAGATTCTTCAGTCTTCCACGTCGAGTGGGATGTTGAAGGGTCCAGAGTTATGTATCAAAGTTTCAGTCAGAATAATCTGATGTGCGTTTGCACTGCTCCCACCTTTATTCCAAATCTGTCGGCTGGACTATCTGCTAGGTCCCTCCTATGGGTGGGACCCAGGAAGGGGGTGGTTACACCCCTTTCCCTTTGTCCAGTTTCGCGGCAGGACTGGGGCTGGAGTTCCCCAGAACCAGTTTGACTGGATTATGCATGGGAAGCCTTTTGCTCCCCAGGCAGTGTCTAGTTTCTTTCAACCCTCCCTGCTACAATCCACTATTTCCTGTCTGGGGAGGTGTAGCACCTCCCTGTGACAGGAAACCTTTTGTCCAGGCCTCCCCTGCCAAGTTTCGGTCAGCAGTAGGAGGTCAGACTTGTGTCTGTGGCAGCAGCATCCATTTTACAGAGAGAGCAGATAGCCTGGGGCCCTGATTAGCAGGGTTCCAGGCCAACTAAGTCGCAAACCAGCTAAACACAAGGCAAATAATCTGGGGTAACCATAGTCAGGTATCCACCCTCATACAGAAATTAAAAAAAACAACTCTACAGATATATGTAACATGATAATCAAGCAACAGGGGGCGTGGCTTGAGCTCCGATGGTGGAGGTCACCTGAGCGCTCGGCTCCGCGATCGAGCCGCCATTAATCCTGATCCCCGGGCGATACGGGCACCCCGACCCCCAGATCGTTGAGTGCTGCGGGTGCTGAAGCGGGGGGCGACTTTGGAGTCCTGCAGCGAGACCCGATCGAGGTGAACGAGAGCCCACGGGGCGAGCGGCGCGGAGCTCAAGATGGCGCCCGATCCATCTCCGTGGTCCTGAAGCGGCCCGTGGACCCAGAGAGACCGGCGACTCCGGGGACACCTCCTTCTTCCTTCCCCTTCTGGAGGAACGACGCCAATGCCGATTGCCTGAGCGGCTGGAAACCCCAGTGAACTTCCCAAGCGGTGTCCATCGAGACCGCCGCACAGCCGAGCCCTGAACAGGCCGCGAAGCCGTGGAGGAAAGGGGGAGAGGCCCGACACCTCGTCCTACCCAAGACGACACTGACCGCCACCATCTTGGTCCTTGGAATCGGCAGCGTGTGGGCCCACTTGAACCACACTGGAAGAGTTCTGAGCCCTGACCGGATCCCGGGGGCAGCGAGAGTGGCTGACGGAGCTCGGACTAGTCACAGTATCCACGGAGGCCCAACTTGGTGGTCGGAAAGGCCTGCAATTGGTGACAAAGGTGACGGTGTAGACTATTATGATGCTGTCCCCGCCATGGGGAAGACTCCTCCTTGCACTGCTCAAGAGACTGAAACAGTCTTGTTCATTTGTCTGTTTTTAATAAAGTTAATTCAATCACTTTTTTTGTTGCAAGTTCGGTGTCAAATTTCAACACATTGCTTTCATGTATTAACGTGTTTACATCTCTGTCCAATGCATAAAAGGCAAATTATGTATCCCAATGCATTTCGGGCTATCCTTCAGCCATTCGTCAGGGGACAACTCTACGAAAAAAGAAAGAATGAAGTGGCTCTTAACCTAGGTGTCATGATACTTAAATGCATATAAAAAACAACAATCATGGTTATTGGGCCTGGGGTTGAATGATGTGGGCGCTGATAAACGTGATTGATTACGCTGAAAGAAGTGCTCAAAGTAGATAAGATTCCAAATGTGACTAATTGTGCCGGTAGTGCCGATATATTCTGATTCTGATAGTGCCCGACCCGTGTTAAAACAAGGGTGTCAGAAAAGAGTGTTTCCATAGTAAAAAAGCCACAGTGTTAGGCAGCAGAATGAAACCAATAATCCCCGTGTATGACCGGCGGAAACCAAGTCCGCATAGACTCACTGCATTCTGTAGCGTTTATCTTCCGTGAGTCTGAAAATATGAATTGTGCACGCATCCGATTAAAACATGAATCTTTACGATCCGAGGATAACGTGTCCCCCATTCAGAGGTACTTACTAGGTTGTAGTTAGACGTTCCGCATTGTCGGACTACCGGGTGCTGGTGAAAGTAAACGCTGTTAGCCCGGAGTGTTGGTTAATGTGAACATAAAGGATGGACTGGCCTGCGGTTACGGGCGCCATTTTGAAATGGTGAAATAGTGAGTGTTCAAAGGACGGACTGCAAATAGATGCAATATGATGTGTGATACGTGAAATATAAAACAAGGACTACAACCTGTGTGAAGAATAAGGTGCCTGGTGATGGAAGAATATATATACAACAAAATATATACAAAAATATATACAAAAAAATATAACATTCATAGTATTTACATATCGATGTAAGAGCTACAGTCCCAATATATAATTCATCTCAGGAGAATTATTACAAATAACATAGGAATTCCATCCTATCATTTAGTCCATGCGGCTGCATCGTCGCCATGTAGCGGATCCAGTAGTTTTCTCGTTTCAATAAGGTGTTTTTGTTGTGTCTGGATGGTTTCACTTGTTCCAAAACCCAGTATTTCAATTGTGCCACACTGTGATGGTTTTCCGTGAAGTGTGCTGCTACTGTTGACTTAATGTTTTTTGTCCGGATGTTGCTTTTGTGCTCCAAAATGCGTGTGCGTATTTTTCTTTCCATGTGGCCTATGTAACAAGAACCACATGGGCATTTGAGCATGTAGATTACGTTGGAAGAATTGCATGTGGCATTAATCTTCAGTTTCACTTTATTTCCTTTCATGGGATGATTTGTGTAATTTCCAGTTATGACGTTGTTGCAGTTACTGCAATTGTGACATGGCATGAGACATTTATATGTTTGGGCATCTGTTTGATCACTAGGCTTTGTGAGTATTTCTTTCAGATTGCGTCCTTGAGTGTAAGCAAAGATTGGAGTTTGTGAAAAAATGTTCTGAAAGTCAGGTTCAGTGCTTAACAGTGGCCAGTGTTTCAAAATCATTTTGCGAAATTGGTTGCTTATAGTGGTATATTTGGACACCACTACCATGCGTGTGTTTTCCGCTTTGGGTGACGGTGTCTCAAGGAGATCGAAGACCCCGGCTGTGCACTACTACCTGATAGTGACCCTTCTCCACCCCCTTCCGCCCTTTTGCTTCCAGGGGAAGTGCTGTCGGCCTTCGCCCGGCCCATTGCAACTGCGGCCTGGCAGGGGAGACGGTTTGTTTGGTGTCCGCGCCAAGTGGCATCAACGACGGACTCCATTGCTGCCTGATCCCGGCGACCTCGCCGAGCCTGCGAAGACCCACTGGCAGTTATCACTGACTTCCTATACTCTCTGTGGTCGGATGAACCCGCTTGGGCGAGCACCCAGTTCTGTGCGCCTGGCTTACGAGCAGTCGTGATATCTCCAGCCACCACACCGGAGACCGATTGGTGGTCCGCATCGACACGGGTCCTTGAACCGCGGCCGCCATGGTGAAGCCGAAGAGTGCTAAGGGTGGCACTCAGGCCGCCTCGGACGTGGAGGCGCCTGATAAAGAAGATCGTTTGGATCCGGAGATGTCGGGGAGTCCACACCTCCAGCAACAACTCGACAGGATCCTGGCGGCGATCACTGATATGCTGTCGGCCCACCAACAGGACATTGCCCAGGTCGCAACGAGCCTGGGCCTGCTCAGGGCGGACCGCGGTAAGCTCTCGGACAGAGTCAAGGAAGTGGAGTGCTCGGTGGGAATCTTGTAACCTGCGCAAAAAACTTTAGCTGCCGCCATGAAGGACGCTTTGACCCGCATAGATGCTCTGGAGAGAAGAGCAGAGGACGCGGAAGGGCGCAATAGAAGGAACAACATCTGTGTGGTGGGCCTGCCGGAAAAAAATCGAAGGTGGTGACATGGTGGCCTACTTGGAGGACTGGCTCAGGTCTGTGGTGGCACCAGAGGGGCTTTCCTCCTTTTACACCCTAGAACGGGCGCACAGGGTGCCATCTAGGCCGCCGCAACTGGGCCGACCCCCACGTCCGGTGGTGGCGCGGCAACTACATTTCTGCGACAGAGATTTGCTCCTCAATGCCGCCAGACAAAATGGACCATACCAGGTGGCAAATAGTAGGGTGAACATTTTTCAGACTACACTTATGAGACCCAGCGGAGGCGAGCCTCCTTCTTAGCGATCAAACGAGAACTGAGAAGTGAGAGCATTCAGTATTCTTTGCTATTTCCGGCGAGGCTCCGCATCATCCTGGATGGCACAACCAAATTCTTCGATATCCCGGATGACGCGTGCAGTTGGCTTGAACTGTACAGAGCTGGCAAGAATGGCCCTGGGTCCTCCTTCTCGACTACCTCAGAGGTAGGCCTACAGCGGAGGTCTAAGAGGATCCGGAATCGCCGAGGCAGACTTGGCCGACCCTCGACAGTGGAGACTACAGCGGAACGGCGGGGGGTGCTGGAGATGGTATCCAGTATGTCAGGCTCCCAAGGCGGACCTATAATTGAAGACTCGGAGCTGGGCGGAGATGGGGGCCACACTGACACGGAGGACTCTGAGACTGATAGTGTGAACCTCCCTGTGATAACCCCAGAGACAGCAGAGGGCCTGCTCGATGGGACGGGTGATCTCGGGTGAGCCGGTTTCAATGGAGGGGGAGGCGGTGGGGGGGGATGAGTCTTTGTGGGAACTGTTGGGTGACTGGATGTGGGGTGGGTTGGGGGCAAGCCTATTTTCAGCCCTCATAACTCAGGGCTCGATCGCACTTCGGTAGCTTTGAGGTGCGGAGACCCCCTATTGACGCTCAACCCCCACTTTGCCCTTAAGGCACACCTGCAGTGGCTACCGTCAGGATAGTTTTGGGTTCTTTTGCGGGTGCAGTTTGGATGGGAACTAGATGGCACTATTTGGGACCTGTTCTGGGGAGGGTGGGGGGGGTTGTGATCCGGGGTTGTTTTGTTATTGTTTGGGGGGAGGCACGCCATCGGTGCGGGGCATTCGCTGTGTTTACCTGTACTTGAGCATTGCTGGGGGAGACTTGGAGAGGTACCATGGGACAATGGCTGATCTATCCACTTTGAAGTGCATAACCTGGAATGTGCGCGGCTGCATTCCATGTCCAGGCGACATAAGGTCCACGCTTACCTGGTGCGTAGGGGAGTACAGATTGCACTCCTACAAGAGACACACCTCACGAAGACAGAGGGATTAGCGTTGCAGCATAGGTGGAGAGGGCAGTTATACAACACCACATACTCAGCTTATGCTAGGGGCGCGTTGATCTGGGTGCGGGCCGGGGTTCTCGTGAAGGTAACTAAACAAACTGTGGATCCGGAGGGGAGGTTTATGGCCATAGCTGGCAAACTGGGGGGAAAGGATCTGAACATATGCAGCATTTATGCGCCTAACGTGGACCAGCTGGCCTTTTTTGCGGCACTGTCGGGCTCTCTGGCCCACTATCGATCGGGCCTCTTTTGATCGGGGGGGATTTCAACTCGGTGGTGGACATTGATCTCGACAGATCTCACCCTCCCCTTCCGGACTCACCAACCCACCGGGTAGCCAAGGGTAGACTGGAATGGCAGACTAAATGGGGACTGACGGACATCTGGCGAGCCCAGCACCCGCATGCCCGAGACTACTCCCACTTCTCCGGCATGCACGAACTGCATGTGCGGTGGATGGGTTCTTGGGATCGGCGGAACTAGTTTCCATGGCCGCGAGGTCTGAATATTTAGCGAGGACTATCTCCGACCACAACCCTCTACTGGCCGACTTTAGGTGGCTCCCGGGTACCCCCTGTGTTCCGACTTGGAGGCTACGCCCCGAGACACTAGAAGATCTGGTGTTCCGGAGTGAACTGGAAGACAGAATCGCCGCGTATTTCGCGGAGAACGAGGGTACGACTGGTGCAAGGGCCACGGAATGGGATGCATTTAAAGTGGTAATTAGGGGCTATTGCATAACGAAGAAGGTGGGGATGCGACCGGTCCTTCTAGAAGACCTTAGTAAAGCAGATCGGAAACTCCGCGAGATGGAGCTCCTCTGTCCCGCCCGCCCGGAGCTTCAACAACAGACTGCGGCGGCGAAGGAAGCTGTAGCCTTTGAAGTTGAAAGGCTACGTAGTTTCGACTACAAGGCTTATCTGACTACGTCGCTCGCTGAGGGTGATAAATCGGGAGCGCTCCTGGCTTGGCTGGCTAACCCTACGAGGCGCACCTCTCCCACGGTAGTTATGCGGGATGCGGAGGGCATAGAGGTTTATACCCAACCCGAAATCCTTAGTTGTTTTCTGAGCTACTATGAAGAATTGTACCGAAGTAGGATGTCACCGGACACTTCCCCCATTGATGACTTCTTACAGGATTTACCTATCCCCGCTCTGGAGCCTGAACAGGCGAAGGAACTGGGGAGAGACGTGGAGCTGGGGGAGATCCGCAGCGCCATAAAAAAGATGGCACGGAACAAAACCCCAGGCCTGGACGGACTTCCAGTGGAGTTCTACTCCACCTACATTGACCTCCTGGCCCCGCGGCTTTTGATAGTCTACAGGGAGGCGAAGCATCTGGGGCGCCTTCCGGGTTCAATGCGTGAGGCCCTGGTGGTCCCCCTGCTCAAACCCAATAAGGAAAGCAACAACCCGGCGTCTTACAGGCCGCTCTCGATGCTTACGGTTGATTATAAGATTTTAAGCAGCATCCTGGCCTCGAGATTGTTGGGTCACATGGGCTCCCTAGTGCATAAAGACCAGGCGGGTTTCATCCCCAAGCGAAATACTACGATGAACATCCGTTGTTTGCTCCACCTGCTGGAGGAGGACCACGGCGAGGCCCCCCAACCCATGATCCTCTCAATTGACCTGGAGAAGACTTTTGACAGCTTAGAGTGGGACTAACTCCGTAGAGTGCTTGGTTGCTTTGAGCTGGGGGAGGTGTTCCTGCGCTGGACTGAGGTGCTATATTCCTCGGCGATGGCTAGGGTAAGATCAGGCCCGCTGATTTCCCAACAGTACCCAGTGGAGCGAGGTACGAGGCAGGGCTGCTCACTATCCCCGCTGCTCTTTGCGCTCGCGGTGGAACCCCTGGCGCTGTCGATTCGCACCGGGGCCTATTAAAGAGGATTGTGGACCTTGTCAGGGCGACAGTACATTTCCCTCTATGCTGACGACCTGTTGCTTTTCCTAGAGGATGCTGGAGATGCCTTGGCCGGTGCCTACACAGTACTCACTGCTTTCGGTGAGATATCGGGCCTCAGGGTGAACTGGGCGAAAACTTGCTTGTTCCTGGTTCGTGGGGGAGAGCCCCAACCCGACAGTCCTAGGGCAAATATTTGGGGGGTTTACGTCTATCACAGCCCTGCTGACATCCTAGAGGGCAACATTTCCTGATGCGTCCGGGCACTAAAAGGTAGCATGTCCTTCTGGGCCACCCTGCCGCTATCGGTGGCAGGACGTATAGCACTCCTGAAGATGGTGGCGCTTCCTCGGCTACTATATTACTTCAGGACGCTTCCGGTCTGGATTCCACCGGCCGTCTTCCGGAACTTGAGCTCACTGCTCGTTGCATTCCTCTGGGGATCGGGCCGCCGTAGAGTTGCGCTTAAGACTCTAATGAGACCTAAAGCGGAGGGGGGGTTAGCTGTACCCGACTTTGAAACATATTACTTGGCCGCCCAACTGCAGACCTACACCCAGGAGATAGCACTGGTGTTTCGAGGCCCAGAGGAGGAGCGGGGGCTGGGCATACCCAGACACGTTCTATCCTATATTGCACTGCAACAGAGGTTGGCTCTGAGGGACCTCACACAGGAGGAACGCACTATTAGATCGTGCTGGAACCGGGTGCAACGCAAGTCGGTAATGAAACACCCCTACGCCCCAGAAATCCCACTTGGGATGCTCACTGCATTGCCACATGGTGGCGATTGGTCACAAGTACGGGTTTGGGAGGACGCGGGCATACAGATCATAGGTGACCTCTATGAGGATGGAGTGCTGCTGCCTTTACAGGTGCTCCTGAACCGCTTTGACATCCCCCGGGGTGACTTCTTGCTCCATGCGGCGGTCACGAGGGCACTCCAAGCGCACTGGCAGAATGGTTTTGAGGAACCACAGACGTCAGCGGCATGTCATGATGGCGGCGGGAACGATCAAAGCTGTAACGTGCTTGTACTCCTGGATGATCAACGAGCGGTTGCCTCCATTGGACACACTCATGACCCGGTGGGAGGCAGACATAGGGAGGGACATCCCGGAGACCACGTGGGCCCAGCTGATGCGCCGGGCCTGGAAGAGCACGCGTAACGCTCGGTTCCAATTGGTCCACTTTTACATATTGCACCGCGCCTACCTGACCCCGGAGAAGATACAAAAATACTTCGCCTCTGACACGGCGGCCTGCCCAAGATGCCGGACGATTGGGGCTGACCTTATGCACATGCTATGGTCCTGCTCCGCTTTGTCCTCATATTGGACGTTGATAGGGGACACCCTTAACAGGGTTACAGAGCGGTCCCTACAGTTTGACATTGCGGTGGGGATCTTGCACTGGTTTCCTCATACCCCCAATAACAAAGTTACCAGTAAATTTATTGACATGGAGCTAATCCTGGCGAAACGAGAAATAACTCGACACTGGAAGGCACTAGTTGGTCCAACGGGCATTAAATGGCGCAATGAATTTCTTAAATGGGCTGAGGGAGAGAGCACCCTGCGGTATCAGCTAGCGAGGCAGCAGCAGAATGAGAAGGCGCTAGAATCAGCACAGGCGTGGGAGACATTGGTGCAGGCCCTGCGCGATCATAACACAACCAGTGACACCGATAGTGATGCCGATGGGCAGCCTACGTCTCCGTAGTGCAATAAAGGCACGGTATTCCCGTCAGGATGCGAAATGTCTCCTACCACACGCTCTATGCACATCTACCAGGACACCGATGGCGGGGGTGGGAGGGGGACAGAGGGAGGAGAGAGCATCATAAGCTTCCTAATGCACTGTTTAATTATTGCACTAGATGACTGGACATTAGACCTCTGTGAGTGTTTTGTTTAGTTGGAAGGGGGGGAGGGAGTTTTTCTTTCTTTTAGAAAAGCAGAAGTGAAACTTTAATTTATAAATGGTCATAGTTAGAAGGCCGCTGGACCCACATGCATCGTTTCAGCATAAATGCCACCCGACCTCCGGGTTGTGGGCTAAATGGCCTTGTATCATTGTTACTTCATCGTTGGTGTTACTGTCACCGATTGCCTTACGCTGACCAATGTGTAATTACAACTAATTCCTGCAATAAAAATATATTTACAAAAAAAAAATGATAACCAACCAACAAATGTGTTATACGTGTTTAATAATGGTTCCACACCCCATTTTCTTGTTTTTGCCCCAAGACAAACACCTGTCTGTAGTTTTGACTTGAGGAAAAACTGTTTGATCCACCATACTCAAGCAGGAAAATAGTGCAAAATTGTTGTGCTCTTTTATTACACAAGTTCATAGTTTGTGTTACAAGACCAGTGGGTGGATGTTGCAGCGCCCCAAAAACTTTAGTAACACATGTTTATACTGTGTCATGAAACCCTAACAGCCTTGTACATGGCACATCACACATACATTACTTACCCAGAGCGTGGAAGGAAGACCGTGGCATGATCTCGGGGGCGACATAGGGCTCACAGTCATCTTGAATCCGCTCTCCGTTCTTCAGATCCACCCAGTCTCTCCCGTGAAATTTCGGGGGTACAATGAAGGGCACACTTTTATTCCTGAGAATAAAAACAAAACTGTTCAGCACAAACTATTAGAAGAAGAATGTGTTTAATTCATGTCAGCACAACTCAGAAAAATCCGGAAGGGACATGTCCAGGAGCTGCAAACTGGAAACTCAAACTGTTTGTCCCACAACTGCAAAAAAAGCAGTGGCGTAGCTAGCCCTATTGAGGGGTTGTGTGGGGGTGGGGGGGGGGGGGGGGGGGGACAGCATAACCTTTCACACACAAACCCATGGAAAGATAAGAACATGTCTGACCAAGACCCGTCAGACATTCTTAGCTTTTGCTCGACAATAGTCTGAAGACACAAGGCCTCTGGGAATTAGTTGCAGTGACAGTTCATACCTTTGCTTTTCTTTCTTTTCACAGGCAATAGCCCTTGTCACGAATCGCATGTCACACAGTGGCTGTTATAGTTTAGAATACAGTAGACCTTTTAGGGATACTTGTGTCGATTCGGTAACGGTTAATATGTATTTTATTGCAGACTGATAGCCATTAGGTGTACAGTTACAAATATACGCACCGCCTATGTGCATGCACAAAGGGATTTTTCACATCAAAGCCAATAGTCTAGTGTTGACCTCCAGACATTTGACAATTCTTGTGTTATTTTGTAAAACGTCATTGTTCTGGAACTGGAACTCATAGTGAAGTCAGCCAGTGGCTGAAGTGGGCTGACACATTGCCCCTTGATGCATGCTAGTGTGGGTGGAAGAAAAATGTGAACGACAGAAACCTAGACTAATAGACTAAATCTGTCTGAAAACCCCTATAGGTAACTGTTATACACACAATTATAGTAAAATTAAATAAAAAGTGTTGACTAACACAGACTTAAAAAAGCATGTCAGTCTGGCATTGGTTGCCAGCTCATGTCTTCGGACAAGAAAGAGAAAACATGGAAGGCAAGAGGATAGAAGAAAGATAGAAGACAAGAAAGAAACAAACAAAGAATTAAAGGAAGAGAAAAGAAAGAAAGAAAGAAAGAAAGAAAGAAAGAAAGAAAGAAAGAAAGAAAGAAAGAAAGAATGAAAGAAAGAAAAGAAGATAAGAAAAAAGCATAGAATGAAATAAATGAAGAAAGGAAAGGAATAAGGAAAGAAGGAAAGAATGATTGACATGCAGGGTTGCAAAGATAGGGCACCCTCATGAGCTAATATTCAGAGTTAAAGTGAGCTGCTGGGATGGTGTGAAAAAGGAGCAGTCAGAAAAAACAATGAGCACTTCAAAACAAAATTTACAACAGCATTGGCAGGAGGCAGGAACTGATAAAGATGGAATGTGCCCTGTGCTGTCATCTAGTAGAAAGCATCCTGCTATCACATTAGCCTGTACAAACAAAGGCAATACTAAAGTAATATTAAGTAAAAACAAAAACACTGGCACTGAAGGGAACTACCTTGTGTGCGGATGTGCTCCTTGCGAAAGGACAACATGCAATCGCTCAAAGTGAAGTTAGCCAGTAGTTAAAGTAGGCTGACCTATGCTGTATGCTGTAGTGGGCAGAATCCAAATGTGAATGTCACAAGTATAGAACAATGGATGGTCAGAGGTTGCTGAAAGTCCTTTTAGGTAAGTATATCATACATATAATTTTAGTACGTTTTAGTAAAATCAAAAGGTATTGGCTAAAGCCAGACCTAAAAAACAAAATGAATAGAGTATAGGGGCACATTTACACTAACCAAAAGACTGCTGATTGTCCACTCTAGAGTCAATCCTCAAAATTAGGGTCAGGGCAAACAGACATATGGCCTCCAATTTTTAAGTTTTTCTCACCTTTGGAAATGGTAACAGTTGTAAAGGTCTGCAAGGAATATTTGTCTATTTATCAGTATTTACAACTTTACTAAGATTCAGGGCTTGTACCATCTAGGGAATGCCCAGACATGTGCCCCTCGCTCACTTTGCAACTGGATTCCAGTCTCAGGATGCTTTTTTCCGGTCCAGGGAAGACCTGCCTTGGTAGTTCGGGATGGACTGGTCCCATGAGGAGCAGAGTCAAGACTGATTTGCAAACGGCTGGGTCTGAACTGGAGTGGCGAATTGAGCTAAACAAGGATGACAGATTCAACCCAGATCTGTGACTGGGGGTAAGTGTCTGAAAAGTTTCAGTGCTCCGTCCATCATCTCCTTGTGTTTGCCTTCTGTCATCTAGTGAAAACAAACCTGGAATTATAACGATGGGACTTGGAAGATGTGGAAGTCATCAAATTCCTATTGCAATCTTATCCACCACCTATTTTGCATAGGTGGTGGATAAAATCGTGATAGGAGTTTGATGACTTCCGCACCGTCCAACAACATTTTTTCCAGTCATGGAAATAACTAGAACAATTAAAAAAAATTGTTTCGCTTCTGTTAGACTCATAATATTAAAGGTAAAATATTAACAATGATATGAATGATAATAATCGTAATCGTATATTTTTGCTTTTGAATACAGGTAAAAAATGCAGATTTCTTATTGCATACCTCTGTTAAGGTTTATAATTAACCAAGTTTGTTTTATGTCACTTGGAAAAATGAAAGACATAATAATGGCTTGTTAGGTCTCGCCTGTCGATGCGCATGCGCATCGAGCAAGCGAGACTATAGGGGCTCATCCACTCTTTATCCAACTGCAAGGAATCGTGGCGATTCCTTGCAGTGCCCGTGACTTTTAAGGTCAATGCGCATGCGCATTAAGCTTATGCGCATGCGCATTGACCTTAAAAGTCACGGGCGCGTGCACGTCCGTGTTTGTTTACCCTTGCCTACTCTCTCTCTCCCCTCTCCGCCCCCCGTTCCGCCCCCTCCCCTTCCCGCCGTGTCGCATTTCTCCTCCCCCTCCCCTCTCTTCCCTCCGGCTTCTTTTTTTTTTTGTTTATTTAACTCGCCCCTCTCCCCTCTCCGCCCCCGTTCCGCCCCCTCCCCTTCCCGCCGTGTCGCATCTCTCCTCCCCCCTCCCCTCTCTTCCCTCCGTCTTGTTGTTATGTCTGATTTTGCCAACTAAGCAGTAGTTGGAAAACTTGTTTACTGCGCAGTCGTCATATTTCTCGTTACTGTAGTACAGTGGAAATTTCCCTGCCAACACTCTATCTGTTGTTTAAATCACAGAGTCCGTGCCTCTATCAGTCATCTTTCCCACCGGGGAGTTTCACTTTTTAGAAAACCATTGTCATATACCACAGACCAAACCTGTGACTCATGGGCGCAAAAAGTTACCAAAACCTGCCCGGAAGCATTAGAACACGTGCCACTTTAAAAACACTGCACTCCTCTGTCCTGCACACATGATGCACACTAAGGGTGTATTTACTTTGGGGAGACTCGCCTGTTTGAGCAATGTTTAGGAAAAGTCGCTTCCGTTTCCAGTCCAAGAACCTTCTACGCTGGCGGTTAGCTTGCCACCCCACCAGCACCCTACTCTCTCTCTCCCCTCTCCGCCCCCGTTCCGCCCCCTCCCCTTCCCGCCGTGTCGCATTTCTCCTCCCCTCTCTTCCCTCCGGCTTCTTTTTTTTTTGTTTATTTAACTCGCCCCTCTCCCCTCTCCGCCCCCGTTCCGCCCCCTCCCCTTCCCGCCGTGTCGCATCTCTCCTCCCCCCTCCCCTCTCTTCCCTCCGGCTTCTTTTTTTTTTTGTTTATTTAACTCGCCCCTCTCCCCTCTCCGCCCCCGTTCCGCCCCCTCCCGCCGTGTCGCATCTCTCCTCCCCCCTCCCCTCTCTTCCCTCCGTCTTGTTGTTATGTCTGATTTTGCCAACTAAGCAGTAGTTGGAAAACTTGTTTACTGCGCAGTCGTCATATTTCTCGTTACTGTAGTACAGTGGAAATTTCCCTGCCAACACTCTATCTGTTGTTTAAATCACAGAGTCCGTGCCTCTATCAGTCATCTTTCCCACCGGGGAGTTTCACTTTTTAGAAAACCCTTGTCATATACCACAGACCAAACCTGTGACTCATGGGCGCAAAAAGTTACCAAAACCTGCCCGGAAGCATTAGAACACGTGCCACTTTAAAAACACTGCACTCCTCTGTCCTGCACACATGATGCACACTAAGGGTTTATTTACTTTGGGGAGACTCGCCTGTTTGAGCAATGTTTAGGAAAGGTCGAGCTTCTTCTGGGTCTCGATGAGTTTGTCATGCAGTCGCTTCCGTTTCCAGTCCAAGAACCTTCTACGCTGGCGGTTAGCTTGCCACCCCACCAGCACCCCTGAGGCAAAGGCGAGAGTTACGGCAAGATACAGGCTACGCTCCGACACATCACCCATGGCGGTCCCTTCTGTCTATGAGCCCGCCTACTGTCGCGCCGTGCGCCCCGGCAGCTCCGACTCCAAGGTCACCGAACACGGTTCTACTCAAACGGCTGTTTGTATACAAAGTAATAGCTCACAGCGCACAAGACATCCCGGAACTCACCGCCATCTTGGAATGGTGCCGTTTACTTCAGTGGCAACGGAAGCCTTGTAATGAATTGCTCCAAAAAGTGAACATTTTATTCCCCGGACCCCCCATCGCCCTTTAAAGACCCCGTGCAACTGGGCTATGGAGCAGCAAGCAGTCCTTTTCAGCTCAAGAATTAAGCAATCAGCCTTGTCCTGGCGACTTCATGCGCGCTCTCATGGCACAATATTATCCGTGGCGATAAAAATCACCCCGCAAACAGATATTTCTTTTGCAGCGCCCTCGTTCTTCAAACAAACCCCCCTCCACCCCATTCGCTCTGCCTGGTAATAAGGTGGCTGTTGAAAAGAAATCAAGACAGACAGGCATTTTAACCGAGCAGATGAGAGCTGTCCTCAGCCCCCCTCCCCCTCATAAATTCTTTGTATGTGGTCAAGGAGATGCTGACGAGGTAAGGTCCTGTCGATGGCAGGGGGGAAGCAGGAGAGAAAGGCAGCCAGAGCCTCGAAGCAGAGGGCTGCTGCTGGCAGTGCAGCCTGCTGGGCCGGGTCACTCTGTGTTATCAGGCTGCACCTCACTCACCCTCAACCCCTCACCCACCCTCAACCCCTCACCCTCACTCACCCTCACTCACCCTCAACCCCTCACCCTCACTCACCCTCACTCACCCTCAACCCCTCACCCTCACTCACCCTCAACCCCTCACCCTCACTCACCCTCACTCACCCTCAACCCCTCACCCTCACTCACCCTCAACACCTCACCCTCACTCACACTCACCCACCCGCACTCACCTGCACTCACCCGCACTCACTCACCCTCACCCTCACCCTCACTCACCCTCACTCACCCTCACCCACCCTCACTCACCCTCACCCTCACTCACTCTCACTCATCCTCACTCACCCTCACCCACCCTCAACCCCTCACCCTCACTCACCCTCACTCACCCTCAACCCCTCACCCTCACTCACCCTCACTCACCCTCAACCCCTCACCCTCACTCACCCTCACTCACCCTCAACCCCTCACCCTCACTCACCCTCAACACCTCACCCTCACTCACACTCACCCACCCGCACTCACCCGCACTCACCCGCACTCACTCACCCTCACCCTCACCCTCACTCACCCTCACTCACCCTCACTCACCCTCACCCACCCTCACTCACCCTCACCCTCACTCACTCTCACTCATCCTCACTCACCCTCACCCACCCTCAACCCCTCACCCTCACTCACCCTCACTCACCCTCAACCCCTCACCCTCACTCACCCTCACTCACCCTCAACCCCTCACCCTCACTCACCCTCACTCACCCTCAACCCCTCACCCTCACTCACCCTCAACCCCTCACCCTCACCCACACTCACCCACACTCACCCCCACTCACACTCACACTCACTCACCCACCCTCACTCACCCTCACTCACCCTCACTCACCCTCACTCACCCTCACTCACCCTCACTCACCCTCACTCACCCTCACTCACCCTCACTCACCCTCACCTCACTCACCCTCAACCCCTCACCCACCCTCAACCCCTCACCCTCACTCACCCTCAACCCCTCACCCTCAACCCCTCACCCTCAACCCCTCACTCACCCTCACTCACCCTCACCCTCAACACCTCAGCCTCACCCTCACTCACCCTCACTCACCCTCACCCTCAACACCTCAGCCTCACCCTCACTCACCCTCAAACCCCCCACCCTCACTCACCCTCACTCACCCTCAACCTCATGCTAAAGATTTACAAAAAAACCCATAAACAATTCTAAAAGCACTAACTCTAATGCTGCGAGACCTATTGCATTTCTAATGCTTGTTTTTGTAGTCTCGCTATGACAGCTTTTTCTGTGCATTGCAGGCAACATTGTATTGTATACTTTGCTAGCCAATTTTTCCAATCCTGTTGCACAGCTATATTGTCACTTGCAATTCTGTGATTGTGATTTTTTTCTTTTTTGTCTCTACTATGTTTGTACCTCACCATGGAGTCTTGGTCTTTTCACCATGTTTGTGATTGGTTGCTGTGTTGTAGCCTTCTACTCTTGAAAATATGGAACTACTTTATTTTTTTTAAAAATATGATCATCGCCGTGCGTGCCTTTTTTTTTATAACAAACTTTCATCATGCGTGCTCTGTGACCCAGTCAATGAACCAGTGTTGCTCTTCAGGATCCCTTGGATATATCGATTTGATGATCCCCGACGGCCAGCAGCTATGTTAAAAGCTTAGAAAGCAGAGAAAACATTTCTTTTTTACGTGCATCAACTGCGCCAATGCACACGATGATAGTCTTTCTACTGTGCCAACACATGTGGTGATGCAATGCACATTGCGTCATAAAGTGCAGTGGCCATATTGAAAGTACAGAAAGCTATTTTTCCATTGGCTTCTAGCATTTTAACATAGCCACTCAGGGTTTGGCAAAGGCGGATCGAGTTGCTTGCTGAACATAGCTAAGCGGGACCCATTGGCATTATCAATGCTTGTTTAAATAGTGCTTTACACTGCACTTCTACTGTTGCCAAATAATGCAATTACCAAGCTCAGTTTACTGAGCTCTGAAGGATGGAAGGTGATTCTGCCTTGCTGCGATTGAAACTCAAGCCCTCCAGATCACTGCATTTGTCATCAGCGAGTGTTCGGCTCACTGAGCATTCCTTTTGGCTCTACATCGTAGGTCCTTAGGTCTTAAGGCCTCTAAAGATTTGAACCTTTAATTCTCTGTAGAGGATTAGTCATGTCCTCTAGCGATCTATGTATTCCCTTAAGCATGGACATTTCTAACTAAGAAGCTCTTTTGAAATGTACTTATTATTCAGGCTCTTTTGGATAGTCAATGTACATTAAAGCTTTAGAATTTAATTTTACATAGTGTAAACATCATTGCTTATTTATACTTTGAGACAGGCATTCATCCAACCAGAGCAACACAAAAAACACAAATAGAAACATGAGATTAGACATGATGAATATGAGAAAACACATAGAAAAAGGAAATTAGAAAACAGTAAAGGAAAAGAAAGGAAAAATAAAAGTCGAAGGAATATCATAAAGGAAATTAGATAAAATGAATAGACATATTTTTTAGGTTTTAGCCTAGACGTCTCGGAAGAGAATACCGTTGCCTACCTCTGCTACTCTGTTGCAAAACCAACAGCTTGCTTGGACCTCGTGCGTGTTTTCTGTCAAAAGTAGTTTGCTATCTGTGGTTAGGAGTAAACAGAGATAAGCAGTTGATAAGGCTCGCGGTTATTGCTTATCAACAGGCAGGGCCAGCAGTTAAACTGGATAATAACTCTTTTGCTATTCGTATTTGACATTCACGTTACACGGTAAAGGAAAGAACCCGAACTGTTCCCGCCCACCACTCTATGTAATTAGATGGTATCATCTTCAAAAAGCGCTGTGCCTTCAGATAGCACCGAAAGTTCATAGTAGACCACCCATTTGCCTCACATCTTGGTGAATTTGTGGGGACAACCCCTAGCAACATAAATAAATTCCTCCTGCTTGCAGGGCCGGCCCTAGGCATGTGCAAAGTGTGCACCTGCACAGGGCCGGCAAACCCCAGGGGCTGCCACGATGAGGATCGGATCGGAAGGATCAATGATACATCGTGGCACTGGGCTGGCGGCCCCCTGGCAGGATTTGGCGGCCTCCGGCTCCGACCCTGGCTTCCAATACTAAGTTCCGAGTCCGACAGTCACAGTTCCAAGCCCTGACACAGTGAGTAACCCCCCCTCCCTCCCTTTAACTTCCCTGGCCTCTGGCTCCGAGTCCGCACCAACCTCGTTCCTGATTGGGCAGCAGGGGCGACGGGGTGTTTCAAATCATCATGACTGTCACCCGGCTGGCTGGCACAGACGCCGGAAGCCAGGATAGAGTGATCTGCGGCAGCGCGCAGACTCAACCTAACCTGCTGCTTCATGACTTCCCCCTTGCGTAACTAACTTGTGGGACTGGTGGCGTATGACTCTCACTGCACAGCCCAGCCATTTGGTGGTCGTCGACGTCAGAGTCGGACAAAAGCTGAGCGGCCCCTGAGCTCAGACTGAGAATAAAGTGAAGAAGTGTGAACGCACCTGCCGGGTAAGGGCAGAATAGATCCATTCTCCCAGATGATTGATAATGATATTTCTGCACACTGTTTGTGGCACACTGACTGACTATCGCGACGTGTCATGGCAAGCAAGGGAGTCTTATGAAGATAGGTAGCCGGGCGTGAGTGTAGCTGTTAATGCTTGAGGTCGGAGGGGCGAATTTACTGCAGCCAGGAGTTTTGCCGCATCGAGGTAGGCCGCCCGCTGTCTGTCTTCCAGTGGCAGCGCCGGACACTGATTTCCTTTAGGCCTCTCTCCGCCTGCGTGCCTGCAGGGCCTATAATAAAGGTGGAGTCGGGGGTACTATTTTGCATTAAATTAAGCGGCAGTATATGGCTCGAGTCCCAGCCAGCGGAAGGCCTAATCGTAATCATTGCCGAGTATTACATTTCGGAATCACTGACACTTTCTCCGAGGGGCAGGGGGCCCGCCGCATTCAATTTGCCGGTGCCGCATCCATCGACTCGTAGGCCGCTGTCTGTCTTCCAGTCAGTGGCACTGGCAGTGGGAGCGGCCTCCCATGTAAACTGGTGGTGATTGATTTCTTTAGGCCCCCTGCTCCGCCTGTGCCAATAGAGGTGGAGAGAAAGGGTATTTCTGCACTATTAAGTGGCAGACAGTTGAAATATGGCTCCAACTCCAAGTCCCAGCGACTCCTGGGGGCCCCTAGAGCTCGGGGGGCAGGGGCGCGACGGGGCCAACCCCAGTGCTTTCAGTTTGACACAGCCAGGCGCGGGCCCCGGTGGAGCGCGGAGAGCACCTATGGTTACTCCAGGGGAAGGAACTCGCTGCTATCTCTCTCTCTCTAGCAGTCCTGCTGTCCGTTACTGGGACTCACCCAGCTCTGCCAGAGCACCTCACTCCTCAGCTGGGGCGTCCCGTAAACACATGTGACATACATAGAGAAGGAGGGAGGTTAAAGGTACATGGAGAAGTAGAACTAGAGTCAGGTTAAGAGAGAGGGTGAAGTGAAGTAAGGAAGTAAGGAAATCCCATAGAGTATTTTTTAAATTTAATTGCCACCAACTGCCGGAGAGAGCTAGGGTTAAGCCTAGATTGGGCACGCCAGGCATGCACACAGTGAGACGAATTCGGAAGGGTAGGAGCAGCCGCAGGTACTGGTCACTAACGACTTTTCTGGACGCATTATTAAAACACCTTCCTGAGGCCCCCCTCTTCCGGGGCCCCCACCTACGCTCCCTGCACAGGGCCACCATGAGCCTAGAGCCGGCCCTGCTGCTTGGCACACCAGTCCAAACCAGTTCTCCATTCCAAGACTGTCAGGGATTGTTGATATTTCCACTTATATGCGATGTCACAGTTTCTAGGCCCACAAGCATTCGGTCTCCCCGGGCACCCCAATTTCATCCGAAAGACCCAATAGTGCCAGTTTAGGGGTCAATATCATAACTTACACTTGGGATAAAGACTGAGCTACAGATTGCCCAATAGTATGCCACAGGCAGACACTGCCACACCATGTGAAAGAAGTCGGCATTAAGGAGCGAGCATTGGGTGCAGTGGAATGTATGACGTTACAACACATACATTCACAACGCATACCATCACAACGCAACTTTTACAACGCAACATCCATTACAACACATGCTTTTACAACGCATTCCATTGCATCCCAGATGCTATGGCAAGGCATACCATTACAACGTAAGTATAGGTAAGTATTTAATTTTATTAATATTAATATATTTTTAATATAATTTGTATTTTTTAAAATTAATTTAAATTAATTATTAATTTTATTTAATAAAATTGTATTTTCTATTCTAACTCCTGGGGGGTGTAATATTGGGGTAAGTGTTGGATAGTGTAGGGGTTAAAATTACTATTGTAACTCCAGGGGGGTGTAATAGTAAGGTAAGTGTTGGATAGTGTAGGGGTTAAAATTACTATTCTAACTCCAGGGGGGTGTAATAGTAGGGTAAGTGTTGGCTAGTGTAGGGGTTAAAATTACTATTCTAACTCCAGGGGGGTGTAATAGTAGGGTTAGTGTTGGATAGTGTAGGGGTTAAAATTACTATTCTAACTCCAGGGGGGTGTAATAGTAGGGTAAGTGTTGGATAGTGTAGGAGTTAAAATTACTATTCTAACTCCAGGGGGTGTAATAGTAGGGTAAGTGTTGGATAGAGTAAGGGGTAAAATGACTACATTAAATACATTTATATTAAAATTATTAAAAAAATATATAAATTATTAAAATAATTAATTGAATTAATTAAAATTAAAGTAAATTAATATTAATTAATTAAAATACTCACCCATACTTATGTTGTAATGGCATGCGTTGTAATAGCATTTGGGATGTAATGGCATGTGTTGTAATACATGCGTTGTAATAGATGTTGTGTTGTAAAAGTTTTGTTGTAATGGTAATGCGTTGTTAAAGTTGTGTTGAGATGGCTGTTTCCCGTGCAGTGAGAGTCTGTGTTGAACTCGACAGAGCCGTTGTGGTGTAAAGTAGGTCATGTGTAGGTAGTGTAACTGTATTAGCCACAGGTGCGCTGGTATGACAATCTTGGGTGGGGCCATACAGGCCTCCAGCTATCCTGTGACTTTAAATTCTCCCAGCCACTGCGTCCTTCGGTGTTGAATTATTTCAGGATCTCTGGTACATTACTCACCAAAAGCCGTAGATATGGGAAATACCCCTTTGGCCAGGGTCATGGAGCTCAGTATGGTATTGGAGTTGCAGATATTTATGTAAAGGTTAGCTGTAGTTCTTGTAAGGAGTGTAAGTGTTGCGTGCTCCATCTATCTCTAAGTGTTGTGAACCTGATCAAGTCCCATCTCCAGAAGGCCATCAGCTGTGCCGTGTGCCTAAGCCAACGGCCCCTCCATAGAGGTGTGTGTTGGGTTTACTTCTTGTCCAAGCCCACAAACCTATTGGCCACCCTCCAGGTGAGGAAATCACTTTAGTGATATCTACAGTCTGGGATGGGATGGGATGGGATGGGACAGCCATATTGGATGTGCATCACATTATCACGTCCCAGATTGGCTAACTCCAGTTGGTATGCTGGGACACTGTGACTACCATTCATCCAGTCATTTATCACTAGAAGCTGGGACGCCAAATAATATAGTTGGATATTAAGCATGGGTTGAAAATTTG
Source organism: Lissotriton vulgaris (assembly GCF_964263255.1). Classification (NCBI taxonomy): domain Eukaryota; kingdom Metazoa; phylum Chordata; class Amphibia; order Caudata; family Salamandridae; genus Lissotriton; species Lissotriton vulgaris. The sequence continues at coordinate 553,180,770 of NC_141693.1, read as the reverse complement.
TTCCGCTCGCGGAATTTGCGAATTTTTGGCAATTTCGCAATCGGCGAATCGCGTGAAATTGCCAAACAATTCGCAATTGGCGAATTGTTTTGCTTGGTCGCGCTTCAAAAATACAATCTTGCACGCGCGGCGTTGACTTTCCGTGATTCTGAGTTCGCCGAATTGTTTTCCTCTCGGTTTGCGTGCGCCATTTAGGATCTGGCTGCGTGATCGCGCGAGACTTTTCGACCGCGAGTACGTCATGGAGTCCCGCCATCTTGCACTGCGAGACTTTGAGAACGCAAATACTTCTTAAGGGCCCGCGATCACGCATTGCGAGAGTAAACAATAGCGATATTTATTTATTTTTGGATTTGTAATGCGCATGACTGCCACTTTGACGGGGCGTCCCAGCGCACCCAGAAACCGGAGAAAGAGCGGCAAAGCCTACATGCACCTAAACAGACTGTTCTTGCCGTTCCTGCATTCCTGTGGATAACTGCTGAATTTTACTTCACGCCACGCCTCGCGGTACCCGCTGCGCGGGTCCCGCATCGCAGAGAGGCACTTTCTTTCACCTGGGAGCTGCTGCTGGGGTGTACCAGGGGCTGAGGGCTGCGAGCACAAGGGCTGGGACTCCATCTCCCAGGAGTCTCAGGACATCCCGTGCCCGCTCCACCTGGGCCGCTCTCCCTCATCGCCCGCCCCCAACAGAACTGAACTCGGAATAAATTCCGGACTGCTCATTGCTTCGTGGGACCTCATTTCAGCCTGTTTTTGCCGTTCCTGCATTCCTGTGGATAACTGCTGAATTTTACTCCACGCCTCGCGGTACCCGCTGCGCGGGTCCCGCATCGCAGAGAGGCACTTTCTTTCACCTGGGAGCTGCTGCTGGGGTGTACCAGGGGCTGAGGGCTGCGAGCACAAGGGCTGGGACTCCATCTCCCAGGAGTCTCAGGACATCCCGCGCCCGCTCCACCTGGGCCGCTCTCCCTCATCGCCCCGCCCCCAACAGAACTGAACTCGGAATAAATTCCGGGCTGCTCATTGCTTCGTGGGACCTCATTTCAGCCTGTTCTTGCCGTTCCTGCATTCCTGTGGATAACTGCTGAATTTTACTCCACGCCTCGCGGTACCCGCTGCGCGGGTCCCGCATCGCAGAGATGCACTTTCTTTCACCTGGGAGCTGCTGCTGGGGTGTACCAGGGGCTGAGGGCTGCGAGCACAAGGGCTGGGACTCCATCTCCCAGGAGTCTCAGGACATCCCGTGCCCGCTCCACCTGGGCCGCTCTCCCTCATCGCCCCGCCCCCAACAATCCTCCCACCTTCGCTACAGCCATAAAGGAGATTGCGACTTCCGCTCCGCGGGAGCTCGCCGGGAGAAGCCCGGGAGAAGCCCGGGACAAGGGCGGGACCGTCTGTGGCCGTCCGGGGCCGTAGGAGGCCGGGCTGGGCCAGGTTACTGTTATTGTTAATTGTATTTGTATTTTCTTTTGTTGTCCACCGTTCTGCACTCTGTTAGTAGTATTTTAAGTGTGTAATTTTGGTTAGATAGCATAGCTTGTCCTGTCTGGATATGAGTCATTCAGCTCCCCCAGGTGTGGGCATTTCTGTACTTGGCCCACTCGATAAATTCTTTAAGAAATCTACCAAGGAAGTAGATATGGATCTACTCCTTGCTGAGAGAAGAGCTGAGCGACGACGCTCAATTGAGCAACTAAAGAAAATTCCACTGTCCACCCTATCAGACCCAAACTTCACCCAAGAAACGGCTGCCCAAGGGTTGAGCTCCATTGAGGATGAAGTCACTGATATTAATCAAATCCCCAGTATTTTTAGGTTTCCAATTATTTCCCCGCCGTGTGCTAGTGCTACCAGCGGAAGCCATTTAGATTGTCCTCCTATTGATCATTCTAGCTTTGTTGATATAAACATCCCCGATATCCAAATCACGGATTCCAAATCTCGTCCTACGCTGCCCAACCAGTCATTGGTTTGCATAGATCCTGGCGAGAATCTACATCCAATGAGTGTGTGTGACGCTGGAACCAAGCCTGACAAGGCAAAAAGGGTTGTGCGTTCTCCACCTAGGAAAAAAAGGAGAAAGGGCGGGGTAAAAAGGAAAGGCCAAAGTTGTCAGTCACCTCCCCAGTCTCTACCCAAACCAAACTCTGAGCTATTGATCCCACCCAATGCAGAGTTACCGTCGCCTGACCCACACGATTTGGTTACCCCTGAGACAGTTATCGATGGGTTTAATGAGGTGTCCTATGCCATTATAGAGAAGCTTATTAAATCATACATGTTACCCCTACTGGAGCGTGTTAGGACAATGGGCGACAAACTGGATCGCCTACTGGCGACCATTGAGCCAACACATCCCTCTAGCTCTGATAAGGACATGGGTCCATCCATTAAACCACATGGTACAACCCACGTTGCTGGCAATATAAATACTACCTCTAGCCTACAACCTAAAAGTACAACTAATGTAGCCACTATCTCAAATAAAGCATCGGTTTTGGCTGTTAAACCTCCCAGAGCAGCCAGCACTGCTAAAGCGAATCCCAGGGTGGTCGTTAACAAACCACCTACTAAGGGAATAGTGCCACAGGCAAAGAATGGGGTGGGTAAACCCGCAATCTCTAACAGTAAATCTCACAAATCCCTATCACGGAGGAACAATGTAGACTTGCCCCCGGATTCCATGAACTATGTTATTGTAATGACGGGTGTGCCACCGGTTTCGGAAGGGGATCGGGAAAATAACGAAAGCCTAAAAAACAAAGTCATATTCTGGCTGAAAACAAATAGACCCCTTCCTGTTCATCTTAACGGGGATATTGTTTCGGTCAGAAGATGTCAGTGGGTGGGGGTACGCCCCAAGGATATAGAGGGGGATATAGTGATCATCAACTTTAGGGACCACAGAGTAGTATCCCATCTCTCAGATTGGTATGTGGGAAACAATGAGGGAGGGATCTCCACGAGGAACCTTAGTTATTTCTATCCTGAGACCCTGTTTAATCCAACAGATCAACCTCCTGTCAAAAACACTAAAAGTTCCCTCAAATGGTCCAACTTTACACCTAGCTTTCATGGACCCCAATTTAACCCTGAGGCACGGTACCGCTCCTACACACAATCTAGCTACAATTGTTCCCTTCAAACACCGGGTTGGGCTAAGATTAAGCCCCAGCCTCTTGGTCCCCCAGCCTTATTGGACCTTCCACTCTATAATAAGTCTCTGTATTCCTTGGTACCCACCACCCCTGTTTTCCCACAGATTCAACAGCCCCCAAGTTTCCACCCAGCTTATCATTATCCAAATAGGTTCACTCAGCCCAATGAGTATTGGAATATCCCGCTGAGAAACCTTTATGACCCACTTTCAGGGCTGTCGACTAACGATTGACCAGCTTTTTCGACAAGGGATGATGAGCCTAATTCCGATTGTATGGGTGTTGGAGATGTCCTGAGTAACCCACTAAGCATTGTTGAAAGTTTTGAAGACCAACCTCGTTATTGTGTGGAAGGGTGCATGGTTTACTCAGGAGAGCCAGATTTATTGGCTATGGTACCCATCTCATTGTCCTCCATGGATGTCACCACTGTGGGCGTAAACCCAGAGCCAATTACCCAGGCTGGGTCAATATGTATGCTAATGGAAGGTACGAATACAGTTGCCCCCGTGCTTGAAGAACCCCTTCCCCAGTCCAACGAATCCCACCCCCTAGACATAACTAAATTGTGTGATCGAGTATGTAAAAAGGGTACTATTATGGGTTGTTGGAATGTTGCGGGAATTGAATCTCGTATGTGCATTCCTGATTGGGTTGATTTCATTTGTCAAGGCGATGTTTGGTCTTTTCAGGAGACCTGGGCAACCTCACCAGTGTTTCTTCCAGGTTTCTTGAACTTTAACAAATTAGCCATTAGAGGTCATAGAGGCCGGGCCATGGGTGGCCTCACAATCTGGGATCGCCAATCTGCAGGTGTTTCTGTTAAGGAAATCTTTATTGACTGTCCAGATATATTGATAGTTAGTATTAAAACAAAAAGTGGGTTGGATATACTGCTGTTCAATGTATATGCTAGAGGAATCACGGGTGGCAGAGTTTCAACCACCCTTACTTGTTTGGATGATTTCCTAAGTTCTACCTTAAAAGCTGGTCATGTGGTTGTTATGGGTGACCTTAATACTTGTTTTGAACCACTAAGCAAAGATGATGGTTTATTAACTGAAGCAGAGGATCTGACCTGGGGGATTCCCCAACTTGATATACCCCCGATCAATAAGTGGTCCCAAGCAGCCACATATATTATAGGTCTCTGCCTGAACTGGGGGTTACGTGCCCTTAACGGACGAGTAAGCTCGGACAGGATGGGTAATCACACATTTTTCAATGGCAGACATAGCAGTCGCATTGACTACATCCTAGTAGATATCAAAATGTGGCCTGTGGTATCGGATATGATAGTTAAGCCACGTCCAGAAAGTGACCACGAACCTCTGATAGCGGAACTGAAGGATTTTAGCTTTGCAGGGCCGGTTGAACGACAGCCTAATCCTGTACAGGAGGCGGTCGTACTCACAAACGACATGAGGATGGGTTCGCTGGCCAAAGGTTTCTGTAGATGTGGAAGCACGTAAAAAGATCAGAGCCCTGGTCTCCAACTCATTGATAGAAGTTGATGAGTGTGAAAACCAGGAAATGATGATCACAAATATCACAGACATTCATGCTAGCTTGTTTTTGTCCTTAAAATCACTGTTTGTTAAGTTTGTTGCCAATAAGGGCAGAGGGAAGGTTAGGAAACCCGCTAATTGGTACAACGATGTTTGCCGAGAGACCCATGCAGATCTGTTTAAAGCTTTAAAATCAAAGAACCCAGCCCTAATTAAAGCAAGTAGGAAGGCCTTTAATGAAGCCAAACGCCATGCCAAAGCCGCTTGGGATGACGAGCGTTGGACATCATTAACTGAGGCCTGTGGCTCTAGGAACCTACAGCAGTTTTGGCACCTTCTCAGGTGGGGTCAGTCACAGGATGATCGCCCAAGCCCCGCATGGGTTGAACATCAGAAATGGGTGTCCCACTTTGAGGAACAATTTAGATGCCGCAGTAACACGCAGGATTCCATCAGCTGGCCACTATCGCTAGATACACTTGTGTTCTCGGTTAAGGAAGTCGAAGCAGTCCTGAAAGCCATCCCTAGGGGAAAAGCGCCTGGTCCTGACTGTATTCCAGCGGACATATTTCAACAGGACCTTGATCTATGGGTACCATACCTAGTGCGATTGGTAAATGCACTGGCCATGGGTGCTAGGGTACCTGAATCCTGGGCTGGTGCAGAAATATTGCCTATTTTTAAGAAGGGTGATCGGTCGGTTCCATCCAACTACCGGCCGATCAGTCTAATTGACGCAGTACAGAAGATCATAACCCGTCTTGTTCTTTCCAGGATTCAGGCATGGATAGAGGAGCATGACATCCTTACTCCTCTTCAAGCTGGGTTTAGACCCCACGTGAGTACCCTAGATCAGGCTTTCCGGTTCATGCTCTTGCATTGGAAGACGGTCACCTTGGGCAAAGGCAACCTATACGCGGCCTTCGTGGATTTAAGGTCAGCATTTGACCTTGTCCCGAGGGCCGGGTTATGGAAATGCCTATTAGATATGGGCATGCCCCCCATTTTGGTACGACTCATAGTGAACCTTCATGCACAGACCTTTGCTTTTGTGCGATGGGGTAAACCGGGTGAGGTGACGGAGAATTTTCCAGTGGCTAAAGGTGTCAGGCAAGGTTGTGTGCTGGCACCCACCTTGTTTTCTCTATATATTAATGGAGTTACCAAGTATTATGACAATTTTTCCACGGATGCCCCAAGTTTGGCTGGAATGAAAATCCCCCTGCTCATGTTCGCTGACGATACTCTCTTGATTTCACAAACCAGGCAGGGTTTTCAGAAAGCACTGTCGAGGTTCGAGAGTTTCTGCAGCGAACATGAGCTGGAGGTGAACGTGCCCAAAACCAAATTTATGGTTTTAAGAGGGCACAAACAAATAAATGCCAGGGTTTCCATGGGGGATTTCCCCCTGGAGCAGACAAAGCATTTCACCTACCTGGGAGTTACCTTTAGTGAGACCCTGAGCTGGACCCATCAGATCGAGCTCATGACCATGAAGCATCAGCAGTTGGGTGGGGCACTGATTAAGGAACATAAAGGGTCATTTACAAGGCCAATGCCCCCGCTTATTAAGATCTATGGCGGTAAGGTTCTATCAGCAGTCCTATATGGAGCAGAACTCTGGGGTGGTAGCAATTTGGACCCGCTAAGACATGCCCAAAATACATTTTTAAGAATGGCAACAGGTCTGCCACAGTCAACACCACTAATTCCCCTTCTCTACGACTTAGGGTGCCAACCGGTGGAGGACCAAGCAAGACTTCGCCCTCTAACATTCTGGCGTCGTCTTTGGACAACGCTGGAACTCCATCATTATGCAAAAGCCTGTTTGGAGGTTAGAAATAGCTTTGGTGCCACAAACATTGGCTGGTTCAGAGACCTAAAGGCCACCCTAATAGCTCTGGGGTATGATGACCTGTGGTCCTCCCCCGAATCAGCCAACTTCCCTTCAAAAAAGGATCTCAAACAATGTTATTGGGAATGGGTGTCACACAACAGGTATTCCAAAATGAGCTTGAGTAGCCTTACTGGTCTGTTTATTGTATACAAGGATACGCCCAAGTTGGAAAGGTATTGGGATATTATAACAAAACCCCTGGACCGCAAATTATTCTTTCATTTCAGATGCGGTTCACTTCCCCTCGGGGATTTTACCAAAAAGTGGGGAGCCGAAAGGACGGGGCTCTGTCCTAAGTGCCAAGGTATTGGGGAAAGCTTGAATCACTTTTTGTATGTGTGTCCACTATACTCTGCCCCAAGAGCCAAATGGCTTAGGCCGGTATGCAGAAATCTAGGTACCAGATCGGCTGGGGAAGCAAGTAGAATGTTAAAGACCAACTTGGACCCTTTTATTGTTGTGGGGGTTGCTAAATTCTTGGGGTGGGCCTGGTTGCTTAGAAGCAGGCTCATTAAAAGTAATCTAACGGGGACTTAAATGATGTGATTGTTTTACATCTAGGCCTGTATTCTGCTGAATTATGGTTGCACTTGTGCGTCTCTGTAAATTTTTGTAAAATTGTACAAGAAGCTGATTAGCTTGTCAATGATTTAATATTTGTTTTAACTGTTTTTATATGTATAAACTGTATTTTATGTCTTTTATGATGAACTAATCGAATAAAGACTTCTTGACTGGCAGAAGAAATAGGAAAGAGCCAGGTCTTTATAGCCTTGCTAAACATCAGAAGATTAGGAATACCTCGAAACTGCACTGGGAGAGAATTCCAGAGCTTGGCCGCGAGGAGGCCGAATGAACGGCCACTGGCTCTCGCTCTCCAGACCCGAGGGGCACAGACAAGCCCTTGATCGACAGAAAGCAAAGTGCGCCTAGGCACATAAGGCTTCAATAAGCCAGATAATCCAGTGGGGGCTTGTTGCATCAAGATTTTATAAGAGATGCACAGCACTTTGAACTGAATACGTTCTGCTGTGGGCAGCCAGTGCAACTTAGGAAGCACATGAGCCACTGAATGGAATTTGGGTAAGGCTACTAACATCCGCGCCGCCGCGTTCTGGACCCGCTGCAGGCACTTGATGCTAGCTTTATTGGCACCTAGGTATAGAGAGTTGCCATAATCCAGTCTAGCCAGTATAGAGGACTGCACAATGGTCTGGCGCGCCTTGGGGGGAAAGAAACCCAGTAAGGGTCTCAGTCCTCTCAAGAGCCCGAAACAAACAGCGGCAACCGCTCTTGTCTGTTTCTCGGAAGTCAATCCACTATCCAGCCAAACGCCTACGTTCTTGACAGCCTCCTTGGGTAAAGGGGCTGGTTTGAGGTGGACAGGCCACCACTGTTCAGACCAGAGATCTTGGTCCTTCCCGAACAGCATAGCGAATAGCGAATACGTAGATGCAACACGCAGCTGACATCCGGCGGGAGATTTGAACAGCTCGCTTTCCCGAAGTCGCAAAAATTGCAATTCTGCACAAGAAATCTATCGCTGGCAGCATAAACCTTCTGAAAATGATGATTTGTATCAGAATACCTCCTCAGATTGACATTTGTCTGCACTTTTTTGTGCAAGGAGTCAATTTTTAGGGGGGTTGTAGGAAGGAAGTGCGCCAGAGTCTCCAACTTCCTGTTCCTGTCCAGTAGGCTCCTCCCAGTGCTCTGTCCATGTCCTGGTCACTTTTCATTAAGTATGGGCGAATTTTGCGGATCTGTGGCCCCCAAATTCATGTGAAATCGAAAAAAATCCACGAATTCGCGGATTTTCCCGCAAAATCATGGATTTTTTTGCGATTTGCACTGGAGTACTTTCTACTGGCTAATCCAATAAGTGCTACGTCTTTGGGTAAATGTATAGTGCTTTTCCTACACTGCAGCTGCGTGAAGGGCCAGAAGATTTGTCTCCACTGACCATGTGTGCCTGTAACTTTGCCACCACGCCAAAAGGCGCCGAGGTCCCTTGAGTGAGTTGTCCATCATAGTTGGGAAAGGGTGGGAATACGTTTGATACCACTAGTGTGTGGTGCAGGGCCAAACAAGCGGGGCTTCTATGCATGTCAACATGCCTCTTGTGTAAAGGGTCAGAGAGCGAGCAGGGCAGCAGGTGAGGAGAAAGCAGCCTCCTGGTCACAGGAACTACATGCGGGTTGCACTCGAGAAAATCATGGATGCAAAGACCCGGGGCTTCTATGCATGTTGTTCACATGCCTCTTGTGTATAAAGGGTCAGGGAGCAAGCAGGGCAGCAGGTGAGGAGAAAGCAGCCTCCTGGTCACAGGAACTACATGGGGGTTGCGCTCGAGAAACTCAGGGATTCAAAGACCTCCCTCGAGTATTGCAGTTAATTTTCGATGGCAGATATGGGGTTAAAGCACACTTGCCCAGCCTCGACCGTAATCACTAATGTTTTGGGCTGATTAAAACGTTACTGAATTTGAGCTTCAACTCGGGCACCTGCTTTATTTATATCTGTAAGTGCTTCCTGTTGAGGTTTAATGTTTGGCCCACAGGAAGCACTTACAGAGTTAAGGCAGGTGCCTGAGTTGAAGCTAACTTTGTAACCATTTTAGAATGGCGCCGGCAAGCTGCCGAGTTGCTTACTTGCAAGTTGCAACCCTGGTAGCTTGCCGGCGCCATTCTAAAATGGTTACAAAGTTACCTTTCTTCAACTCGAGCACCTGCCTTAACTGAAATCCGCCCGCAAGCGGATTTGCGGATTTTTCGGCAATTTTGCGAGATTTGCAGATCGTAAAATTGCTGAAGATCTGCAAATTCCACAAGTGGAACGGATTTTCAGTCCATAGTTACTTTTCATTTGGATCTGGTGCTGGAAGGATTACTCTTTGTAGCTGCTGCTAGATATTTGTATTTGAGGACTTTTTGTTTGGATCACTTTTGGATTTGAGATTTTACAAGTAAGTTGGTGTTGTTTGTTTGGGGCATTGCAGTTGCTGCAACTACATTTCATAAACTTTTTCACAACTTTAAAAAAAATATATTGTGGGTAGCCACAGTATCTAGTAGGCCCAGGGACAGTCATGGGTGCATGATACAACTGTTTCTGTGAGTTTTGTTGAACTTAAATATCATTTACGGCATGGATGGCATGGAATTGAATTGCTCACTGTTATATGTGGAACTTTTTTTTAATTTTGGGGTGCGTGTTAAAGCCACACTAGCCAGTAGGCCAGAGGTAGTCAGTGGTGCATGGACCAAGTCTTTCTAGGGGGTCTCATGAATTTAAACATAATTTAGGGCATAGATGGCATTGAATTGAGGTGTTTTTTGTGTGTGTTTCGATTTTTTGGGTGTTGTTGGGGCCTGGTCCAGGACCTGGCCATGTGGGTAGGGGCCATTTTGATACCTGGTCCAGGGTCTGGCCATGTGGTGGGGGTTTAGGGGCTATTTTGAAGCCAGGCAGTGTGCTTTGTGCCATAGGCCTGCACCCAGTATGCCTTGCTTTCATCCATTATGCCCAGGGGTACTCAGTGGTGCATGGACCAAGTCTTTCAGTGGGGTCTCTTGAATTTAAACATCATTTAGGGCATGGATGGCATTTGATTGGGGTGATTTTTGTGTGTATTTCGATTTTTTGGGGTGTTGTTTGGGCCTGGTCCAGGGCCTGGCCATGTGGGTGGGGGGCATATTGAGGCCAGGCAGTTTTTGTCCATAGGCCGGCAAGCTTGTGGGCCAGTAGGCCTAGGGTTATGAATGGGTGCATGAAACAACTCTCTTTGTGTGGTCTCTCTTCTATTAATTTCAACATCCATTTTTGATTAGAATTGCAATTTTTATTTTGGGTCTTTCCGTTTTTGGGTGTGTTGTGTTAATAATAATAAATGCCTAGTTGCAATAGTATTAATTGAAGCACGACATAATCAACATTTATTTAACTGATGTTCCTCTGGCTTCTTTGCTTTTAGGTGCACAAAGACTGAGAACCAGGAATCATCCTCATCATCATCACTTGTTGTAGTTCCAGGAAGAAGTGCTGCTGCGGTGTGTGCACAATGTCACGTGACATCACGTGTGGCCACAGACAACTCTGCCGCTCGTGCAACTGCGTCCCGCTGTTCTGACATCTGAAGAAGATGGGCCCAAAGAAAGGTGGCCGTAGCTCCTCTACCAAGAAAGTTGCCAGTGCCACTTCCAGTAAGATGGAGCAGAAGAAGCAAGTGGGGCCACTTACCAAGAAGACTGGTGTGCCGACCGGCACTTTTTTGGGGGAAAAAAAACTACGCCTGCAGCAGCGGTGTACGGAGTGGACCAAGCTGGGAGCAGCACCTCCGCTTCATTGGTCTCAGTGCCACCACGCCAAGTTAGGCCCAGGCCCATGCACACACGCCCTCGCCTCCACCGACTACATCCTCCTTGGGGACCTGAACTTCCACCTCGAGAACAATGACGACACCAACTCCACCACCCTGATCGATAACCTAGCCAGCCTCGGACTCAGACAACTCGTCACAACACCCACCCACTCCGCCGGTCACATGCTTGACCCCATCTTCTCCGCAAGCCCCCACGTCTCCTTCAACCATACCACCGAACTCCACTGGACCGACCACCGCTGCATCCACTTCACCTTCAAGAAACCCACCACGCACCACCGCACCCAACAGATGCCTCACCGCTGCTGGAGCAAAGTCACTGAAGACCAGCTAACCACCACCCTTGCCCAGAGCCCACCCGCCGACCATACCGACCCCAACACCGCCGCCCGCAACCTCAGACTGTGGATCAACGACTGCGCCAACACCCTCGCTCCGATCAAGAAACCCTCCAACAATCATAACAACAAGAAAGCCAGCTGGTTCACTGAAGACCTCCGGGCCTCCAAGCAAACCTGCCAAAACCTGGAGAAGATCTGGCTCCGTGAACGAACACCGGACAGCCACGCTGCCCACAAGAATGCCACCCGCAGGCCCCATCACCTCAACAGATCCGCCAAAAGGGCCTCCTTCAAAGACCGCCTAGACAACAACGCGCACAACAGCAAAGAGCTCTTCAACATCGTGAAGGAACTCTCCAACCCCAGCTTCAATACCAACAATGTCCCACCCTTGCAAGACCTGTGCGACTCACTGGCCACCTTCTTCCACCGCAAGATCACAGACATCCTTAACATTTTCAACGCCACGACCACCCCGACAACCACTGAGACCTCCGCCCCTACGACCACCATCCGCACCAACCGCCTGCTCTACTGAACCAACATCAACGACGATGACACCATCAAAATCATGAACACCATCGCCTCCGGATCTCCGTCAGATCCATGCCCACACCACATTTTCAAAAAAGCCAGTACATCCATTGCACCCCATCTCCGGAAAGTCATCAACACCTCCTTCGAGACAGCAACCTTCCCGGAGAGCTGGAAGCACGCCGAGATCAACGCCTTATTCAAGAAACCCAAGGCGGACCCCAAGGACCTTAAGAACTTCCGGCCCATCTCCCTGCTCCCGTTCCCAGCAAAGGTCATCGAGAAGACCGTCAACGAACAACTGACCCGCTACCTCGAGGAGAACAACATCCTGGACTCTTCCCAGTCCGGGTTCCGCAGCAACCACAGCACCGAGACTGCCCTCATTGCCGCCACCGATGACATCAAGTCCCTGCTGGACAACGGAGAAACGGCGGCCCTCATCCTCCTGGACCTGTCAGCCGTCTTCGACACAGTCTGTCACCACATACTACGAACATGCCTTTACAATGCTGGGATCCAAGAGAAGGCCCTGGATTGGACCACCTCCTTCCTCTCCGGCAGAACACAGAGCGTCCGCCTTCCCCCCATCCGCTCCAAAGCCACCTAGATCATCTGCGGCGTACCCCAGGGCTCATCCCTCAGCCCAACTCTGTTTAACATCTACATGGCACCGCTCACCCACGTCGCCCATCGGCATGACCTCAACATCCTCCCCTACGCTGATGACACCCATCTGATACTCTCCCTCACCAAGGACCCCCACACCGTCAAAACCAACCTTCACGAAGGAATGAAGGCCGTTGCTGAACGGATGAGGAACAGCCGACTGAAGCTGAACTCGGACAAGACGGAGGTCCTCATCCTCGGATCCAACCCTTCGGCCTGGGACAACTCCTAATGGCCGACCGCATTGGGAACTGCTCCAACACCCACCGACTACGCACGCAACCTAGGGTCATTTTCGACTCCACCCTCTCCATGACTAAACAGGTCATCGCCGTCTCCTCCTCCTGCTTCAACACCCTCCGCATGCTCCGTAGGATCTACAAGTGGATCCCCACTGAAACGAGTAGAACAGTCACCCAGGCCCTTGTCAGCAGTTGGTTGGACTATGGAAACGCCCTCTACGCAGGAGTCTCGGCCAAACTCATGAGACGGCTCCAACGCATCCAGAACGCCTCTGCACACCTGATCCTCGACATCCCTCGCTGCAGCCACATCACACCCCACCTGAGAGACCTGCACTGGCTCCCGGTAAACAAGAGGATAACCTTCAAGCTCCTCACCAACGCACACAAGGCACTCCACAACACCGGACCAACGTACCTCAACAGACGACTCATCTTCTACACCCCCACCCGCCAGCTCCGCTCCTCCGACCTGGCCATCGCTACAGTCCCCCGCTTCCGTAGAGCGACCTCAGGCGGCAGATCATTCTCCCACCTCGCCGCAAGGACCAGGAACACCCTCCCCATCCACCTACGGCAGACCCAAGACCTGCTGATTATCAGAAAACTCCTCAAGACCTGGCTTTTCGAGCAGTAGCAGCATTCCCTGCCCCAGCCCATTGAGACCCTCACAGGTGAGTAGTGCGCTTTACAAATGATATGATTGATTGATTGATTGATTGATGAGTGCCGCAGAGGCAGCCACTTTAATTGCTCTTTCACCATCGACCAGTGATGTTGCCGTTGACTCATCGCAAAGTAGCATCCAATCAACGCAGGGTGTAACTCATCTGATAAGTGTTCAACCACAGCCGCAAATACAACCACAGGTGCAAAAAGGAGAGGCGCAAGGAGAGGCGCAAGGAGAGGCGCAAGGAGAGGCGCAAGGAGAGGTGCAAGTAGAGGCGCAAGTAGAGGCGCAAGGAGGGGTGCAAGGAGAGGCGCAAGGAGAGGCACAACTGCCCACAATACTTGTTCCTCCAGAAGTAGCGGCACATCAGGAAATCGAGATTCATGCGGAGGTATCAGCCGAGCAAGCCACTCCTGATGATCCATTGTCTTCCAGATCCCCAGCAAGGAAAGGGTCAAGGAGGGCTAGTACAACTTCTTCTTCAAGCCCCCTTCCTTCTGATGATCTAGATCTTGATTGGCACCCACCAATTCAGTCTGAGAGGGAGGCACGCCATGAGCCGACAAAGCTAGGTAAAAGGAAGGTTCCCACAAAGCTTTCAGTTATGGGTGATGACGAAGAAGAAGTAGAAGTGGTGTATTCTGCTGCTGATGAAGAGTCTGACGATGACGACCCAGTCATCACAGTCGTCACTCCAACCCCAGCGGGCATGCAGCAGAAAGACATTTGTACCCTATCCCGAAATGCTGCGCAGGATGTGGGCGGCGTGGCACTGGTACAACCACCAACACAGTTAACTACTACACCAACACGACCTACAGCTTCCATATTTTCTCTTCAGAAGGGACGGCAGGGACCTCCATCCAGCTCGATCTCCATTACCTCAAGTAGTGGTGCTGTAAGTGCAAAACAGAGTCAAATTCCACCACGCCCATCCTCCACTTCATCTGTCATTGAAAGTGGCACCTCCACCACCACCACCAGAAATCTCAATTCCCCAGTTTGGGACTTCTTTAGTATTAGCAAAAAGGCAGAAAACGAAGTTATTTGGTCGATTTGTAAACAAGTAGTTAGTCGGGGTAAGCTTGGTACCAACTATGGTACCGAAGCCCAGAGAGGTCATCTCCAAAAACACCATAGCATCCAGTGGGAGGCGCACCTAAGTAACACCTGGAAAGCCAAAAGTAGAAATCCAAATGTAGCCATTGATATTGCATCTGATGACAAGGAACTGATCGTGCAGGGAGGAGGTGAAGAAACGAGAGACATTTTTTCTGGTCCACACGGTACCCCTGGCAGCAGCAATGCAGTGGTAGCGCCCACACCCCCTACCCCAGCAACATCTAGGTGGCACAGTAAGAGTCTGGTAGAGACACCAATGCGAAAAAGTACATCAATGAGCCTAACTGGGTTGAAGAAGTCTGGATCATCATCACATATGAAAACGGTCCAGACCAGCAATAAAAGCATGTTTTGGTCCGAGGCGCCATTTGAACGCAACCACCCAACGGCACGTCTGTATAATGCAATGCTGGCTAAAATGTTAGCGCTGGACCTTCTCCCTTTTTCTTTTGTGGAAGGGGTGAGTTTTCTACAATTTGTGGCAACAGTCTGCCCTAAATGGAAGGTTCCTAGCCGGTCCTATTTGCTCAGAGTTGCGGCTCCAGCACTACATCAAGATGTGCTGGACGTGATTGGGGCAGTTTTGCAGAAGAGTGCTGTTCACACTATCCACCTGACAAAAGACATGTGAACCAGTTGCCAAGCATTTGATTACATGTGCATCACTGCACACTGGGTCTCTTTTACGGGGGTTAGAGAGAAGATAGCTGCAGGTGTTGACAGTGTCACAATTTTTCAAGCTACTCAGAAACATGCAACAGAAGCCATGTTTGGCATGGAGAAATCTCATACTGCAGTAAACATTTTGGAGGAGTTTAACAATAAGGTCTTTGAATGGCTGCAGCCAAGAAAGCGCATGATCAGTTATGTTTCCACGGATAATGGCAGTAATATAGTTAAGGCCATGGCTGATGGTGGCTATTTCAGAGTGTCGTGTTTGGCGCACAGCATTAACATTATTATTCAAGATTTTTTGAAAAAAGAAATTACTGTCAGCAAGTTACTGACCACCTGCCGAAGAATCTGCACACATTCCAGCCATTCTTTTAAGGCCCGGAAGCAGCTGAGGATCATTCAAGGTGACCGTAGAGTGCCAGTCAGAGGACTCATCCAGGAGGTGACAACACATTGGAACTCAACCTTCTACATGCTTGAGCGTCTGTTTGAGCAGTACTTGGTAATTAATGAGTATGTCTTTCACCACAAGGTGCTTCTATGAAAGACATGAGGCTAGAGGTGGTGGAATGGGACCTAGTTAAAAGCCTGACAGACATGCTTCGTCTTGTTGAGGTGTTCACGCGTGAAGTCAGCAGGCAGGACTGTACTTTGGGCAAAGCTATCCCATTGTTGCGCATGCTAGAGCACCAACTGAAGGCGGTGTCTTCAACGTTCCGAGTTGATGCTAAAAAACAAGACGCATATCAGTTGGCGGAGAGCTTATTAAGCCGCCTAGTTGACAATGCATGGCTGAAAGCAATACATTCGGAACAACATTACATTTGTACCACTATTCTGGATCCATGGTACAAGAAGACACTGGCCAGCAATACATTCATTCCTTTTTCTGAAGCAGATGTTTCCAAGTACAAACATTGGCTAGCTCTGTCAGCCACTTGGTTCGAAAAAGAGCGGCAGGAAATTGAAGGAACCACCACAAGTACTACTGAAGCAGCAGGCCATCCGGCTTCAAGGTCCACTTCTGTGGTCGAAGGCAGTCACTTTCCCTCAGAGCCCTTACCAACACCAGCAACTGTATCATTATCACCTGCACGAGGCCCAACCATAAGATTGTTGAAAGCGGTTTGGATAACTCATCAAGGGTTTGCTCGTTCCAGTGTTGATGCAAAGGCAACAGATGGTACACAAAGTGGAGCACCCCTGGAGGACCTTGAGTGGATGGTGCAGGCCTACCTGGATGACCCAATAGAGGTCTTCTTTGATCAGAACCCATTGGTGTATTGGTATGGGAAAAGGCCTCAATGGCCACTGATCACCAAGCTGGCTATACATTATTTGGCTTGCAAGCTTAACTTCTGAACGTGTTTTCAGTGCTGCTGGTGCCATAGTAACTTAAAAAAGGACCGCCTCTCGCCCAAAAATGTAGAGAGGTTAAAAATGATCAAGATGAATCAGCACTTCATACCACCAGATTACAAAATACGTGAATCCAGCAGAAGGAAGAGGACACCGACTTATGTGACGGAGGTTCTTCTCTGTTAGCTGACCTACTCCTGTTTCAATTCACAGAGTTTGAGGACGAGCTCTACTTCCCTGACACCTAGGCTTTAAATGTTTACTTTTTTTTTCATCCTTATTCACTTTTATTTCTGTGTGTCTTTCTTTGTTTTGCAACTTTTAGCACAACAAAACTCTAATCACAACAAATCCATCAGCAGCACTGTCTTCATCTTATTTCCATATTGAAGCTACCGCTGTCTGCATTCCTGAAGTTCACAAGTTCACAACTCAGTCATGCTCCTCTATCCTCCTCCTCCAGACTCCCCGTATCCATTTCCCTCAAGGTAGATGGCCGAATTACGCAGAATCAAGAAACTGTCACTCCGTAGACGAGTCCCCTCAAAAGAAGTGGGACTGGAATGACTGATTATGCTGACTGTTACTTCTGAAATTGACACAAGAGGCTGCCCTGTGGCCCTTCACTTAAGAATAAGATGCTGACAAAAAGTGGAACAGGTAATGAATGATAAGATGTGTGGTTCCGTGACCAGGGTTCAATTCCCCGCCTCGGCGGGTCTTGGGCTCAAAATTCCACGGACTCGTTCATTCTCGCTCCGGTGCCTTCTCGACTCACGGGTTCACACTCTGCGACTCTGGGCAATAGCTTGCTTAATCTCCACAACGGCCCCTCGCGGTGGGATGCCTGGCTTTCACCTTGTGGATGCCCTGCCAGGGTTATCTCACAGGGGAATACCAGGACGGGTTCCCTAAGCAAGCGCTGAGATGCCCCAGGGTAAGTCGTGCGCTATATAAGTTTCATTCATTTCATTTCATTTAATTTCTTCTGGTGGCGTGACAAGACACTTTGGTTAAGTATAAGTGGGTCGCTACCACGACTTGGTTTTGTTTCTTGGGTTCTTTGATTTGGTTTTTGCAAATACCAAAGCCGAGGGGCTCGTACATTTGCGAGAGAATATTGTGTTAGATAACCCCTTGAAGTTTGAAACTAGATTAGTGAGCGAAGATGCCTGGTCTTAGCAAACTTAGGAATTTGTTTTGTTGTAGTTGCAACAGGGATTCCCGATTGGAGGATTCGTGTCCGATACCTCCGGTTGGAACTCCGACTTATGAGCTCTATTCAAAGCATGGAGTGGGTCCCATTACGTAAAATGAAGTATGGGTCTGCTATACACGTAAAGATGGTGTCATAAAATAGCCACAACATGGTAGTTTCGAATCAGATGTTTTAGATAATTTGGAAGTTGAACTATTTAGGAAGAAAGCCCGGCCGGCGATGTTGGACTCTTTCCTCCTCTGGCGTAAGGAAGCCAAACAGAGAGAAATTAAGGAAGCTAAAAGAGATAGGAAAGATAAGAATATGTCGATAATGCAAGCTGCTAGACAGTTTAAAGAAGATGAAGAAGATCGTGCGATTGAAGTGTCAGACAGGCAATGTTGCATGGCCATTGATAAGTGTTATCCGGCTTTGCTACCTCCTGTCCCGAACGTGACTAACCCCTTCCCTGCTCATGACGAGCTCAGCTCGTCATGCAGTACACTGGTCGTGTGCTTATGACGAGCTGAGCTCGTCATGAACAATGGGAAAAAAGTAGACTCAGCACATGAGGAAAATCTCCCTAGCAGCGATGGTGAGTTCACCACCCCCTTATATGCAGAGCGCTATGGCACCTCTGCAACTCCCAGTTGTGCAACCTCCAGTTGTTGCACCTCCTGCTGTTGTTCAGCCACCGGTTCTTCCACAGTTGGTTCTCCCACCTCTGGCGCAGCCTACTCTAGGGCCGCCAGCTTTGCCTCAAACTCCTTTGCCTTTAACTCCTTTTTCTACTGACCCTATGTCTTTGTCGTCTCAGAATACTTTGTCTCCTGTTCTCGTGTCGACTTCTTCTCCTTCTTCTCGACAACGAATGGTTTAAACTGTCACTAGCCTTTTGTCTCCTCTTTTTGGGTCACTTAATATGACCCTAGTTTCGGTGAGGTCACAAACGCGTAGTCAGCTCCCGAGTTTCGAGGAACGAGCAGTGTTAGATCTCCTTGCTCGTAGATGGGTTTTGAATGCTTCCAGGTATGATCTGCAAGCGGTTATGGTTGTTTTCCTACAGTGGGAAGCGCCAAAGCAAAGGTATATTTTTGATGTTATGTGTACTTTTCTTCGTGAAGAGTGGGACGATACTAAAATGGGTCTGATTCCATCGGAGTTACTAAATGTCCAGTCCGACTTTGTTAAAGGGACAATAGTGCGTCCCGATGTTGAAGAAGCAGTAGAGACGCTTCTTGCGTTTAGGTGTAGACTTCCTTCTCAGTTGTTGTTTGAACTTGATCCTTCTGTTAGGAGAAAAGTGAAGCAGTATCCCATGAGAGAAGTTCCTCTGGTATGGAGAGAGGCAGTTGCTGCCGATGCCGCTAATAATATTCAGGGTGTACCGGCTCATTTTCAGCGTGTTTGGGTGCATATTCCGTGGAAGAGAGCTGAGGTTCTGGCTCTTAAGCAGACTCTACCTGACCCCCGTAAGAATACTGCAGGGTATTATAAGGAGTTGTCCCAGACAGTTGATGCGTGTGTGATGAATCTAGCTGATATAGATATGTTGTTGGGGAATGTAGTCCCTCAACCCTTGTTGGCAAAGATCCGTCACGAGGATCATGCAGTAGTGTTAGGAGATACGTGGGCTAATATTACTGCCGCAGATGGTAGTCAAGGTGGAGGGGCTAAACCTGAGCCTTTAGTTACGGAACTCCCAGGAAGGATTATTAATTTAATGAAGACTTTGATGCCTGCTATGCGAGTGAATTGGGATAAGTTAGCAGCATGTAAGCAGAAGAAAGACGAGAGTTTGTCTGATTTCTTCACTAGGTTCGAAGAGACGTTCATCGATCACAGTGGCCAAGATATGAGTACAGAAGGTGGCCAAATGTTAATTTGTGGATAAGTTTGTCTATAATTTGCTTCCCGAACTTTGTAAGAAATTGAAGGATTCTGAGAGTTCATGGGCTGTTTCTTCTTTGGCCCAGATATTGGCTACTGCACAATATTACGAGATTAGAGATAAAGATGAGAAAGATAAAGCAGAGAAAAAGACTAAAGAATTGAAGACGAAGCTTCTTTTGCCACAGGCGTATCCGCCTCGTTTTAATCAGCGTGAGTTTCAGCAACCTCAACAGTTTCAGAGATTGTTGCATAAGCCTGAGTCTTTTCAGCAGCGGATTCCAGTAGGCCCTAATCAGTGCGCGTATTGTAAGGAAGAGGGCCACTTCAAGAATAGTTGTCGATTTTGCTACAACGTGCGAATGGAGCATCTGGTGTGAGAGGTCGAGGTGTTCAACAAGTACCTAGGGGTAGAGGACGTGGTGTGTTCCCCCAGAATGGACGTTCCTTTCTCCCACAGAATTCTATGAACTGTTTTGATCAACAGAATGTTGCGTCTGGTCAGTCGACTCAATACTATGCTGATGATTACTATGTTGAGAGTGAAAATGCTGACTGTAATGATTGCTAGGACAGCCATAGACAAAGAGAGGGAGTAGTGTCAGTTCCAGTAGACCAGAGTGGACCTTATGTTGAAGTGATTACATCAAGTGTGTCAGAACCTTTTCTGTTGGATACTGGTGCGGTGAAGAGTTCTATCATGCACTCTAAACTCCCTGGCGCTCCTTTGTCTGGCTTGACGAATGTTTCGGTAGGTTTTTCTGGTGCCCCAGTTCATAACCCGGTTTCTTGTCCTTTGTCTCTTTCTGTTGGACCTCGTGAATTGGAAGCACCTCTGATTCTAACGACAGGTTGTGGTGAGAATCTGCTGGGTTTGGACTTGTTGAAAAGATTGAATGCGACATTGTATTGTTCTCCTGCGGGAGTACATCTTACATTGGGTAAGAGAGTGATTTCTCTGATGTATTTGTCCAAAGATCGGCTTCCACTGTAATTGCGTTCTCTCCCTGATACTCTTTGGACTACGGGTCCAAATGATGTTGGCCTTTTGCAGATTCCACCATATGTTGTTACCCTCAAGGCGAATGCTAAGTTGCCTCGCATGCCGCAATATCGAATTTCGAGTGATGGCGAGAGAGCTCTTTTAGCGATCATCTATGATTTGGTTGAGAAAGATGTGATTGAAGAAACGAGAGGTAATGTGTGTAACAGTCCGGTTTTGCCTGTTCTTAAATGTACTGACTCTTCTCAGCCACATGTGTATCGGTTTGTGATCGATCTTCGAGAAGTGAATAAGATTTTGGTTCCGCAGTTTCCTGTTGTCCCGGACATTACTGCTTTATAGACTATAATTCCAGCTTCGGCTGCCTGGTTTTCTGCGATAGACCTGAAGAACGCTTTGTTTAGTATTCCTATTGCTGAAGAGAGTAGAGATATTTTTGGCTTCTCTTTAGGAGGCCGAAGCTTGCAGTTTAAGCGTGCTCCTCAAGGTTATTGTGCAGTTTAAGCGTGCTCCTCAAGGTTATTGTGAGAGTCCATCAATCTATAGCCAAGCTTTAAACACTCAGCTTGATTCTTTTGTTTTGCCTTCTGGTGCGACTCTTATCCAATATGTAGATGACCTGTTGGTTGCTGCTGATGATGAGGAGATTTGTAACGACGTTACGCTTTCTTTGTTACGGCATTTGTCTGACCTCCATTATAAAGTGTCGCTTTTGAAGTTGCAATATTGTCGCCAAGAAGTGACCTACTTAGGTCATCTCTTGTCGAAGGAGGGAAGACGATTGACCCCAGAGCGTATACAAGCGATTGCGCAAATGACTGTACCATCTACACAAAGAGAAGTGCATGCTTTCTTGGGTATCACCTCGTATTGTAGACAGTGGATTCCGAATTTTTCGTCATTGGCGAAACCTCTGTTGGCACTTACTCTGAAGGATACTCTGAATCCTCTTCCTTGGTCTGACGAATGTCAGAAGAGTTTTTCTGAATTGCGCGATGCATTGTGTTCGGCTCCGGTGTATGGTACCTTTGGAGAAGTGTGGCTCAAGTGGTTGGAGCGGCAGACCCTGATGCAGAGGTCTGGCCCGGACCAGGGTTCAATTCCCCGCCTCAGCGGGTCTTGGGCTCAAATTTCCCCGGACCTGACAATTCTCGCCTCGGTGCCTATTCCAATCATGGAGTCCCACTCTGTAACTCTGGGCAATAGCTTGCTTAATCTCCACAACGGCCCCTCGCAGCGGGATGCCTGGCTTTCACCTTGGGGATGCCCAGTAATGGGTTATCTCGCAGGGGAATACCAGGACGGGTTCCCTAAGCAAGCGCTGGGACGCTTTCGGGCAGCCATGCGCTCTACAAATCTAATTTCATTTCATTACAGTAAGCCTTTTATGTTGTATGTGCGCGAGAGAGAAGGATGTGCGATGTCAGTGTTGACACAGCAGTTTGGAGACAAGCAACGCCCATGTGCGTATTTTTCGGCTACGTTAGATCCAGTAGCTAAAGCGTTGCCGAGTTGTTTGAGAGCTACAGCGGCAGCAGCTGTTTCTATCCGACAGTCTGCTGGTCTTGTATTGCATAATACGTTGATTGTGATGGTCCCACATGCAGTGGATACCTTATTGAATAAGACTAAGACTCAGCATTTGACTAGTGCACGTCTGTCAGGTTAGGAGTTGACGCTTTTGGCGAGTCATGTGCACATAAAGCGATGCAACATGTTGAATCCAGCTATGTTGTTGCCGATTTATGTAGAGACAGATGTTCAGGAACAGCATGATTGCTTTCTCAGGACAGAGGAAGAAACGAAGGGTAGAATTTATCTGAAAGATACTCCCCTTTCGAATTCTGATGGTACCTTATGGGTAGACGGTTCATGCTTTAAGCTTCCGAATGGCGATACGACTGCAGCGTATGCGGTTACAACTTTGCACACGATTGTTGAAGCTGCACGTATTCCACAGAATTCAGCTAAAGCAGCAGAGCTGATTGCACTGACGAGAGCATGTGTGTTGTCAAAAGGAAAGAGAGTGACTGTGTATACTAATAGCCAATATGCCTTTGGTGTTGCCCATAGCTTTGGACGCTTGCGGAGAGAACGGGGATTCCTTACTTCCGATGGTACGAAGATTCAGCATGGACAGTTGGTGAATGAACTTCTCGAATCACTTACGTTGCTGATGCAAGTTGCGATTGTGAAATGCAGTGCACATAGGAAGGTTACGGATGATGTTGGTCGTGGTAATGCGTTTGCAGATGAAGTAGCGAGAGAAACGGCGAAAGACGTGACGAGTCGAATGTATGTTGCAGGCCCTGCGAGATGGGTTCCGGTAGAGGAATGTGTGAAGATACAATAGAAAGTGTGAAATCGATTCAGGCTGAAGCTACTGAGAAAGAATTGATTGTGTGGAGAGAGAGTACAGGAATGTTAGACTCGACTGGTTGTTGGATTGAGTTGTCAGAACACCAGCGATGGTTGTTGCCTGATGCGTATGTGCTTCCAGTGGTTACGACGGCACATGGATTGGCTCACATCAGTGTGAAGGGGATATGTAAGTTGTTGGCTCCAGTATGGCAGAATGCTGGAATTCCGAAATGTGCTGAGAATCTGGTGAAAAATTGTATGGTTTGCTTGATGCACAATCCTGGTAAGGGAACTCCAACTCCAGTAGGCCATTTTGCTCCTCCGACGTATCCGTTTGAGGTTCTACAGTTGGACTATATTCATATGGAGAGATGCAACAACCTAAAGTATGTCCTTGTGGTTGTTTGTGCCTTTTCAAGATGGGTAGAGGCTTATCCTCTAAAGGATAATACTGCCTTATCCACAGCTAAAGTTTTACTGAAGGAGTTTTTCCCTAGGTATGGTTTGCCGAGAATGGTATGGAGTGACAACAGAAGTGAAGTAGTGTGGCTCACTGGTTAGAGGCGGCAGACCCGAGAGCAGAGGACGGCCCAGGACCAGGGTTCGATTCCTGGCGCGGCAGGTTTCTGGACCAGGGTCAGTGGACTCGATAATTCTCTCGCCTCGGGGCCCACTCTGATCAGCGATCACACTCGGCAACTCTGGGCATTAGCTTGCCTCATCTTCACTAACGGCCCCACCAGACCGCCGGGGATGCCTGGTCTCACCCTGGAGATACCCATTAAGGGACCATCTCTCAGGGAAGCCAGGAAGGGTTTCGCAGCGGTCGAAGCGCCTTGGGACCCTACGGGTAAGTAGTGCGCTATATAAATGCCTATACACACATTTACATTTACAAGTGAATTTGTGGGCCAGGTTATGAAGAAAGTGTGTGCAGGTTTGGGAATAAGGCAGAAGTTTCATGCTGCGATTCACCCCCAGTCAGCTGGTTTGGTTGAATGCTACAATGGCACCCTTAAGTTGAAGTTGGCTAAGATACAAGCGAGCTCTGGCCTAGCTTGGCCCGATGCTTTGTCGTTGTCACTTTTGTCAACGAGGACGACAGTGCATTCTCGTATGAGACTTAGTCCGTATGAAGTTGTGTTTGGACGTCCGGCGAATGTTTGGGGTGTGCCGCGGCCAAAGAAATATAGTGACATTGAGTACCCTATGTTGGTTGACTACTTACATGATTTTACTGCCAAATTGCGCGTTCTTCACCAACAGGTTTACGATACTTTACCTTCAGCTTCTGTGGAGGCAGGACACTCCATCCAACCTGTTGATTGGCTATTCGTACGGAACTTTCAACGGACGAAGAATCTCGAGCCGAGGTGGACCGGTCCCTACCAAACTCTTTTGGTGACTTGGAGGGCTGTCAAAGTTTGCGGGAAGAAAAATTGGGTGCATGCCACCCACACTAAGAAGCTTCCACTTCCTTTGCCGTATGATCGAAGTATTGCTGATGGTATTCCTGATTCAGAAAGCGAGAGAATAGTGAATTTTGTTCCTTATAGTGATGTGCATTTTACATGGACTTAGTCTGAACGTGAGGATGATGAAGTTTTGCAAGAAGCTGTGCCTACGTCGATGAGACTTGATACTACAAATCCAGAGACATTATTTCGGGATTAGACTTTTCTGCCAAAGAGCGCTATAATCTGCGAAGCAGATTGAACTAATAAAGGTTACGAGTGTTTTTGATATTTTTTTGAATGGACTATACTCTATCATACAAGAGACTTTTTTTGTCTTTTTCTTTTTCGAACCACCATCCGGGTTCAGCTGTAGGGTCGCGGTATAAAGACTTAAGGCTGTGAGCCGTGTGGATGCAAGGTTTGTTCTAGGGCGTTCCCTGGACTTACAGATGCACACTTGAGTGAAAAGAAACAACTGCCGCGAACAGCACGGTTAGAGGATGGAGTCTTTTGTAAAAGATAGAGTTGTTGAGCAAATGAATTTTAGAATGAGATTATGTACATTGGCTGGTAACAAATGTTTTATTATATTGTGTTCTTTTGTGTTTTTGAGTATCACATTGACTTGTGTGGGTTGGATCATATATGCTACACCACTGATTTCTGCACCCACTATCCAACCTATGCTTTCTTCTACTACTGTTTCCTTGCACAAATTCTATAAGTTGCCTGAACATGAACAGACACGAAGATCGGAATTCGTAAACAACTCATTCATACAGCTTTGCATCAGCATCAGCTGGTAGTCAATACCACAAATTGCTGGGTATGTGGTCTTATGCCCCATACGACGGATAGAGGTATGCCATATCTGGTTTTGCCTTTTTCTTCAAATGGGTCTGTATGGGCTTTGCAGACAATGTTTATTTATGCGAATGAGGTATACCCTATGCGTTCCATGAGAGACAACCCGAGCAATAGTGCTTTGATAAATGGAATAGTAGATATGATCAGAGATATCAATGCATACAATGCTATCCCTAAGGATGAAGCACAGGCATATATTGGTTGGAATGTCACTGGGTATAGCATTAGTTTGACAGAGAAGGAGAGACGAAAGAGGTCTCCCCCGATTTGGATCGTACCCCATCGAGGCCACTTTTGTTTACGTGGTAATGGGCGAAATCCGAGAGCTCAGCTAGGTGAGAGTGTATGTGCTCAAACCTACGTTTATGCATCCCAGACTTCTCCTCCGTTTGTGCCAGCTAAAGGTACATATTTTGTATGTTATGATAGAGCCTACACAGGCACATGTTATGTAGCGTTTTTGGTTCCCCCTACGTACACGGCTGCTATGGATTACCACAGGACGAGATATGTTAGAGGTGTCTTTAATCAGGAAGATACCGCAACACAGGAAGTAGGAGATTTCTTTAAGGGTTTCCTACCCTTTTGGGGTCCTATGGCCAATAACAGACACATACGACAGCTTACAAGAGTGGTTGAGGCTACTATAAATGAACCTGCAGGTGCTCTTAGTAATATTACAGTGGAGCTACAGGCTGATCGTGTTATGACATTGCAGAATCGTGTTGCGTTGGATGTTATGCTTGCAGATAGAGGAGGGTCATGCAAATTGATCCAATCTAGTTGTTGCGTTTATATACCAGATAATGCCCCGACAGTGTACCAAGCCATTTCCAGATTGCATAAGGTTTCTGAGTCTATTCATGTAGACGAAGGAAACTGGTCGTTGATTGGATGGTTTTGAGAATTGTTGTCTAAATGGGGATGGAAAATGCTGATTTTTCTTGGTATGGCTCTAGCTGTTCTCTTCTCTTGTTGTGTTTGCATCCAGTGTGCTCCCACCGTTTGTGGTCTTTGTGCTATGATGTGTGTGCGGAGACCTGTCCCAAGAGAGAAGTAGAGAGTAATAGGATGATGCTCCAGCAACACCTAGATGGTCTGATGATGATAGTCCTAGATTCAGATTGACGTGAGTTTAGGTTTTTGCCTACGTAATGGCAAAAGGAGGGCCTGTGGTTCTGTGAAAATGGGCCTCATTACGAAAGGTCATGGTTCCGTCACGATTTTGGTGATGTCGGACCGTATTTAGCGAATGCGGCTAATGTGGAGTGAATTTGTCATGTTAGCTAGCGAATCCACCATGTATTTGGAGATTTCGTTTTGAACATGGGTTCCATTTTGTTTAAGCCTCCATTTTGTCTTGCCATCACGCAGGCCGACAAATGTGGTCGAACGAACGAAGCGACCTGGCCTTCACGTATTGCTATACATTAACAGGGTCTTTCTTGACTTCGAGGTGAATTGCAAGAACCTGATTCTTTCGCCTGAATCTGACCCT
This sequence comes from Lissotriton vulgaris, assembly GCF_964263255.1. NCBI lineage: Eukaryota > Metazoa > Chordata > Amphibia > Caudata > Salamandridae > Lissotriton > Lissotriton vulgaris. The sequence goes on along the minus strand of NC_141693.1, from coordinate 553,153,937 downwards.
GCCGAGTCAATTTCCCTGGTTTGATCGTTGTCTGAGATTACCAATCATTGTTCAGGACATCGTTAAGTTTTAGTCTCCTTACACATGCTTTATCTTGCTCACTATCAGACATTGTTTCCTTTACTATGTTCTTTATTATATGCATTGTGATTTTCAAATATGGGTTTGTCCTGCTTGTGGAAATTGGATTTGGGCCATTCCCAATGATTAACTTTGGGTTGGGGCATTGCAAACTGAGCTTTTCGTCATGTGATACTTTGTTTGAGAATGTATTTCATTGGTTTACTTTTGGCGCAGTGGGAGTGTATCCTCATAAAATGTGATTATTGTGTATAAAAAGGGATGTCTTGCTCTACAAATTTGAGCGGTCTTCTTAAATACTGCCATGCTGTATTTTTAGGATCACTGTTACTAGCTGCAGCTAATAAACTTGGTCTCTGACGCCACCCAGAAGTATTTCGTGTCTATGTAAACCAAGACAGGTGAATCCGAAGACTTTGGGCATGCCCCTGGCGCCGCTGGGTTCTAAAAAGCCCGGTTCTTCAGATGGCATGCAGTGGACAACACTGGCTGTCTGGCTCTGATGAAAGCAATTGCTGTTTGTTTTTGTGCATGAAATGAATCCTATGTTTTCTGTTATTATTTAATCTTTTACACACTAAATGTAACTCAAGTCTACTCTATTTACCTAGTTTAATGCAAATTGTACTTCTACTGCAGGGGCCACTACGTTGCATTTTATATATGGAAAATGTCCTAGGACTCGCTGTGTGTAGACTGTGACTGCATGAACAACATTGAGTTTGCCAACACCATGATGATGATGAGTCATGATGACCAAAGTTACATAATATCTTTACAGTCACTCACTGGGATGATGGATCATCATCGTCGATTTACGGAAGAACTATGTCCATTTTGTGAGTGGCAAACAGGTAAACAAGTCAACAACAACCACAGCAGAACTACATGTCTGTCTAGTCGTGGTATGGAGTGGTCGAGCCAGTGTAGTGTTATGCCAGAGTCCAGACAGCAGTTCATGTAAAATTGCGGCTTTGTGGCTTGCTGTATAAAATTAGATCAGATTTGTCTGTCTGTGTTGAAGAGGTATGCTACATGGAGGTTGGTTCACTCAGTGGTGCCTGTCTTGACCATCTGCATTGCCCTGGCCTGCTATGTGCTAATTATTATCCTGGAAACAGAGACTCAATGATGCATGTATGTAATACTGTCGCCTCTGAAAGTGGAAGTATTATTTTTGCACTACAGACTGTACCTTATATTTTTCCTCCTGGGTGTTTTAATATCCCTTTCTGTTTTTCCATCGACAATTACAGGCACTTACCCTGTGTGATGGGAAAAACATTAACTCAGGCTTACCAAAGTAATCCGCAATTCTGCAACCGCCAGGCAGGCAGTGGACAGTGTGGTCACCAAAATTGATCGACGGAGCGCCCGATGGAATGGACGAGTACCGCGAATAAGAGGAATGTCTGGATGCATGTAACTTTCCAATTTGACCAGGACAACTACAACATACAGTTACAGTATCCACCTCACTTGTCTTCATCTTTTAAATAATGTTATTGTTGTGAACTTCTATGAGTGTGACTCTTTGCGTTTGCTCTCTGCTTCAAATTCATCCCTACAGCTATTTGATAAGTTTCTTTGCTATTTTTAAAACTAATGTAATGTACTACTAAGTGTTTATTCTCTCTGAGGGCAGATAGGCAAGTGAAATTGCGTAATTACTGCAGCCCTGTACTGTCTAATTGTTTATTACTAGTTAGTAAGTTGTAGTAAGTACTACTTTTCAGTAACCTAACCACCCATGTAGCAAACAACTTTATGCATGCACTTCCTTTATGTCCCTTAAAAGATTTATGGATATCTTCGTATCCAAAGATTTGTTTTTCTTCATTTGTTGTTTGTCCATGCTGTGTTTTTTTTTCTCTACCCAAAAAACTTTCCAAAAAACACCCATTCCCATCCATTTTTCAAACCCTAACCCTCTTCCTCCGGGCTGTGTGGTTTTCATTGAGTTGTGACTAAATGACACCAATAATTCCACACGCTTGCTGGGGAGGATAAGGTCAAAAGCCACAGAAAATCAATTTCAAGGCAGGTCAAGGAATCTGAGGATATATTCTTATTCTGCTTGACACACACCCATGAATATTTGCAAATCAATTCAGAATTTCATGTCCGCCATCGAGTGGATTGATCATCAACAACATCCTCCTACACGTGACGAAAGCTTAGGCTGCAGTGTCCTTCAGTACTAGTTCTTGTAGTAGCCATAATCCAAGCAACTAGTAGTTAACTTTTGATTGAATACTTTAGCATTGCTTATGCTACAATTTATGGCACTGTTCTTGTGTACTGTACTATCGTACTGTTCTAATGCTCCTCTGAGGCCACTCAATGTTTCATTTTCTTTTTTTTCCATATGCTGCTACTGCCAGTGTGTACCACTACTACTACCTCCACAACGATGCCACTTCATCCGTCCAGGATTCCATAGCCAACCTTAATCGCCATTTGCCATGCAGCCAGCCCAGTGCCGAGCCCTATTCTCAAACACGAATCACAGGTAAGATACGCATTTTGGGCAAGGAAGAAAAATGGAGGAGGAGGAGAGGAGAGACTGACGGTAGTACTAGTAAAGTAGTAGGACAATTTAATTTACTAACTCTGTCAGGGGCACTTTTGTAGACAATTTGAATCAACCAGCCAGTTAAGTTTCTGGAAAACAAACATACAGTTAACCCCCCCCCGCCTCCCCCAGAAAACAGTAAAAATGCCTATGCTATGTGTAAGTGTAAAATAAATAATTATTTCGACTCTAACAAAAATAAACTATCCCAAAAGACCCAAACCCACCCCCCCTCCCTAACCCCAACCAATGTCCATGAAATGTCCCTGTGAGAGGGACGAGGAAGCCGCTGGGCGGAAGTGCATTAGAACGGGCAAGGACACCCAAAACAAACCGGAAACCACCAGCAGTCTAGTTGTGCGAGGTGACTTTGAAACAACGAAACGGAGGAAGGACGATAAAAACAGAGGAATGGAAAGGGGCGACCACTCGGTCCCCCCGAACGTATGGTCGGGTGCCCCGATCCTCCCGGGAAACCATTTTGGGCGGGAGGCGTGTCTCGGCTGGTATGCCCGAAGCGGCGTAGCCGGGGCGTGCCTTTTCCCGCCCAGGAGGGGTTGTCCTAGACACCTACACCGATGGCCACGCCCAGTAGGCGTACCTGGGGGTGGGTACACGCCCTCCCGAAGAAGAATAAAGAGAGCGGGAATCCGAAGAAGCGTCCTCTTGTTCCTGTGCTTGGAAGGCTGCACCCACTCGTTGCTCGTGAGCCCTCGACGGAACAAGGAGCCATTTTTGAGAACTTGTAATTCTTGTGTTTCTCTTTCAGTGACTTTACAGCGAAGGGTCCAGGACCATGTTGATCGACCCGGAGTGGATAATCGAAACCATGTCTGGCAAGAAGGCAGGAAAGGGTTCCGAGACAGACCAGATGCTTCGCATGTTGGTGAACAGAATGGCGAGAATGGAACGAAGCATCGGACAAGTCCCAGCGCTTGGTCGGGATATGGCAGGCATTAAGAAGCAACTGGCCGCAATGAACAAGCCTGGTAACCCGAAGAAGGTAATAGGCCCGGCATTGCCGGGAGTCGTCCCCGAGGGTAGAGGGAAACGGGTCAAGAGGAGGGCGGCGGCAGGGGAGGTTCCGGTCCCTGAGGTGCCCCCGGTCAGCCCTGCCATACCAGCTGATGACCCAGTACCAACCCCAGACGCGGGTCAACCGATTCCGGTTGTGATTACGCCCGCTAACGATGAGGATATGCCTCCTGAATTGGCCACCCAGTTGGCCGCATGGCTCAATAAGAAGGCAGGAGGTGCTACGGCGCCAGGAGACACGGCCGAAGAGGCCAAATTACTAATCCAGCAGTTGCGGCAGTCGCGAGATGCCGCGAAGGCGAATCTCCCTCTTGTCTCCCCACAGGCGACACCAGAAGGACCGGCAGCTAGTCTCGAGAAAACGGCGGGAACAACGACCGCACCAGGTAAGCTCGCCTTGCCAGTGGCAGGGGAGGGCTCATTAACCTCAAGGCAGGAGAGGGTGGTTCAACATATCCCGATGGCCACAAAAGAATTGATCTGGGCAGACAAGTATGTCAATATGTTTTCGTTGTTAACCGACCATCGCGAGATGGAGTATGCTAAAACACAGAAAGATTTGTGGCACCCGAGCGTCTGGCGTGCCAAGATGGCGGAGTTCAGGGTTGAGGAGACGATAACGTATTGGGCTAAGGCCTTTGCAATGTTTACTGCGATTATTGGTGAACGTAAGCCCGAGGTATTGCCCAAACTGTCTTGTTATCAGGCACGTATAATGGATTTTTATGAAACGTATGAGGGGGGTGAATGGAAAGGTTACGACATGAAGTTCCGTAAAGCAAAAGAGTATGATTCCTCTCTGACATGGGATTGCCTCGACTCAATTTCTTGGCATAAACAGTTCCTGCCTGGGGCGGCAAGAACTTCCTCGCCAGGTGGGAATGGGTCAGGGGTTTCCCGCCAGAAGCCCGCGGTGCCCTTTCAAGCTGGCACCGGTGACGATCACCAGCCGAAAACCGGCGGGAATGGTGGAAAGCGGGGGGTCTGTTGGGGCTTCAATAGAGGCAACTGTAACAGACCACAAGGTACATGTAGGTTCAAGCACGTGTGTGCGGGTTGTGGGAATTCCTCTCACACGGAGAGTTCATGCAGATCGAAAAATAGCGGGTCCGGAGGTAAAGGAGGGTCCAAGCAGGACTGAGGTGGATTGTTGGGTACAATTGCCTACTCCCGTTGATCTCATGGCTATGACTCCTTGGTTAAACAAATACCCTGATTATGTCTCCGCTGGGGTGTTGAGGAAGGGATTCATATATGGCTTCCACATCCCGGCGGGGGATTTTCGTGGGGAACCTTTTTGCAAAAACCAGCTTTCAGCACCGCATAATCCAGGTGTGGTGGAAAGAAAAATCGCTAAAGAGGTGAGCCTAGGCCGAGTGGCTGGGCCTTTTCGGCTCCCGCCAGTGGCGAATTTCATCTGTTCCCCGTTAGGGGTGGTCCCCAAAAAGGACCCGGGGGAGTTTAGGCTGATCCATAATCTGTCTGCTCCAAGGGGTTTCTCAGTAAACGATGCTATTGACCCAGAAGTCTGTTCGGTGCGGTACGCATCGTTCGGTGATGCCGTCACCATGTTAAATCGCCTGGGCCCCGGGGCGCTGATGGCGAAATCGGATATCGAATCAGCGTTCCGGTTGCTCCCGGTACACCCACAGGATCAGCGTCTGCTAGGTTTTGCGTTCCAAGGACGTTATTACATGGATAAATGCATGCCGATGGGTTGCTCCATTTCTTGTGCCTATTTTGAAAAATTCAGCTGTTTTTTAGAGTGGGCATTCACCGAGCCCACGGGGCATAGGCATGTTATGCATTACCTAGATGACTTTCTGTTCTTGGGAGCAGCCGGCGACACGAAATGTGCGCAGGCGCTACAGGACTTTTGCATCCTCATGAGGGAGTTTGGAGTGCCATTGGCACCAGGTAAGACGGTTGGACCATCTACTTCACTGGAGTTTCTGGGAATTGAGCTCGATTCTGTGGAGGGATGTTTCCGTTTGCCAGTGGGAAAAGTATCTAAATTTAGGGCTTCCCTGGAACTTTGCCTTGGTATGGCGAAAGTGACCCTGCACCAGTTACAGCAAGCAGTGGGTCAGCTTAACTTTGCCTTGAGAGTGATACCAATGGCCCGCCCCTTTTCACGCTCTATTGCACAAGCTATGGTTGGTCTCAAAGAAGGACACCACCGCACGAGACTGTCTGCAGAGGTTCGCCAGGACATGCGCATTTGGTTGGCATTCCTGGCGGACTTCAACGGTCGAGTGGTGTGGAACAAGCCTCCAGCGTCCTCGGACGAGCTGGGTTTGTGGACCGACTCGGCGGGGAGCGTGGGATTTGGCGCCATCTTTGGTAATCGATGGTCGGCGCAAACATGGCCTACGTGGTGGCACACCAGCGGTCTCACAGGTAACATAGGGTTCCTTGAGCTATTCCCTATTTTTGTTGCTCTAATGGCATGGCCGAACGAGTTCCGAGACCGCTCGGTGGTATTTTGGTCTGATAATATGACTGTTGTCGAATGCATTAACCAACAGGCAGCACGCTGCAAATGGATCTTGAAATTGTTGAAGGACATTGTGCTGCTTTGCATGAGACTGAATGTACAGTTCAGGGCGAAACATGTGCCGGGTGTACTGAATCATGCGGCTGATGCACTCTCTCGTTCACATATGCAGGCATTCAGGGTTTATCTACCTACAGCGGACCTAGTGGAAGCACCATTCCCCAAAGCACTCTGGCTAATCGGTGTCCCGGATTACAAGACCTCGTGGCAGCAAGCTTAGCCCCCAGGACGAGGAAGGCATACGAAGGAGCGTTTCGTTCCTATTGTGCATTTTTGGGTCCGACAGGGAGTCAGAACTGGGGTCAGGAGGATTCCTTCCTTGGGTTCCTGGTAGCACTGCACAGAGAAGGCCGATCAGCGGCTACGGCCAATAGACACAAGGCGGCCATCTCATTCATGGCGCAGGTGCATGGCATCAAAGACCCAACAGGTTCCTTTTTGGCGAAAAAAGCCTTTCGCGGCTGGCAGCGCCTCGAGGGTCACAAGCAAGACGAGAGGCGCCCGATTGGCTTAGAAAGGTTGTCCCTGCTCATGGCAAAACTAGGCACGACATGCTCCTCCCAATTCGAAGCAGTGCTGTTCCGGGCAGCTTTCGCATTAGCGTTCCATGGGGCTATGCGGGTGAGCGAACTGGTCGCAAGGAATAAGAAAGATGTGGAGGGTGGCTTGTGCAGGGATCACATCCTAATTAGGGGTGATTCGATGATAGTCACGATAACTAGGTCCAAAACTGACCAGGGAGCGATGGGAAACGTGTTGTTGTCCAGCGCATGCGAGGGTCCCCCACGTGCCCGATAATGTGTATAGAGGAATACTTGGCACTGAGGGCGGATACATGGGGGGGAGTTTGCTGAGGCACATCGATGCCACCCCACTGACGAGGTTTCAGTTCCAGAGGGTGCTAGCACTGACAATCGCTGCGGCGGGCATGGACCCGTGCGATTTCGGGACCCACTCCTTTAGGATAGGGGCTGCTACTGAGGCTACAGCCAGGGGTCAGAGTGCAGAAGAAGTGAAACAGTTAGGACGATGGTCCTCGAATTGTTTTAAAAGGTATGTGCGATTGCACATGTTGTGAAGTCAAGTTACATGCACTCACGCTTCTTGTCTTCTGTTTGATTTACAGTTTCGCGAGCATGTCATGCGGGTCGGAATTTGCAGTCGACCCAGTACCAGGGGACCAGCGGTCATGGATCACCGTCTGAGGAGAGAGTGGTTTGGGTCGTGGGCCACTCATACGTGAGGCGGGCTGGGGACGTATTCAAAGAAGGTGACGCGACTCGAGCAGCTGGGGAATACGGGTACAGAGTGGCCTTCCATTGAAGGGGCGGGCTCTGTATTGACCAATTCGAATCATTTAGTGAGGGTCTCTTAGGGCGGCAGAGGTCACCGCCATCTGTAGTCATAGTACACCTGGGGGGCAATGACTTGGTGACACTGGGTAGACGAGTATTACCCGAGCAAGTTTTTTCGGCCGTTAACTGGTTGGCAAAAAGAATCCCGGGGTGCACGATTGCCTGGTCCCACGTGATTCCCAGAAAGGTGTGGCGGGGGGGCCTTTCATTGTCAGCACTGAACCATTCGGTGAAGAAGGTTAACAACAAAATGGGTAGATTGTTTTGCTCGGCGCAGTTGCATAGCATTCCTCATGGGTGTATTCGGGGTGATCACATGTATCTGAATGATGGGGTTCACCTGTCCCGGGAGGGGAATGTTTTACTCATAGGAGACTTCATAGCATGGCTAAGGGGTTTGAGGAAGCATGACCTTTAGGAGGAGTTTGGGGGGGGCCGGATAGCCGGTCAACTATCCGGCCTGTGGCGGTAAGGTCATGATCGGTGAGCAGTAATTTCAAGGTCCCTAGAGGGGGGGCGCCACCCACTATGGATGGGAGCGCCCGGGGGGAGGCGGCCATTGGCCCCTCCCACTGGGAGGCGGCACCCACTAAGGATGGGTCGCCTAAGGGGAGACGGCCATAGGCCCCTCCCAGGGGAGGAGGCGGCTATATGCCCCTCCTACGAATTTCCCGGGGCCCGGATATCCGCGACGGCGGATGTGATAGAGAGTGTGGGGGTGGGGGGGAGTCCACGCTGTCCTTCCTACAGATACCTCACACGGGTGCTCGGACGACCTTTAAGATGGCGTCGAGCGGAAAGAGGGGCCCCCAACAAGACAAGGGAAATTACAGTTGGCAATGAGGGTACAGTCCTCCTAGAAAGTATGCATTTGCAGGATGTTAGACTCGGCTAGGAAACCTTTGTATTAGAGATTTGTTAAGGTTAGCCAAATAACATGTCTTCATCGAAATGTAATAAATGAAAATTGTACATGATTATGAAACTTTTATTTAATGTTTTAATTTTGTTTCATATTTTAATAAATACGGCCGGGAGGGTGACTCCCTCCCGCCTTCCAAAAGTTCAGAACTGCGTCCGTCTTCCCATCCTTGGGGATTGTGTTGGGAGGGGGTGACGGGCATCCCGGCCATACAACGAAGGAGGGGTGGCACAGTCTGAAGGAGGAGAGTCGGAGAGTGACGGAGGACGAGGAGCCAAGGTGTCGAGAAGGAGAAAAAGAGTTAAAGGAAGAGCAGAACCACGGCGACGAGCTGAGGGGGGAGCGGAGGACCGGAGACCAGCTGCGGCAGGAGCGGAGGACCGGAGACCAGATGCGGGAGGAGCAGAGGACCGGAGACCAGCTGCGGGAGAAGCGGAGGACCAGAGGCGAGCTGCGGGAGGAGCGGAGGACCAGAGATCAGCTGCGGGAGGGGCAGAGCTGTGAGAGAAGCCTCACGAGAGCAGACAAGGCGTACATACCCTGTCAGCCCAAGGAAGGGAGAGGATGCCCCGGGTCCTGATGCCGCGGCCCTGTTCACAGGCAGTGACCCAAGGCAAGTACTTCTAAGGGGTGCATTCTAGTGGGGTTGGTGGGGGATTAAGGGAGCATAAAAAAGTCACTGATTCTGTCGACATCTATCCCTGCACACTCAGTCCCCCCACAATACGCCTGGTGATGGTAGCACACAAAAAGTTATAGGAAAGACAGGTGTGACTAATTCCGTACCTTTACTTTCTTCCCTTCTTTGAGCCTCACTGGGAAAAGTCTGGAAAGCGACAAGACGCACCCAGGAGCCAGGACTTAGAAGAGGACGGCACACCCTGAACCCAGCTAGAGATCACTCTTTATTTTCTTGTTTTGTTCTATTGTTTTTCAAAACAAAACTTGCATTCGTGAAACTGCCCATTCAGTTATAATAGACTGAAGTCCTGAAAATAAAGGAACTTAGTTAAAGTCCAAAGGTGACCCCATTCTTGTGTCAGCCACTCGGACTTCCTACAGTCCCCAAAAGTTCAAAAACCCAACGCCCAATTCCCACCCCCCCAAAAGTCTTTAAAAAAAGGGCAAGGGACAGTCTCTACTTTGGCTGGCAGTGTCCTGAGGCCAGGTGGTCACGCAGCTCTCTCCGGAGGGCCTTGAGCAGGACTTTCTGCCTCTCCATCGCCTGCTCAAGGTATGCCATTCGCAGGGTTAGGCGGTGCACACGCACCTTGCAAGTACTATGGGGGGCCGCTGTTGGTTTCGCTGCTCAGCGGCGGCGGGTGGCTGCCAGACCACGGCGCCGTACCGCTGGAGGATTGCGCTGGCTGTATGACCTAGGGGCAGTGGAGGAGGATGCCGCTGTTGTTGTTGACTGAGAGTCATCCTCCTTCTCCTGAGCCACCAGCTGCCGATATTCGGCGACAATTTCCTCCAGCTTCATAGCCAACTCCTTCCTTGATAGTTTAGAAGGAGTATCTATATGAAGAAAAAAAAATACTGTAACCAATACTCTTTAAGATTAACAAAATAATTCAACAGAAAGTTGTGTCACAGTAGTACTAACAACTTGCAAGCAAGGTACATAACATTTGTGGCATGTATCTATCTAACCTCCCACTTCGTCGGCCTCTGCTCTAACATTAGTGGGAGTTTCAGAAATTCTACTAGCACTATGGACTCACTACTCTATACTCAGACAGTACACCAGTCTTCTTCTTCTCTCTTGTTTAGCGAAGTTAGTACGTAAACTTGTGGAAGCCGGCATAATGCCAGCGCAGTCAGCTTGCACCTAAGAAAAACAGACGCAAGCCATGATGACGCAGACTCGCGTTACTGTTACCAGTACATGCAGGTGGGGAAGCTATTACTTTTCTATTACGGGTGGCACTGGCCATATTCTGTTATAAGGGCTACTGCTCAATTAATTTAACGTTCACCCTGCCCTGCCCCTGACTACTACAAAAGGAAAATGAAGAAGATAATATTATCATCTATCACTTCATATGATATTTGTTTATATAAGGGATGACTTTAGGTGCTTTGTTTTTATTGATTGAGTGAACACCGATAGGCCACACATGAATGACTGAGTTGAAAAAAAATTATTAACAAAGGTAGTGAGTGGTTCCCGTAATCGCCGGAAGAAGACACTTGTGACTTGACTTGATAATGTGAACTATACAATATAGATACACAATATTTGCTGTGCTTGCAAACTATTGTTAGTCAATGGAGTATTCTGAAAAATTACAACTTCTACTTTACTCGGCTTTGCTACTCTGGCACGGACGTGCAGTGTTACATGCTCTTCAAACTAACACTTTTCATCCAGTGACCGTCTACTCTGTCTACTCTACATACACCTATGCTATCTATGAGGAAGATACCAGCCAGGCATCCATCCATTCAAAGTAAAGGTCAATCATTCTTCTTAATGTCTCAACTGGACAAACCTTACTTTTTCTCACCGAAAAACACCCTTTTAATTTTATTTTGTAAACCGCCACCCATGGATCCGTGCTTGACTTGCATTTGAATTTGACCCAAAGGATAAATTGCGAACACATACAGTTTCTGTTTCACCCACCCAGGCAGTCCTCTTTTCTTTCTCCTTCCACCAATCCTTGCTTCAACAGGCCATGCATCAGTTTCCTACCAGCCACATCTGCCTGCATTCAAAAACACGTATCATTCTTTGCCAGTCATTAATTCAACTAGCTCATCCTTCCTTACACCCTTCTTTCCCTTTTCGTTCATCCCATCCATCAAGCTCATCTTTGATCTGACTTGGCTTCTCGATAAAACTTTCACAGCTGAGTTGAAGTCAAATTTAGAGGAGGCCATTGGTTACTCGTCAACTCCCACCGCTAATGCTATTGCTAATGCAAAGTCAAGGGTGACTGTCTTCTACCTGGTTGACAAAAACTTAGTTCTAAATTTGTAAGTCTTCTTAAAAGTAAAGTGTACTTGTACTGTACAACATATACACCCCTGCAGTGAGCCTATTCTGCAATCTCAATAAGTAAGGAATATAATAGCTTACCACTGCCCGCCGTTACCGAGGCATCCCCCACAGCAGTTCCTGCTGGCACTGGTGGCACCGCATCCATCCCTGGAGTGACAACCTCCGCGCAGGCCCCGGCACTGGTGGTGGTCTGTGCCGATGGTGTTCAGCCTAAAAAATAAATTTCATATTTTTAGATGCCATATACACCACTCCCTAGTTTGTCTAGGAATGGAAAAAAATGTTACTACATAAACAAACTTATTTATTTGTGACTCTCTAGTCTAAACTAAAAATGTCCCTTTCGGAACGGGAGGGTGTTTTATTTATGCTTAGCCATAACATGCTTCACTTTTTGGCACAACTGATAAATGCTTGCTTTTTAACACGCACCATTTTTCTCATAACAGATAGAAGCTTCCCTTCTATGAACAAGAGCAATATGTTACTCATCATAATCACCACCAGTACTTTAAGTTCCAACCAGGTGAGGGGTCTCCCACAATTAATGTGTAAAATCAGCCACTGTTCAGTTTTTAGGAGTTCACCGTTTCTCTTCTATGAAGTTGATTTTAATAAATGTTTTTATATAATGCACAATTGAAAATTAATTTACAGAGTACACACAGAGCTAGTTGTTTTACTTTTAATAAAGCTTTAAAACTTACATAGGCTCCGTGGTTTTTGGTCATGAGTGAGTGAGCGAAAGGGTTTGCAATTTGCAAGCATGATTCGTTGACTCTGAGAGGTCGGGACTCTGACTCCGAAGTCTTATGTTCTGGGTTGCATAATCATTGGGGATCATCACTGCATTCGTGAGCTAAATAATGACTCTGACACACTGGCTAGTCAGTAAGGAGATTGGGGGTTCAACTTATGTTATGACTGAGGTATGTGGAAAGTCTAACAGCGCCTATTATCATCAATTGCCTATTTCTTGTCCATAGTTCTGTATGTGCAGAATAGTCCCTGCAACAGTAGTAGTATGTCCTCCTATCCAATCAAAAAGTAAACTAGTATCTTATTCTTGGTGGTCATTGACATTTTATTGTTGGGAATTGTCAAAGCATAAACATTAAGAAGACTTCAATAGATATTATGGACATCCCAGAGGACTGCACTCAGTGCCTAGAGCTATTGCTGAATAGGAGTTTTGTTTAACACTTTTTGCCAACTGTGCAAGCTTAGCTAGCTACACAGACAAACTAATAATAATAAATAGTAGTAGCACAGAGAGTCATAGTAGAGGCAGGATAAGAATTTAGAAACAGTCTACAAGAAGATCAAAGACGATTTAGGAAAAAATAGAATTATGATGAACGTTTGGAATAAATAGGTGCTGTAAAAGTTAGGGAAGTATAATTATTAATGTTAACAGGAAAACTTACTGGAGTCAGCAGAAGAGCCCTCGGCGGACCGATCCTGGCCTTCCTGCTCCGCCGGCGCCGCCACCTCTGTCCTATTGCCCCTGGGAGATGCTGATGTACATGAAAGAAAGACACAAACATGGATGATTGTTGTCAACGAAATCAAACATTTCAAAAAAACAATAACAAATGATTTCGGGGAAATAAACAACAATTGCACTGAATTTATTGACCTATCTGAGGTGGTCTACTAGGATATTAGTATTGCTGGATTCGCGGACCGTCTACTTGGAAATTAAGTAACTCACTAAACCAACTACAAAAAGGTTCTACTAGGACTGGCAGCACTCAGCAGCACGCAAAGTGACAGACACAATCCGTCATGATTGCAGATCACAAAAAATTTCCTACTAAATAACAAGTCATAATATACTCAACCTATCAATCCACCACCACCATCTCTTCTTAGTGGCAGGAGTACAAAGGAAGGACTGGACTTGAGTCTCTAGTCTCTCTAGCATTACGCAGTTCTGTAAAGTACACTCATACATAATCACTCAGGCCAAATGAGCACAAAATTGAAAATAAGTATGCCTAGTAGCAACGCCACTGAGCAGGCGAGCACCTGCATTCACAGAAACTTTTGAAACATAATTTACCTGCAATGTAATCGGCAGCATTCTTGATCTTCGGAAAAAACCTATATTTGAAATATAACACAGAGCAGAACAAAAACAAAGTAGTTATAAAATAGCTACTAGTACTCACCAAGCCCAGTGATCTCGACGCCTAGCAGGTCGAGCAGGTCTTGTTCCCGGTCCAGTATGTCGGACCACCAGTGCGTCACCTGGTTGTAGGTGCGCCGGACCACTGACTCCCGATACATGTCCCAGCACACCTTACTCTATAGCTGGCGACGCTCCCGGAGGCCGTACCCAGTACCGGGCCTGCCGCCTGCTGAGATGGTCTTGGGGAGGTGGCGCTGCACAAAGAAGACCAGTGCGACCACCTCCACCGTGCTGAAGATCTCCCTGGGACTTACAGATGCCCCCCTTAAACGCCCACATGGGAGCTGGTTGCGGGGTGCGGGACTCCTCCCCTTGGACTTGCCGGCTCCCTTTGCCATGGTCCTGGGTTAAAGAAAGGAAAAATAAGAAAGATTAGGGAACAAAAAGTAAAGAAAAGAAAAGAGAGAGCTAAAAAAAAAGCAGGTATTAAAGTAACAAAAAGTAGAAAAAAAACAGAAAATATAGATGTACAAAAATAGAGAGATAGATAATGAGTAAAAAAGATGAAAAAAAGTTCAAACAAACATAGGATTACAAAGATTGAAGCAGGATAGAAAAGGCATGCCCAAAACCATAGCAATGAATGAAAAACAAGATGGCCGCGCCCATTGCAACCACGTGGGTAAGTTTGCACAATATTTTCCTCGCGAGCACGCAAAAACAGACGCGAACACGCAATTGCGACCCGGAACAGGAAATGCACAACGCGAGCATGCAACTAGCGTCCGGAAACGGAAATATGCAACGCGAACAGTTAAAACAAGATAGCCGCGCCCATATACGACCGCATGGGTAACTTCGCGGTAGCCGCGGTCAAAAAAAATCACGCAAGCTTGCAAAAATAAAAAAAAATGCAATCTCACGAAAGTTCTTTGTATTTTGCGGACCGCGAGTACGCTTTCGCGTGAATTCGCGTAGCGCGAATTCGCAAAATTCGCCCATACTTATTGGATATCCACCATGCCTAGCCCTCCATCATAGACCCTCCTGCAGTCTTTGTTAAAGGCTATACTAGGGGGTGGACACTGCCAGAGAAAGGAGCAAAGGAGTACTACATTTGGTGAATGCGGCTTGATAAAGCGAAGCACAGCCTTATTCTTTACACAGTTAAGACCCTAACGTTCCAGGAAAGGAGTTGAAGAGTCATAAGTGGACATGAATATTGATTGGTGGCACAGCATTTCGCACTGCTGTACACAATAAGCTAATAAAGACTAACACAAAACAAAAAAAACATCTCCCCAACCAATAACAACGTCCACCCCACACTTGTCGCCCCATCCCTCCTACAAAAAACACAATATACAGTGTAGTGTATTCAAGGTGGACCTCCTCAAAGCAGGATCATACATCAGCAGTTATCAAATGCCCTAAACCCTGGGCCAGCAGTCAAATGTGATGATGGTCTAGAGCAGGGGTCTCCAAACCGGTCCTGGAGGTCCATGCCAGATTTTTAAAATAACTACATGTATCTCAATGGGGATATCCAAAAAATCTGGCATGGATCCGGCCCTCCAGGACCGCTTTGGAGACCCCTGCCATGTTACCTCTTTCCCCTTTGGGGCTCTTGCCGACAGCAGCACGACACGTATTGATTCCAAGTCATCATCAGGATGTGGAGCAGAAGGGTATCTCTCCCTACCCCCTGGAGCCTCCAGGCTCGGTGTCTAAGGACGCAGGTGACAGTTTGCGAGAACTTTGTCTGGTCTGAACCTGGTACGCTGGTGCAGTCAGGGCGGCATGGCCACAACAGTAGATGGCTCTGGACCATCTCTGGAAAATGCACCAGGAGGGTGACATTTAAGTGCCCTTTTTTCCGCCGACCGTTCCTAGGCCTCCTCCGGTGTGTCAAATAAGTATGTACTAGAGTGAAAGATCACCTTCAGTTTCGAAGGAAAGAGCAGAATATATTGCAGAGCCATTGCTATCTGTTTCAGCTTGATCTCCTCGAAGGATTTGCATTGTTTCAGAACTGCCCTCATGTAATCCGGGAAGATCAGAACATGGGTTGACTGGATGGTGAGCTTCCGAGTGCCTGCATGGCGCAGGCTAATATCTCTGTCTCTTAGTTTAGGATTCTGTCAATGATGGGGTGTGGAGGTGCACCCAGTTGAGGTCTTTGAGCCAAGGCCCAGTGAGCCCGCTCCACCACAAGCTAGGGGGAAAGAGCCCATTCCAGTAGCCAGGACTTGATAAAAGTTTCTATGAATCAATCAGGGCAGGGGGACTCAGCCCCTTACTGGAACCCCGCAAGGCAAAGGTTGTACTGACTAGAGAGGATTTCTCTATCCTCTGCCCTTGCCTCCAGGACATGGATTGTGGTGGTCAGTGCGATCACCTTTGTCCTTAGGTTGTCTGAGTCATCTTCAATATTCGAAAGTCTGCCCTCCACCTTGGTGACCCTCCCAGCTACATTGTGGAGATTCTGGCGAAGAAGGGCAACGTCTACTCTTACCTCACCAATCTTTGTTTCAAGCGCTTCATGGAAGGTCTGGATAGCTTAAAGAAATTGGGCCATATCAGTGGTGGAAGAGGGCTTGGCACCCGGGGGACAAGCTGCCTGCTGTCTAGCCGAGTCTGGGGAAACATGGTGAAGCTGGCAATCTTTGGTTGAGACTCAGATGATGGACCATTATCCTTCCCCATGGCAACCATACACAGCAAGGCACAGGCACCAGCATCCACAGCAGAAAGAGGATTTCCCAGGTTCGGGAAGGCAGCATGTTCACACCAGCCAACCAGTTTGCAGCCTGTAGAAATGGCCCCCAAGGATTCTCAATAGAACTGATTGCGCTCAGGACCGCTTGCCCTGGGATCCTTAGGAGCAGGACAAGCAGCTGGCCAGAACACCAGGGATACAGCCCCACTCGGCACAAGAGTCCAGTCCGAGAATACAATATAAGTACCCCCCTCAACCAGGACAGCATAAACGTGCCCAGAGGATTAGGACAGGGACTGTGAGGCATCAATGGAAGAGTCTGTCAGTTCGCTGGCAGAAGCTTGACCTTGTTTTATTATCTAGAGCACCCCTTCTACAGAGGGAATATTTGTTAAAAGAGCATGTTCATTCTAGGTCCTAGCCCTGGTCCACTTGCCAGGGGATCTGTAGAGGAGGCACGGGTAGACAGGGCCATAATGGGAAGGCTGTAAGCGTGGGCCCATGAAGCTCCACCTTTATCCGTTTTAGCGGGCGGCCCCCACAGCCATGTAGGGGCATGTGAGGCGCAGCCCATGCCCTGTGCAGCTCTTTTTGCAGTTGAGCCCAGTAGTATTTACAGTGCCCGTGAAGCATGAGGCTTCAGAAAGGCCTTCTCTCGGCCTGCCCACTCATAATCCAAAAGCACAAGCAGCCGAGCAGTCTATTCCCCCCTACCCCTTCCAGCCAGCAGAGTCAGACAGGACCCCTGACTTCCACATGGCCCTCCACCCACTGCACTGTGGGAAAGGGCACCTCTCCCCCCTCTAACTGAGGCTCTGGGGGCCTCTGTATAAAGGGACTACACCGCCTGCCGTGCCACTTCTTACCCCATATTGGCAGTTGGTCAGGGGCTTACCTGCACCGTCAATCCAGGACTCATGGAGTTTGGGCGCCCCCGGCTTTCAAGATGTTCCACAAACCCAGATCTTCACAATGCCGCCCGTGGCTGTCGACAGCCTGCTGTGGCAGGAGGAGACAATATGCGGGGGGCTACAGAGCTCATGCAACCCAAGGGTACTGGAACTCTGGGATGGTGCCGCTAGGCCCGCCGGCTGTACCCCCGTTCGGGTGCTTCGCAGCTCATCTAAGCGGACTCCGCCAATACTCTGTCATCACCAAGGGGCTGTGAGCGAGCACCGGCAATCGAGGACCCAGGAGAGGGTAGCACCACAAATCAACCACCACAGTTAGGACGTGTACAGCAGTCTCGACCACCAGGATTAAGCTGGATTGTGGAGGAGGTCTGGGAACGAACCTAAATCGTGTCCGCCATCTTGACCCAGGCCACAACCCCACATTTCTGAGATTAATTTCTAATATTCAATTGATCAAGTATGATCAAGTTCTACATTACATTAGTGGTAGTTTATTTCTTATGAGTTTTAGTTCAATATGTGTGGTATATACAACAAAAAAGGTCTGCAAACATTTGTTTCATCTCTTTATTGCCGTACAGGCCTGGGGCTTTCTCAAGGCTATACATTCTGTGGAATTGTCTGTAATGAACAGTTTGCTGTAACCAGGAATATGTTATAAATAATCCTAAGGGTATTGTCTGAAACTATTGCATTACTCAGTGCAGGAGGGTTCGGTTGAACCTGAGCTAACCTGTGAAGGTGATGTTATGTCTGCAGTGCTAATGCACGGTTAAGAACAGACCAACATTGAATGAAGAGGGCTGGCTGAAACCCTCATATGTAAGTATAGCATATTTATATTTTTATTAAAATTAAAAGATCTTGGCTGACAACAGAGCTAAAAAGACCAACTTGGCCATCCTCCCTATTTCCCCTACCAACTCTTTCCCTAACTGTGTTTCGATATTGGAAATAATGCAGTTGAGTGCAGAGAAGTAGTGCCACAGTGACAAGGGTACAGTGGGAGCTGCTTG
The DNA here is from genome assembly GCF_964263255.1 of Lissotriton vulgaris. Lineage (NCBI taxonomy): Eukaryota > Metazoa > Chordata > Amphibia > Caudata > Salamandridae > Lissotriton > Lissotriton vulgaris. Next base: position 553,135,622 of record NC_141693.1, on the reverse strand, counting down.
TCAATGCACCCTTCATTTCCCAGTCACTGTGGTTTTGTGCAGATTCACAGTTGACAAGTGAGAAGCACTGTCAGTGTTCTAATGCCTCCATCAGGTCTCTGGAGACCTGCATGAGGCACAGATCAGCATCACTTACAGCAAGGGCTTCAGTGTTTCACTGGAGGCGGAACCATTTATGTTGTCCTTCCAAGAGGTGGGTCTTTCTCATCAGATGCTGATAACAGGATCACAACATCAAATCTCTCCTATTCTCCAACATGAATATCAGAATCTTCTTTCACATGTACTGTGACAGTATCAGTTTTCTCAATTCCCTTCTATTAATATTACATTTTAAAGACTACAATCATCAGCCAATTACTTCCGCAAATCTTTTTCAAATCCATCCTCATTCAGGAAGAAAATTTAAAAATCCTACTGAAACCTTTCTTAACGAGTTCACAAAACCAGAAAGTAAATGCTAAATATGGAGCTGCACAGGAAGGTCTTTGTGTCGCTTGACCAGTCACCAGTGACGTCCACCGCAAAGGGAACAATACAAATATAAACAAAAATTGGCAGTGTCCAAAGGTTTGGCTTTAAAAGAATATGTTATGGTAAGATGCAGCATTAACCTCTTCGTTGTGGCCAAAATTCCCCTGCGGTGCTGGAAAATTCCTCACGTGTGCGGTTCGGACTGCCCCCTGCCGTCCTCCACACACGCCCACTGTGATGTCAGACGGACGAGGGCGTCCAACGCACGGAAGAGGTTAATAAATATTAGTAGTCATAATATTAATAAATAGCATGAGAATAGATATGCATTTGTGTAGAAGCAAAGAGCTGTAGAATAATACTAGTGTAGGTTAAAAGGTCAGGAGACAGGTGCACTGTCTCGCTTGACCTAAACATTGATCTAAACAAATGACTGACCTCCTCCCATCTGTGCTGCTGCCAGAGAAAAATAACACAAAATATCTACCTATATAATACACATTAATAGATTTCCAATGGCATGTGGGTGCCCCTGAAAGTTCAAGCTAAAGCAGCTGGATAAATAAACAAAATGATCACAGCTGTGTGGAGGGCAAGCACTTTTTATGTGGAAGCACCCACCTCCTGCCCAGTCAAAACATATACTCCTGACTGCAAACATGTGGACAGAGCTAACGTAACTGTTTGGTAAGAACTGCGCTGTCAAGCCAAGCATTAAAAACGCTACTAGAATGTAAGCAGAGCCTCATAATGACATTTTCAGAAAGCACCATTAACAAACTGGTATGCAGTGTTGTGCAAAGTGAGCTGCTTCCAACGTCGCGCAGTCTGTTTAAAAAAGAAATCATGCAGTGCAGCAAGCCACCTTGATGCCCAGCATGATAGGTAAATGGCAGGATTACGCCATATTTAATATTATACAGCTCATCCCTATCATTTCCTTGCACTGTCTCACAATGTGCTGCCTGGCTTCAATGCAGGCACCTGTGCACCCTATTTCAAGGGTGCCTGCGCTGTAAGCAGGATTGTTTTTGAGCAGGAAGAGATACCTTCCGGCTCAAAAATAATCCCCTGAGGTTTTTTTCTCTTTCTATGTGTCCTGCAGAATGTAGCACACATAGAAAGAGAAAAAAACAAGGAGAAATAAAGACATTCTCCCCGTTACACCTCACCTAGGAAGACGTAGCATATTGAAACATTCCCAGTTGTACTAGTAATTGTAAATCTGGGAAAGCACCAAAATCCATTGATGGATGTGTGGGAACATCTACGCTCTACCCACAGAAATACTCCCTGGGGCAGAGTAATGAAATGCAGTGATTTGTGTTGCGTTACATTACTATAGATCTATCAAGCCACTCAGGGCCATGCAAGGTGGCCTTGTGTTGCATAATAAATCTAACTTAGTAGTTGCGTCGCTCTGGTGCCCCCATTGCATGGTGCAAGGATAGCTCAACTCTCAGATAAATATGCCCCTTAGTGCTTTACCTGATGTGCACCTTTCCATACTATCAATGTTTTGGTTTTTATCAGCGCTGGAGTAGCGGCAGGACATGCCTTGTTCTGGTACTGGTAGATATTTATAGGGTGGGACTCTATTCCAGTAACTGGGTTTTGACAAATTTACCTGAGTATTTTTCTGTGCACCAGGACACATACAACAGAGTTTGCGCCCTTTCAGCATGTGCTGTGCAGTGAAAACTCTTCAGTCTTCATAATCACCTCAACCGCTGTCTGAAGCTCTGAGCTATAATGCTTCCTATTGGGCATTACTTTTGTCGATGTTGGGACCCAGGGGCGGCTGGTGACATTTTAAAGTGGTAAGGCGCAAACTGATTTGCGAGTGAGGGCCCCAGGCCACTCAGGCCGGCGGCGACCCTCCCCATGTACACAGCACTCAAAGAAATGTATTCACACATGCATACACACAAACACATCCATTCGCAACACTCTCCACCAAACATTCATGCATACACGCACGCTCGCACCAAACACTTTAAAATAAAAGAACAACACACACTCTTACCTTGCTGCCGGTCCTGGTCCGTGCCCCCTCTGGGCTCTGCTCCCCACACGTCACAGGCTCACAGCGTCCCTGGCCAATCCTGGCGCCAGGGGCACAGGTACCTTCTCGCCCGCAGCATGCCCATTAGGGCTCCTAATGGGCATGCGCAACATCGCAAAAACACAAGTGCGCATGCGTGGGCACGGGTAAAAATTCACCCTCCGTCCCCACTCATGCGCACTTGTGTTGCCGCCTGTACAATCATGTCAATCAATCAACATGACGCCAGACCGCCAGGCAGGGCGGTCTGATGTCATGTTGATTCATTGGCATGATTGTCACAAACGCCGAGGGAGCTACGGGCGGCTTCGGGCAGGGGGGCTACGCCCCCACGCCCCAATGGACGAACCGCGCCTGTTGGGACCTGGGAGGAAGAAGGGAGCACAGATGGACATGGTAACACCTCATTTCCTGAGTCAGCATTACATCAGGTGAAATAAAGATGCACCTGGCTGCACAGCTTCAAATTAATTGATAAATATATATTATATGGTGGGGGTTGCTGTTGTATAGTTATAGTTAGGTGTAGATAGGAATAACGTTTGTTTGTTTCTTTAATATCTTTGGCACCATTTGATGCATCTTTAGGAAATTTTCCCCCCAAAAAGTAATTCACCACAGCTCCTTCATAGAAAGGTTCGGAGTGGTCCTTCAAACAAGGACCAAGAAAAATGCGGTGGTACCAAAGCATAATTTTCCCATGTGGATTCCAATAGGAAAATTTGGGAAGTGATAGAGAAAAAATGACAGAACAGAACTACTTAAATTTTGGCAGAAAGTTAAACATTACTCCAAAAGTGCTTTTCCTTATTTGGTGTAAAAACATTTATGCGTTTTCGAAAAATTTGTGTATAAAGAGATACTTGAGGTGGTGATGAGGTGGTTAAAATAATAGTGATATGTGGACAGTTGGTCCCAAGGGAGTCCAACAGTACCATACATTTCAAAATAAGGGCCTCTGATTCCCTGAGAGAGATTTTTTCCTGTCGACCTTTACATTACAGTGGGACCAACTTCAAGAAAAATATTGCGGATGCCATTAGTGGACACAAAGACTTGGTCCCTGTGTCCTGATATCCTGAAGTATTTTTTTAAAACATTGAAGGGGACAGTTTAAGGTACCCTGGCACCTGTCAGCGGAAGGACCCTGAGGAACCCAGGGGCCAAATAAAAATGTCTGTGCCGCCGGGCCGACTTATAAGGGAGGTTAAAGTATCTTGCCAATTGGATGTACCAATTCACATTACTTTTTTTGAGGGAAAGAGCACTGGCACTGGAGCATAGTTAGTATGTCCCAGTGTACTTTCAGCTCTAAAACCCCAGCATCCAGAGCAAAAACTGTGTGTGGGGGTGACCATCCTAAAAGGGTACTTTCCTACATCCTTGCTCTCGCCCTTTGTTGCCATTTGCTTTCCCTCGCCCTCCTTGTTATTTGATCTTTTTCCCCACCCTCCCGCCCTCTGTGCTTGTTGTGCATTTGTCCCTGTAGCTGGCTCGTTAGTTTGCTTCCTTGCCTTCTGTTTCCCTTGCCTCACCCCATCAGCAACGATTTTGGACCCACCCTTTCAATTGCTTCTATCTCACCTGGCATCCCACCCACGTTGCTGTCTGTCACCCGTGTTTCTCCTTTTGAGCTTGACTCCCACAGAACCTGAGGATATTTGGATCTCTTTTGCAGGGAGCAAAATGACCTGCACAACTTTCGTATCATCTTTGCTAAGGAACTAATGATGTACTTCCACTTCTAAAGAGGCGAGGTAGCACCAACAGGCCCTGAACCTACAGTCACGGCCTAGGGTCTTAAAGAGATCAGGACCTTGGCTTAATTTCACTAAGGCGCATGATTCGCCCCTCTGGCACATAAGATCAGATGTGATCCTGCCCTTTAGTTAGAATTTGTCATTACAAATAGTAATATGTGACCATCACTCTGTGTGCACTGGTGAGAGGCCACTGACTGGATGAGCATGTAATCTTAGCATTAACTCACATTGCTTTCAGCCTCATCTACAGAGTTCTCGATCGTGCCTCATTATGAGCACCCTCCCACAACCAGACCTCACCCAAACATCTAAATGCAACTCAGCCCACATGTACCATGCGAGCATTGGAAACCCCATTAACTCAGCCATTTAGTGCCGAGCTGTCATGGTTTTGCCAATACTTAGTAAAATCACATCCACTTGCAACACACAACTGCACTAAAGCAAAGAGAATTTACAAAGGTTAAAAGTATAAAGTAATTACTTCCCTAAAATATTCAATTCATATACAGTAACATATTGCGAAACCTATTGGCAAAGCCATTATGTTCCAAAGGAGAGACCTATTGGCTTTACCACTGCCTGATTTTGCTTTGGAAGCAAAACAATGTTTAGCTAATTACTTAAGGGTGTCTGTAGGGTTAGGCTAGAAGAGGCACATGCCCTAGCTCAATTTGTCCTGGCCCCAATCGCTGCCCCTTGTGCCCCACCACAGCTGCATAATGTACCAGGAGGAGATGCTGTAACAAACTGACACTGCACCTTGCCACACACCTCAATTTGTTCCACCACCCTTTATTTCAAGCAGTGTTTTCGTTACTTAAAATGTTTACATATGACTATGTATTGGTATGCATGTATATGTATCAATAATACATGTGTGTGTGTGTGTGTGCATGTGTGTGTAGTCAGACGCACTAGTTTTATCTGTGCTCTCCCTAAAACTAACTTCTAGAGACGCCACTACCTTAGTAGGGTGCACTTGCAAAGTAGATCCCCATTGCCCTGGCATCTATTAGCAGATGCACACAAAGCCCCTGCTCTTGTATACCTAGGCTGTCTGGTTTTAGGATTAAACCTATAATAACTGATTAAACACCACTGAAAGGAAAATAGCCATCAGCAGTGAAAACATATAAACACTGAAAAAACACCTGCACAACCACAAACAAAATGCCATTTAAAGAAAGAAAAAGGAAAGTGAAAGTCATTGTTTACTTCCTGAAGGGGCCAATACAATATAACTTTGTTATACAAACTAGCAGCAATAAAGACTGGGCGAACATTATTCTGCTTGAGTTTTGCTGTTTAGGGTTGTCACTAAAATATTGTTTCTTCTTCCTTTTGCTGTTTTCAGTCTTGTGGTCTTTGGTCTAAAGATAAAGGGGGTTAGAAGCATGGTGTAGGTCTTATTTAATTATTTTATAAACTGCACATAATCAGGAAATATCAAAATCATATTTGATATTTTGGCTGCGCTGGATTCTTTCACTGGTAGGAAAAATGGCTGGGAATATTTACTAATATGTGTCATCACATTTACCCACAGAGAATGGGTAAAAACTCTTGATAATCAGCCACCAGTTTCTAGTGAGTCAGTATTGATAGTAGGTGAATTGCCAACACCTCAGGCTGTAAACATTCAATGCAAGGTATAGTGAAAAGTATATGTAAAAAGAGTGCTATCACCAAGCATCTGGGATAGTGGTGAAAACATGACACCAGACTTTTGGAAAACATGGAACGCAGTGTCACTTGGAATGCACTGAAAAAAGGTTCTTTCCAAGTTCAACAAAGATTGGAGTGATATTCTTTGTATTTGCAGTGATTCAGCTACGTATTTGAAAATGTTGTGTGACGACCTGTCAAAATCGATACCTGACCTGAAGTTCTTCCCTGTAAGAGATGCTTGCTGCTTGTTAGATGGTCGGCTGCAAGCATCTTTACGATCTTCAGAGTTGATGAAGAATGCTATTGACTTTTTAGTCCATTCAGGTGCACTGTTTTATTATTTTGATACTAAAATGCAAATACTACTCATTTCATGCTTTGTGTGGCATCAAAGAAAGAGTCATCCCAATTGTGTCACTTAGATGATGGTTCTCAGTCAAAGGGGCTATAAATGCTATATGATCCATGGGTGGTTGTTTTCAGACTTTTTGCTGAGTGATGATGCCAAAGGTAAGAAGTGTGAAGATCTTTGGTTGCATAATAATACTGATGTGAAAAAAAGTACACTCTACCTCATTCTTAGATTTTTATATGGAAAACATAACTGCTGTAGTGGACATAATAAAAAAAACTAGAACTAGAGTCTGAAAACACCCTTGTATGCCTAGTCTTCAGCATAATTGGTGTAGATGTGAAACATCTATTTGAGAGTAGGCTGGGTGACACCTTTAGTGACTCTGGCACTGCAACATGTTCTATGTTAGAGTGCTTGCCACTTGGAAAGTAAAGCAATGTGAAAGAGCAATTCAAGAACTTTAATTTTACATTGTATGATAAATGGTTTGCAATGATGCATAGAAATGTCCATTCGCCAACCATGGCATTTGAAGTCAATGAACCTTTACTGTGGTACTCTGTACACGTTGTAGATCCCTTCCATAAAGGGAATTTCCTACGTAGTTTCAAAAGTGCTGCTTCATTTTTGACCGCTTAAATAACTCTGACAGCATAAGCGCCCAGTTCAATGCAAATGTTAGAGTCTGCCCTGAGAATTGCAATCTTAAAGTGCACCAGTATTGGCATGGAAAGCTATGTAAATGGCCAGAGTCAACAAATTGTGCACTGGCAGTTTTGCAGTTGCCCTTCTCAAGTGCCAATTGTAGGAGAGTAGGATCTGCTTACTATGGTTACCCCCACTTTTTGTGGGTGTTTCACTGTTTTTGACTTAAGTCTGGCTGTGACCCTACTAACCAGGACCCCAGCCTAGCTGCTTCCTCTCTAAATTGATAGCATATCATTAGGTACACTCCAGATTGGTTACTGGGTTACTCTTGTGAGCCCCTAGTATATGGTACCTTAGGTACTAAGGGCATAGGTACCCCAGAGGAATACCAGGGGCTGAAGCATGTATTATGCCACCCCTGGGAAGCCTTCCGAAATGGCACCACAGGTCTGCTACTGCAGCCTGGGTAAGGTGGTGCGTGCCCCCATTACTAAGATATAGGTTACCTATATCTATATTATATCACTGACACATATTAACCTATAAGTCACTCCTATGACAGGCCTTATCAATCCTGAAGGCAGAGTGCTTGGGTTTGTGTGGGAGGGTGCCCATGCATGAGCAGGACCCTCTGCAGCTTTCCAAATCTATTCTCAGTAGCTGTTCTGTGATTCAGCCAGACCATATACTCTTAAGTGCATTATAACCTAGCGGTCAATGCTAACTTTGGAATAGCTGCATGGAAACATGTCGTGTTTGTTGTCAAACACTTTGGAATCCTGCCCCCGCCAGTTCTGGTGGTGGGGGTAGAATTCCACCCTTCTAGAGAGAGAAGATATGTACACACTTACCTAACCGGTAATAGTTTAAAAGAGCCCCAGCTTCACAAAATGGATGCTGCAGCCACAGACACAGGTCTGATCTCCTGCTGCTGGACAAAACTCTAGCAGGGAAGGCCTGGACAATAGGGTTCCTGTCACAGGGTGGAGTAACCACCTCCCAGACAGGCTTTAGTGTATTGGGGCTGGGTGGGTGCATTCATAGAATGGTTTTCAGACAGTGCTGGGGGCACACTTGGTGTCCCTGTGCAGATCCCAGTTCAAACCAGTTGCAGGGGCACTCAGCCCCTGCCCTAGCACGAAACTGGACAAAGGAAAAGAGGTGTAGCCACCCCCCTACCTAGATCCTCACATAGATGGGTCCCCAGAGTATGTCCAACCCCCTATCTTAGTGTAAGTATAGGAACCCAGTCCTTAAGACTTCAGATTACACCTGGACGAAACTCTGCAACATATATCCTGGAACTTTGGCATTCTACATTGACTAGAAGACTGAAGAATCTCCCTTGGGGTCAAGGAGTGACTCCCTTGTTCAAACAGGCACCAAAGAAGCATCTTGCAGGTCTGCATTTCCAAGGCTCCCACCGGATCCCAAAGGATTTGCGACTCAGGACATAGACTTTCAGACTTCTCAAAGGCGAATACGAGATCCCAGCAAAGCTGAGACCCGCTGCCCTCATGAGTGACGTGGGACCGGAACTCCTATACACCATGCACATTTGCAAGCACATCAACTTCCCGAGCTTTCCTGATGTTGTGCAGTGGCCTACTTATACTCTAAGCCCCGAGCACCATCTGCATCGAATATTGTGGGCCTACACTCCACGAGTGTTCCGTGGACCCCCTTCTAGCATTTCCGCTCGAGGCTCCTTTGCAATCCCTGGTCTGTTGACTGGTGGGTCCTCACAAAGGTAACTCTTCTGTTTCTTGGGCTTTACTGGTTTCTCCAGATATGCCCGGACTCCCCTCCAAAGGGTTAGTCCCTCAGACGTTGCTGGTCTGCACCAAAGCCAATCTTTGCTTTCTGCAGAGGTTTCTGTTGCCAAGGCTTGTTGGGCCCAATCCGGAAACAGACACCGCAGCACTCGACATCCTTTGTGGGACAGCTAGAATCCAGCTCCTGGTTGTCCCCAATGCCTCCTGGTCCTCGTGGCTGAAGAGTCAAATTTCACCTTCTTCACCTGATATCACCCAACATTGGTTGGCATCTTCTCATCGCCTCCCTGGTCACTGGCAAGTGACCCCGACTCTGTCCCCTCTGCTTTCAGGTTCTTCGGATCTCCGATCCACCCTTAGATCCACCCAGACACTTTCCACTTGGTCGCCTGCAGCACTTTTCAGCAGTTCGCCATTGAAATCGACGACGAAACCCGACACGAAAAAACACCTATGCACCCGGCTTCCCTGGGTGAGGTAACTTGGGTACTCCGGTGCTCCCGTGGGTGTTGACTCTAGAACCTCCTAGTTCTAAAGGGGTTTGCTCCAAGTCCTCTTCTAAGTGTCCTTAATCTATAATTTTCCAACCGCGACTTTCCCCATATTGTAGTTAATGGTGATTCACGGCTGTGTTTAGACACTGCACGTGCCCCCCGTGGGTCCCCTGTGTCGCTACCTTGGGTGGTTCCTGGTGGCACCAGCAGTTCTAAAGGCTCTAGGCCTTGTATCTATGTCAGTCGGGGTTCTAATACCACTTTCTTAGTATATGGTTTGGTACGCCCCTAGGGCTCAATGTGTACTGTGCTAATTTACTGTGTGCTAAATAAGTTTACTGAATGTACATTTGCCTCTAGCCTCATAAAGAGATTGGAGGGATGTGTTTATAATAAATACATATATTTTAAATATATACCTGGTGTGGTTCTCCTTTCATTTGGTCATTCATGAGATTATAGACTGTTAAAAAAAAGCTGCTTTACATTCCTTCAAGACTTAGCCTGAAGGCTGCTCTCCACAGCTACCACTAGGATAGCTTTCTATATAGGATGTTTTTAAACCGTCCATCAATAAGGATCGTTTAGACTGGTGCAAGGTGCCTACTAGAATAGTGGACAGCATATGCCAGGCCAACTTCTGACACCAATGTTAAGAGGGCCTTTACACAGAAAAAAAGTTGATATGGGAAGGAAAGAGCGAGCGTACATGACCAAAACCTTACTGAAGAAGTACTGTATGGTGTACTACAACAAGTTAAATTTGCTAAAATGTATTTGGATCTCATATACACTATATATACAGTGTCTATATACCATGTGCTATCAGTGCATAAAGCAAGCAAGAATAAAAGCAAAACATTCCATAAACACCGGAAAAACACTGTTTCTGTTGTTTTAAATGGTGCAACCACTGATAACCTTAGTTTTTTAAGGTATTGAAATCACTTGAAAACACTGAGAAAAAAAACACTAGAATTTACCAAAAATAGAATCTGAAAACAGGAAAGCCTATCTATCCCCCACATCCCCAATGGCTTTGTTAAAGTTACTGCCAGTGCTTAATTTGAGCCAGTAATTCCCGTGGGGACCTGACCCAGCATTTCCGCAAGAGAAGGAAAACAGACAGGTGAGAAAGAATGAGAAAAAGAAAGACAGAAATATTGTCACAATGGGAGAAAGCAGTTACCTGCAAGAGAGAGAGATAAAGGGGCCGGGAGTCTCTAGAAGTCGGTTAAAGTGGCCAGAGGTGGATTCCAGACTATACAACGTTGGTATTCTGTGCATCAGTGTCGGCCACGGCTTCTGACCAAAGCTTTGGGCACTACCACTTATTCTTTTACAAATTAAGCACTGGTTCATGTCATTAGCTAGGTCAGAATAGACAGTGACAAATATCCCGTCAACCAAAATATAAAACCCATTACACCCTATTAGATTCATATTTCGGTGGAAGGATATCCGTCACCATTGTGACGGAGTGACCAGTCCGCCTGGATCTAAATCAGGCCCTTAGTCATGAAATTATGTAATTTCTTTATCCCACTACATTGCAGTTTTGGGGTTATGTCATGACTTTTGTTTTTTGTACGGTTCTCACTGACGGGGAAAGGCCTTAATTACCTGCAGAGGAAACTGAGCTATTATCTTCCTGTCAGAAATCTTAGATCCAAGGACAAGGCCTTGCTAAATATTCACTGTATCCACACTTCAAGATTCGGTGGAAGGTTCGTCAGTCAAAGCCATCTTTATTCAGCTTTGCATGAACCATGAAAGATAATAAAATAAAATCTGGACCACAGCAAAATATTTTAAAAATCAATGACAACTATTTCAAGGTAACTATACTAGATATATAAATGTGATCACAATCGAAGGTAAACAGGTAGGACTCGTTTTAAACTACTTTATGCATCCAAGCTACGCCCACTGATAATACATTCCTAGCTCATCCTTTCATGGATGTCCTGCACCTGACTGCCACCTTAAGGAAAGAGGAAACTCTGAAGAACACCAAAGTTGTAAATAGAATAATGCATCACAACACCTCCTAAAACCTAGTAACTTTAAAACCGGTTTCAGATAGATAACAAACGGAGCTCTATAACATTTACAGAAGCACAAAAAGTTCATCAAAGTTTGGTTTGAGGACCTGTCGCGCAAGGACAGGCCTGAGCACACGTTCCGAACCTATGGGCACTTACCCAAAAACAAAGAAGGTGCCATACCGAACCTGCCTTGAAGCGAAACTAGAGCGACTTCCCCCATATTGAAAGAGGTAGGGATAGATTACTGGTATCTCAGACAGACTAAGTGCTAAAAATTCCCTGACTGAGTTTTTAGTAGACTCAGGCCCTCATTTATGATGCCCCTTGTGCAGCCGGTACGTCACTTTTTGTGACGGTCCGTAGTGCAAGAGTCTGCTCCATAATTACGAGGTCTTATTGCTTACTCGTAAATATCATTCCCTTTAACACCGTTTTCTGCATTAAAGGGGCATGCAATGGGTGTTGCTGGGGTCATTCATAGCAACATCCATGGCTTTTTGACACCGCCTAGATTTACTAGAAATCAGAACTCTGAGGCAGTGCCAAAAGCTTACAGCTCCCCAGGGGAGGCGTAAGGGAGGCAGAACAAGGAGAAACATCTTGATTTCCTCTTGTGATTGTTTTTTTGCAAGAATGTTTCCCTTCTTGCACAAAAATAATAATTCCTGCAATGCAGAGACCCTTGCATTGGGCAAAGGTGCCTGCATTGGTGCATGGCAAGCCCATTGTGCTCGTGCAGGGGAAAAGAACAGGAATGCTCCGTATCTGATAGATACAGCGCATACCTACCCTTTTCTTTTGCTGCCCTACGCCAAAACCTCATAAATGAGGCCGTCAGAGTGCAGCCTTCACAAAAGGCTGAACTCATTGAATCTCAGCTTAACCTTTATTTTATCGATTAACATAATGTGCAAAGTGCGTGGAACATGGAGGACAATCCTATCTCATTAAAGATTCTGAAAACATAACTCAACCAAGGAATAGAGCAAGGTTGAAATAGTCCTGTATTATTTCACTACATAAACTGGCCTCCACGTTAGTCTATAGATTGACCCAGAGCATTAACGAGGCCAATTGAATTTTATCTGTGATAAAATTGAGATTAAGATTTGAATGGATGCTAAAATGAGAGCTAGTAGGCGAAATATGAAGCAAGCGCCTGCAGATACTGTACCTCTCTAATTTCATGGCTAGAGGATTTGAATAGCCCCAGACTCCTGCTCCATAAAAAGCTGCAGTAATGCATTGTGCATTGTAAATTGTTAAAAATGGTGATGTTGAGCCCTTCCGAGTGGAGTTAAAAAGGGCCCCAGCCGACCTACTTAATACCAGTCTTGCTGATGTAACCTGAGAATGCCACGAACCTGTGAGCCAAAAACACCTCCAAGGTAAAAAAAAGTTGCTACCACTTGTCAAGATTTGCCTATTGACATGGAGTGTAGAGAATCCCTTCTTACCTGTGTCAGATACCATAATGTGCGACTTCCCAAAGTTGGTGGTTAAGCCAAGATTGCTCATAAAAGCCACGAAAGCCTCGATGAGGATTCGTAAAGCTCTGGGGGGCATATTACCAACAGTTAGCGATATTTATCGTTAACTGAGCTTAGCGTTAGTTTTTTTAACGCCGCGCTTCGCCCAATATTATCGCTGAGATAACGTCCTATTACCAACGTTTATCTCAAAAGCGATAATATTGCAGGCGTTAGCGTGAATATCGCTGGAAAACCAGCGGTGTTCACGCATTAGCGTGCAAATGCTGTTAGCCATGTTATCCACCTCCCATTGGATAACATGGCTAAGAACTGGTATTTGCAGGCATTTGCGTTTGGCGATATTCGCGCTTTCCATCGCTTCGCCTTTCTTGGTAATAGGTGATAGCGATGTTAGCGACTGCTGTCAGTCGCTAACAGGTTGGGTACACCCACTTTGCATGTCATTAGCGATAAATATCGCTGACATGCAAATCAGGCCCCAAACCGCTCGCTATCGCCTACAAGCTGTCGCTAACTGGTGTTAGCGATAGCTTTGTAATGGTATACAGTCAAAATATCGAGTTTTTATTATCGATTTGCATTAATATCGATTAAAAAATATAGAATGGACAGAATATCGACTGGAAAGAATATAGACTACAAAAATATTGAATAGGATAGCATTAATATTGAATTCAAAAATATAGAATGGACATAATATCGAATGGACAGAATATAGACTACCAAAATATAGAATGGACAGAATATAGACTACAAAAATATCGAATTTGAAGTCAGTAATTTAATATCAATTTTTAAAGTGTTTTTTATGTTAGTATAAGTTTGAAAAGTGTATATTTATTTTATTATTTATATTTAATTATTTTTATGGTACATCATTTTTGCGTGATATAATTCTGTAGCGGGTTGTGGGTTTATAGGGGAATAGGGTGGGAAGTAATTTAATTATAATTAATTAAATATGTTAATTTATTTATTGATATTTATTTAGAATTAATTGTTAATTAATTATTAATTGGTAATTAATTAAAATATAATTGGTTATTATTTTTAATTGATTCATTGATAATTATGTTGATTTTAGTAATTTATTTTCTTTAGCGGGTTGTGGGTTTATAGAAGAATAGGGTGGGAAGTAATTTATAAATAATTAATTAAATATGTTAATTTATTTATTGGTATTTATTTTGAATTAATTGTTGATTAATTATTAATTGGTAATTAATTAAAATATAATTGGTAATTATTTCTAATTATTTGATTACTTGATAATTATGTTAATTTTAGTATTTATTTTCTGTTGTGGGTTTATAGGGGAATAGGGTGGGAAGTAGTTTAATTATAATCAATCAAATATGTTAATTTATTTATTGGTATTTATTTTGAATTCATTATTAATTAATTATTAATTGGTAAATAATTAAAGTATAATTGGTAATCAATTAAAAATAATAGATTAATTGATAAATATGTTAATTTTAGTAATTTATTTTCTGTAGCGGGTTGTGGGTTTATAGGGGAATAGGGTGGGAATTAATTTAAATATAATTAAATATGTTAATTTATTTATTGGTATTTATTTTGAATTATTAATTAATTAATTATTAATTGGTAATTCATTAAAATATAATTGGAATTAATTAAAAATAATAGATTAATTGATAAATATGTTCATTTTAGTAATTTATTTTCAGTAGCGGGTTGTGGGTTATATGGGAATAGGGTGGGAAGTTATTTAATTATAAATAATTAAATATGTTATATTATTTATTTGTATTTATTGTGAAATAATAGTTAATTAATTATTAATTGGTAATTGATTAAAATATAATGGAAAATTATTTTTAATTGATTTATTAATTGATAATTATGTTACTTTTATTAATTTAGCTTATGTAGTGGGTTGTGGGTTTATAGGGGAATAGGGTGGGGAGTAATTTAATTGTAAGTAATTCTATTTTGAAATTATTTTTTTATTTGATCAAATTTTTAATTATTTTCTAATTGTTAATTAATTTATTGTTATTTGGTAAATAATTTGTATTAGTCGGTAATTTTTCTTATTAATTAATTTTTATTTGCATTTTTAATTGATTAATTAATATATTATATAAAAGTGTTAAGTAGTTTAATTCATTTGTAATTGGTATTATTATTTATTTTATTTTTATTTATATATGAAGCATTTATTTTCCCTACTGTTGCACTCACTGGAGTGGGAATAGTAATTTTTACCCTCCTGCTATCCAATGCTTTCCCTACTGTTGCACTCACTGGAGTGGGAATAGTAATTTTTACCCCTACGCTATCCAACGCTTTCTCTAGTGTTGAACTCTCTGGAGTGGGAATAGTAATTTTTATTCCTACGCTATCCAATGCTTTCCCTACTGTTGCACTCTCTGGAGGGGGAATAGTAATTTTTACCCCTACGCTATCCAACACTTTCCCTACTGATGCACTCTCTGGAGTGGGAATATTAATTTTTACCCCTACGCTATCCAACGCTTTCCCTACTGTTGCAGTCTGGGAAGTGGGAATAATAATTTTTACCCTTACGCTATCCAGTGCTTTCCCTACTGTTGCACTCTCTGGAGTTGGAATAGTCATTTTTACCCCTACGCTATCCAATGCTTTCCCTACTGTTGCACTCTCTGGAGTGGGAATAGTGATTTTTACCTCTACGCTATCCAACGCTTTCCCTACTGTTGCACTCTCTGGAGTGGGAATAGTAATTTTTACCCCTACGCTATTCAGCGCTTTCCCTACTGTTGCACTCTCTGGAGTTGAAATAGTAATTTTTACCCCTACGCTATCCAACGCTTTCCCTACTGTTGCACTGTCTGGAGTTGGAATAGTAATTTTTACCCCTACGCTATCCAATGCTTTCCCTACTGTTGCACTCTCTGGAGTGGGAATAGTAATTTTTACCCCTACGCTATCCAACGCTTTCCCTACTGTTGCACTCTCTGGAGTGGGAATAGTAATTTTTACCCCGACGCTATCCAACGCTTTCCCTACTGTTGCACTCTCTGGAGTGGGAATAGTAATGTTTACCTCTACCCTATCCAACGCTTTCCCTACTGTTGCACTCTCTGGAGTGGGAATAGTAATGTTTACCCCTATGCTATCCAGCGCTTTCCCTGCTGTTGCACTCTCTGGAGTTGAAATAGTAATTTTTACCCCTACGCTATCCAACGCTTTCCCTGCTGTTGCACTGTCTGGAGTTGGAATAGTAATTTTTACCCCTACGCTATCCAACGCTTTCCCCACTGTTGCACTCACTGGAGTGGTAATAGTAAATTTTACCCTTTGCGCTAGCCTACGGTAAAAATGTTGTAATTTTTTTATTAATATTACGTTTATATATATATATATATATGTATTAACAAATCAATTTGTATTACTTACATTAATTATTTATTAATTTTAAGGTTATTTAAGTATTTTAAGTATGTTTAAGTGCATTATATTTATTATTTCATCAATTTTTAATTAATTTAAAGCATTTAAAAAAATTCGATATTTTGACTAACTATATTTTTCACATCGATATTTTTTTTTAAAAAAACCTTTATTGTAGCATTCAGTGAAAATACAAGTATGGGCCTACAACCGCGGGGGCCGGCCGCCAAGAAAATTAAAATCTTCAATATCACCATACAATACGGCTCATCAGCCGACAATCCCGAGGTCCGGCAGCGATTCAGGATAAGGCTAGTATTTAGAATGCACAGATGGGTTCCAGGATGAGACAGAGGTTTCATTTTATATTTTATACGAGAGGATCAGGTGCTATACAATCAAACAGAATGCGGGGGACAGGGTAAAAGACAGGATTTGCATGAAGCGAACCACTATAATGGAAAATTGTCGCCAGAGCAATGAGATCTGTACGAAGAAAACAAAATACACATTCCATATTGCTCCGGCACTCAGAGCCCGCCCACCCAGGAATCAGGATATCATAAAAGCATAAGCAAGAAATACGAGCACACAATAAGAGTCCAGTTGATTCATAGCTATACTGATCCTTAAAAAGGGGAAAGGAAGGAAGAAAGAAAGAAAGGCCATAGAAAATAAAAAAGGCAAAAAACCCTCCAATCCCCCACCCTGCACCCCTGCAAATGGCTATAGCCTAACCCCACTAGCAGCATGCCTGTCGTTCCTAATAACTAAAACCCCAAAGGTAGGAGAAAGAACGGAGGAGGGCATATCCGTGTGGGCTCCCGGCCCCTTTAGACTCCCCGCCTGAAACAGCTACCCCCTATCATTAAAAACAAGTTTGAGACAACAATATAGATGAAAGTAGAGGGTACCGTGTGACACCGCCGAGCCTCTCAGAGCAAACAATTACAAGGCCAACATTTATAAACGCCATGCCAACCATTCCCGACCCAGTCGATCTCAACCTTGGCCCTACCGAACAAGAACACAAACCCCTTCTAGCGAGACCCAAAGGCACACAAAGAAGCAATAAAGAGGCAGAGAGTCATCAGAAAGCAGGCCATGGCTACCGGCAGGCAGTGAGTCCACAGGAACTGTAGACGCAGAAGGACTCTCCCTCCTAGTTGAACAGTCCCAATGTGTTGTGCACAGGAGTCGCAGCGTCACCAGGAAAGGAGAAGATGAACACAAAAGAAATAGAAAGTCACAAACAAAAGTCTCTGGGGTGGGGGGGGGGGGCGCACCTGACGTTATCTCCAACGCCGGTGGTGGTGGACGGTTCAGCGATACCATGACATCCTCGGGAACACAATCCCCCAGGGCACCATCCGATGGATCCAACACTTGTTTCCTCACGGGGCTCTCGCACGGAATCAAAATAGCCGCGTTATGAATGGCTGTAGATTCCGGTTCCAACGATAGGGCCGGGCCTGGTTCCACCCGGAGCATCGCAGTTAAACGCGTGTCCAATTTGCTCACCAAAGTATCCACATGTGAACGAAATGCCCACAGTTCTGCCAGTATTGACCTCAGTGATGGCTCATGCACCGCTCGATTCATAGTGTTATGCCCGAAATCAGTCACAATCACCTCCCCAGGTGAATCTGGCATCCTCGGGGGGGGGGGGGACAGACAGGACCACGAACGCGCAATTGCGAGGGGTGACCAGTCTTCGTCCGCAGCTACGGTCAACTCGAAGGCCGCAGGCCAGAGACCCCGAACCCCGGGTGTAGTGACCACCATAAAATGACCATGACCAAAAAGCTGGATGTAATTCAAGAAGTCTTTAATGATAAGACACAACTCCTGTGACCCCAGCCACAGCCTCGCTTACTCGAGCCGCCTCACAGAGTCCCCGGCGCTCGCCTTGGAATGCTGATCGTGGTGACATTCTAAGTGATGTCACCGCGAGCAGCTCCATTACATGCGAGGCGCCAGGGGAGATTATATGTGGAAGATACCACACATCCCCCTTCCCTGCGGAAAGAAAACAAAAACATAACAAGAACTGAAGACTGCACCAGGTGGCACAGGAACACCCAACTGGGTGTGGGACAGTCAAATTTACCTAGGCCTGGTGGAAGGGTTTGACAGAGTGGACAAAGCAAACCCCGTTACATCATTATATACTGATCAAAATGTCTAGGTGGTCTGGTCACCCTCTTGCTAGGCCTGATGGTAGGGTGAGGAATTATGGTTTGCCTCTTCGTGGTGGAACTAGGGTCCCGCCTAGGGTCTCCCTCCCGTCCCCTTGAATTCTCAGGTGGATGGTACTTTACAACCCTCCCAAGGTTCCATATTTTTCCTTCTTGTGTCTTGACTGCATTCTTGAATAGTTTGGTGATCTTGGTGGGGTTGGTGTACTCCGACCAACTTGCCTTCCCTGTTGGAGCTCTGATTTTGATACTGTCTCCCACCTTGAATTCTACTTCCTTTGTGGCTTTGTGCCGGTCATATCCCTCCTTTCTCTTTTCCATGGCTTCCTTTTGTTTCTTCAAGCTTTCTACTTCTTTATTTCGGTCTGACCGCCCCTTGTGCCATTCCATCCATCCTGGGGTTAGCTTCGTGTTGGGTATCCTGGCGCAGAGCAATTCAAACGGGGTGACACCCGTCGTCTGGTGTGGCGTGAACCTGTATGCTTCTAGCCGTCTCCACGCCTCCTCCTTCCAACTTATTCCGCTGGCTTTTGCCAATTGGATGCTTTCTTTGAGGGTTTTATTAAAGCGTTCGACCATGCCATTGGTTTTGGGGTGGTAAAGGGCGCAACGCCTGTGTCTGATGCCTCTTTCCTCCAGGAAGTCTTCCATCTCCTTCTAAAACAGTTGTACACCGTTATCGGTCAGAATGTCGCTAGGTAGTCCTTCTCGGATGAACACCTCCTCTAGACAGTTGTTGTAGTGACTTCGCTGACAAACTTTATCTCTGGCCACCTGGAATACAGATCCACAAGCACCAAAATGTAGGGTGTCCGCTGTTCTCCTGACATGGGGCCCACGATGTCCAATGCCAGCTCGACCCATGGTCCTGAAGGGGACGGCCTGCACACCATAGGGGGCGTCTGTTGCTTCAGGACTTTGTCGCTGTTGCTGCACGGAATGCACTCTCTGATTCTCCTTTCAGTGATCAGATCCATGCTCGGCCACCAATAGCTCTCCCTGAGTCTTTGCTTGGTTTTGGTGATGCCCAAATGTCCTTCGTGGGCTAGTTCGACCAGGTTGTTTCTCACGGTTGCAGGAGGGACAAGTCTTGTGCCCCTGAATAAACATCCGTCTATTATGGACAACTCGTCTTTAATGGCCATGTATGGCCGCAGGTTTTCATCCTGTTTGTCACTGTGCTTCCAACCGCCTCTTACTCTTTTGTAAATCTCCTCCAAAATTTTGTCTTCTTCTAGCGCCTTTCTCCATGTTTCTTCTCCCAGCACCCTCTGGATGGTGCAGACATCCTCCATCTGAAGGTCCTCTTTTTCCTCATCCGCCTTCTCCAACTTCTCTCTCTCTCCTTCATCACCAACGAGCCTAGATAGACAATCAGCTGCGAGGTTCTGTGTCCCGGGGACGTATTCAACGTCAAAGGTGTATTCTTGAAGGCCGACTACCCACCGTCTTATCCTGCTGGAGATGACATCTAAACCCTTCTTATTGAATACCTCCACCAACGGCTTGTGGTCAGTTCGGAGGGTGAACTGAGTTCCCCAGAGGAAGTCTCTGAATTTTCCTAGCGCCCAAAATACAGCCAAAGCCTCTTTCTCGATCACCGAGTAGTTGTTCTCAGACTTCTGGAGTGACCTCGAGGCAAAAGCTATGGTTTCTTCCCCTTCTTCTCCAATTTGGGTGAGGACAGCTCCCAAGCCTTTCGCACTTGCGTCGGTGGTGACTATGGTCGCCCGGTAGGGTATATACGACTTCAAACTGGGGGCTTCTGCGAGTGCCTTCTTTACGTCCTCGAACTCCCTCTGGCACTCCTGACTCCACCGGAATTCATTCTCCTTCTTCAACAGTAGCCTGATGGCATATGTCCTTCCCGCCAGGTTCCTTATGAATTTTCCGTAGAACTCTAACATCCCCATAAATGACTTGATCTCGTCCTTGCCCTTGGGGGGTGTCAGGTTCACGATGGTGTTTTGTAATTCAGCTTTTGGACATATGCCCTCAGTAGTCACCTTGTGTCCCAGGTAGTCTAGTTCAGCACAGCCAAACACACACTTGTCTCTTTTCACTGTGAGGCCTTGTGACAGAAACCTCCCCAGCACGCTTCTCAACCTACCATTGTGCTCCTCATGGTTCTTTGCAAAAATTAGCACGTCATCCTGGTAGCACATGACGCCTGGGATGTCCTTCAACATGTTGCCCATGATCCTCTGAAACACGGCGGCCGCCGAGACTAGCCCAAATGGCATCCTTTTGAATTTGTATGTGCCCATGGGTGTCACAAATGCCGTGAGCTCCTGAGACTCCTCGTGTAGTTTTATTTGGAAATAGGCTGAGGTGAGGTCAAGGGTAAAAAAGACTTTGGCACCTTCTAGCATGCTCATCACCTGGGTGCTGTTGGGTAAGGGGTAACGGTCGACCAAGACCTCCTTGTTTAGCGCCCTCAAATCAATGCAGAGCCGGACCGACCCGTCCTTCTTCTTGGCTGCCACAATGGGGGCCAACCATTCTGTTGCTTCCACCGGTTCGATTACTCCGGCCTTGCACAGTTTCTCCAGTTCAGCCTTCATCTCTTCCTGGATAGCAATGGGAAGTTTCCTGACTTTGGCCACGACTGGCCTGGCATTCTCCTTCAGTCTTATTTTGTGGCAGTAGTTTTTCAAACACCCTAATTCTTCCCTGAACACCTCTTGGAACTCTGTTACAATGTCTGCTTCGTGTTCTACAATTTCTTGTACCAGGATCTGGGGATCACAGTTAGGATTCAAATAGACCCCCAGTTCTTTCTGTGCCTGCCACCCCAAGATGTTGTCTCCTACCGTGGACACATATACCTTTGAGACCGTTGTTCTGTTGCAGTATTCTACTTTCCCCAGGAAATACCCCTTCATAGAGATGGGACGACCGGCATACCCCCCTGGCCTCAGGTCCATTCTTTTCAAGGTTATCGTTCCCTTAGACACTCGTGAGAACTCTTTGGCATTGATGATGGTAATTCTAGAACAAGAGTCAAATAATGCTTCCACTTCAACCTCCCCAACCTTTATGGTGTCCTTGGGACTGCTGACTTGTCCTCCCTCGACCTGCACCACTATTTCCGCACACACAAGGTCGCTGGGACTGGGGGCTAGTAACTCTTGTACCTGCACAACAATCTCGTCGCACACCACATTCGTCCTGTCTCTACTCTGTCTGCTGACTCCCTGCCCACTCTTGCAGTACTGCTTGAAATGTCCTTTCTTCCCACACTTGTTGCACGTGAATCTGAGAGCAGGGCATTCTCTGTCGTTGGCTAGGTGCCCCTGCTTGCCACACCTATAGCAAGTGCCTTTAAACGTTCCCCCTAGCCTGCCTTCTTTGTGTTCTTTGCTCACTATTTTCTGTCCTTTTACTACAGATACTGCTTCGCATTCCGTCACCACCTCACTGACATTGGCCTTTTCATCACTTTTCTTCTCCCCTGCGTCTTGTCTAAATTACGAAGATACCAGCGCTCTAAGAATGCCAGCGCCTACGTGAGGAAGTCTGTCAGAGTGCTGCGAAGGGGGCGCGCTGATGGCAGGCAGGAGTCACCTTACTTTATTCGAAGATCATGACAGTTATCTTCTTTACATGCCTCACACAGCTCACCCCTGCCAGTTGCTCGATGACCTCGGGACTGTCTCCGTTGCTTGCCGCTGTAATCGGAAACTCACAGCAACGCCCGCTTCCTTTTCTCTAGGTCAGCTGTGCTTCTTCACGTTCCCTGGGCGTGTTGAGGTCACAGGAAGGTTTTCCCTCGTCGCCAGTGTAGTGACCACCATAAAATGACCATGACCAAAAAGCTGGATGTAATTCAAGAAGTCTTTAATGATAAGACACAACTCCTGTGACCCCAGCCACAGCCTCGCTTACTCGAGCCGCCTCACAGAGTCCCCGGCGCTCGCCTTGGAATGCTGATCGCGGTGACATTCTAAGTGATGTCACCGCGAGCAGCTCCATTACATGCGAGGCGCCGGGGGAGATTATATGTGGAAGATACCACACCGGGGCCACGGGACGGGGGCCCCCACCCGCAGCCGGCAGCAAGCTAACTCACCCCTCGGTCGATGCTGAGCGAGGGAAACGATCGCTGCCAATTTCGGGCTGAATTAAAGCCTCCACTCCGGTCGACCGGACCCAGCCCGATCCTCCTGGCCGATGTTGTTGCACTACAGCCCGGCTGTGAAAGTACTCCAGGCCCCGGCTTCACCGCTGGAGTAGGCCGCAAACTTCAACTCGATGGAACTTCATCAAACAAGCCGATAAAAGTATCTGGATTTCACCATCGGACTGTGGAACAGTTCATGCACACAGAGACTAGGCGTAAAGTCAGGATAGCGTACAGGATATCTTGGCGGGTTACGGAGGTCGGCGGAGCCGGGAGCCTAAGCAGCCATCTTGCTTGCTGACGTAGCTCCTCCCCCCTACATCGATATTTTTGAATCGATATTTTTGTACTTACCTGTTTGGAGATAGGAGGTCGATATTTTGGCATTCTATATTTTTACCTTGATATTTTGGTAGGTCGATATTTTGGCATTCTATATTATGTCAGTGATCCCTTGGTAATAGGGCGATGGAATTATCGTCGCTTAGCGTCCGAAAACGGCCGCTAATGCGGCGATAATTCAATATCGCCACCCTTGGTAATATGCCCCTTGGAGTCTGGGCAAAAAGGACTTATAACAGTGAAGGTATCAGCAGATTCTGTATTCTTAGCAAATTCATGGCTACTCTTGTCAAGTGTGAGCTCCGTTTGTTTATGTAGAGAATAAACAATAATGTAGCTAGGATGCCTACTTGGCGCACCTCTCTGGCCAGCGTAAAAAAATCTTACCTTGGCTGTAAGATCCTCATGCATAGTAGAAAAATTATTTGCCAAAGCAATATCCAACCCATTTCCAACAGCACTGACCACAATTTAGCTCTATTTACACAGTCAAATGTATGAACAAGTCCATAAAGGCCAGGTACAGAGGACAGTGCTTAGCAGCAGTGTATTTGCCAAGAATCAAATGTGGATTGAGGCACTAATCCATGGTACCCAGCGCTGTACGGAAACCAAATGGGAAAGGACACAAGACCTTGTTCTGAACAATCTAATCTCTTAGATGGCTAAAAACCACTGTAACCGCAATCTTGACAGTGCTATTCAATTATTCAGTCAATCAGGGGCTTGTGAAGCGCAGCAACTCACTCGTGAGAGTCTTAAGTAACCCTGGGTGGCGAACTCTGCTCCGTTTGAGGAGTTTGCTGAGTTTTCCATACTCCGCGATCTGTGGAGCATGCAGAGATTGTAAAACCTCTGCGGAGCGAGGTTTTGTCCTCAGTCGCGTTCCTGGCTAGAATTTCCAATGCTTGCACTCGCCAAGGTCAAGTTGGCGAGCAGCAGCAAGGACAATCAACCTCCTGGCCAGATTTCTCAAGGTGGGCGGTTGGGTTTCTCAATGCGAGTAGTCGCGGCAGGTCGCGACGACTCATGTTGAGAAACCTTCCGTTCGCGATGGGAGAGCTGCTGCTCGAGTGGAAAATCTACTTGAGCAGCAGAAAGGAAGCTGAGCCCTCTTGCGCTGCACATGGTGCCATTTGCAATGATTTTACAGCGTGGGATACACATCTGGTGCTCAAAATTACTGCGAACAGCATGACCTAAACGCACTCTGCCATTAGTGGAACTCAGCGTAACTGAGTATTTTTGTCACTTTGCGGAGTTCCATAAAGCGGTATTCCATGAACTCCAGCCAGGCTTAGTATTAAGGTGCTCCTATTGAGTAAGGAGATTGGACAATAGCACTTAGGCAAGTTCCTATCACCTTTTATGAAGGTGAGGACAATGGTGGACACCCCCAAAGAATTAGGGACCTGGTGACAAAAGGAATTGTTGAAAGCATTGGTGAGCAAGAGCCCCAGATGTTGACGTTACATTTTTTAAGGTCCATGGAAATCCTATCTGGTCCGGAAGAAATTTACCAGGACTTTGCTTTATGGCAGTTACCACTTCCTGCAAAGTAAGACTCAAGGGCCCAGCATTTTCTCATTTTATCCCTTAGACAGACCTTCAATCCCTTATCCTCTGCAATAAGGTACAAAAATGTTTGACCCAGTCGGAACCAGACACATTATAAGATAAGAGGGAGTTTGCTGGGGCATCCTTGTATCTAATCCTACTCACCAGGACCCAGAATACGTTACTATTGTGCTGGGTAGGTGCCTGTTCCAGCTTTTCCCATTCCCTTTTAAACATTCCTCGCTATAGTTTAAATTTGGTGCCCTAATCTCCTCACCATCTCTAGAGACAACCAAGATCGCTTTCCTCAAGTTACGAATAGCCGCTGAGTAGTGAGTATCGAGTCAGCGCGGGCACTCTTGTTTACTCTGACTAGGCTTCAGTAGATGGTTTCTGTTGCAAGAGCTAAGGGCTTCCTAATGGACCAGCAGGACACCAATGCACCAGTCTCCCAAACAACCTTGAAATAATTTCTGATGGTTCTTTAGAAGTTGGCCAAGTGTAGGTACAGGATCCTTCAACTCCCAGATTAGCCTCAGGCCATCATTAGAGTGCTGGGTGATCGCCATGGAGAGAGCTAGAGCTTTGGCCTTGCTCACATGGAAATTACCTTCAACAATCAATGTGTTATGGTCCCCCACTTTATCTCCTTTATATAGCCCCGGGTAACCCATGAAGAAAAAGTCCTGATAGAGAAAATATGATCGAGGCTCATCATCACTCCCTTGAAGGAGGCCGTTCGAGGACCATCTCCATTGATCAGGTAAATCAGATCGACGAGATCAAAATCCAAAATAAAATGCCCAAGTTCCTTCTCTACCATCCACCTGTCCTACAGGGACAGCTTGATCGTCACATCCCAAAACCTCACAAAGGACAGTTAACTTAGCATTGATATCCACACATACGAGATGGAATGGCTGAGCGTAAACCCACTCCCTAAAGGACCTCAAACCTGAAAGAAAAGTAAAGAACTGCAAATAATGAACACAGTCACAGCATACAGAGGAATTATTATAAAACGTAATCAGATAGAAATGATACGAACTAAACATATCCTTGATGAGCAGTGCTTGAAAAGCAGAGCCCTTGGTATTAAGCACTCTGATTTCCACTTTAAGATTAACTTGGACCCATATGGGAAGTCCCCCACTGACTCTGCCACAGTAAGAGAGAATTGTTGGGCATGAATAATAGGTAAACCCAGGGCATAAGATGGGGTTAATAGCCCAAGTTTCCTGCAAGAGTACAAAATCATGACACAACGAAATCGACCCATGCAGAATAATCTTATCTTTAATACATTCAACATTCCAGCTCAGCAAGGAAAAACAGCGGTCAGCTCCCACCGCCATGGAAAAAGAACCTTCTGGTTGGGTACAAAGCTGCCTAGGTAAATCACTAAAAGAAGATTAATCTGCTACAAGGGGGGCAGTTACTAAGTGGACCTCAGGGGGATAAGAGGCTGGTGGGAGATTCACCACTGGTTGGCTGAGTTTAAAGGGTGATCCACCATTTTCAATTCATTTGACGATGGAACCTTCTGGGGAATTTAGTCCCTAGGGATGATGCAGGGTTTAGCCTGATTGAGGAAAGGGAGGAGGCAGGAGGGAGACAACAGCAGAATTCCACTCAGAAGTATGGATAATAGAGTCAGGACACAATCTGCTCACTGAAGGCCTCTGAGATATCATTGAACCTAATGTGTTGGAAGAATTAACTTGACCATTAGCCTAGCCCTGAGTTACCTTAGGTGCCGAGCGCGAAACTTGCGCAGGTAAAACTGCAACTACGTAACAACAGTCAGTACATGCTCAATTACATTTAGACGGTCGATAAAGTAGAAAGCTGCGATAGAAGGAGTTCCTTAACTTTGGTGATACAGCCCTTCAATAATTGTGACATCCTAGGGGTTGATATGCAGGTGCGCCCTCTTTGCCTTACATGCTCAATGATGGCGGTCGTACCTTGCTTTGAGGCCAGATGGACGAACATGTTTGGCTAGCTGCCTCCACGGTTTAATTTCGAGGTGCCAGTTATGCTGTTAACATTTGCAGAGGGCTGGGGGTTTTCTGAAGCAATGGATACGGTGTGAGATACAAACCTAGTAAACACAGAAGGAACAATGGTGGGCAATAGTGCTGTTATATTGCAAGGTGTAGTCAATGCATAAACAACTAGGGACACACCAGAATTAAGAGAAAGTGTCCTTTCAGTTTAAGCGATTTTGGTGCTAATAACTCCCATGACCTCCCCCAACGTCCTGTCAATACAGGAGCCTTTTACAAGAGAGTGGAGCCTGAAGGGCCTGCTACAGCTTTCCTTTTGCCAATATCACAGGAGACAGTCAGTCGCAGTACAATATGAACAAGAGAAGAAAGGGTACTTCCAAAAGGAAAATCAAAGAGAGGTGGCCCAGCCCAGCCTCCTCCGGGCTCTGATGGACGCCGACTGGCCCTCCCTTGGCTTGTGCGCTGCCCATGTGCATCCCTCGCTGCAAGGCCGTCGTTGTTGATATGAGCACTAAGGAAGTCCTGCTGCTCCCCCTCTCAGCTGTGGCAGGGTGGTGGTGCCTCTGGCCACTGGGGCAGATGGGACAGGCAGTTCCCAACACAAAGCAAACGTCGTGAGTTGCGAGGCTGTCGTGAGTTGCGAGGCTGTCGTTGCCGCTGTAAGTGCTAGGGGAGTCATAGCTATTTTAATCAATCTGCTGCCCCTGTACTAGTGAAGCACTGAGATATACCTATGGGCGTGATTTGCTGCACCATATCAAGTGCAGTAAAACATAACATGACATAACATTAATGATTTGGTGAGGTTCATACTTGTCTGTCTGCAGTATGTAGTCAGACCATTTAAAATGTTCCTCATCACAGCATGTCAGAGTTTTACAGATGCAATGGTGTTTCTGTATTCGGGCCATCTCTGTTCTACAGAAGTTAGAACTTTGACACGTCTCCCAAAGGGAGTGGCCTTGAAGGATGTGGGATCATGCACCATGCAGATCAGGAGAAGACCATGTATGGGTTCGGACATAGTCTGGGTCCACAATATTTAGGTACCTCTGTCACCTAAGAGAAATGTGAGTGAGACATGGCCTGAGCTCCTCTATAAACGATACACTCCATATCATATATTGTTCTCTATAGCCTACACCTACCCATCTTCTCTATAATCTACACAAATCGGCTTGCCCAAGAGTACCCAGGGAAGGAAAGGACTTCTCTTGCCTGGAGACTATGTCTCAGATACATTCCCACATCTTACCCTCCAATTCACCTCTATTTAACCAGCATCACACAAATACCATGAGCATCAACTCTCTGCATTCTTCCCTATCAACCAATTCCGCGATCCACCACCACAATGCCAAACTTGCTTTAAGTGTGTCCTCCACTGAAGACCATGCCCCCAGAGGTTGTGGTTCTCATGCCCAATAATTTGGACAGATGATAGGGGACCTGAGCATGACTAAGAGACAGACTGGTGGGAGGGAAGTGGACACGGTGGAACAGGAGGATAAAACAAAGACAGGACACAAGGAACATTAGAGAGAAGACAGTGAGGTCATGCACTAGGAAGGGGAGATATTGAAGAAAGACAGATGATGAAAGGAGGACTTACAAAAGAGGTAGGTTTAAAGGAGAGAGCTGAGAATAAAGGTAGGTTAAGTGAGGAGGACTATGAAGAAAGACCATGAGACTAGGGGAACTGACAATGGGGTGAGCTGCAGAGAGAGTCAGTCAAGAGAGATGGCCTGAGGAAGGGTGAATGTGGAAGACTGAGACGTAACAACAGATGTATGGGATTACCTGGAAGAGCTGCAAGTCAAATAAGAGCCTCATCATCAAACATTAAGAGGTGTTGGTATTAAGGAGAAGTAATAGAGTTTGGGGTTAAGGGGAAGTAATAGAGTGTGATGATCTTGCTTGCAAAGAAACCAATGGCAAACCGTCACCTGAGCCGGCTCAGCACCAAGAAGTGATGTTGGCATATGAGTTGTGCTTGAGGGCATGGGAGCCAATTAACTTGGCAGGGGCTCATCTTGCAATGACTCAGGTGCAAAGCCACCTTCTTGTGCTACAGTAGGAAACATACAACCCAACTAATAAACAACCTTGAAACTAATTACCTTGAAGCCAGCCTTAAAACTGAAAGGTACCTTAACCCCTTCGCTGCTGATGACGAGCTCAGCTCGTCATCAGCCACGGTGGTCGTGTGCGGATGACGAGCTGAGCTCGTCATGTAACGCGGCTTTTTAAAAATTGCCACACACAGCGGGAAAAGCCGCCGCAGCGATGCGGTTAACAATCTCAGCCATCAATAAATACACTTTCCCGTACTGTTACTGCAAGGAGAAAGAAGCAGCAGTATCCTCAACACAGTGTGACACCAGCTCTGTAAGGCCAATATATGCTGCCTATGCTGTCCTTTATAGGCTCTAGGCAGAAAGCATAAGGCAGAATCATAGCTCTAAGGTTGCCCCCAAATAGAACACCGTCCTTCATCACAGCCAAAACTACCAGCCATGTAAAGTGACAGAGTAAACGTTTTGTATTATAATGAGTAGCTCAACGTGAACAAAAGATATTGTTCACCCCAAAATTACTCCTGCACCCCAAAACCTAAATGCACCCTGCATCCCCAAATTACCCCAGCACACCAAAACCTAAACATACCCTGAACCCCAAAAATACCCCTACACCCCAAATCCTTAAACGCCCCCTGAACCTTAAAATTATCCACTACACCAACCCACCCTGAACCCCTAAAATTACCCCATCACCCCAAAACCTAAACGCACCCTGTACCCCAAAAATTCCTCTGCACCCCAAAACCTTAAACGCACCCTGATCCCCAAAATTACCCCTGCCCCCAAAACCTAAAAGCACCCTGAACCCCAAAAATACCCCTGCACCTCAAAACCTAAACATACCCCGAACCCCAAAATTATTCCTGCACCTTAAAACCTAAACACTCCCGGAGTCCCAAAATTACCCTTGCACCCCAAAACCTAAACTTACCCTGAACCCCAAAAATACCCCTGCACCCCAAATTCTTAAACACACCACGAACCTTGAAATTATCCACTACGCCAACCCACCCTGAACCCCTAAAATTACCCCAGCACCCCAAAACCTAAATGCACCCTGTACCCCCAAAACTCTCCTGCACACCAAAACCTTAAATGCACCCTGAACCCCAAAATTACCCCTGCACCCCAAAACCTAAACACACTCTGAACACCAAAATGACCCCTGCACCCCAAAACCTAAACGCATCTTAACCCAAAAAATACCCCTGCACCCCAAATCCATAAAGCACCCTGAACTTTAAAATTATCCACTACACCCCAAAACCCTAACCCACCCTGAACCCCAAAAATACCCATGCACCCCAAATCCTTAAATGCATCCTGAACCCTAAAATTTCCCCCTCCACCCTAATCCACCCTGACCCCTAAAATTACCCCTGCACCCCAAAACCTAAATGCACCCTAAACCCCCAAATTACCCCTGCACCCCAAAACCTTAAACGCACCCTCAACACCAAAAATACCCCTGCACCCCAAAACCTAAATGCACCCTGAACCCAAATAATACCCCTCACCCCAAAACCTCAAATGCACCCTAAACTCTAAAAATACCCCAGTACCCCAAACCCCCAATATACACATAACTCTAAAATTACCCGTGACCCCCCATAACAAATACCCCTATACCCCAAACCCTATACTTACATTTAAAAAAAGCATGCGCTTTTACCATTCATGCATTTATAACGATTTCGGGGCATATTAGCAAGACCCTCGTTAAAATTATGGCCGTTAAAGCGGCACAAAACTGCTGCTAAAACTGCGATAATGGGCTTGCTAATATGCGTTATGGAATTCCAATAGAAGCCCAGGTTAGATGTCCTGCACATCTATCCTGGGAATTCTATAACGCATATTAGCTAGCCCATTATCGCCGTTTTAGCAGCAGTTTCCTGCCGCTAAAACTGCGATAATTTTAACGCGGTTCTTGCTAATATTTCCCCTCGTTGTAAAAGCACGCGTGGTAAAAGCATATAAAATGTAATACCATGCGTTGTAATGGCATTGCGGAGTAATGGTATTTGCGTTGTTATGGTATGCAAGATAAAAGATTTGTGGTAATCGTTGTTTACCATCTACCTAACTTGAACAAACACATGTAAAATGTTTTTCCACATATAAGGCAAGCGTTCTTTTTTATTTTTTTTAATTTTTATTTCAGTAATTTTTTTTTATTGAAAATAAAGAGCATATTTACATGGTACAGAGTGAAACACATGGGGGATGGGAAACAATGAGGAAAGGTACCCGGACGTAGATAAATTGAGTTTCACTTCTCTCAGTGTCTGAGCTTGCCAGAGTTCTTTCTCTAAGACAAAGCTCACTCTGGGGTAGCAGGAAATGTCCCCTGTGCTTAGGCCTCACTCTTTATCGCCACGTCACTTGCTGCCAAAAATATCAAAATCAGCTTATCCCATTGCACTTGTTTTATTCCAGAAGTTCCCTTTTCCTGTGGCAAAGATGAGTCTTGATTTCTGCCGGTGATGCTATTGGTGCGCTAAGGCATTTTATTGACCTCCGATTACTTACCGTGAGATTTCAACTAAGGTACCATTGGTCTCTAGCCAAACGAGAAATTCCAAGGACTGCGGGAAGGCCCCATGTCCGGTAGAAGCCACGATGGACATTTTTATCACCTAAAAGCTAATCAATGTATTGATCTAGAATGGGCCGAAAATGTGGAATTACTACAGTATTCAGCTGCGGTTTCCCAGATTCCTGATGAATTCACCGTTTCTCAGTACACCTGTGGGGGAGGGAGACCTGAAATACGGAGGTTCCAGCGTGCAGGAATATTGCATCAGTATTCCTGGCCCATCAGTAATGGGGGCTTTGATATTACTTCTGATATTTTGTTTGTTTGTAGGTACGTGGAGAGTAGTCAGTAACTGTATTGTTTTGTCTTATTTAGGAGCTCCACCAACAGTTCTGGGTCCACATTTAGCTGGAGGAGCTTCGTCAATGGTAAAGGTTAATCTAGCAAGGATCACTCCCTAAATGTGATAAAACATAGGACAAATATCTTTATTGTTTAGTTCAATAAAAAAAAACTGTAACAATGTTGCTACAAATACAGAAACATATAAAATATAGTGCAAGATTAAAACCCCAAGGGGCATATTATCAAGACTTGTGATACAAATATTGCCGCTTTAGCGGCAGAAAACTGCCGCTAAAACAGCGATAATGGGCTTGATAATATGCTCTACGGAATTCAAATTGAAGCCCATGTTAGATGTCCTTCACATATAACACGGGCTTCAATTAACAGACAGTAAAATCCCCTTTACTTGTCAGTAGTAGTCATCAGTAAAGTGCCTGATTGCCTTTAGTGCCCAGATCATTAATAAATAAGTAAAAATGATTATGCACAACCCATTTTGCCCGTAAACATTTTTTTTATATATTCCTGCCTTTATATCTAGACCAGCCTGTGGTCTTGTGCGCCACCGCCCAGCTAGAAGTTACCTCACAGATGATTTGAATGTAGACTGAATTGCTTTTTAATGTAAAGTCAAATATGTCATCATCTTACAGTTGGGCAGAGGATCTGTTGGATAGAGTCCATTTATTATCACCGTCCTCCAGGATCGAATGCTCTTGGCATTAAATATATTTTTCAATAGTAGAATACATGCTATTTTTCCTCCAAAAAAGTGGCATACACAAATTAAATGAATAACATCCTCCTTCTCAGAGCCACACAGTCTACAGGATATAGGACCACAGTAGTGCCGGGATAGTTGGTCTGCCAAGGATGGTAGTGTGCCAAATCGAATTGCCATAAATGTTCTTTTTAATTGTGCCGAAAATGTCACAGTTAAATATGAGGCTGGTTTCAGTTTGTCGTAAGAATGAAGGAAAATCAAGGCATTGGCACAGCTAGTTAATCTGCTTTTATCACCAATACATGAGACCCAGGGGGCATATTAGCAAGAACCTCGTTAAAATATCACTGTTTTAGCGGCAGGAAACTGCTGCTAAAACAGCGACAATGGGCTTGCTAATATGCGTTATAGAATTCTAATAGAAGCCCAGGGTAGATGTCCTGCACATCTAACCCTGGCTTCTATTGAAACTCTATAACGCATATTAGCAAGCCCATTGTCGCTGTTTTAGCAGCAGTTTCCTGCCGCTAAAACGGCATTCATTTTAATGAGGATCTTGCTAATATGCCCCCCAGTCCCTTGGCTTTCTTCGCAAAAGTCCTAAATCTACTCGTTGAATGCTGCTTTAAAGTCTATTAAGCAAAGAAGCAGCTTTTTGTGGAGACGCTTGCACTTGTCTGATTTTAGGGAGATTGATAGGATGTTTGTTGTTGTTCCAAACCCTCTTCAAAACCCTGCTTGGTTGGGTGGAACCAGGTTGCTCGCGTTTGACCATTCTATAAGCTCCTCAAGAACTAGTGACGCATAGTACTTTGCTTCTGAGTCTATTAGTGCTATGAACCTATAGTTTTCAGGGTTAGATCGGTCTTCTCCCTTATAGACCAGATTTATTATCGACCCTCTCCAACTCATCGGGAATGAACCTTTTAGTGCGACTTCCTTGTATAGAACTGATAGCGGCTTTGCCCAATATTCAGGATTATGGGGCATATTATCAAGCATGGTGTTAGCATTATAGCTGCTTTGGCGGCAGAAAACTGCAGCTAAAGCAGCAATAATGGGCTTGATAATGCGCCGTAGACTGTAGATTGTTAACATGCCCTTGTGAATTCCCATAGAAGCCCATGTTCTGGTGTGAACCTGGGCTTCTATGGGAATTCACAAGGGCATGTTAACAATCCCATTATCACCGCTTAAGTGGCATTTTTCTGCGGCTAAAGCGGGGATAATGCTAACGCCGTTTCTTGATAATATGCCCCTCAGTTTAAAAATAGCCTGTGGGATGCCATTTGGCCCCTGTGCTCCAGCTCTTTGCCCTGCCATTATTACTTTCACTACACTACTAGCTGAAAAGTGCAGGGCTTCAAGCTCAGGTGAACTGACCGAAGTGATGAACAGGTTACTATAACCCATTCTTTTATTGCTGTTAATATCCTCTATTGCAATTTGCTCAGTATTGCAGCAGCTTTCTTTATTCATCGACTCATCCATTTTGAACCTTTCCTTAGTAAAATGTCACATACATTCGACCAAAACTAGGTTCTGGGCATAAGTACTGTCAATGCATGTATCAGTCAGGTGTGCGGTCCTTTCCTTGGTAGAAAGATGTTTATGCTCACCCTGCACTAGATTCTCAAAGCGTATTCCATCAGTGAACATCTTAGGTGAACACCCCAAGCTTTATACGACACACTTGAGATGTTTATTATACTAATAGACCTGCCAATACCATTTCTAATCTCCCAAAAAGGTCTAGGGTTAGATTTCTTAGCACTAAATCACAGCTTGGTCCAAAATATTTCTGTTTTCGTTTGCCGACCTTCCAGAAGTCGTTTTTTATATTGTTTTTATTGGGGGTTAGTTGTAGGGGCATTAGCCTTTCTTAGTTCTCTTTTTAAGGCTTGGCATTTGTTTAAGATGCCTTCTTACCGATTAATAGCTTTCACCCAAGGCTTTTTACTGGAAAAGCATGCAGAAGCAATCTCGCTGCAAATTCACTCCATGCGTCCATTTGACTATTTTTAGGCATGATACTAGACTCTAGGGGGCATATTATCAAAAAACAGCTTTAACTTTGTCGCCGCTTTAGCGGCAGAAAACTGCAGCTAAAATGGCGAGAATGGGCTTGATAATATGCCATTGTGAATTCCCATAGAAGCCCATGTTCTGGTGTGAACATGGGCTTCTATTGGAATTCTCTACGGCGTATTATCAAGCTCATTACCGCCGCTTTAGCAGCAGTTTTCTGCCGCTAAAGCGGAGACAATGTTAACGCTGCGCTTGATAATATGCCCCTAGAATCTCTTTTGCCAAACTGACCAGGAAAGGTAAAGAGTCATGCCTCCACCTTAAGTGTTTTAGATTAGTTGGTTGATTTTTTTTTTTTTAAAAATCTTTTTATTATTTTAAAACAAGAAAAATGGAATAGACATATCCGATGCCATACATTCATACGTAATAATAGGGCGGACAGGTACAATGACAGGATAGACATGAAACAACAGAAGAATCGCTGAGACGCCTGCGCTAGTATGTACGAAGCAGGATTAGTAGCGTTACAATCGATAAACAATTTAAGTGCAGGCCCTCAGAGCCCGCCCACCCATAAAATCAGAATAATAGAAAAAGCATGGCAACCAGACACTGGAATTTAAACAAAATCAGGATATTTCGCCAACATTACTAATAAGGGAAAGACTAAGAGAAGATTGAAGAAAAGAAAACAATAAGAAACAAGAACAAACAATAAAACAATAAACCCATCCCCCCACCCTGCACCCCTGCATATGGCTATCGCCTAACCCCAACTAGCAGTGTGCCTGTTGCCCAAACTAACTAAGTTCTAAAGATAGAAAAGAGAAAACATGGGGGAGGGCATTTCCGTATGGGCTCCCGGTCTCCTTCCCCCTGCCAGAGACAGATGATGAATATACAATTTTATCAGAGATCACAGAAAAAGTAAATTAGGGGGAGCCATGATACACCGCCCAGCCTCCTGTTAGACCAACAGTTACGAATCCCCCATTTATTAAGGCCACAGTAACAACCCCGGTCAATCGATCTCAGCCTTGGCCCTTCCGAACCATCATGCGAATCCCTCCCGGTAGGACCACTACTTCTACAGGAGAATCAAAGTGCAGAAAGAGTCCGAAAAAATTCAGTCCAAAACGAATCAAAGTCAGTAATTCCTCAAGAACTCCATTCGCACTGAAACGTTCCCTCATGGACGGATAGTCCCAATGTTGTTTTCTCCACAATCGTACGGTCACCAAAGAGGGAAAGGTTGAAACAGAACTCCAAGAACAATCACCAACATGAGTCTCGGGGAAGGGAACGCCAATCGATTCTCCCAAAGTCAGCAATGATGGTAGGCGTAGTAATACATTCGAAACTCCAGAGTACCGATCGAGGGATTCGGCGCCTCTTGTTGCACTGGGTCCTTGTCCAGAATCAAAATGGTCTTCGTGTAAATCTTAGCCGGCAGCAGTACCTGCAGTGGAGCAGGGTCTGGTTCCACATACTCCTTCTCAGATAGGCCCGTAATCAGTTTGTGAATCAGGGCATCCATATGTAAATGAAATGCCCCAATAGCTGCCAATACTGCCTTCAGCGACGGCTCACGCTCCGCCCGGTCCATTTCTCCTTGCTCAGTACCGATCATAGTCACTTCCCCCTGTGAGCCCGGTTTCTCCGGGGGAATAGACAGGAGCGGAACGGACAGCTTCGGAGGGGGACTGATCGGTTTCTGCGGCAGCAATCTGCACTCCGCTGCCACGAGCGAAGACCCCGACCCACCGAACCCCGGCGATGGCAAACCGGGTCCGCTGGGCATGGACCTCCACCCACAGCCACTGTCGTGCCACGCCACTCCTCCCTCGGTGCTAGTCAATCAGAATGACCGCCATCAAAATCGGGCAAAAAAGACCTCCACTGCGGTAGACCGGACCCTGCTTGATTCTCACGGCTGATGTTGTTCAACTGCAACCCAGCAGAGCCAATACTCGAGGCCCCGGCTCACCTGCTGGACTAGGCCACAAACTTCAACTCGACACAACTCCGTCAATCAAGCCAATTACGTTTTCGGGATTGCACCATCAGAGCGTGGATCGGTTCATCTACACGGAGGTCGGGCGTAAAAACGGGATTATCAACAGGATCATCTGGCAGGATACGGAAATCGGCGGAGCCTGGAGTCTAAGCAGCCATCTTGTTTGCTAACGTAGCTTCTCCTCCAGATTGGTTGATTTTAATGAGCTGAATACTATTGGACAAAGATATGTGTGTAACCTGCACACCACTGTTTTAAACCTTAATGCGGTTTATTTTAAAAAATCGGTGCAGACCTGCTACCTGACTAACCCCTGTCAGGTCCCTAAATGAACTGAACACTCAGACACAACTATGTCTAGTGCAGGAATGCACTTGTAAAAAGAATGCCACTATAGCAATGGGCGGACGTGCCAGAAAATGGAACTCCGTAGTCAAACCTGACTTTATACAAACCTTGGCGGCTTCCATCCCCCTCCACCACCATGATGTCAACGTCGCTGAAAGTAATCTTGCTCACTGGCTGCAAGACGCCAGCGATGTTCATGCCCCGTTCAAAACAATCAAACTGGCTCACAGAGCCGATGCCCAAAAATGGTTCTCTTCCGACTTGAAGGCAAAGAAATTAGCCCTTCGACAACTGGAACGACGATGGCGTCGTAACTACGCTTCTGACGCTAAAATACGATACACCAGTGCCAGGAAAGAATACATGAAATCCATTTTAGAAGCCAAAACCAACTACTTCTCTGCTCGCATTACTAATTCAACCAATAAATCTAAGGATATATTATCAATCCTTGACAAATTGACTAACTTGGACAATGTCCGGCCTAGTCTGCCCCCAACCCAGGCTTTGTGTGACTCACTGAACCTTTTTTTTACTGAGAAAATTGCCGCCATTAAATCCAGTATCCCTCAATGCTCAAATCCTTCCCTCTTAGATTCAGACCCCTCTCTTTCGGTGTCAGATCCCAAAGTAATCGGCTCACTGTGTGAATTCACTCCTATCACTCTAGAACTATTCCAGGAATTACTGACAAGAGTGAAATCAGGCGCTCCTTCTGACAAATGACCCCCTTACATCTTAAAAGAATGTGTTTCAGTGATTCCGGCACCTGCCTGCTCTCTCTTGAATAGCTCATTGATCACTGGACTAGTCCCACGTGCCTTCAAAGAGGCAACAGTAATACCTCTTCTGAAAAAGCCGGGCGCAGACCCCACCTGTAACCTTAACTACCGACCCATCTCCCTCCTCCCCTTCTTGGCGAAGGTTTTGGAGGCACATGTGGCCAACTGCCTGTCTAACTTCATCAAAACATCCAACTGCCTAGACATCCATCAAGCGGGCATCCGCCCTGCGCATTTAACTGAGGCTGTGGTTGTGGCAGTTATAGACACCCTCAGGGACTGTGCAGATAACCGCACCCCGCAGGCCTTAGTGCTCCTAGACTTGTCAGCCGCCTTTGACACGGTCGACCATACCATCCTGATCGACCGTGTCACACAGGCTGGCATTCAGGGCTCGGCAGCGGCTTGGCTAAAGTCCTTCTTGTCGAACCGCTCTCAAGCGGTCCGACTGGGTAACTTAGTGGGCACTAAACAAGCCATCACTTGAGGTGTACCTCAGGGCTCGTCCCTATCACCTCACCTGTTCAACCTTTACATCTCCCCTTTAATCCAGGCCCTCAGGAAGAAACAGGTCACGGTACTAAACTATGCGGACGACCTACAGCTCTTATTCACAATCGACAATTCAGACACGTCCATTGCTTTTTTCAAGTCTACAATGAGGTTCATCCAAACTTGGATGAACCAGAATCATCTAAAACTGAACCCTGGGAAAACAGAGCTGGTCCTGACTGGGGACAGTGTTAAATACTGGGGCCCACACTATTGGCCACCAGACATGGGCCCTGCCCCGTCCCCCTCACCATTGGCAAAAACACTCGGCATCACCTTAAACAGTGACCTCTCGCTTAAAACGCAAGTTGGCCAGGTAGTTCCAAATGCCTCTTTCAACTTAGGAAAATTCGGAAGGTCCGTCGCCTTCTGACCCACGAAGCCTTGACACAAGTGGTGATCGCCACTGTGATCTCCCACTTAGACTATGCCAATTCAATCTACTTGGGTCTTCCTCAATTTCTCCTAAAACGCCTGCAGATGGTGCAGAACCAGGCAGCTAGACTGATCTTAAGCCAGCCTAGATGGCACCCAGCTACCGCCCTTTTGAAATCACTCCACTGGCTCCCTGTTACCCAGCGATGCATTTTCAAAGTCAGCTGCATGATGTTTAAAGCACTCCACGGCAAAAGCCCCAAATTCATTTCTAAACTGATCATAAAGTACTCTCCGCCTCGAAGTCTTCGCTCTGCTCACCACTGTCTCCTACAAACGCCCTCTTTCAGACGCAAACGGTCTGGTGGTTGCAGATTTGGCACCCTGGCACCCCGCCTATGGAACTCCCTTCCCCTCGAGATCAGGCTATGTCCTGACCTCTTGTCATTCAGGAAACTCCTAAAGACATGGCTCTTTCTACAAGCATACCACTAACCCATAAGCTCCCATCTCTGACCACACTCTGTCCTCACAGCGCCAGGAAACCAACCGGTGTCAGTGCGCTACACAAGCTTTTGTTAACATAACATAACTGTTCGAGCTTGCACAGGTGCAAAAAAGATTTTTCCTCATTTACTTCATTTTTTCAACATTTTTTCAACATCTAGAAGTGTAATATAGTACATACATTAATTCATGTTATACCATCGTTACTCTGGTGAACAACAAAAATAGTCAACAAAATTAAAGTTAATTGATTATTTACTATTGATTTTCAAAAGTGCATAGTGTTTTCAGCTTTTTTTGCAAACATATTCACAATTCATTTTCATTGAAAATATGATTCACTTTCTTCTAACAAATGCCAAACTAGTGCAGAGATAGCAAAGGAATTTCATCAGAACTCGCGACGACTCCCAATGCATTTCGATGCTTCAGCATCTTTGTCAGGGGAAATGCTATGCAAAAAAATTACTGTATGAGAACAGGTAGCAATATATACATATTTCTCAATTATTGTCTTCACGTATCAGCTTGTGCTCATGCACTATATAATAAGTGAACACACACCCTAAGTAGTCATGCAAATGCATTATCTCATTTTATCCAAGCATGCCAGCAATACAAGCAATTAAGTGCTACTATCATAGTGGTTATACCCTATACATGCCATCAAGTATGGTATAGTGCACCCAACGTGTGTATCACATGTACCAGTGCCATATGTAAAAAATGAAGAAAACGTACCCTCCAATCGGGTACTATGTCACCTTAACTGAATTTAGTAACAAAAACGACTGTGCCTAAAAACAAAACGGGACCAATATGAGTATAAAACGGGACCTATATAAATGTACCGAAATTAAACACCAGGTGTCTTCATACGATAGACTATAAACTGGACGAAGTTTATACGTGGGCAGAAGTCTCTGCCCAGAAACGCCCATTTAAGAGAGCACAGGCCTCCTCAGAGGAAAGTGTGGCTACCGAACAGGACACTCTCTTGAATAGACCACCAGTATCAACAATGAGTACAACATCAATGGCCGGAGAGGGAGCATCCACCAGTGGAACCACTAGGGAGCCTTTTTTAGAGGCAGGTCAGAGGAGCGATCATCCTCCGCAAGAAGACGAAGCAAACAAAACAAACGGGTCAGAAGGGGACAAGGCTCAACAACAAAAAAAGCCCAAGACGAAGGGGAGAAACCGCTAGGAGATCTGGTGGTAAACATCTCAAGTACGGAACTTACGGACAGTCAATTGAGAGTTCTTAACAAAGGAATGTCTTTCGTACCTACATACAATACCAAACCACTAGAGACAGAAATAGCTCTATATAAATTCATGAGGAAGCTCCGTCTAAGATAGTTTTTTCATCAAGTACCTCAAGTGCCCGACACCGACGCATCCGTGAAGGTGTTCAAACCAAAAAGCACTTTTATTCCTCCTATATCACATAAAACTTTGGATTTATTTGAGTTATTGGTGAAGAAAGATCTGGTGGACACGCATAAAAAAACACCTAAAAGCATGAATTTGATTAAAATGAATTGACAACTCTAAAGGCATTGAGCAACAACCAGGATTTAACATTTCAAGCTGCAGACAAGGGAGGCGCCCTTGTGGTGATGGACACCACCTACTACAACCAAAAAGTCTCATCCCATGTGGACGACACTGACACCTATATTGCTCTGGATACAGACCCCACTGTCACATTTCAAACCACTTTGCTTGAGATTCTTAAGAAAGCAAAAGACCTAGGATGGATTAATGACAAAACTTTCAGGTTCTTAATCACCGATTATCCAAAAAGACCTCATATCTACATGCTACCAAAACTGCATAAAGATCCCCAAGACCCTCCCTTCCGCCCTATTGTGGCAGGCTGCGGTTCTCTTCACAAACCAATTGGAAAATTTCTTGATTACTATTTGCAACCACTGGTGCAACAGTGGGTATCATACATACAAGACACCACAGATTGTCTCAACAAGCTAGCTAATCTAACGATATCCAGTGAGAGTGAAACATGGTTGGCTACAATCGACGTGACCGCACTGCATACGTCAATCCCCCACGGGGAGGGTATAGAGTCAGTGGAGTGGATGTTGTTAAGGAGTGAGTATGAGGAATCATTGAACATCTTTCTATTGGAGATTTTACAATTCTGTCTCTATCACGGATATTTTTCATGGCAATCTAAATTCTACCTACAGAAGACGGGAACCTCCATGGGTTTTACGGGGGCGCCTGCGTACGCAGATATCTTTATGGCTAGGTTTGAACATTCTCACATTTTGGAAGATTTGAATTGGACAGAACATCTAAAACTATATGTTCGTTACATAGATGACATCTTGATAGTCTGGCAAGGAACCAAAATACAACTGGAAAAGGCCATTAAGGCTCTGAATGAATGTCACCCTAGGATCAAGTTTACCAATCACATTGACCTGAGCACCATAAACTTTTTAGACATCACCATAACAAAACTGGGAAATTTAATCACAACTGAAACGTTCAAGAAACCGACAGACAGAAACAATGCTCTGCACTATTCCAGTTTTCACTCCCAGAATTTGAAGAACCATTTGCCATTTTCGCAGTTCATTAGAATCAAGAGGATCAGCAGCGATGAAACACAGGCCACTGTGGATATAGAAGAAATGGCGCAACAATATAGCAACAGAGGATACCCAGATAAGGTACTAGCTGAGGCAAAATTGAAAGCTTTATCAAAACCACGGGAGGCTTTACTAAAAAAAGCACAGAAAGCACTGGCAAGAAGAGAAGTATGTGTTTTGAAGCAATCCACGCTCACTCCTAAGATCAAGAAGTGTATATTGCAGAGATGGGAGTTAATTGAACAGGAAGAAGACTTCAAAACAGTATTTGTCGATAAACCTATTTTTGTGCTGTCAAGATCCAAAAATCTCAAAGAACTGCTGAAGCACAAAGAAACGAAGGCACTTCAGGAGAAGGCAAAAGGGATGCACAAGTGTTTTAACTGCGGACACTGTGGAAATGTATTAATGGGAGACACATTTAAACATCCACATACAGGTAAACAGATCAAACTCAGACACACTTCTGACTGTAATACAAGCTCAGTGATATATGCCATCAAGTGTCCGTGTGGCTTAGTTTATGTAGGCCGCACCACAAGGAAAATCAAGGTTAGGCTTACTGAGCATAAATCAAATATAAGGTTAGGAAACGAAAAAATCGAGTTTGACGCAACATTGGAAAGAGAGGCAACACACCATTCCCCAACTGAGATACACTGTACTAGAGCAGGTGTTGGTCGAGCCCCATGTGGATCCCAACATACGAATAGCCCAAAGAGAGACATTCTGGATGAGGTACCTGAATACCGTTAAACCGGGAGGGCTGAATGACAAAATTGAATTTGCTTGTTATTTATGAATAATCTATACTCATGTTATTGTGGTTTTAAATGAGTTGTTAATACAGGATCAAGTTTGGATAAAGTGCCACCAACGCCTGTGCACACACACACGTTTATATCTGTTCATATCTCTTCACTCTTTTTTGATTTTGATTATTATTATGTTTTGATACGTTTGCCATAGGGTTTCATGCCATTATTATTTTCTGTCTGTTGGACATTTAACACATGACAATTGGAGACACGGCTTCAACCATGATCAATGAGACCAGAGTAAATGGGTTCTCCTAATAAAGTTGTTGTATCCGAAAGCTATAGTCCGCTTTCTATTACTATCGTTTGGATGTTAGCGTTTACAATTACCGAAAAGCTATAGTCTGCTTTCTATTACTATCTTTTGGATGTTAGCGTTTACGATGATATGTAATAGTACTGTTTTGTTGGATGTGAATAATTCTTACATCTTGAATACCTCGAATTTACGTATTTTTGAAGATTTGAGAGGCAGTACGATTAATTTTGGAACTTACGAGGAAGGGGGTAGGGACACTAGTCCGTTGTTGGTGTTGGGCGTTATATTACATCCCGGCATGCAGCGCCGATACACGGCGTGTTCTCGTAAACTGAAACGGATGATGGAGGCAGTGTTCGCGGACCGTAAAGAAGTTTAGGGTACTAAACGGGGTGAGCTTCATTGCGGGTTCCGGATGGTATTTATGAAAAGCTAGTACAGATTAAACGCAAATGGTAAGGGTTATTTTTGTCTCACAGGCTGAACATCAAAACACAAAAATTTCAAGTTTCGAGTAATGACGATCGGAAGTAAGTAGCGGGCTCACATAGGTTAAAGGAAGACACCTGGTGTTTAATTTAGGTACATTTATATCGGTCCCGTTTTATACTCATATTGGTCCCGTTTTGTTTTCAGGCACAGTCGTTTTTGTTACTAAATTCAGTTAAGGTGACATAGTACCCGATTGGAGGGTACGTTTTCTTCATTTTTTACATATGGCACTGGTACATGTGATACACACGTTGGGTGCACTATACCATACTTGATGGCATGTATAGGGTATAACCACTATGATAGTAGCACTTAATTGCTTGGATTGCTGGCATGCTTGGATAAAATGAGATAATGCATTTGCATGACTACTTAGGGTGTGTGTTCACTTATTATATAGTGCATGAGCACAAGCTGATACGTGAAGACAATAATTGAGAAATATGTATATATTGCTACCTGTTCTCATACAGTAATTTTTTTGCATAGCATTTCCCCTGACGAGGATGCTGAAGCATCGAAATGCATTAGGAGTCGTCGCGAGTTCTGATGAAATTACTTTGCTATATCTGCACTAGTTTGGCATTTGTTAGAAGAAAGTGAATCATATTTTCAATGAAAATGAATTGTGAATATGTTTGCAAAAAAAGCTGAAAACACTATGCACTTTTGAAAATCAATAGTAAATAATCAATGAACTTTAATTTTGTTGACTATTTTTGTTGTTCACCAGAGTAACGATGGTATAACATGAATTAATGTATGTACTATATTACACTTCTAGATGTTGAAAACATTTTGAAAAAATGAAGTAAATGAGGAAAAAAAATGTTTGCACCTGTGCAAGCTCGAACAGTGCATTCCTGCACTAGACATAGTTGTGTCTGAGTGTTCACTGAATACTATTGGGTCACGCATGTGCCTCAGAGGGATTGTACTCAACTCAAGCTGCTCTTAAGAATGGTCAGTTTGTGTGGTTTATTAGACTGCATATTTCTTCAAGTATGGAAATGGTGGTAAATAAAGAATTGTATTGTTCATTGCTGAACATGAGTTAGTACCACAATATGTGTACCTTGGGGGAATGTCATCCTGGGATCTGCCTTTTAATACTCTCATTCCTGGATAATCCAAGGCAGTGTCTAGTCTTTGCCCATTGAGATCAGGGCATTTTTATGGAAGGCCACACTGTGGATGAGCTGCACACATTTCGTTTTCTGTAGCTATATGCTCCTCTTGGTCTGGAGTGTAAATTAGATTTGAATTTAACTCCCCTGCCACATTTATCTCCCATGTTAGGTTTGTAAACCTTACTTCTGTTATCACAGTTATTAATTTTATTTTATAAATCTTTTTATTACAGAACATAAACACAACATAGCAGTGACAATCTGATACATTGCATAATTTGAGGTTCATAGTCCGAACATGAGGAATTTGCCACAATAATTACATTCCCCGCTTATTATGGCCCATCTCTTTAGCTAACATGTCATCTTCATTTAGACACGCCTCACCCTTTTGTCTCACTTATCCCCCAGTTCTAAATGGGATGCAAATCATCCTTCTGTACTCATTCCAATTTCCCCAAACCTTGGTCCACTTATGGAGATTACCTTGACTCCCATACACCATCCGTTCCTCCACCATACACCAGTCCATGTCAGTTTTCCATTCGCAAAGTGTAGGGGTCGATGCTGCCCTCAATTGCATTGTTACTAAAGGCAGGGGTCCCTAGACAATGGTTATACGTAGGGTGATCAACATAAGCTAAATAGACAGTATGTTCTTTGTCCAGCCGAACAGAATTTATTGAAACAATACTTTTTAGTTTGAGAAATATTTAAGTGGAGCGCAACCTGCGACCCACACATACAAAACTGGAAACAAAATAGGAAACAAAATAGAAGGGAGGGGGTTCAGGCAAGGAGAGGAAAAGTCTGTTTTTCAGTGATCAGTAAACAGACTCGATTGTGCATTAGTACCATTGTGCATTACATTAACAATATCAAGTGCCATA
Source organism: Lissotriton vulgaris (assembly GCF_964263255.1). Lineage (NCBI taxonomy): Eukaryota > Metazoa > Chordata > Amphibia > Caudata > Salamandridae > Lissotriton > Lissotriton vulgaris. The sequence goes on along the minus strand of NC_141693.1, from coordinate 553,090,688 downwards.
TGGTACATAAGTGTCGACGTTTTGATCACTTAACTCAAATGCATGGGATCATCTTTAGGACAGTACATATGAACATGTCTGTATTAGAGCAAAAGAATTGCAACAGGAGGGCCGTATAATTGTACTTCCAGCAATAGCGTGCAGGTTCAAACAGTGTGTGGGTCTGGCAACGAATTATACCGGACATTCTTAGGTCAATTTTGGGCAAGTACCCAGTGGTTTCAACAGTCTGGAACCTTTTTAGAAGGTTGCATTTCAATTTGTAAAGAGCATTGCACCCGATCCCTGCATACAGCCCGTATTACACGGTCCCGCCGAATTTCGCTATCAGCGACGGCCCTTTGCAAACTGAAATTCTTCTTGGGTATATTTAGCTGTCAACAACGCTAAGTTGAGGCCCTGCTCAATGGTGCCCTTGCCTGTACGGAATCCCTATAGTAGATTAGTAATAATATCTTTATCCTCCACCCAAACCTGCAACCTGTTGAGGATTATTCTACCCGCCACCTTCATTAAAGCGTCTAGTAGGGATATTGGACGGTAACATGTGGGGTTGTTCCTATCCCCTTTTTTAAAAATTGGTATGACAATCGCTTCCGGCCAGGTTGAAATAAACCCAGAAGCAATAGAGCAATTTAGGACATTTGTTAACAGGGGGGCCCATAAACCAAACTCTGATTTGTATATGTCTATTGGGACGCTGTCTCGACATGGAGCTTTCCCTGAAGCGCTTTCCTTTATTGCTCTAGTCACCTCTGCACAATCAAATGTGATCCCCAATGGGAACACACCCACTAAACCAGCCCCATCGTAAAGTATAGTGTAGTTATCCGTAACTTTCTCACTCTCATGTGTATTAGGATTTTTATATAGGTTAGTAAAGTGGGTGGCCCAGATATCCCCTGGGATGGCTAGATCTATAATGTCTGATTCCTTATCTTGCATAAAGGGTGCGTTGACTGCTTTCCAAAAAGCGACATTGTCGTTCCTTGAACATGCCTCATGAAGATTCCACCAAATTTCACCCTTTATCTCTCTTCTCCTATTAGCTAAGGCAGCACGATAAGATCTTCTTGTCTGCCTTACTAACTCCGTCGATCTAGGCGTTTCGTGAAGAGCACGCTTCAGAGTGCGATGATCCCTAGAGCAATCTTTATCAAACCAACCCTGAGATTTCTTGGATTTGTTTTTGTATTCCCTAGTTAATTGTTTTTTAATTTCATCCGTGATTTTACTAAAGTAATCAAGAACTTTATCATTCTCTTCTGACTGAGAGAGACATGTTATAACATGATCAAAAGTATTTAATATCAAATTGCGAATAAAAGCTTCAGGATCGACCTTGCCCCATTTAATACTGTAACCATTGGAGCTTGCAAGGTTAATTGGAGAATTATGTATAACTTTAGGTTTTAAATCCGCCTCCTTGAGTTTCAAGCAGAGAGAAATGGGATAGGGATCATTCATGGGACTATCTAGTGTCTCCCATGACAAGACGAGTGACGAATATCTGGAGGACAAGAGAGTGAAATCGATTATGGAGTTTACCCCTCTCCCATTGAATGTAGGTTGGAAGTCAACTGCCGGTGAACATCTTTCATTAACATAGATTAGATCAAAATGGAACAGCAATGTATTCAGCAAGTCCCCTAATCGAGAATGGGTGAAGTGGGTAGGTGTGTCTTCCTTATTCTCCCCCAGGCCACAGGTACCTGTAGTGCTATTCGCACAGAACGTGCAATTAAAGTCGCCCACCCATGACAATGCCAAATCTTCATCAGCTGTTTCCTCTAGGTGGTGTAGCGAGCTTCTGAGGCCTTTGATGATTTCTTCCTAAACAAGGGTGCATGAGCATTATTGTAAAAATTAACAATGGCCAAATTAGATATTCCCGGCCAGTTAACTAATAAAATCTGATAAAAATCAGTTGAAATGAATTTAACAACTGAAATCCCTGCAGTGTTTGAGATGTAGATACACAGGCCCCCTTTATTTCTACCACGTTGGCTTACAATAGCGGGTGTGTTAAAGGTTTGGTAACCTGTCAGGCTAATTTCTTGGACCACCCAGGTTTCTTGAAGGCACAATATATTGTACTTGTGTACTATATCTGTCCATTCCTGGAGGTCTACTTTGTCCTTTAAGCCTGCTATATTCCAGGATATGATTGACTGGCCCCTAAGAGGTATCCTGTCTGTAACCACAGCCACCGTAGCCTTAGTTCTTGAGGCACATGTCCCTTCTTTATCACACATCATGTCATCAGCAGTAAGTTCAGGGACATTGTGGTCGCTCTGCGCATCAGTAGTAAGTCAATCCACCCCTTCCAAACCAGAAAGGGAGGTGAATCGGTTAAAAGTAGGGATGTTAAAAATGGGGCCGTCTACGTTACGCATATATGGGTTCCAAGGTCTTGATGAATTATTAAGTAGGGCCTGGGGTAGAAATAACTTAGGTCTCGTGTCGATATTCCTCCCCCTCCACTCTCAAGATACCAGTCTTTGATGTGAGTGGTTACCCTGCGGTCCCTGAAATTAATAATGATGACATCTCCCTGTATATCTTTAGGTCTGTGCCCCACCCATCCTAGTCTTCTTACATGTAAGATCTCACCATCTATGTTAGGCGGTATTGGTCTGTTCATTTTCAACCAATGTACAACTTTGTTTTTAAGTTCAAAGTAACCTTCGGTTTTACCCTCTGCCAATTTTGGGACCCCAGTGAGTACTACTGCGTAGGGTACCGCCTCCGGAGGAAGATCAATTTGATGTGAGGTTTCTCTTAAGATCGTGTCAGGGTGGTGCGTCCTAACAATGTTTCCTTGATTATTATCTGATTTGGTAACTTGCTCCCCAGCTCTTTCTTCCCTAGGTGTTTTTTGGTTAACAACTATATTTGTGGGGACTAATGTATTATCATGAGATAAAGGTATTGTGTCCACGCTATTCAAAAGGTTAGTTGTTTTAAGCCCTGTGGAAGTGTACATGAGATCTGGTTCTGCCTATTGGCTGCCAGTTCCCTTAGCAGTTCGGTGTTAGTCGCTGTTGCTTCCTCAATGGACCCCACTTGGTCGGCCAGTCTTTTCACTCTCTCCACAAGTGGAAGTAGTAGTGATTTGACCAAATGTTCAATATTTCCCATTAGGTCTTGAGTAGAGTGAGAATGTATAGGTAAATTGTGTGGCACGATATTCCTTGCTGCTAAACCTGGGCTCTTTGAGGGGCTCCGGAGTGTTTTAGGTGTTTTTGCACATCTACCCATTTGTGTATTTCCCCCACACTTTCTTTTTGCTGAAGGTCCTGACCCCAAAATTTTGTTTTGTATAATCTTCTTCTTGGGGATGGGCCTCGGAGGTGTGATTGAGTTAGACTCCTCAGAGGTAATTTGTAATGGGAGTTCTGAATTGGGCTCATAAGTATTGGAGTTATACTCCCTACTTATCTCTACAGCTTCTGTTAGATCTTGTAACTGTATAGGGATACTAATCTCTGTGGTTAAAACTTTTTCTGTGCCTTGATTTGGCGGTGTGGTTGCTAGCTGGATAGAGCCCAGGGAAGAGCGTTTATACAACAATTCCGAGGACAAGCGACGCTCAGTGATCGCAATCTCATGTTCTAGCACTGAGGCGGCCCTGGTGATGAAATTATCTAACGTCCCTCTGACAGTCCCTCCCACCAATGATTTTCTGCCTTTGCTAAGCAGTGAAGTCATTTTGCTATCATTTAAATGTACACAGTTGGTAATCTGTCTCGGGGGTATATACAACGAGAGTATGTTAAATATTTGTCCCTCTCAATGACCTGTGACTGCCACATAGCACCAATGTGTGTTGTGTGTGATTTGTTGTATTATAAATGGGAATGAATTTTGGAGCAGAATTCCCACCCCTCCAGAGCCTCGCATATGTCGCGCATGAGTTACCAACCTGCACACCCATCTATTCATGGCACCATATTTAGTATCTTTGAGGTGTGCCTCTTGAAGCAAGATCACGTCCGGTGAGTGTCTTTTCAATTATTGCAGCACCAGTCCTCTTTTAATTTGATCTCCCAGTCCTTTTACATTCCAGTAGAGGAGTTTAAAACTGTTTTTGGATTCCATGGAGACTCTTTATCCTAACTACTTGGGTGGCCTCCCCCAAATTCCCCGATAGTTCCATCTTCTTGATGCCTAGGCAGGGACCCTATTGGACCAATTAAAATGGAGGAACCATCACTGCTGCAAAAAACATTATCAATGCACTTTCAATTGCCCGCCCCCCAACTATGCAGCGTGCCTATAAGACTCCAAGTGTAACTTAATATGTGGGAAGTGTGGTACAGAGGCCTCACTCTGCTGCTACCCCCTTCCTGGTCACATAACTAATATTGCAATAATTAATGGACAAAGTTCCAGTCCAAATCTTGTTACCAGTTTTGCCGGGCTGTTCCTCACTGAGGGGCCGTTCAGCAGGGCCGTCCGCCCCAGGCGATCCGCCAGCCCAGGCTCTTCATGGTAAACTGCAGAGGTTTCTGTCTATCGGCACCCTGCTGGGGACACCTAGGACACATCTTCCAGATGCTCCGTCTCTTCCTTTCGGTCTCCATGTGGTGTTCCCCTCTTGTCATTAGCGTTTAGACTGGTCCGACAATATTAACTCTTCGTAAGGGATTTCTTGACGTGATGGGTGTCCACATGTCTAACCTCCGTCATACCTCTTCCGGGGTGTTGAAAAAACCACATCCTGTCCTCCGCCACCACACAGAAGTTAGCTGGAAAAAGCATTGAATATGTCATGTTCCGATCTCTCAGGACTTTTTAAACTTCTATAAAGGAGTGACGCATTTGTTGCACTTGTTGAGTGAAGTCCGGAAAGAAGGTTAGGATACTGTTGACTCATCCTACTGGTGGCACACTTCACGCCATCTGTAGAATTACGTTGTGGTCCCTGTAATTGAAAATGCAAGCTATGATGAGGCACAGGGGAGCAACCGGGCATGGCGGGGCTCCCGGGACTCAATGGGCACACTCTATTGAAAAGTACTTGGACGGACCCTTGGGTTGTAGGTGTCTTAGTATAAATTCTTCCATGAAAAGGGCGACCGCCGAGCCCTCCACAGGTTCTGGCACTCCAATTATGCAAATATTATTGAGGCAAGAACACTCCACAGAATCTTCCATCCTCGTCTGCAAAGTTGTCACAGCGCCAACAGCTTCCAGACTTGGCATTGTAATGAATTGGCGTCTGTTTGTAGCGTGTTTATGTAGTCTTCTGCATCTTTCATACGTGCGCCGTCTTTCTCAGTTCTGCGTGCATTAATGTCATTTTGGTTGGTATGGAGTCTATTTTGCCCTTCAAAGCCACCTGGATTCCCTGTATAGCTGCCATGATGTCTTGTAGAGTTGGGGTGTGATGAGCGACAGAGGGGGGCTGAGCCTCTGCCGACTGTTTGGTCTCTGACCCAATCTCGGGCATCTCAGTTCTGGTGTGGGTGTACTCTCCGTTTCGGTCTGGTGGGCTGATTTAGAGCCTTTGGCCTCGAACATTCTATCACCACTGTGGCTTGTGAAGACTTGCTCTTCAGTGGGGTGTTGCACCGCGTGTTTGGCCGTGTAGTGGATGGATGGAGGATGGTACTCACGCCGCCTACCAGTGTGTTGGTGGCCACTCCTGTGGCCTGTTGGGTTTTCCACTACCTTTGGTTGCTCCTCTGGTGCTCAGTTGTGCACTGTTTCATTCATGCTTTCGGTGAGACCAGGGTCTGTGGATCACCTTACTAGTTTAACTAGCCATTTTGATGGGGCCCTGCCTAGGTATTGTGTAGGGGATTGATTCTTCCCTGGTGTCTCCTTTGTTCGCCCTCAGGGGGAAGGGTTTAAGTTTATGGCGGGGGAGCGTTAACTGGACTGACACTCCCAATATTGCCTGTCAGACAGACGCCCCCACCCCAGAAGCTTCAAGACTCACCAGCTCCTCTGGGGCAAGTCTGATGTCAATCCCGGGGCTTCTATTTCTCTGCTGGAAGAGCGTATTTGCCCTGCAGTGCCAGTTGGTCCCCCATGTTCTCCATCAATTTTCTGACCTAGGGGACGGCCGGGGCATGCTGGCCAGCACCTCACCACTGCAGGACTCTGAAGCCATACTCGAGCCTCATCACAATCCACGCCTGCTCTGGCTACCGATGTCTTCCCCCTCTCCTGCTGTCTCGGGGTTCCTGGGTTCTGCCTCGACCGAGGGGGTGGACCACTCTGGTCCCTCCTGAGCTGCCAGTCCGGGTAATGTGGGCTTCTGTGACACACGGGGGACGAGACACAGCGTTTCCCCTCTGCGGCCCGCTGGCTTCTCTCTCTTCCTGACCGGGGCTGCTGCGTCTCGAGCAGGCCACAGTTTTAATCTTTTACTTGAGCTGCTGGATTCTTGGTCCTCCGGTTCCGCTGGCCACTCAGGGAGTTCTTACTGTTCCAAGGAGCCTTGCATCGGCCACATTGTGAATATAGTAACTGATTTATGGGCGTAAGTTGGCCGAGGGCCACCGGAGCTCGAACAAGCTGCGTCCACCATGTATGGCTGTTGGCCACGCCCTCACAGTTATGTGAACAGAACAGCCTTTCCCAGTGCATTATGGTATGCATAGCTATTCAAGAGAAATACTGTTGGTGTCCATTGTTTATGCCAGATATTGAACTTAATTATTTGGAAGCCGGAGACTGAGGAAGAAAGTTGCTCCGAGGTGATGTTTAATGCTATTGATGCATAAACTGTAAGGCCCCCTTTGGTTTCCCAAATTGATGTGATCTTGTGGGCTTAACATGATGAAGTGTGTAGCCTACCAAGTGGATAGGTTCAGTTATCCAAGTCTCCTGTAGAGTAATGATCTCATATTTCCCTCAATTTGGTGGGGGGACACCGTCTTGAAGTACAGCTTTTACCTTTGTGATGTTCCAGAAGAGGAGGTTTATTGAGACATCCTGGAGCTCGCTAAACCGTTGTTTGGAGAGTCACTCTTTTCTTGGCGCATAGGGCTGAAGCTACCCAATTCCACTGGTCCAGGTTCACAACACTTAACTGTTTACTTGTTCTTTTTTTGTTGTTGTACCACAGGCGCTCTGTAGAACTGAATACAAAGGAGTTGTTCTCTTTTCTATGCTTGGTCTCCTGGCCAGCAGCAACGGAGGAAGAGGATAACATGGCTTTGAGTGTTTTGATATTATCATGCCCCATGTTTAAAATTGTTGATTGACATTCATAATGGAAAAGGCGATTACTTTGGTTCTCCATGTGGTGAGGATTTGTTCAGGTTGCTTATAATCCTCATTAGAAAGAAATGTATCCGACAACAAAACTGATGGTTTAAGATGCTTCAGACTGGGAATTTCAGCAAGTAATCTCATTATATTTCCTCTATTGAGCATGTCCTGCCGGCCTTGTAAAACATATAGTAGTTTTAGGAGAATTTGCTGATTTAGGCTCTCTTTTTGCAGAGAACATGTAGATAGTGAAGGGTCAAGATGTGTCTCAGTGGCAGATTCGTGCTTGCATGTTTTTAGGACTGCTCTATATCTAGGACTGTTCTCTCTTTGCATTTTGATGTTAATGACTATCCTTTTACTCTGAATGTTATCATCCTGGTAACCATCCTGCTCACTCGGTTGGGTGACTTCGTGTGATTTCTTATGATGATTACTGCTTGCTGACATGATTACTCACCCACAGGCTGAGGTTTCTTGGGTGGATTCTCTTCTGTTATGTTATGTTATGTTAAAATTATTCATACCACGCTCGGTCACCGGACGGTTTCATGGCGCTCATAACAAAAGTGGAGGGCAAGGGCAGGAGTTACTCGAATGCTGACGAAGAGGAACGTCTTCAGCGTCCTACGGAAGCAATCGTAGGTAGGACAGTGTCGGAAAGAGGGCGGGAGGGAGTTCCAGAATTTAGGGGCCAGAAAAGAAAAACAAAGACCACCGTGTTTTTTACGTTTGATTTTCGGGGTAAGTAAAAGGTTGGGTGAGGTGGAGCGGAGGTCTCTCGTGGGTTCATATCACTTCAAACTAGAGGAGATGAAGACAGGCGCCTGGTCGGAGGGTGCTTTGAATATCGTACAGCCAAGTTTGAAGGTACAACGTTTAGCCACCGGGAGCCAATGCAGGCTCCGCAACAGCGGTGAGACGTGCTGATGTTTAGGCTGATGGTATACTAGGCGAGCTGCCTGATTTGCACCAGCTGCAACCTTTGGAGATGGTATGCGGGGATTCCTACGTATAGAGTGTTGGCAAAGTCAATTCTAGACATAACAAGAGCCATGATGACAAGGATAAGTGCGTCTCTGGTGAGGAATCTACTGATTTTACCTATCCTACGCAGATGGAAGAAGCAGGATGATGTCACAGCACTAATCTGAGGCCTCATGGATAAATCACCAGAGATGACTACGCCAAGACTATTCACAGAATTGACGGGGCGAGGAGGAAGCCCTAGTGATGAAGGCCAGAACCTGTCATTCCATGGGTTGGCTGACCCGCCCACCAGCACAAGCTCAGTCTTGGTGGGATTTAATTTGAGCTGGCTATGATACATCCATTCCGATATGTCTAGCATGGTGGTTTGGAAGCTGGTACGGGAGGATGGGGAAGTGTTGATGGGGAATATTAACTGCTAATCGTCTGCATAATTAAAGATTGTGGCAGAGGATTTGCGGAGGGAAGCTATTAGGGGTTGCAGATACAAATTAAATAACAAAGGGGATAGGGCAGAGCCCTGAGGGACTCCGCAGGTGAGGGTGGAGTAGGAAGCAGAAAAGGTAGACAAGTGTATGGCCTGGGATCGCTTGTCCAGGAAGAATCTGACCCAATCGAGAGCTGCGCCCTGGATGCCGGCATTGTTGACACGGTCGATCAATATTGCATGATCGACCTTGTCAAAGGCCGCCGACAGGTCCAATAGGACAAGAGCTTGAGAGATGTTATTGTCGGCGCCCTTTCTCAGGGTGTTCATAACAGCCACAATGACCGCCTCAGTAGAGTGGAGTGGGCGGAAACCGGCTTGTTGGGCATCCAGAAAGACGAGCTCTCAATGAAGGCACTCAGACAGCGAGTGACGTATGTCTCTAAAATCTTTCCCAAATAGGTGAGAAGGGAGATGGGCCTATAATTACTCAGGACCGTAGGGTCGGCATTGTTTTTTTTTAGGATCGGTATCACAACTGCCTGTTTGAAGGAGTCCGGAACCACTCCAGGAGCCAACGAGTTATTGAGTAGTGCCAGTGGAGGGTCAGGGCAGGCCAGAAAAATTTCTTTAAGGATTTGGGGGGAGGCAGCAGTCATTGGGGGAGCCGGAACTAACTTTGTGCAATAACGAATGAAACTCAGTGAGAGAAATTGGGGGAAAGACATTCAGGTAGTGGGGATTTCTGGGGGGTGAGGGAAGTGGAGAAGGAGATGAGGGCAAGGGACTATTATTTTTGATAGTGATAATAGCGAGTCACCGAAGCGGAGAGCAAAGGGGCAGTGTATTCCAGTATGGAATGAAGTTCCGTCAAATTGGCTCTCTTCCAGTTCTGGGCAGTGAAGTTGGTCGTGGGGGTGGGTCGACTGGGGGTGGACAAATTAAGGGAGAAGGAAATAAAACAATAATCTGACCAGGAGCAAGGAGTAACTGTGGTAGGCAAAATTTCGAGGTTGGCCGTCCAAACTTGATCTAAAATGTGGCCTTTGCAGTGAGTAGGTATTCTAACAAATTGGCGACAATTCATACCTAATAAGAGGTCCGAAAATTCCTCCGATAGACGGCTCTCCCGGGGGTCAGAGGGCCAGTAATTAAAATCTCCAATAATGATAACCTTAGCGTGGTTGATGATAAGTTGAGAAATAAGGTCACCAAACTGTTGAGGGAAGGAGGGCATGTGATCAGGGGGTCTATACACAAGGACACAGATGAAAGAAGACCTAGTAGAAGTAAATTTGATGACGAGGCTTTCTGTTTTGGCGATCGCAGCACAGGCAAGAGTTGTAAAGATGTACTGGGTACGAATAATAGCTGCTACCCCGCCCCCGTCCTGCCCAGCTGGGCGATTAGATTGCAACATGTAATATCCAGCAGGGATGGCAGCAAGAATATCAGGGACTGAGTCCTCAGTCAGCCAAGTTTCTGATAAAAGTAGAATATCCCCAGTCTATCATCTAATAGCTGAAAAATTTCGAGCTGGTGTTTTACCATAGACCGGGTATTGAGATACATCACGGTCAATGGGGAAGTCCATGATGTTCACGTAGAGCGGTGAGATGGTATTAGCTCAGGGCGTGGGGGAGGATTCTCAGGGACAGGAGTGTCCAAGGAAACAGAAATACCACAATCGTGAGCAGCCTAAACAGCACGGGGCTGTAGGGGCACCACGTGGCGGAGCGTTAAGAGGTCAGCAGAAGAGTAGGTGATAATTTGGGCATTATAATTGGCCCCGGGATCCGGGCGGACGGGCGCAGACGGGCTTAACTTAGGCGCAACTTCGGCGCAAAGTCGGCGCTCCCGCTGCGCTCGTCCGCTGCGCTTCCGCCAGGTCACCATTATATCCTAGCCAGAAGGGAACCACTAGACCGCTAACCTGCGATGTGGAGGGGCAGGGCGGAAGTGGTATCAGGAGCAGGAAATGGAGCTCAATAGGACGACCCTCCGCACAAACGGCACAATGCCGGGGTGGAACGGGGCCAAGAGCGATGGAATAACAGGTAAGGAAGCTCTAGTAAGCTTAGCACAGTACACAGAGCAAATTAGTATATTACAATGACATTTCCAATAAAGCTATCAAAATCAGCTTAAAAAGGTCAGCGAGACCAGCAGAAACCCGCAGCTTCAATCGCCGCGTTTGTCAAGGAAATGGTGCAATAGTCGCGCCTAAAATAGAAGAATAGTCTGTAGCCACTAGACCGCTAACCTGCGATGTGGAGGGGCAGGGTGGAAGTGGTATCAGGAGCAAGAAATGGCGCTCAATAGGACGACCCTCCGCACAAACGGCACAATGCCAGGGCGGAACGGGGCCAAGAGCGATGGAATAACAGGTAAGGAAGCTCTAGTAACCTTAGCACAGTACACAGAGCAAATTAGTACATTACAATGACATTTCCAATAAAGCTATTAAAATCAGCTTAAAAAGGTCTTCTGTTATGTCTTCCATTATGTCTTCCATTGTTTTGCAGGAATGATGATTCTGCACAGAATTAGATTCAGCTTGCGGTTTTTCTCGAGCCACCCGCCTTTCTGGATCTGATCCTTGGATGTTTTGGCGGGAATGCTTCACCTTCTTATCATGTTGCATTCTTTTGTGATGCCCAGCTCGGGCTGTGTCGTTTTGGGATGTCTTAAAGATGTTATCGTTCCTGTCTACCGTTGTTTGCGATGTATTTAATGAGTCCGAAATTAACAACTTCTCAACCCTAACAATGTCCTTGTGAGAATGTATTGACGCGTTTGCAATTGCCACTGCTCTTTTTTCATACCTATCCTCCAAGATGGAAACTAGTCTGTTGCTGCCAGGCACTTCTTTCACAATGCATTGGTGATTCTTCCTTACCTTCCTAGCATGCATTTTCTGCGCTTAGTTTGCGTGAGATCATAGGTTCATTTAGATCAAGATCATTCTCCAATCTCTGATCAATTGGCTGCAGTCTTCTGGCTATTGTTTTTTTTCAGCTGTAGTACTGAGCGACTATCTCTGCAATATATTGTTGCTGCTGTTCTGCCACCATAACTTGGGAGCAGTTGCTCAGCTCTTAGGTAAGCGTACTAGACATAGGTTCCGACTTGCGCTGTTTTTTAAAACTTGGGAGTAAGGAGGTGCCTATTAAAAATACTTTTTTTCCTCCTCACTACCCAATTTTACTTATCTCACTTTAATCACTTATGATTTTCACTAGTTAGCACTGCTATTCAGTTACCACTTGATACCCAGCAAAATCATACTGACACTGGGACATACTGGTGAGATTCGGCTGAGCCTGGCCAAATCTTTCAAAGGTACGACTATCTACCTTCATGGTGAAGGCTCCCAGATGATGTAGGGCCGTACAGGTTGGTAATCTGATGGGAATTTTCTTCGCATAGAGAAAGTACCCGAGGCTTGATTTCGCTGTTTACTATTCACAGTTGAGGTCACGCATTGACAGACACATACAATAGAGTTCTCTTCTTGACCCATTGCTACATTGTTGTTGGTAGTTGCATATGTATAGGGGCAGTAGCAATGACCGGTCGTTAAACATCCCCTAGGATCCCCCCTATTTTCTTGTAGTTATGTAACCTTTTTTCACCATTTTACATTTGTTTACAATTCCTTTACCAGAAATGTCTTGATTTTGAATCACTTGTATCTATCATATTTGTTGCTAGTGGACCCTGACTTACGTATGTGCCTGTTATATATTTCTTTTTTAGTGTTGCCCCTGACAAAGGGACTACATCTATGTCCCGAAATGCATTGGGCCATCAACATCCATTTTTTAAACAATTCTTTGTTCATTCAATGTTATGTATTACAAATCTGATTTGATGTGAATCATCTACCCTCCAGAAACCGTAAAATTACCCTTGCTACTCTAAAACCGAAACCCACCCTGAGCCCTATGGGCCTCATTGGCAACAATGTGCTGCAGCGTGGCACAGCAAGCCCTTCGGCTGTGCCAATCTGCGGCACTTTCAAAGCACAGGACATATTTACGATAATATGTCGCATCCCTGTGCTTTCCCCTGCGCTGGCGCACAATTGGCACCCTTGCACCATGGTACAAGGATGCTTGCATCACTGGGATAATTGTTTATTTGCAGGAAGGGTACCCTTCCTGCACATAAACAATCTAGAATTGCTTTTTACATGTTCTATGTGTGCTGCATTAGCACACATAGAACTTGCAAAATGTAATTTGTTTAATGATTGTCTAAGTGCAGGAAGGGACACCATCCTGGGGACACCTTCCTGTACATAAACAATCACCAGAGGTGATTTCCTCATACTATGTGTGCTGCAGAATGCAGAACTCATAATGAAGGACCAGGTTTTAGAACCTAGCAGCGCCAGGGAAAACGCCCGATGCCTTCGAGTTCCCCTGCCTTTGCAAACAGAGACACGGGACGCTTCTTGATTACGTCAAAGACCAAAGTTTAGTGGCTGCAACCAGGAACAGAGATCTACGAAGCACAACACGGGTGGTTCGCTAGAGACTGCACAAAGTCAACGAGCGGAGCATGGTCTTTTATGCCAAAAATCACATTCCAAAGGTGGCATCAGTTACATACAAATTGGCCAATCACATGGTGACATTTCAAACGTATCGCATGACGACAAACCCACTTTCCGTTGTCCAGCCCACCAGAAATGACCAAGCACATTCCAATTTCTTGTTCGATCAGGCCGGACAAACCAATCATAAAACCTCAACCCAAATCAGTGAACATGTCATAAAGGAAGGAGCAGAAACAGATTGGAAGCAAGATAGACAGGTGGGTGCAGTGTACTGTAAACTTCGGCACGTCCTGCTCTTTGATCTTTATCTGACCAGCTGCTTAACAAGGAACTGGCTCAGCGAGGTCAGCCTCGGGCAAGGGAGTCAGTTGGGCCAGGTCATTCAGAAGTCAGCTAAGGTGTACGTGTCTCAAGGACTCGCTTGGCCGTAGTCATCGGCCTATGTGAGGGCAACCACACAAAATGGCTGCCGTTCACAAAATGGAACCCGAGAGTTCAAACGAAATCCCTAAATACATATTGTTCCCATTGATCGATTAATGCGAAAACACTCATACATACCGCACTCGTGATTTGCGGTCCGCTGACACCAAAATCGTCTATTTCCGATGACCTTTATTGAACGGGTTCGGAACCACCGAACCTCAGACCCTCAAACTACGGAACTACAATAGAAAGAGAGAAAAACTAGGAGAAATGAATACATTTCTCCTCATTGCGCCTCCCTATGCCACCCCTGGGGAGGCGTAGCATTCAGACACATTTCCAGATTTACGATTTCTCATAAATATGGAATTTTGTCTGGTTCCATGGGTGTTGCGTGGGAACACCCACAGCTCCCCTTTCACGCAAAGTGCTGTGTGCACAGGGGCCATATTTACAAGGGCAGGAAAAGCCATGCAGGGTGGCTTTTCCAGTCCTTATAAATATGGGGCAGTAAAATGTGCCACGGGTGCATCACAAAAAGTGACACACCAGTGATTCAAGAGGCTTGTAAATCTGCCCCTAAATACTTACATTGTACTTACTGATAAAACACATTTGCCTTTACCATTCGTTGTAAAGGTATGCGTGATAAAGGCATATGCGTTGTAATGACATGCGTTTTAATGGCATTGCATTGTGATGGCACTTGCGTTGTAATGGCAATGGCTTTTTTAAAAGTTTTGTTTTAATGGCTTTTTCCCCCATACCATACCATTCCAGACTATATCATACTAAACCATAATAAGCAATGACAGGCCATACCACACAAGACCATACCACTAGCAGTATAATTACCTGGACTGCTGTTGCTGAACAGCTGAAGAGGGTTGGGTCACTGTCTGGTCGATGATGCTGGTTTCTGAGTAAGCCGGAGAGACCACATTGAAGAGTTCCTCGTATGCAGGTGAGGTGCATACCCTCTTCCAAATGATGTATGCTGCAACCCCTACAAGGACCAATAGTAGGACTCCACCAATTACTCCTCCAGCAACGGCAACCATCTGTTCTGATTATACAGAAAATTAAAAACAAGTAGAAGCAAATTCAAATTCAAATTCAAATTCAAAGACTGCTTTTTTCGATTTTGATTAAAAAACCATAAAAACACAATAGAAGCATTATATGTTATTTAACCAAAACAGGACATTTGTTCAATCCGAATTTTATAAATCCCATTATATCATAGGGGATATATACTTCGGCGGACGGGATATCCAGCACCATTGCGACAGAGTAACTTGTCCGCCGAGATCTAAATCAAGCCCTTAGTTATCTTATTTAACCTTCTTTCTGACATTTCACACAGTTTTCCTCAGTTTCAAACAAGCTTTGTAAGGCAAATTGTAATGTAGCACTATATATCAATACTAGCAGCCCGTCCCGACCTTGTCCGGGTATGAATTGCTGCCGGCCATTAGTATATTGTTTTGTAGGATTTCGTTTTGATAGCATTTCTTATCTGTCACAGGCCTGTGAAACACTCCGATTCACAGTGCACTGCTGATACACTTAAGAGTGTGCGTTCAGTAGTGTGTGAACTCGAGTGTCCCTACTTTATTTTTCCTTGCAATATTATATAGCGCGAACTCGACAACATGGCATGAGCACAATTTGCATTACAGAAGAACACATTCATTTGTGGTAGGCACTGGGAGACAAAGCGATTTGCCTGGAATCACAGGATGTTGAGCTCATGCCAAGATTTAAACGTAGCTCCCTAGCTCTAAAGTTCGCAATTCTAGAACTTGTGGCGGGAGGTGTGTCTAAAAGTGTATGTCGGTGCTGGCCATCAATGAGAGAGACCTGTGCATTTTTCAAATGGGTGGTGAAAAAATATGAGTATGTTGCTGGAGATGTGGGCCGCTGTGCCACCAATGTACTTACCGGGGGAGGGTAAACACCCATTATTCCACAACTTTCCTTCCGCATACCATCACTCTGCATACTTTCATTACGAAAGTACCATGACTCCGCAATGCCATTATAACTCATGGCATTACCTTTTATATGCTTTTACCACGCATACATTTACAACGAAATTCGTTTGGAAATGCATGAATGGTAAAAGCATGTTTTTTAAAAAAGTTTGTATAAGGTAAGTATGGGTGTAGGGGTATATGTTTTGGGGTACTGAGGTATATGTTTTGGGGTGTTTGGGTATTTTAAGGGTTCTGATATAGTTTTGGGTTATGGGGTATAGGGGTATTTTAGGGTTCAGGGCTAGGTTTGGGTTTTGGGTACAGTGGTATTTTTAGGGTTCATGGCTAGGTTTGGGTTTTGGGGTATAGGGGTATTTTTAGGGTTCAGGTTTAGGTTTGGGGGCACAGGGGTATTTTAAGGGTTCAGGGCTAGGTTTGGGTTTTGGGGTACAGGGGTATTTTTAGAGTTCAGGGGTAGGTTTGGGTTTTGGGGTACAGGGTTATTTTTAGGGTTCAGGGTTAGGTTTGGGATTTGGGGTACATGGTTATTTGTAGGGTTCAGGCCTAGGTTTGGGTTTTGGGGTACAGGGGTATTTTAGGGTTCAGGGGTAGGTTTGGGTTTTGGGGTACAGGGGTATTTTTAGGGTTCAGGAGTAGGTTTGGGTTTTGGGGTACAGGGGTATTTTAGGGTTCAGGTGTAGGTTTGGGTTTTTAGGTACAGGGGTATTTATAGGGTTCAGGGCTAGGTTTGGGTTTTGGGGTACAGGGGTATTTTTAGGGTTTAGGGATAGGTTTGGGTTTTGGGGTACAGGGTATCTTTATAGGGTTAAGATGGATTAGTGTTTAAGGGTGTTGGGGTATTTTAAGGAGTAAGGGTGGGTTAGGATTATGGAGTGCAGGGGTATTTAAAGGGAGCAGGGTGAGATTAGCACACGATATGAGATATGGCATGAAGGGCGGAACCTACCACACGCCCCCAGCGTTTGTCACGCCCCCAGCACACGCCCACAGCACAACGCAGATATGCCCACAAGGGACTACTTTGCTGGCACGGTTCTTTTACCTTTTAAATGTATATGGTGGGCGTCTGCATAGCCTATGTCCTTCTGCTGCAACTGCCCTTTCCAACGCTGTATTGGGTGTTGTGATTGGTGCTATGGTTCCTGAGATTACTCGCCTAAAAGGTTTGGGCTCTCTCTTTATTATCCTCATGCGCGCTAGCGGAATTCCGCTCGTACGCTGAGATTTTTAAAAGCACATGTTACGTGACGAGCTGGGCTCGTCATCAGCGTGCGAGGAGGCTACGCCATGACGAGCCCAGCTCGTCATCAGCGTGGAAGGGTTAAATTAGTATAGATTTCATGCTCATTGAACAAGATCACTCCATGGATTAATGCATCTGTCCCATTGCTATGTGTCTAACCCCTTAGAATTACAAATGCTGAACTGAGTTTCTCACATTTTTGAGGATGTAAAAAGAATAGCCAGGATGCTAGGTAATAATAAGGGCCTGATTTAGAGTTTGGCGGACGGGTACACCTTTCACAAATGTGACGGATACCCTGTCCCCCTTATAACAAGTGCATTATTATCCTAATGCTCTTGTAATAAGGCGGACAGAATATCTATCAAGTTTGTCTCTGGGTACCGGTCTGCCAAACTCTAATCAGGTCCTAAATCTATTACAAAATTAGTAAAGAGACAAAATGGCCCTGTGGGAGTACTGTGAGCCACTCAAGAGCAGCCATTGCTGTTGTTTTATTCCAAATACGAAATGCACAAATAGATCTGCACAAAACATGGGGGCATACTATCAAGGGGGTTTATCTCCGCTTTTTTGGCGTTAAAAGCCAAGAAAGCGGAGATAAAATTATCTCCCTATTACCTAGCTGTCGCTAACACCAGTTAGCGACAGCTAGTAGGAGATAGCGACCATCTTGGGCCCTGCTTTGCATGTCAGTGATATTTATCGCTAATGACATACAAAGTGGGCGTGCCAAGATGTTAGCGACTGGAAACAGTCGCTAACATCGCTATCTCCGATTACCAACTTTTGGAGATATTCGTGCTAAGCGCAAATATCTCCAAAAGCTAACACCTGCCGCTGAGCAGTTCTTAGCCATGTTATCCAATGGTAGGTGGATAACATGGCTAAGAGCATTAGCTCGATAATGCATGAATATCGATGACTTTTCAGCGATATTCATGCATTTCGGACGATTTTTATCGCTTAGGAGATAAACATTGATAATAGCAAGGTTCCTAAGCGATAAAAATCGCCGCAGCTCGGCGATAAAAATATCGCCGCTAAACCAACATAGCGATAATTATCGCTAGTGTTGGTAATATGCCCCATGGTTCTGAGTGGCAGTGAAACTGGAAGAGGAGCTTTCCGAATACTTAGAAGATTAGGGAAAGAGGGGAAACCAATAACCCGAGTTAAAATACTCTTATGTAATGCAAAGCACCATGAAAGGCACTGACAAAATATGGCGAGGGTAAAAATCGAACTGGCTCACAAGAAGCAAGCTGCAAACCTAACATTGACACTTGCTGGGATTTATGGACATAATTGTGCCTCTTTCCGTATATACACCTATACATTCCTTAGGGAAGGAAGAGTTTCAAAAAGGAGAGAGTGCAACATGACTACTTTGCACGAGTAAATACATATGTACATTGGCATGGGAATGCATAGACCATGCTAACTAATTTATTAGTGTGTGTCTATGTTTCAAATTTGGTTTTAAACATTATTTTGGGAGATTGTTAATATATATTTTCGGGGTCTTTAATCTATTCTGAGAACAGGGACATTTGTGTTGTACTTTCCAAGCAAAACGTTTAAAGTTGTTTCCTTTATTGTAATGATTCTTGTCTCTTTATATCTTATGGAACATTATTTTGATGATGAACTCAATTTTTCATATTTGCATCAACGACACAATTGTGAATAAAATCCAATGCACTTCGGGCGTGTGTGTCCCGCCCTTCATCAGGGAATCAATTCTATAAATGAAAATAAAATGAAAACCATAAATAAATGTGCTGTGTGTGTCTCCAATAGATCAAAACCAATATTCAACGATACGCATAAGTCGCAGAACAAATAATAACAAAACCGTGTATGTGTTACCGCTAACACCTCTTTCACAAGGAGGAGATAAGGTGTGCCCAAAGGGATGTCTGTAGTGCACCACTACAGACACTGGTTGTGATTTTTGTTGGTACCCAGGGACGCGGTTACCACCTACGGAGCACCCACAACTTCCATATAGTGCGGATAAAAAACTTTTCAAGCTGTGCACGATTCCCAACTAAAACTGTGTACTTTCCAAGCAGCCATTTCCGAGATACATGAGTTTTCAATGCACAATTTGCATCGCCATATCAATGCCCAAGTTTCACAGGTTCATTTATATGGGACGTGATTGGTTTCAATTTTGACTAGGCCTCTAGCTATGGTAAGATTCAAGCGTTCTTAGTCACGTAGGATTGTCCTCTTGGCATTTTAGCTAGGAAGATTTGGGTGTGGGGAGACAGAAAGAAGAGCCACTGAAGGCGGAGAAAGTTGACAAATACTCAGGTCCCAACTTTTTACTCACAGTGAAGTTAGCCAATGGCTTCATTGGTCAGGCCCACTGCACCATGCAGTATGATATAGTGGATGGATGGGAAAAGTAAATAACACAACAGACCGATGGATGAACTGGCAGGCTCAAAGGCCCTGTAAGTATAAATCCCCATGCATATAATTTTAGTAACCTTAAAAGGTATTGACTAACAAGTGATTTGATGCTACTTGAACAAGTGTCAAGAAACTTGAAAGGTATTTCAGAAGTTGTAAAGATTAATTGAGCTGTAATCACAAGCATGGGTCAAGAAGCCACAGCTCACACATGCTGATAAGGCTCGTGTCACAGTGAAAGGGAAGTGCAGTCTTCAATTATTGGTTCTGAACACTGCCTCGAAGATTTTAGAGGCATATTATCAAGCAGGGCGTTGAAATTATCGACGTTTTAGCGGCAGAAAACTGCCGCTAAAGCGGCGATAATGGGCTTGATAATATGCCCTGGAGAATCCTAAAAGAGGCCCATGTTTACACCAGAACATGGGTTTCTATTGGCATTCACAAGACCCTATTATCAAGCCCACTATCGCCGCTTTAGCTGCAGTTTTCTGCCGCTAAAACAGCGATAATTTCAACGCCCTGCTTGATAATATGCCTCTAAAATCTTCGTTTATCAGTTTTCTGCCGCTAAAACAGCGATAATTTTTAACGCTCTGCTTGATAATATGCCCCATAATGTTTCTACTGAGCAGCTGATAATCATCTAAGTCTGCGCTCTCAAATCATTAATTTTTCCAAAGCAATTCTGCTAGAAATGTTCTACATGAGCAAACAACTGTTATGAAATAATATTCTGGAAACACACGCTTATTTAATTTCATGAAGGGAAACGGTCGAGTTATTTACGTTCATAGCACAATGACATTTGTTAACCAAATCAAATTTAATTTTATGTCATGCAACAAAGACAGGTTTGCTTGGAACGCTAAAAAAGCCTGCATTAAATCAAATAGTATTTTTTAATGAACTTAAATACTGCACGTTACCACTATTTTATATACATGGATTGAACTAGCTATTTCGTTAAACCTATCACAACGTATTCATGTTTATTAATTACAGGAGCCAAATATGTTCAAAGAATAATATACTTACATTAGGCTTAAATGTCACTGTTCTTGGCAGAGCACGCCAGGGGCGAGAGTCGCGCGACACAGCTGCTAACAGGGTCAAAGGATGGTGACTGGACCGAGCATAAGTGACTTAAACCCGTGGCTGTTTAATTAAGATTTTTCTGAGGAGGAATACTTTGTGAGTCAGGCTCTCTGAGGGGGGTGGCAAGCCAGTGTGAGTATGGCCCCACACTGCACGTTGACACGCCATCTGCTTCTGCCGGCAGTTCATACCACAGAAAACCTTAAGGCATGCCACACATAAGCCTCAACACCAGCACTTAAGAACAAAGAACCCACGTATTGGGGGACGAGTGCATTAAACAGAGGCCCATCAGATTGCTCACCCATGAGGATCAATAAAAAGGCTTCTGTCAGTGTTCATAATCTTAGCTGTCAGTTTTCCTATACCCTGGTGATGGGGGCAGTAGCCACCTTCTTATATGAGAGTAAGTAATAACTTGATTATTTTAGCATCAAATACTACACTTCTTCCATTTCCAGCACTGTGATGAACCGACGTTACTATAACCTAAAGTATAGTACATCATTTACCCTTCTCAGAAGGATGAAATACAGAGTGTGCCTTGCTTGAGTCATCCTTCAGCACCTTGCAGCATTTGTCTGCTATAGGGCTTGTCCGCAGTCCCCTTCTTGTGTACGTTATGTACAATGGAAAGTCCAGAAGAGCTTTGTGCACCACGGCCGAGCAACAAAAAGCAACATGAACCTAGCGCAGTGGCTTGAAGGTCTCCATCTCTCAGGAGAAGAGACTCTGGGGCATATGTACAAGGGAAGTAGTGGAGTGAGTCGTTAGCCTTCCTGGCTTAATGCCTCTCTCTGCCTCTTCTGCAGTGGTGGCTGGTGACATTTGAAACTAGTGAGACGTAAAAGTTCTGAGTGCCCTGTGGTGAGAGTAGCAAGCAAGCCTGATCGCCATAAGGGTGGTTCGGGAGGCTTCTCCCCACAAGAGCATATTTAAATGAGTGGGCAAACGTTGCATTTTCACACAATTTTGAGAAAGTGAGAAGGTTAATAGAACAATTGCGAAACAGTAGTTATGACATCAATAAAGAGATTTCATATGATAATGACGTAGATAGCTGCTTATTCAGTATAACCATAGAACTGCATAACAGACTTGAGATAACAATGAATCATATTTGTGTAAATAATTGTATAGAACATATTACATAAGACAAAGGGGACTACAAGGTGTAGAATACATGTCATCTATATTAGTAGATATTTTTTAAGAGAGCTTGGTGATATGGAGAAACACAAACTCAGGATTCAGACGTAACACAGTGGTTAGTGTTAGCTTTGCTAATAAGAATTTATTTCTATCCAAACTAACCCTTTTTTAGCAACATTAGGAAAATGAAAGACTTAGAAAAAAACATAACTTTCTAACCTGTACCAGGTAGCCTGCATGCAGCTACTGTGTTAGATACAATTGTAATTTATGAACTGCACAGTAACAGAAGGGCCTCTGTGACAAAAGCAGCAAACCCACTAAGCTATGCACATACAATGCTGTTCTGTAATCTGCATAGTATGTTATTTCCAGCAGGCATATGAACCCTCTATGCTACCTTAAATAAGTCAAAACTGTGATCTTTCTACAGGAAGAACATTAATCATTAGAGTAATATTGAAACTACTGGATGTGGGGAGAACTCTGCAGTGGATGCTTTCAAAATTACTGTACTGATACAAAACGGGTCTCCACTCAGTCCGGCCTGCACCCCATAAAGATATTTGTGCTGTACTAACTGCATAGAAATACACAAAACCCGCAGGCAGGAGATGTCAGCTCGATTAAGATAGCCCTCTGGGTGACTGCACCTACTGCTGATGACTGCGGTTATCCTGCATACCACAAGAAATGCCCCCTAGGATAACTGAGTGGGTATATGGACAAGGTGCAGAGCTCGGCAGTCGCCTACTGGCCAAAGGCTCAAATGAAGTGAGATAGACGAATAGGTGCATTGTTTACATTTTATAAAATAATTACCAATGTTATTAATCAAGGCGGATATGTCTCCTTATCGTAAGGCAACATGTTTACTACTAATTTGCATAGAAACGTTTCCCTGAAAATACATCAAATAAGAAAACAAGCTTACACGCATTCATCAAATTATGTCACAAATGAATCGATTTGTGGAGAAACAAATCGTTCTTGAGAACAAAACAACTTGTGAAAAATAAAATGAAGGCAAAACAACACAATTTTCACAAACACATTGCTTCAGTTCAGTTTTGTCGGTATTTGCTGAACTCAGATTTACGCATTTGTGAAAATTATAAAACCTATTTTGGCCATTCCTAACCTCAACATACCCAATATAAAAATTCCCCACCCTCACAACAGAACATGAGAATTTCGTTTCACCGTAGGGCTGGACGGCTTTCCTCATTCTCCTGCATTCCTTAACCTTCCCTCCCAAACCACTGACCTCTCATTTATCTTTTCCATTCAGGGGAAAACAATGCGATTTTGGGGAGAAGTTGACCTTTTGTTGAATAGTCGTGGCGCGCGTGGGGAGGGGAGCGGGGGGGGCGGTGAGTTTGTTTGCGCGGGGATGGGTCGCAGCCGGAAGGGAGTTAAATATCATATATACAAAGGAAAAAACTTACCTCAACTGGTCCGCTCCACCTCTGCTGCTCCCCTTAGCGCCATGTTCACGAACGGCACTGGAGTGGAGTGCAGCCTCGCCCAGCCACTCCCTTGCTCACTTTGCCACTGGATTCAAGCAAGCCGGGCTGAAGACGGCTGGAATGCTAGAAACCGGTCCTCGGAAGCTTGTTTCTGGTCCAGGGAAGGCATGGCTTGGCAGTTCGGGCTGGACTGTTCCCATGAGGCACAGGGTCAGACTGATTTGCATATAGCCATGTCTGAACTGGGGTGGCAGAGTGGGCTAAAGAACGGTGATGGATTAAACCCAGATCTTTTGACTGGGTGTGAGTGTTTGATTGGTTCATATGCTCCGTCCATTACCACCCCCTTTTGCAGCGCCAGGCATGGCAAAGGGCGCTGTTAATCTTCGTCCGCAGCACCCCCATTAGGAGGCAGAGGGGCTCCTAATGGGCATGCGCAAACAGGGAAAAAACACAAGTGCGCATGAGTGGGCACGGTGCGAAAATTCACCCTCCGTCCCCACTCATGCCCACTTGTGTTGCTGCCTGCTGCCCCTGGTGACAATCATGTCAGTCAGCATGACGCCAGACCACCCACCCCTTTCAGTCTCTGAAGGGGGTGGGCAGTCCGACGTCATGCTGACTGACATGATTGATTGTCAGACAGTTCTCCCTCTGCGTCGTCTTTGAACTTAAGTAAACTGATTCAGTTTACTTAAGTTGAAACAAGCCGAGGGAGCTGCGGGCGGCTGGGCTACGCCCCACGCCCCAATGGACGCACCGTGGCACACTTCTGAAATGCATGCTGCACCATATTTACAAGAATAGGGCGCAGCCCTGTTTTTCCTCCTGTGCTGGTGCTACACTTAGCAGCCTAGAACCAGCGCAAGCACCCTTGCACCATAGTGCAAGGGTGTCTGCGTCAGTGCTTAATTTGTAAAATATGAAGTGCAGGTGCTCAAATGTTTGTCGGAGGCCACACCTACGCTTCTCTGGCTCCACCCACTTCCTCAACTGGCTCCATCCACTTACTCTATTAGCTTCACCCCCATCTTCAACTGATACTGCTAAAAGTCAGATGTAACACCTGATCTGAATTTCAGCAAAGGAGCCATCCTCATAGTAAGATTTTGGTAGGAGGTTCCCATGCCATGTGAAACTTTTTAAAAGATTGAATCAAAAGTGCATTTAAGCACAATTAGGGAATAAATTAGCTAAAATCACGAATGCATTAAAAAGGGACAATTTCAGTGCTCTATGTGCTGATTTGGGGAAAGGACAATACTGGGGTATCAGAATGCTTAGCACATATCACAAACTGTCATTTTCTGTTTTACCGTACTAAATAAGCGTATGCTTTTAAAGACAGCTATTTTACACATCTTCAAAAAAAATAAGCTTCTTTATGATGGTGTTCACAACCTATAAAATATACTGCTAGTACTTCAAATAAATAAATCAGTGATATGCTAATATTTGTATTGCGTCATCTAGCTTTTCTAATGACAGGAGTATTACCAGAATTAAGTGACAAACCACACAGTCATAGAAATGCCCTGGGGTGGACGTCATTTTACTAGTCTTTGATGCAAGTATGACCTGAAGGGAGCAGTTAGATTTAGGTATAAAGGGCATGATGAGAGAGCTCCAAATAAGCTATGCAAAGAGAAAGGTGGGCTTTTGGAGAAACTGTTACCAGAAACATGCTGACTTTTAGCTGTACGTTTTAAGTTAGAATCATGTCTTGGCTATAAAAAATGTTTCTTTATTTTGGCAGATTAAAACAGGCATGAGGCATGTCAGGTTTTTGAATGGCATCTGTGTGTGCCAACACAGCCATATAACACAAAATGTGGAATTTTATCATTAGAAGAGTTAGCAAGTAAATAAACTGAATCAGCAGTTCAGAAGACAAGATTTCTAGGACAGCAAAGAGAAGGTACACAGCCATGAATAATATCTGCAGTCAGACCTGAAACAAGAGCTCAGCTTAGCTCCTTATTTGGGTGAAAGTGGGGGCATAAATGGACCATTTTTGAATCCGCGGTCTGCGATTAATCTCTCATTCAAAAGAGAGTGAAGATAATTCCTCAGTCTCACTGATCTTTTAATGCAAGCCTAATTATGTGTATTAATACTAAAACTTGCAACTGCTCAAATGGCAGGCAATGAATAGAGCCATGGGCGTAGTCATCCACCACAGTTAGAGGTTCTAATTTCCTGTCTTTGTGGTCACAGGTTTAAATCCTGCAGGTCCCATGCCTTTCATCATTCTGAGGTCGATAAAATGAGTACCATTGAGCTGGGTAACTATAACGATCTGTTGTTCAAATCCAAGATACCCTTGGGTGAATGTGTGCTTTACAAGTTCTTACGTATACTTTATGTTATGATTTGCAGTATAAGTTCCATTCTTCTCCCTTTGACAGGCTAATCCTGAGATAAATTAACAGGTAACTAGGTGCATAACAGCAGTGTGCCATGGAGTGGTACTAGGGGGCCATGATTAAAGTAGTAACTGACATTTTAGTGTGTGGTGTGCACTACATAAATGAAAACGTATGTCTGAGGGTTGCACACGCAATGCACAGTGAAGATTCAGACAGTCTTCGGGCCTTATCATGATTATGTTGCATTTTGTGGGAGGAAATTGCACATATGCTAGTAACACAAGACAATTGCACAGATTTCGGAGTTAGCTCTGCACGTTGGAGCTTACAGGAACACAAGCCATTTGTGTGCAAGGTGGAGCTCATTGCCCTACAGAGTCCAGACCCAGACCCCCATGCAAACATGTGGTTCCTCTCCTGCTCTGCAAAGCTCACAGTAACACACAATTCATGAAGGTGTAGAGGTGAAAAGTGCAGTGCACGGCTGCACTAATAGAAATGAAAGCCATAACGGCCAGGGCTGCCGACATTGGCGCTGGGGCACCAGGTTCGAGTCTCGGCAGGGACGCTCAGTAGATTGCGCTGTGACAGAATTAAATAGAAAAAAACGAATAGTGAACGTGCAATTAGCTCCTGCGATTTGCATACAATTATAATCCCGTTTGCATCCACAAAGGATTCGTGGCCATAGAGACAATATTGCTATGCCTTTGGCTGTGCATCCACTATAAGTTGCAATCCTATCCTTTGCCAGTATCAAAATGGTGCTTCCTTCTCTTCCCAGCACCATTGCGCCACACAATCATCCTCTATGCCTGACATCTCATGTGACCAATGTATTATATTCATGGATTTTTGGAATAATGGTACAAGTAAGCGTCAGCTTGCTATTTCTCGGTGTGAGAAGTTGGCCTGATATATGATGTCTCCAATTCTGGGGGCACTTGTATCAGTCCAAACAATCCCTTATGGTGATGGTTGTAAGTCAACCTTATAGACAAGCTATCCTAATGGTAGCATGGACTAAGCAGCCTTAAAGGCTAAACTCAAGAGGGCATGTGAAGCCAGCTGCTTTACCAATCACAATCCTGTAATATCAAATGAAAGGACACCACACAAGTTATATATTATAAAAATATATGTATTTATTCTCAGAATAATCCTCTATACTCTTTATGAGTCTAGAAGCAAAAGCGTTTTAACAAAAGCACAGTAAAACATATGAAAGTTGCACAATTATGGATGAGGCCCAGGGGCCACGCAAACCATATACTAAAATAGTGGTACAAGTATCACTAATCGAACAGTGGTAAGGCCTGAGGCCTTGGGAATCGCTGGGGCTATTCGGGACTAGTAGTGGTAAAGTCGGGAAAAGCCGGCGGGACTCGTGTGCAGCGCTTAAAGCACACGCATGCACCAATGCAAAGTCAATGGTGCGTATAAGCTACAAAGTTACTGTTAAAGGAGTCTTCTGACTGGACTAGAATTACCAAACTTTAGACTTAGGCACTAGAGGTGTATACCAATGCAGGAGCACTGGCGTTCACGAGTTACCTCACCCACAGGAAGCGGGTGCATAGGTGCCAAAGTGTGTCGGGTTTCGTCACGCAGTCTGATGGTGCCTGGAGATGAAGATGCTGCAGGCGTCCAGAAGAGAAGTGTCTGGTTGGATCCAAGGGTGGATCGAAGATGTATAGTACCTGAAAGCAGAGGGGACAGAGTCTTGGTCACTCAGCATGACCAGGGTGGAACCAGGAAGGAACCAGGCAATGTCGGGCGCAATCAGGTGGTTGTAGTGAAGCTTGTCTCCGCTGCCACGTGGACTCTGGGGCACCGAGGATGTCCAGGAGTGGATCACGGCTGTCCCACAAAGGTTCTCACTGTCGGTGGTGTCGGCTTCTGAATTGGAGCAAACAAAACTTGGCAAGCGCAACCCATGCAGGATTCGAAGATCGCTTCTTACTCGGACCAGCAAGGTCAGAGCGGGTGCTCCTTTTCAGGGAAGCGAGGGCCAGTCCAGAGCAACCGGACTGGCAGAGCAAATTCAAAGGTTCATCAGTACTGGGGCCACTAGCCAACGGGCAAGCGACCGGACCAACGCTTCGAGCAGCAAAATGCAGAAGGGCCCCATGCAGCACTCGGAGAGTGTGGAGGGGGTAGCTTTGGTGCAAAAGGTGCTCGGGGCTGGGGCTTCTCAAACCCCAATGCACAGCATCGAGGGAGCCTCGGAGCTGCACGGTCAGCACTTTGTGGTTTTTCCAAGATGGCCGGCCCCACGCTTCAGGTCGCCTCCACGGGTCTCAGATTCGCTGGGACTGTGGATCGGGCTGTTGGAAGGCAGGATAACTGGGTCTTGTCGATCTCTGTTGCTCGAGTTCCAGCGGGAACTGCAACAAAGCAAACAGTGAGTCGCTGGATGGTGCCTGTTTGCACAGGGTGGTCACTCCTTGACCACAAGGGAGATTCTTCAGTCTTCCACGTCGAGTGGGATATCGAAGGGTCCAGAGTTCTGAATCAAAGTTTCAGTCAGGATAATCTGATGTGCGCTGGCACTGCTCCCACTCTTATACCAAATCTGTGGGTTGGATTACCTGCTAGGTCCCTCCTATGGGTGGGACCAGGGAAGCGGGTGGTTACACACCTTTCCCTTTGTCCAGTTTCGTGCCAGGACTGGGGCTGGAGAGCCCCAGAACCGGTTTGACTGGATTATGCAAGGGTAAGCCTTGTGCTCCCCATGCAGTGTCTAGTTTCATTCAACCCACCCTGCCCCAATACACTATCTCCTGTCTGGGGAGGTGTAGCACCTCCCTGCAACAGGAACCCTTTGTCCAGGCCTCCTCTGCCAAGTTTTGGTCAGCATCAGGAGGTCAGACTCGTGTCGGTGGCAGCAGCATCCATTTTGTGATGCTAAGGCTCTGGTTAGAATTAACCACGTTTTAGCAAAGTAACATGTCTTCTCCCTCTAGAAGGGTGGAATGTCACCCCCGTCACCAGGACTGGCGAGGGGGTAGTATTCCAAATCGTATGACACCTTACACGACATGTTTTGATAAAGCCAAACCAAAGTTAGCACATAACCGCGAGGATTATAATGCACTTAAGAGTATATGGTATGGCAATATCCCGGAGCAGCTAAGGGAGTCAGTCCCAACAGCTGCAGACAGGCTCAGCTCATGCTAGAGCACCATCTCACATAAAACCAAGCACTCTGACTCCAGGATTGATAAGGCATGCCATAGGAGCAACTTCTAGGTATATATGTGTCCAGATATAGGTTTAGATATAGGTATACTATATCTAAGCAAGGGGTGATTACACCACCTTGCCCCAGCTGAGTGATCAGCCAGTTGTGTCAATTTAAGGACCAGTCAGGGGTGGCAAAAGATATGCTGCAGCCCCTGGTAGGCCTTGGATGCACCTATGCCCTGGACACCTATAGTGCACTGTACAGGGGCTGATAAGGTGTCCAGTACCAGATTGGTTATGCACCTAGGGTGCATGGAGTCCATTTTACAGAGAGAGCAGATAGCCTGGGGCCCTGATTAGCAGGGTCCCAGGCCAACTAAGTCGAAAACCAGCTAAACACAAGGCAAAAAAATCTGGGGTAACCATAGTCAGGCATCCACGCTCCTACACTCGGTCTTGCTGACAACTGCACCAAGCATTATGGGACTAGTAGTTCATTTATGGTCTGCAAGACCCTACGTGCTGAGGCCAGGGGCGGGGTTACATTTAGAAGTTGAAGTAATCGGTAATCCCAAACCCACGAGTAAACAGACTTTAGCTACTTTTTAAACATTTCATTTACAGCTTCCCTGCTGCCATCCCTGGGCCGAGAGTGGGCATTCCAGGACTGCGAGCCCGTTTTTTGCCAGCCTTCATAGATTCAGCCAGTACTCTGAAGCAGGGGAGGGACAAAACTTCAAGGGCAGGAGCCAGGCAGGTAAGACTTTAGCTTAACCCGAGCAAGCAGGGCCAGCCCCTATCATGAATGAAGTGCACGGCCGGTGGTGGCTACTAGGCCAGGCCAGGCAGTGCACAGAGTGCATCAGTCTGCATCATATCCATGATCAGCAAATTTTGTGGAGCCAGACTCAGCTACCCCCACAACGTTGACCTGACGACGGTCATGCCACCACGCTAAAAAACACAAAACAGCGTTGGTTTGGCATGGTATCGACTTAACTTAGGCTCAGTCAGTACTTAATTTACCTGCTGTACTCGTGGTGGGCCAGGCACCGGCCGGGGAACACACTGCACTCACTGCCTCCCTTTATTGACCGACTGCTTCCGTAACCGTTAGGCAGGACTGGGCCTGGTATTGCTCAGTGACTGGCTGTGGCTTGCCTTGAACGGATGAGACTCGCTGTGTGGTGCGCGTGCGGGTATCCTGGAGCATAGCAATCTGGAAAAAATCTGCATACGATGCCGCACAGCCCCTACCCCACCCGCAGAACCAAAACCCACCCCATATCATATTCTGGGCATTATGGCTACTGTCTACTACTTAACATAGTACTTAAGTTAATTTACCTGTGCTGTACTCGTGAGGCCAGTACATTGACTGCCTTATTGACTGCCTCAGTGATTCCGTAACCATTAGGCGGGAGTCGGGACTGGGTCCCGCGTGATGCTTCCTGCCTGGCGCCTTCCCGGACCCTTCCCGGACGTTTTTTTAATTTTGCCGCGGCACAGCAGAAGAACACTCTCTAGGCTAGCACACCGTCCCAGGCGAGGCAGTGGTACTTTAGAAGGCACTCGGCCAGTGATGTCACTCACTCAGTACCCTCTTCCTGGCACTATTTCACAGAACCCCCCCCCCCACACACACACACACGCGCCCCAGCATTGCGCGACGATCCGGAGTCCATTCTGTTTGTTTCACTTTCACATTCAACTCAAGGAGCAGCACACTGTCTTTAAGTTTCCCCGAGGCCGAGTCTCATGATGAAGATGATGATAGTAGGGCTGCTTTCCAAGTCGGACCCTTCCTGGCAGATATGTAGTTAGTCAGTGTTACTGTTACGTTACTTCAAGTTAAATGACACAAGCAACCATACCAGTAACACTCTGTGCAGGGCAGCGCTATCAAAATCAATGATGTGCTGCATTGTGTGTAGACACGGCCCTGATAATTAAGTGCCGGTGCTAAGCACCGGAAAGCACCAGCACAAATTAAGCACTGGTCTGCGTGCACAGTAAGATTGTTTATGTGCAGGAAGGTCTCCCTTCCCGCACATAAACAATCTTTAAATGTCGTTTTGTAACTTGTATGTGTGCTGCTTATTTCAGCACACACAGAAGTTGCAAAATGGCATTAAAAAAAAAAAGATTATTTATGTGCAGGAAGGGAGACCTTCCAGAACATAAACAATCATTGGCCTTTTGCTGTTTTCATGTGTGCTGCACAATGCAGCACACATGAAAACAGCAAAAACAAGAAGAAATGAAACATTTCTTCATGTTGTGCCAGGGTAAGACCAGGTTTTCCCTGGTCTTAATTGTGAAGCTTCAATATCAAAAAGACTAGGTATCCAAGGCTAATTTCAATTTTTAGTTAACTTGTGTGAATATCAGCCTTTAGCTGAGTTATACTACCCTTATTTTTTATTATTATTAAAGGGAGTCACATCACGTACCCTTGCCTTTCTTTATTTACAAAACCATTTTGCAACAAACAATCCTCCACACATAACAACAGAAGGGTTTCTCCAAATGACTTAGTGTAAACCCCACAGTGACAACCAGTGTGAAAAAATGTGAAAAAGACCAAATGACCCCTCACGTGTACACCACCAATGGAACAGCTGGTTGGTACTCACCAGTTGTGCCCACTTTTATCATCATTGGTGATCATTTTGTCAAAAGAAAACATTCGTCCAAACAAAAATTATTATAAAAATCAAGTGCAGTGAAGTGAAAAGGGTCACTTCCAATGAGATGACCCAAAATGATATTTAAAATTGACAGCCGCACCCACAGAACAATCCTTTATTAATTTTATTGGGTGTTCCTATCAAATTAAAATGAACAGGTTGCCATTCAAGCATACCTTTTTAAATACCAACTGATAAAACGAAGAATCTTCTTCAGGTATGAACAACTATTTATGTCATGACTCCTCTCTCCACCAGCATTCAGCAACCCTCTCACTGAACATTCTACGGTAGCCTCCAGGGAAAAAAAGGGTTGTACCATTGAGGGGAAAACAGGGGTGAGCATGGAGAAACATATCATACATGTAAATTACAGATATAAGTAGTATTTTATAAATGAGAGTAAAAATACATGTTGTAACACATCTTCCCCCTAATGCAAAATACAATAAGATAAAACGTTATTTGGACATAACAAAGTGTTTGTGTCAACCCGGAGTCTTGCAGGTTCTTTGAGTTGTAGGTGAGTTGTGTGGGTTTTGATGGTTTTGATTGTGGGACTCTATGGTGAGACTGTGATCAGGTGGCTCGCTGTGTGTGTGTTGTGATTTAGTTAATCTGTCCATACTCCACATTTGGTCATTGTCCAATATAGCTGTGTTGCTTCTGATCGCTGTTATGCGCATGGGCTTGGAAAATTTTGTTTCAGGATTGCCCCCTCTGGGGTTCTTAACACATACCCAGTCTCCTACTCTCCATTCTGGGATAGTGGTTCCATGTCTGGTGTCATAGTGAGTTTTATATTTGGTTTGGTGAGTACTTATCTTGTCTTTAAAAGCTTGCATGTCATTACTGACATGGGATACCCCTCCCAACCAGTTCGGAAAGAATTTGGTACAGGGTTTCCTTCCCCTTAAAGCAGAAAAAGGGGAGATACCCGTAATTTGGTTAGGAGTGGTGTGATAATCCCATAACATCTCTTGTATTGCCTGTTCTGTGGGAATTCTGTTGACACTTGCTAATTGTATGCAACCCTTGACCGTACAGTTCATCCTTTCTACCAGACCGTTAGCTCTGGGACAGTAGAGAGGTGTTCTCAAATGGGATATATTCAGTTTACCAAGAAATTCTGTCATGGCATGAGAAGTAAATTGGACTCCATTGTCTGTGATTATGGAGGATGGTATACCTTCTTGGACAAAAGTGTCTTTAAGGAATTGAATGACAGATACAGTTATTATTTGGTGGACCATCTTCACCACAGTCCAATGTGAATGGTAGTCTACTAAGACCAGTGCAAACTGTTTTACTATCCCCCTGAAGTTGAAGGAACCCATTATGTCTAATGCGATCTTTTCCCATGGTTTCTCTGGTATAGATACCGGTGAGATGGGGGTTTTCATGGTTACCTTAGATTTTTCACTGCTGGTGCATGTTTGACAATTCGTCACTTTGGTTTTCACCATCGAGTCCATATTGGGGAACCAGTAACGGTCCCATAGTCTAGCTTTGGTTAAGCTCCTGCCTAAGTGGCCCTCATGGACAAGGTCAATTATCTTGAGTCTAAGAGTTTCAGGTGGGATTATTTTGTGGTTCCTAAATAAAACACCTTGATCCATGTTGAGTTCATGATGTACCTCCCAGAATTTCTTTATGTCTGCACCTATATGATCGGGAGAATTTGGCCAACCATGTATGGTGTAAGAAATGAGTTGTGTCATGGTGTTATCTGTGTCCATGCATTCTGACCATTCTTGAAAAGTAATGGTAGTGAGATTGAGTTGGAAGATGGGGTATTCAGGGGTTTCAAATTGTTCTTCTTTATAAATGGGACTCCTAGAAAGAAAATCTGCTGCAGAATTTTGTATACCTGGAACACATTAAACTCTAAAGCAGAAACCCTCTAACCCCAGTATCCACTTAGCTATGCGAGGAGTGTTGCAAGAGTTATTTTTAGAGTTGAATATAAAAATCAGAGGTTTGTGGTCTGTACGTATACAAAATTGGATGCCCCAAAGAAAGAATGTAAAATGTTTCACACCCCAAAAGCAAGCTAATGCTTCTCGTTCCACTACCGAATAGCTCATTTCTGCTCTAGTGAGAGATCGTGAGGCAAACGCTACAATTCTTTCCTTGCTATCAATGACTTGTAAGAGGGTAGCTCCTAAACCTTTTCTGCTAGCATCTGTAGTAAGAATAATCTTACGGTTGTGTTCAAAGTTACACAGGTACGGAGCTGATAGTATGCCCTCTTTTACTTTTGAAAACGACATGTGATGTTCGTCTGACTATTGAAAATGAGTGTGTTTTTTTGTGAGTTCTCTGAGGTTGGCAATTAAGTCAGCAAAATGATTAACATACTTCGCCATATATTCTGCCAACCCTAAGAATGACTTAAGTTCATCTTTGTTGGTAGGTTCTGGAGCATCTTGCACTACTTCCAGAAGACAATGTTTATGTTTGAATCCCTCCCTAGAAATGCAATGCCCTAATTATTCAACGGATTCCAAACCTAATTGGCATTTCTCTTTTTTAAACGTGAGTCCTGCATTTCTGAATTTAGAAAGAACTTGTCTTAGAATATCATTATGTTCATTAATGTTAGCACCGTAAATTAGAACATCATCTTGAAAGCATAACGTCTTGGGTACTTTTTCCAAGACATTTTGCATAATTTTCTTAAATACTGCTGCCGCAGAGGCCAACCCGAAAGGCATGCGACAGAAAATGAATGTTCCCATAGGTGTAGTGAACGCGGTGAGTCTCCTAGAATCTGGGTGTAGCTCCACTTGATGGTACGCCATGGAGAGATCCAGAACACTGAAATGAATGGCCAGTCCCATAGTGCTTAGCATCTCATGAATGCGGGGTAACGGGTGCCTTTCCACTAATATGTTGTTGTTTAAGTCCCGTAAGTCGAGGCACATTCTGAGGTCTTGGCTAAGATTCTTTTTAGCGATGATAATGGGGGCCACACACTCAGAGCAATTGACGGGTTGTATGATGTTTAATTTTTCTAATCTAGATAGCTCTTTTTTTAAAGGTTCCCACATAAGATGAGAATAGGTCTGGTTTTGTGAATTACCGGTTTTGCATTCTGTTTTAACTGGATTCTATGTTGAAAGTCTTTAAGTAATCCTAAATCCTCTGAGAATACTTTTGGGAACCCGCTAGCAATGTGTTCACTGTTATTTGGAGGATTTATAGTCAAAACTTGTTCTGGATCATTGGGGTCTAGTGTAATCCCTAGTTCCCTTTGATGTTGCCATCCTAATAAGTTAGACCCATTCTCTACAACATATATTTTTCCTACTGTGGAACGGTCTTTAAAAGAAATGAGAGACTTGAACATTCCTTTCATGGGTATGGGGTTTCTATTGTAACCACTGGGAGCTATGTCTGCTTTACAAAGTTTATCTTGTTCTTTGCCCAAGATAGGCTTAAAGTCTGAGAAGTTCACAAGGGTGAAGGGAGAACAAGAGTCTGAGAACATTTTGACAGTTTTTTCCATCAATAGAAACATAACATTCAGGATACTTATGTTGGTCATTATTTTCGACTTCATTGATTTGTAGAATGATTTTCTTGACTTGGACTTTGTCATCTGTGAACCTATTTCCCCCAGTTTTCTTTGGGAGGCATCCACAAACTCTTGCTAGGTGCCCTCTTTTGTTACATTTCCTGAACCAAGCAGCTCTGGCTTGACAATTTGGGTTATTGGCCAAATGATTGTTGCTTCCACAGCAATAGCATTTCCATTTAAAATTCTCTGAACCTTCTGTTTGGTTACGCCAATTATCATTCTTGGGTTTAGGTGGGCCATTCTTGATTTTGCAGACCTCTGACTCTATTTCTACGTTGTTTATTTCTGCCACTTTATCATTGGGTTCTGAAGAATGTATTTCTTTTATGCACATTGCTGTGTGCTCAATGGATTTGGCTATTTTAATTGCCTCTTGTAGATCAGGTTGTCTTTCTGACAATTTTCTTTGAATTTCTTTGTTATTTGTACAACGTACCAACTGGTCTCTGATTATTGAGTCATTAAGATCCTGGAATTCACATAGTTTGCTGAGACCTCTAAGAACTGTAATGTAAGTAGAAGGACTTTCTTGTTTGCCTTGTGAACGACTGAAGTACTTGTGTCTTCCTAACACTATGTTTACTTTGTCCCCAAAATGAATACGTAGTTTTATCAATGTGATATTGTAAATATCTTCATCATCTTCCTCAACATCCGATTCTGGTAATGATTCAAATGTTTTCCTTCCATTATGACCCACATTGTGTAATAATATGTGCTGTTTCCTGAAAGCACTAAACTTTTCTCCTCCGATGGCTACAAGGTATGATTCAAATATTTTCTCCCAATCCTCCCATGGGACGCTGGGTTCTCCAAATTCGTTAAAAAATGGTGCTGTTGGTATGCTTGGAGGAGATAACCTGGCAATAAACGTTCCCAAACACCTTCCTAGAATCAGTTTCAAACCTTCTTACTCAATTTTTCCAACCAATGCATCCTTGGTGACCTAGCAACAGACAAAAGAACAATGGACAGAATGCAGAACAAATCAAACCTTCAACCCCAGGCAATAGATTTGGTTTCAACCTGTTGTTCTTTTGCTCACCATGCCACCCTAGTTTAGACCCAGCCATATGCAAATCACTCTTGATCCTGCTCCTTATGGAAACAGTTCAGCCTGACCTGCCAAGCTGGTCCTCCCTGGACCAGAAACAAGCATCTTGGGACCAGTCTAGGAGTATCACCCCATATCAGCCAGGCTAGCTTGAATCCAGTGGCACAGTGAGCCTGGGACCCACGTTCGGGCATACCTAGTGCACTTGGAGCAAGAAAGCAAAAGACATGCAAATGATGGACGGAATGCAGAACAAATCAAACATTCATCCCCAGTCAGAAGATCTGGGTTCAATCCATTGTTCTGTTGTTCACCTTTTTGCATTTGTGGCCCACAGTGGAACGCGTATGCCCAGACGTGGGTCCTGTGCACTCCATGCCACTGGAGTCAAGCTATCCTGCTGACTGATGAGGGGTAATACCCTGAAACAGGTCCAAGGATTCTTGTTTCCGGTACATGGAGGATCTGGCCTGGCAGTTCAGACTGGACTGTTCCCATGAGTTACAGGGTTAAGGCTGATTTGCATATGGCTGGGTCCAAACTGGGGGGCAAAGTAAGCTAAAGAACGATGATGGATTCAACCCAGATCTGTGACTGTGGTTGAGTGTCTGAAAGGTTTCAGCACTCCGTCCGTCATCTCCTTGTGTTTGCAAGTCAGCAAGCCCCCATGAGGAGCAGGGTCAAGACTGATTTGCATATGTCTTGGTTTAGACTGTAATGGCATGGGAAACAACACAACGATGGAATTAGGCCCAGATCTTCATACTGGGGTGAATGTTTGACATTCAGCATTCTGTCCATCAATTGTTCTTTTTGCATTTGTCACCCTGAGTGGGAAGGGTATACCCAGACGTAGGTCCCATGCTCTCTATGCCACTGTAGTTAAGCTAGCCCGGCTGATGAGGGGTAACACCCTGAAATCGGTCACAGGATGCTTGTTTCTGGACCCGCTAGGGCCTGGCAGTTCGGGCTGGAATGCTCCCAAAGGGAGTAGTGTCAAGACTGATTTGCATATGGTTGGGTTCAAGCTGGAAGGCATGGATAACAAAAACAAAATAGATTTAGGACCATATCTATGTACTGGGGCAAATGTTTGATATTTTTCTGCATTCTGTTCATCAACTTTTCTTTTGAATTTGTCACCTCGAGTGGGACGAGTAAACCCAGATGTTGGTCCAGAGCTCTCCATGCCACTGAAGTGACCCCAGCCTGACTTACAAGGGGTATTACCCTGAAACCAGTCTCAGGATGCTTGTTTCGGGTCCAGGGAGGACCCGGCCTGGCAGTTCAGGCTGGACTGTTCCCATGGGGAGCAGAGTCAGGACTGATTTGGCATATGTCCGGGTTTAAGCTGGAATGCCATGGAAGAGCAAAAAACAATGGATTTAGGCCTAGAGCTCTGTACTGAGTTGAATGGTTGATATTGTTCAGCATTCTGATCATCAATAGTTTTTTTGGCATTCCTTGGCGGCCTGGCTACATGGTTTGATGAACGTTGTACACCCACCCAAGAACAATCCCTGCTGGCCTAGACACACACAACCCAGAACAGCTCTTCCCCAATCTCAGACACATTGCAGGACCTTAGATGCCATTTTCAGTAACCCGCACCTAGTCACGTTCCAAAGTTTCACTCCAGCCACCTAGTGGCCTTCCAAGACAAGACACAACAACTCAGTCTAGCTAAACTCACTATACTAGCAACCACAGACCAACTTTGAAACAAACTGGATTTGGGGGACCTTAAAACCAGGCTTTTCCACCTATGGGGGTTGAGACAGGGGCAACTCAACCGGCTGCACATGTCAGGAGCTGGCTCGCCGGTCGCACAGGCTAACCCCGTGTAGCACACAGCTGGAGGACATGCACACTGGGTGTTTGGCACCTGCTGGGGAGTTGGCTGCTAGCAGGGGTTTGCCACAGGGACTGGGCCAACCCCCATCTGGCAACCTACTCTCTGCTCATGGCCTTTGGTTGTGCGGGAGGCAGAACTGGCAGACCAGATCCTGTGCCCAACCCCCCATGTTCAGCTTTGCGCACGTTGGCTTGGATGGAGGGCACTGGCAGCCAACCCGGCCATGCACAGCCATGGGATTGCCTCTGTGTCCAACACCTACAGGTGGACCAACCCCTGTGAGCAGCCAACTGCCTGTAAACCCCCCATATTCTTCTTATTTTCAGTTTTTGGTCCCTTGGAACCCCAGTGGTAGCACAAGGGGTACAAGCTGGCTCCTGTAACAGTTCCATAATTTCTTCTTTTTGAAAAGAATTTATGAAGAAAAAATGATACATTCAATTGTCTGATCATTTTTGGTTTAAAGCGTTTTGAATGGGATCACTCCACTCATCTGGAAAACAAGCTGTGCAATGAGGGAACGTCTCCCCTAGGGTGAAGCTTTCATGATACTGGCTCTTAATAGCCATAACCCAGAGTCCCACAAATGTCACTCATCAACAGCTCAAAATAACTGTCTCTTTCATCCTGCCCCCCTTAGTCTAACATCACCTTAGTAATACCAACAGGAGTCACTGCCCCTAAGATGCAATAACACAATCAACCTTACACACATCTCAAAGAACGCCCGCTACAACTCTTCCTTCCTCCTATCTCCCACAATGATGCACTGACCTCAGTCACCCCAACCCACCTCTCCCACTTTAACCCCTAACATGCAACCTCACCACCAAATAGTAGAGACCCCACACACTTTCACCACTTGGAATAGGTTGAATTCAAAACCAACAACCTCACATGGGCAAAAAATACAGGCACACAATTGCCAATCACAGCATCACTCCTGACAAACAGCAGAAAATATTCACATAGGCAAACAATGCACCCCACAGAACACATGTCGAAGACTGCTTGCAACAAGGAGCCCCAAGTTAAGGAGAACCAACCCTCCACTCTTCATAAATAACAATGAAGAACTCCATACTATTTATTACAGACCAAATATAGCCAGTGACAACCAAGGAGGTGCCCCACTATCAGAAGCAGAAAGAAGAAACACCAGTGTACCCTAACTAAAGTCATAAGCCACAACAGAACAGACTGTTAGAGATTGACCCTACTAGGCTCCCAAACACATCTGCTGCAATCTTCACTACAATGCTTCCTACATAAGGGCTGTAAAAACCACTAAGAAATAGCAGATCTGATTTTTTAACACAACCTAGACATCACCATCTTAATGAGTGCTAGCTTAATGAAACCTTTCAACCAGCAATAGACATACTGGTACCAAAAGACAGGACAGACAGAACAGAACAGAAGGAGGAGCAGCAGTGATTATAAAAGATGCTATCAAATGTAGGAAACACAACAAGATGATGGATGGAGTGCTGAAACTATTCAAACACTCACCCCCCAGTCAAGAGATCTGGGTTAAATCCATTGTTCTTTTGCTCACCATGCCACCCCAGTTTGGACCCAGACATATGCAAATCAGTCTTGAACCTGCTCCCCATGGGAATAGTCCAGCCCAAACTGCCAGGCCAGGTTCTCCCTTGACAAGTGACAAGCATCCTGGAACCGGTTTCAGGGTATCACCCCTCATCAGGCAGGCTAGCTTGAATCCAGTGGCACAGCAAGCAAGGGACCCATGTCTGGGCATACCCTTGGCCACTTAGGGATAACATAGCAAACACAACTAAATGATGGACAGAGTGCTGAAACTTTTCAAACACTCACCCCCAGTCTAGTGACCTGGGCTAAAGTCTGATTGACTCCCATCAACTTCTATAGGAGCCTGTGTTCCGAACGCGAACAGAGGCACCTATTGAAGAAAGGGTTGGCTGGGGAAACACGTGCACGGGTACCGGGCACCCCATGGTGCCTGCCACAATGTCCATGGTGGGAGAGAGGGGACCCATTGGTATCC
Source organism: Lissotriton vulgaris (assembly GCF_964263255.1). Taxonomy (NCBI): domain Eukaryota; kingdom Metazoa; phylum Chordata; class Amphibia; order Caudata; family Salamandridae; genus Lissotriton; species Lissotriton vulgaris. The sequence goes on along the minus strand of NC_141693.1, from coordinate 553,050,902 downwards.
CCATAGGCCCGATTTGGAGGGCCCTGGGTGAAGTGGGACCTGCTATGGGCCCCCAAAGACTTATTCTGGCAGCCTTTTTGTTCTGGGCAAACCGAATCGGTCATTGTACTCGCTTGCTCGGAACCCGAGTACATAGAGCTGTACGAATTGGCTCCAGATTGGTTCGACCTGCTTGAATGCCTTTCGTAACCAATGTGGTCAGCCCAAATGGTTTCCAGGCATCGTACTTGGCTGTTCAGAAGTGTGTCTGAATCTGTCGGAAACAAGAGCTCCGGATCGGTTTTGGCAAACCCAAATCCAAGTCAGAGCCCTTCCAAACTACATCGGAATCAATCGCTTAGTTAGAATCCCCAAAATAGACCACGCCCTCTTCAAAGCTACATTACATGCTGCTGCCAGGCTGGTCTCTAGAGCTAGGAAATGTGACCATGTAGGTCCCATCCTAATACCCCTGAACCGGCTTCCATCAAACTAGCCTGCCTCACACAAACACAGACGTTCACAAGGTCATCCCAAGCTCTCTAGCAAGGAAGCTACAAAGCTCAGGTGGGAGCAATGTCTAAGTAGCGCAATATCACTCCTCCTCAAAATTAGAAACCTGAAAAAATCCAAAAAGATTAAGCAATCTTTTTTGGCCAAACATCCTACACTTTGGAACTTCAGCCTACCTGACACCAGGACAAGATCTCCTATGACTGGCCCAAAATGAAGCTCAGAAACCTACTCTTGGAACGCCACCTCCTTCTATGAGGAACTTACTCCCTCCTCCCACAATTACTCACAGTCATACTATCCGGTAAAAGTCTGTGGTACACCTACAATCTGATTGGCTATTTTGTGTGATCGGTCAGCCTGGACCCAGTGTACTCTCAACCACAGATCTGTGTCTTTATGTATTTCTAAAATTCCTAATTTGTTGCATAAAGCACTCTGATACCCCATGGGTCTAGCTCATGCTATGAACAACTGTCAAAATAATAAATTAATACACATAATTAAAACCCCTGTGCCGCCCTGCCACTGTGCCTCTCTAGCCATACCTCTACAGCTATTGCTGTGCTGTTCCAAAATTGCCCCAAGCACTCTGCCTTCTTGCCCCCATACCTATACCGAGTGGCAGAAGACACACAATTGATGGACGGGGCACAGTGGGCACACGGCCCATGGTTGATCATACCTATTGCACTTAGAGCTAGCATCTGCTGTGCCCCACAGTACTTCAAATGCACACTCGTGCCCTACTGTGCCTCCCATGCACTCTGTGCCCCCCTGTGATTCAAACCCCTCTGCCTCTCAGCCTACAGTCTCTACCTCCAGGACCTCTTTTTCATTGCTCTCATGAAGGTTGAATTGACCACCCTATGCCTCCCCAACCATGCCTTCAGTGTGACAGCCGCCCAGACTGACTTGATGTTTGTGTTCAATCTGCTACCCTCTCCACGAATGCCCCTCATTAGCTAGGTGTTGATTCCCCACCTGTGTCCGCTTGTGCAACTCCCAGTGGCATTGTAAACCCACTGCTTGGCAACGTAATGGGTGTAGCCATTGACCAGTTAATCTGGTGAACTAAGAAGAAAGAGGGTAGTAAAGAGCTTGATGGGACTTCCAGAAACATTTGTAGCGCACAACTTCCCAGGCGCTAAGAAAACATTGAGAGTAATTTTATGTTTTTCCTTTTTAGGTCTCGCCTGAGACAGTACCTGCACTGTCTCTTCGAGACATTTAGTAAGTGGCTTTCAGAAAGTGCCACCGGAGGCTTTTGCTGGCCTACAGCTTGCCTTCACGAGCTTGTGCGCATGCACAGCTGCCATCTGTGCTGTAATTGCTGTAATCAGGATCCTCTGCTTGCACTACCCCCCTCCTTTTCCCCCTCCCTCCTGGTCAGCTTCATTTGTGACTTCTATCTGTGAATCATACTCCTCTGCTTGCACTCTGCCTCTCTTCTTCCCCTCCTCTTCGTCAGTTTAATTTGTGTCTTCTATCACTGTGAATGCTCCTGCTTCCACCAGGCACACACACCATCAGTCGTCAGTGCACGCTTTCACCAGGCACACACACCACCAGCCGTCAGTGCACGCTTCCACCAGGCAAAAACACAACCAGCCATCAGTGCACGCTTCAGCGGATTCGCGCTGCCACCGAAGGGGGAGAAGACCATTGTGTTTCTTCCTTCCACCCACCGCCGCTTCCATTGAGAAGTCAGCATTGAGCCGCAAGATCAAATAAAGTAGGTAACTTACTCCACAAAACGGGAAGAAACCCTTGCGTTCCATTTTTCCACCCACTGCTGCTTCCAATTGTAGCCAGCAACCAGCTCCCAGAGCCGGAAAGAGAATTGTAATCAACACCTTCCCCAACGAGGAACAATCATGCCATCACGACCCTGACCAAGGACCCGTGAAGGGGTTCGTATTGTAAACAGGCAGTGATCTTAAAATTGTCCTGATGATGATCCCGTGTCACTATGAGCCTTTAGGGATCGAAACGTTGACGCTTTAAAACAGTGTAACATGTAATTTATTGTACATACTCAGTTGTTGACACTGTTGAGTGTGATTTGCGGAATTGTTTACTTAAATCGCAAGCCACTCTTTGGCTCCAAAGAATTTTTTACTTGCCTGCAAAACCTCTTTCCTTACTTCTACCTTTCTTGATTCTTTTGGTTTTTTCTACCTTCTTGGGATAGGTACAGGATTGTACCCTATTTTGATGTTCATATTTGACCCTCTTCAGGTCAATGAAACTCTGTGTTATTCCTGAATAATCATGAAATGTAAATGTGGTTGGGGAAATGAATAAACCACTCCTCGTCCGGCTGGGCTTTGGAAAAATATAGTACTGATTGTGGTCTATATTGTTATCTTTTGTCAAATTGTAACTCCTTAGGACCCTTGTTTCTTATAATAAGCACGTTTCCACAAGGCATACACACACCACCAGCTGTCAGTGCACGCTTCCACCAGGCATACACACCATCAGTCGTTAGTGCACGCTTTCACCAGGCACACACACCACCAGCCGTCCGGCAACGCTTCCACCAGGCATACACACAACCAGCCGTCAGTGCACGCTTCCACCAGGCACACACACCACCAGCCGTCAGTGCACGCTTCCACCAAGCACATACACCACCAGCCTTCAGTGCATGTTTCCACCAGGCACACACACCACCAGCTGTCAATGCACATTTCCACCAGGCACACACACCACCAGCAGTCAGTGCACGCTTCCACCAGGCACACACACCACCAGCAGTCAAGCACGCTTCCACCAAGCACATACACCACCAGCCATCAGTGCACGCTTCCACCAGGCACACACACCACCAGCCGTCAGTGCACGCTTTCACTGGGCACACATACCACTAGCCGTCAGGGCATGCTTTCACCGGGCACACACACTACCAGCCATCAGTGCACACTTTCACTGGGCACACACACCACCAGCCATCAGTGCCCGCTTCCACCAGGCACACACACCATCAGCCATCAGTGCACGCTTCTACCAGGCACACATACCACCAGCCGTCAGTGCATGCTTCCACCAGGCAGACACACCACCAGCAGTCAGTGCACTCTTCCACCAGGCACACATCACCAGCCATCAGTGCACGCTTCCACAGGCACACACACCACTAGCTGTCAGTGCACGCTTCCACCAGGCACACACACCACCAACCATCAGTGCACCCTTCCACCAGGCACACACACCACCAGCCATCAGTGCACGCTTTCACCAGGCACACACACTACCAACCGACACACACTACCAGCTGTCGGTGCACGCTTCCACCATGCACACACCACCAGTCATCAGTGCACGCTTTCACCAAGCACACACACACCACCAGCCATCTGTGCACGCTTTTGCTGGGCACATGCACCACCAGCCATCAGTGCACACTTTCACCAGGCACACACACCACCAGCCGTCAGTGCATGCTTCCACCAGGCACACACACCACCAACTGTCAGTGCATGCTTCCACCAGGCACACACACCACCAGCCATAAGGGCACGCTTTCACCGGGCACACACACCACCAGCCATCAGTGCACGCTTTCACCAGGCACACACACCACCAGCCGTCAGTGCACGTTTCCACCAGGCACACACATCACCAGCCATCAGTGCACGCTTCCACCAGGCGCACACACCACCAACCGTCAGTGCACGCTTCCACCAGGCACACACCACCAGCCATCAGTGCACGCTTCCACCAGGCACACAAACCGCCAGCCGTCAGTTCACGCTTCCACCAGGCACACACACCACCTGCAGTCAGTGCACGCTTTCACCGGGCACACACACCACCAGCCGTCAGGGCATGCTTTCACCAGGCACACACACACCACCAGCAGTCAGTGCGCGCTTTTACAGGGCACACACACCACCAGCCGTTAGTTCACGCTTCCACCAGGCACACATACCACCAGCTGTCAGTGTACGCTTCCACCAGGCACACACACCACCAGCCGTCAGTGCACACTTTCATCAGGCACACACACTACCAGCCGTCACACACTACCAGCCGTCGGTGCATGCTTCTACCAGGTACACACCACCAGCTGTCAGTGCACGCTTTCACCAGGCACAAACACACCACCAGCAGTCGGTGCATGCATTCACTGGGCACACACACCACCAGCCGTCAGTGCACGCTTTCACCAGGCACACACACCACCAACCGTCAGTGCAGCAGGTAGGCTCTTCTCAGAATTTCTTGGTAAATATGTGTTTGATGCCTGGGAGTGAGTGAGTCGAGTTTCCTTAAACCATGCTGAGTATGCAGGTGCAGTGCATGAACTCCTGTTTGAGTGAGTCATGTTGCCTGGGGCTCACTCACTCCACATTTGTAAATTGCGCCTGCACCAGGCTTTTTCTCATTTGCAAAGTTCGGCGCATGCTCACAGCTAGGCAGCCCCCACACCCACAGGAATGACTGCTTCCTACAATCAGAATGGAAACAACATTCAGAGCAATCAAAACAAGTTTATTTGATGCAAAGAACTGTTAACAAAAACCATGTCCAGCTATTGTAGATCTGGCAACTTAAACAAAACAGCAACAAAAAGCAAACAAGCACCGGCATAGCCAATAGGTCTTGCTTTTTGGACCCTATAGGTATTTAGTTAGGCAGCAGAATATCCTTGGTGCCTCAACACCAACTGTTGCATTGCTAAACACTTATAAGGTCCCACATACGAGACCTATTGGCTATGCCAATGCTTGTTGTTATTTATTTTGTCACTTTTTCTTGAATTCCAGTCCCTTTGGTTCGCAAACTGTTGCCATTTGTTTAGCCGTTTTGTAAAATTAATGAGTTGGCCCTGAAGAAGCGAGAGTTATATCACATATTAGTCGCGAAACACTTGTTGACTTTTTTTTCTGTTGATAAAGACAGGACTTTCCGCTAATAAAGAAAATATCACCCAATTGAGCCTATGATTTTTTTATTTTTCTGATCTCTAAACAACCTGGCTATATTCTGTTTTTGCAGATCATCTGGTGATTTGGGTCGTACTGAAAGTTGATTCGTTATATATTGGTCACTTCTGTCTGAAGGCTGCAGACAAAGCTCAGAAAAGGCTCGAATTAAATAGAATTATAGGGTTGGGAGGTGGGGGAAATGGTGGGAGCTTCCAAAAAGAACAGAGAGCAACAAATAGAAAATATGGGGAATAGGAAGGTAAAAAAGAAAAATAATGCGAAAAAAGAAAGAATTATGGTACGTAGAAAAGGAGAAGAATAAAGAGTCATGGTAAGGAAAGGCAAATTGAAAAATGAAAGTAAGGAGAGTAGGGTAAAAAGAACGAATAACGTGTTTGTACAATTCTGGATCACAGGAATGATGAAAGTATGACAGAACGGGTGAAAGGATGGGTGGATGGATGGATGGATGGATGGATGGATGGATGGATTGGTGAATGGTTGGGTGCAATGACAAAATGGAAAAAGGATGAATGGATAGAATGATTTGCGAAAAACGACACTGGATGGATGGAACGAGGGAAAGGTGAGAGAGTGGGTGGATGGTTGAAAGAAGGGATGAATGTGTGAACGGATCGATAGATGGAATCCCAATGGTGGTTGGGATTCTGAAAGGATGCATGAAGGATGGAAGGACTGAAAGGTGTACTTCTGGAGGGAAGGGTGGGAGAATTAAATGGATGATGTAAGGATGATAGGAACAATTCTAGGAGGGTCGGGTGATTGTCTTGCTCGTACAGTGTCTCTAGAGGTTTGGGTCCAAGTGGAGAGTATTTGAACTTCCAAGCTACTCTCTTGATCACCGATTTGTCTCCTTCCTCATGTCTTCTTCTGGCCCTGCTCGTGTCCTTCCTACAGATCCCTAAGGCTCGTGTCACTCCTGTCCTGCGCCCCTTTGCTCATGCACCTCCCATCAGCTTCTCAGACTAGCCCCGGTAAAGCTAGGGCAGTGCAGGCTGGGAATAGCCTCGCAGGGGCCTGTGGACGGCTGAAAGATACCACAGCAATTACCGTTGTTCACCCGAGAAAACATGGATGTATCCAAACATTCCCTTACAATTGCTACAAAAACGCCCAGCCCTAAAAGAACAAAAGAAAAACACAAGAGACAGAGGAATGAGGTGGAGAGAACCCCTCAAAAACTAATTGTGGAAATATAGCCTTGTATTTCTTAATGAAGAAATCACCAGGTTTTGAAAAGCATATTTTCATGGTCCTCCGTAAAGTCATTTAATTTGCGTCCCTCGGGTTCGTGGCTTCCTCGCTGGCATGACTCATGATAATCTGATTATAAAATGATAATAACATTGGTCCATTCCTTCCACATATTCTTTAAAGCACATTGCTCAGTAATATCCCAAATTAGCAGAGAATTAATTTACAGCGGAGGAGGACTGGTTGATTGGGCAATCGGGATATTTCCTGGTAGCAGATGACTATTCCCCAGCCCTTTCGGCCTCTCTCACAAAGTGCTCGCCTTTTGTGAGTTTGCCAAGATGCAAATACCAGCACCACATCTCTATCAGGAAAAAGGGTTACACTGTCCCCTGCGGCGCATGGGGTCTTTTAGCCCAAGGCTTTGAATACCTGTGAGGTATGGGAGCCGCAGAGGGCCCCTTGCCACGTTCTACAGGGAGGTCGGGGGAAGGGGGTAGGATGGGGTTTGGGCAAGGCATAATTTTTCAATACACCATTGCTCAGAATTAATAACTAGTTGGGAAATATGTTGATTTTCTCCGCTAAAGACCCACACCGTGTCTAACCACCCCCCCCCTAGAAGAAATAGACTATTGGTGGGATATCATTCTTAGAGCAGGCGGGAACATTTTGGAACTCTTTACCTGCCAAGCTACAAAGCACCCATGACCGTCTGAAGATCCTTAAGGAAATAAACACTTGGATTTTTCTGAACTAACGATGCAGATTAAAATTGGTGACTTACACCTCAAAACCGGAGAACACATGAGGTCTGAATAATAAACTCTTCGCAAGAGGACTTCTTGGCCGGCACAGGAAAGAGGTCAGTTTCAAAGAGAGCAGCAGAACCACTAAAATAGGATCTCCCACTGTGGACTGTAATCAATGGAGCCCTTTGACTGGATTTATACTTCTGGCTGTCCAGATAAAACCTAGGTCGTGGCTACCTATAATTAGTCTGGACGGATGATTGCCTCTCAACCCACATTCGACCCATAGAACTCTTGAGTCTGGATAAACCTAAATCAGAAAAAAAAACACAATGCCTATACATTCAGTGAGCCACCATCAACCCTCCTAAACCAATCTGCTCTGTACTAATAGACAGTTCACACAACAATCCACCATAAATTACCTTGAAAGGATAACATAAAACATTAGAATCTCATGCATCCAATAATGATTGGCACCTTGTATGACTTGATACAACACCTCTTGTCACATGGTCGCTAGGGGCATTGTCGACATCTTTAAGTTAGCATGAGCCCGGTAGCCATGATGCTGCTTTTGCGCACGTTATTACAAGTCTTTATTTTTGCAAGTCTCTGTTTATGCCTTTCACATGAGAACTCCCTGCTGTGCTTGTTCTATGCTTGTTCCTGGAGTTTAGTCTGAACATTGTGAGCAAGGTCGATAAACATTGCCCCATGTTATTCTGTTCTGATCAGGCCCTAGCACCTAAACAAAACATTCCAATGCCGCTATTTTTGCTGGAGAGTCATACCTTGATATTATGGGAATGCATGCTTAGGTAACACACACTCAGAGAGGGACCTTTCCAGGGAGAAGAGCAACATGCACATGTGATGTACAAAAACGATCTATGGCCTAACACATTCCAGAGATCTTCTATTTTATAATAATGCTTCTTCTTACCAAAGGGAGGGAGCATAGGCACTGTAGTCCTTTCTCCATAGTCTTTGTATACTGACATCTCCCTTCATGATATATGGCCTTACTGCAATGCTAAAAACAACACTTTTATGGCTCACTTTGAACATAACCACATTCTGACAAATTTGAAATGGATTGATAACGCAGTAGTATTTTTGTGATATATTGATGACATGCTTGTCACCTGGAAGGGATCAAGGGCACTACTGGAGGAGTGTATTGTTGAATTAAACAGCTTCAATCTGAGAATTAAATTTATTTATGATATTCAAAATGAGAAAATTAATTTTTGGGATATAGAAATTTGCAAAACAGATTCCGGTCTGATGACATCAGTTTACAGGAAACCTACAGATGTTAATAATGCGCTGCATTTCTCAAGCGCACATCCATATTCTCTTAAACAACATCTACCAGTGTCCCAACTCACAAGAATTAAGAGGATTACATCAGATGCTGAAGCTTGTACAAACCTGATGTGCGACCAACTGATGCGATATAAAACTGCAGGTTATCGGGATCAGACTTTGATAAAGGCAGAGCAGAAGGTAGCTTTAAGAACAAAAGAAGACTTGTTAAACTCAGCTGAGAAAAAACCTAAAACTCATGAAGTCTTTGTCTTAAAGCATTCGACACAAGCTTCTCAGATCAAAACTATAATTAGAAACGTTGGGAAATCATAGATCAAGAACCGGATTTTGTTAATCTTTTTCATGGCCCTCCAATATTTGCACATAACAGACCCAAAAATCTACGTGAAATGTTGAAACCCACCGCTAGTGTTGAGAAACAGATTACAAAAGGAATGAGGAAATGCCACAATTGTGGACAATGTGAAAATGTAATTGTAGGAGATATATTTACGCATCCACATACAGGTAGAAAGATAAAACTGTATCATACTTCAGACTGCAACACAGAGAGAGTGATATAAGCGATTAAGTGCCCATGCGGATTGGTTTATGTGGGTAGAACGAGACGCAAAGTTAAAACGCGCATGGTAGAGCATAAGAGTAGGATCCGGAATAAAAATATTAGCTCTTCACTGGTTGCCCACTGGTTGCAGGCCTCACACACCATCACACAATTGAGGTTTACTATCTTGGAACAGGTAGCTTTGAGTTCAGGAATAGATGCTAACACTGCTCTGGCGCGTAGGGAGACACACTGGATAAAAGTATTGGGTACAGTGATTCCTGGGGGGCTCAATGATCACTATGAGCTACTGTGTTTTCTTTGAATTTGTATTAATTCCATTTCTATCTACAGACTTTTGTAAAGGATTTGCACTCCCTCTCTCTGCCCATTCATTATGTTCGTATTACAACGATACAGTACACATCTTTTTCACTTTACATCTCCTTTTTGTCTTCTACACAAGCTGTAGCCTCCTGGCAATGCTTTGATTTTTCTAGGTGATGGCTCACTTCTTTTACTTCTGGATATTACCACACTGGCGTTCTTACGATGATTTTTTATATAGCTCGATCGCTTTTGACCACCGGTTGGCAGACTGAACCCAGGGTGCGTTTGTTCTTTACTGAACCTGCACGCTATCTTTATTATTTCTTGTGATATATATTGGCATCATTACGCCTGATCAACCCATTTTACTTACAGATCGGCATAAGCTGAAGCCTCTAGGTTCGATCGCTTTTGTTTACTTGTTGGCAGACTGAACCCAGGGTGCGTTTGATCTCTACTGAACCCACACGCTATCTTCATTACTTCTTGTTATGTACATTGGCAGTATCACGTTTGTTTAACCCCTTTTTATAACAGATTGGCATTTTTTTATAAAAGAATACTTCATTATTATAATTATTCTTGTGGCCTGTTCATCTTCCCGTACTAGTTGGCAGCCTGAATTCAGGTTGCACGTTATCTTTTGATTCATTGTTAAGCACTAAGGGCATTTTAAAGTTTGTTGAATCCTATAGAATCTTATATGAAGTGCTACGCTCATTGGATTTAAGTGATTCTTTATTACAGACGGAGCGCCGGGGTTACACTTCTGCTCTACGTGAAGCGGTCGGCGCCAATGAATAGAAATGGCCGCCTTCCGTCTTCGCGTGACGCGTTTCCTGTTCCGCCTAGCGGAACACTAGTGCGCTAACGCAAGTGCGTTACCACATATCTCCCCCCTTTACACACAGTAACTCAACAATAAAAGTTCTTACTTCCAGTCCATGTTAAAGTCTTTGAATCTCTCTGGCGTCTTCACTTCTCTTCCCACTCTGGTTCTCACCTTCATCGTTCCCTCTCTGCACTCCTGTTCCATGCTTTCATTACCTTGAGTACCACTCTTGTCTGTCATGTCCTTGTCCTTCTCTCCATTCCTTTCGCTTCTCTGTTCTTCTCGCTCTCCTGCACCATTTTCCTCCTCGGCTACTTCCTGCTGTCCTTCTTCCACGTCCACGTTCCTTCCTCTGTTACTTTCCTCTTCTCCATCTCTTCCGACATTCTCTGGACCATCTTCCGCGTCGCCTTCCTCTTTGATTGTCCTGCTGCACTTGGCCATCCTGTCCTGTGACCATACCTTTCCGTCGCTTAGCAAGGCTGATCGGTCATACGGTTCCAAGACTTGTAATGGCGGCGAGAACTTGCTCTCACCCTTCTTCTTGTGGACTGCTAGTTTGACTCTTACCCAGTCCCCTTTCTCCAGCTCTGCCTTCTTCACTTTGTGGTTCTTATTGAAGTGAGTCGTATAGATCTCCTGTGCTCTTTCCAGGTTCCTTTTCACTATCGCCGGAGACCATCTGCTCTGTATCACCAACTTCCTCCACGCCTGATTGTCCTTGGTGAACGCTTCTCTCCCCCTCAAAATCTTGAAAGGGCTGTACCCGGTGCTGCCCGGGGTGATCCTGTATGCCCACACCATCTTCTCCAGTTCCTTCTCCCAATCCAACCCATCGTTGATGGCCGCTTGGATGGTTCCCATGATCACGCGGTTAAACTGCTCCACTTGGCCATTCCCTGCGGGGTGTTAAATGGGTGGGTGCTTCACTTCTATCCCATTCCTTTCGGTGAAGGTTGTCCATCTTGTCGAAGTGAACTGAGGGCCGTTATCGCTAATGATGATCTTTGGAATGCCCTCTCTTAGGAATGTGGACTGCAAGAAGTTCACCACCGCCTCCGTGTCCATGTTCTCTCTTACTTCGATTTCTGGCCATTTGGAGTATTTGTCCACCAGCGCTACTACATATTTCTGAGTCCCTGTTTTGTTTAGGACTGGTCCTAAGATGTCTACTGACAGCACTTCCCATGGGCCATCCGGTATGGGGAATTTCCCCAGGGGTGGTCTGATCAGGTTTTGGGATTTGTCTGCTTTGGCACAAGATTCGCACTGTCTCACGTGCCTTTCTATCTGCGCATCGACAGCCGGCCACCAGTAAGCTTGTCTGGCAAGGGCTTTGGTTTTGGTGATGCCCTGGTGTCCTTCATGTAGTAGTCCCATCAGGCGTTCCAGTACTCCCTTGGGTGGTATCACCTTGTCTCCTCTCAACAGGAAGATAGAATCCTCGGCTAGCGATAGTTCCTCTCTGACCTCCCAGTACCTCCGGAGTTCTTCTCTTAGGTGCCTCTTTTCTGGCCACCCGTGGACTACATACCCCTTGATAGCTTCCAGATCAACATCCTCTTTGTATGCTTCCTCCCACTCTTGCATACTTATCGCCTTCTCTGCCTCCTTGATCGTGGCGACCACATAGCCTGCCCATTCCTGTTCTTCTTGGTCACTCCTCGCTTCCATGGCAGCTGCCCTGCTGAGAAAGTCCGCCACTTTGTTTTGTGGTCCAGGGATGTGTTCCACGTCGTAGAGGAAGTCTAACAGGCGCAGGGTCATCTTTGCGATCCTAGGTGTGGCATGCGCATGGCCACTTGATGTCAACACACGGACTAAGGGTTTGTGATCCGTTTTTACTAAGAATCGCGCTCCCCACAGGTACTGGCGGAATCTCTCCATGGCCCACACCACTGCCAGCATCTCTTTCTCCACCACGCTGAACTTCTCTTCGTTGGGGGCTAGAGACCTGGATGCGAAGCTGACGGTGTGCAAATCTCCTTCTCAGTACGTTGCATTAAGACTGCTCCCAGTCCTCGGTCACTTGCGTCTGTCGTGAGGATTGTCTCTGCCTGGGGATCGAATCCTTTGAGCGGGATGGTGGCGCTCATCTCTTTCTTTAAAGTCTCGAACTCTTCTTGTTCCGCTTGACCCCACTGGAATCTGTTCCTCTCCTTGAGCAGCTGTCGTAGGTGGTGCGTCTTGGAGGCAAATTGTGGCACGAACTTGCTGTAGTATTCGGCCATTCCTAAGAATGACCGAACGTCCTCCTTTTTGCCCGGGGTAGGTGCGTCTTGAATGGCCTTCATGTTGGCGGCTTTGGGCCTGATCCCTTCTTCACTTATTTCGTGACCTAAATAAGTGACTGATTTCACTCCCAATCTGCATTTAGACCATTCTGCTGTCAGTCCGTTGTCCTGTAGGATCTTGAACACTTTGTGGAGCTTCTCATTGTGGTCGTGCATGGACTTCCCCATTACCAGGATGTCATCCTGAAAGAATTGAACGTCGACCACTCCTCTCAGCAATTTGTGCATCATCTTTTGAAAGACTGCGGCTGCCGAAGCTAGGCCGAATGGCATCCTTAGGAATTCGTAACAGCCGAATGGTGTGATGAAGGAGGTGAGGTGTGTACAGGAAGGGTGTAGCTTGACCTGATGGTATGCCGATGACAGGTCCACTGTCGAAAACCATTTGATGTTTTTGGTCTTTGACAACATCTCGTTTATGCGTGGCAGGGGGAACTTGTCAACAAGTATGTTTTTGTTCAATTCTCTCAGGTCCACGCATAGCCTGACTTTGCCGTTGGGTTTTTGAGCTACCACCAAGGGGGAGAGCCACTCTGCACTTTCTATGGCTCTGATCACCCCTTCCTTCTCGAGTCTGTCCAACTCTTGTTGTACTGCCTCTCTGCTCCTGAACGGGATGTTCCTTACTTTGTGCACCACTGGCGTTGCTCCTTCCTTTAGTCTGATTAAGTGTTTGTATTTCGCCAGCTCCCCAATTTGGCCATTGAACACTCTTGGGTACGCCCTCCTCCATGATTCCACATCGTCTCTTTTCTCCAAGTCCATAAGTAGGATTTTCTCGATACCACCCGGATTCAACTGGATCCCTAAGGCTCCCTGGCCTCTCCAGCTCAGGACTGAGGGGCCTTTCTCTGCTACGTACAGTTTGCATATTGCCTGGCGGTCTCTGAACTCGAACGACAGGGGACAATACCCCAACATTGGGATCTTCTGCCCAGTGTACGTGACAGGACGCAAGTCCATTGGACGTAGTTTCTCACCGTGCGTGGACGCAAATTTGTCTTCCCATACCTTCCTTTGGATGATCGAGATGGGGGCTCCGCTGTCCGCTATCATTTCTAACGGTATACCTCCAATGTGCATGTCCAATCGGGGCTTGTCGTTACCCGAGTCGTCCATCTCCAATACTTGGACATCAATGTACAGTATTTCCTCCTGGTCATCAGTTCCCTCAGATTCGTTGGTATCGTCTTGCTGTTCTCGGTCAAAGAATTTCACTGTTGTCCCTTTCGGTTTCCGGCGGCATACTTTCTCGTAATGGCCAAATATTCCGCAAAACGAGCATTTTGCTCGGAACGCCGGGCACGCCTTATCATTTCCAAGATGATTGACACTCCCACATCTGTAGCAACTCAGACGTCCTCCCTTAGCTCCTCTCTGGTCGGCGGGATATGTGGACTTCTGCTTTCTGCCCTCCGTTTTTTTCTGTGGCTCCTTTTGCCTCGGGCGTTCCCCTTTCTGTTGTGTCGATATCTGGCACACTGACTGCGTGCCTCCTGAGTCTTTTTTAGCTGCTTGGGCACAGCGTTTTGATAGTTCGGCTTTCTTGACCATGGCCCAAATTTCTTTGAGTGGGGCATCTCCGTTTACCCATAGCTTCTCCTGGACATGGGAGCTCGACGTGTGCATGATAATTTGGTCTCGGATGAGCTCGTCGTGTAGAGCGCCGAATTTGCATGAGATGGCGAGTTTCTGCAGGGCAACAACATATTCATCTACAGTTTCGCTACTCTTTTGTTTCCTTTGGAAAAAATTGTAGCGGTCAATCGCGACACAAACCACAGGCCGGAAGTGTGCGTCTAGGTCAGCAATAGTGTGGCTGAAAACATCGGTGTCTGCGGCATCTCTTTCTACTTTCACGATGGTGTCGTAAATTCTTATCCCCTCCGGGCCCAGGTTGTGTAGCAAGATTTTCTTTCTGCGTTTACTTGAGTATGGAGCGCCTGCCTCCTCCTCTAAAGCGTCGAGGTAGTTGAGGAAGTACCTCTTCCAGTCCTCCCATTGTCTCTCCGGTTCCCCTGGGTTGGTCAGGAACGGCACCAGTTGCGTGAGGGACGACGAGTGTACCGCCATTCTGCCCTCTCTGTTCCTGGTGGGTTGGACAGAAACTGTCTTCCCTTGGGGGCTGCCCGGGGCGTTATGCCTGGTGGGGTCCCCTTCTTCCGGGTCACTCTCGCTGTCTTCCCTTAGTTGTGCGTTGGAAGGGGTGGGTAGTGTTTGCGCCCCTGCCCCTCCTACTGCTTGCACTCCTGTGGACTCTTCAGGGCGAGTGGTTGAAGACTCTCCCCTGCCCTCACTCTGTTCCGCCAGCTTGCTTGGCTAGTCCTGCACTCCCTGGGGTGGTGCTCCCCACTGCCCCTGGGTTCGCCTCTGTTGGCACGGGCACAGTCGCTACGCTCGCTCGCTCGTTTGAGCCTCCGCGGCGCTTGGTGCCCTGAGTGTCTGCAGGCCTACCTCCTCTGCTGGGCCTTCCTGTGTGCTTCGGTAGGGTTGAGCGCCGTGTGGAGCCAGGTGTAGGCCTCTGCCACGCTCCGTCGTGATATGTAGCACGTGGAATTCGAGTCTGCCGGTGGAATCAGCGTCCTCTGACCTCAAGTGCCCTTCAGCTTGCTTCCGGGGTTCTGTGTCAATTCCGGTGCCTCGTCGCCATTATAGAATCTTATATGAAGTGCTACGCTCATTGGATTTAAGTGATTCTTTATTACAGACGGAGCGCCGGGGTTACACTTCTGCTCTACGTGAAGCGGTCGGCGCCAATGAATAGAAATGGCCGCCTTCCGTCTTCGCGTGACGCGTTTCCTGTTCCGCCTAGCGGAACACTAGTGCGCTAACGCAAGTGCGTTACCACAAATCCCTACGACAGTGTTGGGATGTCTTTTTTAATTTTTTTCAGCGTGTTCCACATATTGTCCCTTTAAAAACGCTCAGCATGCTGGGTACTGTTACGTACCATGGCTACCGGCATTGATTGCGAACTAGGAGCGAGGAGTTTGTGTTCATTAGGCACTTGCAGCCACGGTAAGGATCGCGGCGTCGCACGTTTACTTCACAGCTTTTGTAATGTCTTTCTAAAAGACTTTATACTAATTCCCTCACGTTTTTACAGACAGTACATATTGGGCAGACGGGAAGTTTTGCTGTACTATCTGTTGGCCGTGGAGTCGAGTAAGACCTCTTCCGGTTGCCTCTTGTTGAAATACTCTAATGTTCCGCTCTGGGATTTCCTGGCGCTAATTTCATTGTGTAATGTCTTTTAGTGTAACGCTGCATTGTTGGACATCTGATTGAACATATTTAAGTAACAGGAGCATTGGTTTTCATCAAGTTTGCCGCAGTGTCGGGTAAGACTCACTGTGGACGCATTTCTGACTCAGTAATTTCATAACTTTGATTACATTTTTCCTTGGGGCTCAATATAACAAACGTTTGTATTTGCTTTATAGTAACATACCCTATTCCTCCTCTATGCGAAGGATAAGAGTTTACTGTTGCCATTCTATTGTACACTGGGGAGTCACGTGGTCTCCGTAGGAATAGTAAGGGGGGCTTGGGGGGGGGGGGCAGCCGACCGCAGGGAGGTCCCCCCCCCCCCCGGGCTGATTGGGAGGGGCTAGTGGGGGGGGGGTCTGCGGACCGCCAGCATTGGGCTCTTTTTGGGCTTCTTTTGGGCTCCCTTGGTTCCTACTGAAGGAGCCCAGTTATATATTCCCCTGACTCCTCCTCCCGGCCACCATTTTAGGCTGAATGACCTGGTGGCCGGGAGCTCATTAGTTTAATTGGAAAAATTTTCCCTCCCTCCCTCCCCAGCATTTCCTGATCTTTTTTCATTTTCCTCGGGTTCTTTTATTTATTTATTTCTTTTTCGGGTCGTTTTTCCGGAACAGGTGGATATGGGGTTTTGTCATTTGTTACTTGTCGCTTGGAACAGGTGCTGTGCGGAAATTGGGGATTCTTTGTCAGACGGTTCATGAAGGTTGTTGGGTTTTTGGTAAATTGGGTGATGGATGGAAAAGTTTAAATAGTTGTTTCGTGGGGTGGTTAAACGGTTTGGGTAACGTAAGTTGTTGGTGGGCAATTTTTGGAATGTAACGTTATGTTTTGCGTTGGGATGACGTTTAAATGATTATGCTGGTTTTTGTATTGTTTGAATTGTAATGATGTTGTACTGGGTGGGGGCGGGGTTTGTGACGTATTAGGGGCGGGCCTGACGTTTGGGGTTGTAAGGAAATATTTTAATTAGTGAGGTCTAGTTTTGTGAGGCGTTTTGCCAGGGTTGTATTATTGTGAATATGCACCTGTTTCAATAAAAGCGGCCTTTTACACACTCTCAATTTTGTCTGGTGCCGGCTCACCCCCCCTCACCCCTCCCTCCCAATAAGATTCTGCAGTTTTAGACAGCGTTTGGAAACAGGTGCACTACTTGGTTTATGTTATTGGATCTCAGTTCACGTGTACTCTTTGCCACACAGAGGACAGCATGCCCACACGCCTGATTGTTTGTCCACCCTTCTTCCTTCCTTTCACCTCTGAGTGCAAATCCTATACACCTAATATATTATTTTAAAACACACATCTGAACAGTTTAAGATATAATGCGTGATACGCTTATAATTGTTGTGTTGTAGATGCCCATGGAGGACACATCAGATTATACAAAGTTACTTGTGATGATTCTTAATCCCCTGAAGAAGGGTTCCGACTGAACCCGAAATGCATTGGGATTGTCTGTGCTAATGTATTGCTGACAAGGATTGTCATTGGAAACCCATTGTATATATGTGAAGATAAATTCAATGATTGTTTTTCTGTTTATACTAGGAAAATCTACTTCTTTAACACAGGATTTTGTTTTGCTGGAATTAATTGTGCAAATTTGTACTGAAGTAATGTATTATTGATTAAGTCTATTCTAATAGAGTATATTAGAACACACAAGTGTTTGTGTAATTTTTTGAGACAATTTTGTCCTTAGCTGTGCTCCGCGTAGGCTGTGGTTTTTCCATAGCCTCCTTTTGTTCTAAAAATATTGATGTGGCACATATACTGCATTTTAGAGCACATTAGTTAAAATACATATTTTAAACTATCTTAGCATCTCTTTCCGATCTTATTGTGGACAAGTACGAGAGTGTGAGCAAAAAGGAGTGTCTTGTTACTGCAATTCCTGAGAGATCCGGAAGTGTTGTGTTCTAGAGGGTGTCTAATCATTGGTTTCTCCATTTGTGAGTAGGAGAGCGAGTGAGGCACTATAGTTAGTCGGTTCTGGGCTCTCGGGCACTAAGGCGGTAGGAAGGCACAGTCCCTATACACCGAGGTCCCATAATCCTACGCATAGTTCTGTGTATGTGCAGAATCCCTGTACCACTCTACACATCCATCTCTCATCCCCATAAGAGCTTCCCAGTTGGACACTTTAAAGCATCAAACACTCTTGATACCAAAAGAGCTTATCGCAGGGATATTTTATAAGACCTTCCTGTGGGCCTCTTGCTCCATTTCCCACCATGACAGTTCCTCCAAGATCCTACAGAGCCTCTGTCTTTACTGCTCTATCCAGCACAGCATGTGTACTGATGGTTCAACAGTCACACTAAAAAATCATAAGGGACCTTTGCAGTAACTCACACCACCTGACTAATGTTAAGTGCTTGCGTTCTCTCACACATATTCCCACCACCACTCTAAGCACTGTGCCCCAAGACAGAATCAGAGCTCCACTCTAGTCACCCAAGCACAACCCCAAACTGCTTCCAGCTTATATAGCACTCCAAATACAACTCTCTCCCAAGCAAGCACTCTCCCATTGTGTAGCCTCTTCATGCCCAAAAGAGAGCTATCGCTTCTCATGAGGGGTTTGATCCTCTGCACAAATGCAATTGTGATATCAATGAAGGTGCAATAAGTATGACAACTTGGCAATTTATTCCCCTATTTGCTGCAAAATGACAGTAGTCTACCACGGCTTCCAAAAGTAGATGTAGCTGTGTACACCACACCATAATTACGTACAAGAAGAAGATGGGAGGGTCAACAAACCACATTCATGTTCGGCAGATGGAAACAGGAAGAGGGTAGACGGGAGTGAGTAAAAGTTTCCCTTCACTGAGATTTCACACCTCGAAGATGAAGGCAAGACCACTGTCGCAATGTATACTGGGGGTGACTTCTTTTACTGCATAAAATCAGATTTTGAGGAATATCAGAAAATGTAATGACCACCTCTGTATGAGTACAAATACCTGGGGCGCATAACACTGACCCAAGCTAAACAATAAACATAATTAACGGTATGCTAGCAGTTGCTTACATTGTGTCAAATCCTGGACTATATATTATAAAGCCAAAGAATAGGAAGAGCGCCTTGTTATTAAGCCTAACAACCCTCCTAGCAACTGAAGACACCAAGATGTGGGCAAACCCTGGAGCTAACATGTAATGGCTGCTCTCAGGCCCACCTTCACTTTGAGCCAGTCCAAAACTCACATCAAAAGTCACTTAATCAACATTTTATATCTACAAAAGATGGCATATTTTTGTCCACAACCTTTGTTTTTTTTCTTATTTTTGCAAAAACACACACTTAACAGCCGAAAACATAGGGGAAGGTTTGGGTGGGAAAGTTGCACCTTGAGCAAGCGACATCTACTGGGCACCAGAAATGAGTAATGAAATGACTAGATAAGGGTTGTTCCTGCTTCTGAAAACCTAACCCTGGCTATGACTCTTTCTATTGGTTTTCCCTCCCCTGAAGGTCCACAAAGAGTCCCCCCCTTTGATAGGAATTGCTCAAAGGAACAGGACAGGGGAGCCCTTTTCCTAGGAGGTCCGTCCCCCCTCTTGCTTGGACGGAAGGGTATGTGGCTCCTAACTGGTGACACAGACTATGGGCTGCTTGATTTGGGTTGTCAGTCAGAATAACTTTATTTGTCAGTTAAAACGGTTTTGGGATTGGCATTTATATTTGGTCATCTATTTTTTCATCATCTGACTTTGACCTAAAGCAAGAGAGTGAAAGGCAGTAAAGGATGAAAGAAGGATGAAGAGAAAGATAGGAAAACAATGACAGAAAGCGAATAATAAAATCATTATGCAATGAGGAGGAAAAGAGAAAGTGGTTTAGCGTGGAGGAAGACAAAGTCACGAGATGGACACAAGGCTAGGCAGCATTGACATTGGGTGACCTTGGAATTTAGCAAAGCCGGCAGCAGGCTCCTGGGTTTGGTTCGCTGCCGTTATATATATTATATATATTTTTTTACAAAATAACCCCTGCCTGGCCTACGTTATTCTATATGGTGCAATATACACAACGGTCAGCATGCCTTCAGGTTCTGCCTTACACTCGCCCCTCCTCACGCCAAAGCATGCGACGAGCACAGCTTTTGCTGGGAAGATATGGGGGACGATACCGTTAATGGCGGGGCATAGGGGGACTCAAGTGAAGGATAGTGCGCAAGAGAACATTTGCTACGCTACTAAGCATGGGGGACTCTGCGCAGCTCATTGACGCACTTATTTACTTCAGTTCATATCTGCCAAGAGTGTGTGGGAACAGCGCCCTTTACCTGCACCTGTGAAAGGACGATGTTTACCCAAGTGGTTTGCTGCACCGTGTGCACAGGTTCAGCTGTCCACGTTTATAGCATGTGCTCCAGGCTGAAGGACACCCCAACCCACACAGATAACTCAACGTGCGCCTTCACAACTTTGACAATATTGCCTGTAACAAACAGCTATGGCTATATTCATCAGCATAACCTTCAATACTGAGAGCCAGATCATATACTTCTAAATGCGTCCCAAATCTATGTATGGATTTGGGTCGATTTGTGGTTTGAGTTTTTCTTCGGGTCGGGGCAGCAAGTAATGAACGAATAGGCAGAGCCATCGAACCATAAATGATTCAATATTTTAGAAAGGCAAACATTGTTGAGTCGGGGCCTTCTGTGGGAAAACACTTACATTCACAGAAAAGTCGTCATGGACAAAATAAAGGAAGACCCTTGTTGGCTGCTTGACCCTTATTTTTTTGAGGTCTCTGTTATAGGTACCAGTTCCAAGTTGTCCAGAAAGAAAGCCTTCAGTGGAGAGATGCAGGCAAGTGTAATGAATACTTGATTTCTTTAAATAATAAATTGTAGCGCAATCTTTAGGCGCTCCTTCAGTGAATGCGCTCTGTGAGCTTTGACCTTGGGACCGGGTACATGGGTATTCACCAGTGGTTTCTGAGTGTACAACCAGTGATCTGGATAGTTCAAATTCGTGTTGTGTAGGTTTTAAGTGTGTGGCACAAAGCGGCTAATAGTTGGCCTGATGCCGGAATACTGTAAAGACAGACCATGTTCATATGTGTAAGAAAATGCCTTTTTTGTGCTTTCACCCACCCACTTTTTGCTAGTCGTTCTTGCAGGTGTATGGTCTCTAAGCACTGAGGCGCTGCGGTCTCTTGCCCAGTGCATGTGCTCTGACCAGTAAAACATGTGCACAATTGGCTGCCAACCCCTGATTGGCATTTTAACTTACCTGTAAGTCTCTAGTATATTGTATCCTATGTGCCCAGGGTCTGTAAGCTAAATAGTATTAGTGGCCTGCAGCAATTAATGTGCCACCACTAAGGTGACCATATAAACCATGACTCTAGGCCTGCCACAGCCGCCTAGCATGGCAGTTTTAAAACTGCCATTTCAACATTTTAAAATCACCCTTTTTAAAGGCTTAAACCTTTCTTTTCTATACTACAAAGTCACATTTAAAGCCCTCCCTAAATGCCCATACTGCTGTCTGGATGGTATATAAAAAATAGGACGTGTAAACGTACGTTTTACATGTGCTGGCAGTGAAAAATCTCCAGTTGTTTTTCCCTGGAGCAAGATACTAGGGGCCCGATGTAGGTCACCAAATACCGGTCGTGAATTTGGCCGTTACCGACCGGTATTTGGTGATTGAGATGTATGGGCCATTATTTTACAGAATCGGTAAATTTACCGATTCTATAAAATACAGAGGGCCCGATGTAGGTGGCCATTTACTGACCGGTAACGGCCGATTTCGGCCGTTACCGCCCGACAAATGGTCATTCCTGATGTAGGGGCCCTAATTTACCGAATCGGTAAATTTACCGAATCGGTAAAATACCGAATCAGTATTTTTACCAATTCGGTAACTTGGAGATGTAGGTGGGACTCTTCTGAGTCCCACAGGCCTTACAGAATCGGTATTTTACCACCCAATCCAATTGGGTGGTAAAATACCGAATCCAGGTGTGCATGCACATGTGTGCATGCACACCTGTGCCATGTGACAAACAGACATGCCCTTAGGGCATGTCTGTGTGCCACATGTCACACGTGCCTGAATTGGGGGTGCTAGAGGGTGTCAGAGTGACACCCCCTACACCCTTGCCACATTCGGTAATTACCGGATCGGTAAATACCGATTCGGTAATGCCCATTCATTCCTATGTGCTGCAATGCCCATAGGAATCAATCGGCATTACCGATTCGGTATTTACAGAATCGGTAAATACCGAATCAGAACGATTCGGTATTTACCGAATCTGAAATACCTACATTTCCCCCCCCCTCTAATTTACCACTTCTTAAATACCGAATCGGTATGATTCGGTATTTTAGAAGTGGTAAATTAGATTTACCTACATCGTGCCCCGAATCGGTAATTTTACTGATTCGGTAAATTCCAGATGTAGGTAGCACTGTTTACAGTGCTACAGGCCTTCAGAATTCGGTATTTTATCACCCAATACAATTGGGTGGTAAAATACCGAATTCAGGTGTACATGCACATCTGTGCATGTACACCTGTGCCATGTGACACACAGACATGCCCTTAGGGCATGTATGTGTGCCACATGGCACACAAGCCTGGAATTGGGGTGCTACAGGGTGTCAAGGTGATACCCCCTGCACCCTTGCAGGATTCGGTATTTACAGATTCGGTAAATACCGAATCGGTATTTCCCATTGATTCCTACGGCCTTCAAGGCCCATAGGAATCAATAGGAAATACCGATTCGATATTTACCAAATCGGTAAATACCGAATCTTACAGATTCTGTAATTCTAAAATAAGATTTACCTACATCTGCCCCCTTCCTATTTACCTACTCTTAAATACCGAATCGGTATGATTCGGTATTTAAGAGTAGGTAAATAGGAATTACCTACATCGGACCCTAGGTTACATTATAACAGCTTTTAATGTCTAACTTCAGTTTGGGAATAGTTAGAATCATAGAAAGGACTCAAATTATTAGGAATTTAAAATTCATACTGTTGGTCTAGTTTGATTTTAAATAACTACTATTTTTAAAATGACACTTTCAGGTGGTTGCCATTTTCCTGTCTAAAGCCTCTAGTAGCCTTTTCAGAGTTGATCCCCACCTGTCACTTAACAGCTTGCTGCAATGTGTGAATGGCTCTAAGGGAAGAGAACAAAGTGTCCTCCGCCTGACAGGATGGCCCGGGGGCCTGGATGTCATTTAGGGGCCGCCAACGCAGCTACAACCCCTGACTTGCCCCCTGCTACCTCTGGCACTGCCTATGCGACCCCTGACATCCAATGTCCAAAAAGTAATGTTAGCAACACGAATTAAACACGGAGCTCATGAGCATTGTTTAACCAGCAATTATTAAGATAGACTGTTTAGGAGAATAAATGTTTTCAGGAGTGCAACACTCAGCTACTGTGAATCAAAATGTGTCCATGCGAAACTTGACAATGGCACCATCATTCGTATGCTGGGCGTTCTACTCTGACGTGCACTTTAGCTATGTTGCAGTTCAAGAAGGCATGAAAAACAACCTCATGCCAGAAAGCAACGATTTTGAAATATAGTTCATTTATTTTCTTAATGGAGAGGGTCGAGGTAAAATGGCGTCTCCGTGTCTCTTGCTTTTCTTGAGCATGTACGGGGAGAGAAAAAAATCTGTGTGAGACAGATGAGAGAAAGAAGAGACAGAATGAGAGAGAGAGAGTGAAATAGGAGAAGATGACCAGGGGAAGCAGAAAGAAGACAGGAGGAGGACACTGTAGAGTGGCAGATCACTGACAGAAAGACAAAGACAGGTAGCTGTGTGTTTTTGTAAGTGCAAGAGCGACAGTAAAGAGCCGGGTGACAGACAAAGAGAAGACCAATTGTGTTAGCAATAGACTTCAACACCTGAAAGGGAGATTGAGAAAGGTGAGGGAAAGACACAGGTAATAACAACAGGTGATTAAGAGACAGTAGAAGTCAAAAAATCCAATGGGGAATGGATCACTTGTCCTGCGTAACCAGGGTTTTTAAAAATTTTCGTACACTGTACCGATAAAAAACCTCATTCACGTACAGAGATTGGTGGAGGCGGTATATCTTGATTCTCGGCCTTACTCTTTAGAAACGTGCAGCATCATCATAGGGTTAGTAGTTATGCTTCCTCCACCCGGAGGTATTCCCCTGGTTAGAGTAGTAGAGATCAGTAATACAGGGGTTTTTCGTGGTGAATCTCACAGCAAAGTTTCTTTAAAAGACTCGTATAGCCAGATTCAAAATTTTTAATGGCTCTGGGTTCGAAGTTGGTTAAGAATCAGTTCAGTGCGTAGGGGGATTAATTAGGAATCACCCGCACTTAAAATTGTCCGTGAAAAGGTCGACATGTTTCAGCCTCAATATTTGCTCATGCGGGTCAGGTGGGCTTTCTTCAGGACCTAGAGTGAAAAGAATTAAGGATGGAAAATGTGATATAGACTTAATGTGTCTCTGTAATTATAGACCGTTGAGGGATAGGGTCTTGAGGGAGGTCTAGTAGTACCTTTAAGTCCTATTGTTCGGACCTAAGCGGGTAGCCAGGGAGTTCATAGTATGCTGATTGCAGACAAAGCACAACTTCTGCTGGATGCCCGGTTACATGTTCAATCAATCAATCAATCAATCAATCAATCAATCAATCAAAGTACTTGCAGAGTGCGCTACTTACCCGTGAGGGTCCCAAGGCGCTGAGGAGGGGGGTGGGGTGCTGCTACAGCTCAAAGAGCCAGGTGTTCTGTTCCGAGCGCCCCACTACCCCACCTATAAATGTCAGGCAGGCATAAAAGTGGCGCACTTGAATACCTTCTTCAGAACACTGCTGGACCTGAGGAGGACAGGAGAAAGACCGCACTTGCTAAACCCTCTTTTGGAGTTCAGAAAGAGGACTTCCCATACTGTAACCTGTGGAGATAAATGCCACTCCAACTTGAACCCAGGACAGAAGATTGTATTTCAAGAACTAGTTGGCCTGCCTCTTGTTAAGCTCAAGGGACTCAAAAGCTGCACAATGCCCACCTTCCTGAACAGCCCAGCTGACCAGTTCCAACTGGACTTGCCCTGGATCCTCCTGACAGCTTCCTCTGGAGTGAGTGCTGAGCCTCAAGTGGTGTCCCTAAGGTCATTTTCCCTTGTAGAAGTGTCAGAGCGTATTTCTCTAGCCTAACTCTAAAAGTGAGACGTGGAAACATTTCTAAGCATTTTTAATAAAAGAACTAGATGCAGCCACCGATCTCCACGGAGCTGCAGCTACCGACATTGCACTGCGGATCGGACTCAACTTTCTGGTTTGCCCCACTGAAAGGATCCTGACCTCTCAAAAAGTTTCAAAGTCTGAAGGTAGAAATCCTCATCCAGTGGCAGCGCCAAAAGTATTGGCCCACCGAGGCTTCCTCCTTCTACGCAAATTTTGAATTTCTCCAACTCTGAATTTCCCCACAAAAAGTAAATGGCTTCACCAGGACTTTGTCCAACGGCTATCCAGCCTTGTGGAACCGATCTTGGCCACCACCTACTGCCTTTCCCCATAGAGTATTTTCAACTTTCAAAGACGTTTCTAAGTCAGAAGGTACAACTTTCACCAGGCCTAACAAGGCCCCTGTATCTGACCTATGCTCCATGGCCGTCAGCATTAACGTTAGATTTTGACCCGGTCTAGCATGACTAGATACACACCTTTGTGCTTTTTGGTGCTAGAAACATCTGAAACTGTGAAAATTCATATCTCTGATTTCTTATGTCTGATTTTTTTTGTTTTGGTATCTATTTGCTCATTAAATCTAGCTGTTTTTTTAATAAATTGTAGTGGGGTTTTTATTGTGTTTTGTCTTCAACATTTTTATTATTTTGGTTATGATAAATGCTTTACAAATTTCTACTAAGTTAAGCCTGTCTGCTCTGTGCTACAGCTACCATGGTTTGAGTTCAGTTTTAAATTACTGAGACCTACCTCAACGTTGTAAGAAGTAGTACTATTATTACTTGAAGACTACTTCCATCCACTTCAACAAAAAATCCATTTTTTTTACTATAGTTGCCAAGTCGCTTATGTTTGTCCCTGTTTGCTTGTCTGTGTCTGAGACAGACACTTGCAAAAGGGCAATAGCCAGTGAGATTGATGGGGCAGGACTTCAGACAACTTGAAGAATTAATCTATTCACGTGTTGGACTGGTGCCCCAAGATATGGTTAGGTTAAGGTCAGTGGGCCTGACAGGTATTTAATTGGAGTTCACTGGAGAGATTAAATCTATTTTCAGAATAGTCTTTGACTTGGAGAGTTGCCAAATCTATTATGTGCAACGTTGAAAGACATACTGAAATGCTGTTTTGTTTACCTTGTAAGTGGAATGTATACATCACAAACATGCAGTTCTAATGTATGCTTTCTCATTTTTTTAGATCTTGAAAACTGAATTGTCCTTTGCTACTACTAACTGAAGTAGCTATTACCCATCATAATTACACTCAATTGTTCAACCTCTTAATGATGTAAGTTTGCATTGAACCTGCTGGGACGTAGCATTTTGAGCTAGACTCGAGCCATCAGGCTTGTTCAGAAAGAGAAGGGATGGAATGGCATGGCATGCCAGATAGGCAGTCCAGAAAGTACAGTGGTTCCTAGTTTCCTCCTCTTAACCTTGCTTATGTAATGTGGCCTGGCTTCCTTCTATAGTCTTTTTCGACTTCTATTAGGATAAATACGCTTCAAAATAGAGCTGGAATACCTTCCCCCTTCAAGACATTTTAGTAAATAACATCTTAGATTACATTTCCAGTGGGAACGTGCTCTACTACCTCTATAGCTTAGCCCCGGGCCATTGCCCTCCTTTGCACTATCTCCATTTCATTAGACTGTGTAAGAGGGCAACTTGTTCTTTGCTACAATCTACACTCCTTACGTCCTTGAACAATTGTAATTCTGTTATCTGCTTTTCTAATTATTGGAGCTATTTTGTAATTTTGGACCTTATCTATGTTCTACTGTAAAGTGCTCTGTCATCTTTAAGTAATGTCTGTGCTATATAAAAATGTATACATTAATAAATAAATAGCTACTACAAGCATGGAAGAATCCACCACACCCAGCGTTATATTTTGTTTGTCCTTCAACACACATTTTGTCATATAATGCAAGGTTCTTAATGAGAAGGCCAGGGTATGACCTTGGGTAGGGACTTTTCCATTGCCAGTCACCATCATTGTTTACATGTTTTTGAGGACTCCTGTTCACCACACTTGAAGTCCGGCATACAGCGTTTGGATTTAACAGGTCATCCACATAAAACATCAAGAGAGTGCATACTATTGGTGTTGCACCTGGCATCCTTGGTGTGGTTTCCCCTGTCTTTATGCCTCTACCTCCTGTATTTTTGACTGTGTGCTGGACTTCAGTTTTGCTGGTTTGAGAACTCTGGGCACGTTACCACTGCTGATCAGTGCTAAAGTGCAAGTGCTCCCTGTGTAAACTGTGATTATGATTGGTTATCCATGATTGGCATATTTGATTTACTAGTAAGTACCTAGTGAAGTGCACTGTGTGTGCCCAGGGCCTGTAAATTAAATGCTACAAGTGGGCTTGCAACACTGGTTGTGCCACCCACAGAAGTAGTCTTGTAACTCTGTCTCATACCTGCCACTGCAGTGCCTGCAAGTGCAGTTTTAAACTGCCATGTCAACCTGTCAAGATTTTCCAAGGGCCAGTGGGTGCTTGCCTCCTGTTAGGAGCCTCAGGGCCATCAACGACTTCAGCTGCATCTCCCTGAACTCCTCTGCTGGGAGTTCTGACCTGCCAAGTGATGCCAAATCCAGTTCGGGCCCTTGGCGTTTTTTTTGCTGCTTCAAGAACCTAAAATCCATGCATTGCCCTTCCAGTGTCATTTTTCCTGCCGCAAGCTTGCTGTGTTGTTGAAATACAGATGCATTGCCACGATGCGGCTGAAAAATCGATGCAGCGCCTGTTCACAGCCAGATGAACCGCTGCAGCCCGATTCCAGAGCATCCGAGTATCTGACATCCGAGACCCCCGCATACCCTGCTGTGCAGCTGAAGGAATTGACGCATCACCTTTCTGTGCCTGTGGAAATCGACACAACGCCTGTATTGCCACCTCATCAACCCACAGCACCTGGATTTGCTCAAGCATCACACTTGTGTGCCAAGTTTCCACTGCATCGATCCGCAGTAAGGAGCCATGTCTGGAAATCAACACATTGTTTCTCCTCGCAGTAAGGAATCGATGCAACACTTGTCCTGCGTGCAGCAGAACTGTCACCTTCATTCCGCTATTGTGAGAGGCTGGCCTGGTATATGTTGTCCACTAATGTAAGTGGTCACCCTGCACCAGTCCAGACAAACCTTATGGCGATTTAAGAGGTCTCTGACAACCTTAGAAAGCTATCCAAGTGGTAGCTGTGGAGAGCAGCCTTCAGGTTTAGTCTTGAAGGAGTGTAAAGCAGCTTGATTTACCAGAATGCAAATTTATAGTATAGATTTATAGATATAGTATAGATTAAATGAAAAGAAAACCACACAGTAGTTATATAAAATATGTATTTATTATATATTATATAATTATATAACACTACCTAGTACGTTACAGTATCTCCTACATGGAGCTAGACACAAAGCACACAATACTAAAGCACAGGAATGACAGTAAATAGCTCTAATACACAGCGGCCCCAGGGGGGGACAGAACCATATACTAAAAAGTAGTATAAGAACCACGACTCGAGTGAGGACAATGTCCAGGAGACTCACCATAAGCAGGAGAGTTAGGGCAGGCCCGAGCAATCAGGAGAGCCCAAGGAAATTAAAGATGACCCTCAATTGAACCAACAGGCCAGAGGCACAGGAGTCGTGATAGGACCTCGGGCAGCTTTACAAAACAACAGGCCACGGAGCACACAGTGCGAGGTGGTTTAAGATCTTTGTAGGAAAAGTTGCTGGAGATTGGGGCCCAATGTACTTGTCACAGGATTGCCAACAAGTACATGCACTTGAAAAAGTACACAGTGCACAGTGGTTTGGGTATTGCAGCCCCCATGTGGGATTCTGACCTCAAACTCAGTGAGAGGGCAGCTCAGGCCTCAAGGGACATAGAAACCCATCTCCTGTGTTGCTGAGCCTTTCGGAGTCCATAGAAGCTTGGGATCTGCATACCAGTCAGCAGCGTTGCAGTGCCCGTGAATGCAGGGGAGTGACTCCTTCACTTCAAGGGAGATTATCACCAGGTGTCTTGGCTGCTCTACAGGTTCTACACTCATCATGTATGGTGCACACGCACAGACAATGCAGCAGACTGAGAGGGATATGAAGTCAGGCCCAAACGAATTCCAGCAAAGTCCAGAGTGCCCAAATGGTGCAGTGATTTCAGTTCTGAATCTTGTCCAAAATTAAACCAAGGTCCTACAGCCAGGTAGGCCCTTAAGTACCCACAGGAGAGGGTTGGAAATATTCAGGGGACCCTCCCAAGGGAGGGTCTGGACAGGGGGAAGTTACTCCGATGTCCTTTGTCCAGTTTTGTGCCATAGGGGAAACCAACGGCTCCCAGGACTGGTTTTAACTGGCACAGAGACACCAAATGTGCCCCTCATGCAGACTTTCAGCACCCAACCAGCCCTAATACACTAAATCCTATCTGGATGGTGGTCACACGTCCCTGTGACAGGATGCCCATTGTTCTGCCTTCCCCTGCTCGAGCTTGGCTCAGCAGCAGGAGGGTGGAAATGTGTCTCTGGTCGGCAGCAACCATTTTGTGATGTCCGGAGCTAGAAGGCTGGCACTGGGAACACCAGGAACGCCACGAAGGTTGCTTCTGAGGGGTGGTATCATACCTCCCACACCGGTTACCAGTGTGGGGGTAGGATTCCAACATGTTTGACACTACACACAATAAGGTTTGTTTCAGCTGTTTTAGAGTGGGTCATCACGCTGTTGCATAATGGCCCTCTATAGTTATATATGGCTGCTTCACTGACAACTCGGGAGAATGGACTCTGTAGGCTGCAGGGGTGTCCTGCTCATCCAGAGGCACCCACTCACTTAGAACAAAGCACCCTGCCTTCAGGATTGTAAAGGCCTGCTCTAGGGGTGACTTAAAGGTTTTAAGTGCAGTGACCCTTAGATATAGTAAACCTATAAGTAACGAGGGGTTACCTTGGGGGTGTAACTCCCTTACCTTGACTGGAAGGAAGTGTCCCTACGTGGTGAGGATGCATACCACTGCCAGCTAGAGACCCCCATTTCTAACAACTGGCTCTAGAGCTTCAGTTATGTAGGTGATTGAGAGTTGGATAAGTGTGCTTTTGAAAGCTTGTACTGATTTTAATTGAAAAGCATCTGTTACCATGCATTCTAAAACAACGCATGGCTTAACAATGTCGTCAATACCACGACTGTGTCGTTACCATGAGTTCCATTACAATGCAAGTCATTACAACGGCTTGCTTTAGGGATGCGCTGGACTTTGGAATAGTTTTCATTACTATTCCAACTCCAGTTAGTGTATCGGTAGGGAAGATGCTGGACTTAAATTCCAACACCATTCTAACACAGTATTCCTTATACAAGCCGTTGTAATGATGACTTGCGTTGTAATGGAACTCGTGGTAACATAACGGTACTGGCTGCATTGTAAAGGCACTACGTTGTAATGCCTGCGTTATAATAGATGTTTCCCATCTTACTTTATGCTATGGTCTTCCTGATTTCTAAATCAAAGGTTTGCTACATGCTGTGACATTTCTTTTCAGGTGTTGAAGTTTTGTAAGATGGTAAAGGGTTGACAATGAAGGGCACAGTCTGTCTCCAGTTAGACCTCTCCCCTCTCCGAGCTGAGGTAATTCTTCAGAAGAAGATATTCTTTTGCTGACCCAGCTCTTCTTGCCTCGTCTTAAGCACTCAAGGCAGTTGCTGATAAGGCTGTTCCAACTTCTCTGGATTGCAGGAGGATGTGCTCCTCTTCTCTTCTTGAGGAATGCTAAAAGCTGCGAGGCAGTGGTGTGTGTCTAAGGACCTATAATAGTGGTTTTAGTCGAAAACAGAAAACATTTTAACTTTCTTTTTATTTGACACAGCAGGTTTGATAAATATTATGCAGCGTCAACTTCTCTTTGCCTGTTCATCATTCAATGAGGGGCGTGGTGCTGTTAGAGACCAGGGGCCTGAGAGTTGTATGGAAGATATTATGTCTGTGGATTCCATGCTTCCTAACCTGGTGACAGGACATAGAGGGCAGTGGAAGATTTTACTCCTACGGGTGCAGCGCATCAGTTAGGGAGAGGCTACTCTTAAGAGATCATATGACAAGGTGAATTGTTTTCTCAGAATCTATATTCATTCTGTGTACCTGACCATGATGATGAACCAGAACTTTTTCCAATGGTATGATGATATGCAGGGGAGGCAACCTGCTCTGACTTGCCAGCTGTCATGGAGCAAAAGATGGATTACATGCCTGACATTGCGATTGACACTAATAAAGATCTAGCTTCACAAGTAGTACCACGATTGCCTGGTGATCAGAACATCTGGGCAAGATAATGACACACTGATGATGAACAGAAGAATTTGTTGCCTAATATTCCCTTTGCACTGAGCTGGAAAAAATGGTGAAGAAGGATTTCAACTTTGGGATGTATGCCTGGCAATCTGAAGAGCGAGGTTGAAATCAGTGTCTTTATGTTATCTCTGGTTTCCTCACATGGCTTCCTGAACTGGTTTCCAGTCTTACTATTGAAAGTCAGAATTTTCGTGGCAGGTGGTGCAGCATAATCCTTCTCCATCCTGAATTATGCGGCGATACGGTGTTCAGAGAGCCTAAAGATGGTCCTGAACAGGTGTTTTGAAGAGGTCTGAAAATCTACAGCAATGGATTTGTGGGTGATAGATATTGCCTCCAACAGATACAGGATCAATTTCTGTGTCCGTCTATGGACTATGTATTTTTTGCAAACTCCTTGGTCTGGGAATCTAAAGAAATGATCTTGGCAGCTGAGATTCTAGACTTGACTTCACTGTCTTGAGAGGATTTGGGATCAAGGTTTTCTCTAAAGTCTTCTGCTATATAAAAAGAATATGTGGGTTTTACTTTGGGATGGGTCCAAAGAGGTACAGCAGGTTCATCCCAGGGATTCACTTGAAGATGCAAACTCTCTAGCAGGAAATCCCAACAGTCCATCTAAGAGATTCAAGGACTATTCTCAAATTGCCAGATGCTCATTGTATGGAACTGATTTATCACAATTTTTGGAGGTATCTCAGATTTGACGTACATGGTCAGCATTTCGAGTTAACTGCATTTCCCCTTTAGCCTCAGGTCCACTTCATGTGGTGGGGACTTAGGACCACACCTACTTCAATCAATAACAGATTCACGCCCCAACTGTGAGCCATAAAACAGAGATACAGAAAGCCTTAGAGATATACTGTGATCACATGGCTTGTTGATCAAAGAAGCCAAGTCTCATTTGCATTTCTGCCTGTCTCTTTCTCTCTCTCTCTCTCTTGTTGCTTGTTTATCTAGGTTCCTGATCGATACTGTGACCGTATGCCCCTATTCGGCTATAAATCCATTTATTCCCTATATTGGCATAACCGTTCAAGTGCGATTTTCTGAAAAGTCATCTCTGGCCTCACACGAACAGAGCCACATTCCAGCATAGTTCTCTCTGCCACTTCCTTTGCGACCAATTAGTGCAATGACAGAGCAGTAGTCACTATCTGATATTCCTAGATAACACTCCGAGTTCTTCAACAAGATAAAAACTTAGCAAACCTGGAAATCCCCGCTTGCTATGTTTTGATTAGTAATGGAACTCTAATGAGCAACTGATAACTATCACTTCCTAGTGACATCTTTAATTGACGTCTTATGTCCAGCAAACTTGCGTCAAACACGGCACCTGTCAGGTATAAATATTACCAACGTTGCCTTAAGCAATGAGAGCTGTAAGCTGTGAGCTGCAAGCTACTGTTGCTGATGCTGGCTGCCTGCATGACCCTGTGTTGGTAAATCTAGCACTCTGTCGCTGCAGCCTGCTATCCTGTGGTGGTGAAGCTGCTGATACCATTATCGCCGCTACAGCGCGAACTATGGTGCAGTACGCTTAAGGAGCTGAACAGCCGTCCCTCTGCGAAGACATCCAGCAGATTC
Organism: Lissotriton vulgaris; assembly: GCF_964263255.1. Taxonomy (NCBI): domain Eukaryota; kingdom Metazoa; phylum Chordata; class Amphibia; order Caudata; family Salamandridae; genus Lissotriton; species Lissotriton vulgaris. The sequence continues at coordinate 553,017,711 of NC_141693.1, read as the reverse complement.
CAGCTGCCCGCGGACGCTGTCCCCCCTCCTTCCTCGACGCGCTGAAGAGAAGCCGCTGCCTTTCTCGTGCAGAGAAATCCAGTCCCGGCGCTTCCGGTTTACCCTCGCGGGTGACTGGGATATCGAGAGAGACCCCTGAAGGAGATACCAATCCTCCATCATTCTATTCAGAGGTATGGTGTTGACTAAACCCTTAAATGAGAATTCTTGAAACAAACCTTGGCAAAACCAACTTAACTTAAAGCTACTTACTTACTCCCCTTTTCAAGCGCTGCGAGGCCCCAGGGCGGTTATGCGCTATACAAATGCAATTTTTCATTTCATTTCATTTCATTTCATTTTCATTTCATTTCATTTCATTTCACGTGTTAGGCTTAGGTCCGGCACACTGGGGTAGGCTTAGTTAGAAGCACCAGTTGAGTATGTTAGCCTAATGTATATATGACTGTATATATGTTTTATTACTTTTAAACCATTGTATGGCTAAGAAACCATATCAATGCTTTTACAGTTCTATTTCGCTATACTTATCTTACTGTACGTACTTTTTATAATAACAATTATTGCAATTGTGGCAATACATTTCTCTTGTACGAGAAGAAAGACTGTGCAATAAATGTTAACCCTTTATTGACAAACGCCCGTCTCTCTATTCTCTACATCTCGTGAAAGTAAACTGCACTAGACTGACTGAGTGAAATACAGGTCTATTGTTTCACACGACCCTAGAGATTGACTCTTGATCTGAGGAGCAAAGTTGTCATGTTGCACTTTTGTTGGAAAGCGGAATCCCTTCTTGTCTGTGCCAAGGAAGCTGATCACTTCCTATGCAGAGAAGAAAGTTTCCAGTGACCTCTGAGCTAGTTGGTAACACAACCCAATTAAGTTTAGCATAGTCAGTGGAGGCCTGGAATATCCGCAGTTCCACGTCGATACTACTGTTTATGTTATTCCAATGCGCAGGGCCTAGTGGGAAACTAGGAACTACACTACACTCTCTCTCTCTTTCTTCCTCCATCTGTGCCTCTCTCTCTATATCTTTCTGTTTCTGTCTCTATCTCTCTCTTTCTTTCTTTCTTTCAGACTGTGGATTTCACTCAGCCGCATTCAAGACTACTGGAGAGTCGGTGTTTTGTCCAGCTGCCTACAGGTTATGACTGCAAAGGTTCTTGTGACCTTCTGGCTCTGGCTTCACCATCAATTACCAACCACTATCTGCATGGTTCCCCAGGTGAGGTTTCACATGAAGCTAATTCTCTTCACATCATGGCTCACTGCTTTCCTCTTTCCTAGGGTTTCTCTCTTCCTGTCCTGGTGGCCAGCCCATTTTCCATAGTCTCTGGTGGTTGTTGTGTAAAAACACCCAGAAGAAAGGGATGAAGTTGAATCCACCTAACTCCTTCTATCCATAATACGGATGCCGTTGCTACAGATTGAAATCAGACTCTGGGGGATCTTATTTTGTCCTTCAACTTGAGGGAACTCAAAGTAGTTTGGAAAGATTTGTTGGTGTTTGCAGATTCTGTGTGCAGCTTGGCTTTGGTTGTCTGGACAGGCAATAGAGTACCAAAGCCTAAGTGAATAATCAGTGAGGCTCCAAGACCCTTTGGGGTTTCTGGCTCAAATTATATCTGCATGTGCAGAGATTTATCAGGTGTCCTGAGGGCTGCTTATATTAGAGGTGCAGACAATGTTGTGTCAAATTACCTGAGCCACTAGATCCCAATGATTTAGAACCCTTGTCTATGCAGCAGGGCCTGAAAGATGATCTACTAGGGTTTTAGTAACCTCTATGTGGACCTCTTTGTATACATGCTAGACCTATCATTCTTAAGGTGGTCTTCCCCCAAACTGTTTTCCTGCAGGCCTCCTCTTTTTGCTGTATCTTTTTCTAGGCCTTAGGACTGCTAAGCAGTGCTAAAGTGCATGTGCTTCTCCCCTAAACCTGGTGTCATTGGTGTATCCCCAATGAGCACATTTATTTGTAAGACCCCCATACCCCATTCCCAGGGCCTGCCACCTAAATGCTACTAGTGGGTTTGCAGCACTGATTGTGCCCCCTTATACAAGTGGCCTTTCATACCTTTCTCAGGCCTGTCAGTTCAAGGCCTGAGTGTGGAGTTTACTGCCACTTCGACTTGGCGTTTAAAACTCCTTGTCAAGCCTTAAACTCCCCTTTTATAATAAATGTCACCACTAAAGTAGACCCTAGATAGCCCTAAGGGCAGGGTGCTGTGTAAGAAAAAGGTAGGACAATGTACTACTATTACGTTTTACATGTCCTGGTAGTGACAAACAGCTAAACTCATTTTTCTCTACTGTAAGCCTACTCATCCCATAGGCTAGCATTGGGAATTCCTTGATACACTTTTAAGCTGTCATTTCTGATTAGAAAGGAGTAGCTGCATCATGTTTCATATCTTTGAAATGGTAATGATAAATCTTCTTTACTGGGAAAGTTGGATTTAACATTACTATTTTCGAAATGCCACTTTTAGAAAGTGGACAATTCTCTGCTCTTCTGGGGTGGGTGACAGCTACACTTTGTGCATTCCCTCTAGGCAACCGCAAACAAAGGAAGGGTAGGTGTGACAGAGAACTCATTGCATTCATTTGAATTCTGACAGTCCTTCTTGGGCAGGAAGAGGGAGGGGGAGCTGACACACCTAAATATGCAATATCTTGTTTCTCACACAAAGGGCTAATTGCCACCTAGGGGTCGATTCTGATTCGGGAAAAAAACCGTCCGTACGATTTGTATCTGGAGCCCTCTCCGTACGAATCGTACCCGTCCGTCCGAGTCGTGAAGTATGATCCGTATTCCGTGAATCCGTCCGAATCGTCACGATCCGTACGTATTGCAAGGCTGAAACCATGAACCGTACGACTCGTACACATACCGTACGACTTGTACACCTGCCGTACGACCCGACGAGTACGATCCGGATCGGGGTATAAGGACGCTATTCGTACGGTCCACGTCAGGTAAGGGCGAGTCGTACGGAAAAGCACACAAACACATACACACCGTACGGTCCGTACACCCCATGATCGCAGGGGTACGCACCGTACCCCTGAGATCATGGGGTGTACAAGCCGTACCCCTATTGTACGATCAGTGTACGATCGGTGTACGAGCCGTACCCCATGTACGATCGGTGTATGAGCCGTACCCCATGTACGATCGGTGTACGAGCCATACCCCCATTGTACGATCGGTGTACGATCGGTGTATGAGCCGTACCCCATGTACGATCAGAGTACGAGCCGTACCCCATGTACGATCGGTGTACGAGCCGTACCCCCATCGTACATTGCCAGTTCCAATGATCTATGCAAATCTATTTCTTCTTCTTCAAGTTTTTCTGCCCATTTAGTCTTGATGTTTTCCATATCATCAAGAAGATTTCCCAACAAAATATTATAGTAATCCCTAATACTGGAATAGTATCATGATTAAAAGTCCCTTGTGGCAGTGTCTTAAAGCAGCTACAAATTTGAATATATTTGTATTGGGATCGTTCAGCTAACCCCTTTTGTTTAACCAAATCCGGAAATGTTATAATCTCTGATTTCCCATTATATAAATGACCAATTTTATCAACACCTGCACTTTCCCACCCTCTCGCCATATAATCATCCAATCCTACTGGAAACAGTGATGATCACCATAACGGGGTATATCTATTATATCTTGGGATTTTCAATACTTTTTTTTACTTTCATCCACACCCTCCAGGCAGCTTCCATGCATTTGAATTGTTTTTTTTTTATAATAGCTAGGTTCTATTTCCCTCAAAAACAGACCCAAGGCTTCATTGTCTATAGCTAGATGATAGATTGAAGGTAAATCATTTTCTCTTCTAGACCTATCCATTAGGAGAGGTCCCATCTGTTGCAAGATCGCTGCCCAGTAATAAAATAGCAGATTTGGAGCCGCCAAACCACCTCTGTCTTGTGGAAGTGTTGGAAACTTTAAGGATCATCTAATTGTTTGATACTGCATTTGAGAACATTGCCTCTATTTTCCAACTAGGTATAGCTGGCAGTTCCAAGGGGATAGAGCTGAATAGGTATAGTCAAGTCAAAAACATCTTTTTTTGATTCATAGAATCATAAAAGAACAAACAATACTGTAGTTGCATCATATCAAACTAATACGTTGACCCTCTAAAACTCCTAGATAAAAACCTCTAAATGGGTTTATAGACTGTTACAATTACAGTTACACAAGCATGAAATTCTTTACTAAAGTGCAAAATACAAGAGGCATATTTATCAAAGTCAGAATACAGTATACAATTTAGATAATAAAGTGCTCTAGTGCCTTAATATAGTTTCACAATTAATACTTGAACCCTTTGACCATTAATCTTAAAATCAGTTAAATAAATAAAAAGGAATCTACTTTTCATCGAGCACTTCAATATAAAGTGCAAAGTGCAAAATGCCTGTGACCAGGACTGGGGGCCAAGGCCTGCTAGTTTTCCTGCTTGGTTAGGGGACATCACCCAGTGAAACCAAGACCACTAGCCCTGGAACCTGGAGTAGCAGTGCCTGGGTGTTTACCAAGACTTGTGTGTCCTGTGAGGAATATGAGGGCGTTAAAGGGAGCAAAGTCCACAAGGGAGTCCTACCAAGAGGACTCCCTGAGTGTGGTGTGAGAAGAATGGCTGCGCACTGTTAAGGTCATTGCCTATGTGCGCTGTCAGGGATGGTCCGGCGTTCCCTATATTCCAGGAGAGGGTTGCTGTGATCTGAGCTGTGAAACGAGCATAGAGCGTTAGGCTTGTACCTCCTCATTGCTGTGATCTATGCCCAAGGGAGCCACCATTGAACTTATTGGAGCAGGAACCTTAGGACTTGTGTCTTCCTTTATCAGTGGCCCCGTATGCCAAGATGTGCTGCCGTGGTGAGGGCGATAGCGCTGAAAGAGTCTGGTTGCTGCCTGGACAGATGGATATCGGCTGAGACTGGCATGCCAAGCCTGCACAATGAGTCCTGCATCTGACAGATTTTCTGAGAATCGCAAGGTTGCTGCCAGAGAAGTCAAACCCTCACTGGGTCCAGTTGGAAGCTGAAAGATCATATTCCCCCTCACCCCCCCTCACCCCCCCCCCCCCACCCAGGTGAGGAGAAGGGTGACTTACCTTATGTTTGCTGAGCGGGAACAGCTCAGATCATGGAACGAACCGGAAGCGGTGCTCAAAGAGGACTAGGGACCACCCATGGAGAGGGCCCTCACTGCACTGCTGAATGCTTCTTCACTGCCAGAGTGGGTAAGACTGTAATTGGACCTTTGGGGCCCTGGGGGACTTGCAGCAAATGGTGCTTCTGAACCATAGACACTTTTGACTAATTACTAAAGGAGTCGGAGGGGAACTCTTTAGTTCGTCCTACTAGTAAGCATTCCCTGGGTGCGTCCAGCAGCGAATGGAGAATAACCCCAACCACGTTACAAGAAGGAGGGTTGGACAGTGATTTGCCTGACAATGACTAGTGACATGACCTCAAGGAAAATGTGTTACTGTCCATGAATGTCGTTATTTCTTTGCAAGTGTAGATGAAAAAAATACTTCTTATTGCTCGTACTGTGGACACTTCGAGTTATGAGTTTTGTTCACTTACCTGTATCTACAGTTTCCCTTGAGGGAGCCGTTGACTGCTCACCCACAGCTACTCCTGAGAGTCCAGTGCAGAAAAGATACTTGCTGCAGTCGCTCAGGATCCATAGTAGGTGGGGCTCCAGGGCATCAGGAGTTAAAGGCCTCAACTAAAACAGTTAGGCCCAGTTACCCTGCGTACCATGTGGCCCTCCAAAAGGGGTTTTGACAGGCCTAAAAGTAATGTCTCTGATATTAACGGGTAACTCCTTTCTAAAGTTCTCGATACCAGGGCCCCTGATAATTGGAGGGAGGGAAGTGGTCTTAGAAATAACGGTTCACTTTATAAATGAGAAATTATAGGGGTAGTCCCAATTCTTCCCAGAATTTCACCCTTAGGTACCCCTGCTTCCAGCAGGCAGAGTCTACAAGTGAGCGTTAAAGGGTAGTAAGGTGTTTGAAAGTTTCAGAAAAGAGTCGTAATAGCTTTCTATGGTTCAGGGCAGAGTGGCATTAAGGTGTGGTAAGGGATTTTAGAGTTCAGGGATGGGTATATTTAAGGGTAAACCATCTTCACAACAAAACTTTCATTTCGCATACCTTCACTCCGCATACCATTATCACGATAGTACCATTACTCCGCAATACTATCATAACGCATGCCATTACATTTTAAATGCTTTTACCACACATGGTTTTACAACAAAATTTGTTGTAAAAGCATGAATGGTAAAAGCATATGTTTTTAATATTTTTGTATAAGGTAAGTATATGGTTTTACTTCGGAGGTGATGGGGTATAGGTTTTGGGGTTCAGGGGTATTTTAAAGGTTGAGGGTGGGTTTGGGTTATGGGATGCGCAGGGTATTTTTAGAGAATAGGGTTGGTTTTGGGGTGCTTGGGTATTTTTAGGGTTAAGGTGGAATTTAGGTGTTGGGGTGCAGGAGATAATTTTAGGGTTCAGGGTGAGTTTTGGTTTTGGGGTGCAGGGGGTATTTTTAGGATTAAGGGTGGGTTTGCCTTTTGGGGTACAGGGGCATTTTTAGGGTTTAGGGTGGGTTTTGGTTTTGAGGTTCAGGAGATGATTTTAGGGTTCAGCGTGGGTTTAGGTTTTGGGGTGAAGGGGGTATTATAAGGGTTAAGGGTGGGTTTGGGTTTTGGGGTGCTGGGGTATTTTTTATTGTTTAGGGGTATTTAGGTTTTGGGCTACAGGGGCATTTTTAGGGTTGTTTTGGGGTGCAAAAGGTATTTTTAGGGTTCAGGGCGAGTTTAGGTTTTGAGGTGTGGGGTATTTTTAGGGTTAAGGGTGGGTTTGGGTTTTGGGGTACAGGGGCATTTTTAGGCTTTAGGGTGGGTTTTAGTTTTGGGGTGCAGGAGATAATTTTAGGGTTCAGGTGTGTTTAGGTTTTGGGGTGAAGGGGGTATTTTAAGGGTTAATGGTGGGCTTGAGTTTTGGGGTGCTGGGGTATTTTTATAGTTTGGGGTATTTAGATTTTGGGGTACAGGGGCATTTGTACGATTTAGGGTGGGTTTTGTGTTTTGGGGCACAAGGGGTAATTTTTGGGTTCGGGGGTATTTAGGTTTTGGGGTGCAGGGGGGTATTTTAGGGTTCAGGGTGGGTTTAGGTATTGGGGTACAGGGGGATTTTGAGGGTTTAGGGTGAGTTTGGGTTTTGGGGTGGTGGGGTATTTTTAGGGTGTAGGGGGTATTTAGGTTTTGGGATACAGGGGCATTTTTAGGGTTTAGGGTGGGTTTGGGTTTTGGGGTGCAAGAGGTATTTTTGGGTTTAGGGCGTATTTAGGTTTTGGGGTACAGGGCCATTTTTAGGGTGGGTTTTGGGGTGCTGGGTTATTTTTAGGGGTCAGGGTGGGTTTAGGTTTTGTGGAGCAGGGGTATTTTTAGGGTTCAGGGTTGTTTGGGTATTGGGGTACAGGAGTATTTTTTAGGGGTAAGGGTGTTTTAGGATTTTGGGGTACTGGTGTACTTTAAGGGATCATGGTGGGTTTGGTTTTTAGGGTGCAAAGTGTAATTAAAAATATATTCATATATAAAATATATATTTGAGAACATTTATAAATATATTACAGATTAAATTTTTTTTTTAGATATATTTAAATAAAATATATATATCTATATATATACTACTACATATATATGTAGTAAGTTCTTTTACTAAGTTTATGCCTTCACCATGCATGCATTTGCGTTATAATTTCATGCGTGGTAAAGTCATATGCGGGGTAAAAATTTGCGGAGTGATGGTATTGCGGAGTAATTGCACCCGCGTTGTAAAGAATGCGGAGTGTTGGTATGCGGTGTGATAGTTTGCGGAATAACGTCATATATTCATATTTAAGTGGTAGTAAAGGGTTTTAAGCTGCAATGAAGGGTAGCGTTAAAGGATAGTGAGATCTTTTACGGTTAAGTAGCATAATGGTATAGTAAGGGTCTTGAAGGCTTTATGGAAGGGTAGAGCTGAGGGGTTTGTAGGTTTCAGGGAAGGGTATCATTTTGGAAAAGTAAGGGGTTTATTAGGGTTCACAGAAGATTAGCGTTAATGGCTAGTAAGGGTTTTTTAGGGTTTGGGGATAAGTAGTGTTAAATGGCAGCAATGAGTTTCTAGGGTTTAGGGAAGGCTAGCGTTAAAGGGTAGTAAGCATTTGTATGGTTCAGGGACGGGTAGTACCAAGGTGTAGTAAATTGATGTTATGGTTTGGGAAAGGGTGAGGTTAAGGTGCCATAGTGTTTTTTTAGGGTTCATGGATGGCTGGTGTTAAGGGGCAGTACGGTTCGTTAGGGGTCAGGATTAGGAAATGTTAAGGAGTAGTAAGGGTTTATAGGGTTCTGGGAAGGGTAGCATTAAGTGGTAGGAACAGGTTTTTAGTGTTCAGGAATGGGTACCTTTAAGGAGTTTCCAGGGTTTTTTAGGGCTCACGGGAGGATAGCTTTTAGGGGTAGTTAGAGTTTTCAGGGATAGATTGCATTAACGGATAGTAAGGGGTTGGTAGGGTTTAGGGAAGGATAGGGTTGGGAGGTTGTAGGGTTCAGGGAAAGGTATTCTTATGCAGCAGTAAGGGGTTTTAGCGTTGAGGGAAGAGTAGTTTGAAATTGCAGTATAATAAATTAAATTAAGCTAACTTAATATAAGATGTAAATATATTACATTTGACATAAATTCGATATAATATATAAGTAATGTATTTGTTTAAAATATATTATAAATTAAAATCAATGATTATATTAACTCTTGGTAGACAAGAACCTTAGGTAAAGTCACTGCAGCTCATAAATCTTTCAACTAGGTATTAGAAAGAAAAAAACGCTATTCTCTCTAGGAGTTCCATGTTAAGTAAGGTTTCTCGGACGATGATGGTTGAAGAGGAAGTGTGAAGTGGCTGGAACTGTACTACAGCAACACAGCACCCGAGGCTGTCCTCCCATCTGCGCTGCTCCCAGACAAGAAAGAAAGCCATAATGATCTAATTATCTAGGAGACATATATCATTGAGGTGGCATGTGTTTTACCGAAAGGCCAAGCTCTGATGCAGCACAACAGCTAGATTTGATAGAGAGCTCTGACTTGATAACCAAATGATTGGGGTAAGCACTTTTTCTGTAGAAGCACACACTTTCAGCCCACTAAAACATATACTTCTGTCCATCTACATTTCTTTAGTACTCCTGAAAGCTTTTTCAGGCGGTTCAAATAATGTCCGGCGACAGCTCTGCTGTCAACCCAGAACTAAAAATGAAAAAGTTAAAACCTCTTCTCTACTTGAAATGAGAACAAGAGTAAAATGTTGCCTATTTGCATCAGATAGTGAGAAAAAAACACAAAAAAGTCATAGGAGACCCGACGAGGCTTCCCAGATCCAACTATCAAGCCGGAAATTTGGGGGGTCCCACCCTAAGCACCCTTCCTGTGGCTATTCCCATGCAGCAATCCAGATTAGAAAAGAAAGATATTGAGTAAGAAAGCAATGAAGTAATGTTAAGATTACTTTGGATTATTTGAGTTGTCTTGCTTGCCACCTTCTGTCTGTCCTTCTGCAGCCTTTCTCTCTGTGGGTTATTTCTTGCGTTCTGACTTAAATGTGTCAGAATGCTCGATGGGAAGCTGGACTCATCTACACCATAACAACAGGTGTGGAGTTCCAATTAACAGAAAACGAAAAAACGAAATTATACACGTGTGGCTTTCTGAGGGCGCCTGACTGGAGGTCAGGAGACCTCATTAGATAAGTAAGGTGATGAGTAAGAGAAACTCTACTTAATGACATGGTCTGAAATATCAAGCTGGAATCATGTGAGGGCTCATAGCCTGCTTTAAGGCCAGACCTTCAAGCTTTGTAAAGATTGTGAGTCACAGCTGCTAATGATTTCCTGAGCTCCAACAAAGGTGTGACATTCACTGGCCCACAGACAGCAAGAAGCCAGTCCCCCTCTCTCTCTTTTGCCTTCTCCAGATTGCACCAATGAACAACAAATCTCACAATCGTTTCACCATTGTAACTTGTTTTGAAAATGAGAATCGGAGCAGACAAATGTCCCATGTGCCAGGTGGAGATATATCTCGGTCAAAACCGGTCTCACTTCTCAATTATCAGTGCCAAAACAATCCCAACCCAGTTTACTCTAGATTAGAAGAGTCTACATTTTTAAACCACATTCATATACTTTATCGGTACTACTCTGGAGAAAAGAACACGCCGTCCTTTACCTTAATACCGGGAAGAGGCAAACCTAAAAAGGGTGGCAGGATTTGTGTTGAAATGCAGAGTGACCTAGTTGCCAGCAGGTGGACACCATGTAGGACAACTGGTTATGGTCCTTCCACTTTCATTAGAGGGATGTAAAGAGACAATACCTGCACCCCCCCCCCCCTTAAAATGGCGATTCATGTGAGAAAGTGCAGACCACAGTTTTTTTTAATTAATTGGCTGCACTTTCTGCCCCTCACAGGCACCCATCGCACCAACTCGCGTTTGTCAATTAAGGTTGCCTATTTGTAATTTGTGGTTCTGTTCTCAATAAGATGGCAGGTGATGTTAATAGATGACCCCACATGTTACACAATAATTTATCCGTTTCAGCTGTAACTTGCAGGCTAACCTTTCAATTGGAAGTAAAGACATTAACCTGGCCACAATTTATGACATTTGATTGAATCCACAATCCTCTTACAAATCCTCTATAGTTGGGTTATTACTTCTTTTACCTATATGCATATTTAAATCACTCAAAGATCAATTTTAAATACCCGAGAACACTTCTTTACCTGCACAACTTCATTCATCTTAATAAAGACCTAGCCTATTAGCTTTCTAGGAGCAGAAACATATTAACGCATTCCCACACATTTGTAAGCACCCACTACACATTAAGACAAACGCAATAAGAGCCGGGTACCACTGCAATAAATGGACCTGCTGCTCAGTACCCTAGGGTCACAACAGGTTTAACGGGGTGGGGCATCAGTCCTATAAAAAAACAAGGATAATTGAAGTTGCCAAACATTTCTCAGCTGCCTCAAACCTGGCAAGGAAAGGCAAACTCTGTCTAGGAAAGACATATTGTGGAGATAATTGTTCCAGCTTTAGCACTCTGTTGTCGAAAGACCTGCTGTGGACAATACAAGATTGTACAGTGGGCTTTTAGTCATCCCATTCATGACCATTGGTTGGTGTTCCTGTCAATTTCATTTGCATAGTTGTCAACATTTGAAAACAAATTGCCAGGACACTTTGCAGCACAGGGCTGCTGCAGATACAAAGTTGTGTAATAAAGAGGAACAGTTGCTGCAACAATATTACCCGGTACAGTTTCCAACTTCGAGGGACTGTCCCTGTAAAAATGGGACAGTCTCGGCAACTATGCATTTGCTTGCTGTTATTCAATGGTTTTCTTTCCGCTTCTAAATTGCCAGGACACTTTGCAGCACAGGGCTGCTGCAGATACAAAGTTCTTATTTGCGTACCTGTGTGTAATAAAGAGGAACAGTTGCTGCAACAATATTACCCGGGACAGTTTCCAACTTCCCGGGACTGTCCCTGCAAAAATGGGACAGTCTCGGCAACTATGCATTTGCTTGCTGTTATTCAATGGTTTTCCCTCCGCTTCTTATGTTTTTCCATCTCCTGGTGCTTAGCTTCTTCACCAAGCACTTGACTTGATGGCTTGTATCCTTCCACCGCTTCTATTAGAACTACTTTTTTCTTTTGCTTTTAGCACTCCATCTAAATGCATGTGTTTTCTTGCTCTCTCTTCAACACCCCATACGCTGCTTCTGCCTTCAAATCAGGCTCTTCCATGTTGTTTTCCCAGCCCCAACTTGTCTCTTGCTTCTTCATCTGGATTTCTTTTTATTTACCTTCTATTTGCTCCCTTGCCCGTGCCCATTCCTCGTCACCTCTTGTCTGAGGCGTTTACTTGATCCTTCCTTCCTCTCCTCTATTGTTCTTCCCCGCACAATTTTATTTTACCTTTTTGGAGGGCCCAAGAAGTTCAGTTTGCTTCTGGGCAAGTTGTTCCTGAAAATGCGGTTTAGTGCATATTTTATTTATTTTTATTAGCTTACCCCTTCAAAACTTTGAACTGTAAACATAAAAAAGGATGACAGTGTCATGACCTGTACATGCACATGAGTGGAGAAGCATGCACCTATATACATCATTACGCTCAAACTGCTGTTTCACCATGATGTACGCATACACTTGCATGATGATGCATGCACTTGTATAAATCACTGCAATTTGTATTTGCTGCTGATAATCTGCATTGGCAATAACCATTTTTTCTTTTTGCTGATGCAGAACAAGATCAGCAAAATACAAAGGAAAATCCAATATGTCTACATTGGCAAAACAAGAAACATTATCTAACAGCTTTACCAATGCTTGTCTTTCTTAATGTGACATGGCTATGTGATTTTTCTGGCCCTGCCATTGATATCATCCTGCCACTTTGTTACATAATACTCTGACAGTATCGCAGCTGCAAACCTTGCGGTTGCCTCACTCTGGTTTTTAAAGATACTCTAAGGGTCCTATTCCGATGCGGGCAGGAAGTGCTCCAACCGTCAGTCAGAGAACTCCTGCCCGCATCGGAATGTGCTGTTTGGATTCCTTTACGACTAAGCCTTTCTGATGGAAAAGAATCCAACTCGGTTTTCCAGATGGCTTACGACCGGCTCGGAGAGCCCGTCTGCAATCGGGATACCCTTCAGTACTTCCCAGCCGGCTCTTTCCGGCCAAGGTAGTATGATGGCAATTTCCCACTATCTTTTTGTGCTGGTCTTGCCGGCACAAAAAGGCAGTTGGAAACTGTCTTTGGGGGCCTCCAGCAGGGCCCCCATGGGTGCGAGGCTGCTGAATGGTGGCCAAGGAGGCACCTGTGATGCCTCCCGTTGATCCCTGCAACCGGTTGCAGGCATATCGAGGTGCCTGCCACAAGGTACATGGATGAACTGCACCCCTGCTCTTTCAATGAGAGCATGCATTCCATTAGGAAAGCATGCTCCAATTGAATGGTATAGGCATGCGACCGAACAGGGTTCAGTCGCATCCTACTTGCAGGTCTGTAACCGACGGCAGGAGGTCATTCGGTTATAGTTCCTGGTCGATGTCGGACGACTCCAGTCCGTCTGACATCGTAATCAGGCCAAAAATGTCTCTCTCTTTTTGATGTTGATCTTCTTAAATCTGCTAAATCTTTGTTACTTCATACCAAAATCAATCCATCCTCCTCTATTTCAGGACTCCCAATTCGTCATTTTCTTAGCCCTGCCTCCAATTTTAGTAGTTCCTTAGCCGCTTATGTAACACTTATTTTCTTCAGATTCGCCATAGTTTCCTCTTAGGCAATTCAATATATGGGTTGATCAACCACACAAACCTGACACCAAGCTTACTCTTATTTGGGTTTTCTTCTCCAGGCATTTAACAATTTGTTGAGCTTCCTACTCTTCTGTCAGGACATATACTCAATCCTATATTTGTACCAGAATCTCCAATTTATAGCTCTACACCTATGCTTTCCCCTGATCAGACTAGGAGGTCCTTAAAATCTCTTCACTCCCTCAGATTGGATTAATCTATTCCACTTCACCACTTCTACGCATCTTCAATGGGGCAAAATTTTTGCTACAAGACTAACAAACACTCTTTCTCCCTCCCTGATAATTGCTTCAACATTGAGATGGAGGTGAACATCAAAATGTACCACTCTTAAATAGATTCCACTCTCAACACTGTAGCAACTTTTCAATTAGGGCTTTGGGGGAGGCGGACGACCAGCGGGAGGCCTGCCCCCCCGGGGTTTTGGGCCGGGGGGGCAGCCAGAGCCCATTGGGCTGGTTGGGCTCCTTTGGGCTGGTGTTGGGCTTGTTGGGCTTGGGGTTGGGCTAGTTTTGGGCTTGGCAGCCAGAGCCCATTGGGCTGGTTTTAGGCTCCTTTAGGCTGGTGTTGGGCTTGGGTTGGGCTAGTTTTGAGCTTGGGGTTTTTATAACCAGCCATCTTGTGTAACAAGCCACCATTTTGGTGTTTGTGACGCAACAGGGAGGACATTGGGCAGTTTAGCTTTGTTGACTTGTTGACTTTAGCTTTGTCTAGCTTTGTGTTGGGTGTGGGGGCGTTCTGTTGTGGGTTTCGCGGTGATAGCACTGCACCCTATCAGTACCACTTTCAGTGAGGATCCATCTTTTTCTCAGCATATAGGATCTACTGGCATCAAGCAAAAGACCATTGGGCTTTGGCCACATAAGATCCTGCTGACAAAGTCCTAAATGACGATGTTCCGCCATATGGGTGGGCTGATAGGACTTCTTTCACAACTGATGGTCCTACACTGGTAGTCGTGATAGTGGTGTGTAAGTTTCCTGGCGACATTTTTCTGTTTCTCAACCTTATAGACCTTCAAGTTTTCTTATTGTAGTAGTATAGTTCATGAGGGGTATGAGCTTGATAGGTCTATAAATATAGTCCCCTAGACCCTTCTTTATCAGTTGTTTTTTTGGCATATGGTTCATGCCAAAGATTTGCCGCAACAGAGAGGAAGCTATTCTGTTTTACACGCTACTGTTGTGGATGTATTTCGGGGCTTTATGGGTGTCAGAGCTCCTGGGGACAAGAGGAAAACAGGGGGTACAGTGGGGGGAGGTGGAGTTGCGGGCCAGGGAGGTGGCGGTTCTTTTGCGGTGCTCAAAGACTGAGCAACAGGGAGTGGGGAAGTGGGTTGTCATGGGAACCGTGGCATATCGGGCAGTGTGCCCCACGGTGTGGGGTGAGATGCTGGCGTCCAGGGCAAGTGATGAGGCGGGTGAGCTTTTTTGACGGGCAAGGGTAGCCGGGTGTCAGTGGCACAACTACTTTGGGTTCTGCGGTACACCCTTCGCGCTATGTGTGAGAACCCCAGATTGTTTGGGACGCACTGCTTTCGTATAGGCGTGGCAACAAACACGGTGAAGAAGGGGTG
This sequence comes from Lissotriton vulgaris, assembly GCF_964263255.1. Classification (NCBI taxonomy): domain Eukaryota; kingdom Metazoa; phylum Chordata; class Amphibia; order Caudata; family Salamandridae; genus Lissotriton; species Lissotriton vulgaris. The sequence goes on along the minus strand of NC_141693.1, from coordinate 553,002,638 downwards.
GGGGAGGGAGGATTTGATGCGACTGGGGCGCTGGAAATCGGACTGTTATAAGACATACATCTTGATGCGGGGTTTCGGGGAGGAGGACACTTGATTTTTTGTCGCTTGTCTCACATATGTGTCTTTTCAGGTGAGGTGGCAGGACCGACTGTAGCAGGATTGTCCATTTTCATCTTAGGACACTCTTTCGTAAAACGAGCGGAGCGATATGAACAGGACCAGAATTTTGAATCTAGAATTGAATCCTAGGCTTTTTCATTGTTATTGGCAAGGGAAGGGGGGCATGAAGTGGCACGAGTTAATTCCAGTGCTGAGTAAGGTAGTTAAAGGGGGAGTTTGCCCAGATGTTTTGGTTATTCATTTAGGAGAAAATGATCTGGTGCAATGCAAAGGCTTGGCGTTGCTGAAACAAATGAAGTGGGATTTGCAGGAGATTCAGCGGCAATGGTCTGGTTGTCATCTGATATGATCTGAGTTTATACCGAGGAGATGTTGGAGAGGGGCTGAACGGCCGGCGGCCACAGATAGGGCGTGGAGGAAAATTAATAGGGTCATGAGACTTTTTGCGACAAAGAAGGGTTTGGAAGTATGGAACATTCGGAGCAGCGCTATGCAGCAGTGTATTTCTTCAGGAAAGATGAGGTGCAGCTGTCCTGCTTTGGTATGGAATTGTATAGTGCAGTTGAAGGAGGCTTTGGACAGGGCGATAGGGGTGTGCAGATACCAGAAGCATCAGGAGTCCTAGTGGGGTGGGTCGCAAAGCCACCGGGGTCGACTTTCTGAGTGGCGTTTTTCCTAGGTCAGTTGTGGTATAAAGAAGTATAGTTACAGTTATGAAAGAACTTAAGATGTTTACCTAGTTAGGCAGTTGAAGAAAGGTTAGGAAATTGCAAGCTGTGTTTATAATCGATGCAAGGGAGAACATGTTTAGGGGAGGGGTGGGGGTAAAAGTAGGAAGACAATATTTAGTGAGGTTTAGTTTTGTATGGCACAGGCCAAGGGAACTTGTATGTAAGGTGCACCTGTTTCCAATAAAGCAGCCTTTTTCACACCAACAAGCTAGTCTGTGGTCTGTGCTGCCCCCCTTTTTGACCCAATAGGGATTTGGGGGGCGACCAGTGGGAGGCCTACCCCCCAGGGGTTTTTGTGCTGGGGGCAGCCAGAGCCCATTGGACTGGTTGGGCTCCATTGGGCTGGTATTGGACTGGCTATGGGCTTGTTGGGCTTGGGGTTGGGCTAGTTTTTGGCTTGGCAGCCAGAGCCTAGTGGGCTGGTTGGGCTGGTTGGGCTACATTGGGCTGGTGTTGGGCTTGTTGGGCTTGGGTTGGGCTAATATTGGGCTTGGGGTTTTTATAACTAGCCACCACCACCATTCTTGTGTTTGTGACGGATCACTGACATAATATCGGTCATAAATATCGATGTAGCAAAATATCGATTAAAAAATATAGAATACCAAAATATCGACTTCCTATCTCCAAACAGGTAAGTACAAAAATATCGAATCAAAAATATTGATGTAAAAAATAAAATTAGTCAAAATATCGAATTTTTAAAATATCTTAAAAGTAATGAAATAATAAATATAATTAACTTAAACATACTTAAAATACTTAAATAACCTGAAAATTAATAAATAATTGATTTAAGTTAAAAATAAATAAACATACAAATACATTTAAAAAAAAAGAAGAAAAAAAATAATATATATATATATATATATATATATATATATATATATATATATATATATATATATATATATATATATATATATAGACATACATAATATTAATAAAAATATATATTTTTACCATAGGATAGCAGGAGGGTAACATTTACTATTACCACTCCAGTAAATGCAACAGTAGAGAAAGCATTGGATAGCGTAGGGGTAAAAATTACTATTCCCACTCCAGAGAGTGCAACAGTAGAGAACGCGTTGAATAGCGGGAGGGTAAAAATTACTATTCCCACTCCAGAGAGTGCAACAGTAGGGAAAGCGTTAGATAGCGGGAGAGTTAAAATTACTATTCCCACTCCAAAGAGTGCAACAGTAGGGAAAGCGTTGGATAGCGTAGGGGTAAAAATTACTATTCCCTCTCCAAAGAGTGCAACAGTAGGGAAAGCGTAGGGGTAAAAATTACTATTCCCACTCCAAAGAGTGCAACAGTAGGGAAAGTGTTGGATAGCGTAGGGGTAAAAATTACTATTCCCACTCCAAAGAGTGCAACAGTATGGAAAGCATTGGATAGCGTTGGGGTAAAAACTACTATTCCCACTACAGTGAGTGCAACAGTAGGGAAAGCGTTGGATAGCGTAGGGGTAAAAATTAATATTCACAGTAGGGAAAATAAATACTTCATATATGAATAAAAATAAATTAAATATTAATACCAAATCCAAATAATTTAAAAGTCATTAACAATTAAAAATACCAACAAAAAATATTACAAATAATTACCTAGTAATACAAATTATTTACCAATTAACATTTAATTATTAACAATTAAAACATAATTAAAAATTACAACAAAAAAACAATAAATAAATTAAAAAATTTAATTATTTACAATTAAATTACTTCCCACCCTATTCTATATTTTCATTAATTACCAATTAAAAATTTAAATATCAATTAATTCAAAATAAATACCAATAAACAAATGTAAAAATGTAATTAATTATAATTAAATTACTTCCCACCCTATGCCCCTATAAACCCACAACCCGCTACAGAAAATACATTAATAAAATTAACATAATTATCAATTAATGAAAATAATTACCAATTATATTTTAATTAATTACCAATTAATTATTAATTAACAATTAATTCAAAATAAATACCAACAAATAAATTAACATATTTAATTAATTATAATTAAATTACTTTCCACCCTATTTCCCTATAAACCCACAACCCGCCACGGAATTATATTACGCAAAAATGGAATACCATAAAATTAATTAATTAAAATTAATTATAAAATAAATAAACACTTTTCACACATATACTAACATAAATAATACTTTTAAAAAATTGAATACTATTAAAAATTTATATTAACTTACTTACCCCAAATTCTATATTTTTGTTGTCTATATTCTGTCCATTCTATATTTTTGTTGTCTATAATATGTCCATTCGATATTTTGTCCATTCTATATTTTTGATTCGATATTAATGCTATTCTATTCTATATTTTTGTAGTCTATATTCTGTCCATTTGATATTGCGTCCATTCTATATTTTTAACTCGATATTAATGTAACTCGATATTAAAAACTCAATATTTTGAGTGTATACCGTTTGTGACACAACAGCCGGTCAGGGAGGACACTGGGCAGTTTAGCTTTTCCCACCCTCCCTCCCTAGGGAACGAGCTTCCGACTGGTTTTTGCGGGGTTTGCTGTTGGATAGCTCATTACTTTTTTAGGTAGGTAGTTTTCTTGGGAGCAGGCACATCGGGGGAATTTTGTATTGGGGTTGTCGCTGAAACAGGTGCCGGTGTCGTGCACTGTGTTTCTTTGGGGCGTTTTTCCTAGGTCAGTTGTGGTATAATGATGTCTAATTACAGTTATGAAAGAACATAAGAAGTTAACCTAGTTAGGTAGTTGTAGAAAGGTTAGGAAATTGCAAGTTGTGTTTATGATTGTTGCAGGGGGAGCATGTTTAGGGGAGGGGGTGGGGGGGTAAAGTAGGAAGACAATATTTAGTGAGGTTTAGTTTTGTATGGCATGGTCAAGGGAACTTGTATGTAAGGTGCACCTTTTTCCAATAAAGCGACCTTTTTTACACCAACAAGCTAGTCTGTGGTATGTGCTTCCCCCCTTTTTGGCCCAAATCATGCTCCTTTCAATCCTCCCCATCTGCTCCTTAATATACCAAGAGACTCACTATCGTTAAACAACACTGCAAACCTCTAGAAAGCACATGCCAAAAAATGCTGATACCAATGCTAGGGCAGTCTATGGTTTGACATTACAATCTACAAAAATGATAAGTAAAGCTAAAACTACCTTCTTTCCTCCTGCAACTTAGAAACCAAAAAACCATTACATAAAGTTTTAAGCATAGAAAAAAAAGAAAAAAGGGAACCTACTTCAACTGCTTCCCTCTATACAGCCTTCAGATTGCTTCCTGAATAAGGTTCTAGACATTATTCGTAATTTTAAAATTTTTACATTCTTATTGATCCCGGACCACACCTTGATTTTTCTTGTACTGGGAAGTCCCTTTTCACAAATTATCCCTCTGTCACAAGTCATAAAAATAAGCCCAAAACCCTGAATAATAACAGACTTAGGGGCCATAGGAACAAGGACTGGAGAAACTATCGCTAACGTTAGTTAGTGGCAGTTTTCTTACCGATGTGTACCGCTGAAACCTATTGCCATGTTAGCTACGTATTTACAAGCCGTCGCTACATGGCGATAGCTCCAGGGATAGGGGGCGGAAACTTCTGCTAACATTAGCATGATGGCAATAGGAATTCCGGCGTTACCGGGCGAAAACCAACATAAGGACCATTAGCAGCAAAAAAAAGAACGTTTGTCAGCCCAAAGTGAGTTTTCTTTGCCTCTATTGAAAAAAAATAGCCTATCAGTCGACCTCCAATAGAAAATAGGCAAAAAAAATGAAATGCAGAATGGAGCAGCCAGGGCCAAGTGTAGAACACATCAACAACCCCCTCAAGGCACCCAACATCCAGGATGACCAGGACGAGAACCTGGATGCCTCTCTGGACTTGCGTCTGGAGCCTGGATGCCTCGATCGACCTGCGCCTGGAGCATGGATGCCTCGCTGGACCTGTGTCTGGAGCCTGGGTGCCTTGCTGGACTTGCGTCTGGAGCCTTAGTGGGATGCGCAGGAGCTGTGGAGTCGATGAGCCTTGGCGGTAGACATTCAGGTGCAGCGATCACCCGTACCTGGTGGTGAAGTCTGGTAGGTTGCATTGAGACACGTTGCTGACCTGTGTGAGAAGACCGGCTTGAGCCATATGGAGCTGTGAATGGTAGAGGCGCTCCTGCACACCAACGTAGCGAGGTGTGCTTCATATACTACGGTCCACCACTACACCGGGGTGCACGAAGGGGATTACTGACGTGGACGGCACCTCTCTGCATCACAGGACGGATGATGTTTCGCTGGCCACACACTGTGGAGGGTGATGCCCCTGAGCTACACTGAACTTGTGTGGTGGGAGCGCTACAACTTCCAGCCTAAGGCGGCCGTGTTGCATCAACTCCATCAGGAGGTTCACCAGCAGACTTGTTGGCAACTGCTGTACCCAGGCTTGTTAAATCCCACTTGGCTGAGGCTCCTGCTGGCTAAGTCACAGGTTTGGAGAGAGTGCAGTGGATTGCGCCACGTAAGGAGGTAAGTAGAAGGTGGGACCCGTAACTGAGAAGGCTCAGGGGTCGAGTTGCCCAGATCTAGCAACTGTAGATGACTCACCCCCAGTGGCAGCTCATCCGCTATGGCAGAACAGTGTCGCACCACTGGTTTCAAGCAGTGCAAGAAGAGGAAAAATCTTCACATTTATATAACTTCCTGATGTAATCGTACTATGTTTCCTTTGCATCGGGCTGCTGCACTCACGGAGCAGGGCAAGGGCGGAGTGGCATGCCCACTCGGTGCGCAATGACTGTTTGGTCGGCCCACTCAGGCCGCTCAAAGCAGTCATGCAAACTGTTGTGTTCCCAATGCAGGCTGCATTACAGTCTGCATGAAGAACATGCCGACCCCTCCAGCACCTGGCTGAACGCCTTGTCCCAGCGCCAATGACCAATCCCAATGCGGCATTGCAGCGTTGTGATTGGCTTAGGGGAGGGAGTCTGGCTGCCTACTTCCTGTTCCTGGAAGCAGGCTAGGGAGAGCAGGAGCAGCAAAGACACACGACCCTGCCTTGAGGTAAGATTTCTCTCATTTAAATATTTACAGCACCCGCTCACACACACCCCCGCATCCACGCCCCATCCAGTGTCCTTTTCGGCGTTTCCCACCTTCCAGCTGTCCAGCCGCTGTGGGGCCATGCGCATCGGGCATACCACTGGTGTCCCTAAGGTATATATGAAGTTACATCGCACTAGTTTACAATGCATACTAATACTAGGCATATTTCAACAGTAGGGAAGGTGTTGGATAGTGGAGATCTAAATATTACTATTCCCTCTCTTCATCTTTGATCCCCAAAACACACCCTAAAAATCATATTTGACCCAAATGCACACCCCAATTTTCATAATTGACCCCAAAACGCACCCCAAATTTCAAACTTTACCCTATAATACACCCCAAATTTAATCTCTGATACCCAAAACCCATACCCACCCTAAAACTTAAAAATATTCCTTTACTGACCTCATAATGCGTTGTAATTGAATGCGATGTAATTGTACTTGCGTTGTTGGGGTTGCATTGTAAAGGCATTATGATCTAATGCCGGCATTGTAATGGACTTTTCCCGTGCCAAAGGCAAGAAATAGGCAAGCCCGACTGCGTCCGTCTGCCCCTGGAACATGCTCAGCACAAAGCACCCACCGCTACGGCGCCAGCACCCTCCTCGCCATCTACCCTGAACACCACATTCCCTGCCAGGACCAACCTCTGTTCCAGACCGGACATTACCATTGTCATCACTGACAGCTACTAAATCACCTGCAAGGACCACCCCGGCCGTCCAGGAGGGGGCATTGCCATCACCTATAGAAGCACACTCCAACTGACCATGCACTCTGATGACTATTGAACACCTCAATTTCTAGATCTGGCCCAAACCCATCCTCTGCGGCGCCCTCATCTGCAGGCCCCCCGGGCCATGGACCTTCATTCTCCAATACCATTATTGACCTCATTACACCCCAGGCTCTCCCATCAACCAACAACATCCCACTCGGTGGACTAAAGATCCACCTGGACAACCCCAGTGACCAGAACACCAGCCCCTCCTGGGAAAGCTCTCCAACATCAGACTCAAGTAGCAAGTCACCGCAGCAAGCCACATAGCAGGACACATGATCGAGCACGTCTCCTCCGCCAGTGGCAACTTCAACTTCAGCCACATCACCAGACTTTCCTGGACCGTCCATCATTGTATAAATCACGTCTTCACCATGGCCACCGTACCACACCGCCATCATCGGCCCCCCTCGCATCTGGATCAAGGCCACCGAAGAACGTCTCATCAACTCCCTCAGCACCACCACTCCGCCAACGCTTACAGATGATGGCACCGCAGCACACAATCGCCACCGATAGATCTCCAACTGCACCGACACCGTGTCACCCCTCAAGAACGGCACTGCGTCAGTACCTTATGCCTGCCTGATGGCAGGCGTAAGGGTGATGCAGTGTCACAAGGAAAGGCTGACCCCATGCATTGCTGGAGTTGCATCATGGTTGTGATACGACTGCAGCAATGCATGACTTTAGCGCAGACAGATACGTCAGGATTCCAGATATATGACATTACTTGCATCATGGAGTGTTGTACAGTGAATACAGCGCATCCACAGTGTTGCAAGAAGGCGGTATGAAAAGTGTTGCAACACTGTATTGTTGCAGCGCTTCAACACTTTCATGACTGAAGCACAGGAATGCGCACTATCTTATTGATGGTGCGCATTCCTGCCCTGTAGTTTTGTTGCAGGGCAGCGCAGCAACATTGCTTGCAGCGCTGCCCAATACCAAAGCCTGCTGAAAAGAGGCCCCAAATGATATCTCCATTTCTAAGACCCGCTATTTTCTGGTCTTAAAAACTGCCTCTAATTGCAGTTAGCAGCAGTTTTTTTGCTCCTCCAAAGTTCAGGAATCCTCTTGTAAATATCCCGAAGTGGGGTTAGCAGCCGATTTTGCACAGGGACGCCCCCTTTGCATGTTATTATCGCTAACGGAAGTGGCGATCTTTAGAATTGACATTTTGCAGGAACACTGCCGCTAACAGAGGTGAGCGGCAGTTTGTACATAAGGCGATAAAATTCTTGCTGCAAAACCATCGGAAAAGTGACTCTAAGGCGGCGTTAACAACTTGTACTTATGCCCTTTATTTCCTTGTTGACTTTCCCTGTAAAATCATAGAGAAGGATGTCAATACTCAAATTTTAAAATTCATTTAATTAGATAACCTTCTGCTCAATCTCCAGGCTGGATTTACACTTTGGCATGAAACAGAAGCTACTTTATTTTCCTTATAAATGACCTATTCCCTTCGCCGGATACTGGAAAGAGAAGGATGTGCAGCAGTCATACTTGTTACAGTAGCGGCTCCTGGTGGGAGTGCTACCGGGCGGTGACGTGGGGCGGGGGAGGGGCAGTGTGGGTGGTAGTAAACATCGGAATAGGGATGAATGCAGGTAAGTTGACAATTAAATCAATAAAACGAATTTTGTTGTGCGCGCTGCATCGCATTTGGCGATTTGTCAACTTACCTACATTCATCCCTATTCCAGTGTTTACTACCCCCCCCCCCCGCCCACCCTGCCCCTGCCCGGCCCCACGTCACCACCCAGTAGCACTCCCACCAGGAGCAGCTACTGCCTGTTAACTTAAGTGCTGCACTTAACAGGGTCTCCCTTCATATCCTCGATGATTTGCTTTTATCAGCATCCATGATATTGCTCTGCAATAAATCTCCATCTTTTTTTAAGGATTGGTCGAGTCAGTGGACCTTCCTCACTTTTATTTATAAAGCAAAGCCTGCCTTCTGTGGCTGCCCAAGGAATCTTCCCTAGGCCCAAATATTTTTAACATCTGTTAGCTGACATCATTGCCTCTTTGGTTTCCTGCTAATGTCCTACATCAATGACATGCAGATTGTAGTTGTCTTTCAGGCGATTTAGGTGGAATCTCGGACTAATTCAAATGTTACCTCAGGTAGGTCATTCCAGAGTCGCAACTAGAGCCGAATTTCGGGGGGGGGGGGCTAAGGAAAAATTTCGGGGGGGGGCTGAACCTTTAATCAGTAGGCAGAGTGGAGCTGCAGGGCCTCCAACAAAGGGTGAAACAACAGCAAGGCCTAATTAGAATTCAAATGGTCTTTTAAAGACCTGTTAAACGATCGGGTGCAGCTGCGTATGTGCCCGGGATCTGTCTTATCCCGGGCTGCCACACACGACGGGGGGGAGATGAAGCCCGGTGAGTCCAATGGGTGTTGCGCGGCTGGGTCATTCCATGTCCCCCTCTTCACTGCCACAAGGCATCGGTTCAATCAGTCATTACTGCAATTCCTTGTAGCTAGGTCTGCCTAAATCCTGCCTAAATCCTCCAACCACAATGTACAACATACTCTAAGTGCAACAGCTATTCCTGCCCTCACTTCTTCTGGATCGCTCCACTTGGCCAACCTTAAAGGGCTGCCCTTAAACATGTGTATCCTATTCAGATCCCTGTGCATTGCTCATTAAGTTCTTCTAGACACTTGCCCTGCCTTCATTTAAACTTATCTCACCAGCTATGTCCTCTGAGCTCCCTACTCCCATCGTCATTGCAGATTCTAAAGATCCTTGTAATCATAAATTCTCCTATGGGAGGTCACTCTTTTTTCTGCCTAATTGCTTAACATTGAAACAGTCTTCCTACAGACATGCACACTGAATCTAATAATTTATGCTTAAAAAACAAACTTCAAATGACTATTTGGACAACGCAAGAAATGCAAATGAATCATCTGGCTTTATCTGCATGCACCCATTTCTCTTATTGGCTAGGGAAGAAGCAAGCCCCCTCGCCACTTGCTCTAATACCATCAACTTTCTTCATGAGCTCCATATTCTAGGTGATGGTTATAAACAGAATGGAAACTTTTGATGTGATTTGGAAGGAGAACAAAGATTGGGGGATCTTCTGAAAGGGAGATCTGCAACCTTCTCATTCCTGGATTGTATTATAAATAAACTTAAGCCATTTTATCTAAAAGAAAGAAAGGCTGCTTCTCTTTGAGGAACAAAGCCTAAAACACTTACCTACACTTAGGAAAGGGGACATTCATCTAACTGTCCATCTGGTGTGAACCAGATAAATTATGGCTTTACACAGGCGGAAGGCTACGTGAGGGAAAGGGGAGAATAAAAAAAGAAGTTTATATTTGATTGTAGAGCCCTAGGTAGCGGAACAGTAACAGCTTAAATCAAACTCTGAATGCAAACTTAATGCACCACAATTTGCTGTCAGAAAAGTCTTGTACGTTACAACATCATCCTGATCCTATTTTCTTAAATTAATCTAGATATACCTTACTTAGAAATATCCTTCTCAAAGGATTGTTTGAGAGGATTGAGCACGATGATATTGATTATCTCGCTAAGCCTAGACCGGTCTAAATTTGCCTGAGCAAGGTCCCATGTTTCTAACAGGTAGGTTTTTGAGAAGGCGGTTCTGAGTGATTCTGAAAAGTGAAATCAAAAGAGTCAGATTACTCATCACAACCCTACAAAGACTGAACTTAACTCTACATTGTTTGCCCTTCAGCCCCTCTACAGTGCCAAGACAGCCAGCTTCCAAATCATGGGCTGCAGCATCCTCCAGGATAATGTTGGGGAAGGAGTTTGCTTGCTTATGCTACATCGCGCAGCATCTTTTAATACACTGGTCCAAATGGGGATTCAATGCACTTATGGGTTTGAAGGAGCACAGTTTCAGAATGATTTAAAGCTCTAATTCTAAGTTTCCAATTATCTTCATGAAGGGATACAGTTGCTAAAATGTATGATGCTGACCAGCATCTTCCTGTGAGATAATTGGGATTAGAAGTAATTCTCCCGGATTGGTTATAACATGCAGATCCGGGAATACCAGGTCCAATTCCACCTGTTTTTCACCTTTCAGGGGAATAAGAGGCTTAAATCCATATACATTTACCCCCACTTAAAACAAGTGGTAAATGTTGAAGTGTTTTTCCTTGGTGAGCGATGGTAAAAGGGTACGCGGGATGCGGGAAGGGTAGAGTTTCTTTCACTTTAGCTGAGGGGAGCTTCTTCTGCTCCCCCATGCCACAGGATAAGGTCAGGAAAGGTCCGGGCCAAGCAGCTACCAAAACTCTCGCAGCTCCTCACAAGGCCCTGTGTTCATCGTCTGCAGGCCTAGGAATTCTGGGCCCTGGAGGACAGAAAATGTGTACATGTTCGGACCTATCCACTTTAGATACCACTCTTGGAAATTCGTAATGAGGGCTTTTGTGATAGATTTTATCTGCCCAGCTGGGGTTCTCCAGATGGCCCTCTTTGCCCCTAATCGTGGGGTCCATCAGGGGTGCATCTGGTCGCTAATGGTTTTCAATCTTTAATAGAACTGTTGAACGATCCAGTGGAAGGGTGTGATGTCTCCATCCATTACAATTCAGATGGCATTGCATGTAAATTAAAAACTGCGATTTAGAGATGATGCTCACCCCTTGGTAAAAGTTTATTTTGTATATTCAAGCCCGGGTGGCTTCTACTAGCTTTAGGTATAGTGCAACCGCGACTTACTTTTTTGTGTTTGCGCCTAGGATTGTTATTTCCATGTTCAGTTGCGGCTATGTTTAACAGTGGAAAAACTTGCTCCACCGTAGTTTCTTATGCATAGTCACTCAGCTTTCTTTTCTGTAATAAGTTTTCACTGTGATCTCATTAGACAAGCACAATCCATTTGAACTGTTCTAATTGTGTTTTACTATGCGAGTTAAGCTTTTCTTGTCTGGGGGCACCCACTAGTCTGCTGTGCAGGCTTTGGTTTTGTACCATGGTTTTAACTTTACAGTGTTCTGTTAGTCAGCAGCAGTAATTGTGTGTTTCAACCTTTAAACCCATAATATAAAAGTTGCTTGATTGGTGCTAGGGAATCAGAAATATAGCCGTTGGTTCTCACTTCTTGCCTTGCATCCCAGGCTCCAATCTGAACCCTTTATTTTTTGTTCAATTTGTGTTGGTTGCCACTTAAGGCTGGGATTTGATATCAAACTGTTTATCTAACAACAAAATTGCATCTTTTTGCAAGTATACGTGGCTCGCAGAGAGTCTACTACTCTGTATGTTCCCTAAATAGTGAATGTTTCATGATTTAGAAAGGCTGAGATGCAAACAGAGATGATGCTTCCATAAAGGGGTACAAAAGGGGGTGGTGATGGACGGATCATCTGAATCAATCAAACACTCACACCCAGTCAAAAGATCTGGGTTTAATCCATCACCGTTCTTTAGCCCACTCTGCCACCCCAGTTCAGACATGGTTATATGCAAATCAGTCTGACCCTGTGCCTCATGGGAACAGTCCAGCCCGAACTGCCAAGCCATGTCTTCCCTGGACCGGAAACAAGCTTCCGAGGACCGGTTTCTGGCATTCCAGCCGTCTTCAGCCCGGCTTGCTTGAATCCAGTGGCAAAGTGAGCAAGGGACTCACTTCTGAGCATACCCTGCCGCACTTATGGCGGCCAAAAGCAGTACAAAAGGGGGTGGTGATGGACGGAGCATCTGAATCAATCAAAAACTCACACCCAGTCAAAAGATCTGGGTTTAATCTATCGCCGTTCTTTAGCCCACTCTGCCACCCCAGTTCAGACATGGCTATATGCAAATCAGTCTGACCCTGTGTCTCATGGGAACAGTCCAGCCTGAACTGCCAAGCCATGTCTTCCCTGGACCGGAAACAAGCTTCTGAGTACCGGTTTCTGGCATTCCAGCCGTCTTCAGCCCGGCTTGCTTGAATCCAGTGGCAAAGTGAGCAAGGGACTCACGTCTGAGCATACCCTGCCACACTTATGGCGGCCAAAAGCGGTACAAAAGGGGGTGGTGATGGACGGAGCATCAGCACCGCACGTCACGTAACTTACTGCTGCTGCCCGATACGGCGTGAAAGGGTGTCTGCAGTCAGTGCTTGCTGAGTGAGAAAGAAGTTGTTGAAGGCTCCAGGGGCAATGAGCGTGCCTAAGTAACACCGCAGTACAAAAGGGGGTGGTGATGGACGGAGCGTCTGAATCAATCAAACACTCACACCCAGTCAAAATATCTGGGTTTAATCCATCACCGTTCTTTAGCCCACTCTGCCACCCCAGTTCAGACATGGCTATATGCAAATCAGTCTGACCCTGTGCCTCATGGGAACAGTCCAGCCCGAACTGCCAAGCCATGTCTACCCTGGACCGGAAACGAGCTTCCGAGGACGGTTTCTGGCATTCCAGCCATCTTCAGCCCGGCTTGCTTGAATCCAGTGGCAAAGTGAGCAAGGGACTCACGTCTGAGCATACCCTGCCACACTTATGGCGGCCAAAAGCGGTACAAAAGGGGGTGGTGATGGACGGAGCATCAGCACCGCACGTCACGTGACTTACTGCTGCTGCCCAATACGGCGTGAAAGGGTGTCTGCAGTCAGTGCTTGCTGAGTGAGAAAGAAGTTGTGGAAGGCTCCAGGGGCAATGAGCGTGCCTAAGTAACACCGCAGTACAAAAGGGGGTGGTGATGGACGGAGCGTCTGAATCAATCAAACACTTACACCCAGTCAGGTTCAGGTTCAGAAAGCTTTATTCGGTTTGCGTAGTACAACCATAAAAGCGACAATAGACAGAAAAGGGTATACATGCAATTACATAAAATTGTAAAATACAAAATTATTATTATTATTTACTAATGGCATATTTATCTAAGCATTCATTTCCAAGCAATTGATAGCACTTGAAGGGAAACATTATTAATAAATATTTAAAAGGAGAATAAAAATAGAACTATTTCATTAAAAGATTGTACTAAAACAGTTTTCTAGCTAAACATGTTTACCAAGAATTTTCTAAAGTGACGTGTGCATAAAAGAAAGCTAAAATTTATAACAGTACAACGCATGGTATGCATAATCATTTTCTCATACAGAGAGACAAAGGCAAGTGAAAGCCAATTTTGCTATAATGTTGAAGTCAAAACTAGACTTGGTGCACCAACTATATACACATGGATGAAGGCTAGCGTATACTTTTCCTGAAAATACCAGTTGCAAATTGTTACAAAACTATTGATTTCCTGGCTGCTCTACATTTTAGTATAAATAAGGTGACCCGGAAACAAATATCTGTATTCTCGGGAGCACACAATAAATTCATTGCATCCACTGTTTTACGTACATTATATTTCAGAAAAATAGACTTCCGATAAAATTTCCTAAGGGAGGAATAAAATTTACAAGATATTAAAAAATGGCGACAACTCTGCTTGGAAGTATTGTCACAAGGACATTTCGTGGAGGACCTTTCTCCCATTTCTGGGAAGGATACTAAATGATGGGCGGTCCCCAACCTCAGGCGTGTCAAAACAAAACTGTGTGAAGATCTAGACACGTCCATTAAGTATGCCTGGAACCCATTTTTTTGTCCAAGTTGTGTATAAAATATAAACGTTTTTTGATGCCTAATTAATTTTAATCGCTCTTCCCTTTTGTATAATAAGAATGAGTGTTTGATTTCTTTCTTTGTAAAGGGGATTGTGTATTCTGACTCCTTTAGAATGTTAAAATCAAACAGAATACTACACCAATAAATAATATAGCTCAACCAAGGGATGCGAGAACAAAAATATAGTTTGAGGCAGTCTCTGATTATTCTCTGTGTAAACTCAGTCTCACTCTTATGCCAAATCGAACGCCATAATAGCAATGGGCGTAGAGCTGCTAAATCCGCTATATAATTGAGGCCAGTTTCTTGGTGTATTAAATAGGCTGAGGCCGACGCTGGAGTACTCAAAAGGCGTTTTAAGAAACAGTTTTCGCTCTTTTGAAGTTCGGCTGTGGAGGAGTGACCCCATATTCCAGCTCCATACAGAGCAGACGAAACACATCTGGCGTTATAGATGGTCAGCATATCTTTTATCCTCCGGTCCCCTAGTTTACTTGCAAAGCGAAAAATCCCATTAGTATTCCTTATCATTTTTATTTAATATTTTCTTGCTCGCCTGCCCATTTTCCATCTTGGTCAAAGGTAATGCCTAAATAACAAAAAGTTTTAACGGCTTGTATTTTCGAACCATCAAGAAAAAAAGGCCTTGATGTCTTCTTTGACCTCCCGCAGGCCATGGTATAAGTCTTTGACTTGTTAATTAAAAGTTTCCTTTCTTTTATAAAATGTGCAAATTCATCAATAAGCCGCTGAAGACCTAAAGGGGTGCGGGAAATTAAAACAGCATCATCTGCATAAAGCAGAACAGACACCACTGTACCATCAATTATTGGGGCATCTGCTGGGGTATTATTTAAAACTGTAGCTAATTGGTTGATAAAAAGGGAGAATAAAAGGGGGCCAGTACCCAGCCCTGTCTTATACCTCTTTTAACTGGAAAAAAGGGAGTTCGTTCTCCTGTAGGCCCATATCTAACACTACATGACAAACTCTCGTAAACTCTCACCAGAAAAAATACAATCTCCTCCGGGGCCCCAGATTCGAGCAACACTTTCCACAGAAGGGAATGGTCTACTAAATCGACCGCGCTACTCAGATCAGCAAAACACATAAATATGTTGCCCTCTTTGGCTACGGTGTATTTGGTAATGAGAAGATCTAAGTTAACGCATTGTTCGAGTGTTCCCATACCCTTGCGGAAACCATATTGCACCGGTGTTAAAGCCCTGTTTTCTTCGGCCCAGGTTTCCAGTCTTTTCAAAAGAACCCTGCTCATCACTTTTATGGAGGAGTCCAGCAAGGAGATTGGCCGGTAGTTACGTGCCTCCGAGCATGAACCCTTTTTAAAAAGTGGGACAATGAGTGATTGTGCCCATGTAACAGGGAAATTTCCCAGAGCTGCAATGTTAAAGATTGTTTTCAGAATCGGTGCCCATAAATCCATCAGGTCCTTGTACAGATCTATCGGGACACCGTCCGGGCCCGGTGCTTTTCCCCCTTAACTATTTATTAACCCTTCCCTCACCTCTTCAGCACCAATTGATAACGGTAGTCTTGGCCATGTAAAATCATTTTCTAAAGGTAAAGTTAAAACCAACCTATCCGGATTAAAATTCTTAGAAAAATGTTCGACCCATTCAGTGCAATTTACATGAGATGTCAATTCGGGAATGCAATTTTCCTTTAAAAACGGACTGTTAACAGTGTCCCAAAATAGTTTGCTATTTTTAGTATCGGCAGCCATGCTTAGCTTATCCCAGGCATCTTGCCGCAGTTCTTTTTTATGCATCAGCAGGGTTTGCTTATAGGCCTTTCTGAGCTCCTGGATGATCAATTGATTACGGGGCTTAGACCCTAACGCTATTTTAAGCTGATGTAATGCCTGCGTGCACTTTGGGTTAAACCACCTCATACCTCCCTGTTTGTTCGCTCTTGGGGTTTTAGTTAACAGTTTTGTGATTTCATTATTTCTGAAAAAGTTGTTAATAAAATTTCAGAGACAGCATCCTCTTTAAGGCAGTAGTCGATAGCTTCCCTACATCTGGTGACCACCTTTTTTTGAATCGTCGGGGGATCTACACCATCCCACTTTATTCTCGCCCCGTTTGGACGGACAGGGATGATATCTACAAGGCGGTCTCCAGTATTAGGTATTTTTCTGCCCCAATCTAGTAATACTATGGAGATGCTATTATGGTCACTAACCGCCTGCTCCTCTATCCAAAGATCTTTAAAGGAACTGTTACCTGAAATTACGATGTGGTCTATATTACTATTCCCGGTCCTCCCCGTAAATGTTGGGCATTTAATATGACCTTTCTGCATTGAACAATCCAACAGCTCAAGATCAAATTTTGCCATGAGTATATTTAGGGCCATACCATAATTGCAGTGTGGAAAATGTATGTTATGCTCATCTTTTACCATAGTGGTACTATGGGTCTTCATCAAACCACATGAATTAGTCAAAGTCGCTGGGCATACCCGAATGTTGAAATCACCCGCCCACAGAGTAACCACAAGTTTCTTAGGAAGATTCAGTACTCTGTCTAACTCCTTCTCAAGTGGTGCTAATGGTGATTCTCTTTCCTTATTAAAAATATTATTATAATAGTTTATTAAAACCAGATCCCTACCCTTCGCAAACGTTAGTCTTAGGATTTGACTATAATTAACAATTGGTGTATAATTTATCACTTTACAACCAAGCAGCTTAGTTGATATAAGTAACAGCAGCCCCCCTTTAGACCTTCCAAATCGAGAGGGTACAGCATTAAGACAATAAGATGTGTATCCTTCTACAATAACCTCTTCGGTGCACCATGTCTCTTGTAGGCAGACAAAGTCTCTGCCATGGGTAGTAAACTCCTTCCAAAAAGGGGTGTTTAACTTTTTGTTCAATCCTGCGATATTCCAGGTGGTTAACGTGTACCCCTCCTGTTCTACGCTGACCATGCCCTGTATCACTTCTAGATTAAAATCAGGATTTGGGTTTATGTTAGCATTTATGAGAGCACCCTCCTTTACCAACCGCTTAGCAAGGATAACCAAAACTGGTTTGCAGGTCACACTGTTCTCGCTAATTCCAGCGGCTTTGCACTCCCCGTTATTCCCCATTTGGGGATTTTGTCTAATTATTTTGCCGCAACCCTTACCAAATGTGTGCATCTCGTCTTTCTCAAACCCAGATGGTGCCTTATCCATGATTGTATGTCAGTCATTTTCCTCCATTCTGGATAGGCATTCATATCTATTAAACAGCGGGATACAGGTTTGTAATGGGTATACTACTCATGGGGGGGGTACACATTTTAAAGTATTTGAGGCCAAAAGTCTGTGTCCGGGTACTGGATGATTAGTCCCTAATTGTCTGTAGAAATACCCCAAAGGCAATAATGTCATGTTAAATTCTCTGCGTGACGGTGGGGGGGCATTTAGTAAAGCCGCATGCGCCCAGTTCGGTGACCTAAAATTTATAACCACAATCTCCTTCAAAGGTTTTCGGTGCTGATCCTATCCATCCCACTCTTTGGGTAAGTAATATCTGTTCCATACCTGTGATGGGGTAACTACAATTATAAGTCAACCAGTAGAGAATTTTATTGTTGAAGGTTTCTGTTGATTCCGTTTGTCCCTCCCGCAATTTGGGTACATTACAACGATCCGTGACATAGGGGCTACTTTCAGGTGGTAAATTCATTACCAATGGTATGTCACAGCGCTTTGATTTTTCCGGGGGACTTGTAGCCTTCGGCTGTTCGGGCCCAGTCCTTACTGGTATCCCCTCCCCTCCCTGGTGTTTGCCCTTTTCTCTTTGGGTGAAGCAGACTGTTTCCCTTGCGTGGTGCCCTTTCTGGTAATCTGGGCACTTACCTTTTTGTTAGAATTGTCATTTGCGGGTGCTATAGTTTTATTTTTACTTGCAATATTAGAAGGCCCCTGATGTGTTGTTGCTACTTCTTCTTTAAGTTTTATCTCATCTTTCTTTTGGGTGGGCTTAGATGATGCTCCTTTGAGAGTTGATGTTTGTAGTGATGAACATGGTAAAACACCAGAAGTGTTTTGGCATCCTACAAGTTTCACTACTTGCTCTTCTAAAGAGCACATCTTTGTTTCGATATTTACTATCTTTAAACAAATGGGACTCAGTAGTGTGGAAACAAGAGTCTCATTCTCACCCAAAATCCTGCACTACAGCCCGCTGTTTTATCCTCAGGTGGTGGTGCGTCAATGTCGTTGGAGTGACTGGTACCCTTATCTTTTCTCGGCCCTGCTTGGTTTTTCACCCCCTTCCTGCATGTGAGACTACCTGTGCCCTTTTGTTTGCTTGTATATTGCTCACTGGTTGTGTGTTTTAATTTTTTCTTTGCTTTCTGCCCCCTTGTTCTAGCTGGAAGACTATCGATAATTACCCTGTCCAGGTTAGATGATTCAGTGTTTGGATCAGCATCTAAACCTTCTGGACCTTCTATTATTATGGAATCATCAATAGCCAGGGAAGCAAGGTCTTGACTCGTATTCTGTGACTTCATATTGGGGGTGAATGAAAGCCTACTGCCCATGTGGGAATGATCTAGTGACACCGGATCCTCAATTAGGCTGTTCCCGTGATTCTCTGCTCCGGGCAGCCCAGCATATGAGGCTGCGAGCAGTGAATCAAGGGAGTTGGCCAAAACTGGTGATTAAAATTGGTTGGTTGCATTAGTGTGGGTAAACTAGAGGGGAGCGAGAAACGTCTCTCTGTGTTTTCAATGGCCGTGGCCACAGCCCCTATGGTCTTTTGCAGCATCCGGTCAATGGCGGTTAAACTAGGGAGAGGAGTAGTGCTGGATGTAGTTGGGTTCGCTTTGGACCTTGGTCCTGACACAGCAGGTGTTTTCTTCCCCAAGTTTTAGCAGATGTAATATGTCCGCAAGGGATACGTAGCCCACAGTACCTAGATGTCTAGCCACAGTATGGTCCTTAGCCACAAGATAGAAGTGTCCCAATTGGAAATAACAAACTCACAGTAGTCCAGGAGGATAAGGGTACTTGTAACGTAGTTACACGGTCTGCCAAGGGTGGTGGCCCAGCCCAGCCTTTGCCAGCCCCTGATGGCCACAGACGGCCCGCCCCCTGCCCGGGCTTCGCCCGCGCGTGTCCCGCGAGGCGGGAGGAACAGCTGGTTCTTATGCGCCTCCGGGCGTAGCAGTATGATGCAGCAAGTCTGCGCCCCCGTAGGCAGGCAGGGGACGCTGGGTATTGTAGTTCTGGTTGTGGTTGCTCTCCCCTCTCCGCGGCCGCGAGGTCAGCAGCGGCGGCGGGGCAGAGCGTTTGAAGGGAGGAGGCAGGGGATGTTTGCGGGACCCCCGCAGGTAGGATTTCGCTAGTATTGCCCCCAACAAGAAGGGCCCCAGCTCGGCCGCGGGAGCAGCTGGTTCTTATGCGCCTCCAGGCGCAGCAGTATGATGCGGCAAGTCTGCGCCCCCGTAGGCAGGCAGGGGACGCTGTGTATTGTAGTTCTGGTTGTGGTTGCTCTCCCCTCTCGGCGGCCGCGATGTCAGCAGCGGCGGCGGGGGATAGCGTTTGAAGGCAGGAGGCAGGGGATGTTTGCGGGACCCCCGCAGGTAGGATTTCGCTAGTATTGCCCCCAACAAGAAGGGCCCCCGCTCGGCCGCAGGAGCAACTGGTTCTTATGCGCCTCCGGGCGCAGCAGTATGATGGGGCAAGTCTGTGCCCCCGTAGGCAGGCAGGGGACGCTGGGTATTGTAGTTCTGGTTGTGGTTGCTCTCCCCTCTCGGCGGCCGTGATGTCAGCAGCGGCGGCGGGGGGGAGCATTTGAAGGCAGGAGGCAGGGGATGTTTGCGGGACCCCCGCAGGTAGGATTTCGCTAGTATTTCCCCCAACAAGAAGGGTCCCCTTATATATGTAGTCGTAGATATATGTCCACAACTGTAGAAACGAACAAAAAGAAACGATAGCCTTGTGTCTTTATAATATCTTCGTCAGTGCACTGACCTTTAATCCTTCAGCGCACCAGACTGGAGTAGTTGCGGTATCGTCCTTCTAAAAAACCAAAGATATGCGAGGGAGAAGCTTAGTCCAGCATCCAGAATCCTAAAAACAAATTACATCTGCGTTCTCAAGAGCCGACTCAAAACGCCAGCCACTTGAAGCACGAACCGGAACAAGCGGCTGACATCCAACAACTAGACCACACGAGACCAAAGTTCAGTGCGGAAGTCGAGAAAAACAACCAGAGATGTGGTCCTAGATACCGAAAGGAATTGTTGAAGCCAACCCAGTCAAAAGATCTGGGTTTAATCCATCACTGTTCTTAAGCCCGGGAGTCCCTTGCTCACTTTGCCACTGGATTCAAGCAAGCCAGGCTGAAGACGACTGGAATGCCAGAAACCGGTCCTCGGAAGCTTGTTTCCGGTCCAGGGAAGGCATGGCTTGGCAGTTCGGGCTGGACTGTTCCCATGAGGCACAGGGTCAGACTGATTTGCATAAATCCATGTCTGAACTGGGGTGGCAGAGTGGGCTAAAGAACGGTGATGGATTAAACCCAGATCTTTTGACTGGGTGTGAGTGCTTGATTGATTCAGATGCTCCGTCCATCATAACCCCGTTTTGTACTGCTTTGGCCGCCATAAGTGTGGCAGGGTATGCTCAGACGTGAGTCCCTTGCTCACTTTGCCACTGGATTCAAGCAAGCCGGGCTGAAGATGGCTGGAATGCCAGGAACCGGTCCTCGGAAGCTTGTTTCCGGTCCAAGGAAGACATGGCTTGGCAGTTCGGGCTGGACTGTTCCCATGAGGCACAGGGTCAGACTGATTTGCATATAGCCATGTCTGAACTGTGGTGGCAGAGTGGGCTAAAGAACGGTGATGGATTAAACCCTGATCTTTTGACTGAGTGTGAGTGTTTGATTGATTCAGATGCTCCCTCCATCACCACCCCCCCTTACGCGACTACCTTGCATTGATCTGATATCAGCATTCACCCTTGTGGATCGTAAAATGTTATGGGGATAGCTGGCAGAAAAAGGGGCCATATTGTGCGAGCTTTAATGATACCCCATAATAACAAAATAGCTAGAGTCGGGTACGGCCCCTGCAGTGGGTTATTCCATGTTGGAAAAGGTGTAAATAGGGCTGTGTGTTAGCCACCCAACATTTTAGTCTCTTTTTCAATTATGTTGTAGTTAAACTAATGGAGGAACCTTTCGATGCCCCTATTATTGCTGGGCGTAAGTTCCTGATTTTGCTGTTCACTGATGATGCAGTCCTACTGGCCCAAACGGAAAATGCATTGCATATATTGCAAGAAAAATTGCAATAAGACGAAGAGCTTGGTGTGAGAACTCTTCCCAGACTTAAGAGAAGCATTTTGAGTGTGTTAAACAATAGGATTATATGGGGATATGGTTTACAGAGTCCTTAGGTTGGAGGGACAAGATACTGAAGCATGCACAGTTTTGACACAGTCTTCTGAGGCAGTTCTAAAATACAGACACAAGGCAGGAGCACAAAGTATCAACGCCATTCTTCAAATTTGTTAACAGAAATCAATAGCTGCTGCGATTTATGGGGCCGAGCTGTGGGGATACGAAGTTTACGCCATTTGCAAACAGCAGAAAATACCTTCTTGAGGGCTTTGTTAAGACTAGGGTCTGGTTACCCCCTTTATTAGCACTTTATGCAGTGCTTAGGTTTATGGCAATTACTGACAAGCAGCTTTAAAACCAGTGTTATACTGGATTAGGTTAGTGAGAATCTGATGGAAATAATGTATCTAAAATCCTTGAAAGAGCTTGATATGTTCCATAGTTCAAGCCGTAGGAGTTGGTCAGTGTGTGTGAAAAGGACATTGAGGGCCTCATTTATGAAAAGTGTTGCATTGCTGTAGAAAAAGCAGCGATGCAACACTTTTCATAGTGCCAACCTTTATGAGGGCTTGCGCCGCCGCTGCATCACACTGCGCCCTATTTACAAAGTCCATGAGATTTCACTGTGCCACTCCCACCACTTGACTCCAACCCAATCCTTATGCCTGCTTCAAGGAGGCATAAGGAGTGATGCAGGGCCTTTTACATGGAACTCGCCCAATGTGTAATGACATATTGATGGAGTTCCGTCAGTTTACCGACCCACTCCAGCAATGCGCAAATACTGCGCCACCAGATACGTCAGGATTCCTGGAATATCTGTGTAATCCATGTAACATGGAGCGCCATAGTGTAAATACGGTGCATCTATGGTGTCGCAAGGATGGCACTATGAAAAGTGTTGCATCGCTGCTTTCCCCCTTTTCATAAATGAGGCCCTGAATGCGCTGCAAGTGGCGGATCTATGGACTGATCCAAGCACGGTAGGTTGGGACACTGCAGGAATTCTAAAGGAGCGTTATTCTGCACTAAAATGAAGCTCGCCCCATTAAAGTCAGGTAACATTTTAGATTATTATTGATTTCGAAGGTAGGCAGCGCCCGGGTAGGAAGCTATATTTAGATTTGATTTATTCTGAACAGAAACACAAGTTGTACATCAAGTTCAGATTGGGAATCCTGCCCACCAGAATAGCTTGTTAAATGTGAATGGCGTGCCAAGGAAAGGGAAGTTTGTGACAGCACGTTTGGCGGGTAGGATCACTTACTGCACCTCTTCCTCTTCTGCACAAGCACGGAAAAGATGGCTTCAGTCATTGTTCAGATTGGGCAGAATTTTATCTATTAGGTCTGTATTATCGTTCTGCTTTAGGACAGATGATTAACTTAACTTTAACTCAATGCCCTAGCTCTTATAGCCAGTTTGGCCATGCATGAAAAAGACATTATCCGCCATTAAAAACTGACGCAGGGGAGATTTTATTTATTTATTTAAACTTCTAAAGCGCGCAGCTACCCGCAGTGGGTTTCCCGGCGCTCAGGGACAGACTGAAGAAGAAAGACTAGCGAGCAGATTTTACAGGGCTACATATTACTGCTGGAAGAGCAAAGTTTTAAGTCCCTTACGGAAACGAAAAAGATTGGTGTTACATCCTGTCTTTCCTTTCATTATTAATTATTTATTTATGCTTGTATGACATCACTCTGTTCTACTGATGTCTTCCCTGCATGTTATGTTATGATTCCAACCTCACCTGTATTCCAGAAGGTTTAAGTGCATGAAGCAGTTGTACTGTGGATTTTGATCTGTGTACTTGCTGATGCTGTGCTGGACATTAAAACTACTCATTTTCTACTAATGCTTCCTGATTGATTTCAACATATTTTGGCGACGAGGGAAAAAACCTATCTACACTCCTGTCATCTCACCAGCACAGGTACGGAGTGTCTATTTAAAAAAAAAAAAAAAAAACTTTCTTCTAAATGTGCTCTGATTGCACCAGCGGCAGTTTCTAAATTACAAAATTTGTTCATATGTGCTTAATAGCACCTGCGGCTGTATTCTTTTATTATAAATTTGGATTACCCTGGATTACACCTATTTCTGCTGTTCCTGTGTTTGTCGTTTCTTCTTGAGGATAAAAAAAAGGGGAAAAACAGCGTTTTTACCACATCGTGCCTGTGTTAAACTGTACTCTTCGCTCTCCTTCAAACCGTGTGTTCCTGTGACTTTTCCACTTCAAAATAATTAATTTTGTACCTTTCGTCCATTTCAAACGGACACCACCATCTGCATCATTTAGTTGGCACACGAGATCGGCACACGAGCAACTTCTGCCATCGCTCGCTAGCAGCTCCTCGAGCTTTGTTGTTATTTGTTGCCAAGGATACGACACGTCATTGCCTTGTATCCAGTTACCAAGACGCCTGCCTACGCGAGTGCTCTCATCATCTGGTATCTGCACATCAGCGCGTCATCACGCATTTACGCTGCGTGTCATAACGTCGGCGGCCATTTTGTGTTGCCAAGACTACGGAAATCAACTATTCACGGAGCTCCGAAAACGAGTCACATTTCACTGCCTTTTCGTTTATTTTGAACACAGATTTTCACACGGCAAGCTGACTAACTACTATTTTATTCATATTTAACCCATATTAGTTTATTATATAGGAACAAGACTTCTTTTCGTTATATATCGTTTTCTTACAGTGTTTCTCCTTTTGTTCAATTTTACCTGGTATTTTAACTGATATCATTTATTGAAGTACTTAGATTAGCCCTTATACAGTATTGTAGCATCCATTGTTATCATTAAATATGCAGTTCGACCCCCCGGCAAAATTTCTACAAACTAAAGGTGACCCTCCTATGCCATGGGTAAGATGGAAAGAGGAGTTCATTACATATATGAAGGCAATTGATGGGGAACGCATGGGAGCAGAAAGGAAGAAAAGTATTTTCCTTCATTGCTTGGGATCAGAGGGTCAGGATATCTTTAGGTCTCTACCTCAAGTTACAGTACAGAATGATGGTAGTGGTGACAATTTAAATGTGTATAACGAGGCCTTATTACGTATAGAGAAAAGATTTAAACCTGTCACCAGTATCGCCCTTAATCGTTTTAAATTTTATACAAGAGAACAAAAGTCTGATGAAAACTTTGATGATTTCCTTACAGGTTTGAGATCATTATCTATACATTGCAATTTTGGGATGTTAACAGATGAAATGATCAGAGATCAAATCATAGTGCATGTTAAGAATAAAAAAATACAGGAGAGATTGTGGGTGTTGGGTAATCCCACGTTAACTGAGGCCATTTCAGAAGCCAAAGCTTTAGAACAATCTGAGAAATGGATGGAGGTTGTTAAAGATAATGCTAATAAGAAGGCCACTGAAGAGGAAATATGTAATGTTAAACTCAAGAATGATAGTTATATGCAACAAACCTATCAACGTCCTCAATTTTCACGTTTTCAACAAAATTACAGAGGAAGTTCTAATAGGAATTTTCAGGGAACTTTTGGTAGTACGTCTGTGTGTTATAGATGTGGAAATAGATCACATTTAGCTTCCTTCCCTGGTTGTCCTGCTCTCAATAAGGTATGTAGAAATTGTGGTAGAATGGGACATTTTACCAGTGTTTGCAAAGATGTCAAACGAAATGTCACATCCTCTAAGGGATCAGTTTCTGTTCTCACTAGTAATGAAACCACTCATGAGAGCAATTCACAAGATGCATTACAGGTTACAGACATAATAGACAAGGGTTTTGTTGTCTGGAGAAGTGTGGCTCAGGGGTTAGAGGCGGCAGACCCGGAAGCTGAGATCGGCCGTGGACCAGGGTTCAATTCCCTGCCTCGGCGGGTCTTGGGCTCAAATATTCCACTGACTTGATAATTCTCGCTCCGGTGCCTTCTCAACTCACGGGTTCACACTCTGCGACTCTGGGCAATAGCTTGCTTAATCTCCACAACGGCCCCTTGCGGCGGGATGCCTGGCTTTCACCTTGTGGATACCCTGCTGGGGTTATCTCACAGGGGAATACCAGGACGGGTTCCCTAAGCAAGCGCCGGGAAACCCTTTGTGGGTAGCTGTGCGCTATATAAGCTCAAATACATTTACATTTACATCAATAATTGATATGGTTCCGGCGCACATAAAAAAATCACCTAATGCTGACTTCATTATATGTCAAGTTAAGTTATCCTTAATGGTAGACTCAGGTTCACCATGGACTATTATGACAGAACAGTATTTGTTTGAAAAGTTAAGTGACCATCTTAGTATTAGTAAGTTGGAACAACCAGACATCATGGCTGTTAGTTTTGAAGGACACCATATCGAAGTTGAAGGTTATTTTGAAGTGTCCATACATTTTAAGCACAGATCTGCTGACATAAAGCTTTACATTGCAAAAAAAGGTGTTAATGTCCTTGGTTGGCGTGATCAATATAAGCTAGGCATTATACTTAATCCGAGAGCTAAGGAACCAGTTATGTTATGTGATGATGCACTTTATAACGAAGTAGCCACAGTGGAAGATAATTTTAAGGTTGATGGTGAAGAACAAAAACTTGTCAATTCTTTTAAAAATGTGTTTTGTGACAAATTGGGGAGGTTAAAGAGTTTCTCACACAAAATAGTCTTAAAAGACAATGCTATACCGGTGAAGCAAAAAATAAGGGGTGTACCTATCAGTGTGAGACAAGAACTAAAGGACATGTTAAAAGAATTGTCAGATGAGGGAATAATTGAAACTATTGAGTCAGCGGAGTGGGTTTCCCCCATAGTTTTGGTCCGCAAGCCTGATCAAAAATTAAGAGTGTGTGTAGACCTCAGAGCTCTAAATGCTAATATTGTCATAGACTGTCACCCTTTACCCAATATGTGGTATCAATGTTTGAAGGTGCAAAAAATTTTTCAACGTTGGATTTGCGTTCAGCGTACCATCAGATTGAACTCAAAGAGGAATCTAAGAAATTGACAGCATTCATTACACCATTTGGGTTATTTCAATATACTAGAATGCCTTTTGGGTTGGCGTCAGCTGCGTCAGTTTTCCAAAGAGTCATGTTTATGATTTTCAGAGACTTAGATGAATATGTTAAGTGCTTTCAGGACGATATTCTGATTTTTTCAAGGAATGAAAATGACCATGTAGGACATCTCTATGAAGTTTGCAAAAGGTTAGAAGATCATGGCCTTACCTTAAAAGCCCACAAATGTAAACTGTTCCAACGTTCAGTTGAATATTTAGGACATACCTTATCTGGAGATGGCATTATTCCCAAGAAAAATAATGTTGATGCTATACTCAAAGCACCATCACCTGTTAATAGAGATCAATTATTGTCATTCACAGGAATGTGTGAATACTATAGCAAATTTGTGCAAGGTTTTGCTACCAAAATGGAACCGTTGCGAAGTTTGTTGAGACAAAATGTGACATATGTATGGTCTAAGGAACAACAGGAGGCTTTTGAGTCAATAAAAAGGGATATTGTAAATGCTCCCACATTGAAACCCTTCAGGATGAAGAAAGAATGCATTATAACTGTAGATGCGAGTCTATATGGTCTTGGAGGTGTTCTGTCACAGAGAGAAGGAAAAGAGGAGTGGAACGTAGCCTTTGCTTCTCGGACGCTAAATGACTGTGAAAGGAGGTATGCAGTGATCGAGAGGGAGCTTCTTGCCTGTGTGTGGGCTGTTGAACATTTCCGTTTGTATGTTTGGGGCTGTAGATTTATTCTGCGAACCGATTATAAGCCGTTAGTGAATATTCTATCCACTGGTGGTGGATGGAATTCCACTGCCAGGATTGCAAGATTATCATCCAAGTTACAGGAGTATAACTTCAGTACAGAATATGTCCCAGGAAAAAGAAATGTCACAGCGGATTTTCTTTCTCGACTTCCATGTAGACAAAATGGTGTTGATGTGATTAGAGAGTTTGATTTTTCTGTATCTATTACTGATGTGTTGGGTGATCAGTTTCAAGAGATTACTGAGGAGATGTGGAATAAGTGCATTAGTGAAGATGATAAGTGGAGCGCTCTCAAAAAATTTGTGATGGAGGGTTGGCCCAGGAAAAATATGATTAGGGAGGAGTTATTGCCTTTTGCTAAGGTTGCTGATGAGTTGGAAATGGAGAATGATTTTTTGTTTAAAGCTGGCAAGTGTGTTCCACCGCAGGGTATACATGATATGATTCTTAAATTGGCTCACAAGACACACCCAGGTATATCGTCCATGAAGAGATTGATAAGGACCTTTTTTCGGTGGCCAGGAATGGATGCGTTCATTGACAGAACTGTAAGGGAATGTGATGAGTGTATATCTAGTGAAAAGATGCTTAGAACTAATGTTCCACCTTTAAAGGTTACAAAATGGCCAGAGGTGCCTTGGAAAAAATTAGCCTTTGATATTGCGGGACCTTTCAAGAACTTACCAGAGAATTCACGTTTTGCATTGGTGTTAATTGATTTCCATTCTAAGTGGCCAGAGGTGAAGTTTGTTCCCTCTGCCACCACTAATGCTGTTATTTTGTTTTTCAAGGAGATTTTTGCTCGAGAAGGCTGCCCCTCTGTTCTTGTAACGGACAATGGTGTCCAGTTGAAATCATTAGAGATGGAAAACTTTCTGAAGGGACATGGTATTGTGCACAAATGTACATCTTTGTATGAACCACATGAAAATGGTCAAGTAGAAAGGTTCAATAGGGTGTTGAAATCTTATGTCACTGATGTCATTAATACACGTGGAGAATGGTTGAGTGAGTTGAGAGAGAGGTTGTGGGTTTATCGAATAACGCCCCATTCTACTACTGGAATTAGTCCTTTCAAATTATTGAAGGGTAGAGATCCAGCCTCCAAAATTTGTCCATGGTGGCTTATGGACAAATGTCAAGACAAATTATCAACTAGGGAATGTGTACATGATACGGCAAAAAGGGTCGAAGAGAAACAGAACAAGACCATGTGTTGGTACAACAAAAAATGGAATGTCAAAATGCATGATTTTGTTGTAGGAGATTGGGTACGAATTAAGAAACCTGGTTTAATGACTAAGGGTTCCTCCAAGTTCGGTAGACCCATACAAGTAAAGAAAGTGTTCTCTAATTCTGTTATTACTCAGGATGGTAAGTTATGGAACACTAAAAGAATTGCAAAATGTAACCATCCTGCTCATGGTGCCTGTGATAAGAATTTACCGTGTTCTGATATTTCAGGGCAGGGTAATCAAGACACCATCGCCTCAAGGATCAAACGTGACGTGCGGGTTACCAACAGACCTTTGAGATATAGAGACTATGTTTAGTGTATCTTTGTTATGGAAAAGGGGGATGTGTTACATCCTGTCTTTCCTTTCATTATTAATTATTTATTTATGCTTGTATGACATCACTCTGTTCTACTGATGTCTTCCCTGCATGTTATGTTATGATTCCAACCTCACCTGTATTCCAGAAGGTTTAAGTGCATGAAGCAGTTGTACTGTGGATTTTGATCTGTGTACTTGCTGATGCTGTGCTGGACATTAAAACTACTCATTTTCTACTAATGCTTCCTGATTGATTTCAACAATTGGTTTCTATCTTTAGGGACACAGGAAGAGTATTCCAGAATTTAGGACCTAGATGGGAGAAAGAACGGCCTCCCATTTTAGCCAGTCTAAATCTGAGGACAGAAAAGTCACTGTGAAGTGATGATCTTAAAGTTCGACTGGGTTTGTAGGCCTGGATAAGGTCCTGAAGGTATTTTGGGGCTGAGCCGTGTTTGATTTTAAAAACGTGACACAGGGCTTTGAATTTAATTCTATTTGGGATTTTAAGCCAATGAAGGTATCGAAGTGCTGTAGAAGCAGATGATCTTCTTGGAACGTTGCAGAGTAGTCGGGCAGCAGCGTTCTGCACAACCTGGAGTTCTTTTTATGGTTGTTTGGTCGGATCCAAGATATAGGACGTTGCCATAGTCCAGGCGGGAAACAACCAACGCCTGGACTACCGTTCTTCGTGTGGAAAGGGGCAACATCCACAGGATCTTCTGTAGCCATCTCAAGGTGGCAAAACAGATGGAGGCCACCTTTACAGCCTGCTGTCTCATTGTAAGTTTCTCATCGATGAGAAACCCAAGGTTGCGAACTGCGGTTACCCGTGATGAGTAGATCTGATTGGCTGCAGTCGACAGTATAACTCTAATAAAGTACCATTTCCTCATTTAGCAGTATGAGTATACCTTGCATGGCACTACATTGTCACCTAGCTGCATACTCGATTAGTGGAGAAATACTTTTAAATTTGTACATAACTTTGTTAATCCATGCTCCGATTATTGCCGGACGAACACTACATCATCTATTGTAATGTATTTGAGGTACACATATTGACAGTGGAGATATGTAACAATGAAAAGGGAGGGAATCTCGCCTCGTGCTTGTAACTTTAGTTGATAAATTCCATTGAAATAATTTTTAGAGGGAAATCAAATTATACTGTTGTATTCTTATGTTTATGAAGCATTTGCACTGTGATATGCTGGCGGTAATGAGTTGTATACTGACTATATGCCAGTCTAGATTTTATTGGCTGAAGACATTGGGTGTGGGGCCGTAGTTTTATGAGTTTTAATTGTTTTTGCATTATGTGAATATTTTATGTATTAATTGTAGACCGACAGCTGAAACAATAAAGAGTGACAAATGACTACCTAGCGTCGGTACTGAATCACTACAAAAGACATGAGAAATTGACTTTTTTCTCTGTGTTTACCAGTCATATTTTGTCTGGAGAACTGAAAATCATCACACCTTTTTTGAAACCGAAGAAAGGCTGTTTCTTCCGGGCAGCTGCATTTCTGGAATAGTCTTCCAGCGCTACTGCACCTACCCTATTATAAAATAAAGACCTTTCTATTTCCAAACAGGGACTGCTTGAAAACAACAAAGTAGTGGTAGACGGAATACGTGAATTAATCACAGTCATTGGTAATTACTCAAGGGTGCATTCCAGGCCTTATGTTTTTTTCCGCACAGTGCCACCTCACACAGGAGCAAACAAAAAACAAAGCAGCTTAGCTCCCTCTCCTGTAAAAAAGCATTTGCAATGCAATCGGTCTTGCCTTTGGGACCTTATATGTATTTAGCTATGCAGCACATTAGCCTGGGTGCTGAAACATCTACTGTTCTTTAACATGGAGGGAAAGTAAGCACCAAACTGCGTGACACACTAGGTATGGGAACACATGGATAGAAATATTGCCTTTCAGCTGGAAATGGCATTGCCCAAAGCTCTGTTTTTATTATAAAATCAGGGCCTTCTGTGGTCATATCACTGAAAATACAA
Source organism: Lissotriton vulgaris (assembly GCF_964263255.1). NCBI lineage: Eukaryota > Metazoa > Chordata > Amphibia > Caudata > Salamandridae > Lissotriton > Lissotriton vulgaris. Next base: position 552,971,569 of record NC_141693.1, on the reverse strand, counting down.
GATTTGAAAAAAATATTATTCTCTACGGGTGCTTGTGGAAGACAATTTCTATGGACTGGAATCTAGAGAATGCTAAAGTGATTCTGGTATTTTACTGACCTCTGCTGGTCGTTTTCTATCAAGAAAGTTACGTGGAGGCAGTTGCCAGAATAATAAAAAATAGGCCCTCAGCAAAAAGCAATTCTGGTATTTTACTGACCTCTACTGGTCGTTTTCTATCAAGACATTTATATAGAGGCAGTTGAACAGAAAAAAAAGTCCCTACACGGAATCAGACAAGTCCTAGGGATGATCTCCAGAGCCCACAAACTACATACACATATAAATATATACTAAAGTAATTACTAGAGATCTCGAATGCTCGACCTAAATAGTCTAGCAGGAACCGACATGTCACGCACCCTCTAGACTGGAACATAAGCAACCCCTGACTGGTGAGGCCTTGCTGGGCCTCATCATTGAGGTGTATTGTAGCCTGATTCCTGTGGCACAGTGGGTATGGAACCTACATCTGGACACACCTGGCACATCAAGGCCACCTCCCATGGAAAACCTAAAAGTGGCGCCTGAAAGGCATGAGTATTTTCTACACTGCTGTGTTACTTGCTGTTCCGTAAAAGGATGGCATGGGGTGGAGGCGGGGTTAGAGTCAGGTTTGGTAAGAGAGTTTTCTTTGGGTTTTCCACGTTTTATTTTCACGTAATTCTCTTCTTCATACTCATTTGTGCTTCTGTCTTTTAAAACCTGCGTTAGTGACTACTGTATTAGTTGCTCTGTTATTGTGCACTGCACTCTGTGTGCTCACCGAACAGATTTGTGCGTTAATTAAGTACATGAAATAAAACAAATATATGCAGCAAAAGTTTTTGTTTTTCCCATTTCTTTACTATTTTAATTCAACTGGACCTCTTGGTCTGCTGATGACTGTGCAGTCCTCAGACGTGCATTACAAACTGCGCTATAGAGGAAACAAATAATGAAATATTACCAAAACCATGAGCAGAAATTATTTTTTTAAATATATCTGAAGTCCTAGACCTCATATAGAGATGTATAGCAAATATCTGGAATTCCTCAGAATGCCAGTAAGCCAAAACATAATTTGTACAAAAAGAAAATAGGGCTGGTGCCCAACGTTTTATTTAGGGGCCCAGAACCAGCTCTGCCAAATACCAGTTTGCATTTTCTTTCTGCCTCCTCATGCCTCTCTCTTTAACCATCCTTCACTTTCTGTCTCTTTATCTCTTTTTTTTTTTTTGAATATTTTTATTGAAGGAATTTTTTCCCCTTTTTTCCTTTATAACATGTCTCTTTATCTCACTGTTGCATATTCTTTCTCATCCCTACTTTCTCCCTTTGGTACATGTTCCTCTGTTACCTTTTCTCTACCATTCTATCTAGTTTGTTCATGATTGGGGTCAAAGTCTGATGATAAACAATAATCTCCAGTCCTCAACCAGCATTGGCAATGCCAATAGGTCTGACTTTATAGGAATGTTGTATGACAGTGGGAAGCATTACAAGGAGACTGCTGCCCTCCCGTTTGTGCTGCTGCCAAAGAAAAGCACCAAATATTATCTAGTTATCTAAGACACTTTTTTAGCATTACAATATCATGGGTGTGCCACTCAAATTTCAAGCTCATGCAGCTGGATAGATAAACAAAATGGTCAAAGTTGTGTGGAGTCCAATAACTTTTTTTGTGGAAGCACACAGCTTCTGCCCAATCAAAACATGTACGCCTGATCCCCACATGCTGGTGGAGCCAAAGCCTTTCTCCTGGCGATTTTCTCATAATTATTTAGTGACAGCTGCGTGGCCAAACCATACATATCACTCCTAGTGGCCACCATCGCCAACCACTTGCACTAAAATGCCCATAATAATACTTATGCATAATAGATGTGATGCAGAGGAATGACTGCAGTTCTGAATAACAGCTGCACCTCCTCAAATGTTTGTACTCACTATGGATGCTTGTGCTACTGGAGGACTGTACTGTGTCTGCACGCCCTAACAACGCCAGTACTTCCTAAGAATGTTTGTACTCTGCAGCCTAATCTTCCTAGGATTCCAGTATCCCTTAAGAATTCCTGTACTTGTAATGATGACTGTATTCATTAGGAATGTCCGTACAGCATAAGAATCCTCCGACTCCTTACAATCCTATGCTCCCTAAGCCGTCTGTGTACTCTCTAAGAGTGGATGCTCTTACTTGGAGTAACAGCACACCTTTAGCAACCCCTCCACTCTTCAAGAATGACCAACCTGCATTGAATGCCTGTATTGCTTATACGATGCCTGCATTTCATTGAAGTTGTACTTCCCACGCTCCGTGAGAAAGACATGTGGGTGCACAATAAGGGAATAGATGTGCTGCCATGAATAATGCGGGTGTCTGTAGTGTATGTAAAAAGGACCCCCTGAAGCATAAATTCTTTAAATTCCTAGGTCAGGGACAGAACAATATATGAGAAATAACAACCTAGGCAATTCATATTAACTTTGTCTGTACAATGACATGAAAGAGAGGTAACACATTAACAACTAAGGTTATGCTTTTTATTGACATAGTTATATATAAAATACATGTTGCATTAAAAGATTTGTGTCAAAAGACCATTTAGACCAAATCACATTAATATATATAAAAAACAATATCACAAATGTATAAAGGAAATACAAAAAGTGGCATAACAATACAATCGACGCGCGTTTCGGCAAACCAGCGCCTTCTTCAGGAATTGCCACGTATTGCTAAAGAAGTAGATTTAGTAGATTCAGTAGATCCAATAACAAGAACACGACTTTTGTTGATAGAATGATAAAAAATATGTTTATATAATAATTTGATCTTTCATTTTCTTAATTTCCAAGTATAGTGGACTGCCTTTTAATTGTTGAAACAGATTTGCTACAATGAGTCGAATAGTTACTTCTTCTAGCGTTATCTCGTTATCGTTTTCTTTTTCCGCGTGGGACGCCGTTTGCCCCTGTTTATCTCTGGCCGATTACCATCATAGCGTCGTGCCGGTCAACTTATCGATATACCAGGAGGTTAAATCAGTTATAGACACACCTCAGTCTTATGCTTAACATCTGACTTTCATCTACGAAGCCTATCCAGTCATTCAGATTACCCGCTTCGTGCTCTTTTGTGTTCTGTCGTGTTTTCATCGTAGGAACATATACACCAGAAAGCAAAAGCAGCGTTTGAAGAGCATAAGTTAATTCAATCACAGTGCTCTAGATAACGCAGCTTGGGATAAGACGCTGTTTTCATATGTATTATCGCTAGAAGAAGTAACTATTCGACTCATTGTAGCAAATCTGTTTCAACAACTAAAAGGCAGTCCACTATACTTGGAAATTAAGAAAATGAAAGATCAAATTATTATATAAACATATTTTTTATCATTCTATCAACAAAAGTCGTGTTCTTGTTATTGGATCTACTAAATCTACTTCTTTAGCAATACGTGGCAATTCCTGAAGAAGGCGCTGGTTTGCCGAAACGCGCGTCGATTGTATTGTTATGCCACTTTTTGTATTTCCTTTATAAATTTGTGATATTATTTTTTATATATAGTAATGTGATTTGGTCTAAATGGTCTTTTGACACAAATCTTTTAATGCAACATGTATTTCATATATAACTAGGTCAATAAAAAGCATAACCTTAGTTGTTAATGTGTTACCTCTCTTTCATATCATTGTACAGACAAGGTTAATATGAATTGCCTAGGTTGTTATTTCTCATATAATGCGGGTGTCTGTAAACAATGCCTGGAACCCCAAAGAAGCGCTTGGACCAGGGGCGGCTCCTCGACTAGGGCAAAGGAGCGTTGTCCGACTGATTTCTCTCAGTGCGAGAAAGCCAAAACATAAAATGGTCATAATTTTTCGTTATTACCATTTTATACAACGGTAGACAGGAGAGACAACGCCTAGTTAACACAGTGTACAAGATCAATAGGGTTCTGTGCACTACTCATCCGGTATCTGCAGCTGTAAGGTATCAATGGCCAGCAGTATACCAAGATAATAGCAAATGGAGAGGTGCACCTGCATACTTCCAATAAAAAGTCCAATTTGTATAACAAGACACCATGGGCTAGATGTAGGTAATTCATATTTACCGACTCTTAAATACCGAATTTTACCGATTCGGCATTTAAGAGTCGGTAAATATGAAGGGGGGAGATGTAGGTAATTCGAATTTTAGAATTACCGAATCGGTAGGATTCGGTATTTACTGATTCCTATGGGCCATAAAGCCCATAGGAATCAATGGGCAATACCGATTCGGTATTTACCGAATCGGTAAATACCGAATCCTGCAAGGGTGCAGGGGGTATCACTTTGACACCCTCTAGCACCCCAATTCCGGACTTGTCTGCCATGTGGCACACAGACATGCCCTAAGGGCATGTATGTGTGTCACATTGCACAGGTGTGCATGCACAGATGTGCATGCACACCTGAATTCGGTATTTTACCACCCAATTGGATTGGGTGGTAAAATACTGATTCTTAAGGGCCTGTGACACTCTTAGGAGTGTCACCTACATGTGGATTTACCGAATAAGTAAAAATACTGATTCGGTATTTTACAGAATCGGTAAATTTACCGAATCAGTAAATTTACCGATTCTGTAAAATGATGGCCCCTACATGCCAAATCCTGAATACCGGTCGATAACGGCCGAAATCAGCCCTTACCGACCAGTATTTTCTCTCCTACATCTGGCCCCATAAGTTTATTTAAATTTTCTCAGGTCCAAATAACAAAATCTGGCCAACGTGTTACGTTCTAACAGAGTTTAGAACTTCATCAGAGCATAGAAAGTGTAGCGTATAATGTATAGAACAAGTACAGATAGTTCCATCCAATATCAAAAAGATAAATCAAAAAGTCAATATGAACTTCATCAGTCTCCACTGTCATGCGATCATAGTATAAGGTCATGTGCAATCACCACAGGAACCTTGATAAGTGTCCATGTCTGTAATCCCTATGGTCCCATTAAGTTAAAAGCCCCGGGGCGCATTTGCTCCATTAAAAGCGGCCTGCCATGAGTATGAGATCAGATCATTGGTTGAAATGGACTAGGTGATAGGAAACGATGTACCAAACCTTAGTTTTAAAAAAGGCTGCAGTTTGGTACATAGTTTGCTATCACCTGGTCCATTTCAATCAATAATCTGTTCTCATACTCACGGGCGGCCCCCTTTTAATAGAGCAATGGCACCAGGGGCTTTTCACTTATTGGGACCATAGGGATTACAGACAAGGGCACTTATCAAGCTTCCTGTGGCAATTGCACATTACCTTATACTATGAACACGACTGTGGAGACTGATGACACAGTTTAAAATGGCTTTTCGATTTATCTTTTTGATATTGGATGTAACTATCGGTACTGGTTCCAGACTCATTATTGGACTTATGCAGATGCACCTTTCCATTCGCTAATATCTTATTACCATTTTATGTTTACTTTGGGAATTTTGGGCCGGCGGGTGGGTGGTGTTGCTCTGCTCTTTGAGCAGGTCAGGGGAGGAGTGGTTTTCCCACTCCTGAGTGTGCAAAGACTGTTTGGTCGGCCCTCTCAGGCCGCCCAAACAAGTCATGCACACTCTGCCCTCCTCTATGCAGGCTGCATTGCAGCCTGCGTAGAGAACATGGCCACCCCACGAGCCCCTGGCTGGGTGCTGTCCCGACCAATCACAACACTGCAATTGCAGCGTTGTGATTGGCTTAGGGGAGGGTGCCTGGCTGTCTTCTTCCGGTTCCTGTCGGAGGCAGGAGAGCAGGTGCAAAGAAGACTTGGGACCCGGCGGAAAGGTAAGTTTAATTTTATTTCTTTTTCCTGCGACACCCCACACAACCCCCATGACACCCCCATGACCCCTCGCGCCGCCTCTACACCTGTGAGCAATGCCGGCCGCTACTGGCTTGGACAACATTTGAAGAGCTGGTGTTCACTAAATGCAGTCAGTGGCGGTTTCTTCATGAGGGCGGGAGAGCGTCGCCTTCCACCAAACCCACTGCGATCTGCACTAAATGTGACACCTTGACAAACCTGCCTTGCTGTTTGGATTGCCCGTGGATTCCTTGCATCTCCACCAACGCCTCGCGGAACCCGCTGCGCGGGTCCCGCTTCGCAGAGGGGCGCTCTCCTTCGTGGGCTGTTAGCTGCTGCTGGGGTAAGACAGGGGCTGAGGGCTGCGAGCAAGAGGGCTGGGACTACATTTCCCAGGAGTCCCAGTAACCCCGCCCGTTCCACCTGGGCTGCTCTCCCTCCCCGCCCCGCCCCCAACGACCGGGTGATCACCGTAAGAGCCATAAATTAACGTGTGAATACCGCTGCGCGGGAGCGTGTGGGAGGGCGCCGGGAGAAGCCCGGGACAAGGGCGGGACCGTCTGTGGCCGTCAGGGGCCGAAGGAGGCCGGGCTGGGCCATCCCCTTGACAAGTGCTCCACAGTTCCTTCTACAGTAAGTGATATCTGATATACTGTATCCTATTGGTGTGAAGTAGGGCAATGTCTGCCTCAACAAGTACTGCCAGCGCCCGTTCGACTACTCCACCGGTTGAGATTGGTCCACTGGCAATTGGCCCTTTGGATAAATTCTTTTTTAACCGTTCATCTTCAATTGACAAAGAGTTATCCTTGGCCGAGAGGCGCGCAGAGCGCAGACTATCAATTGAACTACTTAAAAATTCTACGGACAAGCACCTAACTCTAACGTATCCCGCCCTGGTAACACCATTATCTTCTGTAAATCTTCCAGTTGCCAACGAACAATCTGAAGGACAGGCAAAAGTAACAAATAAGGAAATTGTTACAGAATCGAACAATTCCAGTGGGAGTCATATTCACCCTACATTGCTCCCTGACTCTGGTGCCCAGGCTATCCTGGCTCAAACCAAGCATGGGTCCAAAAGGAAAAGAACTGCTCCACTGAGAAAATGTAAAATTGTGGCCAAACCCCCTCAAAAGCATAGGAAGCTACACAAAACTGTGAATACTAGAGAGGCTGTTATTGAAGAAAACCATAGCATAGAAAGTGTTTCGAACGCAAACATTGCTCCTTTGGATAGCCCAGACTCTGAAGAGAATATTTGTCCTGAGACTGCCTTACCAACTAACGATAAGTTGTTATCACTTGCAAATCTGCTCCCTGAGCTAGAAAAATTACTTAGACTAATACTTACCCCGATAGAGGATAAAATCGCCAAGCTTTCCGATAGGTTAAACCACTTTGAGCAGGCAACGTTAGATGACTTTTATTCCACAAAATCTTTGATTAAAGTTAATGCTAGGGTGGATGTAAGTACAAAGCACCAGGGCAATATTAACCTTGTTACCCAAGACAAGGGAAGAAGGCCTCAAACCAACCCCCCATTACTTTCCAAGTCAAGTAACACCAATGTCAACACAACTCCCAAATCTACTGATTTGGTACACTCAGGCCCTGTTCAACATCAGCCTAACACTACAAACCCAGCTCAGTCTATGGTACTCCAGTCACAAATTCCATCTCCTGGGGTTACCGTATGTCCTCCAGCAGGTAAAGCTCCAGTACCTACAAAAGTAACCAATAAGCAGATAGTTCCAAACAATCCTGTGGAGGGAAAGGGGCTAATGCATGTCCTCCAGCGGGTAAAGCTTTAGTACCAACCCAACCAACTAATAACCAGTTGGTGTCGAACAAACCTGCACCCCGCCCTGTTCCTACAGTTTCCAAATCGATCCCACCTCCCTTGACAAAGCCACCACACAGAAAACCCCCAGTGAATCTTACTCCGGATTCCTTCCCCTATGTAGCAGTCCTTATAAATGTTCCACCGCTACCTATAGGGCAGAGAGAAACCTTCCAGATGCTCAAAAATAAGATCATGCACTGGTTAAGGGAGAATCGACCTCTCCCAGGAGACATTGATGGGTTAATCATAGGGGTAAGGAGAATAGACTGGATAAGGTATACCCCGAATAGCCTGGGTGGGGACTGTATTGTGGTCAACTTCCAAGACCCAAGGGTGGCGGGATGGATAACTAGGCAGGGATGGGGTACAAACAAGGGAGGTATTGGAATTGTAGATCTTACCTTTTTTTACCCCCGCCCAACCAGTGTACTGACTAGCCTGCTTAATGAACCCCTAAATCCCCCCACTGTACCATGGCCAATCACTTCCACACCAGCTCCATTATTTGGTCAAAACTATACCACATGCACAAACTATAATACTCATGCTGGATGGCAGGACCCGGGATGGGGATGTTGACAAATCACCAGAGAGCTGAGTAGTAGTAATGGAGGGAACAACAATGAGTCCAAGGGGGCCTGTGAAGATCATGTTGGTACTGCTGTTACAATCTTAACTGTTGGTTACACAGAGAAGGGGAGTTTTGTTGCAGAGGGAGGTACTGGGATGGAAAATATAAATGCTGGTGCTGTGAAATTACCCTTATCAACAGCTAACATGGTAGTTGACACCATTGATGATCCTGCGAAGGTCACCAACAACATCGAAAGCCCAATGATTTCCCAAGTGTGCTCCAACATTAACAATCCTGATGGGACTGAGTCTAGCTTTGGTACGCTTCTATCCTGGAATGTTGCAGGGTTGGGTAGTAAGTTAGACTCCCAATCTTGGGTGGAATATATCAGTGGGTTTGATGTTTGTTGTTTCCAAGAAACCTGGGCTTGTGACCCCCTCTTTTGTTTTGGTTATTTAAACTTTTCCATACCAGCATCCAAAGGTGGAAGGGGTCGGCCTATGGGAGGCCTTACTGTATGGATAAAACAGGACTTGGACATTACTATCAAAATGTTGGACCTGGGAACTAGCGATTTACAAATGCTAAGAATCTCCACAGATAAGGGTTCGTCAATGGATTTGTACAACGTTTATGTAAGAGGCAGTAATACAACCTATTCTTCCACCCTAGAGCTGCTGTCTGCCTCCTTAGAGACCAAGTCCCAAGATAGTAGGGTAATAATAGCCGGGGATCTTAACAGGACTTTTGAACCTTTAGACTGCACAAATGATCCCTTAGGGAAGGATGAGGACAACCTTTGGGGAGTACCATCTTTATGTTTAAACCCCGTCCCACGGTGGACAAAAGACATCCTATTACTAAATGCTATTTGTATGGAACATGGTCTAAGAGCACTGAACGGGAGAACCCCAGGGGACAAGGAGGGTAGTTGTACCTTTGACAACGGTAACAGCAGGAGCAGAATTGATTATATAATATGTAGTCTCCAGCTGTGGCAGGGGGTTATTGATATGGCCATTAGGCCTAGAGTAGAAAGTGATCATAACCCCCTTTGTGTGACCCATAGGTGGTGGAATGTCGGAGTGGGAAACTTGCACCTAAGGAATGATCAGATTCCAGTCATGAGCAACGACGAACGTAGGCTAAAATGGCCAAGGGTATTGGCTAATGAGGAAACCATGACCTATATCAACCATGAGGTGGATAGCGCAATTTCCGCAATGGAGGCGGCAGATCCAATAGTTCCTGGGGCTAGGGATATCACTGATATCCACAACAAGTTATTTTCCCTCCTCAAACCATGTTTTTTGACTAAGAGTAAGAAAGGGAGGAAAACCCAGGATGTTGGAAGGTGGTTCAATCGCCAATGTAGATCCGCACGACTGGAATTGGGACAAGCTATTAGGAACAGGGACAGTGCTGCAATAAAAGAGACAAGGAAATTGTACAAATTGGCCATTTTTCAAGCCAAAAGGAAATGGGACGAAGACCACTGGGCTGGGCTAAAAGAGGCTTCTAGTAATAAGGACTCCAGGACCTTTTGGAAAATTATTAAATGGGGTAGAGGAGGTGGCCCAGCAAAGCCTGAAAATAATGTAGCTGAAGATGCCTGGGTTGACTACTTCAGACCACAATATGCCGAAGTCATGCACCCCGGGGTAGGTGAGGGCATAACGCCAGTCTATGCTATTGACAATTTGTTCTCCTCCAAAGAAGTAGAAATCGCGATTAGTTCCGTGAAATGTGGGAGAGCACCAGGGTTAGATGGGATACCCCCGGATATCTTCAAGTATGATATGACGAGATGGGTGAGGTATATCTTTTTAGTAGCAAACGCCCTAGCCAAGGGGGGGGTGGTCCCCGACCTTTGGAAAGGTGCAATTATTATTCCCATTCACAAGAAGGGAGATCGCTCACTGCCTGCCAACTATAGGCCCATAAGCCTAATAGCAACCATGCAAAAAGTAGTGGGGAGAATGGTTGCAAACCAGCTTATGGACTGGGTTGACGACAACAACGCCCTTTCTCCATACCAAGCTGGATTTAGGCGAGCAACCAGCACCATTGACCAGGTTTTCCGCTTTACCATACTGCGGTGGAAGACGGTTTTACTAGGAAGAGGCTGCCTGTATGTCGCGTTTGTCGACCTGCGGGCGGCATTTGATCTAGTCCCCAGGTTTAAGCTATGGTTGGTCTTGCAAAAGCTGGGAATTCCTGTTGATTTGCTCACACTAATTATGCGTCTACATGAATCCAATTTCGCAAGAGTTCAGTGGGGTGGGAATGGCGAGTCAACTCCGGACTTCCCCGTGGAAAGGGGTGTCCGACAAGGCTGTTCCATGGCTCCCTTACTCTTCTCATTATTTATTAATGGGATTGTCAAGCGAATGTTGGAAGCAAGCGTAGACGCTCCTTCGTTAGCCGACGTCAGGGTCCCGATCCTGATGTTCGCTGACGATACCCTGATCTTGTCAAAAACCCCCGCAGGGCTGCAACGTGCATTAAATATTTTTGATATTTTTTGCACAGAGCACGGCCTAGAAGTAAACGTGGGGAAAACGAAACTAATGGCCTTTACCCCACGCCATAGAATCTATCCCAAGGTAACTCTAAATAATAGCAAGTTAGATACTGTTAAGGAGTTCACATATTTAGGGGTACAGATAGCAGAGGGCGCTGGCTGGTCGCATCATTTGGAAAAAGTGGCCATAAAACATCAACAGCTTTCAGGTGCTTTGAGGGGAGAACACCGCAAATCCAAGACAAAACCGATTAAACCCGCACTTATAGTGTATGATGCAAAGGTCTTAGGTGCCACCTTATATGGTGCGGAGTTATGGGCTTGGGACAATCTTGCGGCCCTACAGACATCTGAGAACAAGTTCCTCAGAGGGATTACAGGACTTCCACAGAGCACCCCCCTAATACCACTGTTCCTGGAGTTGGGTAGACGCCCAATTAGCGATAGAGCGCGATTGCGCCCTGTTCTCTACTGGAGACGTCTTTGGACAACTCCAGAGATCAGACAATATGCAGATGGTTTTCTTTGGATAATTAAGGAAGACATCTTCCACAAGATAAAATGGCTTAAAAATCTAAGGGCCATGTTAACTAACCTGGGGTTTTCCAATCTTTGGAATAACCCAGTGGAAGAGGTCTTCCCAAGCAAAGAAGCCCTCAAATCACAATATTGGGATTGGGTGGGTGGTAATCTGCTGAAAGACGTTAGGTCTGACTCTATGGCTGGTCGCTTCCTGGAGACAAAAATTTGTCCTATCCTAGAAAATTATTGGGATACTATTACGGTACCAATGGATAGGAAGCTAGTCTTCCAGCTAAGATCCGGATCTATTCCCCTAAAAAAACTAACGGCAGGTTGGCAGAGGTCGACCAATAGGTTATGCCCAGTATGTGAAAATGCTGTGGAGAGTGTAGGCCACTTTCTATTTGTATGTAAAGCCTACTCATCACCCAGGAGAGTATGGCTTACACCTGTATGCAAAAACCTGGGGACACGTGACAGTGCAGTGGCTTTAAGAATTTTGTGTACAACAACTCAGGAATCGATAGTTATTGGGGTAGCTAAATACTTGGGATGGGCCTGGGCAATCAGGCGACGATTTCTGGGGGGGATCAGTTAATCAGGTTTTCCTTTTATTTTAACTGTTTAAAAATGTAAAACTATTTTGTCACATGTAAATTTTTTATGCTAATATTGTATGAGCTGCACAGAATGCCTATATGAATTTATACCTGTAAATGTTATGTTTTTATTCTGTAATGTTCAATTTTATGCTGTGCTTTTATGAGAAATAATCTTGAATAAAGCTTGTACAAACAAACGCTAAATGTGAAAAATAAAATGTCAATGAAAATATTTCATTGGCATAGTATTTTTCACTGAAGTGCGCCACAGCCATCCATCTGTCCCTGAGCCAGGTGAAATGTGAGTAATATCCTCTGCTGCCGATCGGCAGCATAGAGAACTAGAGCAGTGGCTGACTGGATGTTCCAATGTGAGCTTCTCAGTTTGGCTTGCTGGATTACGACGGCCAGCCTGACAAATGCACTTTGTAGCTCTCCAATCCAGCTGTTTTAGACAGCTGGGTGGAGAGCAAGCAAAGACCTTCAGGGCTAGAAAGAACGCCCAGCAAACCTGCTCCATCCAATCCTGACTCTTCTCTCATGTTGGTTAACAGCATGAGAGCAGCATCTGGATTGGTTAAGGAGAGCTCTTTGTGCATCAGACTGCAGAAGAACACAGAGGGGATTGCGCAGCCCATCGGTGGTTACCATTTTATTTTATTTTATTGATTAGAAATTTGTAATGTAGGTGTAGTGGTTATGTTTTATTTTGTAGTTAGTTAGATGCACAAAGAACTCCCCTAACCAATGCAAACACTGCTCTCCTTCTGGGGACCTGTGCTTGTTCTTCATCCAGCTGTCTAAGACAGCTGGGTTGGAGAACTCCAAAGTGTGCATGTCAGGCTGGCCGTCGTAAGCCAGCTGGCCAAACTGACATGCTCACTTTGGAATGTCCAGTCAGCCACTGCTCTAGTCCTCTATGCTGCCAATTGGCAGCAGAGGACATGCCCCGCATTTCTCCCGGCTCAGGTGCATGCTGGCAGCTGTGGCATGCCTCAGTGAAAAATAAAACAACAACAAAATAATTTCATTACTATTTTATTTATCACATTTAGGGGTCCATTACAATGTCAGCAAAAACTTTCCGCCAGATGCCAACTCTAAATTGGGACCGACCGACTCTAGGTCGGTGGTTCCGCCCATCTGATTATCATGTGACTATTCAGTCGGATACCTATTGTTTCCTATGGGAGCTTGTATTCTGCCTGTCAACACAGGTTCCTATGGGGAGTGTGTGTAAAAGCCTGCACCCTGTTGTAGCCACCCCACTGGGCCTGCACCACAGTGTAGGGTTTTACAGGGGGTCCCTTAGGTACCCCCTCACCCCCCAACTGGAGGCCGCAGGATGAAGGGGGCCCTGCTAGGGGTCCCCAAAGCCACTTCACAACTGCCTTTTTGTGTCACATAGGCCAACACGGAAAGGTTGTTGGAAACCGACATCATAATCCCAAGGTTGGAAAGGCTGGCCATAGGGGTGTACGATGCGGTTCCGACTGACTTGAATACTTTGAGAGCCAGTCAGAACAGATTCAGAGTGACCGTGCGGTTTACCTTCCAAACGAGAGCATAGTAATCTGTTGAGCGTATTGTACTGACACAGTCGAGGAGATTCTGACTGCCAGGAGGAGGCTTTCCGCCCAACATCATAATTGGAACCTACGTGCGGCTCGCAGCAGGGAGAGGGGGCGACGCTCACCCGCTCTCATGAAGAAACCACAGCTGAATTGTTTTTATTTATGCTTTTGGAGGGAGGGGATGTTTTATTTTGTTTTTTGGGAAGCAGTGGGGCACTTCGCTTGCCCCACCACTCTCAAAGGCTAGCAGCTACCCCTGAAAGTTCTGACCGTACTTTCTGTCCCACAACTCCAACATTATGCTCAGAAGTGTCAGTAGCGCCCTATTAAAAACTTGATAACACTACTGAGAAGCCTCAGTACAGCACTAATAGACATGTAACAGCCAGGATCAGAATGCACTGAGCTGCCGTATTAAAGATACCGTATAGAAACCTTACTGAGTAGTGCCAGCATTGACACTATAAAACTTTTAAAAGTATAACACCAGCAATGCTGAAAAGGGCCAGTACCGCCCAATTCAGCGCACAGCACCCCTAAGGCGCAGTACTGGTTCTAACATACATCTACGCTGCGGAGAAGCAACAGGGTCGGACTGGCCTATAGAGCAATCTGGCAGTCCCAGGAGGATTGTCGGAAGGTCAGTGTGTGTGCCAGTTTTCTGGCTGTTTGTTGGTCTGTTTTAAGGTCTGCTGAGACAGTTTCTACTGTTTATTTCGCTGATATTACCACAAACATTGCAATCAGCAAGCTCAAATCCATGCAGTTTTCCATTACCTGCAAAATAATTCTATGGCTGTGTTTAGGAGTTGAAAACTGCCCCAGTTTGTAAACATGGGCAACATATCTTAGCTATCTGATTTACTAATGGGGGCCACTTTTATTTTGGTCCCGGGGCCTATTTACTCTCCCAATCCGACCCTGGGAGGGTCACATTTGGCAGATCGCAGTCTCACTGAGAACTGCTTGCCTCATCTTTACCCAGAAGTACCAGTTTTCTCGAATTAACCCTACAGCAGTCCTGATCTGGGCGTTAAATATACACAAACGTGTTTAAGAGCAAATTCTGGAAAGTTTACTATGGACTTGTGATTCCATAGGATGATACAGGTCATTTAAAAGTCCCCCGGCTTTGCTGAGCTGTGCCAGTCCTGTCACAGGAACTGCACGGAGACCTTCTAAGAAGTGGCAGTGCTGGTCCATTAAACAGCCTCGTTAAGAAGTGCCAGCCCGGTCCCATTTAAAAACATTTGACATCTTCAGAGGAGCATCAGTACTTACTGTCCCATTAAATGCGCGCCAAAGGGTAGATCTACAGAGAAGTTCCAGACAGTACTGCCCCATTAAATGTATACCAGGTGGAATATCTACAGAGAAGTCCCAACACTGTCCCATTAAATAGTAGTTGAAAGTAGATCTACAGAGTAGTGTTGGTACTGTCCCATTAAATGTATAGCAGAGACTAGATCTACGGGTAAGTTCCAGTACTGTCACATTAAATGCATAGCGTACGGTGTATCTACAGAGAAGTCCCAACACTGTCCCATTATATGCATAGCAGACAGTATATCTACAGAGAAGTGTCAGTACTGTCCCATTAAACGCATAGCAGACGGTGGATCTACAGAGAAGTCTCATTAATGTCCCATTAAATGCATAGCAGGAGGTAGATCTGCAAAATAATTCTACTACTGTTTCATCAAATATATATCACAAACAGCAGATGTACGGGTAAGTGCCAGTACTGCCTCATTAAATATATAGCAGACTGCAGATCTAGAGATACTTTCCAGTATTGTCCATTAAATGTATAGCAGACGGTAGACCCAAGGAGACATGGCTGTACTGTCCCATTACATGTACAGCAGACACTAGATCTATGGAGAAGGCCCAGTACTGACCTATTAAATAGCTAACAGATGACAGATATGCAGAAAAGTCCCAATACTGTCTTGTTAAATGTATAGCAGATCTGCAGAAAAATTACAGTACTGTCCCATTAAATGCTTAGCAGACAGCAGATCTACAGATATGTTCCAATACTGTCCCATTAACTCTATAGCAGCCAGAAGATCTTCAGAAAAGTGCCAGTATTGTCCCTTTAAATGTACAGGTGACGCTAGACCTACATAGAAGTCCCAGTACTGACTCATTAAATGTAAATCAGACGGATCAACACAGTTGTGTCAGTGCTGTCTCATTAAAGGCACAGCAGTCGGTAGATCTAGAGAGAAGTCTCAGTACTGTCCCAATAAATGTATAGCAGATGGTGGATCCACAGAGAAGTCCCAACACTGTCCCATTAAATGTATAGCAGATGGTGGATCCACAGAGAAGTCCCAGCACTGTCCCAATAAATGTATAGCAGATGGTGGATCCACAGAGAAGTCCCAGCACTGTCCCATTAAATGCATAGCAGATGGCAGATGTACAAAGTTGTTTCAGTACTGTCTCACTAAATAAATAGCTGTCGGTTGATCTACAGACAAGTTTTAGTACTGTCGCACTGAGTGTAGAGCCCGACAGATCTACAAAAGAAAATAGCAGGCGGCCGATATGCAGAGAAGTCCCAGTGCCATCTCATTAGATATATAGCAGACAGATCTACAGAGAAGTTCCGGTACTGTTGTTCTATTACTTGCATCGCCGATGGTAATTCTACAGAAACTTCCCAATACTGTCCCATTAAAAACATAGTAGGCCCGTTCAAAGGACACTCACTGCACGATCGTAGAGCAGACCTGACTTTTAAGAATAAAAGTGCAAATACCCAGAGCCCAAAACCCCCTCTCCAATTAGAAGAATTATGTCTCTCATGAGAAGGGCAAGTGCTCTCCCTCTTAAAATAAAAAAAAGTGCCGGTACTC
Source organism: Lissotriton vulgaris (assembly GCF_964263255.1). Taxonomy (NCBI): domain Eukaryota; kingdom Metazoa; phylum Chordata; class Amphibia; order Caudata; family Salamandridae; genus Lissotriton; species Lissotriton vulgaris. The sequence goes on along the minus strand of NC_141693.1, from coordinate 552,955,193 downwards.
AGTACCGATCAGTACCAGCCCGTTTAAAGCACTGCCTGCAATAATGCACACCGAGGAACGGATGTGCACTCAATTCAACAGCATGGAGGAAAATACCCAGAGCTGAACTAAATAGGAACTTTGGGACTTACCAGCCATGGCGTGCCTTTGCTCCCTAATTGGTCGACCTCAACGTGAAGGGCGAGCTTGCACCATTTTACAGCCGCGAGCCGCTTGTCTCAGCCCTCCAGAGCAGGGAAGCAGCCGTGTGCGGTGGTGGCAGCAGAGTCCCCCTCAGCTCTGTGACGTAGGAGTTTCTCTTGCGGCCATAGGCTGCTGATACTCTTTCCTGTTCGGGCCACCTGCTCCTTCCAGCATCTTAGGCTTCAGATGCGGTGGCAGGAGAGAGATGGCCAGAACAGTCAGAGGAAGAATTAATAGTTAATTATTCCCCTGTTCTCGCTCACATCCTGTGGCTTCTGTCTCTCATGAGTAATGTGATGTGTGCTTCTCATAGAGTATGAGGTGCTTTTACTGACTTGGGACCTAAGTAGGGCGAGTGCACCCCCGCCGATCAGCCGAACTCTGTCTCCCTCTTGTGGCTAGAAAAGGCAATTGGTGCCTGGTCCTGTTCTCCTTTGCAATGCATTATCTTCAAAACGTAACTTGTATTGTACGAAACCGTTTCTACAAGGATGACTATCATTGGTGCAGCAGATTAAGCGGTACCAGGTCACTGGCGTCTAGCGGGCTCACTGCAACACAATTGTTTCTCTTTTGACAATCCATTCTACTCAAAATCCAGACCCACGCTCACTTGTTTTCTGGGCAGCCCTCCCCCTTCCAACTCACCTAGTCAGCTGGTATTTTATTGTAATGTAATTGTATTTATATAGCGCTTACTACCCCTGAAGTGGTGTCAAAGCGCTTTTTCAGTGAGTAGGACGCTACTTCGGAACCCATAAAGGGTAAGTGGTAAATTAGTATAGTGAAATATGAAAGTAATTTGAGTGGTGGATATGTTAGTCAGTTATTTAGATTGAGAAGGATAGTGGAGGGATGGAAGGGGGAAAAAGGTTTGCATTTATATAGCGCTTGCTACCCCTGATGGGGTATTGAAGTGCTTTTTCGGCGAGAAGCACGCTACTCTGAAGCCCAGTTTATTGAGAAAATTAAAAGTGCCCTAATAGGGTGAGGGAAGGGAGGTATCTGTGAGAGGAGATTAGTGCAGGATTCGGGAAGTGGTATAGTGAAGGTCAGGCGACCTTAATCGCAACAGTTTCTAAACCTGTCTTCCGAACAGAGCCAGGCACATAAACTATGAATGTACATAAATCACATTATGCCATGCTTCTAGGATTGCAGTATAAATCACGCTCAGGGTAGAGGCTGGCAGGTGGACCGGTTGTGGACATTTCAACCCCACAACAAGATAGGTAATGTTAGGACCTTAAAGGAGGGTCTTCCTCAGGACAGGTGAGGGGGCGCAGACTTCCTAGAGCCGGAAACATTCAAAAAGAAAAATCAGACTAAAAAACTGGTCACACAGGATCCACAAAGCTAGAGTACGTGGTGGTGGAAAGAGAAAAATTAAATTAAAAAGCAGTGAGTCATGTAATCACACACCGGTCCTGGAGCAAGGACATCAATTCAAATAATTTGCGGGAGAAAAAGTACATCAATGCCTGTAGCGGGGATTGTAATAAACAGAAATGTAAGGCAGCGATTAGAAACAAATCAAAACAACTAGGAGTGCACAGTGGCCGAGGTAGAACCAAAGGTGAAAATCAACTCACGAGAGATGGGCTCAATAAGTCACCGTCCTCATTGCGACTTCATTTCAAATAGCTACCTAAGCACACAGATTTCCGACATTCTCATTGGCTGGGGATTCAGCACGTGCTTTTGCGTTATATAAACAACGTCGAAATACTTCTTAGGAACGTTTGACATAAGATCATAAAACTGCTGCGACTGCCCCTTGGGGCCTAGGTAGGTTCTACGGTTGCCAGTCCCACTCCCGGATTGGAGTAGGAGAAGTGGTGCTGTCCTTCGGCGACATAGTGACAGTTCGGAGTAAGGCTCCGGATAGGGGCAGGGTGATGATCGGAGAACTGTCATGGGATACGTTTGATGCAGTCTTGCTATGCACGCAGGGCTTCAAGTGGGCCAAGTGTCTTACCTTTGCAGTTGGGGCCAGAGAAAGTCAAGTAGCGGCAGGACACAGCAAAGGCATCACCCGGTCTCCCTCCCGCGGCCGCAGTTTGTGATCAGCGGCCGCCGAGCGGAGGGAGACTACAACTCCCAGCTGGCTTTGTGGCGGAAGCCGCTACGTGAAGTTCCGCGCCAGGAGGCGCCATAAAAAGAACGACAGCCCCCGCGTCGCGGGACCACGCGCGGGCAGCGCCGGGCTAAGCCTGGGCAAAGGGCGGGCCCTCTGTGGCCCTCAGAGGCCTGAAGAGACTGGACTGGGCCAGAGCCCCTGGCCGAAGAGGGACCCACATCCAACAGAACTGTAAGCCCCCGTTTGTTACATTTATCCTCTGATAGTGTCTTCTGCTAGTGCCTGATCGGGGATAAGCACATACCTTATTGGGTTTCGAAAGTGGGACCCTTTTTGCCTTCTTATTCCCGCTTACAGACCCAACACCTTCAGAATCTCTCATTGCTTATGGAAAGCCGGGAAACTAGAAGCATGGCTGCGGCAGGCGCTAGGAAAAAACTGACTGTACCTCTTGACGATTTTATCGCCCGCACCAACTCCTTAATAGACCAAGGAATTGTATTGATGGAAAGAAGAGTTTCCCAAGAACTAGTAGCGGCCAAAAGGTCATCTCTTGGCCATATCGGTTCCGTGCGTACACCTAACACCTCCATAAGCACTAATAACCCTTTACTGATCCACGCTGAGACCCATAATGATACCAACAGCCAGTCAGCAGTATTAGACCTTACACCTCCTGATGCGCAGTTCCTCTCTCCGTCCCTGTCCCAAACTCAACTTGATTCTAACCCATCAGCCATTTTGGCTGACCCCAAACACGATAATTCTTCCATTCGCAAGAGGGGGAAGCGGGAGGGGGCTATCCCGAAATGTAGGCAACCTAAGCCCATTATCCCCAACACCAAGAAAGCCAGCGGAACAAAACTCAGAAGTACTGGCCTCTCTAATAACGAGAGAGACAGAATAGAAGAGGAGAGGGAACCAGATGGAGTATCCAACGGGAACCATATGGGGATTGAAGAGCCACGAAACGAGGCTCTATGCTTACCATTGAGTATACTAGATGACACCATCTTAGACAACACCATGGCTGTCATCCTTGAAGACAGCTCTATAGCTGATGAGCCAGGAGCTTATAGACCGGGAGGTTCAGCCGGAGGGGATGAGCCTGTAGTCCACGCCCTGACCAATGTCATTAAAACCTTACTAGCTCCCCTAGAGGCTAGGCTCCTAGGAATTGAAAAATTGCTACAAGAATTACAAAAGGACCCAAGACCCCAGGCCACACTCCGTGCTAATAGGGTAACCAACGCCACTAACGCCACTATCCCAGCAAGTAACCCGCAACCAGCCAATAAACGCCCAGTGGTAGCAAAAAATAACACACCTAAGACTCCATTGCCGACCACTTCTAACCCCGAGTCCAAAAAAGGGGGTGCCCGGTCCCACATATTAGTTGAGCACACTAACCAAACTAAAGCAAACAATCACGCTGCCCCCACCCCAAAACCAGATTCTTCTCATCCCGCTAAGAGCCAGAAATGCCGAAACATCAACTTACCTCCTGAAGCTTGTCGCTTTGTAATAGTTTTGACAGGTGTACCGGAATTGGCCCCGACATCTTTAGAACCTTTTTGGGCGCTTAAAAATAAGGTATGCCACTGGCTAGCAAACATCCACCCACTACCACCCAATACCCACAGTAACATCTTGATGGTTGAGAGAGCCCCTTGGTTGGGTCCTAATAGAAAAGCCCTTCAGGGAGATTGTGTCGCAGTGACTTTCGAGGATCCTCGCACTGTCGAGCACATATGCATGGGGAAACCCGGAACCAATGGTACTGCGATTGTGGCTAGACCGCTGTCCTATTTTTATATGCCCGGGGAGCAGTTGGACAATGGCTGGAGCTGGCTGAGGGATAACAACCATACCTGGGGAGGGAGGAGGAATGAGGTCCGTAGGGACTTGAACAGGTTCATTCCAGGTGGTGGTGTAGCAGAAGGATGGAATTTGTCACAGCGCAGAGGTGGTTGGCCTACCCACGGAGGTAGTCTGCGTAGCGAGGAATGGTATGGCCCCCAGTTCATCCAACCTCCCATCCCCTGTTACAATAGGTACAGTGCACTGGAGGCTGTTGATTGACTCATGGAACCTTCGGTAATATCTTGCCCTCCTATAGCCTTAACTGAAACTACAGAAAACCAAACTAGTAACTTACAGAGCTTAAACCTAGACTGCGGCAACCCAATGCCCACCTTTTTGGTAACCGGGGATGACAACCACAAAGTACAGGGCAACGATTGTTCCTTATGTGAGAGAAGAATTGAGGTAGATTGTACTACACCGCAGGACACAGGTAATGCTGGGATCGAGGAGCTCATAGCTCCCGCCAGTCCCAATACTTCAATCCCCACAGTTGGTCATGGGATTGAACCTGTCACATTACTCATCAATGGTAAAAGTAGAGACTTGAGCGTTGTTTCTTGGAATGTCGCAGGTCTCGGGAATAAAACAACCCTCCCCGATTGAAACGAATTGATAGAAAGGTATGACCTGTGTATTTTACAAGAGACATGGTGCTTGGAACCAGTATATAAGCCCGGCTATTCCACTTTCCATGTCCCTGCAACGCCCTCTAGAAGGGGTCGCCCGTCTGGAGGTCTGCTTGTTTGGGTCAAAATCTCATTAAACTGCAAGTTCTCCCAATCCCCTAACATCTCCCACAGCATGATGAGGTTAACAATTCGGATTCCCCAAGCCCCAGGGACTCTGGAAGTCTTTAACGTCTATGCTAGAGGTATACCGGGGGGGGCAAATCTCCAACCATAGCTCTACTTGCAGACTCACTCTGTAACTGTTCCCCGGATACACTGCCGTTAATAGCTGGCGACTTCAACTGCACATTTGAGCCGTTGGCTGTCGACGGCGAGGCAGGTCTACTGGAGAAAGACGCGAGATGGGGAATCCCGCAATTGACAATCGCGCCGATCAAAAAGTGGACACCTATCACTATCCAAATAAATGCCTTGGTGTTGGAACATGCTTTGGTAGCAGTGAACGGACGCACTCCGTCTGACTTCTCCGGAGCGTGTACCTACAATAGAGTTAGTTGCCCCAGCAGAATCGACTACATTCTGGTAGATAAGAGACTGTGGAAACAAGTGTTGGATATGGTGGTTATCCCTTCTATCCATCGTGACCACAACCCCCTATCTCTTAGCCTGTGCAACCTGATAAATGTGGGGAATCCCCCATCCAGCAATAGACTAACAATGGCGACAAGAGAAATAGTACCTTCGAACTGCAAAAGGTTCATTAAATGGCACAAATTTGCCATCAATGAGCAAAAGATCAATGCCCTGGGGGAAATCGTTAAAGATCAGACGGAGAAGCTTTCTACACTCTGTGCCGATGATCCCGGCTCCGTCCAGGTCAATATGGTCTATGAGGAGACAATAGATAGGATGACCGCCCTCTTCCATGACGGACGTGGGACAAGCAGCCTGAAACGTAGGAAGCCTGCTGCCAGGTGGTATACCCACGATTGCAGGGAGGCTAAGTCTAATTTGGTCTGTGCTATCAAAACCCGAGATCCAACTGAGGTTCGCCTAGCACGTGCCGTGTACAGGCGCGCAATACTAGCGGCAAAGAGGGCTTGGGATGATTCCCACTGGGAAGAGTTAAAATTGGCTAGCCAGAATAGGAATGGGGAACGATTCTGGGCTCTAGTGAGAAATAATAATGATGATGGATCAGACCAACCACCTAACCACATCACGGATGGGGAATTGTTCGACCACTTTAGGAAACTGTATGCTGGGGTAGGGGCCCCTGAGAATACCGAAGCGACAGCTGAATGCACACTACCCCACCATGATATACCCCCATTCATGGACCGAATAGGGCAGAGGGAGGTAGAATCTGCAATCAGTAAAATCGTCCTAGGCAAGGCACCGGGCCAGGATGGCATCCCTGCCGATCTGTTCCGTGCCAGCCCCATGCAATGGTCCAAATTCTTCTCCTTTTTGACCAATGCCCTCCTCCTAGGGTCTCCAGTCCCAAACTCATGGAAGGGAGCAGAAGTGATCCCTTTTTATAAGAAAGGGCCAAGGGGTCTGCCTGACGCGCTCAGAGAAGGTCGCTCCCCAAGCTGCTGCTTTGGTATCGTTACTGCTTACTGCTCTGTGCCTCTCGCTACTGCTGCCTGTGATAACGCTAGAAGCGGATTTAATTAATTAATTACCGCGCTTGTGATCTCCTGTGTTGAAGCAATTAACCATTGCGCTGTGCACTCCACTAGCTGCCACTCGACTCAATGCTAGAGGGGATATCATTTAATTTAATAAATTTAATTACCGCGCTTGTAGTCCTCTAGCTGCCGCTTGTCACTATTTACAGTGTTGTGCGCTGAGCAGGTAGAATACGCGCTGTTTGTGACTCTGACCCCATTTAAACATCGCGCCATTTTGTTGTTGTTGTGGTTGTACTTCGGAGCCTTCCCCTACGACCTGATCCCGCCTCCCAGCTGATCCTCCCTCGCCCCTCCCCTCCCACCATCCATATATGACAGAAGCCTATGCGCGCAGCGTTCACGCGCAGCGTCCGCGCCCAACCCGCGCCGAAGGAGCGCCAAAGGTAAGCCCGTCTACGCCCGTCCGCGCCTGGACCGCGCCCAGCGCCATACCCCCTGGCCCCCATCCCTCCCAGCCCCCCCGCATTACCTACGATGCCGCCACCCTCCTAGCCCTTAACCCCGGTCGCGCCCCCAACTGCGTCCAAGCCGCTCCTGGACACACCCATGGACCTTTCTCTTGCTTCTCCTGCAAATTCAGCGGCACCGACAACATCTCCGCTACAACCACGCCTCAAATTCTCGACCCCAACCACCTACAATGCATCCTTCTCAACACCCGATCGGTCCACAGACACGCCATTGACCTATGGAATCTACTAGACACCATTTCTCCGGACATCGCCTTCCTTACGGAAACATGGATGAATGCTTCCTCCGCACCAGACATCACCATTGCCATCCCTGAAGACTATAAGATCACTCGCAAAGACCGTACCAGCCACACAGGAGGAGGAATCGCTATCGTCCATAAGAAATCAATCCGCATATCAACCAGCTCTGACGCCAACCTCGCCAACTCCGAACACCTTCACTTCCAGATCCACATCGACCCCAACACCACACTCAGAGGCACCCTCCTCTACAGACCACCAGGACCCCGAGCAAAATTCAGTGAAGACATCACGGACTTCATCACTCCACACGCGCTCCCCTCCAAAGACTACATCCTTCTGGGAGACCTCAACTTTCACCTCGAAAAGATCAACGACCGCAACACCGCCATCCTCGTGGACAACCTCGCCAACCTCGGACTTAAACAACTAGTCACTTCCCCCACTCACATCGCAGGTCACACACTCGACCCCATCTTCACATCCAGCAACCATGTCTCCTTCAGCCACACTACGGACCTCCTCTGGACTGACCACAGATGCGTTCACTTCACCTACAACAAACCAAAACCCAGCACCCACCTCCAACCTACCCTGCAAAGAAACTGGAACAAAATCACCACGGACCAAATCTCCGCATCGCTCCTTCAAAACACCCCAGCACTCTCTTCTAACGCTAACGAAGCCGCCACCAACCTCACCCTATGGTTATCCAACACCGCTGACACCTTAGCACCACTGAAAAAACGTCAAAACAAACCTGGCAGCAAGAAGGCCTCATGGTTCAACGATGATCTCAAGAAGTCCAAGAAACTCTGCCGTTCCCTTGAAAAGGCCTGGAAAAAAGACCCAACCACCAACACCAAGGACGCCTTCAAAAACGCAACCCGCTCTCACCACCAACTAATCCGAAAAGCCAAGAAAACAGCATTCAAGGATCGACTTGACAACAACGCTCACAACAGCAAGGAACTTTTCAACATCATCAAGGAATTTTCCAATCCCTCGGCCAACTCCAACGACATCACCCCCTCTCAAACCCTCTGCGACTCCCTAGCCTCATTTTTCCACAACAAGATTGCAGACATCCACAACAGCTTTGACAACCAACCCGGAAACCAACCCACCCTACCATTTGCTGATCATCTTCCCCCCGTGAACACCCTCAACGACTGGAACCCAATCTCCACTGAGGACACCATCCGCCTGATGAATTCCATACACTCAGGATCCCCCACAGACCCATGCCCTCACCACATCTTCAACAAAGCAGACTCCGTCATAGCACCGCACCTCCGAGACGTCATCAACTGCTCCTTCAACTCCGCCTCCTTCCCGGAAGACTGGAAACACGCTGAACTCACCGCCCTTCTGAAAAAACCCACAGCGGACCCCACCGAACTCAAAAATTACCGCCCCATCTCGCTGCTTCCATTCCCGGCCAAAGTCATCGAGAAAGCAGTCAACAACCAGCTCGCCGCCTTTCTCGAAGCCAACAAATCCCTCGACCCCTCACAATCTGGCTTCCGAGCAAAACACAGCACTGAGACCGCCCTCATCGCAGCAACAGACGACATTCGTACTCTACTGGACAATGGAGACACAGTCGCCCTCATCCTCCTTGACCTCTCTGCAGCATTCGACACAGTCTGCCACAGCACCCTTCTACAACGCCTCAATAACATCGGAATCCAAGGAAAAGCTCTTGATTGGATCACCTCGTTCCTCACTGGAAGAACCCAGAGAGTCCGCCTTCCACCATTCAAGTCCGAGGCCTCTGAAGTCATCTGCGGCGTACCACAAGGATCCTCTCTCAGTCCCACCCTCTTCAACGTATACATGAGCCCCCTCGCGGCCATCGCACGCCAACACAACCTCAACATCATCTCTTACGCGGATGACACTCAACTGATCCTTTCTCTCACCAATGACCCCAGCACCGCCAAAACTAACCTACACGAAGGAATGAAAGAAGTCGCCGAATGGATGAAACAAAGCCGTCTGAAACTGAACTCAGACAAAACAGAAGTCCTCATCTTAGGTACATCCCCCTCCGCATGGGACGACTCCTGGTGGCCGGAAGCCCTCGGAAAAGCACCCATCCCGACAGACCACGCACGGAACCTAGGCGTCATCCTGGACTCTTCACTCTCAATGAACAGACAAGTCAGCGCCGTATCCTCTTCCTGCTTCAACATTCTTCGCATGCTCAGAAAAACATTTCGTTGGATCCCCTCCGAAACAAGGAAAACAGTCACCCACGCTCTGGTCACGAGCCGACTGGACTACGGAAACACCCTCTACGCAGGTACTACCGCAAAACTCCAGAAGAAACTCCAACGAATCCAAAACGCCTCAGCCAGACTCATATTAGACATCCCACGCAGCGAACACATCTCTGGTCGCCTTAAAGACCTCCACTGGCTACCCGTCAATAAGAGGATCACTTTCCGACTGCTCACCCACGCACACAAATCACTCTACGACATCGGTCCAGAATGCCTCAGCTCTCGACTGTCCTTCTACACCCCCTCCCGCCAACTACGTTCTTCCAGCCAAGCCCTCGCCACTGTACCTCGCATCAACAAGACCACCATGGGAGGCAGATCCTTTTCATACCTGGCTGCTAAAACATGGAACTCACTCCCCGCTTACCTTCGCCTTACCCAGAACCACTTAGCATTCAGAAAGCAACTTAAAACGTGGATATTTGACAAGTAATCCTCCTCCCCTTCCCAAGCGCCTTGAAACCCTCTGGGTATGTAGTGCGCTATATAAATTCTTTGACTTGACTTGACATGACTTGCCAACTATCGTCCGATCAGCCTGATCGACACTGGTCAGAAGGTGGTTGGCAGAGTCCTCCTTGAAAGGATCCTCTCCTGGGCAGAGGAGAACAACATTATCTCCCCCTTCCAGGCGGGGTTTAGGGCCTGTACAAGTACTGTAGACCAGGCTTTCAGGCTGTTACTACTGCATTGGAAGACAGTCTCGATTAGCAAGGGTGGTCTGTACCTGGCCTTCATCGATCTAAAGACCGCGTTCGATCTGGTCCCCCGAGGGCGGCTGTGGGCGGTCCTTCACGAGATGGGGTTCCCTCTGCCCATCCTGCACCTGCTGGCTCGCATGCACGATGGAACCTACGCACGCATTCGGGGGGGGGGCACGAAGGGGCAGTTAACAGAAAAAATTCCGGTGAACAGAGGCGTCCATCAAGGATGTGTTCTGGCGCCGACCCTCTTTTCCCTATTTGTTAATGGGGTGGTTTCTTTTCTAACTGACATTGATGCTGACGCCCCTAGTCTGGCTGGCGTGAAGGTCCCCGCCATGCTCTTTGCCGACGACACGTTACTAGTTTCCAAAACGCCCATGGGGCTTCAAAAACTGTTGGACCGGTTTTGTGTCTTCTGTAACTTAAGGGGCTTGGTTATCAATACTTCCAAAAGAAAGCTCCTTTATTTCAATCCCAGTAGAAAAGCTAATCGCATGCTTACTCTCAATGAAGAGCCGCTAGAGCGGGTCAAAACGTTCGATTATCTTGGGATTAGGATATCCGACCAACTCAAGTGGAAACCCCACATTGAAAAAATGGCCCTAAACCACAAACGGGTCGTGGGCGCCATAAGGAGGGAGCATAGATCCTCAGTTTCAAGACCTATAGCCCCTGCTTTAGAGATCTATTCAGCAAAAGCAGTAGGCAGCGCACTGTATGGGGCTGAGCTCTGGGGCTTTAGTAATGTTGACCTGCTAGTAATGGCTGAAAACCAATTTTATAAGGAGCTGTTGTCCATCCCCAGGAGTTCCCCTAGCAAGCCCATTCAATACGATCTTGGACGCAGATCTATCAAAGATCTTATAATTCTGCGTCCGCTTCTTTATTGGGCTCGCCTGTGGCGTACACCAGCGCTAGAGAGCTACGCAGACGGCCTTAAAGAAATCATGAGCTTGCAAGGGTCACATAAAATAGCCTGGCTTTCCAAAATAAAGGAACTTCTGTCGGCCATCGGCCTTTGGGTGGCATGGGAGTCCGGTGCTTCATTGTCCAAACTAGAAGTCAAGCGGGCTTATTGGCGGTGGGTCGACGCCCAGGAATCTAGAGCGGATAACTTGGGCAGACTCACCGATGAGTTTCGACTGCAGAAAACTGAACCCTCACTTGAACCCTACATGGACTTTATTAGAAAACCCAAAGATAGGGCATTATATGTACAGTTTAGAATAGGAACCCTACTAGTCCGTGAACGCACCTCTAAATGGAAACCCCCCCACCAGACGCCTGCCACCTGTCCGCACTGCAGCACCGAACTGGAAACTATCCCACATGTTTTCTTTGTCTGCAGTGCCCATAATAAGCCTAGATCCAAATGGCTAAAACCTGTCTGTCGCCTTCTTGAGACCAGAGGCTATGCCCCAGCATTAAGAATCTTACAATCTGATCCTAACACACTACTGGCGTGCGGGGTAGCCAAATTCCTTAGTTGGGCGTGGGTGATCAGATGTAAAGCTATGTGACGAATCCTCTACTATGCAATCCTTGGTTCCTTACTTCTTTTAAACTCAAAGCTGTAAATTGTTTAATACTGTTTTAAACTGTCTTTTTAACTATTTATTGAGTGTTTTTTAATAATATGAATTGTATTTTAACTGTCATGTGCTTTTAAGATATTATTATATTGAAATAAAGCTTTGTACTTTGTCCTGCCTAAGCACAATAATTCATGCCGTAATCCTAGGGAATACAAAAGGAGACCCGTGATTAGCCAACCACTCCACCCGAGCACAGGGAGTTAGGTACGGGTAGAGTAACACTCCGGGGTGTATCACGGAGAAAGATGACATACCTGCAGGCTCAATTCATCTGTTGTCCCGGGGCGGGGGGCCGTAAGTCTGGAAAGTCGAAGCGGCTTTAGGAGCGGACAGCGCAGTTTAAAAAGCGATCCTCAAGGGACCCGACGCGCACGCCCGCCGTCTCACGCTGGATGCGTTCTCAAAAAAATGGAAAAAAGACCAAAAACGTCTAACGTGCGTTAGAGACTGTCCTGTAGTTAAAGGAGCAAAAAACCTAGGGGCATATTATCAAGCCTGGGCGATAAAATTATCGCCGGTTTATTGGCAGGAAACTGCCGGTAAAGTGGCGATAATGGGCTTGATAATATGCTCTATGGAATTCCAATCGAAGCTCATGTTAAATGTGAAGACATCTAACATGAGCTTCCATTGGAATTCTGTAGAGCATATTATCAAGCCCATTATCGCCACTTTATCGGCAGTTTCCTGCCGATAAAGTGGCGATAATTTTATCACCCTGGCTTGATAATATGCCCCCTAGTGTGGTCTATACCTGCAAAGGAATCTGGAGTCAAAAGATAATGTTTAAAGCTAATTTTAAAGGTGAAGGTCAAATAAATATACACGCCGGCGCGTGCCTTACTTGCAGGATGGAAAAAGCGAGGATGGACTGGTCAGAAAAACATTATATACTGGCATCAAATGAAACACATTGTTTGAGAGACACTCAGATTAAAATCCAGGGTGTCGCTCCTCAGTATCTATTATATGGAAGCAGATAACATGCTGATGATGTATGGTGTGTCTGGTAGTGAAGACAGTGTTTGTGTGCAAAGTCACTAGGCGTACCTTTCACATAGGATGGTAATAGGCACATCACAATACATAAATGAAAAAGAGATTAGCGCAACAGTCAAAGTAAAGGAATGTGTACCTCCCCACAGTGCAAACGCGTGTACCTCCCAAGCATGAGGGTAAAGACGCCAACACAAGCCAGTTCACAGTTGGTCGAGAGGGAGGGGGCAGTGGAAACCTTTTAAAGCATACGATAAACACCAACAAATTAAGAATTGCACTTCCCTAATGCTCCTGATTATCTTTTCATCTACAAAAAGAAAAAATGATGGACAAAATGCAGAACAATGTCATGCATTCACCCCAGTACACATATCTGGGCCTAAATCCATCGTTTTTTGCTCACCATGCCATTCCAGTTTGGACCCAGCCATATGCAAATCAGTCTTAACCCTGTCCCAATGGTAACAGTTCAGACCAAACTGCCAGGCAAGGTCCTCCCTGGACTGGACACAAGCATCCTAAGACCAGTTTCGGGTTTTCAGCCATCATCAGCCAGGTTAGCTTGACTCCAGTGGATGGAGAGCACAGGACCCACGTCTGGGCATACCAGTCCCACTCGGGGTCCAAATGCAAAAAGAAGAATTGATGGATAGAATGCAGAACAATGTCATGCATTCACCCCAGTAAACCGGTCCTAGGATGCTTGTTTCCGGTCCAGGGAGGACCTGGCTTGGCAGTTCGGGCTGGACTGTTCCCATGAGGCAATGGGTCAAGACTGATTTGCATATTGCCAGGTGACCCTGTACTGCAACGTGGTGACACTGTGGGAGAGCACTTACTCCGTTAGCCTCGTTTTGCCCAGGATTGCTGCTCGCCGCTCCCGCTGCGCGGGAGCCGCTTCGCTGTGGGAGGAGACCAGAGACCCACCAACGCTGACGAGCCTGCTGAGCCTGAGGTGCCGCTGTGAGAAGAAATCATCTGTGGAGGCTGCAGGGGTAGCGCGGCAGGGACTCACTATCCCAGGAGTCCCTGCTTGACCACGAGACATCCGGTCAGCGCACCCCTGCGTGCCCCGCCCCCACCGGCATACCTGGTAAATAGCGTGCATCAGCGCTTCCCTGTGTGACCCTGTACTGCAACGTGGTGACACTGTGGGAGAGCACTTACTCCGTTAGCCTCGTTTTGCCCAGGATTGCTGCTCGCCGCTCCCGCTGCGCGGGAGCCGCTTCGCTGTGGGAGGAGACCAGAGACCCACCAACGCTGACGAGCCTGCTGAGCCTGAGGTGCCGCTGTGAGAAGAAATCATCTGTGGAGGCTGCAGGGGTAGCGCGGCAGGGACTCACTATCCCAGGAGTCCCTGCTTGACCACGAGACATCCGGTCAGCGCACCCCTGCGTGCCCCGCCCCCACCGGCATACCTGGTAAATAGCGTGCATCAGCGTTTCCCTGTGTGACCCTGTACTGCAACGTGGTGACACTGTGGGAGAGCACTTACTCCGTTAGCCTCGTTTTGCCCAGGATTGCTGCTCGCCGCTCCCGCTGCGCGGGAGCCGCTTCGCTGTGGGAGGAGACCAGAGACCCACCAACGCTGACGAGCCTGCTGAGCCTGAGGTGCCGCTGTGAGAAGAAATCATCTGTGGAGGCTGCAGGGGTAGCGCGGCAGGGACTCACTATCCCAGGAGTCCCTGCTTGACCACGAGACATCCGGTCAGCGCACCCCTGCGTGCCCCGCCCCCACCGGCATACCTGGTAAATAGCGTGCATCAGCGTTTCCCTGTGTGACCCTGTACTGCAACGTGGTGACACTGTGGGAGAGCACTTACTCCGTTAGCCTCGTTTTGCCCAGGATTGCTGCTCGCCGCTCCCGCTGCGCGGGAGCCGCTTCGCTGTGGGAGGAGACCAGAGACCCACCAACGCTGACGAGCCTGCTGAGCCTGAGGTGCCGCTGTGAGAAGAAATCATCTGTGGAGGCTGCAGGGGTAGCGCGGCAGGGACTCACTATCCCAGGAGTCCCTGCTTGACCACGAGACATCCGGTCAGCGCACCCCTGCGTGCCCCGCCCCCACCGCCCAACCTATATCATCAGAAGTGGGTCCGTCTTGCGGGACGCAAGCGGGACGCCGGGCGAAGCCCGGGCAAAGGGCGGGCCGTCTGTGGCCGTCCGGGGCCAGCAGGGGCCGGGACGGGCCATCCCCCTGACTTCTCCGGTAAGCTAAGTCGACCATTGCAAGGAGGGCTGACGCTAATACACCCAACTGCAATAAGCTTCCGCACATGTCTACACACTCTCCGATGACTACCCGTTCAGGTAGATGTTCACGGAGAGGGGGAAACACCACGCTGGGGACTATGGATAATTTCATTACCCGTGCTGTATCAGTAGTTGAAAAGGAGATTATCCTAGCGGAACGCAGACTGTCACGTGAATATTTGGCACATAAACGATCTTCTATGGGGTCTCTTGCACAGGCCAAATCTCCATCTAACAACGGCTTGCCAGTTGCCACGACCGCTCCCCACATCCCTGGCGACATGCAACCTTGTGTCATTGATTTGAGATCAAATAACGATTTTTTCGAGATTCACCCGACCCGGTACCCCAAAGTAAGGCATCAACTGATACCGGGACAAGAAAGGCCACAAATGGCGGAACATCAGTACCGCCGGTCCTGCCGATAATAACGATACACGATACCCCCTCAAACCACACCATTCAATCACCGCCCAAGACGATAGGAAGGGCTGCAGTAAAACGGAAAAGACCGGGTACGCCACGTAAAGCCTACAGAATTAAAGCACTAAAAAGAATTCGCAAAAACTATATGAATGTGGGAGCCCACTGCAAAACGGCAGCTAATGACCCTACTAGCAACGGGATCGAACAAAATGACCACCCTGAGTGTAATCAATTAAAAGATTCTGCCGACAATATCATGACTATTGATTCACCCAACAACCCTGCAGACTTACCAGTACCTGACATACTGATAGAACGGATTCAATCCCTCATGACATCTTTATTGTTGCCAGTAACAGAAAAACTGAAAGGGCTACTTGACCGGTTGGACAAATTCGAACAAATGTCCCTGGATAACTTCTTTGCTTTAAAATCACTGATCAAACTTAACTCAAAGATTAGTCAAGAATCTATAAGAACTGAGTCAAGCCCAACTATAACTAAACCAGCCCCACCTCCTCGCCAAGCAAAAAGGGACAAGGTATCGGACTCAAACAGGACTAACACTGTACTGGGAGGATCTAGTAAGGTGCCCCGGAAAGACCCACCATCCAGCGATAGAACGCAACTGGCTGCTCCACCAAAGCCAGCTCCACGAAAAACAAAACAACCAACCAATACAAGTATCACAGAAATCAGGGTACCCACTAAATTAACCAATGTAAGGTCACCTGCGGGCACTAGCAACGACACTAGAGCCCAAACATCTGACTGTAATAATGACTCCCAAGTGCCTAAAAGGGTTCCTAACGCCCATCTCCCACCAGGATGCCAACCATACGTGGTAGTTCTTACTGGGGTTCCACCATTGAAACCGAACAAAAGAGAAACATATGATGAGCTAAAAAACAAGACCCTTTATTGGCTCAAGGAAAACAGACCCTTACCTTACACAGTCAATTGCCAAGTCATTCAGGTTCGAAGAGTTAGCTGGGTAGGAACAAGATCAAAAGACATTGAAGGAGATTGCATTTTGGTCAACTTCAAAGACCCCTCTGGTGCCCAGCTTGTTTATAGTCAACAGCCGCGAAGCAACAATCGTGGAATTGGGACCTGCGACCTTAGTTATTTTTACCCAATTCAATGGAAGCAAGACAGCAGAGTACCATATCATCCAGGACTGTTGGCTAACAAATATTCTTTCTTCGACCCTCCGACCCCAATCGGAAGGATACCTCCGACAAACCCAGGGTCTGACAACAACTGGTCATGGTGGGGCAACTGACAAACACACGAAGATGTCGTACTTACAAGCACGATCACTAACTCCTTCTCTGAGGATCAGCATGTTGGGAACGGAAACCACAAAACAAAGCAACCAGGGGAATTACCCGGAAAAAACGCAACTGACCAACAAGGGCGGGCCCCAATTGAAGAAGGTAGCACCGAGGGTAACAGTCCTCAAACACCACCATTGCCCAGCGAAACACATTGGAATCAGGTGCCATTATTGGCACCCCCGGATAATCCCAATGAGGGTGTACCCTTGGTTAGAAGCCACCCATTCAACCAAGATCCTTGCAAATCCATCCGAGACTTTAAGATACTGTCATGGAACATTGCAGGACTGACCAGAAATCTGGGGGATAGAAACTGGAGCTCCTTTATGGAGGAGCACGAAATTATTCTCTTGCAGGAAACATGGGCTATTAACATCGTACATAGGCTTGGTTTCAAAACGTTTTTCAAGGGGGCAACCGCATCAGTAAGGGGTAGGCCCTCTGGGGGCTTAACAATCTGGATAAGTACATCCCTAGACGTTGTGGTATCACCTTTAAATTTTGCCTCCAATGACCTATTAGGTGTAAAGTTAACCACCAGGAACCTGGGAGATGTTTATATGATAAATGTCTATAACAGACCTTCTCCAAAAAATAAGTTATCGTTGGTTATTGAACAACTCAGTTCCTATCTGGTTAACCTAGAACCCGAGTCTAAAATATACATAGGTGGGGATTTCAACTGCCAGTTTGAGCCCCTAAACGGGCTCGAAAAATTATTGGAAAACGAAGACAGAGCGTTTGAAATTCCCCCCTTAGCCAATGGAAAGCATGCACAATGTACAGTGGCAGCCATGCAAATATTTGATTTGACTGTTTCCCATGGGTTGCGGGCATGTAACGGTCGACTAGATCCGGATAAACCGGCTAACAATACTTATAGTAAGGGGTCGTCTAATTCCTTGATCGACTTCATGCTAATTTCAACTAGCCTTTGGTACTTACTGTTGGCTTTCAAGGTCGTGAACAGACCCGAGAGCGACCACTTTCCATTGCAGTTACGGCTTTCACCTGACCCCTTTTTGGAATATGACAGCAGGATGGAAAGTGAGAGTGGGGTAGCCGAGGTAGTCATCTCTAACAACAGGAAGGCAATTAAATGGCCTCACATCCTAGCTAAGGAAGAGACACTCTGTGGAATTTACAACACCTTCTCAGACATCATCCCCCAATATGTAAACTTAAGGTTGGGATCCCACGAGGTCCTGAAAATGCATCACCACCTTGTGGAATCACTAACACCTCTCCTGAGTAAAAACTGTACAAATAAAAAAGTCAACACAAACAGGCAATTGGAACTAGAGACACCATGGTACAACAAACAGTGTCATCTAGCCAAAACTAATTTAATAATTGCCGTGAAGTCTAAAGACCAGTTGAGGGTCAGAGAATGTAGGAAAGCATACAAAAACCTTATGTATACTGCAAGACGGGAATGGGATGAGCGAATATGGGAAGACCTTTTGAGTGCCGCTAAGCAACATGACCAATGCACTTTTTGGAATTTAATAGCCAAAAACAACAAAACAGGCAATTCCAACAGGGACTTCTTCCTGGATGAAAAGGTCTGGTTTGATCATTTTGTGGCTTTGTATGACCAAGTTGGGCACCCGGTCGAATATAGTTACACTGAGACTCCCGTACAGGGTATTAATCCTGTGCAATTTAGCACTAAGGAAACCTTGTGTGCAATAAAAGCAATTAAGGGGGGTAAAGCTCCGGGTCCGGACAAACTACCTGGTGACTTATTCACCCACAATATCGAGGTATGGTGCCCCTACATAAACTATTTGTGTAATTCAATCTTACTAGGAACCCCGATCCCCGAAACATGGAAAGGGGCTGAAATAGTAACCATCTTTAAAAAAGGGGATAGATATAACCCGGGTAATTATAGACCGATCAGTTTAATCGATATTTTACAAAAAATTTTTGCCAGACATATTTTAAATCGACTTTTAATATGGATTGATGATTCTGAAATCCTCTCCAAATTCCAAGCAGGTTTTAGATCCAAAACCAGCACAGTGGATCAAGTGTATAGATTCATGTGTATATGCTGGAAATACGTTAAGATTAAGAAGTGTAGCATCTATGTTGCATTCATGGATCTACGCGCAGCGTTTGATCTTGTCCCACGCCACTTATTATGGGAATGTTTAAAGAAGATGGGCGTCCCGGACGAACTGTTAGTTAATATAATAAAACTGCATACTAACAACTTTGCCAAAGTAAGGTGGGGAAGAAACGGAGAACTCACCCGACCCATCCCAGTAAAAAGGGGGGTGAGACAAGGGTGTGTACTGGCCCCAACCCTATTTTCTCTGTTTGTAAACGACATTCCCCACTACCTAGCCCAATACAACCATGATTCACCGAAACTATGCAATGAGGCAGTCACAGCACTACTATTCGCGGATGATACCATCCTAATATCCCAAACTCCCAAAGGCCTGCAAAATTTAATAAATAAATTCAATAGTTATTGTGAGATGAAGGGGTTGGAAATTAATTCGTCCAAAACAAAATATATGGCCATCAATCCCTCCAAATCATTTAAGAAAAACCTGGCCCTAAACAACACCAAACTGGAATATGTAGATTCTTTTGACTATTTGGGTATTAGGCTGGACAGCAGTATGTCTTGGTCAAACCAACTTGCCAAAAGTAGGCTAATACTCAAACAGAACTCATTCCCCATCCTAAAGATCCACGGCGGGAGCACATCCAAAGCCATAACTCCTGCGATCGAGGTGTTCAAAGCTAAAGCTCAATCTGCTGCTTTGTACGGGGCTGAGATCTGGGGGCCATACTCTAAAAAAACGTTTGATGTTGAAGAAAATATGTTCTTTAGACGCATATTAAGACTGCCTGTAAGAACACCCATAGTGCCGGTCTACTTAGACATTAATATAAAACGTACAAACCTCCTATGTTGGCTGCGACCACTGCTCTATTGGGTGAGACTATGGTCAACTCCGGAACTAGCCGACTATAGGGCAGGTCTATTGGAAGTCAGGGAGCTGGACTCTTTTAAATCAATCAAGTGGCTGAAACATGTATCTTATTGGCTCATAGAAATAGGTTTATCACACTTCTGGGAAACACCAGCTATATCTATCACTTCACCAAATATCTGCAAAATCCAAGTAAAATCCGCCTACTGGAACTATGTGAACACACACATATATGATCATGCTACTGGTTCACTAACGTGCACATTCCTGCAATTTAAGGACCACCCCGTATTTGAATGTTTCATGGATGAAATTGAACCCCCCCTGGCTAAATCTGTCTTCCTCAAATTTAGGTACGGGGTTCTACAAATCAATGCAAACACTCATAGGTGGGGAGGTGTAAGTAAAGTTCCTTATTGCACCTGTTGTGACTTGCATTTGAAAGAAGATGAGGCTCACATCCTCTTTTTCTGCCCGCTATATGTCGCACCTCGAAAAAAATGGATTATACCCCTTTGCAAAAACTTGGGGGTACGCCCATACAAAGAGGCAGAGCGCATACTCAGATCCTCGAACAGTAGGTTAATAGTATTTGGGTTGAGTAGATACCTTCACGGTGTTTGTATAATTAGAAAGAAACTTGGAATGTTAACTTAGGGAAAAAGTTTTTGATTTTATCTTCTGGCTTTTAATTATTTATTTCCAAATGTATATAACCGTTTTTTAATAATTGTCTTGGTCTTGTCAAAAAAACCCGGCATATACATCCCCTTTTTTTTTTCTTTAAAATATATGAACGATGTACTATAGCACAATCGTACTTTGCACCTACCCGCATATTTGCACACTATGATTGACTGTAAAGTTTTATCTATTATAATCAGTTTTTAATGATATTATGTGTAATACATGTATTTTATTTTGTATTGGCTTTATGACAAAAATGTCGAATAAAAGCTTTAACAACAACAACAATATTGCCAGGTCTAAACAGGGGTGGCATGTTGAGCAAAAGTATGATGGATTTAACACAGATCTCTTGACAGGGGGTGAATGTTTTGATTTGTTCTGCATTCCGTCCATCAATTGTGTGTCTTTTGCTATCTTTTCCTCTAAGCAGGATATCATTTTAAAAGCTCCACCAATGTCCTGCTCATATTTAATCTTTGACCAAGGAAATAGGAGAAATAGCATGTTAAAATAAAATGCACAGACACATAAATGCCTTTTAAAAATAATTATTAACTTTGTTTTCTCCTTTTTTTCAGTAGTGTTTTTGTCCATAGGGAAATTATTTATCTAATGGAAAGACCAGTTTTTATATGTCATCCTATCTTTGGAGGTGTTCCAGGTCTGTTCCCATATTTGAAACAGAATTCTCCCTGGCACCCTATATGAGAAATGCTTAGACCGTTTCTAGAGTGGGTATAGGTTGGAAAAAAGTTAGTAAACATTAAAAATCATCCCCCTCTTTTAAAAAAAAATGTTTTAAATTGTTTTCTTGCAAGGAAATACAGCAATACATAAATAGAAAGAAATCCAACTTAAATACATACGGCATACAAAACTGAAAAATTAAAGCAATATGATTAGATCCAGTCAACAATAGGTGCCCAAATTTTCTCCCCCAAAGCTCTTCTTTTGATCCCTTTTAACTTATAAATAGCGGACTCGATATTATACATAAACAATGGTTTTTCACGCCAAGTAAACAATTAAGGAGGATCTGGATTAATCCACTCCCTGGTAATACAGGCTCTGGCTACCGCCATACATATAAATAAGAAATAAGATACTGGCTTTAATCCAGAGGGAGTATGCTCAATACCCAATAACACCATCTCTGTGGTTACCGTAATATCACATTTAAGAACAACAGAAAGAAAGCTTTCAATTTGTTGAAAAAACACCCTAAGTTTGGGGCAAGAAAAAAACATGTGCAAGTCATCATCTGCATATAACCCACAACGACTGAAATTCGTTCCAGTGGTCGTACTCCACTTAGCAACCTTTCTTGGAGTATAATAAAGGTTATGTATGCACATAAAATGCTGATATTTCATCATCCCTGTAATCAAACAGTCTGAAGCACAATTAATAGAAAACAAAACATCAATACCAGGGATACCTAATTTATTAGCCCATTTCGACTGGCACTGTTCCATATCGTCCCCACATTCTTGAATCAGACTTAAGTAAAGAGAACCTATACGGGCTTTTTTCTGCAAAAGTTCTAATAAAGGAATTTCTATCATTCTAGCTGAAGTGGTAGATAAATAACTCTGTAAAAAACTTCGGAGCCGAAGAAATTAAAAAAAATCATTTCTTGCCAAAGAAAAGTTGTTCTCGAGTTCCTGGAATGAAGCAATTTGGCCGTTAAAAAATAAATCACCCAAATATCGTAGTCCTTTCTGCTCCCACCTATACATCGTTAAATCTCAGAAAATAGCTGGCAAAAGACCAGACTAATGGGGTATAAAAAATTAATTTGGATAGGCCCAGATGCTTTCGTACTTTTTGCCAGGCTCCGTAAGCTGCCTTCAGCGTCTTATACTTTGTTATTTTATGGTAACTGGGCTCAACAACCTTAAGAAAACTACCTTTCACTTTCCCTCCCATAATCATTTCGAATATCGTTGGCGTTTGACAAACGGGTATATTTACTCTATCTCCCATTATAAGAGGGCTAATAAATTGTAGTGTAGCCGCTAAATAATAAAATAAGAAATAAGGGACATTCAACCCCCACACTCATTACTAAGTATCATTTTCTTGAGGGCTTTGCGATGGCGTTTATAGCCCCACAAAAACCGGGAGGTAGTCCTTTCTAAGTTTTTAAAACAGAGAGAGTGAAATTCCAACGGTATAGTACGGTACATATACAGCACTTTTGGTAGGATCAGCATTTTTAAGATGTTGAGTCTACCATACAATGATAGGTGTAAGTGATCTAAACGCTGTAACATAGTATTCATTTGTGCTATCACGGGTATATATTAAGTTCCGGTATTTTCTCTATGGGCAAAGAAATCTTAATTCCCAAATATGTGACCTCTGGGGTGGTGGAAATATTCAGAGGTGGGTTATCCCCAGAGCAAAGGATCTGCGTTTTCTCCAGGTTAAGTTTATAACCGGAGAATGATCCAAATTGTTTAGCAAGTTCATTAATTGCCGGAAGAGCTGTCTGGACGTCGGTGGTAGTTATCATAATATCATCAGCGTAAGCCAATGCTCGGTAGTTGGTATTAGCCAAATAAATAGGTCTAATCTTTTGTTCCAAAATAAAGCGGTTAATTAAAGGGTCAATATAAAGTGCAAAAAGTAAAGGCGAACAGGGACATCCTTGGCGGGTGCCCCTGGTGATTAAAAAAAAAGGGGAAACTTGGCCATTAATTCAGATACAAGCTTTTGGAGCAGTATACATAGTTTTAAGTGCCTTTAGAAAACCTGGACCTAGTCCCTTCCTGGCTAACACGTCCCACAGATAGCCCCAGGCAACCCGGTCAAAGGCTTTTTCAGCGTCTAAAAATACATGGCCAACATTAGGCCGAGTTGCCTGGGACCAATCAAGAAACGTGATCACCCGTCGGATATGATCCGCTGTGTCACGGGCAGGAATGAAACCATGTTGATATTTAGAAACTAGCGGAGAAATAATATTGGATAATGTGAGGCAAGAATTTTAGAGAAATGATGGAGGGGCGATACCTTGTTGGGCTCTTAAACATAAATCCACTAGTTCTAATCTTAAAATACCACAAAAATGCTTAAAAAACTCCAAGGGAATAGCATCAGGACCTGCAGCTTTTCCAGAGACTAAGGACAGCAGTGACAGCTCAATCTCCTCCCAAGTAATTGGCAGATCCAGCTTCTCACTATCCTGTGTAGGTAAGATATCATTCAGAACAGATTCGGTGAATTGAGTAATCTGGTCTGAACAATCTCCCACCACATCCTCAGCGTATAGTTTAGAGTAAAAGTCACAGAACACTTTAAGTATATCAACAGTTTTGTTAACAATCGCCCCTGCAGTATTATTAATTTTGTCGATGCTAGCAAACACCACTTTCTGCCTTGCCCTCTTGGCCAAATGTTTTCCTGAATTTTCTCCTACTTCGTAAACCTCCGTTCGGAAAGCAGCAATTTGCTGAGCAAACTTTAAAGCAAATCCTTGATGAATCTTAACCATAAGAGCCAGTAGCTCCTTAGTAGTAGTATCTGTGGCTAGTCCCTTGTTACAAGCCTGCATAAACCGAATCTCCAACAGTCTTAGATTATTCATTTCTGCTTCCTCTTTCTTTCGAGTCTCCCTCTGTTTTCCTATTGAATAGCTCAAAGTTTCTCCTCGAACCCCACACTTAAATGTATCCCAAACTACCTCTGAAGAAGCGGATCCCTTGTTATTAGAAAAAAACTCAGGAATCCAAGTATTCATATACTCAACGTAGGATAAGTCGGACAGGAGCTTAGGATCAAAAGACCACGGCCGGGGGGTGGGTGGAAGGTTTAAGTCAAAACTAAGAGTGATGGGGTTATGATCCGACATCATTTTTAGTAACATCCCATATTCCATTTGAGCAAGTTGGTTATGTAAAGTCTTAGCAACGAAGAAGTAATCCAACCTAAAGTGTCTTTGATGGGGGGGCAGAGAAAAAAGTACAGCCAAAAGTTCCCCCCCTTTTTTATACCTGTTAGAACCGGCTCTCTCTAGTTGGCAGAGGTATACACTTCTGACAAATAGGGACAAACCTTTTCTAGTCAGGGCAAGGGGATCACACCCTTTGATAACCCCTGCTCACCCCCTCGGTAGCTTGGCAGAGCAGATAGGCTTATCTCGGAGGCTGTGCGTTAAACATTTATGACCACATACAGTAATAAAGTGAATGCACTACAAATGGACACGACACAGTAGTATTATAAAAATAAGTATTTTTATATAAGGCTTAGCACAAGACCAAATAACGACAAAACTGTACACAATCGGAATAAATACGTTTGGGAAGGAAAAAGGATAGTTCAAAGGTAGTTTCTTCTTTAGCACAAAGTCTTTAGTATCAAAGCAAATCTTCTTCTTGGCAACACAGTTCTTAGCAACAAGGTAACTCACACGGGAGCTACACGACGTCGAGGCAAAGTTAATCAAAAGGTTCGGCGTCGACCGCGAGGAGCGCTACGTCGACCCCGGAGTCACACGAACCCCCAACAACACAGTACCTTTGGAAAAGTGAAGCACACGATGATCAGCGGCGTCGAGCAATCCGGCGTCGCGTCTTCGGTGTCGATCAGGCCTCAGCAGGCGTCGTTGTCGATGATGCGGTTGCAAAGTGTGAGCAGCGCTCATGACGTCGAGAGGGCACAAGGGCGATGCGATCAGCAGCAGTGCAGACACGAGGTCCCTTGGAGCTGGAGCCGTACTCCCACTCACTGGCGTTGCTGCTGGCGTCGTTCGGGCCCAGCGGCCGGTCGTCGAGGAAGCGGGACACTGGGGCCGTTACCCACTACGTCGAGCTGGATTTGGCGACGTCCGTCGGCGTCGCGATTGCTGGTTCTTTCAGAGGTGCTGGATTCACAGGTTCCAGCAAATAGCACTTTAAGCATATGAAGTCCTTTAGCCCTGTGACTTCAGCAGGAGACTGGCACTCTTCCAGTCCTTGGAGCTTTTCTTAGCAAGCGTGAGAGTACACACACAGTTCCTCTCTCCTGGTTCCTTGGCAAAAATAAAGAAGCACTGCAGGATTCCCCCAGCAAACAGCACACTGGCAGAAGGGGTAGGCAAGTCCTCAGATCAGCAGGCCTCTTTTCCTTGGTTACAGGGTTCCTTGTCAGAAGTGATCTAAATTCTTGGTTCAGGGGTCCTCCTCTTATACCCCTTTTCGTCTTTGATCCCTTTGTCCATGCCGGGGACTTTCCCAACATCCTGGGTCTGTTGTGGGTGGAGCCAGGCAGACGCACCTGGCTTATTCACTGAGCAGGGCTGGGTCCTCAGACGCCCAGCAGGAGGTGGAGCCAGCATTGACACTGGCAGGAGCAGAGCTATCGGCCGCCTGGCAGGAGGTGGGGCTACGATCGTCCACGGCAGGCTCAGAGCCATCAGCTGGATGGCAGGCTATCAGCAACTACTCTCCCCCTACTCTCAACGCAAATGTCCCACTCATCCCACACTGACTCATCCAGACCTGTGGAGCCACCCAACTCCTGTCACACACACGCAAGACCAGCAGAAACCAGAAATAGTTAGACAAGAAAATAGACACTTTCTAAAAGTGCTATTTTCGAACCCAGAGTCGAAAAACCATCCACACCAACGGATGCGTAATTAAACCCCGAGTTCAGGGATACCAAACTCGACATTACACCATGCTCCCCGAGCCAGCTAGGATCATAGCATTAATAATCCCGGCGGCCCATTCTAACTACTGGAGAGCAGGCTACCTCGCAATAGTGAAGAACGAAGATGGCGGTAGTTCACTATTAGGACATGCCAACTTGGTCAGGCGTGTCCTACCTTATACTTACAATGCACCCTGCCCGTAGGCCTACCATAGGGGTGACTAACATGAAGTCAAGGGGAGGTTTGAGGGGCTGGCAAGTAGGTATACCTGCGCAGCCAGCGTGACAGTACAAGACTGCACGTGGGTCTCGCAATGACCGACCCGTAGACATTCTTTTACGAGGCCGCTCTTGTGGGTGGCAAAACACGTGCTGCAAGCCCACGAGCGGCATTTGTATTTACAAGCCCCGGCACTCCTGGTGCACTAGACTAGGGACTGACAGTAAACCAAATAAGCCAAACATGGATACAATCAACACATCAATTTAACACCGGGAGCACTTGCGCTGTGGCACTGATCAGCAGTGGCACGGCGCCCAAAGCATATACCAGCAAAACATCGAAAAACAGTGGAGGCCAACAGAAAAAATGGAGGAGAGACTCAAGCCAATGATGTCAGGTCTAACACGTGTCCCCTCCAGCTGAAATGTGGGGAGAACTACCCTTGACCTAGGGAGTCCTCTTCACTAAGGCGGAAAAATCTGGACAGACCATCAGCATTGGCGTGATCTGTACCAGGGCGGTGTTCCACCGTAAAGTCCATCCCCTGTAGGGAAATGGACCACCTCAACAGTTTCGGATTCTCACCCCTCATCTGCATCAACCATCTGAGGGGCCTGTGGTCTGTCTGAACCCGGAAGGGAGTCCCAAACAGGTAGGGTCTTAGCTTCTTCAGCGCCCAGACCACAGCAAATGCTTCTCTCTCTATCGCACTCCACCTCGTTTCCCTTGAAGTAACCTCCTACTGATGAAGGCTACAGGCAAGTCTCGGCCCTCTTCATTCACCTGAGCTAGAACAACCCCCACGCCATGCTCTGAAGCGTCCGTCTGGACAATAAATTCTTTCGAAAAGTCGGGTGCCTGGAGTATAGGTGCTGTGCACATTGCAGTTTTCAGGGTGTCGAAGGCCGTTTGACAGGCATCAGTCCAGATCACGTTTCGTGGCTGCTTCCTAGAAGTCAGCGAAGTCAAGGGGTGCACAATGTTACCGTAATCCTTGACAAACCTCCTGTAATAACCTGTGAGTCCTAAGAAGGCTCTCACCTGAGTTTGGGTTTTGGGCAGTGCCCAAGCCAGGATGGTATCAATCTTGGGTTGCAGGGGGGCAACCTTGCCGCTCCCTACTTGGTGCCCCAAGTACACCACCGATCCCTGCCCAATCTGGCACTTACTGGCTTTGATTGTGAGGCCTGCTCCGCGCAGGGCCAACAACACTTCCTGGAGGTGGCGCAAAGGTTCTTCCCAGCTGGCGCTGAACACTGCGATGTCGTCCAGGTAGGCGGCACTAAAATCCTCCAGCCCAGCCAAGACCTGGCTGACCAACCTCTGGAAGGTGGCAGGGGCATTCTTCATCCCAAAGGGCATCACCCGGAACTGGTATAGCCCATCTGGGGTTGAGAATGCTGACCTCTCCTTTGCCCCATCAGTCAAGGCGATCTGCCAGTACCCAGACGTCAAATCAAACGTACTAAGGTACCGGGCAGCCCCCAACCGATCGATGAGCTCATCAGCTCTGGGAATGGGGTGTGCGTCAGTCTTCGTGACCGAATTGAGTCCTCGGTAATCCACGCAGAACCGGAGTTCCGGTGAAGCACCAGGCGCTGCAGCCTTCGGGACCAAGACCACTGGGCTGGCCCAAGGACTGCTAGAGGACTCAATCACCCCTAACGCAAACATTTTGGAGACTTCCTCCTTAATGTATGCTCGGACCTTGTCAGTCACCCTGTAAGCCTTGTGCTTCACAGGAGGGCTGTCTCCAGTGTCAACGTCATGGACGCACCAATGAGTGACACCCGGAACCAAGGAAAACAGATCCGGGAATTGTCCCAACAGGTGGCGACAATCCTGTTTCTGCTCAAGGGTCAGTGTGTCAGAGAGGACCACACCCTCCACTGACCCGTCTTGCTCTTTAGCACACAGGAGGTCAGGAAGAGGCTCACTCTCCTCCTCCATTCCAGCATCCGTAGCTAGGAGCATGCCCACTTCGGACCTTTCTAAGTGGGGCTTCAAACGGTTGACATGCAGGACCCGCAAGGGGTTCCTTGGAGATTTCAAGTCCACCAAGTAGGTGACATCGCTCTTCTTCTCCCCAACCTTAAACGGTCCAGTCCACCTGTCCTTGAGCCCACAAGGTTCCACAGGGGACATGACCCACACTTCCTGACCAGGCTGAAGCTCTACCAGAGTGGCATTCCGGTCGTACCAACGCTTCATCTCCTCCTGGCTGGCCTCCAGATTTGCCTGAGCAAGTTCTCTGAAGCGCCGAGTCTGCTTCCGAAAGGCAGCATGTAGCTGTATACATCCTGGGGAGGTTTCCTGGGAGATTGCTCCCAGCCTTCCTTGACCAGACTCAAAGGCCCTCTTACCGGGTGACCGTATAAGAGCTCATAGGGGCTGAACCCTAGAGACTTCTGCGGCACCTCACGGTAAGCAAACAACAGGCATGGCAAGAGGACGTCCCATTTCCGCCTCATTGGTTCTTTGAGACCCATAATCATGCCTTTAAGGGTCCGGTTGAATCTCTCAACCAGCCCATTTCCTTGAGGGTGGTAAGGAGTGGTGAACTTGTAGGTTACCCCACACTCCTTCCACAGAGACTTCATAAAGTTCGAAATGAAGTTGGTACCTCGGTCCGACACCACCTCTCTGGGGAACCCCATCCGGGAGAAAACACCCATCAGTGCCCGTCCCACCACGGGGGCCGTCACTGTTCGGAGAGGGATGGCTTCCGGGTACCGCGTGGCATGGTCCACCAAGACCAGGATAAACCTGTTGCCTAGGGCTGTCTTGGGGTCCAGGGGCCCAACAATGTCAATGCCCACCCGGTCAAAGGGGGTACTGACCACTGGAAAAGGTTGGAGGGGAGCCTTCTGCTTCCTTCCGCTTTTCCCACTTGCCTGGCAAGTGTGACATGTTTTGCAATGGATGTCTACATCCCTACGCATCTGAGGCCAATAAAAATGGGTGACAAGCCTGTCATAGGTCTTGTCCTGCCCCAGATGTCCAGCTAACGGAACGTCATGAGCCAAACCCAGTAGGAAGGCTCTGAAGCGCTGGGGTACCACCAGCACACGGGCTGACCCAGGCTCAGCAGCCTTAGGCTCGCTATACAGGAGGTCGTTCTCCCAGCACACAAAATGTGACCCTGACTGATCACCTGAAGATTGGGCTGAGGCCTGCTGCCTCATGCCCACAAGAGAAGGGCACACTTTCTGTTCCGCACAGAATTCCTCCCTGGAGGGACCACCATCCTGCTGCCAATGGGTCAGCTCGGGCAGGTCTCCCAGTTCGGCAATTTGATCCCCTGTGGGCTCCAGGGCATCCCCCTCAGGGTCTACCTCCTCCTGGACCACGGGAACTACGGGGGCCGGTTTCCCACCCCTCCTGCCTCTTCTCGTCACAGCTGGGTCCTGGGCCGTACTTTCAGGCTCCGGGACCCCATCAACACCCTTACTCGCTGTCATCGATCGAGTGGTTGCACACACCCACTCTGGCACACCCAACATTTTCAAGTGCGCCTCTCTCTCCACCTTAGCCCAAGGGGAGTCTTCTAAATCATTGCCCAGGAGACAATCGACAGGCATGGCGGGCCTCACAGCAACCTGAAGAGTACCTGAAACTCCCCCCCATTCAAAGGAAACCTGAGCTATCTCACACTCTTTCTGGGAGTTGTCGGCAGCTATCACAGGGTAGAATGCGTGGGGAACCACCTGCTCTCTGGACACCAAGTGACACTTGACAGCTGTCACACTCGCTCCGGTGTCTCTGAGAGCTTCCACTCTATGGCCATTAATGGTCACCCACTGCCTATATTTACTAGTGTTACTAGGCAGAGGGGGTGGAGGGACCAATTGCATGTCTCCTAGCGAGACCAGGGACATTTCTGCGGGACCCCTCCCACCATGGACAACCATCTCCTCCCCTCCCAGGGCTACACTCGCCAACTGACGGGGGGGGGGGGTGCACGCGGCGGTGCATTCGAATCCTTTTTGGGACACTGGGGGTCATAAAACCGGTGTCCCACCTGCCCACAACCGTAGCAGGTTAGGGGGCCCCTATGAACAGGTTTACCCGTCGGGCCCCTGGCTTCTTCTCAGGGGGAGGCTGGGAACCTTTCCCTTGGTTCCCTTGGGGATTACTTTGGGGCCCTTTCTGAGACTCCTTCTGTTTACCCTTGTCCCCCCCACTCTTCTGCTGGGGACCCTGCCCACCTTTGGCTGAGTCTCCCACTGGACCCTTGTGGACCCTGGTACTGACCCAGCGGTCCGCCTCCTCAGCAAGTTTTCTAGGGTTAGATATCTTGCTATCAATAAGGTGCTGGCGCAGCTCTGGAAAACAGTTATTAGACAAATGCTCCCAAGCAAACAAATCGTAAAGAGCTTCGTAACTTTCCACTTTGCTGCCCTTTACCCAACCATCCATGGCTCTGCAAAAATAAGACACATACTCAACCCACGTCGTACCAGGCAACTTCTTACATTCTCTAAAAGCTTGTCTGTACTTCTCGGGGGTTAGGCCATACCACAACATTAAAGCATCTTTCATATGAGCATACAACATCCTATCCTCAACAGGCATGTCTAACAGGGTATCTCTCCCCTCATTCACAAAGCGACCCCACAACCCCGCTCCCCAATCCTTCTCAGGGACCCGGTGGGCCAACAATGCTAACTCATATGCTTTAAACCATTGACCAATGTCTTCATTCTTATGATAATCTTTTATCACATCTTTCGGGAAATAAAACCTACTTTCTGCAGGCCCAGATGGGATGCTGCCACCAGAGGGATTCAACTCTAACTTCTTAGCTTGGATGTCCAACTCCCTCAACTTGGTATCACGCTCCAAAGCTAACTTCTCTCTTTCAAAATCTAAC
The DNA here is from genome assembly GCF_964263255.1 of Lissotriton vulgaris. Lineage (NCBI taxonomy): Eukaryota > Metazoa > Chordata > Amphibia > Caudata > Salamandridae > Lissotriton > Lissotriton vulgaris. Next base: position 552,924,039 of record NC_141693.1, on the reverse strand, counting down.
CTTTTGGTCTTCAAATCAGCTTCTCTCCTACCTCTTGCATTTTCTAATTCCAACTGCCCATTTATCTTTAGCCTTGCCATTTCCATGTTGTATGCACGCTCCTTCGCCCTTTCTTCTCGTTCTTCAGGGGAAAGTCCTTTGGAGGAAACACTGCTTCCGGGAGAGGACTCAGGCCCATTCACTGGCGCCTCCTCTTCCCCTTCCACTGGCGGTACCACACCGAATCAGTGGGATCTCTGGCCTCCAACCAGGCCTGCAATGCTTTGAGATATGTTTCCTTAGCCTTGAGACCTTTGGTAGGAACTTTAAATTTCTTGCAAAAGAATTTCAATTCCTCCAATCTGTAGACGTTTATCTTCGCTCTGTCGAAATCCTCAGCGACAACAACAGGGGTAGTGACTCCGGGGTCACTCATGGTCAAAACTGGCAGTGTTCAAAAAATCAAGTTTCAGAAAAGCGGAGAACCAAAAATAGGATCCTTCCAAATTAGATTGTGACTGCGCTATGGTCTGCTTTCACTATGTAGCGCTCACTAATCACTGGACATGGGTCATAAATGCAAAGTTCAAATCCTCACCGCTGACCCACCAATGTTAGAACCGGCTGTCTCTAGTTGGCAGAGGTATACACTTCTGACAAATAGCGACACACCTTTTCTAGTCAGGGCAAGGGGATCACACCCTTTGATAACCCCTGCTCACCCCCTCGGTAGCTTGGCAGAGCAGATAGGCTTATCTCGGAGGCTGTGCGTTAAGGATTTATGACCACATACAGTAATAAAGTGAATGCACTACAAATGGACACAACACAGTAGTATTATAAAAATAAGTATTTTTATATAAGGCTTAGCACAAGACCAAATAACGACAAAACTGTACACAATCGGAATAAATACGTTTGGGAAGGAAAAAGGATAGTTCAAAGGTAGTTTCTTCTTTAGCACAAAGTCTTTAGTATCAAAGCAAATCTTCTTCTTGGCAACACAGTTCTTAGCAACAAGGTAACTCACACGGGAGCTACACGACGTCGAGGCAAAGTTAATCAAAAGGTTCGGCGTCGACCGCGAGGAGCGCTACGTCGACCCCGGAGTCACACGGACCCCCAACAACACAGTACCTTTGGAAAAGTGAAGCACACGATGATCAGCGGCGTCGAGCAATCCGGCGTCGCGTCTTCGGTGTCGATCAGGCCTCAGCAGGCGTTGTTGTCGATGATGCTTTTGCAAAGTGTGAGCAGCGCTCACGACGTCGAGAGGGCACGAGGGCGATGCGATCAGCAGCGGTGCAGACACGAGGTCCCTTGGAGCTGGAGCCGTACTCCCACTCACTGGCGTTGCTGCTGGCGTCGTTCGGGCCCGGCGGCCGGTCGTCGAGGAAGCAGGACACTGCGGCCGTTACCCACTACGTCGAGCTGGATTTGACGACGTCCGTCGGCGTCGCGATTGCTGGTTCTTTCAGAGGTGCTGGATTCACAGGTTCCAGCAAATAGCACTTTAAGCAGATGAAGTCCTTTAGCCCTGTGACTTCAGCTGGAGACTGGCACTCTTCCAGTCCTTGGAGATTTTCCTAGCAAGCGTGAGAGTACACACACAGTTCCTCTCTCCTGGTTCCTTGGCAAAAATAAAGAAGCACTGCAGGATTCCCCCCAGCAAACAGCACACTGGCAGAAGGGGTAGGCAAGTCCTCAGATCAGCAGGCCTCTTGTCCTTGGTTACAGGGTTCCTTGTCAGAAGTGATCTAAATTCTTGGTTCAGGGGTCCTCCTCTTATCCCCCTTTTCGTCTTTGATCCCTTTGTCCATGCCGGGGACTTTCCCAACATCCTGGGTCTGTTGTGGGTGGAGCCAGGCAGACGCACCTGGCTTATTCACTGAGCAGGGCTGGGTCCTCAGACGCCCAGCAGGAGGTGGAGCCAGCATTGACACTGGCAGGAGCAGAGCTATCGGCCGCCTGGCAGGAGGTGGGGCTACGATCGTCCACGGCAGGCTCAGAGCCATCAGCCGCTTGGCAGGCTATCAGCAACTACTCTCCCCCTACTCTCAACGCAAATGTCCCACTCATCCCACACTGACTCATCCAGACCTGTGGAGCCGCCCAACTCCTGTCACACACACGCAAGACCAGCAGAAACCAGAAATAGTTAGACAAGAAAATAGACACTTTCTAAAAGTGCTATTTTCGAACCCAGAGTCCAAAAACCATCCACACCAACGGATGCGTAATTAAACCCCGAGTTCAGGGATACCAAACTCGACATTGCACCATGCTCCCCGAGCCAGCTAGGATCATAGCATTAATAATCCCGGCGGCCCATTCTAACTACTGGAGAGCAGGCTACCTCGCAATAGTGAAGAACGAAGATGGCGGTAGTTCACTATTAGGACATGCCAACTTGGTCAGGCATGTCCTACCTTATACTTACAATGCACCCTGCCCGTAGGCCTACCATAGGGATGACTAACATGAAGTCAAGGGGAGGTTTGAGTGGCTGGCAAGTAGGTATACCTGCGCAGCCAGCGTGACAGTACAAGACTGCACGTGGGTCTCGCAATGACCGACCCGTAGACATTCTTTTACGAGGCCGCTCTTGTGGGAGGCACAACAGGTGCTGCAAGCCCACGAGCGGCATTTGTATTTACAAGCCCCGGCACTCCTGGTGCACTAGACTAGGGACTGACAGTAAACCAAATAAGCCAAACATGGATACAATCAACACATCAATTTAACATCGGGAGCACTTGCGCTGTGGCACTGATCAGCAGTGGCACGGCGCCCAAAGCATATACCAGCAAAACATCGAGAAACAGTGGAGGCCAACAGAAAAAATGGAGGAGAGACTCAAGCCAATGATGTCAGGTCTAACACGTGTCCCCTCCAGCTGAAATGTTGTGAGAACTACCCTTGACCTAGGGAGTACTCTTCACTAAGGCGGAAAAATCTGGACAGACCATCAGCATTGGCGTGATCTGTACCAGGGCGGTGTTCCACCGTAAAGTCCATCCCCTGTAGGGAAATGGACCACCTCAACAGTTTCGGATTCTCACCCCTCATCTGCATCAACCATCTGAGGGGCCTGTGGTCTGTCTGAACCCGGAAGTGAGTCCCAAACAGGTAGGGTCTTAGCTTCTTCAGCGCCCAGACCACAGCAAATGCTTCTCTCTCTATCGCACTCCACCTCGTTTCCCTGGGAAGTAACCTCCTACTGATGAAGGCTACAGGCAAATCTCGGCCCTCTTCATTCACCTGAGCTAGAACAACCCCCACGCCATGCTCTGAAGCGTCCGTCTGGACAATACATTATTTCGAAAAGTCGGGTGCCTGGAGTATAGGTGCTGTGCACATTGCAGTTTTCAGGGTGTCGAAGGCCGTTTGACAGGCATCAGTCCAGATCACGTTTCGTGGCTGCTTTCTAGAAGTCAGCGAAGTCAAGGGGTGCACAATGTTACCGTAATCCTTGACAAACCTCTTGTAATAACCCGTGAGTCCTAAGAAGGCTCTCACCTGAGTTTGGGTTTTGGGCGGTGCCCAAGCCAGGATGGTATCAATCTTGGGTTGCAGGGGGGCAACCTTGCCGCTCCCTACTTGGTGCCCCAAGTACACCACCGATCCCTGCCCAATCTGGCACTTACTGGCTTTGATTGTGAGGCCTGCTCCGCGCAGGGCCAACAACACTTCCTGGAGGTGGCGCAAAGGTTCTTCCCAGCTGGCGCTGAACACTGCGATGTCGTCCAGGTAGGCGGCACTAAAATCCTCCAGCCCAGCCAAGACCTGGTTGACCAACCTCTGGAAGGTGGCAGGGGCATTCTTCATCCCAAAGGGCATCACCCGGAACTGGTATAGCCCTTCTGGGGTTGAGAATGCTGACCTCTCCTTTGCCCCATCAGTCAAGGCGATCTGCCAGGACCCAGACGTCAAATCAAACGTACTAAGGTACCGGGCAGCCCCCAACCGATCGATGAGCTCATCAGCTCTGGGGATGGGGTGCGCGTCAGTCTTCGTGACCGAATTGAGCCCTCGGTAATCCACGCAGAACCGGAGTTCCGGTGAAGCACCAGGCGCTGCAGCCTTCGGACCAAGACCACTGGGCTGGCCCAAGGACTGCTAGAGGACTCAATCACCCCTAACGCAAACATTTTGGAGACTTCCTCCTTAATGTATGCTCGGACCTTGTCAGTCACCCTGTAAGCCCTGTGCTTCACAGGAGGGCTGTCTCCGGTGTCAACGTCATGGACGCACCAATGAGTGACACCCGGAACCAAGGAAAACAGATCCGGGAATTGTCCCGACAGGTGGCGACAATCCTGTTTCTGCTCAAGGGTCAGTGTGTCAGAGAGGACCACACCATCCACTGACCCGTCTTGCTCTTTAGCACACAGGAGGTCAGGAAGAGGCTCACTCTCTCCTCCATTCCAGCATCCGTAGCTAGGAGCATGCCCACTTCGGACCTTTCTAAGTGGGGCTTCAAACGGTTGACATGCAGGACCCCAAGGGGTTCCTTGGAGATTTCAAGTCCACCAAGTAGGTGACATCGCTCTTCTTCTCCCCAACCTTAAACGGTCCAGTCCACCTGTCCTTGAGCGCACAAGGTTCCACAGGGGACATGACCCACACTTCCTGACCAGGCTGAAGCTCTACCTGAGTGGCATTCCGGTCGTACCAACGCTTCATCTCCTCCTGGCTGGCCTCCAGATTTGCCTGAGCAAGTTCTCTGAAGCGCCGAGTCTGGTTCCGAAAGGCCAGCATGTAGCTGTATACATCCTGGGGAGGTTTCCTGGGAGATTGCTCCCAGCCTTCCTTGACCAGACTCAAAGGCCCTCTTACCGGGTGACCGTATAAGAGCTCAAAGGGGCTGAACCCTAGAGACTTCTGTGGCACCTCACGGTAAGCAAACAACAGGCATGGCAAGAGGACGTCCCATTTCAGCCTCATTGGTTCTTCAAGACCCATAATCATGCCTTTAAGGGTCCGGTTGAATCTCTCAACCAGCCCATTTCCTTGAGGGTGGTAAGGAGTGGTGAACTTGTAGGTTACCCCACACTCCTTCCACAGAGACTTCATATAGTTCGAAATGAAGTCGGTGCCTCGGTCCGACACCACCTCTCTGGGGAACCCCATCCGGGAGAAAACACCCATCAGTGCCCGTCCCACCACGGGGGCCGTCACTGTTCGGAGAGGGATGGCTTCCGGGTACCGCGTGGCATGGTCCACCAAGACCAGGATAAACCTGTTGCCTAGGGCTGTCTTGGGGTCCAGGGGCCCAACAATGTCAATGCCCACCCGGTCAAAGGGGGTACTGACCACTGGAAAAGGTTCGAAGGGAGCCTTCTGCTTCCTTCCGCTTTTCCCACTTGCCTGGCAAGTGTGACATGTTTTGCAATGGATGTCTACATCCCTACGCATCTGAGGCCAATAAAAATGGGTGACAAGCCTGTCATAGGTCTTGTCCTGCCCCAGATGTCCAGCTAACGGAACGTCATGAGCCAAACCCAGTAGGAAGGCTCTGAAGCACTGGGGTACCACCAGCACACGGGCTGACCCAGGCTCAGCAGCCTTAGGCTCGCTATACAGGAGGTCGTTCTCCCAGTACACAAAATGTGACCCTGACTGATCACCTGAAGATTGGGCTGAGGCCTGCTGCCTCATGCCCACAAGAGAAGGGCACACTTTCTGTTCCGCACAGAATTCCTCCCTGGAGGGACCACCATCCTGCTGCCAATGGGTCAGCTCGGGCAGGTCTCCCAGTTCGACAATTTGTTCCCCTGTGGGCTCCAGGGCATCCCCCTCAGGGTCTACCTCCTCCTGGACCACGGGAACTACGGGGGCCGGTTTCCCGCGCCTCCTGCCTCTTCTCGTCACAGCTGGGTCCTGGGCCGTACTTTCAGGCTCCGGGACCCCATCAACACCCTTACTCGCTGTCATCGATCGAGTGGTTGCACACACCCACTCTGGCACACCCAACATTTTCAAGTGCGCCTCTCTCTCCACCTTAGCCCAAGGGGAGTCTTCTAAATCATTGCCCAGGAGACAATCGACAGGCATGGCGGGCCTCACAGCAACCTGAAGAGTACCTGAAACTCCCCCCCATTCAAAGGAAACCTGAGCTACCTCACACTCTTTCTGGGAGTTGTCGGCAGCTATCACAGGGTAGAATGCGTGGGGAACCACCTGCTCTCTGGACACCAAGTGACACTTGATAGCTGTCACACTCGCTCCGGTGTCTCTGAGAGCTTCCACTCTATGGCCATTAATGGTCACCCACTGCCTATATTTACTAGTGTTACTAGGCAGAGGGGGTGGAGGGACCAATTGCATGTCTCCTAGCGAGACCAGGGACATTTCTGCGGGACCCCTCCCACCATGGACAACCATCTCCTCCCCTCCCAGGGCTACACTCGCCAACTGATGGGGGGGTGCACGCGGCGGTGCATTCGAATCCTTTTTGGGACACTGGGGGTCATAAAACCGGTGTCCCACCTGCCCACAACCGTAGCAGGTTAGGGGGCCCCTATGAACAGGTTTACCCGTCGGGCCCCTGGCTTCTTCTCAGGGGGAGGCTGGGAACCTTTCCCTTGGTTCCCTTGGGGATTACTTTGGGGCCCTTTCTGAGACTCCTTCTGTTTACCCTTGTCCCCCCCACTCTTCTGCTGGGGACCCTGCCCACCTTTGGCTGAGTCTCCCACTGGACCCTTGTGGACCCTGGTACTGACCCAGCGGTCCGCCTCCTCAGCAAGTTTTCTAGGGTTAGATATCTTGCTATCAATAAGGTGCTGGCGCAGCTCTGGAAAACAGTTATTAGACAAATGCTCCCAAGCAAACAAATCGTAAAGAGCTTCGTAACTTTCCACTTTGCTGCCCTTTACCCAACCATCCATGGCTCTGCAAAAATAAGACACATACTCAACCCACGTTGTACCAGGCAACTTCTTACATTCTCTAAAAGCTTGCCTGTACTTCTCGGGGGTTAGGCCATACCGCAACATTAAAGCATCTTTCATATGAGCATACAACATCCTATCCTCAACAGGCATGTCTAACAGGGTATCTCTCCCCTCATTCACAAAGCGACCCCACAACCCCGCTCCCCAATCCTTCTCAGGGACCCGGTGGGCCAACAATGCTAACTCATATGCTTTAAACCATTGACCAATGTCTTCATTCTTATGATAATCTTTTATCACATCTTTCGGGAAATAAAACCTACTTTCTGCAGGCCCAGATGGGATGCTGCCACCAGAGGGATTCAACTCCAACTTCTTAGCTTGGATGTCTAACTCCCTCAACTTGGTATCACGCTCCAAAGCTAACTTCTCTCTTTCAAAATCTAACCTTTTGGCCTTCAAATCAGCTTCTCTCCTACCTCTTGCATTTTCTAATTCCAACTGCCCATTTATCTTTAGCCTTGCCATTTCCATGTTGTATGCACGCTCCTTCCCTTTCTTCTCGTTCTTCAGGGGAAAGACCTTTGGAGGAAACACTGCTTCCGGGAGAGGACTCAGGCCCATTCACTGGCGCCTCCTCTTCCCCTTCCACTGGCGGTACCACCACCGAATCAGTGGGATCTCTGGCCTCCAACCAGGCCTGCAATGCTTTGAGATATGTTTCCTTAGCCTTGAGACCTTTGGTAGGAACTTTAAATTTCTTGCAAAAGAATTTCAACTCCTCCAATCTGTAGACGTTTATCTTCGCTCTGTCGAAATCCTCAGCGACAACAACAGGGGTAGTGACTCCGGGGTCACTCATGGTCAAAACTGGCAGTGTTCAAAAAATCAAGTTTCAGAAAAGCGGAGAACCAAAAACAGGATCCTTCCAAATTAGATTGTGACTGCGCTATGGTCTGCTTTCACTATGTAGCGCTCACTAATCACTGGACATGGGTCATAAATGCAAAGTTCAAATCCTCACCGCTGACCCACCAATGTTAGAACCGGCTGTCTCTAGTTGGCAGAGGTATACACTTCTGACAAATAGGGACACACCTTTTCTAGTCAGGGCAAGGGGATCACACCCTTTGAAAACCCCTGCTCACCCCCTCGGTAGCTTGGCAGAGCAGATAGGCTTATCTCGGAGGCTGTGCGTTAAGGATTTATGACCACATACAGTAATAAAGTGAATGCACTACAAATGGACACGACACAGTAGTATTATAAAAATAAGTATTTTTATATAAGGCTTAGCACAAGACCAAATAACGACAAAACTGTACACAATCGGAATAAATACGTTTGGGAAGGAAAAAGGATAGTTCAAAGGTAGTTTCTTCTTTAGCACAAAGTCTTTAGTATCAAAGCAAATCTTCTTCTTGGCAACACAGTTCTTAGCAACAAGGTAACTCACACGGGAGCTACACGACGTCGAGGCAAAGTTAATCAAAAGGTTCGGCGTCGACCGCGAGGAGCGCTACGTCGACCCTGGAGTCACACGGACCCCCAACAACACAGTACCTTTGGAAAAGTGAAGCACACGATGATCAGCGGCGTCGAGCAATCGGCGTCGCGTCTTCGGTGTCGATCACGTCTCAGCAGGCGTCGTTGTCGATGATGCGGTTGCAAAGTGTGAGCAGCGCTCACGACGTAGAGAGGGCACAAGGGCGATGCGATCAACAGCGGTGCAGACACGAGGTCCCTTGGAGCTGGAGCCGTACTCCCACTCACTGGTGTTGCTGCTGGCGTCGTTCGGGCCCGGCGGCCGGTCGTCGAGGAAGCGGGACACTGGGGCCGTTACCCACTACGTCGAGCTGGATTCGGCGACGTCCGTCGGTGTTGCGATTGCTGGTTCTTTCAGAGGTGCTGTGTTCACAGATTCCAGCAAATAGCACTTTAAGCAGATGAAGTCCTTTAGCCCTGTGACTTCAGCAGGAGACTGGCACTCTTCCAGTCCTTGGAGATTTTCTTAGCAAGCGTGAGAGTACACACACAGTTCCTCTCGCCTGGTTCCTTGGCAAAAATAAAGAAGCACTGCAGGATTCCCCCCAGCAAACAGCACACTGGCAGAAGGGGTAGGCAAGTCCTCAGATCAGCAGGCCTCTTGTCCTTGGTTACAGGGTTCCTTGTCAGAAGTGATCTAAATTCTTGGTTCAGGGGTCCTCCTCTTATACCCCTTTTCGTCTTTGATCCCTTTGTCCATGCCGGGGACTTTCCCAACATCCTGGGTCTGTTGTGGGTGGAGCCAGGCAGACGCACCTGGCTTATTCACTGAGCAGGGCTGGGTCCTCAGACGCCCAGCAGGAGGTGGAGCCAGCATTGACACTGGCAGGAGCAGAGCTATCGGCCGCCTGGCAGGAGGTGGGGCTACGATCGTCCACGGCAGGCTCAGAGCCATCAGCCGCTTGGCAGGCTATCAGCAACTACTCTCCCCCTACTCTCAACGCAAATGTCCCACTCATCCCACACTGACTCATCCAGACCTGTGGAGCCACCCAACTCCTGTCACACACACGCAAGACCAGCAGAAACCAGAAATAGTTAGACAAGAAAATAGACACTTTCTAAAAGTGCTATTTTCGAACCCAGAGTCCAAAAACCATCCACACCAACGGATGCGTAATTAAACCCCGAGTTCAGGGATACCAAACTCGACATTGCACCATGCTCCCCGAGCCAGCTAGGATCATAGCATTAATAATCTCGGCGGCCCATTCTAACTACTGGAGAGCAGGCTACCTCGCAATAGTGAAGAACGAAGATGGCGGTAGTTCACTATTAGGACATGCCAACTTGGTCAGGCGTGTCCTACCTTATACCTACAATGCACCCTGCCCGTAGGCCTACCATAGGGGTGACTAACATGAAGTCAAGGGGAGGTTTGAGGGGCTGGCAAGTAGGTATACCTGCGCAGCCAGCGTGACAGTACAAGACTGCACGTGGGTCTCGCAATGACCGACCCGTAGAGATTCTTTTACGAGGCCGCTCTTGTGGGTGGCACAACACGTGCTGCAAGCCCACGAGCGGCATTTGTATTTACAAGCCCCGGCACTCCTGGTGCACTAGACTAGGGACTGACAGTAAACCAAATAAGACAAACATGGATACAATCAACACATCAATTTAACATCGGGAGCCCTTGCGCTGTGGCACTGATCAGCAGTGGCACGGCGCCCAAAGCATATACCAGCAAAACATCGAAAAACAGTGGAGGCCAACAGAAAAAATGGAGGAGAGACTCAAGCCAATGATGTCAGGTCTAACAATACCCCACATCTATCAATCTATGTTCTTGAACAATCCCCTTAACTGCTTTAAATACATTCTTCTTTCTCCCTGCATATGGAATATTTCCGCAAATATCAGATGTTTCATCCAAATGCAAGTTAAAGTCCCCGCATAATATTAACCGAGGTGACCATAAAGCTAACTCCACACTTAATTGATGTAATACTGTGGGGTCGTCAACAGTAGAGGCATAAACCGAACAAATAGTAATGATCGATCCCCCAAGTTTGAGTTCGGCAATGACCCATCGTCCCAGTGGATCTTCTTTAATTCTTTTAACTTCACCTAGTCCAAACCTCTTTAAAATGGCCACCCCTCTTATTGTGGAGCTTTGACGAGAGCACACCACAACCTCCAATCCAAGATCCTCGAGCCATCCTCTATTTGCCCAAGAGACATGGGTCTCCTGTATACAGATTAAATCTGTCCGCATAGTTTTTAACATCTGAGCCATTATACCCCTTTTTCTTTTATCGTTTAAACCACAAACATTAATGGAGCAGATCATCAATTTAACCATTTTCTTGTATTAGTACAGTTCTGCAATTAAGCTTGCAATAACAGAAAATTCCAGAAATTGGCACCAACCACACAAAAATCCTGACCTTCCTTCAGCTGTACTTCCTTGCACCCAAAAATGAACCCTCTCCCACCCACAACCCACCCACAACCCCCCAGCACCCCCCCCCCCCAACCCACCCTCTTCCCAAAACCCCCCTATCGGAAGCTTAAGGGCAAATGCCCTCAATGATGGAAAGTGAGTATGAACTATGTGATTCTGCCCGGGCCGACCAGACCCAAATAATACCTTACCCTCAGCAAAAGAAGAAAAAAAAGAAAGAAAGAAAAAGGGGCAATCCACTAAGGGCGTAGAATAAGTGTATAATCCTTATCCAATCTCTGCTACATTGCATCTAAGAATTGCTGTGCTTTGACCTCAGATACAAAAAAAATAGTTTTCCCCTTATGCATAACCTTAAGTTTTGCAGGGTTTAGTAGAAAGACTTGCCCCCCCTTAGACTGAATTGGTGCCATTAGCTGTTTAAGCCTCCAGCGTTGCTGCACTGTTACCGGGCAAAAATCGAGTCGTACAAAAAACTCATGCTCCAAGCCCTTTCAACCACCCATGACACTGACTTTGTAGCTGAATCGAACAAAATAGCTGCGTACTTTGCAGGAAAGGTCAGGAACATATATGCTACCTTCTCCAATAAACCTGAAGATGGAATTAAATTTGAAGTAATCAGGGTAGCAGACAACACATAAAGGGGGATTGAGATTCTTCTCGGTTCCTCCCCCAGAGATGCTCCGTAGCCTCTATCAGGGAATCAAATCGGGTTCCCCTCGAGACCAGGCCCCTCCTAGGGTAATGGGAGAAAGCCTCTCGGTACTGGAGCCGTACATCAGGCATATACTCCAGATCTCTTTTTCCACTGAATATCTCCCGGAGGACTGGAAAAAAAGCAACTGCGCTTCCCATAAAGAAAAAGGCCAACATAAGCCATGACACACTGGAGAATCTGAGACCTATTTCTCTGCTCCCGTATTTAGCCAAAGTGGCGGAGAAAGTGGCTAATTGTCAACTAATGACACATCTAGAGAAAACTAATATCCTGCACCCCTCTCAATCGGGCTTCCGGGTGGGCTTCTCCACGGAGACGGCCCTCTTGAGAGCGACTGAAATCCTAAGACAGGGGGCGGATGCCGGCAACACCATGGCCTTGGTGATGCTCGACCTCAGTGCGGCTTTCGACACTGTAGCCCACTCCATCTTACTACAGTGTCTAGTCAAAGCGGGTGTCACGAGCTCCACACTGGGGTGGCTGAAGTCCTTCCTCACAGGCAGAAGCTTTCAGGTACAATGAGGCTCTTGTAGATCAGCAGAGATGGCCTTAGAACAGGGGGTACCTCAGGGCTCTGCCCTGAGTCCAACTCTTTTCAATCTGTACATGACCCCCCTGGCCGAAGTGGTGCAAGCGTACGGGGTAGAGTTGGTCTCCTACGCAGATGACACCCAACTGCTGATCTCTCTGTCTCAAGCACCATCAACGGCGGCATCCAATTTTAAGGCTTGCATGCAAGCACTAGCAGAATGGATGGACGCACATTGCTTGAAACTAAATGGATCCAAAACGGAGGTAATGGTTGTGGGTGGGAGCAACCTGAGCTGGACTCCAGACTGGTGGCCAATGAGTCTGGGTCCTACGTCTGTTCCCTGTAAGAAAGCCAAAAACTTGGGAATATGGGTTGATCCCACTCTGTCCTACGAAGGCCACATCCGTCGCCTCGTAGGAAAGTGTTTCGGGGTTCTGAAAACACTAAATTGCACCCTTGATTTACTCCCGCTGGATGCCAGACACACTATGACTCAGGCGCTGGTGACATCCCGATGGACTATGGGAACGTCTTGTTCTTGGGTGCCACAGAACACAGTCTAGAGCGCCTACAAGTCCTCCAAAACACAGCAGCTCATCTTGTTCTACGATTCCCCAGAAGATCAGCATCCAAACCAGCATTAGCGGCCCTACACTAGCTACCGGTCAAAAAAAGAGTGATCTTCAAAGCTCTCTTAATGTGCCATAGAATACTCCAACATAAAGCTCCACCCTATCTTCAGGATCTAGTACTTAGGTATGAGCTGACCAGAGCCTTACGCTCAGAGGGGATGGGTCTGCTGACGATCCCCCGTGTAAAAAGAGCGAAACTCGGTGGCTGCTCTTTTAGAGCTGTAGTGGCAAAAAACTGGAACGCTCTCCCTACATCCCTAAGACTAGAAGAATCGGAAACTAAATTTAGAACTCTGCTAAAAACATACTTATATAATCTATAAGCAGCTGAATAGGCGGTGGGAGCTGGGATGTCTGTTTCTGATTACTTGTTCTTCACAGCGCGGGACACGCCGGGAAGGCGTCACCAGACGCTTTAGAAACTACCTTATTATTATGATTATTGTTATTATTATTATTAGTCTTTGAGGGTCTAGCAAAGTCATACAAAATCTCACGAAGTAAGTAGTTCTGTAAGCATATGAGGATAGCTCTTAGGTTCTTGTTTCCACCCCCCCAATCGCGTTTTTGGTTAAAGGGAAAGCGATGAGGTCTTATAATTTCTTTATCCCAGTCCCATCCTTTGAGATCTGGAAAAGCATCTCCACAACAAAGCGACGGATATCTCTTCCCTCTGATTGTTCAGCTATCCCCAATATGCGTAAGTTATTACGCCATGCGCGGTTCTCCAGGTCGGTCAGCTTCCAATCGATGTCTTGTCTAGTACTCTCCAAGTCCTTAATTGACGTTTTTTTGTGTAGAGAGTTCATCTTCCACAACAGAAATCCGAGCTTCGGTGTCCTGTACTCTCAAATTGGTTTCATTGCTGGATTTAGCTAGGCGACGAACAACATTCTGCAATTTACGAACAGCTCCTTGTGTGCGGAGCCCCTCTGCCTTGGTCTCCTCTCTGTGAGCCATGATTAATCTATACATGGAGGTCTGCAGCTTATAGATAGATTTTAATGTAATCTCCTCATCTCCCTCCAATAATTCTGGGAATTCAGCCTGGGTTTCTGATGCCGCTCCAGCCCCTTCCCACTGCGGTTGGTCTATTACACCTGAGTTTTCGCCTGTGACGGGATTTTTTACCTCTACAACCCTGCGAACTGTGTTAGGAGCTCTTTCGTTCGCCAGGAAGTCAGAGCCAAGAAGTTCTTCCTCGGAAGTTTGATTACAGTCATCAGCCCAGTCTTTTACAAGCAGATGACCTTCGTTAATCAACTCCTCATCGAGTTCCCCATCAGATGTTAATGACACATCGGACATGGAGTAAAATTGACCCCCAAATTCGATAGATTCTGCATCATTTGAAGGTTGATCATTCACCCGTGGTGAGACCCTGACTTCCTCCACTGCTTGACAGAGCTCGGCTAAGTCATCGTCGTTGCCTTTTTCGAGGGAGGGAGACCCTCCAACTCCGTCTCCAGCTGTGGACGAAATCAGATTTAAGGGAGTCTGAACTGAAAGAATTGCGCCATGGTTCTTAGAAATAGCACCAAGCGGATCAGTGACAGGTCCTTGGATGTGACCTCCAGGCATCTGAGTACTATTCTTAGATGAAGCAGCTATATTCTTCTTCCTAAATAAATCGGGTATTACAGGCTCCTTAATGACCCCATTCTGCTGACGAGCTCGGGTCTCAGAAATATCTCTATTAAGCGAATTAGGCTCTAACGTTGGCACTATTACAGTATTTTCCGCAGCACTGGACGTAATGTTAGCGGCATTGGCTGAATTAATAACAGCTTTTTTTGTCCCTCTGCCTTTAGGCTCCATAATTGTCGCTTAAATAATGATCCAATGGCAGAGCTAAATAAGTTAGTAGTTGGCAGGTAAGTAGCTATATCAGATATCCTTATACTGATGCCAGCAACCAGAGTGAATTAGTTGTTGTAAATTGCTGTTTCGATAAGCTTTGAGGCTTTAAGGGTTTTAAGTTTCTTGCTGCCTGCTTGCTGCTTAGAAGGCTGTCTAAATATTTAGCAGTATATATATAGCACTTTATGACAGTATATGGCAGCACCGAAAAACAGTCAAGCAAAGAAATGAGCAGTAACAGCAAATTCCTTGAGGCTTATTGCAACTACTTAATGCCACTAGAAAGGTCCTGAACCGGTATGCCTTCAATGCGGAAAATAAGAGCAATCCTGCTCGAGTAACGATACCGCCTGGGTATTTGTAACAATGTATCCCGGCGTCTCCGTCTTGACCTCATTCATTTCATGCAGCTGCTACAACTTCTGCCGACGAAAAGACTCTCTGCACCCCCGTCACAGCCTTGCAGCTCTAAGAGGCAAACTCCAGCAGACCGATGTCTTCAGCGTTTTCCAGCCTTCACCACACACCACCGCTCCCCGCCTTTCGCCTCCGCCTCTGCCTCTGCCCCGGAGTGAGACTCTCCACGGCTTTCACTCTCGCCACTATGGTCTGAGGCTCTCTACGGCTCCTGCAGCTTTCACCGTTTTCCCCGCCTCTCACCAACACTCCGCGGCTCTCCACGGCTCCGCGGCTCCAGATACCATTCAGCTGACCGCAGTGTGCACGCCGTCCAGAGCACCGTACAGAGCACACGGAACCAAGCAAATCCCGGACAGGTGCTGCAGAAGCGACCCAGCAGCAGAACGAGGGGGCTCCGCTCAAAGGGGGTTTAGACAAAGCAGCAGCATCAAGCAGCGATCCGGTCGGACCTCGGGTAGGACGCCACAGTTCCTCACTCGGCTGCAGTAGCGGCCGCCATCTTGCTCCAAAAATCATCACCCTCAAACGTCAATTTTATACACCATCATATGATTTACTCATTCATAATATTACACATTTATAGAGAAATATTACACATAAGAAAAAGGATTAACAGTTGTGAGGTCACTCTTTGTGAATACCTTGTACATGTAAATCAAGCCATTTGCAAATTAAATTTGCATGCACAAATTGGTTTGAGAATGGATCCTTGGAGTACTTAGAAACAGATTGGTCCGACAGACTACACAGAAAACTACACATTACCAGCATTAGTTAACCATGACAGCAGAGAGGCTAAGAATTGAATGATCATATTACGAGGGAAACTAAAGGCAAAACAGAAGTGGTGCTAGGTTCTAAGAGACTTGATAAAGAGGAAGAAAAACAAAGAATGAGAGAGTGAGAGCGAGAAAGAAATGTAAAGAAAAGAAAAGGAGAGTAAATAAAAGAGAAACCAAGGAGAACAGTTGTAGGTGCAGGAGAAAACAGGAAGGGGTCGTGAGGAAAAGGGTAAGAGATGCAGAGGGGACAGAGATTATCAGACAAAGGGAGATGAGAGAGAAGAGAGATAGACAAAAGCAAAATGAGAGCTAGAGAAACAAACAGAAAGGTGAAGGTAGCTTTCAAGTAATGTTGGATGGTGGTATATTAGTAAGTGCAGGTAGGTGCCTACAACTAATAATGACACCACAATCACCAATAAGTCCTAGTCAAGTTTCAATAAATTGATCCTTGCTCAACCCTTGGTAGCTTGGCTGATGAGCAGTCAGGCTTAACTGAGGTGAGACATTGGCAAGTCATTTAATATCACCAAGTTAAAAGGCACAATAAAATAAAAATCAAACACCACTTTAGAACTATAGAGAATATTCTTATCTTTAAAATGACACCAACATGACAAAAAGCCAATGTAGGGAACCGGATATATAAGGATTTTTTAAATTTAAATAAAGAAAATGTGCTTTTTAGCACCTAAAAGTGACAAGCGCCACACACAGCAAACTGGTCATGCTGGATCGGGACAAAGTCAAAGATTCAGGCTGACCGCGATGGAGCCTGAGTCGGCTATGATTTTTACCTTCTGACTATGTCACTTTTTTGGAGCTTTTTCTCTTGACGTCAAGCAATTGGGTCCTCAGATCGAGGTTTTGATTCAACGATACCAGCCTGCTGAATCGTGATACCTTGGTGAGCTTTGTCTTTGTCATCAACAGTGAGGAGCTCTGGAGCTTTCAGCGTGGCAAACGTGCGCAGTCAGGTCGAGTCCCAGTTGATGTCACTGGCTTGAGTCTCGTCGTCAATGCGTCTTCTCATGGAGCATTTTTCCCAAAGATTGACAAAAGTTCCCAAACTTTCAGATCTTCCTCTGGAAGGGTTCTCAACGGTTGGGAAGGGTCCAACGGAACCAGCCAAGGGCTCAGAAGTTCTGGGTTACCTCCTGGGATCTGAGACTCCAAGTCCCACAATGCACATAGTCAATTCAAGAAAAATCCAAGTGAAGCTGGTCAACTGGAGTTGTCCTTATTGTGGATGTTGCAGATATCTTCTACCAGCACTTTTCTGCCTGTTGCTTATCAGGGAGTCAACTCCTTTATCTTTTAAGACAGGAAATGGCCTCTTGTTGTGAAAACTTTAAAGTGCAGAAGAGGTAGTCCTTTTGAGTGTAGTCCTCTACTGTGCAATCCAAGGGTCCAGCAGGGCAGTCCTTCTTCTCCAGATGTTTTCAGGCAGGGATCTGAGGTGCATTGCAGCTCTCCCATATTTATTCCATATTTTGGGCTGGCAAGAAAGGAGCACTTCCAACTAATGGGGTTAAAGTTGCCATCCTCTGTTCTGAATACTTCCAGAGAATTGGGGCATATTTCTGTCCCAGAATGCACATCGCAATAAAAATAAAAATGGAGAAAATCTATCCTTGGAGTTCAGGTGTGGCTAACCCAACCCATATGTGTGGCTGATGTTTCCCTATCCTCCCCTTTCAGCCCCTTTCCTAATCGAATAAGAGGGACTCGTTCTTGGGGGTCGGGGTCAAGCAACTGGGGTGTGCCAGGTTCCTG
Source organism: Lissotriton vulgaris (assembly GCF_964263255.1). Taxonomy (NCBI): domain Eukaryota; kingdom Metazoa; phylum Chordata; class Amphibia; order Caudata; family Salamandridae; genus Lissotriton; species Lissotriton vulgaris. The sequence continues at coordinate 552,906,489 of NC_141693.1, read as the reverse complement.
TGCTATCTGGGCTTCTCTCTTTGAAGACCAGTTTATCTCCCAGCCCCCTTCCTATCCTGGCATCTGCCGGCAGCAGATCTTCTCCCGCTAGATGGCTGCATTGTTTCAGTCCCTGGCCTCTTAACACCTAATCAGGAAGTAGCTTGCATCAGTATAGGAGAGTAAGATCTGCTCTTATGGTTACCCCCCCCCCCTTTTTGCTGATGTTTCACTGTTTTTTTACTTTAGTCTGGCTGGGGCCATGCTATCCAGGACCCCAGCCTAGCTGCTTCCTCTCTAAATTGATTCCAAGTACTTTAGGTACACTCCAGGTTGGTTACTGGGGTACCCTTATGAGGTCCCTAGTATACTTTAGGTGCCTAGGGCATAGGTACCCCAGAGGCCTACCAGGGGCTGCAGCATGTATTATGCCACCCCTGGGAAGCCTTCCAAAATGACACCTCAGGACTGCTATTGCAGCCTGGGTAAGGTGGTGCATGCACCCCTTACTTAGATATAGGTTACCTATATCTACCTTAAATCACAACACATATAAACCTATCAATCACCCTCGTGGCAGGCCTTATCAATCCTGAATTATATATTACATATATAGGGGTCCCAGTTGGAACAAATTCTAGAATTTGTTCCAACTGGGACCCCTATATATGTAATATTGAATTACCCAGGTCCCAGTGCCGATGGGTCAACCCTTTATATATAACGTTATCAATCCTGAAGGCAGGGTGCTGGGTTTTGTGTGAGAGGGTGCCCATGCATGAGCAGGGCCCCTCTGCAGCCTTCTGAACCTATTCTCTGGGGCTGTTCTGTGATGTAGCCAGACAATATACTCTTAAGTGCCTTATAACCTCGCAGTAAATGCTAACTTTGGAATGGCTGCGCAGAAACATGTCGTGTTTGGTGTCAAACACTTTGGAATCCTACCCCCCCCCCCCCCCCCTCCCCGCCAGCCCTGGTGGCAGGGGTAGAACTCCACCCTTCTAGAGGAAGCGACATGTACACACTGGTATACCCGGTACCAGTTTAAAAGAGTCCTGGCATCACAAAAGGGATGCTGCAGCCACAGACACAAGTCTGGCCTCCTGATGTTGGACGAAACTCTGGCAGGGGAGGCCTGGACAATAGGTCTACTGTCAGAGGGAGGTGTAACCACCTCCCAGACAGGCTTTAGTGTATTGGGGCTGGGTGGGTGCACTCCAAGAGTGCTTTGAAGTCTGCACTGGGGGCATATTTGGTATCCCTGTGCATAGCCCAGTTCAAACCAGTTGCAGGGGCTACCAGCCCCTGCTCTGGAGTGAAACTGGATAAAGGAAATGGGCATAGCCACCCCTCTTTCCAAACCCTCTCATAGGTGGGTCCCCAGAGTATGTCCAACCCCTTCCTTGGGTATAAGCAAGTAACCCCTGGCTACAGGACTTTAGATTACACCTGTACAAAACTCTGCTACAGATTTCCTAGAACTTTGATGATCTAAACGACTAGATGACTGAAGAATATCCCTTGGAGTAAAGGAGTTACTCCCCTGCTTGGCAGCAAACAAAGACGCATCTGACTGGTCTGCATCTCTGAAGCTTCCGCCGGACTCCAAAGTAATTGCAGCCCAGGAGGTAGATTTACAGACTTCTCTGAGGCCGACCTGAGTCCCCAGCAAAGCTGAGACTCACAGCCCCCATGAGTACCATGGAACCGGAACCCCTGGACACCATGCACATTTGCAAGTGTATTAGCTTCTACCATTCCTTGAGGCTCTTCATTGTGTTACTTGTAGCCCAGACCTGAGCTCCTTTTCTGCAGAAGATTGCTGACCTATACTCTACGATTGTTCCGTGATCTGGCCCTTTGTGTTTTCACTTGAGGTACCTTTGCGATCCCTGGTCCATTGACTGGTGGGCCCCTGAGAAGGCAACTTTGACTTTCTGTGGTTTTGTCTAGTTGCTCCAGATGTGCCCTGACTCTCCACCACTTGGTGAGTCCCTCAGACCTTGCTGGTCTGCATTTCTTCACTCTCTTAATGGGTTGCTGTTGTCAAGGCTTGTTGGGTCACATTTGGTCACCGACACTGCAGCACTCGATATCCTTTGTGGGAAAGCTTGAACCCAGGTCCTGGTTGTCGTTGAAGCCTCCTGGTCCTCATGGCTGCAGAGTCAAACTTCACCTCGTCAACCTGAAATCCCCGAACACCCAACATCTGTGGGCATTCGTCTATTGTGCCCCTGGCCACTGGCAAGTTACCCAGACTCTGTCCCCTCTGCTTTCAGGTGCTTCTCATCTTCAACCCATGCTTGAATCACACCGGACACTTTCCACTTCGACGGCAGCAGCACTTTGCAGCTGATCGACATTGAAATCAACTACGATTCCCGACACCAAAAGACACCTATGCACCCGGCTTCCCTGGGTGAGGTAACTTGAGTACTCTGGTGCTCCCTTTGGTGTTGGCCCTAGAACCCCCTAAGTCTAAAGGGATTTGCTCAAAGTCCTCTCCTAAGTGTCCTTAATCTTTAAATTTCCAAACGCGACTTTCCGCACAGAAGCTAATGGTGATTCGCGGCTGTGTTCTCACACTGCACGGATCTCCCGTGGGTCCCCTGTGTCACTACCTTGGGCGCTTCCTTGTAGCCCCAGCAATTCTACAGGCTCTAGACCTTTTTTTATTTTTATTTAATTATTAATATTATTATTTTTAATTTTCAAAAACCTTTATTGGTAATTGAGAGTGTGAACACAGCTCAGTGCCTACAAACATGGTATGGCCGGCAGCGCTTTAGAGTGATAATTAGGCATCAATCAATAAACCATAAAGCAGTGAGTATTAACACAGCAAGCCGCCTACAACCACTTCGGGCCGGCCGCGTTTAAATGAGTATCAATGTGACAGCTATCAGCATTGGTAACAAGGCACAAAAAACTCTGAAAGACCAGAAAGTGCATAATAAGTCATAAACTTGGAGCATGTAGTTACCGTTCAGTGTTCAGCACTTCACCTTACACTTAGCAACGCTACATGGCATGTATAACCACAAGAAAGCCTGATCAAAATAAAGAGAGAAAGAAGGGAACATCGAGGAGACCTTACAGGACACAGCGCCCCACTAGCGTGTTCATGGTTTCTGACGAGAGTATCATGTAATCATTGTCCCCAGTGTCAGGCACCCTATGGGCTGAAGTGAATAATAAGAATACATAATTATCTACATTGGAGCATGTGAGTGGGCCTTTTCTTTGGGTCTGGACAACAAATAAGATGTTAGTGGGGACCATATGTCTCTGGGCCTAGAGGCACTGGGTAAAAGCTCAGCATAAAGAACAGATTGTTCTTGGCAATAAACCATATCATTAAGCCAATCCTTAAATTTGGGCGCCCTTCCCCTGCTCCATCTACAGGCTATACGCCTCTTGGCCATCAATAATGCAAGGGCTGTATAGCGGCGGTGCGCTAATGTGACCTGTTTGACATAGCTCAGCAGAGAAAGCAATGGCGTGGCTTCCATATGCGTGTTGGTCATCTGATTGAGTGCCGTAAAAACGAGTCCCCAATATTCGTGTATTGCTGGGCAATCCCAGGACAAATGTAAGAAATCAGCTCGCGGCGCGTGGCATCTATCGCTCCTATCTGTATCGCGAAGTTGGTGTCTATGCATACTGACCGGAGTGTGGAACAATCGGTGTAGATATTTGTAATGTATGATTCTGAGCCGGCTGCTGGCTGATATGCGTTCAGTTGCGAACAGCAATATTCCCATTGCTGCTCTGTGAGCACAACTCCTAACTCCGCTCCCCATTTAGAGCGTGACAGTGAATCCTCTACATATTGTTGAGTGTGTAGTACTCAGTAAATCAGAGAAACCAGACGCCTAGGTGAAGGCTGTTGCAACAGGACCTGCAACGGCAGGAGCATTGGAGGCTCAGCAGGAAAGTCAGCATGTAGTGATCTTACTCCCTGTTTAAGGCGTATATATAAAAAGACGTCCAGTGGGGTACATAGTGTTCCCTGAAACACACTAGCGGAGTCACAAAATTGACCATTCTCATAAAGTTCCCCCATGTTTTGATGGACGTGGGTAACTGTAGTTTGTGAAAGTTGGTTTCTTTTAAGAGGGGCATGTCTGGATGATATGCCAATAGAAGTAGCGGTGAATAAAGTGGGGGAGAGTCAAAGAGTGTGCAATCCTCTGCCATGCTGTGATCGTGGCATTTACTGTGGTCTGTGTGCACTCTTGGGCATTCAAGACCATATATAGGGCACCCTCTATCCGTATGGGATGTACCAGCCAATGTTCAGCTGTCAATTGCGGCATATACTTGGGCTGTCTAATCCAAAAGTATAAATAGTGTGCCTGGGCGCTGATGTAATAGAGCTCAAAATCTGGGATGCCAAACCCACCCGACGCATAAGGCCTGGTCAGGACAGACATTTTCAATCTGGCCTGTTTGCCTCCCAAAACTAATCGGATCATTTCAGATTTGAGGGATTTAAAAAAATGCCGCCCCGGAAAATATGGAATATTTAAAAACAAATAGAGCAGCTGGGGCAAGATCACCATCTTTATCAGCGATGCTCTTCCTGCCATAGAAAGCGGGAGCGTTATCCAGCGATCTAACTTGTCAGTTATGCGGGCCAGCGCTACTCCGTAGTTGAGTCTCATAAGCTCTTCCTTGTTTCTGGTAATTCCAATCCCCAAATACCGGAGCTCATCCTCGCACCACTCCAGAGGATAGTCTAAAGGAAAGCGCACAACCGAGTCTGCCAGTGGGAAGAGGCAAGATTTCCCCCAGTTTATCTGAACCCCGGATAGGCGACCGAAGACAAATAATTCTCTCAAAAGGGTGTTCAGGTTATGTTGCGGGTCTCACACGTAAAGGGTAATATCATCAGCATACATGGAGATTAATATCTGTTTCATGTTACATTGCAGGGCCATGTCGTTGTGGTGCTGACGTAGTCGCGCCGCCAGTTGTTCCGTTGCCAAGATAAATAACAATGGGGACAGTGGGCACCCCTGCTGTGTACCCCTAGTAATCGAGAATCTCTGTGACAGCTGTCCATTAATAAGCACCTTTGCTCCCGGTTGATGATACAAGAGGCGTATCCAAGACAAAAAAAGAGGCGGGAAGCCCATGCGGGTCATTATCCCAAAAATGTACTGCCATTCAATAGAGTCAAAGCCCTTTGGGGCGTCCAAAAAAACTGCTGCCAAAGGTAACTCAGGGGCAACGTTATGCAACAGCGTAAAGAGGGTTCTCAAATTATGGGAGGTGGCCCTGCCTGGGACAAACCTTGAATGGTCCGGGAGTATCAGATGCTCCAACAGAAGGCTCAAACGATTAGCGATGAGCTTCGCTAAGATTTTGGTATCACAGTAAGGAAGGGAGAGGGACCGATACGATCCGCATAAGTGGGCTGTTTCGTCCGGTTTCAATAATGAAATAATGAGTGCTTCTCTCATTGATGGAGGAAGAGAGCCAACCTCTAAAGACTCCTCGTAGACTTCTTGAAGGATTGGGGCTAGTAGATCTATATGCGTTTTGTAGAATTCCACTGGTATGCCATCCATTCCTGTTGCTTTTCCGGATTGGAGGCCCATTATGGCCTCCCGAACTTCATCCAGTTCAAACGGTGCACACAGAAATGCACAATGCACGTCACTCAGCTTGCCAAGGGCAACATCCCCTAGGTAGGCATCTAAATCTAGGTCTCGGGAGCCAGAGGGGGTATACAGGGTTTCGTAGTGGTTAGTGAAGCCGTCAAGTACACTCGCGGTTTCACAGCAGCGCGTTCCGTCCGGTCTTTCCATCTCTACCACGTAGTTAGAATAGGGCGGTTTCCGGATTATGTCCGCCAATGCTTTACCAGGGCGCTCACCCTCTCCATAGCGGCGAGCCTGCCAATGTTTACCCCTAAAGTGTGTCTCTCTCTGCGCCTCTTCCATGAACTCATTAAGCTTAGTCCTGAATTTCTCCTGTGTGTCACAATCCGGTGTGCGCGACAGTGTTGCCTCTAGTGTCTGCAGTTCACGCTCTAGCCTACAAAGTGTATTGGTAATGTCCCTGAGTACGCAGACCCTTTAGATATGCAGAACCCTCTAATTGTAACCTTGAAGGCTTCCCATATGTTCTCTTCACTTTGTACCGAACCTTTGTTGCGTGCGAAAAAATCTTGTACCTCATCCCGTAATTCTTCTTGGAAGACTGTGTCTAATAGCATGCGTGTATTAAGGCACCATGCGCTACGTGGTGGGCTGAAGTCAGTGGAAGAGAGTGCAAGCCAAACAGATCCATGATCGGAGTACGTCCTAGCTAAGTGTTGTACTTTACAAATTGCAGGTCCAAGCCCCCGGGATATAAGCCAAAAGTCCATCCGTGCCCATGTAGCAGCATTTGCCGTAAAATGTGTACCTTCCCTGTTTGAGGGGTGTATGTGTCTCCACGCATCCAACAAGTGATTGTCCGCAATTATATTTTTGAGCAAGGTGCTAGCTTTAGTACGATGATGAGGGGAGGGATGTGACCTATCCAGAGCATACGTAACGTTAAAATCTCCTCCCCATATGATATGGTTGGACCCAACGTTTCTCACCGCCTCCCATAAGGAGAAAAATAAATCTGAGGCGTCTACATTAGGTCCATAGCAACACACTAATGTGACCGATTCTAGGCCCAGGCGCCCCCAAATCATGCAATACCGTCACTGATCATCACTGGACGACCCAACCAGTTGGAATGGCACTTGTTTCTTGATCAATATGGCTGTGCCCCTAGCATACGTGGAGTATGAGGAGAAAACACTGTGCATGGCCCATCTGGATGCAAATGTGGTAGCTTTTTGAGGTGAAAAGTGTGTTTCTTGCAACATCGCTATATGCTTGTGGTGCCTGTCTAAGTATGCTAACACTTGCCTTTTCTTTTTAGGGTCTCCCAGCCCCCTGACATAACGTGAGGATGTTTAATTGCGTTCCCGGGTTATTGGCCATGAATACATAATAACAAAAAAACTAGTCATGCGGTGTAGTGCCTTTCCAGCTCGCACCATGCAATATCCAATAACAATTGCGGCATGCTCTGTGCTCTAATTATCTTCAAATGTAATATGCATTCTCTTATCTTCAAAACTGTGTGTACTAACGATACTCAAAACTTTCAATGTCCGGTCCCCCTCCAACCCTACCATCCCTCCCACTGAAGCAACCCCAACATGCCAGCATAATGTACCCTCCCTGTCTTTTCACCCAGCCAAAAACAAAGAGCATCCCCTACCATAACTATGTGGCAAGGTATTCGGGGGAAATTCCCTGTGGGGGCTCTATCTAGGTGGCAACACAACTACCCCTCGCCCTCGGAGCATGCGCAGCAGATGCTGCGGCTCCAACGAGCATAAAGGGGGACCGCGAGCTAGCTTCTAGTGACCCGGGGTACACCTGTCAATGTTTACATATAGTCCAACGGCAATGATCCCTAGCATATATGATACTACTCACAGTTACAAAAGTCCGCTTTCAGGTCTACAACAGTCCAAGGTACATTTACTGGTCCTCTCCATCCGCTCCCGCCAATGGTGACCACCGAGATTCTTCCTCTTCATGGCCAGGTCTGGCTGAGTGTTTGAGGTGTTTGAGAAATGTGTCCACTTGCTGTGGTTTTGTGAAGAACCGTTGCCTCCCCTGATGAGTTACTCGCAGCCGTGCCGGGTAAAGGAGGGAATAGTCAATTTGGGCTTTGCGCAACATCGCTTTAACCTCCAGGAACTTCCACCGCTCCTCTTGAACCATAGGCGTGAAATCAGGATACAAAGTAAAGGAGTTGCCATCATAAGACAGTGACTGTTTGCTACGCGCTGCCCTCAGCGCCACATCTCAGTATCTGTAGTTTAAGAGTCTAGCAATTATGGGTCTCGGAGTGTCTCCCGGCTTGGGTCTAGGGCCCAGCGATCTGTGCGCCTGCTCAGCAATAAATTCAGGAGAGAAGGCCTCCATTCCTATCGCAGCTAATAACATTTTTTCAACATACTCCTCCATGCGGCCAGTAATGGTCAACTCCGGAATTCCTAAAATGCATATGCTGTTACGCCTGCTTCTCACTTCCAAATCCTCGTTCTTGGAAGATATGACTCTGAGCAGGTTATCCATTCTAGAGAGCTGCGAGGTATGCCTGGCAGTCACATCATCGAGTCCGATATGCGCCGCTCCGCCTCTGTAATCTGCTCTTCATGCACGTCCATTTTGTGCACTATGGCACCCATTCACGATGACATCCTGTCCACCTTGTCCGCTATCGTTGCAAAGCGCTGGCGGACCTCCCGCAAAATATCCTGTACTTCTGTAGGTTGTTCTGATGGGGCAGCAAGTGGCCCATTTCTGCCAACTTGATCTGGTGGCTCTTGTCCCGTATGGGTTTGTCTCCTGGGAGTCCCAAACAAGAGTTTGGGTTGGCGCGCATCAGTCTTGCCCATGGTGGCGCCCGGTCAGCCGGTGCAACTGCAACCTGCTCCGTTAGCCGTCCACAGAGGTCTAGTGAGTAGCAGTTAATGCGGGATGGCAGTGGCGCCTGAGATAAGGAAAATGGGTGCGAAGTTGCTCAGCACCTTGTAGAGCTGCTTCTCTGCTCCGTTATGATGTGTCTCCCTGGTAGTGCAATCGCAGGATTATGGCGGCGATACCTTGCGGCGGTATACTCAGTGGGCACCAGGCACACTATGGTATTCCAATGCAGAAGGCCCTCGCAGGACTCAGAACTAATTTAGGCCAGCCGGGGTCCCAGTCACAGGAAAGAGCAGTGTCCATGCTCAGGGCCCCCCCCCGATCCAAACCGGTAGCTGAGCCTTCTATTGAGGGATGCTTCGCTATAAGGCAGGCAGGGCAATCTGGCAGGCCCCAGCAAGACGTTCCGGTAGTGGCCACAGATGTAGGCAGCAGCCCTAGCCAGTACCTGTGACCCGCTACCGCCACCGAAAGGATCCAACTATTCAGGCCACCATTGGCCTCCCAGAACCCGCTGTGAAGTCACAGGCCCCCGGCGAGAGGAAGCACGGGGGGCGGTGTGGCATGCATGCAAGGGCTCGGGGCCCACCGCAGTTATGCTGGCCTAAAAGCCTCTTGGGTTAGCTGAGCCCCCCTGCTTACCGCTGGTCTCCGGTGTTTGCTGCAGATCTTCTTCTGCCCCTTGAGCACAGGGGGGGGTCCACTGCCGATGCCGCACTGGGCACGAGCGCGCAGGCCAATTCGTGTCCAGCGGCCACAGTCCGGGGCGCAGAGGCCCTCTCTTCCTGTGGCCTGCGCCATCGTGTGGCACCACGGACTGGCGTGAACGCCACAGCCGGCGTCCGCGCAAGGCAAGCTCCGCAGTCGTCTCCCGCTGAGGATTCACAGGCGGGCCACAGGTGCAGCTCGCCATCGATTGGGCGGAGGTTTGGTAGGCGGGTGCTAGAGGGGCACGCCGAGTCAACGCTGCATGCAGATGCCCCCGGGGGTGCCAGTTACCAGGAGAAATGCAGGAGTAGAGTCGCCGGGCGGCGAGAGCCTCACATAGTGGCAGCCATTCGCTAGTGCACCACCTAGCACCACCTACAGGCTCTAGACCTTGTGTCTAGTCAAGTCGTAGTTCTTATGCCACTTTCTTAATATATGGTTTGGTACACCCCTAGGGCTCAATGTATACTGTGCTAATTTACTGTGTGATATTGAGTGTAATGTATGTTCTTTCACCTATAGACTCATAAAGAAACTAGTAGGGTGTAATTAGAATAAATACATATCTTTGATATATATATATACCTGGTGTGGTTGTCCTTTCATTTAGCCATTCAAGAGATTAAAGACTGGTAAAACAAGCTGCTTCACATTCCTTCAAGACTTAGCCTGAAGGCTGCTCTCCATAGCTACCACAGGATAGCTTTCAAATAAGGTTTTCTTTAACCTATCACCTCTAAGGGGCTGTTTGGACTGGTACAAGGTGCCCACTATAACTAGTGGACAGCATATACCAGGCCAACTTCTCACACTCGGACTGTCAAAGGCTGTCCAATCAGAAGATGCTGCTACACGGATGTTTTACATAACTTCAAGAAAGTACGTTTTAAACCTTCTTTCCTGCAAGAGTTATAATAAATTCAACCATTGCAAGTTGTTGGATTTATTGTAACTATTATTTTGATTCTTTGAATTATGTCGCTAGCTTACTCCTGCCAAAAGTTAGACTTCATTAAAGTTTAATGAAACCTTCCCGTGTTAGGCTACGGAGGAAGCAGCACTATAACGGGGGGGAATTACTTTGGCTGTTTTTCGCTTACCAGGACATATAAAACATCTTTTATAATATACCTGCTGCTTTTTTTACGTTAAACTTTATTAAAGTTTAATAAAAACCTTCCCATGTTTGCCTATGAAGGAAGCAGCACTACAATGGGGGAATGACTTTGGCTGTTTTTCCTTTAAAAAGGCATATAACACATCTTTTATAATATCCTTGCTGCTATTAAATATTAAGGCCCCCTACCCTTGGGGCACTTAGGGGAGACCTTAGGAGTGACATATATAAAAAAAAGGTTGTTTTAGACTTTGAAGTATTTTTGAGCCTAAAGTCGATTTTGGGCACTGTCTAATTTGAAAACCAGTCTGAAAGACAGGACTGGCTTTAAAATGACACCAGACACCATATAAGTGCAGGTGTACATGAATTAAGTTCACTTGGGTCTATAAACCGACATGTCCTACATATACTAGGGACTTACAGGTAGGTTGTCTTTACCAATTGTAATGACACCAATTACCTCATACCTTTTAAACAGAGCACTGGCCTTGGGCCTGGTTAGCAGAGCTTTGGGCACATCCAGAGTCAGTATCCACCAGTATTGGGCAATAAATGGGGGGATCAAGGTAACAAGGATTACTTTTCTACACCCCCGATAAAAGGTGATGGGTAACTAACCTAAACCCTGGTAGTCCTCATCAACTAAGTGTTAAAACCTGGAAAGTCCATCAGCATTGCCATGGGCAGTTCCAGGTCTGTGTTCCACTGTGAAATGGACCACCTCAACAGTTGAGGATTCGTCCCCTCATCTGCATTAGCCATCTGAGAGGTCTGTGTTCAGTTTGAACACAAAAGTGAGAAACACACAGGAATGGTCTCAGCTTCTTCAGAGACCAGACCACAGCAAAGACTTCCCTCTCAATGGCACTCCACCCTTTCTTTCTGGGGAGTAGTTGCCTGCTAATAAATATGATTGGTTGATCCTGGTCCTCCTCGTTCACGTCTGCCAATACTGCCCTAATCCCTTGTTCTAAAGCATCTGTTGGCACCTCAAATTCCTTTGTGTAGTCAGGTGCCCAGTAACACTGGTCCTGAACACATACCGCCTTTCAGAATGTCATAGACCTTCTGACACTCCAGCGTCCAAATTACCTTTTCGGGCTGTTTTTTAGAGGTGAGTCCTGACAGGGAGCCACAATGGTCCCATAGTTCCAAACAAATCTCCTATAGTTTGGTGTAATACTATAGTCAACACTGAGTGTGGTGTAACACTACAGCCAACACTGAGGGGAGCACACATTGTGGACTGCATGTACCATGATCCAAAGGAGCAAACTTTTCTGGGATGTAATGCAGTGTCTGACTGCCCTTTTCCCTGCCCAATCTGATTTTCATGACTTCCTCTGCAATTTATCTCACCTCCCTATGTTCCTTTTTGTAAAAATTGATTACACTTCATCCGGCCCAAGCCAGAGATTCTGGCCCGAGCCTGAAAGTACGGCTTGAGCCAAAGATTCCAGCCAAACAGCACTCATAAATGACCTCTGTGAATACCAAAAGTCGTAAAGTTAGACTTTTGTCTCAGATTGGCTTTGTGAATCGGGCCCACTGTTTCCAACCCGGACAGGACTCTGTTCACCAACCTTTGGAAAGTGGCAGGGACATTATTCAAACCAAAAGGCATCACCTTAAACTGAAGTGGCCATCTGGAGTGGAACATGCTGAACTCTCCTTTGCTCCTGGATTTAGGGCAAACTCCCTTTGACCTAAGGTCAGATTAAATGTACACAGGTAGTATGCAGCCCCCATTCATCAATAAGCTCATCAGCTCTAGGTATGGGGTGAGTGTCAGTCTTGATGACTGCATTCAAACATCTGTAGTCCACACAAAACCTTCATTATTTCTCCCCCCCTTAGGGGTTAGGTTTAGGTACCAGTCCACTGGACTGGTCCATGGAATGTCAGGTGTCTCAATTGTCCCCAACTCCAGCATCTTAGCGACATCAGCCATAATGCTAGCTCTGAACTGGTCAGACAACCTGTACAGCTTGTTTTTGACTGGTAGGCTGGCACTAATGTCAACATAATGGACACACCAAGTAATGATCCCAGGGGTCAAGGAAAACAGCCTAACAAACTGCATTAACACTTTTCTGCAGTATGGTTGCTGCTGGTCTGTCAACTTGGGAGAGAGTACAACTCCCTTCACTGACCCATCTTACACATTGGTGGAGAGGAGGTCTGGCAAAGGCTCACTCGCCTTCGCTGCTTTTTCATCAGTGACCATCTGCATGGTAATTTTTTGCCCTGTCTTGGTGGGGTTTCAGTCTGTTAACATGCTGGACCCTGTGAGATTCCTGTGAGTTCCATAGTCCACCAAGCAGGTGACTCCATCCCTATTCACCAAAATTGACTAGGGCCCAGTCCATTTGTATTGGAGGGTCCTAGGGGCCATAGGCTCCAAAACCCACACCAAATGTCTTGGTTGATAATTAGGAATAGCAGCCTTCTGGTGATACCAGAGCTTCACAAGCTCTTGGGTGGCCTCCAGGTTGCTGCTTGCTCTGCTCATATACTCTGCCATGCGAGACCACAGGCCTGGCATATAGTCCTGCACATTCTGTTTAGGTTGCTCGAGAGGCTTTTCCCAAGTTTCTCTCACCAAACACAATGGCCCTCTTCCAGGGGGGAACATCCTTTACAACGAAACTTTTTCCACACAGTACCTTTACAACGCAGGAATTACAATGCAAGTTGTTACAACGACTTGCGCTGGAGGGCACTGTAGGATAGGGAATAGTATAACTATCTTCTCAGGGCCAGTCACACCCCCCATTCCCAGCTCTCCATTTCCATGGGATGGAACTTGGTTCTGCTGTCTGCATAGGTAATCTGGTGAAATACATCATTTAGGATCTGCTCTGGGGAAAGCAGTTTGTAAACCACCATGGCAACACTGGATCCTATATCCCTCAGAGCCTCAATCTCGGTCTTGTTGATTTTAGGCCTCTGGCTGCACTTCTCCATGCTCGGTGAACCCTGGAGGTTTTTGTCTTCAGTGCTGACAGCGAGGGTCTCTGGAGCTTTCAGCATGGCAAAGCAGCCCTGTCAGGCCGAGTACTGGTTCTATGTCGCCGGCTTGACTCTCATCATTGATGCTGGTTTTCTCATGGAGCATTTTCCCAAAAGGTGACAAAAAGTTCCCAAACTTTCAGATCTTTCTCTGAAAGGTTCCTTAAGGGTCCAGAGGGCTCCAACAGCACCAGCCAAGGGTTCAGAAGCTCTGTTTCCCTCTTGGGGTCTGGGACTATAAATCCTACAATGCACTTTGTTAATCCAAGTAAAATCCAGGTGAAACTGGTTAGCTGGAGCTGGCCTTATTCTGGATTTTGCAGGTAGCTTCTTCATGCTCTTTTCTACCTGTTGCTATCAGGAAGTCCACTCCTTTGACTTTTAAGGCAGGCAAAGTCCTCTTTTTCTGAATCCTTGAGAGTGCAGCAGGCGAAGCCCTTCTGAGTGCAGTCCTCTCTTGTGCAGTCCAAAGGTTCAGAATGGCTAGCATTCTTCTCCAGATGTTTTCAGGAAGGGTTCTGAGATGCATTGTAGCTTTCCAATATTTATTCAATATTTTGGACTGGTAAGAGGGGGGCACCCCAACCAATGGGGTTCAAGTTGCCACCCACTTTTATGACCACTTCCGGGGAAGGTTGGCATAGTTCTGTCCCAGACTGCACATCTCAACAAAAATTTAAATGGAATAAATCTATCCTTGAAGTTCAGGTCTGGCTTACCCAACCCACAAATATGGCTAACTTTTCCCTACACTCCCCTCTTAGCCCCTCTCCTAATCTAATTAGAGGGGCTCTGAACTGGGCTGGGATCAAGGAAGTGGGGGTAGTCATGGCTCCTGTAATAGCTGAGAATCTGCCTTTGAAGAACAGTTTATCTCCACAGCCACCTTCTTGTCTTGGCATCTGCAGGCAGAAGATCTCCTCCCGCCAGATGGCTGCATTGTTTTAGCCCCAGGCATCTTCACATCTAATCACGGAATAGCTTTGCTCAAGTTGTCAAAGGCTGGCTAATCAGAAGAGGCTGCATCAGGGCTGTTTTAGGAAAATTCAGAAAAGCAAGTCCCAAAACGATGTTCCTGTATTAGTTGTAATAAAGTTGACCTTGGCAAGTTGTTGGATTTATTGTAACAATTATTTTGTTACTTTGAATTATTTTGGAAGCTCACTCCTATCAAAGGTCAGACTTTAAAAACATGTAATAAAGCCTTCCCACGTTAGCCTATGGAGCCAGCAGCACCACAATGGGGAAAACAATGTTGGCTGTTTTTCCCACCAGGGTTTTAAAACATCTTTTATAATGTCCCAGCTTTTTATTACAAAGCACCCTACCCTTGGGGCACCTAGGGCAGACTTTAGGGGTGACTTATATGTAATAAAAAGGTAGTTTTAGACTTTGGAAGTACTTTTGATCCCAAAGTCGAATTTGGACACAGTTTTATTTGAAAACCAGTCTGAAAGGCAGGGCTGGCATTTAAATGATGCCAGACACCACAGAAGTGCACACTTAAATTTTAAAGTTTACTGAGCCCTCTAAACCTACATGCCCTACCATATACTCGGGACTTACAGGTAGGTTTTCTGAACAAACTGCAATGGCACCAATTACTATATACCTTTTGAACAGAGCACTGGCTCGGGCTTGGTTACCAGAGCCCAGGGCACATTAGGAATCAGTAACCATCAGTATCAGTCAAACAATGGGGTTGATAAGGAAAAAAAGTGAAAAAAGTTGTAGCTTATGAGGTTTTGGTCGGTACTCCATTCAAATATGCTTTTGATGCACAATTTTACCCACATTTTCTAACAATTGTCTAGTCTAGGACCCAGAAAATTCCCTGCAAGTTGTTTCATTGAAGTCTGACTGATGTTACTGCCATCACAATGCTTTTTGGCAAACTCCTAACAATGGCACTTCATTGTTCTCACTTTCTCTATATATGTATGTCAATCATGTCTAGATCTGCTGGTTAGGTCGTTGAAAAGTGCCACATACATGCTGAGAAGCATGAAGAGGTAATTTAGTTTCTATTGTATGCTTAAACTTGGCTAACATGAAGCCTGACTTTCAGCTTCACCTTCAGAAATGCTTATCAGTCCCCTGTAAGTAACATTTGCAATTTACAGTGTACATGGCAGGATCCTATGGTTTTTAAAATCCACCATTCAGAAACATACATATATGTCCACGCAATATTAGTCATTCAGTGACTCTCATCATGAGTAGTCTTTGCAAGGAGTCCATTTCAGGTAAAGAGGTCTGTAATTCCAGAAACTTGATGTAGGAAAGTAGGATCTGTTTCTTATGGTTACCTCCACTTTCTGCTTGATGTGATGCTGTTTTTGACCAGTCTGACTGGGATCCTGCTAATCAGGACCCCAGTCTATCTGCTTTCTCCCTAAATTATTGTGTCCAGTACTTAGGAACATCCCGGATTAGATACTGGGGTACCCTTGTCAGTCCCTAGTATATGGTAACCATGTTCCCAGGGCATAGGTACCCCAGAGGTCTCCCATGGGCTGCAGCATGTATTATGCCACCCATGAGCGACAATTCAAAATGGAACTACAGGCCTGCATTGCAGCCTGTGTAAGTTGGTGCATGCATCACTTACTAAAGATATAGGTTTACTATATCTAAGGGTCACAGTACTTAAAACCTATAAGTCACCCCTATAACAGGTCTTTAAATGTAAATTTGATACTTGTATAGCGCACTACTCACCCGCAAGGGTCTCAAGGAGCTTGTACGAATACCGCTGTGGAACCCATCCTGGCTTTCCTTGTGAGGCGTCCACTCCTGGGCACCCCCAAGGTGGAGGCCAGGCATCCTTAGCGTTGTGGGGGCCGTTGTGGAGATTAAGAAAGCTATTGCCCAGAGTTGCAGAGTGGGACTCCATGATTGGAATAGGCACGAGGCGAGAATTATCAGGTCCGTGGAATTTTGAGCCCAAGACCCGCCGAGGCGGGGAATTGAACCCTGGTCCCAGCTAGACCTCTGCATCAGGGTCTACCGCTCTAACCATTGAGCCACACTTCTCCACACTTCTTTACAATCCTGAAGGCAGGGTGCTTGGTGTAAGTGAGAGGGTGAACCTGCATGAGCAGGACAACCCTGCAGCCTACAGAGTCCATTCTTCCGGGTTGTCAGTGAAGCAGCCATATACTATATAGAGTGGCACCGCGTAATCGCGCGATGACCTTCTCGAAAATGGCTGCAACGAATCCTATCATGTTTGGTATTAAACATGTTGGAATCATACCCCCACACCATAAATGGTGTGGGAGGTATGATTCCAAGCACTGGAAGAGCCCTCTATTAGGCTCTCTCTCAGTGTTCCTGGCACCAGCCTACTAGTCCTGGACAGCACAAAATGGCTGCAGCTGACCAGAGACACATTTCAAGCTTGAGCAGGATAAGGTAGAACAATAGTCATACTGTCACAGGGAGGTGTGAACACCTCCTAGATAGTATTTAGTGTATTAGGACTGGGTGGGCACGCTTGCCAGCACCTGAAAGTCTGCTTGAAGGGCACATTTGGTGTCCCTGTGCATAGTCCAGTTCAAACCAGTCCTGGTAGCCGTTGACCCTGCTCTGGTGCGAAACTGAACAAAGGCAATAAGAGTACCCTCCCCCCTGTCCAGACCTTCTCTTGGGAGGGCCCCCTGAATCTCCCCCCCAACCCATCCTTAGGGTACTTATTGGCTTACCTGGGTGTAGGTCGGTAGATTCATTGTGGGATAAGATTCAGAACTCAAACCACTGTACTTCTACCGTCTGGGCACTCTGGACTTTGCTGGACTTTGTTTGGGCCTGACTTCAACTCCTTCCAGTCTGCTGCATCGTCTGTGCCTGTGAATCATACAGAAACCTTCCAAGGCCTGTGATTCATCAAGGACTAACACCGTAATGTCCCTTGGAGTGAAGGACTCACACCCCTGCATTTGCATGCACCACATCTAAGTTGACTGGGTCTGCAGATCCTGAGCTCCTCCGGACGCCGTGGGCTCTGCAACACAGGTGGTGGGTTTCCCCCGCTCCCGAAGGCCTGCTTTACCCCTTTCACCAAGTTTGAGGAGAGTAGTTGCAAAGGCTTGTTGACTTCTTTGCAAGAAGATCTTCGGGCTCCAAGTAGCCCCAACCTCGAGCACCTCCAGTGTCCAGATTATTCAGCCACACCACATCGTGTGCATTGTGGCCTGCATTTTTAGGTGAGCTGCTTGAGTTCCTCTCATGACTCCAGTACCTCTGGCCTGTGGGTCCACTTGAGGGTCACACTTGTTTCTTTTAGGCTCCTCTGATTGCTTAGGGCCTCCCCTGGCACCCCTGCTTGTGGTGAGTCTCCTGGAACTTGCTGGTCCCAATTATGTACCTTCTTGACTTCTGGCATGGGTTGCATTTGCCAAGGCTTGTTGGTGCTCCCGCCGGACTCCGACCCATCAGCACTCGAGATCCTTTGTGGGACAGCTCATATCCAGGTTCTGGTTGTCCTCAGTCTTGCCTGGTCCTTGCAGCTGCAAAGTCAAGGTCACCTTCATCTTTCCTGAAGCTCCCAAGATCGGAGAGCATTCGTCTTCCAAGTCCACGACAGGGCGTCCGCCCTGTCATGGATTTAAATAGGGCTTTGGAAGAGCGGCCTGAGCGACTAGTCCGCTCAAGGCCGGAAATGCCCCTGCTCCGGAAGTGTGCTCCGTTTCAATCCCCTCCGCACCCTCCGTACGAGAGGGCACTTGCAGTGACAGACCGGGGTGACTAGGGACAAGCTGCCTGTTACGTTTTAAGTGCAGCGTGAGTTCGTGCAAGTGGGCAGAAGGTAATTAACAACAATTAAACAGTTTAAAAACATTTTCCTTTTTTAAAAAATCACAGTTTTTGTCAGCATCAGATAGCATTATAGATTTCAGCAGAGCTGCAGCAGTCCTTTATCATCAGACTCCGCGTCCGCTCTGCCTTCGATTTAAGTTGGGCTTTGAAAGTGCAGCCTGAGCGAATAGACCGCTCAAGGCCGGAAATGCCTGATTACTGAAACTAAAGGGTTTACTCCCTTTTAACCACACTTGGAGTGGAGCATCAACACATCAATATCTACAAGATAGTCGGCAGACAGATAAATTAATCAAAGCTGCCTTGCTTAATGCGCGGTCCCTAGTGAAGCACAATACTGAAGCAGCCAACTTAATCGAAACTCACGATCTAGATTTACTATTTATCACAGATACCTGGGCTGATGAAGCCTCAGATATAGACCTGGCATTGGCTCACCCGGGGGGCTACTCCATAATGCAGGTATATAAGATAGGAAAAAGAGGGGGTGGGCTAGCCATCATTTACAAAGAAGACCTACAAGTTAGGGGATCGGCCACAGGTAGCAGCCCTGACTACGAGATTCTATCCTTTGACATCTCTATTAAAAAAAACTATACCTTCAAAGGCCTTTGGCTATACAGACCACCAAAAGCGAAAATCCCCCAGACACAAATACTTGACCCTTTCCTAGAATCCAGCTTAAGAGGGGCGGACCACACTATACTGGGGGACTTCAATCTACGCTTAGAAAAAGACACAGACAAAAATAAGCTGTTGATCTCGCAGACCATGGCCAGTTGCTCATTGACACAAGTGGTCCAACAGGGTACCCATTCCGCCGGGCACACACTGGATTGAATATTCTCTTCCAACACTAACTTAACGATTGGTGAAATTATCCCTGTTCCTTGGTCAGGCCACAAAGTCATAAAATTCTCCTTGATGATAAAGCAGGCAATAATGACAAGGCCTACTCAAGTAAGACACTATATATGCCGAGACTTGCCTAAAATAAACACACCCAACCTACAGGAACAACTTTTTCTGACAACCCCTGAACTAAACGCTTATTGTAACATAGCCACCGAGCAAATAAACAACTGGATTAAATCCAAGGTACTAATAGCTGCTCCTATAAAAAAGACAAACTCAAGAAGAAAAAATGTCTCAGAACCTTGGTTCTCTGAGAAATTAAGGCTACAAAAGCAGATGTGTTGGAGGGCCGAAAGAAAAAAGAGGGCCAACTATGAAGGACGGGCTAAAGAAACCTACTGTAGGACATTGGCAAACTATAAAACATTAATTCTCAAAGAAAAATCTGCATATTTAATAAAGAAAATAAATGAGGCCAAAAACTCTTGTAAAGAACCGTTATACACAGTTAAGAAATTGACTAATTCCGATGCAAACAAGCAAATAAAAGGGAGCACTGTATTCTGCAACACGCTGGGACAATTCTTTGTTAATAAAGTGAAATCAGTATACAAATCTGTTTGCACCACCAATCACTCCAAATTGTCACAAACAGAAGCACATCCCAACCTCTGTGGGTATAGAGAAGCTGGGGACTCAGGGTTCCGGTTTGTGACCCCGTCAGTAGAACAGACACACCAAATAATACTGAAAACTAAGTCAGAAGGTCTTACGGACCCTTGTCCACCTAAGGTCCTCCATCTGTTCCCAGAGTTACTCAGTAAACAACCCCAGCTACCTTTTGATAAAATAATACAGGCAAACAGCTTCCTGGATGCCTAGAAAACAGCATCTGTTATACCGTTGCTGAAAAAGCCTAATCTTAATGCATTAGACCCAGCAAACTACAGGCCGATCTCAAGAATACCTTTTCCAGCAAAAGTGCTGGAAAAGATTCTGAACATACAGCTGGCAGGGTTCCTTAGATCCACCCATGCCTTAGACCAATCACAGTATGGGTTCAGGGAAGAACACGGGACCGAGACAGCACTGATCATGGCAGCAGAGGAGCTCAGGTGTGTACTGGATGCGGGCGGGAAGGCTGCCTTGATTCTTTTAGACCTATCGGCAGCCTTCGATACCGTTAACCATGATATACTCCTGACCTGTCTCGCAGATCGGGGAGTCCATGATTCAACCCATGCATTGCTTGCATCATTCCTGAGAGATAAAACCTTCACAGTCAAAATAGGGGATTGCACATCCAGATCTTTTAAGTCCCCGTGGGGGGAGCCACAGGGCTCCTCCATAAGCCCCACCCTCTTCAATATATATGTAGCCCCACTAGCAGCTATCATCAGAAACTGTGGGTTTCTCCCTGTTTCCTACGCTGATGACACCTAAATAATGGTGTCCATTTCCAACAACGTAGACGAAACAGCGGACAGGTTTAGGAAATGCATGGAACAAGTCAACCACTGGATGCAACTAAACTGTCTAAAATTAAACGGTGATAAATCCGAGGTAATGTTATTAGGGATAACGCCCAATATCTGGTCACAGAAGTGGTGGCCTGACAGCCTGGGCAATTGCCCATTACCAGTGGATGAAGTTAAGAATCTGGGCTTTGTATTTGAAGATAAACTTACATTTCTAGCCCAGACACACAAAATTTCCTCCTCGGTGTGGTACATCTTGAAGCTGATAAAAAAGCTATTTCCGTTTATCCCTGAAGAAACATGCAAAACCCTGGTAACCATGCTGGCCCTTTCGAGGCTGGATTATGGAAATGCTTTGTATGCAGGGCTTCAAAATCAACTGATGCTAAAACTCCAACAACTACAAAATGCTGCTGCTAGGCTAGTTCTGGGCATCCCTAAGTCCGAACCGGAAGCCCACAGACCAGATTTAGGAAACTGCATTGGCTTACAATGGAGAAAAGGGTGCAATTCAAGTTAGCTTGCCTGGCATACAAGGCTCTCCATGAGATTGGTTTGTCGTGTTCTAATCTAGGACCCCGATCAATACTGTGACCTTATGCCCCTATACGGCTATAATCCATTCATACCCCTATAATGGCATACACGATCAGAGTCATATTTTCAGCCATATTTCTGAAACTCCCCTCTGCAGCTCATTACAGTAGATGACACAGCAGAAGCCACTATCTTAGATTCCTAGATTACACTCCGAGTTCTTCAACAAGATAAAACCCAGCAACCTGGGAATGCCCCACTTGCTATGTTTTGATTAGTAATAGACCTCTAATGAGCACTGAAAGGACGATCACTTCCTAGTGACATCTTTATTGACGTCTTATGTCCAAAAACTTACGTCAAACAAGGCACCTTTCAGGTATAAATATTACCAATGTTGCCTTAAGCAAACACGACTACGATAACGATGGTGTGGTGAATACAGGAGCAGAACAGCTGTCCCTTGCAGAGCCCAGCAGATGCAAGCAGCCCACGGACGCTGCCCCTCCTCCTCCTTGACGCGCTGAGAGAGACGCTGTCTTTTCTCCTGCCGAGGAAATCCAGCTCCAGCGTTTCCAGCCTACTCTTGCGAATGACTGGGATATCGAGTCCTGAAAGGAGATACAAGACCTCCAACATTCTATTCCAGAGGTATGGTGTTGACTAAACCCTTAGAGAGAATTCTTGAAGCAAATCCTTGGCAAAACCAACTTAACTTAACTGCTACTTACTTACTCCCTTCCAAGTATTAGGCTTAGGTCAGGTACATTGGGGTAGGCGTAGTTAGAAGCACCAGTTGAGTACGTTAGCCTAATGTATATATGAATGTATATATTTTATTCATTTTAACCATTGTATGGCTAAGAAACCATATCAATGCTTTTACAGTATTATTTCACAATCCTCCTTTTACTGTACGCACTTTTTATAATAACAAGTCTTGCAATTGTGGCAATTCATTTCTCTTGCATGAGAAGAAAGACTGTTCAATAAATAATACCTTTTATTGAAAACGCCCGTCTCTCTATTCTCTGCATAATGGTGAAAGTAATCTGCACAACTGACTGAGTAAAATAACTGTCTATTGTTTCACACGACTCTAGAGATTGACTCTTATTCTAAGGAGCAAAGTTGTCATGTTTATGCGGTTGTTGGAAAACTGAATCCCTTCTTGTCTGAGCCAGGGGAGCTGATCACTCCCTATTCAGTCAAGAAAGTTTCCAGTGACCTCTGAGCTAGTTGGTACAAACCCAATTAAGTTTAGCATAGTCAGTAGAGACCTGGAAGACCGCACTTCTACGTCTAAACTGCTGTTTATGTTATTCCAATGCGCAGGGCCTATAGGGAAAATAGGAACTACACTACATAGTGCCCTCGTGGCGAAGAAATGATTATGCCTGCCTTCTCGAATCACATTCCGATTCACACTAAATATATATATGCAAGGAAATGGGCAGTAGCCCAGGCACCAGCATTATATAAAAATCATGTAGGATGCAATGAGGACTCTCCTCCTGACAAAATCCAGTTAAAAAATCAACCGACGGCACAAAGGCAGTATCCCATTAAGCAAGAAGCTAAAAAACAAGTCAGGGAGATTTTAGATCAACTTGAATATCAGGGGGTGATTGAAACATGCACCTCTCAAATGAACAATCCTTTGTTTCCTGTCTCCAAACCGGACGATTCATATCGTCTAGTCTTGGACTACAGACACCTTAACTCATGTTGCAAAACATTTACAGTACAAAATTCGCATAGTGCTGCACTAATGAATAACATAGTTCGTAAAAAATGTAAAACGACATTAGACATATCAAATGGTTTCTTTTGTCAAAATATTGCACCAGAAAGCAGGTACTTGACCGCTTTCTCAGTAATGGGGTCACAGGTAAATTTCTGTAGGCTCCCACAGGGATTCAAGAATAGCCCAGGACTATTCTCAGCCAGAGTAACAGAGTTACTACAAATGTATGATGATGAGGCATTATCTTATGTCGATGACATCTATCTCACAGACGACGACTTGGAGACTCACTTGAAAAGAGTGAACACCATAATACTTGGGTTCGCAGCAGAGAGTTACAAATTCAACTTTAAAAAGTCTCGAATTGCCCATCTGACAGTATTATTTTTAGGATACGAATTATCAAGTGAAGGAAAATACCTAGCGGACAACTTCTTAGAGAAGTGCGCTGTACTCCAAGCACCAAAAACGCTGAAGAACTTACAATCGATTCTAGGCTTCCTGAATTTCGAAAGAACTTACATTCTAAATTATGCGGAGAGGGTTAAACCTCTCTATGAACTAATTAAACCTGATTTTAAACCAATCAACTGGACTCAAAAACACACAGAAATTTTGAGATCATTGCAAACAGACATGTTAGCAAAAACAAAATTAGATACACGTGACAATACACGCAACCTTGTAATCCGAGTCATCCCAGGAAGATGCGGATTCACGTACCTGACCTCTAATGAGGGAGAAACGGTAACAATTTCTTACAAATCTCACTTGTACACACAAGCAGAAAAAACATTCAGTCTCACAGAAAATACTGTGAAAGCAGTACAAACTGCAATAGCGAATGAACGAGAACTAGCACATGGCAAGAGGATCAATGTCCTCACAGCGGAATCCGCCTTTGAGGCGCTATTCAGCCCAGTAAACCAGTCTACAGTGTCACTGGATCCGAAATGGATACAGTGTGTAAATTCTCTTGGCGCGGAAGATGTGAAATACTATTTCGCCCCGCACATGAAAAAACTGAATGATTTGACTTATGAACAAGAATATCCTCTGCCAATCGAAATTCTGCCTCTCCAACAATACTCTTGTATAATCTACACAGACAGATTCGTACAGCATTACAACGTAGAGAACAAATCCTACGATGCAGCCTGCGCGATTGTTAAAGGTCGCTGGCTGTGCGGTAAATTCAGACCGAAAATAACAAAAACTGAATCAGTGAGAAACTGTTCGGCTCAGAGAGCTGAAATCAGATCTTTAAAGATGGCGCGGAACGTGAATTCCCGACACTAATCGTGTGCGATTCGCATTTCTGCGTCAACTCTTATAACAATAAGTTGCAGAGCTGGGTTAAAAATGATTACAAAGATGACACAGGTGCCACAATCAAGCATAGAATGCTTTGGAAACAGGTAGTTCTTTTACAAAACAACTACAAAAGACTCACGTGATACACACTCTGAGTCATCAACGTGATGGCGTTCACGTTGCAGGGAATTCATTGGCTAATACAGCCATAGCGGAAGCAAGTAAACCGGCTTCCGTAGCCACAAAAAAGCGTTCAGAAAAATACATAGATGGGGAAACCATGCTGTCAGTACAGACGTCCTTAAAAGGCGACTGTGCAGCACTACCCGTGAAGTATCCACTCAATTATGCATACGTAATTGATGCAAACTCCGTTCCTTTTGCTCGAATCCCTGGAGTGGGTATAGGGTAATTCCAAACACGAACAGGAGAAGCTTCCTCTTACAGGAAGCACATATGGGGTTGGGTCTGAGACACCAAACAATCAGAGACTCTCTGAAAGAATTACAATCAGAGTACTGGTGGCCGGGAATGAGCGTAGATATTCATTATTTTGCAAAAAATTGTGAAGAATGCAACAGAGATCGCAGTGGAGAACCGGCCAGCGTAGTGTCAGGAACCCTAATAGAAAGCATAAGGCGCTCTATACGCATAATCAAAAAAGAGAAATGCGTCCCATTGTATATCATTTAGACTAAAAACTCACTTAAAAAAATGTTGCCCCAGCGCTCGGCTAACGCCAGAACGGTTATAAAAGATCTGCGAGTCTTTATCGGCACATACGCAATTGCCATGTTCCATTCTGACCAGGGTCCTGCTTTCAGCTCTCGAGCTTATAAGGAGGCATGGCCAGTATGGGCGTTGGGTTGCGATACTCTTGTCCATCACACCCCGAATGGAACAGTGTAGTGGAAAGAAAAAACCGGGACATAAAGCAATCTATAACAGCGAAGGTATTAGGTTTGGGTGATGGGTGGGTCAAACATTTAATAAGTGTCCAGCTTAGTCTAAACAATTTGCCAAGTAATTCTCTAAAAGGTTTCAACCCGTACGAACTATTGTTCGGAACTAGAATGCACATTCAGGACTTAGATAGTCAGGTATCAGTGGTAGAAAATAAGAATACAGACTTTGACATCAAAGATCGTTTGGCTGTTTTACAGGACTTGAATGAAACAAGAAAATCCTTAAGCAACATAAAGTTAAAACAACAGCCAACTACCACTGAAGAGGCACCACCAGCCCCAGCAAGACCTGTCTGGATTCCAAAGATTGGGGATCTAGTCAGAGAAAAAATAGCGGTGAAGAAGGAATTTGGGCCTTCTTACAGAAAAGCAGTACCTGTCTTGGCAATCAACCGAACAAGATCAGTAGTACTACCGCCTCTTGCTGGTAAAAAGGAGAACAGAGTTGTATCATTCGACCTGGTAAAACCACAAGCATGTGGCCTATAATCAACAGTAGGCTCAGTGGACTCCCAAGAAACAACAGAATACCCAAATTTGCAACAATCCAAGAGGTCCAAACTGAAAGACTAATCACATTTGATAAACCTGCAGTGCACCGAGAGGGACTACGCAATAATGCCATGGAACTCGTGCCTCTTGAAACACAGATTGAAGCAGTTCGTCATGAAACACCAGTCTACAATGATGTGGCATCAGAATGTGCTACCGAAAGACAAATTGAGAAAACAATTCCAACAATTGACAGAACTGCCTCTGGCTACTTCATCAATTTCGATAACTTTTCTGAAGATCTAAGCAACCCTGAAGTAACGCCAGAAACAAAGACTTTTAAAGAAAAAGCAACAGAACTCTTTCATCAAATCAAAGAAGTATATCTGGATGCACCATTGATTGAGCATTGGATTATCTCAGGGGTACTCATACTCCTACTATGCCTAATTTTAGTTTTAATTTTAGGAAAGTTTATTACAGTTTAATGGACACAGCAAGTCAGAACATCAACTTAGTCCTGAAACCACACAAATCATCCCACATGAAGAAAAGAGAACTATCAACAGTAAATGTCACAGCCATTCCAATACCCGGCAGGGTAATATGGGACAAAACTGACTATGAAGTATATGGTCGGGTTGAAATCCTTAAATATCCTCACCAGTTCAAGGTTTCATTAAGTGACTTTGTAAAACCAAGTACATTTTCTGATGATTGGGATTTTGAAAGTATAAATAATTTGATGTCTGATTTAGTATTGTCAGCAAAATTTACAGAACATGATTATTTACAAGGTTCGTCCAATTATGAACAGATGTACTGCTTCTCACATTACGGAGACCATTACTTACATAAATCTGCACAACCTAGAAATGTTTTTAAATATAACCAATGGGAACATTGTGCTACTCCACCTAAAAGTAGTTCTAAAACATTCTATGAGAAATACCAGTACTTCTCAGGGTTTAATACAAGTAATGCAGAAACGTTTTATTATAAAATATTAGATAAAACAGGATTGAAAACAATGTTGACAAATACTAAATTGATAAATTCAGAAGCATTTTATGAAAAAATGATGACATTTGGTTTTGATTTTTGGCGAAATAACATTGAAACAAAAACCATCTGGGGTACAAAAGAATGGCAGGTACAAGGCATAGAAGCATTATTTCGAGCCTGCATGATCCCAGAACAAATATTGTTCTTAAATGACACAATTCACCAAACAACCTGTCTTGGCTTAGCTAAGATTAAAGAACTTAACAAACCGTCTATTCCAAAGCCAATACCTGATAATGCAACAACAGAGGTTGAAATAGACGTATCTCAAATTTTACATCTAAACAGAACACATCCTGATTGGAAAAAGTGGTTAATCTGGCCCACTGACACGAATAACTGTCAAGATAGATTCCTGAACAAAACACAGGGGTTAACAATGTCCAGACCAGACCCTAGATACTCCCAGAGACAACATCCAGGGATAGTAACAACTTACAGTGTAGGGAAACTGTGCCTCGAATGGCTAGAATCATCCACACTGGCAGAAATTAAGCAACACTTATCTTTACTTAAAGATGGTGCTGATTTGCGCGATTTCGATCTGGGACCTCGCAAACAGCGTCAAAAACGTTTCAGAGCGACCAGTATATATGCGGCTTACAACGAGGCTTGCAAAGCCACACAAATTGAAACAGCAGAAAAAATACGAGAAATTGATCGCATTAATTTGGAAAAAATCACTTTCTGTTGTGGACAATGGGTTAATGACTCTGTCCTCCAGAATATATTCACTGGACAGTATTGTATCATCTGCCATAGATATAATAGACAAAGACTTGATAATGTTACAGCATGGCCAGTCACAATTGCGTTCTATTGTACAGTTAGGCTGGACCCTGCAAAATCTTCATTCAGGCTATGTGCCTTGGCGTTTAATCAACACAACGTCATTATTTTCCATCTTTAACCTTACTGATAAACAAATCAGCTTGGCACAGAAAGGAGCAGACTATACAATCCTGAGCATCGAAAAACTTGAGAGATTACCATTGACAATGTCAGAAAGTCCTGTCATTGAATGGATAATACACGGGATTATCACAATTCCGATAACAACTTTCCGATTTAAAAATTGCCTTGAATACATACCGACTGGCCAGTATGAACGTTTGGGTAAAGGGTACATTAAGTCAGGATGGAAATTACCATATACACACACATGCTATAGTGACAGCAACAAAAATGTATTTCTTAGTGGTGATAACTGCAAACATTCACTGAGCGGTATACTTTTGTGCCAAGGTATTAATTTACACGGGGCCTGTGAAGGAAATTCAAAGAACCTTTCATGCCACCAACATGTCACACCTGCAACGCAGATAGAGCCTTTCTTTAAGCAACTCTCGAACGGGAGTTACATTCTAATAACGGATCACAGCTGTTGTGGCCTTATGCCAGGGAAAGCATATCTCGTACAAGTAACTTCCATGGTCAAATGCTGTATGCAAGCATTGTTTCCAAACGGCCCTGGAGACTCCGAGACTCCCATATGGCCTTGTTTGAATGTCTCTTCTATACAAATTGATACTTTAAGCAGAATGAAGTCTGTGCTTTTGCAGACAACAGTGCCCATCACGTCATCAAAAGAGACGTATGATCTCCAAGTTGCAAGGACGGCTTCGGAGATTCATGACCTTTTTATCAACAAATTGCCCCGTGCATTTCACAGAAATGCTTAGGCAAATTCTAAATATGTCAAGTGCCATAGGCATCCCAGGCATATTTAAGACGATTTTTATGGGACTGTTAACACCATTCAAAGCAATTTTGGGAATCATTCCCAATTTTGTCCATTCAGTCTTTGGCGGCATACCCCTGATTTTGGGACTTGTAGCAGGTATTTTATTTTTGAACCTCCTGCTCCGATATGGCAAGCCAAAACACAGACATGACTCCGGCAAGGATGGAAGAAACGATCCTAGCAATACGCTACCGGGACCGAATAACTAGAGTCCTTGGATTGGCCAGGCTGAGAGATCTGAACATGACCTGGTTTCTTTCATTCAGACCTATATGGCAGACCTGCATCTTACCTGTGCTTCGATGTATGCTATGCGGAGAAGAATGCGTGTTAGACACCTGTCTTGCACTTCCATCAGCAGTACCAATGGATATCGATACTTTGCTAAGTCCTGTAACGGCTCACGCATTGTGTTGTCCCCAGCGGCTACCAATCCTGATGACGGCATTCGTTGAGACTCCTGTGCTATGACTAGGTGGTGACAGTGGAGCAAGAAATAAAAGCAACATCACCCAGGTACGGCCTTCTGTGAGCATTGCTGATCCAGACACCGATGATAGCAATCATTCTCACACCTGCCAAGTTACAGCATTATCGAACTTGGTCGAACTGTCACCTGATTTTGTAGACCAATTCTTTGAGAGCCTGTCTGATATGATGTACTCCCCTGAACAGAAACAATAACTTTTGAAAAGCATTCCAACACACAGCGTTCCCATGAACTCTGAATTCGGCCTTCAGTTTTGATCAGCAGAAACTACTGAAAAGCGTTGGAACTCTATTCCCCCGTTCACCAAGCAACATTTTTTTTTTAATTGAACTATTTTTCTAAATATTTACCTTTTTCTGGCACAAATTCTTTGCTTAAAGTAGAACTATTCATAAAGAACAGAACTTCTATTTTTAGGTAAATCTAGAGACAAAATAACTTTACCTCAGCCTCTAGCACATGTTACAGCAATTGCATTTCTATGTGATGAAATTATCTCGCCCTTCTTTTCTGTATAAAGAGATATTTCATGTGTAATTTTTTCGCAAAATCGTTCACTGATTACATATGCTATAATTTTGAATGATTTCTATGCTTAAAGACGTACAGTACCTATATTTCCATATATTTCGAATACGCCATTTCAAATGCGAATATGTATTTTGGGGTGGTAATGTTACACATGCATCTTATTGCTTTAGTTTTTAGTAATTTGATGGACATAAATTCATGGAGTGGGTGTCGAGTTCTAATCTAGGACCCCGATCAATACTGTGACCTTATGCCCCTATAAGGCTATAATCCATTCATACCCCTATAATGGCATAAACGATCGGAGCCATATTTTCAGCCATATTTCTGAAACTCGCCTCTGCAGCTCATTACAGTAGATGACACAGCAGAAGCCACTATCTTAGATTCCTAGATTACACTCCGAGTTCTTCAACAAGATAAAACCCAGCAACCTGGGAAAGCCCTGCTTGCTATGTTTTGATTAGTAATAGAACTCTAATGAGCACTGAAAGGACGATCACTTCCTAGTGACATCTTTATTGACGTCTTATGTCCAAAAACTTACGTCAAACAAGGCACCTTTCAGGTATAAATATTACCAACGTTGCCTTAAGCAAACGCGACTACGATAACGATGGTGTGGTGAATACAGGAGCAGAACAGCTGTCCCTTGCAGAGCCCAGCAGATGCAAGCAGCCCACGGACGCTGCCCCTCCTCCTCCTTGATGCGCTGAGAGAGACGCTGTCTTTTCTCCTGCCGAGAAAATCCAGCTCCGGCGTTTCCCGCCTACTCTTGCGAGTGACTGGGATATCGAGTCCTGAAAGGAGATACAAGACCTCCAACATTCTATTCCAGAGGTATGGTGTTGACTAAACCCTTAGAGAGAATTCTTGAAGCAAATCCTTGGCAAAACCAACTTAACTAAACTGCTACTTACTTACTCCCTTCCAAGCATTAGGCTTAGGTCAGGTACATTGGGGTAGGCGTAGTTAGAAGCACCAGTTGAGTACGTTAGCCTAATGTATATATGAATGTATATATTTTATTCATTTTAACCATTGTATGGCTAAGAAACCATATCAATGCTTTTACAGTATTATTTCGCCATCCTCCTTTTACTGTACGCACTTTTTATAATAACAAGTCTTGCAATTGTGGCAATTCATTTCTCTTGCATGAGAAGAAAGACTGTTCAATAAATAATACCTTTTATTGAAAACGCCCTTCTCTCTATTCTCTGCATAATGGTGAAAGTAATCTGCACAACTGACTGAGTAAAATAACTGTCTATTGTTTCACACAACTCTAGAGATTGACTCTTATTCTAAGGAGCAAAGTTGTCATGTTTATGCGGTTGTTGGAAAACTGAATCCCTTCTTGTCTGAGCCAGGGGAGCTGATCACTCCCTATTCAGTCAAGAAAGTTTCCAGTGACCTCTGAGCTAGTTGGTACAAACCCAATTAAGTTTAGCATAGTCAGTAGAGACCTGGAGGACCGCACTTCTACGTCTAAACTGCTGTTTATGTTATTCCAATGCGCAGGGCCTATAGGGAAAATAGGAACTACACTACAGGTTCCCAATTTTTTAAATCTAACGTAAAACAATATGAACCAATTAGGAATCTTATATCTAGCAAAGCGAAGCTGATCAGGACCCCCAGATTTAAACAACTAAGATGGGGAGGGAGCAGTTTCCTGTAGCATACAGCCAAGACCTGGAACCAGCTGCCACTATAAATAAAAAGTAGCCCATCACTTTCATTCCGGAAAGCAGTAAAAACCTGGCTCTTCTCAGCTTAGCCCAATTTCCAACTTGGGCAGTCCTAGAGTCTATGCTTCTGACCCAGCGCCAAGACGCCTCAGGGCATTCGTGCGCTCTACACATTTTTAAATCAAATCAAGTCTCCTGGTCACCCCTGAGTAAGATAGACTCTGTTCCTTCTGCTTTCAGGTAAGCCTCGTCAAGAATCCACATTTGGATTCCTCTGGACACTTTCTCCTCTTCCAGCAGCAGCAGCACTTTCCTGAAGTCCTCCATTGGGTTCAACTGCAGTTTCCCACACTTGTTCACACCTATGCACCCGGCTTCCCTGGGATAGGTAACTTGGGTACCACGGTATCCATGGGTGGGATGGCTCTCCAACTTTCTGTCATCCACGGGGTTTCTTCGGGGTCCACTGGGAAGGGTCCCTAATATTTTTTTTTTAATTTTTATTTTTGTTGCAAAACAGAAATATTACCATTGACTTCATCAGTCACATATCCATATACATTCTTAGTGTCTCTTCACATTACAGAGTACATGAGAAACGGCTGAAGGTGTAACAGCACCTCGAAGTCATGTTGTGGACCCGGCGATTCGGGTGACTTGATGAAGAGGAATATACATGTATCGTACAAATTACAGTTTGCATTTTGTGTTTTTTTTTTTTTTGTTTGGTTATTTGCAATTAGGAAACTTAAACCAATAACAGTGCACACATAGCTCGGCATGTGAATGAAGTAGTGTCTTCAGTATCTCGCATCACAGTCTATCTTTAAAGGGACCAATCAGACGTTCCTATGCCCCCCGTCCCATTCCACCCTCCCCATACCAACCTCCAAATGCAAGTCCCGCCCGCCCCGTGTATACCGCCCAACAGGCATCCTCATACCCAGTCACTGGTCTTCTTCGTTCTCAGATCCCTGAAGATCGTCCTCATCCAGTGGTTCACATATGTCCCCCCTGTAGGAGTTCCAGGGCTGCCAGACCCCGTTCCATTTACGCGGGTTATTCCTCAGTTTATACACCGCCCTTTCAGTCAGCATGAGCATGTCCATGTTGCGGATCCACTGAGCCAGTGTGGGGAGATCAGCCGACCCCCATTTCTGTGCTATATCCCGTTTCGCCATCACCAACCCCACTGTAGTCCATGTTTTTGCATAAAAGGTGAGGTCGGTCGGCCCCCAGACATTCAGGAGGCACAGCCGCGAGTCCAGAGTAAGTGAGGTGTGTAGTGTTTGGGCTATGGTGCGCAAAACTCGTCGCCAATAATTAACAATCAGTGGACATTCCCAGATCGCGTGTATGAACGAGCCTTCCCCCCCGCAACCTCTGAGACAATAAGGATGATCAGCCCTGTGCAGTTTATGTAATGTCGTGCAAGTGTAGTAAATCCTATGCAGAATCTTTAACTGCACCAGGCGGAATTTGGAGGATATGCCTGCTTCACGTGGGGACGCCATGGCTGCGTTCCATTCGGTTTCATCTAGATCACCCACCTCCATCATCCATTTGTCTTTCAGTTTCCCCAGTGGATCAGGCATATTATTAACCAATTTACGGTACGTCATCGATGTCGCCCCTTCCTGTAAGTAGTCAGTGAGTAGGCGGTCCTCTAAAGGGGAGGATTCTGGTGGGGATGTGTCTGGCGGAATCGCCGCTTGCAGTGCGTGCCTGACCTGTATGTACCTGTAGAGCTCCGAGTCCCTCAACTCATATTGATCTTGTAGAGTCGCAAAAGAAATTACTCCTTCCCTCGTCCACATGTCCCCTACTGTTGAGATTCCGATGTTGTCCCACTGCGTGAAGCCCTTGTAGCGCCGCAGGTGGCCCAATGCTTTTGCGTCCCATAGAGGTGTAAGTTTTGTGATGGTCCCATCCCATTTCAACTTTGCCTGTGCCTTGTACCATAGACGAACAGTGTGTTTCGTAGGTCCAGCAAGTTTTGCCGCTACACCACGGTGGTATAGTGGGGCCAACAAACTGTTCGTACCCAGTTGTGCCCTGTCCGCCTTAAACGCTGGGTCCTCTTGCGGGGCGTGTAACCATTGATTAAGGATTTTAAGCTGAGCCGCCCAGTAGTACAGTTGTACGTTGGGCAGCGCAATGCCTCCGTCGTACCACCCCCTATTCAATTTTGTGTGTGAGATCCGGGCTGGTTGGTTGCCCCAGAGCAGTCCTGAAATCTGCGCCGTTACTTTCTGGAGGAAGCTATCCGGCACCAAATGTGGAGTGTTTTCAAGGACGTATAGGAAGCGCGGCAGAGCCATCATTTTAAAGAGCGCTGCCCTTCCTAGTAGCGTTAAGGGGAGTTCTTTCCAATGTTGTACATCACTACGGAGACGGATTAGGGGGGACTGTAAGTTCAGTCGTGTGAACTCCGCCTCGTCTCGGGTGATATGAATCCCCAGATACTTGAAAGAAGTGTGCGCCAGCTCTAGTGGACAGGAGTCCGGGAGTGGCGGAAGTGGTCCCCGTAGCTCGAAAATTATGGACTTCGCCCAGTTAATGGTGTAGCGCGAGACTCGCCCATGTGCAGTACAGAGAGCCAGGAGATTAGGGAGGCTCTCTTCCAGATCTGTAAGGTAGATCAGCATATCGTCCGCGTAAAGGGACACTCTATCTTCCCATTGCGGGGTCCATTGAATCCCTTTCAGGAGTTGCGTGGTGCGAATCGTAACTGCCAACAGCTCCAAAACCAAGGCGAAAAGGAGGGGTGAAAGCGGGCACCCCTGTCGCGTGCCACGGCCTAGTGATATGGTTCTGGAGATGTGGCCATTAGCCACTACTTTGGCTATGGGGTCTCTGTACAGCATGCGTATCCAGGAGATAAATACCGGGCCAAAACCCATACGTGCGAGCACTACAAAAAGATAGTTCCACTCCACCATGTCGAACGCCATCTTGGCGTCTAGCGAAAGGATCGTGGCCGGTTCCCGTAGTAACGGGATTCGCGCCACTACCCCATGTACCCTGCGGAGATTTAAGGCGGTACTGCGATGTGGCATGAAGCCGGATTGGTCTGGGTGAATCAATTGAGGTAGACATGGCAATAGCCTGTTCGCCAACACCTTAGCGATAATTTTGGCCTCTGGGTTCAGCAGGGAAATAGGTCTATACGACGAGCATTCGCTGGGGGGTTTACCCGGTTTCGGTATTGCTACGATAGTTGCCATCCGTTGGTCCGGCGGCAGCGTACCCTTCACTCTAGATTCCTCATACATATGAAGTAGGGGTGTGCTCAGTGACTCTGTCATGATTTTAAACCATTCAATGGGAATCCCATTGGGGCCCATAGCCTTACCCGGATGCAGGGCGCCGATGGCCAGCTGAATCTCTTCCATCGTCAGGGGCGCATCTATGTCCTTTGACGCTTCCGCCGTCAATTCCGGCAGGGGAACGTGCTCAAGGGCCACCCGGACCTCACCCTCTCCCACCACTGTCTCTGGGGTATATACTTCAGTGAAATAATCCGCGAGGACTTCCACTATCTCGCTGGGGTGGGTGTGGACGACGCCGCATGAGTCAGTAAGTTGTAGGATGTTCCTCCCTCCC
The DNA here is from genome assembly GCF_964263255.1 of Lissotriton vulgaris. Classification (NCBI taxonomy): domain Eukaryota; kingdom Metazoa; phylum Chordata; class Amphibia; order Caudata; family Salamandridae; genus Lissotriton; species Lissotriton vulgaris. Next base: position 552,871,836 of record NC_141693.1, on the reverse strand, counting down.
CCCTGCCTCTTGTCCAACCACGCTAAAAGTTTACTGGCTTTGTCCCCAATGTCGTAGACCCTGTGTTGCGTCACCGCAATGTCGGACACCGTGATCCTCCTTAGGTGATCAGTAAGGCGACGCTGATGGACCTGGAGATCATGGAGCGTGTCTTCCGAAGGACTTGCCATATGTGCGGTATTGGCCCTCTCGAGGTCCAATTCTAAATCTAAGGCCTCTCTTCTGTGTGTCTTTTTATGATTCGCAACAACGGCAATGGCCTGGCCCCTAAACACGGTCTTGTATGCTTCCCATAACGTAGAGGGGGAGTCTACCGAGGACCTATTTTCCTCGAAGTAAAGCCGTGTAGCCTTCTTCAGATCCTTGTTGATCTGGGGAACTTTAAGATACACAGGGAAGATTGTGAATAGCCTTCGTCGTTTAGTGTCTGTGGTAGTGATCGTCAGAGTGAGCGGAGAGTGATCCGAGATGCCCCGCGGTAGTATGTTTGTCTCGGCCACAGCAAGATGTCCGTTGCTCAATGTGAAGAAATAGTCTATCCTAGAGAGGCTGTTGTGTGTGGCCGAATAATACGAGTATTGCTGCTGATTAGGGTGTAGCGTGCGCCATATGTCCACCAATCCCTGTGCATCTAGAAAGGCCTGGAGCCTGCTGTGTCCTTCTGAGTGTGTGCGTGGGGGGAACCGATCTAGGGTGCTCGTGAGTGCCATGTTGAAATCCCCACCTATGAGTAGGTCCCCATCAGGAAGAGTCAGCAAAAATCTACCAAGGTCCGGCAAAGCCTCAGAATGTAGCGCAGGTGGTATGTACACGGAGACTACGTTTAACAGTTTTCCCTCCCACTGCCCATGAACTGCTGCGAAGCGGCCATGGGCATCAGTTGCTGTAGACTTTACAATAAATTGGGACGATTTCTTCTGCAGGATATCTGTACCACGGGACCCCGAGGTGAACTCTGCGTGTACTATCATGTGATAGCCTCTCCTATCTAGAGCCTTCGCGGCCGTCCCCGTCAAGTGTGTCTCCTGTAGGAGAATGAGAGCAGGCCCTTGTCTTCTAATTCCCTGCAGCACCAGCCCCCTCTTAATCTTATCCCCTAGACCTCTGACGTTCCATGACATGACAAGCAGAGGGTGTGGTGCGGTGTGACTATCTGTTCCAGCCATAAGAAAAACAGTGAGTCGTCATGATAGCCTCCCGCCGAAGGCGAGGCGGCATGCGGAGGCAGGCGTAGGGCAAGTGTGACTTCATCCAACATTCCATTCTCTCATTGCCCCGGATATACCAGATGCTCTTAGTTATATGAGACATGCCAGTAAACATACGTGTGCTTAGAACATGAACCTGCAGGACCAAAAAGCCCCGTAGTGCAAACTTACCCAACTCCCGTCCCCCCCCTCCCTGCCCCCCTGCTGCACGGACTCAAAACTGCCCGCCCCCCCAACTGAGCAGAGTGCATACCCCATCCCCAAAACAGTGTACTTGCGCGCTGGGGTGAGGGACTCTCCGCTGCCGGCAGCCTCTCATTCACACCCTCGGAGGCCCTTCACCCAGTGTCCAATGGCGGGAAGCGCTTACGCAGCATTAAAGTCTCATTATCAAAAGAATGTCAGATGGTCATTGTTCCTCGAACTCTTCCCTGCCGCCTTCTGCTCCCAAAGAATCACTGTTGTCCGGTCCCCCTCCCGAAGCCTGGGAGTCCTGGCGGTGACAACCAGTTGGATCCTTCTTGGGACGATTTGTCCGTCTCTGGTGTTGACCTGGTCTCCAGCCCTCCAACCACTCCTGTACGTTTTCAGGGTTATCGAAGAACCACGTTTTGTTCTCCGCCACCACCCGCAATCTCGCCGGAAAGAGCATGGAATATGGCAGTTCTCTGGATCTCAGTTCTTTTTTCACCTCGTAGAACGTTCGTCGCCGACGGGCGACCTCCGCTGTGTAGTCGGGGAAAATGGCGACTGTTGCGTTTTGGATCTTAAGAGGAGGGGAGGTTCTGGTCGCCTGCAAGACGGCGTCCCGGTCACGGAAGTTAAACAAACGGGCCACTATGGGTCGTGGGGCTGCCCCCGGTTTTGGTTGACCTCCTGGGACCCGATGGGCCCTCTCCACTGAAAAGAAATTTGACAGCCCTTTTGGCTTCAGTTCATCCGGGATTAGGCTTTCCACGAAAAGATCCATGGCCTTTACACCTTCCGATTCCGGCACCCCTATAATGCGGATGTTGTTTCGCCTAGAACGTCCCTCCTGCTCATCCAGTTTCTCCCGAAGCATTCTATTGTCCTGCGCCATCTTCCCCATTTCCCGTTGAAGTTCTGAGACATCCTCCACAAGTGATTTTGTGACCACCTCCATGTTCTTAACTTTCTCCGACATCTTGTGGAGGTCCGCTCTGAGTAGGGTGACATCCGTGGAGATAGCACCAATGGTCGTTTGCAACTGGGCCAGAGCGTGCATGACATCGTCTAGCGTCGCCTTCTGTCCTCCCGGAGTGTCAGCCGTCTTCCCCCCTTGGTTTTTCCCCGCTGGAGAGACGGTGGGCTTGTCGGAGGTATATCGTTCGATGCGGGTCTGTGTGACGCCGCCCTTGGGGCCTTTTCCTGCCATACCGCTGATTGCCGCGCTCCTCGTGTTCCTACGCTCCAGGATGCGTGAAGCGGTGCGGACACCCTGCCCAGTCCAGCTCGACAAAGATCAGGTCTCAGTGGTGAATTCCGGAAGGCGAGAGGCGTCGATCATCACCAGGTGCGTTGCGACTTCTTCGATCCAGAAAATGGCGGACGCCCTCTTCGTCTCCGTCTCTTTGACTCTCGGTACCGCTCGTTTCAACCGCAGAGATGGTCGGAGTGCCAGCGACTGTGCCGTTAATCACCACTCCCTTGGCCTGCGTGGGTCCGTGCCTCCGGCCTTCCAGCGTGTACTCGGTCTGTCGGCTCCATCTTCTCACGGATCCTTCCGGTCCAGGTCTCCCGGTCTGCATGCACTTCCTGCCGGGTCGACAGCCAGGGGAGGTCCCGGTTCAGGAGGTCGGGGTAGGCCGATCCGATGCGTCGATGTATCTCGGTCAGCAGACGTCGGATCTTGTCGCCGCTTGTCGCTGCTTACTCCACCCGGTCCTGGGTTCTGGTACCCTCCTGTAGGGCTTGAAAAAGTGACGGATTTTATGTCGGATCGACGAAGAGGCCGCTTCAGTCGCGGAGCTCGTCCCTTATGCTGCCGCCATGATCGGCTGCTAGCCACGCCCCGAAGGGGTCCCTAATATTTAAAAATCCAACGGCGACTTGCACATAGACTTGACCAGAGCATGCAGCCTTGTTCACACACTGCACACACTCTCCGTGGGGTCCCTAGGTGCTTACCGTGGGTGGTTCTGTTGGACCCCAGCAATTCAACGTCCTCTTGACATTGTCTTGACTCAATTTGTGGTTCTTATACTACTTTCTAAGTATATTGTTTGGTCCCCCCCTGGGGTCCACTTTGTTTTACTGCTATTTACTGTGTGATTTCTTTGCTAAAGTATTGTATGCTTTGGGCCTATCTCCGTGTGGGAGATACCTTAACGTACTAGATAGTGTTATATAATAAATACATATTTTTATACATACTTTGTGTGGTTCTTTTTTATTTAATCTATACTATAAGATTGCTTTCTGGTAAAACAAGCTGATCCACACTCCTTCAAGACGAAGCCTGAAGGCTGCATTCCACAGTTACTACTTAGAGAGCTTTCTAAGGTTGTCTAAGACCTCTTAAATCACCATAAGGGTTGTCTGGACTGGTGCAAGAAGCCCACTTACATTAGTGGACATCATATACCAGGCCAGCTTCTCACAGTTGAGCCATCTGCAGCAATTCGATATGAGTCGCAATAGAAGCAGAAATAGCAATAAAGCGTGAGGTCATCACAGAGCAGGAGCATACATACATATCCTTAAAACACCACTCACTGGCAGAGCTGCCAGCAACTCCTCCTATAACTGGAGATGGATCTAGTGTCATAGACCACAAAGAGATCCATCCCAGGCTCCCACAATCATCTAGCTCCCTCTCATACCTACCTCACTTTCATGTAACTTCCTAAGGAGAGCTCATTTTGTTTAGTACTGTAAGAAATTGCGGCCCATATTCATGAAGAATGTGTGTTTTTTTTGAAAACACAAAGACTTTGGTAATATTTACCAGCCATGCAGAGTTTGATTTGTGTGACATTGCGTAGCTTTGTAAGCAAATGTAACGCAAAGCAGCTGCTTGCACTGCGTTACGTTACATTTCAACTTGGGAGGCGTTTCATATGTGAAGCATGGGCGTTCCCATACATCCACCCATAGATTTTGGTGCCCTCTCAAATCAACAAAGTTTTGAAAACCTGAGACTACATTAAAATGCTACAGATTCTCCAGTGAGGCATAACAAGGAGAAATATCTTTATTTCCCCTTGTTATTTCCTGTGATGGTTAAAAATGTAGTAACTGTGTCACGGGGTGAATTGTGGATGGGGTGAGTACCTAATTACCACAGACCTTGGCAGGGTGAATCCCTAAAGCCACTAAATTAACTTGAGCTTAACCCCTTGGTAGCTATGGTAAAGAGCAGGCAGGCTTAACTTGAAGACTATGTGCAAAGTATTTTTGCAGTACTAATAGTAGTAATAAAGTCACAATAAAAACAATAAAAATCCCTTAATAAGTTAGAAAAACAGAGTAACTTTTTGGGACTAAGGCTCAATTTCAAACTGACCATAATGGATAGTGGGTGGTATACACCAACCAGTTTTATCCTGGTACCTTCTGACTCAGGGCCTGATTTTTAGTTCTTACATCAAACAAATGATGGACGGAATGCTGACAATGCAAACATTCTCCCTCAGTCAAAAGATCTGGGTTAAATTCATCGTTCTTTTGCCCACTACACCACCTCAGTTTGGACCCAGCCATATGCTAATCAGTCTTGACCCTGTGCAGTTGGGGCTGGACTATTCCCATGAGGCACAGGGTCAAGGCTGGTTTGCATATGGCTGGGTTCAAACTGGACTGGCATGGTGAGCAAAAAAACAATAGATTTAGGCCCCGATCTCTGTACTGGGGTGAATGTATGACATTGTTTTGAATTCTGCCCATCAACTGTTGTTTTTGCATTTGTCACACCGAGTGGGACGGGTATGCCCAGACGTGGGTCCTGTGCTCTCCATGCCACTGGAATCAAGCTATCCTTGCTGAAGAGGGGTGAAACCCCCAAACCGATCCTAGGAGGCTTGTTTGCCGTCCAAGGAGGACCTGGCTTGGCAGTTCGGGCCAGACTGTTCCCATGAGGCACAGGGTCAAGGCTGATTTGCATATGGCTGGGTTCAAACTGGAATGGCATGCTGAGCAAAACAACGATGGATTTAGGTCCAGATCTCTGTACTGGGGTGAATATATGACATTGTTCTGCATACTGTCCATCAACTGTTGTTTTTGCATTTGTCACCCCAAGTGGGACGGGTATGCCCAGACGTGGGTCCCCAGCTCTCCATGCCACTGGAATCAAGCTATACAGGCTGAAGAGGGGTGAAACCCCGAAACTGGTCCTAGGATGCTTGCTTCCAGTCCATAGAGGACCTGGCTTGACAGTTTGGGCTGGACTGTCCCCATGAGGCACAGGGTCAAGGTTGATTTGCATATGGCTGGGTTCAAACTGGAATGGCAGGGTGAGCAAAAAAACGATAGATTTAGGCCCAGATCTCTGTACTGGGGTGAATGCATGATTGTTCTGCATTTTGTCCATCAACTGTTGTTTTTGCATTTGTCACCCCGAGTGCGACGGGTATGCCCAGACGTGGGACCAGTGCTCTCCATGCCACTGGAATCAAGCTATCCTGGCGTAAGAGGGGTGAAACCCCGAAACCGGTCCTAGGATGCTTGTTTCCAATTCAGGGAGGACCTGGCTTGGCAGTTCGGGCTGGACTGTTTCCATGAGGCACAGGGGCAAGGATTATTTGCATATGGCTGGATTCGAACTGGAATGGCATGGTGAGCAAAAAAAATTGGATTCAGACCCAGATCTCTGTTCTGAGGTGAATGTATGACATTGGTCTGCATTCTGTCCATCAACTGTTGTTTTTGCATTTGTCACCCGAGTGGGCCGGGCATGCTTAGTCGTGGGTCCTGTGCTCTCCATGCCACTGGAATCAAGCTATCCTGGCTGAAGAGGGGTGAAACCCTGAAACCGGTACTAGGATGCTTGTTTCCAGTCCAGGGACGACCTGGCTTGGCAGTTCGGGCTAGACCATTCCCATGAGGCACAGGGTCAAGGCTGATTTGCATATGGCTGTGTTCAAACTGGAATGGCATAGTGAGCAAAAGAACTATGGATTTAGGCCCAGACCTCTGTACTGGTGTGAATGTATGACATTGTTCTGCATTCGATCCATCAACTGTTGTTTTTGCAGCTGATTTGTAGTTCAGCAGATGAATTACTCCATAACAAACGTGATGGCTATCCTGTGGGAAACAACCTTTACAACGCAGTCATTACATTGCACTACATTTACAACGCAGTCATTACATCGCAACAACCTTTACAACGCATGTCACTACAACGCATCTATTACATTGCATGTCACTACAATGCATGACACTACAATGCATGTCACTAAAACGCAGGCATTACATCACATGTCATTACAACACTTACCATTACAACGCATAGCACCCTTACTCTATCCAACACTTACCCTACTGTTGCACCCCCTCGAGTTAGAATAGTAATTTTTTTCCCCTGCACTATCCAACACTTACCTTAAATGCAATGTAATGGTAAGCATTATAAAGGTATGATGGGATGTAATGGAATGCGTTGTAAATGTAGTTTTAAAAAAATTGTTGTGCGTTGTAAAGGATGTTGCGATGTAAAAATTGCGTTGTAAAGGCATGCGTTGTAAATTTATGTGTTGTAACATCATACATTCATATCCTGTCTGCTGTATTACAAGTGCCATTGGATATAACATACTTGCAATACGGCAGGTGGAATATCGTTCACGTTTGTGGTGGAATACCCTACCCGCCGAACTCTAATCAGGCCGTTAGTTTTTTAGGACCCAATCAACCACAGTAGTACACTTCTAAAGCCATCCAGGACCTCAGCAGGGCCCTTAGAGACTACCACAGTGTCAGGCAGAGTCCAACAGCAGGGTATAGTCCAGGTCCGGTTGCCACTAGTCAGCTGGGTACTTCTAGGAAAAGGCCTTTTTCAGCTTCTTGTTGTCGCCCTATAGCCACAGAGGAGGTCAGCAACTGACTTTTGGAGACCACTTCTTTCTCCTGGGTATAAAAGGAAGCAGGTCCAGTTCTTTGGGGCTCTGTTCGGGTCAATACACAACAGGCCCAGTTCTCTTCTGACCTCCTGCAGGCCCAGAAAGTGTTCTGAAGAGGATGCCTTTAGAAGCCACATTGATGCCTGGAACAAGCTAGTGGGTGGGGGTGACTCATAGATCCTTAATCAATAGGGTAAATTTCCCGGGGGCAACCCTACCCATTTCTTTCAGTAGCTCCTGTTTGCCTTACTACAAACAGGCCTTAAATGCCATGTGTGGGGCATTTCCCAAGATGGCAAAGTCTTTGGCCACAGTAAATCTGAGCTATAAGGAGTGGGTGTGTCTGGGGAGTGTCCTTCCACATCTAACATTAGACCCAGTTTGAGGCAGGCACTGTACCCCCAACAACAAAGCCAGAGACAGAAGTCTGGTAGGACAAAACAGAGTCCTTTAGCAACCAGACTGAGGATCCACAAGAATTGCCTTGGCATCTTGTTCTTTCCCTTTCATGTGCTCCCTGAGTATTATACATGGGTCAACAGGCCTGTGAAGCAGGATTTGACACTGTACTATCAAAAGGAGGCCTATAACTTCCACTCTGAATATTCTTTTGAGTTCAGATGAGTCATCTCTGCCTATTCAAGTCAGCTGATTGTTTGCTCCTGGGAGGCATTTCACACTTTGTTCAATGCAATTCAAGGCTGTGTACAGGCTGAGAGAGGCTTATGCTAATTAGCCTTCTGACAATTCAGGCAGGCAAAGGGTAACTTTCTAACAGCTATTTTTCTTTAACATTTATTAAAAATCTGTCTTTATCTTTGAGTTGGAGCTTTTATAACTCTCAAAAATAGCATTTTAATGATTTTTTTTGCTGGCCCCATTTTCAAGATGCAGAATTAGTATTTTAAGTTATAGTCTGGTTTCGTACATATTACAGCCAGACCTGCCACAGTGAAAATACCTTTGTGGGCCATTTTACTGCTTGGATAGGGTAATGATTTTTTCTACACGCCCCACATTTAAGTATCATGCACTATACCATGTGGTCTACAAGGCTTACATAGGAGTAACTCACTAATATTTATAAGGCAGGCTTATACCTGTCAAAAAGGGTCATTTTGGCAGGTTGAATTGCAGCGGTCAAGCTACATAGGGTATGCCTGAAGCCATGTTTTCTTTGCCACTGTAGTGAGTGGCGCAATAGGTGTTGCAGTACCCTAGTGGCACTTAACATCCAAGCCGTTGGTGCACTTTGTTTACCATATACCAGGGACTTATAGGCACATCAAATATACCATGTATGAATATGCCAACACAACCTTGTTCAGGGTCATTAGAATTATGTGCCAGGAGAGGGCATATTATGCAGCAGGATTGAGTAAATTATGCAGGAAGAAAAGGCAAATTATGCTGCATAATGTGGCACATTTTTCAATAGTAATAATTCATTATTACAGCATGTTTAAATTTGATAACATTGTTTGGGCATTGGTTGCACCTCATTTCTACCAGTTTAATACCCAAATATAGTAATAAGCAACAGAAAGGTGGAGGATACTTTTTATTCATGTTTAGACACAGTCTTTAAAAAATACATTTTAAAACCAGATACCATTTTGGGGTCGATTCCGATTCACGAAAGAAATCCGTACGACGATTCGTATTCGTAGCCGTTTCCATACGAATCGTACAAATCCATCCGAATCGCATAGTACGATCCGTAGGAAAAGAATACGTACGAATGTCAGTGAATCGTACGAAAAATGAGGTTAAATCCATACGACATAGAACCGCACAGTAAACCGTATGGATCGTAAACATGCAGTACGACCCGCCAAGTACTATCCGGACCAGGGACCGAGAGCACGATTCGTACGGAAAGCGGCAAATGAGCAATTCGTACAGAGAACCACATATACACATACGCACCATACCCCTGCGATCATGGGGGTACGCACTGTACCTATAAGGTTAGCACCCCTAAGGACCGTACACCTACACACCGTACCCCTACACTACGTACACCCATGCACCGCTCCCCGATGTACCGTACCCCGATGTACCGTACCCCTACACTCCATACCCCGATGCACCGTACTAGTTCGCACCGTACCCCTGCGATCATGGGGTGCACTTGCATACCTGGGGGAGTCCGTTTCGCACACGTTTAGAGTCAAAATGTGCTTTTATGGATGTTTTAAAGTCCCGTAGAGAGAGAGTCGTACGGAGTGTTTTCCTGACGAATCGTACTTGCTGGTTGGTAAAAATCTGCCTCGATCCGTACGAACGTCGCGTACTGTGTGTTCCGAGTGCGATCCGTACGGTTTCTTGAATCGTATGGTCTTTTGTACGATTCGTACGGAGAACTGCATTGAGTACACATCCTACTACATCATACATACGGGTACGGTTCTGCGTACGAATCGTACATGAAAAATGCTCCGTACGGCGATTCGGACTGGATTTTACCGAATGGGAACCGGCCCCTTCATGTGTATATACAACCGTTTAAATACCAATTCATTGTTATTCAAGCTAAAATCTCCATACCTTTACCACCTAAATACATTGGGACACTAATCCAAAAATATTTTTAGAACCTTTGCCAGTGCACAAGCCACATAAAAAAATGCAATTTTTAACAAAAGTGCAAGTGCATCGTAGCAGCAATTATTTAAAAAACAAAAGTTTTAAAATCAAGGAACAAAGCCTATAAAAATGACAACAATCAATTAAAACATGAACATTGAAGTTTCTAGAAGGCAATCCACATGTGCAATTATTCTCTTGGTCTAAAAAAAAATTCACATTTCTCAGCTCCTATATAATGCACAATTAATGCTACTCGGAATTTCAATGGTGCTAATCGTAGCCGGGTGTCTGGAAGTGCAGATAAATACGGAAATGCATTCATATTTTCCCATGAATCTAGCACATGCTTTGCAGAGGATTTGTTCCTTACATACTTCAAATCATCCAACCTAGTTGTTTTTTTAAAGGCAATTTTTAATTCTGCTTTAGAAAATTGTGAGTCCTCAGCTATTTTTAATTCTAATTTTAGGGTTCCTGCGATGGCTTCTAATCTTTTCTTTACCTTCTTAGCCCACTGTCATTCACTCTTTCCTATTTCAATGCCACAGAAGGCTGATATCTTCCGTGCAATTGGGACCCAGAGTTTATACCAAAACACAAAGTTGTTTTATTGGCTAAGAAGTTCCAGGTCTGCAAATTTCCTTCTAATCTTATCGCCTGGGACATTGCACCTTTGGGGAGAGCCAACAGTTTTTTCAAACATTTACTTTCACACCTCTTCCAACTTCCCACCATACTCATGTCTTGTAACTCAGCCCTGTGGATGCAATCTGTGGAGACCATTGCGTTATAAGCTGTTAAAAGGGGGGTCCAAGAAGGACCACCGTAAGTCTTTTTAAAATGAACAAGTCCCCCTATTGCCCTCGTCTCCACCAATTCTTTATGCAAGGTCCAACTTTATGCAAGGTCCAACTCCTCTGACTAGTAAATGTCATACCCAAATACTTATAAGAGGACACAACCTCTACCCTACTATTGCCTAACTGGCAGTTATATGCATACTTTTTTCCCAATCCTGATTATTTAGATTTTTCCTATGTTTACTTTTAATTTATTAGCCTCACAATAATGATTACATTTATTCAACTTTCTTTGCAGGCCTACTTGAGTCACATCCAGAATTGCCAAATCATCTGTGTAGAAGAGGTGCAACACATGTCTACACCCCATTTTTGGGGAAAATTAATGAGCCGCTGCCAACTCTCCCGGAAGGTCAGCTAAGAACAAAAAAAACAATGTGGACTCTAGGACACAGCCCTGCCTTAACCCATTTCCCAACAGGATTCTCCCCGAGAGGGCCCCATCTAGATCAAGCTCCACTTGGGCCCAGTTCCTGGTATGCAATTCCTGCATAATTGCTATTAAGCAATTTGGAATACCCTGATGTGTTATTTCAGTCCAAAGTATACTACGATCAAGCAGTTTGAACGCTGAGTTAAAATCTACAAAACAAAAGAATCATTTTCCAGTTGTTTCCGTTGCCTTCTGCCCCAAAGCCCATAAATTGAAACAATGATCTATTGTTGAATGCCTACCTTTAAAGCCTCCCTGCTCCATGGGACTCATTCAGTTTCCCTCTATCCAGTTCTTTAAAGCCCTTGATATTACTTTAGAGTACAATTTTGCACCTACATCTAACAGACTCATCAGTCGATAATTACCTTCATCGTTCATAGCACCTTTATGTGTATGGGTTTAATTATAGTGACCTTCCAACTCAGAGGAATTATCCCAGTTTTGGTTATGTGTATAAAAGCTTTGAAGAAGAATCCTGCCCACCATAGGGTTTTGACTTAATAACAATTGCTGGCAAGCTATCTGGTCCAGCTGCCTTAGTTAAATTTAGGGAGGTTATCAACTTGACAATAGATTGAATCGAAAATGACCTCAAAACTTCCACCCCAAGAATTGGCCAGCACTTTCTCACCACTGACTCCCTTGGCTTTTAAATATTAATTAAATAGGCTACCCAATCTGATTCTGACACCATGCATCTTGCCAGTGGGGCAGCCATACCGCATCCCTTCTGGACCAACTTTCAGAACTTCCTCATGGCCTTTTCCTGAAGTGTCCTAATCATCAGATCCTAATTCGACTGAAATAAAGCCTGCTTCTGTCTCACCACCAGAGCATCATAATCCCTTTTCTTACAGCGGTAGATATCATTTGTCTTTACACGGCTGCCTGATCACCTTGCACTTCCTATTTTCCTTATCTCCTTCCTAGCAAGTACACACTCACTATCGATCCACTGTAAACACCCCTTATTGAACAACAGAAAAGTGACCAGTCCTGCTTTGCTAAGGGCTTTCCACTGTGCGGCAACACATGTTGCTACAATTTTTCGTAACTTTTGAACTGGAACAAAAAGGTTTTTTTTGTTAAAATCTGCAGATTATGTGACAGATGATGGATTATGTGGCAAATGTGGTGAATCTACGATTATGCAGAAATCGCTGCGGCCTCACAATTGCATAATTCCAGTATCTCTGACCATGTTTAAAGGAGGAGCACATGCTCTTTACTACTGGTTAGCAGGGGTAAAATGCATAGAATTTTAAAGCCAGCAAACAAAAATTGGCTCCAGTTAAAGTGACCAATTTGGAGCGACCATGTATAAAAGGCAGATTTCCTGGAGAGTAGTTGCAGTGGTGATGGAGACGCACAGAGGGGCACCAAGGGCTCAAGAGCTGACACAGGGCTGGATACACAGGCTGCATATAGGGAATGAAGAGAGGCGAGGCACATAGAGAGGAGTTGGAGAGCACACAGGCATGTGGCAGAAGGTATGGGGCCCACATCCAGGGACAAAGTAGTTTAGTACACCAAGAAGGTGAAGGAAGATGGGGAAACACTTACCATGATACCTCCACCGAACCAGCATCATACACCAGCACACCCACTATCACACAACCACCAACATCATACAGCCTGCCATTTACCTCATATATCCACACAACCACCTTCATATGTAGTATACCCACACCATATATCCAACTAACCAACATATGCCAGTACACCATTCAGACCCACCTCCTACATCATAAGCCAGCCCACTCTCTAGCCTATGTCAACACACCTACTGTCATGTGCTAACAAACTCATTGCAATACGTCAACACACTTATAGTCATGGGCCAGCACACCCACAACCATTTGTCCATACATCTAACATTTTACACCGAGACATTCACCATCAGACATCAACACAAGCAGCATTCTAGGTTCAAATACCCACTATCAAAGGTTCACAAGCCCACAATGCACCAACACACCCACAATCTTATAGCCTCACAACCAACATCATATGGCAACCTCACCACCATCGTATGCTAACTAACACACCACCATCATACTCCAACACACTCATCATATATCACTATACCCAACAAATGGCCATACACACATCTAACATCATGCACCAACATATCCGCCATCATACTTCCAGGCAACCAAAGCTGTAGGCCATCATTTGCTAACACAACAGCCATCATACTCCAAATAAATAGAGAGTATTAACACAACCAACATCTCCCAAAAACTCACAAATGTGTGACCAACCCCCTTATGCGGCCAATTATTTCAACCATCGGCTCAAGCACCGAGCCACTTTCAAAATTTGTGGACTCCTTTATATGCCCATTGACCCGGACTTACACCTCATTTATTCGTGATACTGGCGATATTATCTCGAAATTGGAAGGTATGATATTTGATCCTCAGACCCAGATACTTGTAACGCTTGACATTGAGGTGTTATATACTAACATCCCTCAATGTCAAGCGTAACAGTCAGTAGCCGAACTCCTCTCCAGGACCCCAGGTGACAGACCTGATAGGTTTATACTTGAGTGCTTGGAAGTTGTTTTATTTAACAACTTTTTTTAATTCAATGGGGCTCTCTTCCAACAAATATAGGGTACCAGCATGGGGGCATCATGTGCCCCCAGTGTAGCGAACATCTGCATGGGGGAGTGGGAGAGAAGGAATGTGTTCAATGAAGTAGCTCCATTCTTTGACAATGTTGTCATATGGAAGCGCTTCATTGATGATATTTTTCTGATCTGGAGAGGCGATGAAGATTCCCTAAAAGAATATCTGCTATGGCTTAATGCCAGTGACAGTAATTTAACTTTCACTGCCAATAGTAGTTCACAAAGTGTGGAATTCTTGGATATCTGCATATCTGGGACTAATTCAGTTTTGGAGGTAAGCCTGTTCCGAAAACCTACAGCCAAAAACACAATTCTCCAATATCAAAGTTACCACCCTTCTATACAAAAAGATTCTATTCCTTTCGGAGAATTTCTTCGTATCCGAAGAAACTGTAGTACTATGTCAGAATTTCACAGACATGGGGATGCCCTGAAATCCAGGCTCCTAATTAGAGGCTATCCTAATCGTCTAGTCCGCCATGCCTATAAGAGGGCGAAATATTATAATAGAGAGGCCCTACTAGAAGTTAATCAACGTACTAAGAAAGACCAAGTGGTCTGTGTGGTGAACCACTCTCCATTTAACTTTAAACTAAAGAACATCATCCAGCGAAACTGGAAGATATTGAATGTAGGAGATGAGGAGCCCAATTTAGAACCACCCATGGTAGCATTCCGTAGGAATCGCAACCTACATGATATTTTGGTTCATACAAGAGTGGAAGGTACAAATAAGATGAGACAAAGTACTATCACAGGATTACCACTTGTTGTAGGAAATCACAGATGTGGCGGCTGCCACACATGTGATACAGCCCATGTTACAGACTGTTTTGTACACAAGGATAAACGGATTGTACTTAAGGACTTTACCAATTGCGAAGCAAAAATATAATTTATTGTATTTCTTGCCCGTGCAATATGGTATATATTGGAGAAACAGGACGCGAATTTCGTGTCCGTCTGAGCGAACACAAATCTGCAATCCAAAACAATTGCATGGAAGCACCTCTTGTTAGACACTTCCACGAAAAAGGTCACTTGGAAAATGAGGTTCGTTGGTGCATTCTAGAAAAGGTGAAGGGAAGTGTTGGTATCTCGATGGATATCTCACGCAAACGACGTGAGTGCTTCTGGATTTTTTCCTCGACTCTGTAAAACAGGGGTTGAATGAGGAAATCCAGTGGATTATTACTAACCCTTGGTGACTATTGCCAACTTATAGTCACAGGGATTATATAATAGTTTTTGGGTAGGCTTTTAGTGGAAATTTGGGTAATGTGTAGTCAAACTAATACCATATCCGCTTCATGCTTTTACTTCCGAGATGCTACCATCAATCTCTCATTGCACCACTGTGTAACTGTAAAGATAAAAACTAGTGGGTATGCACCCCATTATGCCATTAGTGAAAAGTGTATACTTTATTGACAATATACCACCGTGTCGAATGTAGATATTAAATAATACATGCCCGGTGTATCTATCTCCCGTAACCGATTGGTTTGGATGAGTGAGGCTCATTTAAACTTTTACAATCGTGTTTCAATTCTCTGCTAGTTCATACAGACCCAAGGATATTATTTCGCCGATACTAATCCAAGATGGTGGCAGCAGGGTAGTCCGTTTTTTATTTATTAGTTTATTCCAAACTTTATTTCTAACTTTATTTTTTACAAACAAAGAATTTAAGAAAACATCTTGTCAATATCAATCTAAGATGTTGACACCAGGTTAATCCCTTTTTCTGTGTTCAATATCCATTGTATGTTGTTTTAATATTGATCATCAGCATGTCACTATCTCGTGGATACCACTCCAAGATGGCGATACTGTCTGGTCCGTTTTTTTGTTTTTACCAGGGCCGTGTATTGCACGCAGCTCTCACAGCTGTATTGTGTTTCCGACTTTCCGCGGGATATTTAAGAGTGAGGTTTGTGATCCACTCTCTCACGGAGCTAAACTCGGATGTCGGCGGAGGCGGCTTGTTTTGGGGACGAGAATCTTTGGATGATATAAAATGTAAGTAGATGCGGATATCTAGGTCGCATTGCTGCTAAAATAGACGTCGTATCCTTATGGGAGACAGGGATCATAGTATCGTTCAGTAAGGGCTAGTGATACTTTAATTTGATATGTAGCCGTAATTAACTAGGTTTAACAGACGGCCGCCGTTTTGATGCAAGTTCTAAAATGCATCTGCTACATGCTCTATAACGTGTAATAATGCTCAAACATTTGGGGAGAGTTAGTTCAATCTATGCGGGGTGCATTTAACATTGGCAGACGGCACCTTCTTTTGACGTCAGCTCGGAAGTACATTCATCAGGTACATGTTTTATAACGTCGGTCAATGAATAAATAGTTAGGGAGATGGAACTAATAGTATTCCCCTCCACTTTGAAAGTCCGTCCTCGCAATAGTTGGCCTCCCTCTTTATATATATCTTTTTACAAATGTTCCCGTTATAGGCATTCATATTACTGAAACACATCGTTCCAGGAGGATCAGGTGTCATTTAAAAGAGGAAAAGAGGAAAACATTTTAAAGTAAGTAGGCCCTATATATATTTCTCTAAACAATGGCTTCCTCTTCCGTAGGAATATGTATGTCATATATTTTTAATTACTTCATTTTAGATGTGGCGTCCACTCCACAACCCTTCTGAAGAATAAATCAAGTTTAGAGATACTGATAAGCCGTCTCCTGCATTCGGCTCCTTTTTATTTGCTACAGGTAAAAATAAGGCTTCGCAGACAGGCTAGTAGCTTCTGTATATATTGACACTTGTTGAGGGTGTAACTACAATTGCTGTTATTATTATACGTTTCAGCATTCAGCTGTTCTATTCAACACCATAAAAGACATACAAATCTGGCCTCGTGGACCTTTACAAATCTTAAGGTAACCATTAGGGACCAGGTTCAACTGACAAATGGTAAATGTCGAGGTTTCCTTACATTAGATTGGGCTAAAATGTGCGCAATTTAGTAGGTGTATTCCCAATAGTTTATAAATGCTCTGGAAAGGTACTCATAGTAGGGGTCCCAGTAGTGTGCCATAAGATGCCACCACCTTTTGAGAAGTAGAAAACATAGAAATGAATTTCCTTCTCTTGTTTCCTGTATTCTGTAGTATCACACTGAGCTTTATGGGATATAAGGTTTCACAAGTAGGTGCAAAGTTGATTGGTCTTTGAGTGTGTTTGTGGTCCATATTGTTGTCTCAAATGCAAATTAAAATAGATTATGTACTATAGGGCATATTGGTACATTATTTCTTTTGTGCATATTGTTCCAGATCTACACCCCAGGTTCAGAGATCCTATGCTGTATTGTCTCTGTGCGGTCCTGATGAAGGTGGTCCCAAATGCGATATCTCCACCGAAACGCGTCGACCTTTCTTCTTCCTTTAAAATCTAAATGACTTTGGTCATTAATTGGACTACAGTTCCAATACTATAGGAAATCCCCTTTTTTTGTTATTTTTGTGATGGAATGGATGTTTAGGAGTATGTATGTGTTGTATGTGTGGCTCTTTACCTGGTGTACATATTTAATTGATCTTGTGTTGGATATGAATTTGAAGTATTAAGGATATATATTTGCAAACTCTAAATGTACTGTACATTTTTGCAAACACCCTGTAAAATGTATATATTTTTATAATTGATGAATCTGACAAACATGATATAAAAAAAAGAAAAAAAGAGTTTTTTAACTACAAAAATGAAATAAAATTAGAAAAACTATACAATTTGGCCACACTGAAAACGACCTGAAGTGGCAAGTCATTGACAAACTAACACCCAATGCAAGGGGTGGTAATCAACAAACTATCCTGAACCGCTTGGAGTGCAAATGGATCTACAATTGCAAGACTATTGAGAAAGGACTAAATTTCCTTGATGAATGGAATATGGTTACCTGATTATCTCTACTAACATGCTGCATGCAGTAAACTACTTATCATCAAAATGTTTTTAAAATTTTGATACTGTAAAGCTCTAAATATTTCTGTAAGATATACATTTATGCAGATAATAGTATAACTATTGAGAAACTATTCCACACCCTACCTATGACCTTGATTCGCCCACACCTAACTCCATTACACCCAGCAAATTCGATCTGCCTGATTACTTCAATTTCAAGCAAGATCCTAATAGCAACACTCAATTACTCTATTCCAATTTCCTAATTCCTGCTTGTGCTTTATTCATTAATGCTCCACAATCTGTCATGACCTAAACTACACTGCCCATGCGCGGCTTTCGACACGCTATACTCGCGGCTCAGATAGTGCTCCCGAGCACGCATGCGCATAGAATATAGCCGAATGCATGCGCGTGCCAACAGGAAGTATTCTTAACGCGCTCTCGATCGGGCATTGAGCGTGAGTAATCCTAGAAGCGAGGTACTCGGACCCCCTTCGCAGCAGCCTACATGCCCTGATTAAGTAAGTGACTTCGCGACCCTGCCCCGTTTCTGAGTAATTTTACCCGGCAACCATTCCTAACCCGACTTCATTCTTGTGCCCCAGCTCCTGGCAAGCAATTGGCATGCAGTCGGACCCCTTCGCAGCAGCCTACATGCCCTGATTAAGTAAGTGACTTTGCGACCCTGCCCCTTTTTTGAGTAATTTTACCCGGCAATCATTCCTCACCCAACCACATTCATGTGCCCCAGCTCCTGGTAAGCAGTTGGCAAGCAGTTGGCCGATTGATGTTACGTTTCCCAAATCACTAAATGGACCCCTAATACAGCGTAGAGGCAAAAATCACGTAGTAAGTGCCCGCGTTTTTGTCCTCCTTCTAGCTGTTTATACTCCAACTTGAGATCATAACATGTATGCCTTAAATGTTGTCCTTTAGGCACAAGGATCCCTCCTTAAACTATTCTGCCGAACTATCCAGACTTTGTTTTTTGACACACCTTTGAAATTAGTAAGTCTTGCCTGCAATTGCGCGTTGAGTCTATACTTCCAAAATGTTGGCAACTTCTCTGTCTCTTAGCTTATGATTAGTTGGTTTTAATCAATTTAAGTATGTGATGCTACTACTTTTTCCGCTCACATGACTGGACTCTCGAGTCCAAATAATTTAATAGATGCTCCTCCATCATTATCGCATAACCTAACCATGAGATTCATGTTTAACGAAATGATCTTTCCTTGGGCCACCGCTCTTAGTCACTACCGACTCGCAATAGACAGCGATTATAAAAGGCATTCACTGGCATCAATGACTATCGCAAATAACTTACGCCATAAGTACTACGATGTGACATAATTTTTTCTGATCCCCCAGAAATTACGCCTGCCAACCAGCTGATGCCTTACCAATTCTGAATTGAGTTTTTTGGTCTTGTAGGACTATACTAACTACAGAGTAAGTCAGAATAAATCAGTGCTCACATGTCATTAAGCGCCCCCTTTCCCCTGATTAATAAAATAGTACAGCACACATTGGTTTATTGCTAAGCGCCACCTTCCCAACTATATTGTATTGTGCATGGAATTGTATCCTGCCACTGGGAGCACCAAAATCACTAAGCTAAGAAAATGTAAATGTAGGTTCCTTTTTTTATTTTAATTACTTCTCCACAGTTTCAGGAAGCTCCCCAGTCCTGATGATGATCTAAAATAATACAGATCGAAACGTTGTCGACTTACTCAAGGAAATATATCTCCCCCATTGTATATATGTATGTGGTCTTTTACCTTGTTGTTGTGTGACATTCCGTTTTCACTATGTTCACTTGTGTCACGTTATGCACCTTGTCACTTATATGAGCACCTGAAACGTTTTTGATAAATATTGAAAGAGAAAATAAATAATTCTATATGTACCTACATCCTTAGCTCCCTAGCGTGAATTATTCCTACGCTATGCTTTCGCTCAGGACCTTATTAGGCCACCCTTGAACCATTGTTCTTTCAAAAAAATCCTAACACTCCCCTGCATGCATATCTTGACTTCCAGCCATTTGGACACTATTTGGGAATTGACATCCATTCCCAATCCATGCCGGGTTTTGTGAAAGCCAGCCTGCTTAGACTTAAAGCCAACCTACTCATGCCTGAAACTCCATTACCCAGAATTCCTTGCTCACTGCTTTGTCTCCACCCCTGCAGGCCAAGGATGGGTGGAGGAATTCAGCTCACCTGTCGCTGGCTGCTGCTAGCCTGCTCACACCAGCTGCATGTGATTACTGTGAGCTCTTTTAAGCCCCAGCTCCCTTCAGGCAAAGGTTGGTCATTGTAGCTGTTTACCGGTGAGACCAATCCTTGGTTCCAGAATTCCCTGAGCCTTTGCTATTCTTGTTTCCAGTGTTTCCTGAGCTTTGATTATGCCTTGTTCCTGGCCTGCTGCTGTTTTCCCTGTTCCTGAATTAGCACTGCCTGCAGTGCTACCCTGATCCCATAGCCTTATTATTCCTTGTTCCTGAACTGCAGCAGTTTCCCTTCTCCTGAATTAGCACTGCTTGCAGTGCTACCTTGTTTCCTGAGTTCCCGAGCTATAGCTATTCCCTGTACCTGAATTAGCACTGCCTGCAGTGCTACCTTGTTTCCTGAGTTCCTGAGCTATAGTTATTCTTTGTTCCTGGGCTTAGCTATTTCTTGTTCCTGATTTGCACTATTGGTAGTGCTCTCTTGACTCCTTGTTTCCTGAGATGCAGCTATGTCCTGTTTCATTGAACCAGTATTGCCTGCAGTGCTACCTTGACTCCTAAGCTCTTGTAATTTCCCTGTTCTTGATCTAGCACTGCCTGCAGTGCTACCTTGACTCCTGAAGCTTTGGCAGTTCCCAGTTCCTGAACCAGCACTGTCTGCTGTGCTGCCTTGACACCTGAGCCTTAGCTCACTTCTTGTTCCTGCCCCAGCACTGCCTTCTCTGCTACTTTGTTTTCTTGATTCCTTAACCTGCACTATTCTAGTATACCCTTGTAGCCTCCCCTTCTGTATATCCGTTTCCAGTCCCTGCCTTGCTTCCCATTTCCTTGGTTCCAGTTCTAGTTTGCTGCCTTTCTATTCTGCTGTCCTACTTCTGTTACCTTGTATGTTACCTGCTTTCTGCCAAGTGTGCCCTGTCATTTCCTTCCTTTTCTGTTAAGCACTCCTCCTTGCTAGCTCCTTTTCTATTGTGCTTGTGTTTAGTTCTACCCCTTTGCTGTTACTGCCTTGCGCGTTCCTGTTTGATCGCCAGGATGTGTGGGCTCAGCTGACTACCTAGGTGGTGTTTCTTGTTCACTGTGAGTTTTGTCTTTGAGTTACATTTATAACATCACTATAGGTATAAGCTTCACAGACCCTGCCTTTGCATGCATATCCTACATGTGGGTATTTGCAGTCAGTATCTGTATCAGCAATTGCGGGTAAGAAACTTACTGAGCTTCAGTCTTACCATGTGGAGCTCCTGAGTGTTTTACCCCACACCCCCCTTTATTGTTAATGTTGTATTATATATATGGCTTGCACGTCCGTCTTGGGTGTAGTTAGTCTGAATGCTAAATTGCCTTGTGAGTGCCCTTCCTTTCTGAGTCTTACCCATCTTGTTCACTTGTACAGGCTTCCCCTTTGGATCCCTTTTCTCCTCTGACTCCCTGTATGATCCTGGGCAGCACTGTACTCCTCCTTTCTGTGTACGTCTTCTACCCAGTTCCTAGTCCTTGTCCAAGTCCCTGACTGTGTTCCCCCACATAGTCCCGGACAGTCCCTGACAATGTATAATTATGCTCAACATAGTCCAGGGTACCTGTGTATGTTTGACCATGTAAATATTACAGGTACAAATGGCTGTAGAGATATAGGATCAATTATTTGTACAAAAATAACATTAAGTGTAATGTATACATGTGTGTATGCTGGTACATATATCTTTTTTGGTCTTCAAAAAAGACATATGTATTTGAAAAGATTCGATAATTATATGTTCATGCTTAACATATAAACGTATGTCATAATATAAAGATTATAAAGGTAACATATGGGTGCTTATGGGTTTGTGTGTTCTGTTTTTTATATGATAAACTAGCTTACCCGTCGCACGTTGCTACGATCTCAGAAGAAAGGAAATTCAAGGAAACTCGTTATGATAACATTACATTTACATTGTGTCATTGTTATTGAAACGTATTCATTTTATTTTTTAAAACATTTCTAAGTGTTCTTGAGCAGTGCGTCCCCGATTGGCTTCCAATCTTGATTCTGGTTGCTTGTTCGTTTGAGAAGAACGGGCTTGAGCAGTGCGTACTCGATCGGCTTCCAATCTTGATTCTCATTCCTCGTTCGTTTGAGAATTACGGGCTTGAGCAGTTTGTATTTGAACAGCTTCTAATCTTGCTTCCTGTTGCTTGTCTGTTTCTGAAGCTCGTAATGCCTTTTTCTTTTGTGCTTCTGATGTAGATTGACCAATCGATTTCCGTTTGGGGGTCATAACTGTCGACGATGCTCGCAAATTGGCTGTCTATTTCAGTATTCTAAAGATTATGAGGGCCCTTGGGGCCGATTTTAAAAGAAATGTTTGACAGAAACCTTTGCGGGAGTGTACTCAACAACTTTTAACAATTTAAAAAAAAAATTAATTATTTTTTTTGTGTTGCCATAAACCTTTGCGGGAGTGTAATCAACAACTTCCCAAAGTTTCATGCCGATCGGATAAATGGTGTAATAATGCATAAAGGACAGACATATTTTCGTTTTTATATATATAGATAATACATATCACTGTATGTCAATATGATTATAGGGAAGGTACATGTAGGTGCTTAACAACGTATTTAGATATAAAAATAATTATCCATTTATGTATGTACAACACACATGTGAATGTTTGCATGTGTAAATATTAATAGATGTTTGTACATAATGGTGTTCATATAGTGGGATTTGTTCCTTGTATATAAAATTGTATAAGTATATTGTCTTGACATGTGTATGTATGTATGTATACGTTTCACAATATATTTAGATGTGGGGTATGTCTCTATACATTAATATATTAAATTGTTCTTACTGTGTTAAGAATATGCCCTGTAACAGTTGTTTCAGAAGTTAATTTCATAGAATGATGGAACCAATATTTGCTCACTTTCCCCTCCTTTCTAGCCCCTATCTAAGCTGCTAAAGCACTAAAAGTCTCTATTTGAGTTTCTTGCCATGGCCTCTTCCTCAAACGATAGATCTATTGTTCCATACTTCTAGAAGGTTGCTGTCTGTCTTTGTGTTTAGTTATGGTGTTCCAGCAAGCCAATAAGGCCAAACTGTCTCTGATGAGCCTGGCCTTCTCTAGGGATATTTAAATTCTGCTTGCATGAACTGAATCTCCTCAGAAGTCAAACATTCTCCTTTCAGAATCTTTTTTACATTTTTACTTAATTGTATAAGGCATTAAAAATCATACGAAAGTAAGTTTCTGAACAGTTGATGCACAATCAAACTATAATAAGCCAAATATACATGTGCAAATTAAATACTGTATGCATGTATACATAATAAATGTGCTCTAAAATAAACGAATGTATAAAATACATGAAATGTAATAGGGGTACATTAGCAGAAAAAAAAAAACATTACCTCACAACCAGCAGTGTACACTCCCTTTCATATTCCCACACCTAACATCATATGTACGTACATACACCAGCAGAAAATGCAGAAAAGCCACAATTGTAGATCCACAGCCAACATCATACACTCAAACAACCATCATTTTCCCTGCACACATCCAGCATAATATACCCACCATCATATTCCAGCATACAAACCATCATGCACACACACAACCAGCATGTACCTGTTTAATGCCTCTCCAAGATGGTAGTCTTTCTTTTCTTTTGTAAGCTGTATTCAATTGTTGTTATACCAACCATAAAAGCACTATACAATAACACACATAAAAATGTCATTATAAAGTTAACAGGTTAAAATGAATTTACACAACAACAATAAAACCGGCGCCTTCAGGAGGGACACTGCCCTTACTTTACACATCAAATACCATACTTTTCCTCTGCTGAAGCGCCTTTTTTTAAAACCGAGCCACCCTCCACACAGTATGTTCATCTTCCAAAAATTGCAACCTAATAAAAGCTGGGCAGCATTGCCTTACGCCCAAAGAAGTGTAGAAGTAACCACACTCTCCTCAACTCTGTATAGGATTTACAGAATAAAACTAAATGAATCGTAGACTGCTCAGAGTGGTTATCACACAGGCAGGGTATCAAATTTCGGGTTCAGTCGTTCATAGTTGGTATTGACAGTAATCTATCAATGACACCCAGTCTAAATCTCGTTAAAAGCATCCTATCAAAAGTTACAGGAGCGAATAACAATTAAGGCTACATCCCCAAACAGGTGAGAGTTAGTTGATGCAGCCTTACACTAGGTTTCAACCTTTCATCTGCCAGTATTATTGAACTTAATATTTGAAGGCCTTTTAGCTACATGCTCTTTCTCGATGCTGACATCATGGTAGAAGGGTTAGCAAAGTATTCCGGGTGACCTATATCCTTCATAAAGTTACATATGTATTTAATCAAAGGAATCTTAATGGCCCCTTCCAAGCTCAATGTGTCCTTTAAAATCTCTCTATTCAACTTAGTCTGCTCCTTGGTCCAAATCCTATGCCATAACAACATTGGTTACATTTTGATAAGGTCTGAACTATAAGGGAATCCCAGCTCCTCGTGACATATATATGAGGACGTGCATGGGGGAGCTGACAAAATATATCGCAAAAAGGAATTCTCCACCAGCTGTAACAGCTTGGTGCTAACAAAACCCCACACTCCTGCCCCATACATTGTGGCAGTAATGCACTTTGCTTAATATATTTTCAAAAGTTCCACTGGCGGCTTCCTCCCTAGTTTCCTGGCACAGGTGGCAAGGGTTGTCGTTGTTCTGGTAAACGGTAGTTGTTTCGCGTTTATCATCTGAGACCAGGTGTCATTCTGATTTACTAAGATGCCGAGGTATGTAAAATTCCTGGTTGAGGCTAACTTGTTTCCATCCAGGAAAATTTCATTCACCCTGTGAAACCCTTTACCTCATCTCATAATAAATATCTTAGAGACATTAATGCTTAAACCCAGGTCCTTCATAAAGTCATTAAAGGTATCCAGGGCCCTTTGCAAACCATTTTGTGTACGTGCCATCAGGACCGCATTGTCCGCATAGAGGAGGGCTGGAAAAGATCACCCTCATATTTGAGGGATATATATACCCTCATTTAGCAATACTTTGCCAAGGCCGTTTATATATAGATTAAAAAGGAAGGGGGCCAGGACACAGCCCTGCCTGACATCTCTCTTGATGGGGAATGAACCAGTACGTTCCCCACCCTGGCGACTAGCAGAGGCTCCCCTGTATAAACTTTGCAAAAGGGCTATGATATTTGAATCAACCCCTAAATCTACTAGGATCTCCCACAATCTTCCATGCTGTACAGAATCGAAGGCTGCGGTAAGGTCCACGAACGCTAAGTACAGCCCTTTTTTGCTCGTATATGTTTAATTATAAAGATAGATAGGATTAAGCTTTGCTCTATAGTGCCTAGACCTTCTCGAAAGTCATCCTGTAAGTCAGAAGTTACCTGATTGTCTTCTGCCCAGTCTTGCAGACGATCCAGAACCACACATCCTGTCACCTTTATCATTGAATCAATTAAAGAGATCGGCCTATAATACCCCGGGTCATGGCGGTCCCCCTTTTTAAAAATGGAATGATGATAGATTCTATCCAGGTTTATGGTGTCGATGTCCTAACATTAGCATTTATAACTTCTGTTATTATGGGACCCCAAAGGGACATGTTAGATTTAAATAGGTCAACAGGCACTCCATCTGGACCTGGGGCATTGCCCCCGAGACTACGACTAAGGGCTCTGAATACTTCATCCAGGGTAACATGCAACTCTATCTTATCAAGCTGAGCTGGAGGAGTTACGGGTGATTGGGAATCTAAATGTTCTTGCCCGTAATACACCTTGGAGAAATGATTAATCCAAAAATCCTCAGATATCGCGATCTCAATAGATGGGCCATCTCCCTCTTGTAAGAAGGGAGCCCTTACTTCTCTCACAAATCACGCATTATCTTTTTGTAAGGCCGCTGTGTGGAGTGTGTCCCAAGCTTCCTGCCGAAGGATATATTTCTTATCCAAGATGGCCTGCTTATACTCTGCCCTGGCCTGTTGGCCTGTTTAACCCCACTGGGGGATCTAGGTTGCCTATGCAACTCATATTTCAAATTTGAGTGGGCTAGACTGCACTTTTTGTCAAACCACCCATGCTCTTTGCGCTTTTTGCGATGTTTAGCAGTTAGTAGATTCCTAACCTCCCTACCTATAGCAACAAAAGAGTGAACAAAGATATCAGAAGAAGATGTCTCACACAGACAGTTATCAAAAGCCAATTTGCAGTTGTTAATTAATTTCATAACCAACTCATCGGGATCGACTTTAGACCACTGTATGGGGTAACCATTTACACTGCTCAATTCAAAGTTACCTAGTACCGGGTCATTTTTTTTACCTTCCCATGTCTAAGGGGAGGCAACGTACCCTCAAGACATAGCTGGAAGTGGTCGCTCATTGCTTTGTCCCCGACGGTGAAGGAAAGCACCCCCTGTGCAAATGTACATGAAACTAGCATAAAATCAATGGTAGATGTTAACCCTCTGCCATTAAAAGTACTAGGCATAGGTATAGGGGGAGTTAGAAAATCATTTAAAAAGCCCAAATCGTTAGAAAATAAGAGCTCATTAAACAAATCGCCTGCCAGAGTGTGACAAAAGTGTGAGTTATATCCCCAGCATTGTTCTCAAATCCACATATTCTGCTATCAACATGATTACACAACGTAGAGTTGAAAGCCCTCATCAAAATTATCATACAATCTTTGGTACCCACATTACGGATGTCAGTGAATACCCCAATTCATTTCCTAGTTACCATGGCCAGCTCCCCCGGTGGAGCATTATTATAAAAATTCACCAGGACCATAGAATGGACTGGACTCAAAGAGAGTTCCAGTATATGATAGTACCGTCCCCCCCACCGCCGAGAGGGCTATACTTTCTGTCAGCAAAGTATTAGAAATATATGTGCATAGTCCAACCTTTGGTCTACCTCCTAGACCCTTAACCGCACAGGTATTGAACGTCTTAAAACTGTTAATATGAATAAGGTCTAAACACCATGTTTCCTGTAGCCCCAATATGTCGACACATGCTAAAACGTCACACCAGGCCGGGTCTTGGATTTTAGAGCGCAGCCCTGCGATATTCCATGAGGTAATCCTTCATGTAGGGTCTACAGGGTATTACAAGGGACTTCTGGGCAGGGCAACTATGGGAATATGCTGATTGATGCCACTTAACACCCATGGGCTAATACCATATGCCATTTGATCTGAACACTGAGCCTGCAAAACTTGATCGTTATTACTCCCTACAAAGTCAGGTTCCCTCTGAGTATAGGGTGTTCTTTTCGTCACATTTATGTTTCCCATGCTTGCGCCCTGAACTGAACACCCCTCTTCATGGCTCGTTTGCAATCTGACACTCGAATCTGAGTGCTGGGAAGAGGGACCAATAACAATCAATCTGTCTACGGATAATATAAACAGTGCCCGTAAGGGTCACTAACTAGTCAAAACATCGCTAAGCTAACATACAATAATTTCTCAAAATAAAGGTTGGAAAGGATTTCTTTTACACAATATATAAAAAAATATATTATTAATATTGGCATTTATATAGTTGACCAAAGTTTGCAAAACAGAGACATAGGGCAGAAATATGATAATACAATTAAAACATATAAAATGGTCCCACATTCAAACATTCATGGCAAGCACTCATCTGGCAATACATACGTACTCATACATCCAAAACAGTCAGAAACAATTTAACAACAAACAGATAAAAAAGATTCCACAGTGCTAGAGGGTCCTATACAAAAGGTTAGAGTTGACAAAGTACTTTTGCGCGCTCTCTTGGTCGGAGATTGTAGCTAGATCCGGAAGCAAGAGGTTATTCAGCGCCAACGCGCGTTTCGGTGTCTAACCCAATGTGGGTCACACCTTCATCAGGTTGACCAGATGCATATGTGGGACACAATGAAGCTGTTGGGACCAGCTCAACACAGGGTATCAAAAAGGCAATAAGCAATTGATGCACAAAAGGACTCCTTAGGCTCCAATAAGTAATAGAAAAAAATAAGATAAGGGGACACTCGGGTCCAGGGTCCGCAGGCCGGGGTGCTCACGAGCGCAAAGTCAGATCAGTCCATTTTCATCCATCCATTGAATACACGGCGCGGTGGCAAAAATCCTCCAGGCGGTGAGCGGGCAATCGGCTCCCGGAAACCATAGGAAGAGGGAGTCAGTCAATCGATATCTTCCAGATTGTTAAGGGGTTCAAAATAATTGTAAGTTAGTACAGTATAGCTATGCAGGGATTGCCCTAAGCAAAAACCCTCCCCTGGGGGATTCTGTGGTAATCTGGGGGCTTGGTAAAAGAAGCCCAAAGGAACCACACTTATCCCTTTACTTCTGACTGGACAATTTCCCACCCTATCTAGAATGGCTACTGTTCGATATCTCCTGATGTCAACGTGGGGACATTTGCCAACACTACTGTGTATGGGGTAGCTTCCGACGGCAGATGTAATATCTTTGGGCTCTGTGGACCATATGGACTTTTGAGTACCCAACCTTGATTGACCACATATCCCCAAACCCATTATAGAGCCCTCTTGGACTACTGTTGACCATCTGGGTTCGGGTCTGATATTATCATTACCACAAAATCCATCCTGTCGGTAGTGAGAACCCTTTTGACGAGTTGCTAGCGCATGAGCCCCTTCTGCGCTCCAAGAGTTAGCTTGTACTGGATTGCCTGATGAAACTTGATGGATCGATTCTTGATGGGATAATGGGTCACTAGTTGGAAGATTAACCTGGGGGTGTTTTAAGCCGCAATCACCAGTCATAATGGCAGGAGAGGCATTAAAACTGCATAAAGGACCATTAACACTTGCTACAGGTGGGAGGTTTAAGCGGGTTTCCAAGCTAATTAGCCTCCCTTCTATACTAGTAATCCTTCCTTATAAGTAAAGGCTGTAAGAAATTTGAAACTATCTCCTCCATCTTTATCCACCATGCCCCACAAAAACTGTCTGGCCACTACTACCTACACTAGCATTGGTAGGGGGTACGGAATGCTGATTCAGCTCTCTCACCCCCATCGTGGCTTCAGGTGTTTTATGCCTAATGGAGCACTATCCCTTTCTCTTCCTTACATGAGGAGCAGTGCTCTTAGCTTAAGTGATTCTTGCATTTCGACCTCTAGTAGTAACATTGGGTATATTTACTTTGAGAAGTGTCTCCAAAGCCTCAGGTGTCTTAAGATTTTCTCGATCTGTTTGTGGGGAGCGTAACAACGTGGATACCTCAGGATTTGTCACATGAGCTGTGTTTGGCTTCTGCGTGAGCAATGGCAAGTGGGGGGGCAGTTAATGGCTCAAGCTAGAGGCTTCGTTCAGTTAGCGCAATTTGATGAATTAATGCAGGCTCTGCCAATGTCAGGAAAGCATCCAATGTTGCCACCACCCCCTTCCCTGTTAGCAGGGTCGGATTGGGATTGAAAATCGGCCCGGGCACACACAAAAATTCGGCCCCATTTGCATAATGCCTTTCCTCAAATCACGCTTCGGTGTAATTGCATTAAAAAGAAGGCGTAAAAAAAATGCACGCTTTATTTTACACTGGAGAAACACACCTGAAAACAAGTGAGGCCACTTCTACTCGGGCCCCTGCCCCCCCCCCCCCTCACCCAGCGAGACAAAGGGAGTGTGACACCTCTTCCTGTTGCTAAACGGGGGTAATGAGCGCCCATCTGCCTCTAGAAAGGCCACTCAGACACCCACTGGGCCGCTGGCGATTTT
Organism: Lissotriton vulgaris; assembly: GCF_964263255.1. NCBI lineage: Eukaryota > Metazoa > Chordata > Amphibia > Caudata > Salamandridae > Lissotriton > Lissotriton vulgaris. The sequence continues at coordinate 552,842,071 of NC_141693.1, read as the reverse complement.
CCACTAATAGGGACACCGCCCAAATCGCCCCCCAGACTGCTAAAAAAAGCAGCCCTCAGCAGGGACTCGGACACCGGCCCCTCGGGCATTGCCCGAGTGCCCGCGTTACCAATCCGACGCTGCCTGTTAGGGTGCTTTGTTATGAGTAAACGCAAGTCACTATGTGAACAAGATTATATTACAATTGAATCCATTACCAGCGTAAGGCCAACACGTTCTTAACAAAAAAATATAGCTGATAACTGTCAAATAACCTGGCCCGGCCCGGACTCTTTCGGTCTCTGACGGGCTCAGACGGGCCCGCCCTTGGCCCGGGCTTCAACCGAGCGCAGGCCGTGCCGTGGGGGGAGAGGCAGCACTTTATGCGCGATGGAAAAAGAAGCGCCTCCCCCTCACTCGTGGCACCTGTACAAAAAGAGTTGCACCCTGGGGCTTGCAGTCCCTTCCCAGGGTGGTAGCGGCAATCACTGGTGCAGGTGCAGGTACAGGACAGGTACGCTAGATCTCTGGGACTTCTGTCCCACCAAGGTATTCACGGGGAAGGATTCTCAGCACAAATGGCAAGTTTAAAAAACACACAAGGCAGGCTCCCTTTGATTGTAGTCACATCATCATGTATCCTTTTAGAAACGTATAAGAATAATCAACAATTCTTTCAAACACATCTCAATTTATGCATTCCTAAGTGACAACACAGTTGGAGTTAAGGTTATTTTTGTACAGCAGGCCCATGAAGCCAGCAATATAGGTCTGTGTAGCCAACATTACACCGCCACCACCCATACCTATGACATATTATATGCCCAAACGGCAACCATCATGCACCCATCCACACACAAAGCTACACATTTGCATTGACTGCAATACAACACACGCACCATCATATTCTAGTGTACGCACCATCATATTCTAGAGTGACAACTGTCATACACCCACATAAGCGTCAGTTACCAATGCTATGATGTGTATCTGCAAAAAACGTAGCCTATATCCTACAAAAACATACCACAGTAACACATCCTACCTCAACGGAACATGTTAACAGCTCAAAAAACCCAACAAAACAAAAGGATCATAACAGCACAGCAAATGCACACAACTCATTAAAACAATATGACCAATTTAACACCACTATATAACTTTACTTAACAGTGAGGGAAAATAGAACAAACACAGCACAACTACACAATAATATAATACGAGGACAATAAAATCAACTTAACAGCACAACACAAACAACAAAATGGACAAGAAAGCATGAACACATTATGAAAACAAAACGACATTATATTCCAACTCATAACTACAAAAGTAACCAAAACTGCTCAAGGCAATACCTTAACCAAACCAACAAACAGTGCAATAACTCAACAACACAACACAAGAAACGACTAACTCTATGCATCATCTATCCATCTTGACCACACATGAATTTGCAGGCAGCAGACATTTACTTCAATAATCCATAGACTTCAGAGTGTATGCATTGTGACATGAAAAATTAACATTATATGGGGTCTCATTGAGTAAATGTGCACTGCACTATTTAGATATGTAATGTATGTCTACTGACTCCTAGGGATGTCTTAGTGTTTTTGTGCTCATATAAACCAAGTCCTGTGGTCTCTGACTATATAAACACTATCTCACTTAGTGTCCATAGACATACATTATGTACTGCAAATACAGACTGTGCACTGCACAAAATGGTAATATAAAACCCCACATTTCACAGAGACACTTATGGAAAATATTTCATGAGTCCCTGTGACAAATGGATTTCTTCATCCTAATGTCCACCCTCAAATCGGTTAGAAGAGTTTTACCATTGTTGGGCTAACTAGGAATAGAGGACCACATTATGTGCCAGGGTTTACTAAATTATTCTGCACCGTTCGAAGGCAGTAGTGTTTTGATTGATTTGAGTTAAAAAGAACATTTATTATTAAAATCTGCAATTGAAGGGGCAAATTATGTGGCAAGTGTGGTAAATCCATAACTATTATTCTCCTCTTTTTATTGGAGACAACTTAACATTATAGCCCAATATTTTACTTACTCTTTTCAATGATTATTTGTGCGTTTGAAAAATGTCTTTCACGAGCTAACAATCCCAAAATAAATGTTTAATATAAAAATACATAACAGATAACGTGTGATATGGTCTTACATTGCTATCTTGGTAAACATCTGACAGTGTATTATGACACCAGAACTTCACCAATTATTCCTAGCTACACACAACTTAACACGATATCACCAATGATATCTCAAATGACTATATTGATGACATCACACATAAAATCCCCAAAGACAACATCACTGACTCATAAATGTTGTATTCAATTATGTCATTTGAGATGTTATCATTTATGTAATTGAGGATGTTATTTTATATGTCATTAGTAATGTTGTGTGTGATTTTGCAGGCTGTCCTTGGTAGGGGTGTGAGTTATAGTTGCACAGCTAACCATAACTTGTGAATTTCAGTGGTTACTTGACTGAAAATTGTAAACATAACTTCATTTCAACAGTATTTTGTTGGTCAATTTTAGAGACTGTTTGTAGAATAATGTTACTCATGAGCTAGGGTCGTCATAACTTACCTTTAACAAAGTTATTTCAGTTTTTGTGATATACTGCATGCTAACTCCAATGTGATAATGCACTGTGCACATGGCATTTGACCAAACAAAGTGGGGGTTGTTGTAGAGTTTGGCTTGCATTGCGTTCCTGTTACACTTCCGGTGTACCCCATGGGCGTATAACTGCTGGGTATGTCTGCAGGTATGCACAGGGTTGAGGGCACAGGGCCTTGCATGCATTCTTGCATATTTCACAAATCTGCTTCCCCCTCAAAAAACATGGATTTTATTTCTTTTTAAACCTCACCTGATCCAGGTTGTTAAGTAATGGCTATGAATCCAAGTTAACACAGTGATTACGTGATTTGTAAATCTGTAGGTTGATCACCACCACCTAAATCAAAATGTGTGCCTTGTAAGGAGGGCTGCTTCTGCCCTTCAGGGACCTCTCATATACTTGAGAAAAAGGTTATACTGTTCCTATAAGGTGAGAGTCAGACAAAGGGAGTACAAGCTAACCCGACCAGAGTGGTTCAAAGTTGGAAATCCATTATATAGGATTATAATGCCCTCACACACCCAGTAGGGTGTCATGCTTCATCATCGGGCTGCTCCCCGTAAGGTCGGCGGTGCAATACCTGACGGGGTCCCTATAGTAGGGGCACTTTTGCGTGGATCTTTTTCCAACAGCCTTTAGGTGAAGTGGGGGTGAGGGGCCTAGTGTGTGTAGATGAAAGTGTGTGTAAGTGAATGTAAAATAGGGTTGGGAGTACCAACGAAGACAACTTTAATCAATGGGTCTCCTACCCTAAGTAAAAGCAATAATTAAGGCGCTGGGCTAAGGTTATGTCTCAGGTTAAGTGCTCTTATTAGTGATAGATCAAAATGTTTCTCGCCAAGTGACAACTCAAAATTAAAATGGTGACGTGGCTGCACACTCACATCAACCATACAACTAACTAGTCAAGTACCTGGTAGTGCTGAAACTACTAATAAGAACAAAACAAAACAAGTGCCAATACTGAGCACAACTCATACGCTTATTTGATATCTAGACCCATGAAACTAAACATATAGTTCCACACTTTTTAAAGTGCCATCAATCTTTTTATTTGGCATAACGTTTTTTTAATTACTTACAAACAACGCTCTATATATGTACATCATAGATATATACAACAAGATATATACACAAAAACAGATTTCAAAATAGTCAACAACTTATGGAGACACAAACACACACTCAATGCAACTCTTCAATCATACCTGAAAACAAACTCCACAAACACTTGCACAAACCACTCACACCATCCATCCATCACTCCAGGTCCGGTCTAGTTACGCCACACTAAAATTTTTATTGACCACAAACCCAGGGGGCAAACTCACAAAACCAAGGTCAAACAACGAAAACACTCCTATACAACCTCACTAAAGTGCACAACTAAATTTAGACTGCCACAGTCTACTAACGGAGAACTAACGGAGAACGGGACCGCCCGCCATAAGGGCGGGGGTCCCGTAGGGGGAATTAGGATGTGCCTGCCACTGTGGTGGGCACATCCTCCATGTTTTGCATTGTGGCGGGCAGTGCACTCTGCACCGCCCGCCATAATGCAAAACACTCCTGAACGCATTTGCATGTGCAAAGCGGCAGGCACCGTGCGGTGCCTGCCACTTTGCACATGCAAAGGTGGGGGGGTACCAAAGGTACCCCCCCTGTCCTCCCCCTAAACCGGCATCACCTGGGGGCCCACAGGGGGCAGCCGCAGCAAACACCGCCTGCCTCTCCGTGGCAGAAAGGCACCTATATGTGTCCATATTACAATGGCCACATATAGGTGCCTTTCCGCCGCGGAAAGGCACCTATATGTGGCCATTGTAATATGGCTGGCGGTGTCCATTGGACGCCGCCACCATAATATTCCATTACCGCCGAGGTCGCAAGGCGACCGCGGCGGTAAAGCGGCGGACGGTCTTTCCATCCGCCTCGCTCCCCCCGCCATCCTAATACGGCGGGGGGGAATCTAGGCATAGGTGTCGGGCGGATTGCCTCCGCCAGGCCGGAGGTGGCTACCGCCAGCCTGGCGGAGGCAATCCGCGCAACATCATAATGGACCCCATAGTCACTACCAACCACTGTCTAATATATTACATTGAACATTTGCATTAATATTTGCTTATAGTTTTAGGGCCATGGAGCACGGAGCTGAGGCAAATTTTGATTGCGTCACACTCCACCGTTTCCAGTACGCAGGGATGTGTCCTATTTACAACAATATGGAGCATAGTGAAAGGGCGCCTGCATTGCAGGAAATGATTGTTTATGTGCAGGGAGGTGTCCTTTCCTGCCCGTAAACAATCAATAATGGCGATTTGCTCCTTCTATGTATGCTGTTTCTGCAACGCTCATAGAAGTAACAAACTTGTCATTATTTAGTGATTGTTTCTGTGCAGAAAGGGACACAAAAAGCAATGGGTGTTGCGGTTGAACCCCCACAGCAACACCCATTGCACACCACTTTAACACAAATACCTGCATGAAAGGGTACTATATTTACAAAGCTGTGTTAAGCCACAGAAAGTGGCTTAACGCTACTTTATAAATATGGTGCAGGGCATTGCGCCACCGGAACTTAAAAAAGTGACGTACAGGTGGTGCAATCCCCCTGTAAATATGCCCATTAGTGTGTTCAGCTTGCTGTTTGTGTGTCATGTTTTCTGCAGATAGTTTAAGGATGTTCAAAGCTAAAAGGCGGGGTCATACAGTCCTTGATTTGCTATTACCCTTATTGACATGTACCAAATCTGAGGTACTGGAACTGATCCTACATTTTTTGCTGTCTTTCACAAGTTCTGTAGATTCATTGGAAAAGGAGTGGAGGGGGAGTGGGGTGTTAACGTTGAAGGAGGAAAAGCCAGTGTTTATTTGCCAATGCCTTTGCATGCAATCTGGTGAACTGTTTGTTTCTTACTCCTAGGTATAATTTAGCCCTTCAAGGACCTTTTTTTTTTAATTATTATTTTTTTATTGAGAGTTCATATATAACAATACAATACAGTACAGGAGACATAACATATTTGAAATCCAATTAATACAGTCTAGAAGAAAAAAAAAATCTTGAAAACAACCATACAGTTTTTAGTTATAACATTTAAATTATAGAGTGCAAAATTGTGTAAAAGCAAACAGGCAACAGACTTTCACTAATAATCAGACGATTTTGTTAGAATTAAGATAATATAGGAACTTTAAACTCCCTGTGGGATTTCTCCATTAATTTTTCATAGCTAGATTTGTAAAGGGCATCGTGCATATGCATAACAAACTCAATAAACCAATTTTAAATCCGATTGAATAGGAGCAAGGCAAATTTAAGGATCAAACCCACTCCAAAATGTATCATATTTTTTCAGAGCCCCTGATCTTAAAGCATATTTTCTTTCCCTATCCTGGATTCGGAGTAATTTTATCTTCCATGCTTGAAAAGATGGGACAAGGTCTGTTTTCCAGGACTGTAATATAAGGGATTTAGCTATCAAAGAAGCTATAAAAAGGGACTCATCGTGTTGGGTGTGAATAGAAGAGCAACCTAGGACGGAAGTCAATTCATCCAGGACAATATTAGTTTTAAGGACAATTGAGAGATATTTTTCTATTTCCTTCCATAATACCTGGATTTTGGGGCATTCCCAAACAATGTGTTTCCACGTGCCTTTTCCTTCACATCGGAAACATTTGTCAGCTATTTGGGGGAAGATATTATGCAAAAAGGACGGAGTTCTATATATCAACCATTTGTTAAAGAATTGCATACGTTTAAAATTTGCTCCTCGAAAAATGGTTTTATTAAACTTATTTATTTTGTCCCATACATGTTGATTAATTGTAATATCTTCCTTCTTTTTCCATCTTTCAGTAATCTTGTTGTAGAGGTCCTGATCTTTACCTTCTCTTAGTGTTTTAATCCAAATACTCATTTTCTTTTGTGTTTTGTTGTTAAGGATAGTGGAAATATTTTCTTTCACAAATAGATTTCCTATAGTGAGTTCTCTAAATTTTGGATTTATCCTGAAGAAGGACCAGTTCAGCATGCAGTGCGAATGGATTAACTGACTATTGATTTCATCCCAGGATTTCCATCTGTTACCCAAGAGGAAGTCTTCAATTTTCTCGAAGCCATTCTCCTTCCAAATAGTTAATATATATTTGTCCATACATCCAGCGTCTCCTAAGCTAAAATTCATTAAATTTGTCTTGCTGCTAAAATTAGGTAATCCATAGAACTTAAAAAACTGAGTTTTCACCTTAAAGATCCACTGCAGGGATTTATAGCGTACTTTTTTGGGATCTTTAGTGATTCTTACTGGGTCATAAATTTTCAATTCCAGCAGCATCCTTTTGATAAAAAAATCATCCGTCTCGTGAAAATCTAAAACAGAAAACCTGTGGCTATAATGTGCAAAAGACGCAAAATAATATTCTCTAATATTTGGGAGGGACAACCCTCCTTGTGTAGATGATAAATACAAAGTGCTCAGTGCAAGTCTGGGAGATTTTTTTGCCCATAGGAAAGAGGAAATCAGCGCTTCTACTTTTTTAAAATAAGAGGCCTGGATTGCGCAGGGAATTGCACAAAAAAGAAAATTAAAGAGGGGTAATACCGACATACGAATTAGCGATGCCCGTCCTATAATAGACAGGGGTAACAAATTCCACCGGTCTAAAAGTGAGCCCACCTTTTTTAATAAAGGTAAAAAATTTAGTGCAAAAAGGTCGTCTAGGCTATCTGATACAAATATTCCAAGATATCTTTTGGGATTTGTGTTATATATCCGCCTGAATTCCGGAGCTAAAGTGTCTATAGTGCAGTTCACCAGAATAATTTCCGTTTTGTTTACATTAATTTTATAACCCCCCAGCTTTTGAAAATCAGAGAAGGTTTTTAAAATCCTCCGTTGACTAGAGGGTTTAGAATCTATAAAAAGGGCAATATCATCTGCATACAGTTTTATATTTGTCATTCCTAATATTGGGGCTGTGTCAGCTTTAATATTTCTGATGGCGATTGCAAGAGGTTCGATAAATAATGCAAATAAAATTGGCGACAGGGGACATCCCTGTCGCGTACCTCTAGTGACGTTACAGGACCCAATATTTGTATTATTAATGATAATTTGTGCCCTAGAATTCACATACAATTGTCGTAAGAGAAAAATAAAAACATTTGGGAAATTAAAACTACGTAAAATTGCAAACAGGCAATCCCAAGAGACTAGATCGAAGGCTTTCTCCGCATCTAAAAACCAAATTTGAGCCTTCACCTTATTAGTTTTAAAATAATCTAGTGCCTCCAATAAAAATGTAGTGTTGGAATGAAGATGTCTGCCTGCGATGAAACCGCACTGGTCATGAGCTACCAGGGATCCTATTATTTTGTTTAATCGGTTTGCTAAAAGTTTTGTAAAAATTTTATAATCTGTATTCAGAAGGCTAATCGGGGGGTATGAATTTATATTTTCCTTGTTCTTGCCCTTTTTTAAAATACTGACCACCACCGCTATATGGAAGGAATCCGGTGGGGGACCACCTTGGAGTAAGTTATTAACTAATTTCAGAAGTTCTTTGCGTAGTGTTCCCTCAAATCTTTTAAAAAATTCGATGGGAAGGCCATCCTCACCGTTGGCCTTGCCGTTGGGGAAAGACTCTATCACTTCCTCTAATTCCAATAATGTGAAGTCTTGAGTAAGATAATTAATGCCCTCAGGATCTAATTTAGGTATTTCAAGTTGTTCTAAAAAAATTTCCAAGGTAGAGTCAGATGTAGCCCCTTCAGATACTTGATAAATTCCTTCATAGTGTTTTAAAAACAGATCGCCAATAGAGGTGGTGGTCTTAACTTGTATTTTAGTAATAGGATCTAATAGCTGATCTATTCTATTGTGAACCTGCTTTTCTTTAGATTGCCAGGCCAGAAGCTTTCCTGTATATTCACTCTCTTCATATATTTTTTGTGCATATAGGTTGCTATTTGTCTCGCCTAATTCATAATAAAAGTTCTTCATTTTGCATTTTGCCATGTTAAGTTTGTGACCAGAGATCTTAGATCTGACCCTAAAATGCTCTTGGGCTGCCTGTGAGAGTTCAGTTTGGAGTTTGATTTTCTCCTCCCTTTTTGCCCTCAACTTAGGGATTTCTTTAGATGTAATTATTCCACGAAGAGTTGCTTTAAAAGCATCCCAGATTATATTTAATGGGGCTGAACCTCTATTCTGTGTAAAAAATTGCTCAATCCTTTCATCAATATCTGTGCACCATTGTTGATCAAGAAGATTGAGTTTATTAAAAAACCATCTACTTTTAGATCTAGTTTCATGATTCCCCAGATTGACCTCCATACAAAGAGCTGCATGGTCTGAGAAAGCATTAGGTAGATGGGCATAATTGTATAATACTAAATCATGGGATGACAGAAAAAAATCTAACCTTGACGCTGAATTGTATTTTGCTGAGTGGCATGAGTACTCGCGCTTGATAGGATTTAACTTTCGCCAATGGTCAATAAGATCAAGATCTATTTTACAACTTTGGACTGCTAAGGCAACTTGGGGTTTATTCTGACGACGATCTTTCTTAGTCGAGTCCAATCGCGGGTTTTGCAATAAATTAAAATCTCCCCCCCAGATTATTGGCCCGGGCAGACCAGTTATTGCCTGTTTTACTTGTAGAATAACTTGAGGGTCGTCAAGAATTGGTGCATAAACTGTAGCAAGAATAACACTGACGTTATTTAATTTACCGTGTGCAACTGCCCATCTACCTCTAATGTCCGTGCAAGACCCTTCAAGATTAAACCCTACATGTCTCCCTATTAGTATGGAAACTCCTCTCTGAGCCATCCCAGCAGGGGCAGATATATTATAGCCCACCCAGCTTTTGAAGAGTTTAGCTGACTCTGCATGGTCTTTATGATGGGTTCTTGTAAAAAGATGACATCTGGTGAAAGGTTTTTCAGCCAGCACTCAGTAGCATTCCTTTTACGAACATTATTCAATCCGTTAACGTTTAAAGAAATAAATTTCACCATATTATTTCATGTTCGAGATGTCGGGCGTGACCCTCAACTAATACGCTAGTGTGCAAATTTACAAAAATAGAGTCAACAGCAACAACACGTATAATCAATAAATTATATATATATATATATATATAGCAGTCTAGACCCATAGCATAATAGGAGTGGATATTCACAGGAGTATTCGTAAAGAGACTGGATTTAAATGTGGAAATATGCAAGCAAACATATACGAGATGTTGAACGTGGCCCTCAGCCAATGTGCAAGTGTGCAAATCTGCAAATGAACAAAAAACTACAGCAGCAACAAATATAACCAATAGGTAATATAAGTGTATATAACAATATAGGCCGGTAGCATAATAGCAGCAAATATTCACAGAAATATTCCTAGAGAATCTGAGATTAGATGTGCAAATCTGCAAACGGGCATACTCGAGATGATAGGCGAGGCCCTCAGGAAGTGTGCAAATGTGCAAATCTATAAATATATAAACAACAACAATGACGTATATAACCGATAGGTGATACATAAAAATGTAATAGCAGCAGCAGATATTGATAGAAAAAAATCTAAATTGCAATGTACAAATGTGCAAACGAGCAGCAACTGTGCAAATATGCAATTAAACAGCAGGCTGATACAAATAGCAGAACAGGCTTGAAGGATTAAGAGCCCTCTAGTGCAAAATAAGCAAATATACTCGAAGAAACTTGACAACTTATTATAATCCATACGGGCAAAAATGGCAAGTGCAATAATTATTTGTGCAAAATAAAAAAATAATAAAAAAATAAATAAAAAATGAAAAAGAATAACATTGCTCGTACTGTAATCATAGAAATGTAGAGAAACACAATGCATTTGAACTCTCGTTTTTCCCCTTGCAACACCTCCCTTCACCACCCCGGACCCCCCTCCTCCCCCCTCAGTTGGACGCATCCCCCCGTGTTCCACGTCCGTCCTTTCCTTCTGTTTCTTCTTGTTGGATGCCATTGCATTGCATCCTTTTTGTGCTTCCTGTTATGGGCAGCCCCCCCCATGACGATCAGAGCTGTTATACACTAAACTCTTGAATCTGTTAGGAGCATGATACAGCTGGAGATCTGCTGGGTTATCCTCCTAATCCTTCCAAGAAGGACTGGGCTTCGTGGACAATTGTAAAAATAAAGAACCTCCCTTTAGCCAGGACCTTGAGTTTTGACTGTTGCACAATCATAGCCTGGACTCCCTTGCTTTTGAAAGAGTCTATCATTTTGACAAAGTCTCGACGTCTGTGGGACATATCCGAGAAAATTCAAAAATTGTTTATTCCTTCTGCATTGAATGATTTCTTGGAATATGCTGTGTTTAGAATTCTCTCCTTCACCCTAAAATCTGAAAAGTTAAGTAGAATTGTACGCGGATATTTCAAGTTATTGGGTTTATATGCCGGGACTCTGTGTGCCCTAGTGATAGTCAAGTCGCCTTGGAGCTCCGGTATGGCTGTTTTCAGGAGAGACTCCGACCACTTGACTACGTCCTTATCTTCGACCCCCTCTGGTATGCCTACCAGGCGTAAATTTGATCTTCGATTGTAGTTTTCGAGGTCCTGCATTTTTTCCACTAACTGGGCTCTTTCCCTATTGGCCGCTGATAGATCTTTCTGCATTGTTGACAGTGAATCCTCCAGGGATGAGATCCGAGTCTCAGCCTCAATGATCTTTGAAGGAAGATTCCCAAAGCACTCTTCCATTTTTGTGAGCCTAGTGTGTAATTGCGCAATCTCCTGTGCCTGAGATTCTTTAAAATCTCTTAGTTCCTGAAGGATAGTTGCAAGCAGAAATTCAACGGAATTCGTTTTTGTGGTGTTAGGAAGGGAGAGTAGGTCATCCTCTTTTGATATTTGCGATGACCGCAGGCTTAGCTCTTGGCTTAACTCTTGGCTAGCGGTTTTCATGATCAGCTCGGGGCTTTGGCTGGTATCCAGAGCCGATGTTGTAAGTGCTAGGGGAGCCGCAGATATGATGTCCTCGGAGTGCTCGGGATGCTCCAACTCCTTATCTACCCCCTTTGATGGAATTGTCTCGGGTATCTCAGGCATTGTGGAGTTGTTTAGTACCCCTTCAGTGCTTTGAGCCTTTTGTCCCGGGGGATCTTTTTTCCCCTCCCACTTTGGCCCACCCCGCATCGGGGTACTTGAGAGCTGCCCCTGTTGCCCCTGTTGGAGAAGGGGTTTTGAGAAAAGAGGATATTGTTTTAACTGGCTCCCAGTGCCTTGTGGTGTGGATGGTTTTTTGACTGCAGCGCCCCTCAAGGTCATCTTAGCACATACGGTTTTCTCCTCCGTCTCCAGATCGTCCTTTTTGCCTTTCACTGTACTTTTCCCAGCAGCTACTGTCAAGCTTGGCTCCTTTGAATGGTCGGGGCGGTCCTGAGTCCCCGTATCTCCACCTGTCTCCACCTCCACCTCTACCTCCACCTCGGCCTCATTGACTTCGATATCCTCGCTATCCTCAGTCTCATTCTCATCTCTTAGTACTTCGTATTTATTTCTGTCTGAATGCATCTCAGCAGTCTTCTGCCTTAGGGCGTTCTTTTGTTGATTTTTCTGCCTGTTTTGTTTTACCCCTTTATCAGCAGGCAGTGTCTTGTTAATTGATTTCAGCAGATCAAGGTCCTGCTTAGCCTGCTTAGCCTGCTTACCCCTCGCTCTTACTGACATAATCAGGCGGTGGCCGCTATGCCCTTCCTCCCTTTTTATGGTTGTTGACGAAAATAGGGGTGTAAATGGCAGTCAGGGACAGGACAGGTCGGTTCAAATCACCATCAACCTCTCGGTGAAAAAGACCCCCTGCTTGAGGCTGGATCCCGGGAGAGCTTCAGTATCAATTAAAGGGCAGAGAGGGAGATGAGAGGGGCAAATAACAACCACGGCAACACAGGACAAACCAGCAGCGAGCTGCACGCAGAACTGCAGAGCAGCAAAGGTTGGAGGTCTGGAGGTCAGAGGGCAGAGGTCGAGCACAGAAAAGCTGCAGAGACTGGTAAATAGGGGCTGCAGAACTAAGCAAGAGCAAGATACAGACACTAAGAGTCAAGAAAAATGAGACAGGGCAAGGCCCACGATACCTCTCCGGTGTACATCAATCACCACCTGTCTTGTCTTGTCTGCCGAGAATTCAATCTCAAGACCGAAGCTGGCTCGGAGCAGGGACAGGGCCGTTAATCACCGGGCTCCGTCAGAACCATCAAACTTTTAGGTGCAGAATGACTAATTCTCTGCGTTTCTCGGCGTCTCTCAGCGTCTCAGCGTCTCGGCACCACCATCACCTCTGAGGGCGGGGCTACAGCACAACAGGAAGCACAGCGGCGGCGTGCGTGGATCACGTCAGCCGCTCCATTCTGAAAAACCCTATTGTGCAAGGACCTTTTTGTAACATAAATATGTCAAAATTACAGAATGAATAGGAGTAAAACTCATATTTTGAATAAAAAAATGAAAAATAAAATATCTAGTTTCATGTCATGTTTCATGAAATTACGTTCTGTAGTGGAGACTGCAATTCCTATGATAGCAAAAATGTAAAGCACAACTATTTTAATCTTATTACCTCCCCTCGGAAGCCCCCACCGCTAGAGGAAATCTGCAGAAAACTTCATATTCCATTCCAAATTTTAGCCAGGTGTGTCAGTTATTTGCCAAATTCCCTGTAGATTTGTTGAATGGGTCACATTTATAAGCAGTCCAAAAAAACTCTTGTTATGAAATGAGATACCTAACCAAACCTGCAGAGCCACTATTACCAATTCTTAGTGAGGACTATACTATAGTCTAATACAACTAATTGTTATGAAAGAGTTGTGAAGTCACTTCATGGCACATTACCTTTGAAATTTGTGCACCTTCCAACCCCACTTCTATTTTTCAAATCACTGACAGAATATCGACTACAGAATTCTCGACGTCAAAAATATCAGAGGGAAAATATCGATGTCAACAATATCGAAGTCCTATCTACATTATGGTAAGTGCAAAAATATCATTAAAAAAAAATATTCTGTAAAAATATCGTTTTTTTAAAAATGTTTTACAAAAAAGTAAAATAAAGTAAATAATACATATAAAATACAAGAAACATAGTTGAAAATATTTTACAATGTTTAAAATAATTATAACTAATACATATAATGTAAAAATGAATTAAAGATATACATATAAAATATAATATATATACTTACTTAATAATATTGGTACATGTTTATTGTAATAACTTATACATTGTTAAAATACATTTTATAAATTATAAATACATAGATACCATACAACAATATTGTAAATAAAATATAAAATACATATATAACAAATTAAAAAAATATAAAATAAATGATACACTACATTAACTAAAACAGTAAATATTGGATATCGTAGGGATACAAATTACTATTCCAACTCCAGAGAGTGCAAAAGTAGGGAAAGTGTCGGATAGAGTAGGGGTAAAAATTACGATTCCCAGACCAGAGAGTGCAACTGTAGGACAAAGTGTTGGATAGCGTAGAGGTAAAAATTGCTATTCCAACTCCAGAGAGTGCAACAGTAGGGAAAGTGTTGGACAGCATAGGGGTAAAAATTACTATTCCACTCCAAGAGTGCAACAGTAGGTAAAGTGTTGGATAGTGTAGTGGTAAAAATGACTATCCCCACTCCAGAGAGTGCAACAGTAGGTACATTTTTGGATAGGGTAGGGGTTAAAATGACTATTGCCACTCCAATGAGTGCATCAGTAGGGAAGGTGTTCGATAGCGTAGTGGTAAAATGACTATTCCCACTCCAGTGAGTGCAACAGTAGGGAAAGTGTTGGATAGCGTAGACGTAAAAAGTACTATACCCACTCCAATGAGTGCTACAGTGGTGAAAATATTGGATAGCGTAGGGGTAAAAATAACATACAAATAATTAAAAAAATAAATAATAAATAATTATTTAGTTATTAAATACCATTAAATTAATTAGCAATACAATAAACAAATAATAAAGAATAATTACCAAATAATAATTAATTAACAATTAAATTAATTTTCAATACTAAAAAACAATAACTCTCAAAAAGTATTTACCAATTAATAATTAATTAACAATACATTATTGATAAATACCAATAAATAATCATGATTAAAAATGAATAAACAAATAAAAATTAATTAACAATAAATTAATTTTCAATACTAAAAAACAATAACTCTCAAAAAGTATTTACCAATTAATAATTAATTAACAATACATTATTGAGAAATACCAATAAATAATATTTAATAAGAATTAATTACCAATTATTAATAATGAGCAATACATTTTTTTCAAAAACAAAAAAATATGAATTAATAAAAATGCATTACCAATTAATAATTAATTAACAATAAATTAATTATCAATACCCAACAATAAAATTAATTCGAATTAAATTACTTCCTACCCTATTCCCCTATAAACTCACAGCACACTTCAATAATAAATTAATACACTTAATATAATTACCAATTAATCAATTAATAAAAATGATTTACCAATTAATAAAAATTAATTACCAGTTAATATTTATTTAACAATAAATTAATTATCAATACAATATTTAAAATAAATAATTACTTAATTACTATTAAATTACTTCCCACCCTATTCCCTTATAAACCCACAACCCACTACAGAACTAAAATGCAAAATTTACTTAAAAATATTTACTAATTCCTAAAATAATTCATTAATTTACTATGATTAAATTACTTCCCACCCTATTCCCCTATAAACCCACAACCCGCTACGGTACTAACACGCATAATTTACTTTAAAAAACACTACTAACTTCTAAAAATGTTATACATATATTCAAAAACCAGTACAAAACTTAACAAAAAATATAAACACAAACATATAAAATACATAATAAAATACATAACACTAATATAAATATCGATATTAGTAACATTGATATTTTTGCTATTGATGTTACTAACTTCGATATTAACAAAAGCGATATGACTTACCTTCAGGTCAATATTCTGGTCGTCAATATTCTTGATTTTGATATTCTTTCCCTACGATATTTACAACTCAATATTACTGTAGGTCGATATTTAGACTGCGCACCCTATTTTTCAAGGACTCATGCCCTGGCATCTATCCATTCTCAAGAACCCTAACAGAGGAGAGCTTAGACATGTAATCTTATTGCAATATTTTTTATAAATCAGTGCGTCGCTGTCACCCCTGGGACTTTTTGGACACTGAAGCTGCTGAAGCTTAGTCAAAAAGTCAAGTCTTGAGTTTCAATTTGAAATCCTCCAGGGTGGGTGCAGTCCGGAGGTAGAGGAGTAGGCCATTCCAGGTCTTGGCGGCGCTGTAAGAGAAGGAGCGGCCCCCCACTGCAGTTAAGGCAGAGGGGTGTGGGTAAGGGCGAGTGAGGTGGAACCCATGACTCTTGTGGACTGATGGAATTTCAGTCAATGGTTTAAGTAGGACCGACCCTGTTTGTGTAAGGCTTTGTAGGCATGTGTGAGGATCTTGCACTGGTATCTCTTCTGAACTGGGAGCCAGCGGAGGTTTCTGAGGTATGGGGTGATGTCGGTCCGTTTGGGGGGTCCAGTCTGGCTGTGGTGTTCTGTATGATCTGGAGTCTTCTGGGGAGATGGGTGGAAATTCCTGCATAGAGGGTGTTGCCCTAGTCAAGGCGGCTGGTGACAAGTGTCTAAGTGGCGGTCCTTCTTGTGTCGAGTGGGATCCATCTGAATATTTTCCAGAGCACGCGAAGGGTGTGGCAGCAGGAGGAGGTGACTGCGTTGATTTGGTGTTTCATGATCAGTTGGATGTGGAATATTAAGCCAAGGAAGAAGAGGATTCCCTTGAGACAAAGCTAAGTGGAGGTTTAGAATGCTAAACCTTACAGTGTCAAAGTTACATACAACAGAAACATATGAAAGTTAAAAATTCATTTATTTTGAATAAATTAAAACACACAATAGGGCAAACTAATCTAAATCCCTGAGAATAAAACAGATTAAGGCCAGGTTGTGCGCATGGTCTGTTGGTGTGGGTGTTGGTCCGAGTTCTACTGGCCACCAGGTGTGGTCCCATGCAGTGGTGTTCTTCCAGAATATCAACACTTCTGTTTTGTCCGAGTTCAGTTGGAGGCAGATGTCTCTCATCCAATTAGCTACTTTAGTCATTGTGTTGCAGAAGTTGATTCAGGTGTTGGCGGGGCCTTCGGTGAGCGAGATGATTAGTTGGGTGTCGTTGGCATAGGAGATTATGTTGAATCTGTGGGATCTGAGGACCTCTCTGAGGGGAATCATGCAGATGTTCAAGAGGTTGGGTCTGAAGGATGATCAATGGGGTATGCCACAGATGAGGTTACTGGGGGCAGAGTTGAAGGGGACAGTTGGATGCTTTGAGTGCATCCTGTGAGGGATGAGGCTGCTGTGCACTGATGTATTGCGAAAGCAACTTTCTCAAGGGAGCCTTTTCAAACAGAAGGCAGCACATTAAGGGCTGAGATGTGGGACAATGTACCCCTATCCTCTTTCTGTTTGAAAAAGCTCCCTTGAACTACTGAGCTAACGAGCTTGTGTTGATGCACCTGCGCCCACTGACTGGTACAGAGACCTGAGAAGACTTTGGACAGCATTTTCAGCCACCCCAAAATGACTTGTTGATCTCTACTGATGAAAGAACTAATCCAGAAACACATTTCTAGAGTTACATAGAACTGGCTGCACCACCAAGGGTGAAAAATTAAAGACTACTTCTGAAGTACGAGTTTGCACTACATTTACAATGATGTATTGGGGAAACTTGAGTGCTGGGATGTGAGGCAGGGTGCTCCCACCCTCCTTCCAACTGGAGATGAAATATTGTGTGAGAGAAAGGACGGTTAAAATAGGAACAGCAACACTAATGCGATAGCTGACCGCAAACACTTTGTGCAAGAAGTGCTCCGCCATTTGAGGGCATTCTGCTGGATGCCTTTGCTTTTAATGAAGGTGTGGTGGAAGACAGAGTCAAAAGCCGCTGAGCTGTAGAGGAGGATCAGGGCCACAGTTTCTCCACAGTCGAGTAAGGTTATGATGTTGTCTGTGGCCGTGATCAGTTCGGTCACTCTGTACTGTGATTGTAGTGGAATCCTGACTGTGAGATCTCGAGTAGGTGGCTATGCTCAAGGAGTTTGGTGAGCAGTTGGCTCATGGCCTTCTCAAGTACTTTTGCTGGGTAGGGGAGCATGGAGACCGGTCGCTAGTTTTTGAGGTTGTTGGGTTCGGTGGATGGTTTCTGTTAGAAATGAGGGTCTGTAGTTGGCCGAGGTAGGCACCGTTGTCAAAATAAGGAACCTTCCTTCTAGTCAGGGTAAGGGGGATACACTCCTAAAATAAACCCTGCTCGCCCCCTTGGTAGCTTGGCATGAGCAGACGACTTATCTCAGAGGCAATGTGTAAAACATTTGTAAAAACATTCAGTAATATAGTAAAAACACTACAAATGGATACCACACCAGTTTAAAAAAATAAGTCATCTTTATCTAAACCAAGCAAGACCAAATGACAAAAATCCATAATATTTTTCAAATGGTAGAAATAGTTCAGTTTAAAGCAAATTGCAGTTGCAACACTTTTCACACAAAGTACCTTGGACGCGCCGCGCACACAAACAAAAAGTGTCGCAGGAAAGGTGATGCGTCTGTTCCTTACACTTGGGGAAGGTGATGCGTCGGTTCCTTGCTATGGGGGAGGTGATGCAACTGTTCCTTACTGCTGCGCAGGGGAGGTGATGCGTTGGTTCCTCAATGGAGAGGAGGTAATGTGTTAGTTTCTTACTACGTGGGGAGGTGAAGCGTCGGTTTCTTACAGCGTCTCCCAATGATGCAACAGACTTGGCGCCGCAATGTGATGAGACGATCCGTGATGTTGTATGGTTCTTGCAGCCGCACAGCAGGCCTTGCGTCGGAATCGGTGTGGTGATCTCGTACTCCGGAGATTGGTGCTTTGATGCACCGTGCGGCGATTTCTCGAGCCGCGGCCAGGTGCTGCCACAATTTCTTTGGCGATGCATCGAAGTTGCGTTACTTTTCCTAGCTCCCCGTAGGCAACAGCCTCTAGAGGTCCAAAACAACAACAGGCACCACTTAGCAGGTCAGAACTCTCAGCAAGGAAGTTCAGGGGAGCTGGTGGTAAAGTTTTTGAGCTTGCCTCCTGTTCTGAAGTTAAGGGACACAGTTTCAAGCCCTTGGAGATCTTCCTCAAGCAGGGGACACAGCAAACAGCAAAATACTTTCTCCTTTCCTTGGCAGCAAGTAGCCACTGCAGGCCAACCCCAGACAGCAAACAGCACAGGGGCAGAATTCCTCCTCAGCTTCTCTGGCTCTTCTCCGTGGCAAAGTTTTCTCTTGATTCCCAGAAGTGATCTTTGAAGTATTTTCTATCCCTGAGACTTTCAACAGAAGCCGAGCTCTATTTCAAGCCTTTGGAAAAAAACCCTAACAGCAGGATGATGAAGGCACAGCCCAGTCCTTTCCCTACCCAAGACAGAAGCAACCACTGCAGGCCAACCCCAACAACACACAGCATTGGGGCAGTACTCCTCCTCCAGCTTTCCCGGTCCTTCTTCCTGGCAGGTTACTTAGTTCAGCAGGGATCCAAAAGTCTAGGCCCCTCTTTTTATACAGTAAATCTCATTGTTCTCTTCTGGCCCTGGGCTCCGTGCCCAGTCCAAACCAGTTCTGGGGGGCACTTTGCAAGTGCACAACAACCTCCATTGCCAGTGTGAGCGCTGGCTCTGGACACACCACAGGGGGGCGGAGCCATCATTGTGAAAGGCAGGCACATCCCTATTCAGTTGCAGGTGCTACTCCTTCCACCACTCCAAATGCAGACCAGGCCTATTTAGCCTAGCGCTAACTCATCCAGACTCTCTTGGGACACTGCACATCCCTAGCCCCTGTTACTCCAAAGCCATACAGTCAATACACATTCTAGCAGAGGCACACTGGTGGCTAAACAAGAAAATACCTACTTTCTAAAAGTGGTATTTTCAAACACAGAATGTAAAAATCACTCTCTCTAATGGATGCATTTTAACATTCTGAGTTCAGGCATACTAAACGTTATTCTCCCATCTGGTTCCCAGGGACAGTCATGCTTCTAAGATAATATAAGCAAACTCCCCATTCTATCCTATGGGAACAGATAGCCTTACACTAGTGGAAAATTAAATTGGCAGTACTTCACTATCAGGACACACCACACACATCAGGGCATGTCCTACCTTTCAAATACACTGCGCCCTGCCCGCAGGGGTACCTTGGTCCTTCCTTAGGGGTTACTAACACGTAAGAAAAGGGAAAGTTAAGGCCTGGCAAGTGGGTGCACTTGCCAAGTCGACATGGCAGTACTAAATGGCACACAGGCTCTACAATTGCAGGCCTGAGTTACATTTACAGGCTGCCTATGTGGGTGGCACAATCAGTGCTGCAGGCCTACTAGCAGCATTTGATTTACAGGCCCTGGGTACACAAAGGGCACTGTACTAGGCACTGACTAGTAAATCAAATCAACCAATTATGGAAACACTAATCAATACATACAATTTACAAGGATAGCAAATGCACTTTAGCACGGACCAGCTGTGGTAAAGTGCCCAGAGTCATAAAACCAACAAAACAGGTCAGAAACAAAAGGCCACAAAGCAAAGAATCTGGGTATAAACCTGAGGTAAAAGTCAGGTCTGACAGTTGCTTTAGGAGGGGTTTGATTTTGCTGTATTTTAGCTATCTAGGAAGGTGTTGGTGGAGATGAAGATGTTGTAGATGTTGGTGAGGTGGTGAGCTTATTGGGGTGGTTAGGGTTGAAGAGATGAGGGCAGGGGTAGCTGAAGGCGACGTCCTGAAGAGGGTGGTGATGGTGTTCTGTGTGGAAGTGGTGCGGTGTCCTATTCAGGCAGGTGGTCCTGTGTTGCAAGAGAAGCAGCAGTGATGGAATGTGAAGGGTACCTTGGTTGATCTTGGGGAGGAAGTGATGCAGTTGTTGTTGCAGCATTTGGGGTTCAGGGCTGAGAGCTCCTCGTGGTGTAGTAGTATCTAAGGAGTGGTTAATGCAAAAGTGATGTGCTGTTCCTGGTGAGAGGGAGGAGGAAGAAACCAATACAGTTTACGATGTGAAAGATGTTGTTAGGGTAAGGGGGAATTAACCCTGGGAATCCATTTTGTTGGATTTAATGCCCTCACACACCCTTTCAGGTGTCATGCTTCATCATTTGGGCCTGCTCCTCGTTGGGTCGGTGGTGCAATACCCAACGGGCAACACCTCAAAGAGGGGCTCTTTGGCGGAGATCTTTTTCCAACAGCTGTATGGATGAAGTGCGGGTGTGGGGCCAGAATGGATTAGTAGACGTTGGCAGGTGAATTAAAATAAAGCTAGGGGTACCGGGAATGATTTATTCAGGTGGTCCGCTGCTTTAATTAAAAACGGGTTTCTAGAGGAGTGGGCTGGAATATTATGCTTCCAGAGATCCTCCAGATTGTGTTACTGTCCGGTCAACATGTTTCTCGCTGGCGTTAATTAAACAAGTGATTCTTCAGGACCAATCGGACTATTTAGCTAGTATCTGAAATAGGGGGAAACTGTCTACTCTAATTCCCTAATGCATAGTGTATGTACAATAGTGTGGGTACAGAACACCAACAACTTGGGATGAAGGAAATTTATCCCTATATTACCCTTCTACTATTGAAAACCTGTGTTAAGCTGTCATTACCTAAAAAGTATAATGGTCAGATAACAACAGTATCCAGCGGGTAAAGCTTCAGGTTAGATCTTCCACCGCAAGGTTGGGAATGCCTGAGCTGCGTTGCTAGCACCTACCCCTCGCCGCTGGATCCGGGTGGAGCACCAGGAGTACCAGGGGTCATGGAGCTGGGCGTGGTCCAGGCGCAGATAAGCGCAGATGGGCTTGCCTTTGGCATGCCGGTGGCTCGTCGACACAGCAGCCTTCATAAGTAGTCCTGGGTAGTGGGAAGGACTGTCGGGGAGGTGGGAGGACAGGGGCGGGATCAGTGACGGAGCATGAAAAAACAGCAGGAACGCGCAGGGCAAAGATCAAGCAGAGGCAGTGACATTGAGCGAAATCCCACTGACAGACTAAGTGAGCCATATTAATACCACTTGTAATACCACAAGGTCTGCTGAATTAGGCCAATGGAATTCTTTACTTGAACTAAAAATAACCAATAGAATAACAGAGCCTGAAATTAGAGATTAGGCAAATGACCTAGTAAATTATCCAGTTCTCCCCAGTACCTAAGTAAATCACAGAAATGAAGGCAAAGCAGACCTGTGGAGGATGGACTTTAACTGGGGGCAGTGGTGTCAGGAAGCACAGATGCTGGGCTGACTAACATGTCAGCAGCAGCGGGAGAGTAGTGCAGTGACCAGGGGTCAAGGGCTACTTATGAATTAATAATTACTTAATTTGTATGTTTTGCATAGCGATACATATTGCTGAAGCTCCATTAGAGCCCAACTTCAGCATTTTTGTGTGTTTAGACCGTTACAAACCAAGTGAGACTCCAGTCAACAATTAAAATTTAAGAGCCATTTTAGATCATTAACAAGACTGCAAAAAGTGGTGTAAGGCACTAAACAAATTCCAATATTATAACATAGCCCATAATCTGATTTGTTTGTGTGATGTGTGCTCTGTTGGAGAGAAGTGAATGTAGGGATTTTTTGTTGTTGGAATTAGCACAAAAGGATCTGAGGCCGCTGATTGCTCAGAGGAGGAGCGTTCAAAATGGGTTCTTGTCAGCTAAGTAGTAAACAAAAACTCTCTTTAAACAATATCAAAGGCCTGACATCAGTATATTTTAAGAATATTTATTACAAGTTCATTCTATGCTTTTATCAGAGCACGTCCCTTTGCATTTTCCAGCTACAAGAGATTGTTGTAGGAAAGAAAACAGAAAAGGAGCGAGAGAGGATGGAAGCAGAGATGGATTGTGGTTGGTGAGCATCAACAATTGAGAGCAGGAGGAAGAAGGTGGGTGCAAAGGTGGCTCAGGTCTGCCAGTATCCTCCAGGACTAGACCTGGAGCAGCCTTGTGCCCCTTGAAAGGAAGCACCAGTTCTAACTATTACTATTACAAAGGCCCTCAAGGCAACAAGAGATGGCGCTGTAATTCCAGAGAGGTGCAGCAAGCCCTTAGGTGGTTGTCCTACCCCAGCGAGTACTGGGTTGACTCCAGGGAGGCATACTGTAGTACCAAAATGTTCTCTTCCCATTTAGCGTTTTAGGTTGTTCTGTCTTGCGTGCTGCTGCACGGTGTTTCCGGCTATCTACTGCACTGCACAGGACCACACCCACCAGCAGGAGTGTTAAACAGACTGTCAGATTCCACACGCTCATCCTGCAGGCATCAAAATCCAGGATCTATACCTAGAAATGAAGCATAGTGAATATTTTGGTTAGTCCAAAACCATTATCATTCATTAGCCAAATTACGCAATTTTATGGCCATTTATGATTTTCTTCCACCCCTAACTACTATCTGAGGTATTTCCTCTATGGCTGAGCTGCACGACACAAACATAGCTAGTAAATTTCGTGATCATTTCAGGATTCAAATATCGGCGAGTGGGTGAGTCTGATTATAACCACAGAGAACGATGATTCACCTCAAATACAGGCTCTCCTAGGGCAAATGTTTTTAAAGAAACCAAGTTGACCTATTTCCCATTGCAATCTTGTTTTCATTTAATGGGGCTTGAGTTTTCTTCTTAGTTTTGATTTTGGGTACCAGTTCTCGCACCATAGATCTAAGGATAGCAATGGTCATAATCTTTTGTGGACCTGTGTGCGTATTGGCATGTTCCTCCCTAAACCCCTCATTATTCCTCCCTAAACCACTCCCATTTAAAAAATGTCACTCATTTTCAAACCACTCCCACTTGTTCCTTTCCCATTTACACCTAAATCTGGCTTGTTGGTGCCGAGATTCCCGCCACTTTGGCAGAGACCTCCACATAGGGAATATAGTGCAGGCAGAGCATATCGGTTTGTGAATATCATTTTGTAGTACTTGGAGGTACTACTGCAGAGCTACTTTACGCACTACGCAGTATGTGAATTGAGACGGACATATGACGTTTTTCATTTTTGGTTTACCCTTGCAATCACTTTTTGACACTTCAAAAAAAATATTTTGATTGTTTCAACTTGTTTAACAAGTCAATTCAACTACCAGTAGCTTGTATAGCAAACACCTTAACCACTGATCTCGTATACATTTACATATTCTACAGGACTGACAGACTTTCACCTTCCACTCTTTGAGCCGTTATATGTTTCCCAACAATGACATTGTTCTCTCCACAACATATGTTTTCCCCTCAACTTTATCCCAGGGGCTTCATTTAAGAAAAGTGTTGCGTAGCTGCGATACAACGGCGATGTGACACTTTTCACTGCGACCTACTTGTGACATCATGGATGCGCTGTATTTACTGTACGATGCTTTGCAAGTATTGACAGAGGTGTCAGGAATCTTGACGTATCTGTTGGTACAAAACTCACGCATTAATGGAGTTGTGCCGTGAGAACGACGCAACTCCAGCAATGCATGAGGGAGGCCTATACCTATTGCACTGAGTCACCCTTACGCCTGCTCTGAGGCAGGCATACGATTTTGAAACATTGAGTACTAGAAGTGGCGTAGTCAAATCTGATAGATTTCACTACGCCACTTCTATGAGGCTTTCTTGCGCGGGAATGCCCACCCTACATACATTATACCTGAAGCAGGTAGAATGTGGCGCAGGTCTTTACAAAGTGACGCATCTCCCTAGATGCGACGCTTTGTAAATATGGTGCAACATGGCGCATTATTTACACTGCCGCTGAGTCACGAAAAGTGACACAACCGCAGCGCAAAAGTGTCACAAGGGACTCATAAATAAGCCCCCAGGTTTTTCAAGAGTATTACTAGCGTTCCCTTCGCCTACACTGCACCAAACTATAATGGTTAGAACACCTGTTCTTCTGGCATTATTGACTCAGCAGATGCTCCCCTTGAGCTCATAGTTGACAGGTATCTGGGGATCTGACATTTCCTAAATCCTACCCAGTCAAGCACATCTTCGGTTAATTTCTCATCTTTCATCACTTTTTTATTTGGCTCTCTTCTGCTGTAGCCCATTAAACATGTTCCTTCTCCAGGCGCTACAAAGCACTAGTCCTTCAGAAAGTAGCCATTGATTGTCTATGCGTCTTTTGGCCAGAACAGCCCCAGGCCGCAATTGTATTTTTTCCGTGTTCCTTTCATGGACTATTCCTAATGTGCACTGTTTCAGTGCCAGTTCAGCTGAAATTGTGCACAACTTCAAAATAACCTCTGATGAAAAGGCCTGTATGCGCTGGCAGCTCTATGTCATTTGCAGGACGTTAACGTTGGACCTTGATAATCCAAGATTGTCTCATGGGAGCTTACTCAGGGTACATTTTACTCAGCTTTTGTAGAGTTAAATAGGTGCTATGCAAGTAATTACATTGAATAAATTTGAACTTGGTGTTACTTGATAACTTTTTTACTTGCAAGCTTTATCCCATTAACTTTCTGAAATCGGTTCTAGGCAATTCGCTATCAATTTGACTTTGGCTACACCCTTCTCTACCAATCAGAAACGTTTTAAAGCATAGGCAAAGTGGACAATTGCCCAGGGCCACCCACCTCTTTTATACTTCTGTCTAAGTTATTAACATATACTTTAATATTATTTAGCATCATGGGGATTTAAGTAGGAGAAAATGGATAATTAAAATTCTAATTTGTTCCAAAGAGGGACCCTGAAAATATTTCTTGCCCATGGCCCCCAAAAACCTTATGATGACACTGCTACCAACTGTGTCTTGTTTAAGGGTTCAATATAGAATATACACCAATCTCCCTCTTCCACTAAATTGAGCATCATTGTCATTGTCTGTGTAACTTATGTGGATTCAGGGAGTGTGTTCCATACTAATCTGGCAATTGCCCTCCCTCCATTTCGCTATGACACGTCTTCTGTAATCTTTCTGAACGGTCTTATCGATCGCAATTGCACATCCAATACAAAAGGGGGCCATTTTGCCACTACATTGACCACTCTGTTACCTGGAGTGTTCTTCTCCATCGTAAGAATATATTTAAGCGAGTCTTGACCATGTAACCCCTTCAACGACTGTTTCTTCCAACTCTCTTTCTCATCTAGCTATTTAACTACCCCTGCACCCAGACTTTGCTAGTAATATCAAAGTATCAAACTCCACCATACTTCACCTACACATACCAGAGAAGTTAGGCATTGTTCAGTTCCTTGAATAGACGCTGTAGAACCAAGGACCTGGAGCCTGGTCCCTCGAGACAAACCATTTTATCAAGAGAGTCCTTGCCATCATCGACAGTGGGCAGGGTGTTTCTTCGTTGCGTCTCATCACAATAACTATCTTTAGTTTTCCATCACAGATTCACTTCTAGACAGTTATTTATTTATGTCTTTATTTAAGCCACTTCAGCCTCCCAATGGAAACAATCGTGTTTTTTTTACAATTCACATTTAGTCCCAATATCTCTGCAAACTGGGTAAGTTCCTACTAATGTATTAGCACTAATTGCTCAGTGTTCCTAAAGTTAATAACTGTATCATTTGCATGCATTGACTCCAATTGTGTAATAGCACAATCTCTCACCAGGCAGCTCTCAAATGCCACCACACTGGCTCCACAGCCATAGCATTGTGAATGTGGACATTCATAACTCTCTTCAGCACATGACTTGTCCATACTTCCTAGGCCATCAAAACTCTAGTTGGTGTTGCACACAGCAATTTCACACGCTGTAGATGTAGCAGATCAAATCCCATCTTCTCCAAGAAAAACATATGTACTCCAAAACTAGCGTGTTCATAAGTGTGTTCGATCGCTAACACAGCTAAGGCATATTGGGCCAGATGTATCTACATTACATTTTGTGATTCCATAAAAGCGAATTTTACTGATTCAGTATTATGGAATCGCAAAATGCAATGTATGCCGGTTTTGCAAACAATTTTGCGATTCCTACATATTCCTTAATAGCGAATCGCAAATTGGGGAGAGGAATTGGCCTAACGGCTAGGGCAGTCGACCGCGAATCTGGGGAACTGGGTTCGAGTCTCGGCAATAATGCTGAACATCCTGTGATTCTGGGCAAATCACAGGGAGGCATATGTATGAAAATCCCTGTTTGAGATTCTCAAATAGTGATTTTTTTGAGAATCGCTATTTGAGAATTGCAAAAAGGGATGTATGTAAAAAATCACAATTTTTTTGCGATTTCTTAGTATTCCTTAATTGCGATTAGCAAATTGCGAAATCGCAATTAAGGAATACTTTCCCATTCATTCCTATGGGCCAGGAGGCCCATAGGAATGACTGGGAAGTCATTCTCAATTTGCGATTCGCAATTTTAGAATTTCAAATTGAGAATAATTTCAAGGGTGCAAGGGTGTCATAGGAACACCCTGATGCACCCCTGAAATGAACATGTGTGTGCATATGGCGCCCATACATGCCCTAAGGGCATGTATGTGCGCCACATGGCACCTTCACAAATGCCAAAAAGTGCATTTGTTAAAGAAATCACAAATTACCACCAACTTGAAGTTGGTGGTAATTTGCAATTTCTTAAGGAGAAATCGCACAACTTCACTGATTGATACATAGCATTTAAGGAATTGCAATTTGCGATTTCTTAAATGCTTACGCAAAATGAAGGAATCGCAAATTTTGTGATGCCTTAATATTGCGATGCGATTTTCCTGATACATCGCGTTTTGAGAATTTTTTGCCGCAAACGTTGCTTTTTGCTAATCGCAGCGTTTGCAATAAAAAATTTGTTTCATACATATGCCTCTAAATCTCCCAGTGCCTAACAAAAATGAATGTGTCCTCATGTAATGCAACTGGTGCTATGTAAAGCTCTCTCATACTGGATTCGGGTCAAGTTCGCGCTATATAAAACTCTGGTAAAAAAGAAAATCTATTCCTATGGGCCTAGAGGCCCATAGGAATGAATAGGAAGACAATCTCAATTTGCGATTCCCAAATTGGGAATCGCAAATTGCAAATGCAATTTTCAAGAGTGATAGAGGGTCAAAAGGCCACCCTGCTGCATCCCCAAAAAAGGTAAGTGTGCACATGTGGCGCACATATATGCCATAAGGGCATGGGTGTGCGCCACATGGCACTTCGAAAAAATGCAAAAATTGGCATTTTTCTAAGGATTCGCAAATTATTACCAACTTGAAGTTGGTAGTTATTTCCAACTCTTTAAAGCAGGGCCACAGTTTTTAACAGCTTCCTGCATTGCATTTAGGGAATTACAAATTGAGATTCCCTAAATGCCTTCGCAAAATAGGTAATCTCACAAATTGCGATTCCCTATTTTGTGATTACCTTTTGGGATGATACATCCCAAAAGGCTTATTACCATTCACAAAAAGGACGATTCTGCGAATTGGCCCGTTTGCGACTGGTAAAAAGCTTGATACATCTGGACCAAAATTCGTCTTCTGATTTCAAGCTAAGCATGTCATGGACAAGCTGTCTCAAATAATGTATAGTGCCTCTTGTGGACTAGATATTCCATTGCCCACATTAATTCATGTATTTGCCAGATTTTTCCTCAGAATTTTAACATCTGTATTAATCATAGATAATAGGCAAGATAACCCAAATTCTGCTAGGTTTTTGGCAGTTTTCAGGATCAGGAGTGCATCTCCTATAGTGGGTGGCAATAAATTTACCTTTTACACTTCTTGGAAAACCTCTGAATTTCTCAGAAGGAATTCTAGTGAAGAATGATAACATCTACTAGGAACTCATAAATATCTGGGGTTTTCCTCCTTTTCAACCAGTACATGTCTTAGTCAATGGGTCATCCACCTATCCCTTTGGTCATTCTAGAGTCTGCTAAAGTTAATCTTGTCAAGTAACTCCTGAATCTGTTGGCTTTCCAATTTACAAACCCTGTTAAAATGGAGGAGCATACCTCATAAATACAAAAACTTGTGTGACAATGGTTACCCCAGCTGTCTGCTTTTTGACCTATTTTTTAGGACTGAAATTGACCATTGGCAGTGTTTGCGGGATTAGCAATCTTGATGTTTGTTTATTGGTAGGTGAATTATTGTTAATTGTGATTTTTGTTCTTCTAAGTGTAATTATGAAGACTGTAGAGTTTGAAATGTTTAGGGTGGCTCCTCTTCTAAAATCAATTTAAAAGTTTACTGCAATCAGACACTGTACAGAGTTTTGCTTTTCCTGATGTATTTATGCTCATTTTGCTATCACACCCTCCCCAAGTGCAGTCAACTTTGTAAAGGTCTTTTTTTCATTCATTTTGTTCACATGTTGTTTACATGTTTTTGGAGTAGTTCTAAGCCTGTAACGTAGAAACTAGGCGGGTGTAAGGGATTTCCCCATCTGTAGAATGGTGGGTTGCTGACTCTGCTACCCCTCCCTCTCTCCACCCAAACCAGAACGAGTGGAATACGGACAAGCAGCCACTATGGACCTCACAAGATGAAGAAAGGTGGGAAGGCTCCTTTAACTGGGCGTATATGGGAGAAGAGGACACCCTCCCAGATGACGCATGTTCAATTGGATTGGCCAAAAGGGAGGAAGTCCAGAGAAAGGCGTGTGACATCACCAGGAGGAGTTTGCGGTATGTTGTGAAGAACGAGCAGCGTGCGGAAAAGAAGGAGAGTACTGGAGTAGGAAGGCGAGCGGAGATCCACCCAAGGGAGTTGCAGTGCCTGGAGGCCAACGTCCCCACGAGTGTGGCTTAAGCAGGTACGGCAGCGGGTGTCAGGCTGGGTTGGGAGGCGGGGAGACTTGTCTCTAAAGTAACTCATCCGACCTGCTACTACCTGTGTCCCCTTTGTACATAGTCTGTCCCACCCCCTCTTTCCCGTTACCCCTTTCACGCTATCCTCACAAACCGCTCACCTGCCACACCGTGTATATAGCTTGGTTGTAAATACATGTTATCAGCGGTGCTCCCATCACTCCCTGGTTCCCCACGGGCATTACAAAGAAAGAATTGTGTCCTGACTGCCATTATATGTTTATTTCCTGCATGCCCTGCGGTGACGAAACCGAGGAGGAGCAGTACCCATTGGTCGAAGGGAGAAAAGCAGGAACGCCAAAACTCCCCAGAGGGCACCAGTTACAACGGATACAGCCATATATACCAGTGAAAGACTTACTTCACGCAGCAAGAGAACCTTTACAAAAATAAAGCCTTATTTATCCAGATCCAGTCTCCGACCCCTTACTGCGACCCAGCCACAAAACCCTACAAAGGGGCACTATATATTTGTAATTTTTAGGTTGAGCCTAGGCAGTGCTTGTGCTGTCTCTTCAAGACATGTTGTATAAACTTTGTGGGCTTACAGCCCGCCCATTGCCTTTTTATTCGTCCTTTTGATTGTCCTTTAAAAATGCTTGCTTGCTAGTGGTGAATCCTTCCTCTTTGTCCCTTTTTTGTGTTTTGTGTCTTCCCACAGAGCACTGCCAAGTACTGGTATGTTTATTCTTTCAGTGACTATTTGTTCATTTTGGAGCACTATTATTTTCTTTATTTCTTTCATGTGTTTGCTGTTGCCTGTTTTTTTGTGTTCCTCGTCCTTTACCTTATAAAGTTGGTGTGTGCTTGCAACTCTTTTTTTATAACTGATGGTTGTGAAGCATAGTGCATTACAAGTAAAGAAACAATTATCTTTAAAACATTCACCCTCGGCAAATGTGATTCTAATTAGAGCATGTTTCCAGGTTAAGAAAAACACGCTCTTAAATGGTTCAGGGTCTCGTCAGTTTGCTCCAGGCTTACTCCTCTGAATGTCCAGTGCCTGCCCTTTAACAATCCTCATACCCCATATTCCACTTTGCCTTTAACTCTGCCTCCATTAATTTCCTCGTTGGCCGTAGCCAGACAAGACCAGCTGTTGTGCTTTGATCAGAGGTGCTACAATCGAGGTGCCCGGATGCTCGGTAATTGCAGCCGCGCTCTCTTGTTGATCCTGCTCATCGCCCGGGTTGTGAACAGCA
This sequence comes from Lissotriton vulgaris, assembly GCF_964263255.1. Classification (NCBI taxonomy): domain Eukaryota; kingdom Metazoa; phylum Chordata; class Amphibia; order Caudata; family Salamandridae; genus Lissotriton; species Lissotriton vulgaris. Next base: position 552,811,267 of record NC_141693.1, on the reverse strand, counting down.
GTTTATTGCCACCTCAATGTAAAGCACACTCCCAGGTCCCGCTCTGGTGCAAAGGCCTCTGCTGCTCTCACCTCATGCCGCCTTGCTGTTGGGCTTGCTGCTTTTTGTTATTTCGAGTAAAGTGGCAATTGTTGGCAGTGAAAGACATTTTCTTCCAGTTTACTTCCATATTTCTTTCTATTTTCATTTCATTTCTACTTCACATCTACAAGATACTTTGTGAAAAAAAATTAAAATCTGGCACTGTTATTATTTCCTATTGGACCACCACATCCCAGCCATCGGCCAGTAGACAGTTTCTTCTTCTTTTTCAAACTTCTCATGTTATCAATGATTAGTTTCTGCTGTTTTTGAACCTTAGCTGTCGCTTCTGCTCCCAGGCCCATCCTGTTTCTTCATAGAGTTGGGTGGCAGCTGTCTTCAGATAGATCCGTAATTGATAGTGAGGTGTGAAATGTGTGAAGAGTTTCCCTCCTGTTCATGCATGTGTAGTTTTCATTTACGGCTATACAGTAATTATTTATGAACAAAGATTTGTAATATGCTTGTTTGTATATTGCCAAAAAGCATTGTAGTGACATGTTTGTTGTAGGATCTGAGCCAATTCAACTAAGTCCTAGTGCTAAGCCATCGAAAACAGTAATGGCACATCCACTTCTGAAGAAGAAAATATACTTCACCGTTGAGCAGCCTGCACGTGTTACGATATATAGAACGGGTGCAGAGCCTCACTGTAAAATGCATGTTCTAAAATAACAAAGCTTTAGTTGGCTTGCTTGTTTTTTATCTAAGGGTAACTCATTTCCGTTTTGTTATGCCTTTGATACTTTTATGTGATCCTGTTATTCATAGGACCTTCTGAAACTATGTTCTTTCTTAATTGTTTATTGCTACTCAGCTATTGACTGTCCCTTCCCCACTAATTATTGTTTTTCGACTTGACCATTGTCCTCCACTGGTACTGGATCTGGCTGAGGAGTGACCTAGTGTATGCTCTATTTATATTTGCTGTGCTTTTTTCAGAGCACAAAAATGCAAACTGAGGGACACATGTACAACAGAATGACGGAGCTTGACGTTAAGCAAAACTTGCTAATGCCACGCCCTGCCATTCTGTAAACGCAGGGATGCACCGCATTTACAAATATGCAGTGCACCTATACGTTTCCCCTAGCGCTGGCACTGATTTAGCTGCCTAGCGCCAACGCAGGCACCATTACACCATGGTGCTAGGTTGCCGGCGTTAGGGGAACGATTGTTTTATGTGCAGGAAGGTGCCCATTTCTGAACATAAACAATCACAAATGGTGAGTTGTAACTCCTATATGGGCTGCATTGAGCAGCACACACAGAAGTTGCAAATCGTCATTTTTTTAATGATTGTTTATGTGCAGGAAGGGACACCTTCCTGCACATGAACAATCATTCATGGTTTTTGCTATTTCTATGTGTGCTGCACAATGCAGCACACATAGAAACAGCCAAAACGAGGAGAAATAAAGCATTTCTCCTCGTTTCACCATGTTAAGACCAGGTATTCCCTGGTGGTGCCCCATATTTCGCCCCCCTAGTAAATATGGGGTAGCGTCCCCAAATCAATAGGTGTTGTGGCGGAACGCCCACCACAACACCCATTGCCCACACCTTTCACGCTAAGCATAGTGTGAAAGGGTGCCTTATTTACAATGCGGCATTAAGCCCCGTTAAGTGGCTTAACGCTGCCTTGTAAATAAGGCAAAGCCCCGATCGCTACAGGAACGTCGTCATAAGTGACGTGCCTGTGGTGATAGGGACTTGTAAATATTCCCCATAATTGCTTTTAAGCACATTGTCATCCCGTTCTAATTTTGAAGACTGCAGGAAGAGCATGTTTTGTTGCGAAGTTGCCGTTCACGTGAGGCACACATCCAGAGTTATGCTTGAAGGTTGAGAAGCAACCTTGAATGTTACATGTTTCAAAAAGATTCCACAAGGATGTTTGTGACAGGTTATTGAAAGGGTGTATTTTTGGGGGATTTTCAAGCTTCTCACACTATAGACATTAACTCTTCCTCTGTCTTTCTCGCCACAGTAATTCACGCATGAGCTTTAACCTCCCACAGAAAAGTTAAAGTTAGCATACTAGCTTCCTATCCTGCCGATATGGCTACCTCCTCTATCAAACCAAGGAAACAACGTATTTAAAGGGGGTCTCAGGGGAGGGATTTTTAAAGACCTCATGGTATCAAACCCCCACTAACAATGTACCACAACAGAAAGAATACCACTGGTCTTTTAGTGCATAAACATATGAATAAGAAATGTGTCTGTGGTGGATCTGGTTGTGCTGCAAGACATAATGTAATGAATCCCATCAGCCCACCCAATGGCAGAGCTTCATCATCTGGGATTTGGAAAGGATGGTGGTCCAAGTATAAGCGACTCACTAATTTTAGTCGTGTGTCACCTTAATCCAACACCTCCAGTGATGGACCACACCAAAAAAGTGTGTGTATAGTGGTGGGCTACTGGTTTTGCAGTGAAAAAACAGTGTGGAAAAGAGGAAAAAGTGATTTAAAAATGGCTACCATAATATTGAGGAAGAATTTATTAGAAGAATATCATGCATGGTGTCAATGATTAAAAACAGGTGCAAACAGTTTGAAATATTAACTGTTATTAGTTGGACAAAAGGGGTCTACATGTTTCAGCCAACTTAGGAAAAATTTACTCCATTGGCCTTCGTCAGGACCGCTAAGGTACACTACTGCAAAACAATATATATTAAAGTGAAAAACCATATATAAACATATATTAATGGGTACCATACGTCCTACCATCCGCAGGAAGGTAGGACGTAAGGTAGGAAGTAAGTCCTCAAAAAAAAGGGGGATTCTTTCCTGCAGAAGTACACAAACACAGAGAAAAATACAAACAATAAACCACAGACATATATTATATTTTAATCATATGTAGATCATTCATTGGACCTTACTTTCGCATCAGATCAGTAAAAGAAATATTAATAGTTGTAACTCACACAGCTTGTCGTGGGAGAATGCCTCACCTCACCTGGCAACAACTCAGGTATGGAGGCCCGCTCTAAAAATGAATAACGAAGATAGAGGACTATTAAAGTCAGTCAGAACACAGATTTATTTCCCAGTACCAAAGGAGGGAACCTGCCTCTCCATTCTTCTGTTTTGAAGGTGTTAGAGTCAGAGTGGTAAGATGTTGATAAGCATGGGTTTCCCCATTTCTTGGCAAAGCCTTATCTTTTGCAGGACGTTGCTGAAAAATTTCCTACTTCTTTGAAGATGGATTCCTTGATGGCCTCCCAGGGGGTGAGCATTTCTGAAGATGCCTCACCTGTGGACCCAGTTGACAAAAGGGTGGATGTGGCTGTTAGGCGTTCTTTTTCTGCTGCCAATTTTGCTATCCGGGCGGTGGCCTACACTACAATGCTATCCAGTCCTTGATTAACGACTTTCAGACATTCGCAGAGTTGATGGACAAAGGGGAGGACGTTTCTCTGACTTTGGCTTTGATAGAGCAGCAGGTCTGGCTCTTATCTGACATTTTTTTTTATTCTTTCGGAGCGGCTGCCACTACAGCTGGATCTTCTGTCACTGATCGTTGCCAGATGTGGTTGAGGTCTTGAAGGCGGATGCGGCCCAGAAGGGTTTACTGATGAATATCCCTTTTACTGGGATGAAATTGTTTGGTCCACCTTCGGAGGATATGGTTAAGAAGTGTGCGGAGGATGGCAAACTACTAGCTCTGGAGAAACAGACCTGTCCCAAATTCTTTAGTTCCCACCGGGCTTTTGGGCCACCTCATCAGGGAAAGTCTCACCACCCCTTTTGTGGCAGGGGGCATGGCCAGAGTGCTCCTTTCTCTGATAAGTCCCGGCCCTCAACAGCTTTTTCCTTTTCCTCCGCTGTCTCAAAGCCCTGGCTATATAGCGGCAAACCGAGTTTAGGTGGGGGGGGGGGTGCCTTTCTCTCTTTTTGAGTCTGTGGTAGCACTCAGTTCCTGACCAGTGGGTGCTTCAAGTGCTGACAGAGGGGTTTTGGATTTTTTTTGGTGTACTCCACAGACAATTTTCAGGTCATTCCTTGTCCTCCAGAGGGGTTGAAAAGACAGGCGCTTTTGGATGGCGTGTGCAGTCTCTTGGACAAAGGGGTGCTTTTTCCCGGGCCTCCTTTGCAGGAACGAACAGGAGTTTATTCAGTTCTCTTTCTAGTCGAGAAACATATAGGCAATCTCAGTCCTGTGTTAGATCTGAAATGGTGTAATAAGTTCATGTCCAATGTCAAGTCCAAACTTGTCTCTCTTCCGCACATTCTACTGTTGATCAACCAGAGGGGCTTTCTGGCTTCCCTGGACCTGCAGGATGTTTATCACCATGTCCCGGTCCATCTGGAGTCCCAGCATTTTCTGCACTTCTGTGTCCGTGATCATCATTACCAGTTCAAGGTATTGCTGTTTGGTCTTTCTTTCTCTCCTAGGGTCTTTTCTAGGGTGTTAGCTCCCCTGATTGGAGTTTTGCATTGTTGTGGGAATTAAGGTTTTTCCGTATTTGGATGATCTCTTGATTTCTGCCTCTTCACCTCCCAAGGCGGAATGCAATGTCATGGAGGTCTGCAAGGTGCTGGGAGACCATGGATTCTGATGACTCTGAACAAGTCCTGCCGCACCCGGACTCAGGATCAGACTTTCATCAGAACCAGGTTCATGACTCTGTTGGGGAAAGTGTTCCTGCCCCAATCCAGGAAAAAGACTCTGATGTCTCAGATTCTATCATTGTTGTGTTTGGCCTGTCCTCCTGTGAGCAATTTGTTGAGGGTACAAGGACTTATGGCTGTCTCTCTGATGGTTCTTCCCTGGGCCCGCTTGTATATGTACCCAGTTATCAACCATGTTTTGCCTCACTGGGTTCCAGGTGGACATGATTATTGCCAGGGGGTGCCTGTAACTCACCAGGTCAGGGAGGATATGGGGTGGTGGTTGGATGAGGGAAAACTGTCTCGGGGTCTGCTGTTCCAGATAGTCCCTTCCCATGTCGTGACGACCGATGCCAATTTGTTGGGCTGGGGTGCTACCTTGGGAGAATTGTTGGTTCAGGGCAAGTGGTTCTGCGTTCCAATTAAAGGGAGCTGAAAGCAGTTCACTTGGGCCTCCTGGCTTTTGCGCCTCACCTGGCAGCTCAACATGTGCAGGTCAGGACAGACAACCAGATTGTAATGAGTTACTTGAATCATCAAGGCTGTTGCAAGGTGAAGTTGCTCAGTTGTCTTAGTCAGTCATTTGCTCCTGAGCGGAGAAGGAATTGAGGACCCTATCTGCTATTCACTTGCTGGGCAGGGAGAATGTGGTTGCGGACAGTCTCAGAAGGGTTTTTCCATCCATGAGTTCCCTGTTCTTGACCCTGGAGGTGTTCCTGAGTTTGCAGATGAAGGTTTGGGTCTCTGAAGGTGGACTTGTTTGCTTCCCTGGAAGATGCCCAACTCACTTGTTTTTACACCGTTATGCCTTGCCTGGGGGAGTTGACGGCGGATGTGATGTACTTCCCGTGGCCTTTGTGACTTTTTAATGCTTTTACCCGAGTTCCCCTAATTTCGTCTGTGTTGCAGTAGATCAGGAGGGACAAGGCTTTGGTGGTTCCAGGTTGGTGGCAGTGCCCTTGGTTTCCCCTCTTATTGGAGTTGGCGGTTCTCTTGTGCTGGGTGATTCCATATTGGTCTTATCCATTGTTGGGTCCCCCGATTCCATTCCATGTATTCAAGCTGAAGCATCTTCAGGCTTTGCTCTAGAATGGCAGAATCGTATGAGTGGTTGATGTTCCCAGGTGGTGGCTGTACTCATTCAACAGTCTCGGCGTCCTTCTACTTTGCAGGCTTATGTCAAGCAATGTACCAATTTTTCTTGTTCGTGTCTAGGAAAGGGGTTTTCTGTTGAGGATGTGTATCCTGTCAGAATTCTGGATTTTTTAGAAGACAGTTTTGAACTATTTATTTTTTTAAATTTTGAGATAAATGCTCGCCAAAATAATAAAGTTAAGCATCGCACCAACTTGAGAGAGCCAGACTTACTAGTTTTCCCAAAGCTTGTCTTCAGAAGATTGTGTCGCAGATTTAGTGATGCACAGCTCTTACGACTAATAATGGATGAATCCTATGAAGAGGGTCCGGATACCTAGATCACGCACAAAGTTGAGGATCATAGCTCAGATTCTAAAAGAGAACTTGCCCTTGGTAGAGTTCCATCAGATGATAACTCAAGGGAATCCAACACATGTTACCATCCCGCACTGTATTTCATGAAAAAGCTATCAGAGATATTCCTTCACAAGCACACTCTCTTCTCTTGAGGGAAAGTGCTACTATGGAACAATCTAAGTTGATGAAAGTGCTATAAAGCGCACAGCTAGTAAGTTGATGTGACATGGCCCTAAAGGGTTCCAGCCAAAATGTCCCTCATTTTCTAGAGTTGGTGAATGTAAAGTAAACGCTGTAGATTACTTGCCCATTAACTATATTCAACCTATTGTTTATGATGGGTTTCTGGAGGATATGTTAGAGCATACTAATTTGTTTGATGAACAGTATTTGAAGGACCTCAAAGCCACCGTTATACCTCATATCAGTGTATACTGGTGGACTCACACTTCATTTAGGGAGATGATAACGTTTTAGTGCATAACAATAAACAAAGGAATAATACATAAGCCAAAGATCCATTGCTACTAGTGTTTTAGACCACTTGTGGCAAAACCTACCTTCCTATACAGGATACATAGAGAGACCTTTATTAGTGTGCAGCCTATGCTGCTTTACACAGATAACTTTGCAGCATTGCCATGTATTTAACCTGGCTCTGAGAGGCTGTTTAAGGTTTGTCTTTTTCTGTGAAATCTGGGAACGTGTACACTCCAGGGCAGGACATAGCAGTGTATGAGTCCTAGATCTTGTTCAATCTTGTTGTGCAAACAGTATATACCTTATATGAGACCAGGGGCGTAACACAGGCCCCCCGTTTCCCCCGTGGTGCAGGGGGGCCCCATGCTGCAGGGGGCCCCCTCAGCACAGTACTCAGGTCTGAGCTCTCGGATAAAATCCAGAGCGGGGGGCCCTTTTTGTACATTGCAGGGGGGGGCCATAAACGTTCGTTATGCCACTGTACGAGACCTTGGTATGACATTAAGACGTACATTGTGCAAAAGTTCCACTGCATACACAAGTTGGCATAGAGTGTTCACTGGAAAAAACAGTAAGTTTAGTCATGAGGATTACCCTTCATTCTTGGAAATTAATGAGAAAATTGTGTGGGATTCCGTCCGCTCCCCATTTCGTAAAAGTTAAATTTTTTTATACTTATCATTTCTTCACAGAAACACTTAATTAGTGTGCCTCCTGTTCCAACAAAAGCTTGTTATGAAGTTCTGTGATGGACAAGAAGTCCATGTTCTCACTATAATTCATGATGAGAAGACTTCTCTGGTCACCATTAGGGGTCAATAGGCAGAGGTACACAAGCCCAACTGTATTCTTGACTACAACGAGAACACAGAGTGAAAAAAACTGCCCATATGTTCGAACTTTACAATGAGGCTCCAGGAATCTCAAAAGCATGTCCATCACATTAGCTTCACTTTGTACCTTGTGAAAATGAAGTTCAGAATAAAATTTAACAGTTCATGAATTTGTATCCTACTTCAAAAAATTATAAGTGGAGAAGTGTGGCTCAAGTGGTTGGAGCGGCAGACCCTGATGCAAAGGTCTGGCCCGGACCAGGGTTCAATTCCCCGCCTCAGCGGGTCTTGGGCTCAAATTTCCCCGGACCTGACAATTCTCGCCTCGGTGCCTATTCCAATCATGGAGTCCCACTCTGTAACTCTGGGCAATAGCTTGCTTAATCTCCACAACGGCCCCTCGCAGCGGGGTGCCTGGCTTTCACCTTGGGGATGCCCAGTAATGGGTTATCTCGCAGGGAAATACCAGGACGGGTTCCCTAAGCAAGCGCTGGGACGCTTTCGGGCAGCCATGCGCTCTACAAATCAAATTTCATTTCATTCATATATGGATGCATTCATTTCTCCGGCATTGATTTATTTCAGAAACATTTCCATCTGAAAGCAATTATTTTTCCTTAACCAATAATATTTGAGCCTATGCCTTTGTGCTAACACAAATAAGTAGGAACATAGTGGGAACTCATTGGTTACTGGTCTTGTGGGCAGTGGGGGTTCCTCCACTGTGGCAGAGAAGTGTTGCCCCCACCCCATGCTTTCAGCGTAGCAAACATGAAAAATTAAGTGGTAATGAAATTAATGTATTACCATTTTTGTTCTGGAACCCGAACCCAGTTTGCGGGTGGAGGGTGATTGGCAGCAGCAGGAAGGAGTGATGGGCACTTCAGTTTAAAGTGCTCCTTTTACTATGGCTGGTTGTCATGTGACAGCAAGCCTGACATGCACACTTTATACTTCTCCAACCCGAGCTGTCTTGGACAGCTGGGTAGAGAGCAGGCATAGGTCCCCAGTGGATAAGGGAGCATTGAGGCAGCCAACCCCAACCAATCCTGGTGCTTCTCTTCTGCTGTTTAACATTATGAACACCCTGAGAGTAGCATCTGTATTGGTAGAGGAGAGTTGCCTGAGGCTATGGGAGCCTGTTCTGGAGCTACAGACTGCCAAGAGTAGATAGACAGGAACACCGAGACAGTGGATAAGTACACTTTTTAATTTTTCTTTAAAGTTAACTTTGACTCACTGCCTCAACTCCAGAGCTCTAAATCGTGGCTCATTACAAACACTGTTTAAAACGGACCACAAGTGAGAGTTTTGGCATCGAGGGCAATGCTGGTTTTTTATCAGTGCCTGTCAGTGGATCAAAATAATCATCCAACCACTTTAATTTTGTCAGCAAACACCGCTACTTGCAGTGCATTCGGAATGGCCTGCTCTGAAATGATTTTTATGGAACTTAGGAATGTCTGTCCCAAGGATCAAAGCACAATGTTATAAAATGTTTAAGCTCACTGTTTCTGAAGAGTGGGTGTGTTATCTCTACTTGTATTGTATAGCCCACAATTTACCACGGAGGGTACCTTAGCGCTGCAACTAGAACGTTTGGGCCGAGCCAGGGTTGTGGCTAGGTGAAGAGCAAGGTCTTCAGTTTCCTGTGGAAGTCAAGAACTGAGGAGGTAGCTCTGATTTGAGGGGTAGTACATTCAAGGCTTTGGGATAGAGATAGGGGAGGGCACGACTGCGGTCTCTGGTTCTGCATGTGTGGGTATGTGTGTGAGTAGGAGTCTGGCTGATCTGAGGTGACTGGTAAGATTGCGGAAGCTTATGCAGTACTTAAGGTACATCAAGCCAATGTTGTGTGAGTCTTTGTATGTGCACATGAGGAGTTGAAGAGTGATTGCAGACAGGGAGCTAGTGGAGCTTTTTGAGGTGTTAGGTGATTGGTGAACAGACAAAATATATTGAGTTGTTTATTTCGAACTACAACAATAGAGAGTTTGAAATATCAAGGTACAAGAATATCCACAGCAAGTATATAGTTGAAAAGAATATCGACAGTAAGTTAAGAAATATTGTTTTTTGTACACAGAATACAGTAATATCGTTTGTAAAAATATTGTTGTTAATAATATCGATATTTGTATTAGTGTTCTGTATTTTAGTATGTGTGTAAAAAGTATGTGATGTGCTACGAGAAGGGACGGTTGCCAGCAGATCAACGTCTGGCTACCATTGCGGTTACCCGTAAGGCAGGGAACCTGCAGATATCTGTGGTTCGTATAGGTCTATTTTGTTGTTCAATGTAGAAGCTAAAATCCTAGCCAAAGTTCTTGTCATTCAATAAGTAATTTCCTCTTCAGCACACCCTGATCATACCGGTTTTATGCCTAGGAGAAATACGGCTCTTAACATACGCCGTCTCCATAATGTGATGGCACGCAGGGAATTCCTGAAGGAGGACGCAGTGGTGTTGTCATCGGATGCCTCTATGGCATTCGACTCTATAGAATGGCCATACTTATTTGAAGTTCTTAGCAGGGTGGAATTGGGCCCCAAATTTATCGGTTGGGTAAAATTACTATAAAAAGATATACAGGGACAAGTGAGAGTTAATAACTACATGTCTCACGTGCTCACACTGAGAAGGGGCACTAGACAGGGGTGTCCTTTGTCCCCACTGATATTCTCCCACATATTGGAGCCCCTGGCGGTGTAGGTGCGTCGGGACGTAATGGTGCGAGGGCTGAGGTGGGCAGAAGACCAGGAAGACCGACTATCCTTACATGCTGACGACATACTATTATATCTCGCCTCCCCTTATAAATCCATACATACTGTCCCAAACATATTCACAAACTTTGGGGAATATTCTGCATATGCGATCATTTGGAGCAAGTCAGTGTTGTTTGTGCTTCGGGGACAGGCCCCTCGCTTTCCAGTAAGTTGTACAATAGAAGTGGCTAGAGAAGGATTCCGGTATTTGGGAGTCTTTGTCACTCCAGACCCGGTTCTTTTTCATAATTTTAGCTTAGCACCCCCGCTTGCTAGGCTACGAACAGATGTGAAACACTGGCGGTCCCTGCCTCTCTCCCCAGTAGGCAATGTTGCCCTCTTCAAAATGTTAGCTCTTTTCTGCGCTTTTTGTATATTCTTTAGCTTTTTGTATATTCTTCAGAACAGTCCAAACCGAGTCTCAGATTCAAATTTTGCAGCAGTGGAGAGTGAGATCCGAACGCTGCTGTGGGATGGTAGGGCCCCCAGGGTGGCAATGAAGAAGCTAACAAAAAATTGGTATGACGGAGGCATAGCATTACCAGACCTTCAACTTTACTATTGGGCCTCACAACTGGTGGCTGTAAATCATTGGATATATCACCCCCCTACCAACCCTGCCTAGGCTCTGGACAGGTACCAAACAGACCGCTCCAGTTATTTAGGGGCTCTATACTCATGCAATTGGAAAAATAGATATTCTATTCCACCTCGCACACACTGGGAATTTGGCATCAAGTGAACTCTTGACTGGGTTGGGCTAACATCCTTACCAAGGTGACGCAACTGTGGTACGCCCAGAAACTGCGCATGCTGTGTTACCAACCTGGGTTCGGCAAATGGGACATGATTGGAATTTCAGTAGTAAAGGATTTGGTAAAAAAAGGCTCGATACTTACGTTTGAGGAACTCCAGAGACACCACCAAATGGCTCAAGGGGAAGTATTCAGATACCTGCAAATACGACAAGCCCTACAGGCGGCCTTTCCAAACTTCACAGACATACCAGAATCATCGCCATTAGAAGATCGCTTGATAGATGGTCCACTACACTCCAAGGCCATATCTTTAACATATAAAAAACTCAGCAATAATCTGCCTGATATCTTTAGTAAACTTAGGGAGCAGTGGCAGGGAGATTTGGGACCGATTGATGATGAAGACTGGTGACTGGCTCTTATGTCCCCTAGAGAAGCAGCCATTACATTTTGATTTAGACTGATACAGCTTAGAATCTACACCGGTCATATTTGACAGGGATAACTTTGCTAAAATAGGAGCTAGACCTTATGATCTCTGTTTGAGGGGTTGAAAGCAACAAGCCACCTTCTACCACACTATCTGGGGTTGCCGAACTACCGTTATTTATGGGAAGGAGCCACACACCACATACAGACTGCATTGGGGAAGGAGGTGGTTCTGACACCGCACTTGGGGCTACTAAACATCTGGGCCGCAACTGACCTTACTGATATCGAACAAAAGCTAGTGACACTGGGGTACGCTATGGTCAAGTGGGAACTGGCGAGGGGATGGGGGGACAACTCCACCCTCCACTTCCGTATGGGTGAAAGATTTGGATAGGTGCATGATAGCGGAGACGGAGGTCATCATAGCCCGGGGATACTCCAAAAAATGGGACAGGAAATGGTCCAAATGGAATGTGTATCGTGGAGACATATGCGTATCCCCAACGGTGGAGCCGGAAATGTGAAGATATACAGACAGAGATGTTATCAATTAATATATGTGTGATACAGACCCCTGTATAATATGCAATGGTATGAGTAACTTGTTAATTTATCAATCAGTGCTGTATTTATGATTGTCACTAAAATCAATAAAAACAAATTTATGCAAAAAAAAGTATGTGATGCCATTTTTTGGTATAACTGTAGCTTTTTTTAATGTATGTGTTACATTTTTAGCAAGGTTCCATGCCACTTAACTAAATATTTTACATCTGGTTTTATGTTTACTACTTAATTGGGACTTATTTTGGGAAATATTTAAAGCCTCAGTCCCCTTCTCTTTCCTATTAAGTCTACAGAAAAGAGGTATCTGCTTTTATTTATTTATTTATTTATTATAAATTTTGTATATCGCTAGCTGGACCCAAGGGTATCAGAGCGCTTCACATCAGGTACAATAATGCGCCTTCACGGCAAAGGCAGAAAACACATCTGGTAAACTTAAGAGCATTGCATATACCATTACCATACAGTTCTTGTGGTCAACAGGAGGGTTGCGGCTGCGGGGTATAAAACAGAGGAGTTCCTTTGCTGATTGCGAGAGGAGATTCCATCAAGTCGGACACGGTGTGGAAGAATCCCGGTGATTAAAATTCTGAGACAACTGATCTTTTGACCACAACTGGGATGTGGTGCGTTGTCGAGTTTTTTCCGGTGTGTCCTGTGTTCTTCCAGTTAAGTTCAGGTGCGCTCAAGGAAGAGGGCTTTGAGTAGGGTCTTGAATTTCGGGAAATAGGAGGTCGTTCTAATGTGGGGGGGGGGTGGAGTTCCAGATCTTGGGTGCATTTCCCGCAAAGGATTTACTTGTGGTTTTGTGTTTCTGAGATTTCAATGGAATGAGAAGGAGCGTGTTGGAGCTTCTGAGATTCCTTGACTGGCCAGCCCTTTTGAGTTTTGCGGCCAGGTATTCTGGTTTGCCTGTGAGAAGGGCTTTGTGCGTAAGACATGCTGTTCCGAAGTTGGCTCGTTGTTCAATTGGGAGCCATTTCAGCTCCTTGAGTGCGGGAGAAATGTGATCGAATTCCTTGGTTCCTGTGACCATTCTAGCTGCGGCATTGAGGGTGGTTTTCAAGGGGCCTAGGTGGGATTTGGCTGACCCAGTCAGGGCTGCGATTCCATAGTCAATTCTGGAGAGCACCAGTGCTTGAGTGGCCTGTTGAAGGTCTTTCGGAGGAAGGAAGGGTTTTATTTTGTAAAGAAATTTCAGATTGAGAAACGCGCTTTTGGCGGAACTAGAAATGTGTTTTTTCATGTCTAGTTTGGGGTCTAGGGTGATACCTAGGGACTTTACCGAGTCGGTTGGCGTGAGGGTGCCATTGAGGGCATCGACGGCTTTGAGCCATTCTTCGATTTGGGGGTTTTCATCTCTGTTGCAAATGAGTAGAACTTCAGTTTTCTCTTGATTAAGCTTAAGGTGGTTCTGTGAGAGCCATTGTTGAACCTCTTTGAGCGTGCCATTTAGTTTGTGCATGTCGTCCATGGAGGTGGTTTCCAGATATAGCTGTGTGTCATCTGTGTAAAGGTGGAAGGGGATGTTGGAATTCCTGAGTAATGTGGTGAGGGCTTCTATGTAGATATTGAAGAGTTGGGGAGAGAGTACTGACCCTTGTGGGTCTTCTCTGATGACGGGTAGTGGGTCGGATTAAAAGTTTTTAATTGTTATTCTTTGCGAGCGGTTGTGTAGAAAGGAGGAGAACCCGTTTAGGACCATCATTTCCATCCCTGCTCTTTCTTGAAGGACTTTGAGGAGCAGTGTGTGATCACCTGTATTGAAAGCGGCCGATAAGTCTAGGAGAATGAGAAGGCAGCATTGGTCTGAGTCAAGTGATTTGTGTAGATCGTCTATGACGTTTAGGATTGCAGTTTCAGTGCTGCATCCTGATTGGTGAGGGTCAAGGAGCCTGATGTTCTCCAAGTGTTGGGTTAACTGTGGTAGAACACATCTTTCCAGTATTTTGTACGCAATTAATTGTGCAGTATCTGTTTGAAGTATTCTTTCCGCCTCTTTACAAGATCTGATGCCCAACATCAACACATGGGTTTAATCCATTTGCTCCTAGAACCGATGTAGGCAGGGCAGAAGAATAGCACATGTACTTCATTATTTTTATTTTGGGTATTCATTATATGAATTGTGCTTTTTTAGGAGAGGGTTGTGGGATTATAGGGGAATAGGGTGGGAAGTAATTTAATTAAAATAAAGTAATTATTAATATGTATTTATTAGTACTTGTAAATGTTTGTATTATTAATTAATTATTAATTGGTTATTTCATTTTAACCCCTTGCATGCTGATGACGAGCTGGGCTCGTCATGGCGTAGCCCGCTCGCACGCTGATGACGAGCCCAGCTCGTCACGTAACATGCGATTTTAAAAATCTCAGCGTGCAAGCAAAATAACGCCCGCATGCATGCGGTTAATAATTATTTAATTGATAAATATGTTAATCTTAACCCTCCACTATCTAAAACTTACCCTACAGTTGCACTCACTGGAGTGGGATATGTTATTTTTATTCCAATGCTATCCAAAACTTTCCCTACTGTTGCACTCACTAGAGTGGGAATAGTAATGTTTACCCCCCTGCAATCCAACACTTTCCCTAGTGTGCAAGATAAAAATATATATATATATATATATATTAATTTGTTATAAATGATTTTTGTTTTTACTTTATATTATTGATGTATGTGTATATATGTATTCATAATTTTTAATATGCTTTTTAACAATTTGTTATTCAAATATTTTTTATAAATATTAAGTAAGTATGTATATAATATTTTATACATATATATGTTTATTTCTTTTTACATTATATGTATTACTTATAATTTTAAACATTTTCTAATAGGTTTAACTATGTTTTTTTATTTATATGTATTATTTACTTTATTTTACATTCTTTTTTAAACCTTAAACAAAAATGATATTTTTAACAACGATATTTTTCACAACGATATTTTTTATTTGATATTTTTGTACTTACCATTATGTAGATAGGTCTTAGATATTCTGGACATCAATATTTTTGCATCAATATTTTTGTACCTCGATATTCTGACTGTCGATATTCTGTCATTGATCCAGGTGATGTGGGTGCGTGGTAGGATGTTGAGGGTGAACCTTGCTGCTGAGTTTTTATGGTGGGTTGTCGACACTCTGCTTCAATCTCTAATGACCATGCATAGCTTGGCAATGAAAATAAAAAGGAATGTTAGTGTCCAGAAATGTTACTGGAATATCTATAATGCTAAGTGATTAGGAAGGATTTTTGCCCAAAAATGCTTATTTATGGACACTCACAACAGGAAGCCATAAAACTGTGAAAATCAATGATATTTCTATCACAGAACACCCAGCTTCAAAAGGTTAGTAGGCAATGCCTCCTTAAATTTTTCTCCCTGATGACCCTTTATCTCTATTTTCAGAAATGCTGAGTTGGTAGGTTTCCCTGCGTGTTCTGTGACCGTATGCCCAAAAAAGACTTCTATTACCCAAGTCAAGTTCACATTAACTGCAGATGGTTGCAGTTTTGTCCCTTTGCTGTCACCATACAATCCCCAATGTCAGAAGGTGGGTTATCAATTTGGAAAGGGGATGCCATTACCAACTAAATAAAGACATCCTAGTCGGGTCTCCCTACCTTCCTAAGAGAAAACCCTGCTGGCTATCTCACAAACAGCTGGCAGTTACTCAGAGAAATGTGTGTTAAGTTAGAGCAGTACTAGCAATTTTTTATTGAATTCCAAAACCTAACAAATATAGTAAAACTCAAAAACACATAAGAATTATCGAAATTGTGTAAAGGACACTAGCAATTTAAGGGGCATATTATCAAGGGGGTTTATCTCCACTTTTTTGGCTTTAAAAGCCAAGAAAGCGGAGATAAAATTATCTTTCTATTACCTAGCTGTCGGTAACACCAGTTAGCGACAGCTAGTAGGAGATAGCGACCATCTTGGGCCCCGCTTTGCATGTCAGTGATATTTATCACTAATGACATGCAAAGTGGGCGTGCCAAGATGTTAGCGACTGGAAACAGTCGCTAACATCGCTATCTCCTATTACCAACTTTTGGAGATATTCGCGCTAAGCGCGAATATCTCCAAAAGCTAACACCTGCCCCAGAGCAGTTCTTAGCCATGTTATCCAATGGTAGGTGGATAACATGGCTAAGAGCATTAGCTCGGTAATGCATGAATATCGCTGACTTTTCAGCGATATTCATGCATTTCGGCCGATTTTTATCGCTTAGGAGATAAACCTTGATAATAGCAAGGTTCCTAAGCGATAAAAATCGCCGCAGCTCGGCGATAAAAATATCGCCGCTAAACCAACATAGCGATAATTATCGCTAGTTGTTGGTAATATGCCCCTAAGTTTTTAAGTTTGGAATCAAGACGTGCTAAGAAAACACACTGCACCAAAGAAAAATCGTCCACTATGTTCGCCAGAGTAGACCATGATATTCTGCTCTCCAGACTGAAGTATTGTGATATTAAAGAAACTGTCTTTAAATGGTTCTCTTATTTCCTTAAGGAAACATGGCAAAGAGTCATGTTGAATAACTTATTTTCTCCACAAACCCCTTGCTGAAGTGTAGTCCCTCCGCGCTTCATAGTATCACCCTATCTATTTAACATGTGTGTATTCTTCTTTGCCCAACTAGTTAGGAAGTGTTGTTGCTCTCTTTACACTACGCAGCTGATACACAGCCAACTTTCTATCTAAATGGCCTAACCATTTGCCATGATGCCTTAATGGAGTGCCTTTGCAATGCTGACTTAAAAAACCTTTATAAAACTGAAGCAATAGCTGTTGGTTGCTTCTACCTGGCCCTAGGCTTTAGGTCCATTTCCTCATGCAAAGTCAATAGTCAAGGGTATTGGGGTCAAGCTTAATTTAACACTTAAAATGGACACCCTTATCTCAGCTGTAGTATCATCATGCTCACGAGATTTTCGCAACTTTAGACCTATTCTATGTTTTTTCTCTTAAGAAGGTATACGGCCTACAATTTCAGCTAATATAGGCTCTAGTATAGATTATTGTAATTCTTTAAATCTTGAAATTCCTATTCAGCAAATGCACAGACTTCAAGTTGTTCAAAGCCAGGCAGCTAGATTTGTCTTCCCAGCTCCTCCATTTTCTTCCGCAAAATCCATTTTATACAGCCTTCACTGGTTGCTCATCCACAAAAACATCCAATTGAAAACTCTCATGTTTACAAGTGTTTATCCAGAACTGCCCCTTTGTTTCTAAATTTCTAAATTCTTCAAATATACGTCCAATCGTAAAGTGTGCTTCTCTTCTGCAAATATTCTAAATATTCCACATATCAAAAAATCCTCATATGAAAGTAATCATTTTCTTTAATGCTGCTCTTCCCTGTTACACTCTTCCTAAGGATCTCAGCATCACCCATGAATTTCACTTTTATAGCCCTAAGACACCTGCATGTGCATGTTGTTTTGCATATATACTATATACCCTAACATACTAAAATGTTCAGTTTACTGGGATCTAGGCATGATTTCAGGACAAGCATGAAGGAGCAATGGGTGGATAGGTCAAGCAGGACACAATAGTAAAAGATTTTACCTTGGGTCTTAATCTAAGTTTTGATGCAGAACATCCTCCAGCAGGGCAAGATCTAAAGCTGACTCCAGTGAAGGTCCCTCAAAGTTAGATACAGGTGACAGATTTATCAAATTGCCATGCAATGCAGCAAGAAAACTTGCCTGCAATTGCCTTGTGTGCAGCAAGGGCAATGCAAGTGCTTAGTAATTTTGCCCCAGTGTAACTTGAGTTTCCTCTGGAGCTGTTAATTTTGGCACAGAAATCTGAGTGGAAAAAAGCTGTATTTCCTATCCCCAAATGCTGATTCCCAGCTCGGATAGATTTGCTGCATTGCCCTACTCCTCAATAACATTTTTTGTTTCTAAAAACTACCAGCAAGGCAAGGCTAGAAGTTGTATTTTTGCAGCGATCCACAAGGTTGGACACCTTTACCACAAAGTACCACTCAACCAGTTTCTAGAGGGGTGAAAAGCTAAGAATTTGATTAACTTGGCATTATTGTCAGCCATGGCTGCTTCCTGCTTGGGGAAGCCTCAGCTTCTTATCTTAGTCCTCTTGATGTGGAAAAAATGTCCCACGGCTTTTCACTTGTTGGGAAAATTCTACCTGCTTACTCCTCCAGCGCTGAAGTCTTTAGGGCAGCCTTTTAGGTACTATGTGGCATATTTATTGAGACTTGCTTCGCCTTTGCACCATGCAATTGGGCTCAAGAGAGACGCAACTCTTAAGTTACTTTTATCAACCCACACAAGGCCACCTTGCATGGCCTTGCGTGGCTTGATACATGTAGAGTAATGCAACAAAGTGCAAATGGCTGTGTTGCATTACTCTGCCCCCGAGAGGCATTCCATGCGTGGAGCGTGAGTGTTCCCTCCATCCACACAAGAATTTTCTAGCATTCCAAGATTTATCATTAGTGGCAGACCAGGGAATGCATCAAAATGATTCACCTTCCCAGGTGAGGCATAACAAGGAGAAATATCTTTATTTATTTCTCCTGATTACTGCCTCTTTCTAATTGTGCTGAATTCTGCAGGACACATAAAAGAGGAAAATGCCTCTCAAGATTGTTTTTGTGCCGGAAGATGTCCCTTCCAGCACAAGAAATCCAGTTTACAACACTGGCACCCTTGCACCACCGTGAAAGGGTGCCTGCATTGGTGCTAGGCAGCACATTGTGCCCAGCGTGGGGAAAATACAGGAATGTGTCATATAATGTTAGATACGGTGCATTCCTGCTCTGTCCCTATCACGCAGTTCAGAGAGGTGATTTGCTGTGCTGCATGATTTCTTAATGAATATGCCCCAGGTTTCTCACCTGCTGAGAATTGTGTAGGGTACAGTCCTCATTGGCCAGTTGGCCTTCTTGGAATCAGGAGTTTTTCTAAGTTTGTGTCCCTCTTCCTGCCAACCACTTGACTCTTGGAGAGGAATTTCATTCTCTGGTTACCAGCTGAAGTTAGGTGACGTAAAGTTCATAAGGCCCGACTCCATCTTGAGCAGGCCGAGAACCCATTTTCTCTATTTTTGCAGTATCATCAACATGATTGCCTTTGACGCAGATGTTGTCTGTCCTTAACTTTCCAAGAACCTGAGAAAGTGTCAAGTCATTCAGACAATGACATTGATAAAACACTTGATTCACAGACAATGACCTCGAAAAAACACAGGCCACAATACCAATCTATTTCAAGGTCAGACAAAAATAACATGAACAGTGTAGTCTGAATGGAAGTATTTTTGCCTAATGTTTTTACCTCCTTTTTGTATGAGAATGCATATAAGACTAGCTTCTTGATGCACACAGATTATGTCAGAAATTCCTAAGGTTATGTCAGAAATTCCAATGTCAAATAAGATACAATTTAAAAGACCTGATGCCTGATCCCATGGTAAGAAGGTCCTTCACCTGCCATTATCGCACAAGATATTGCCAGAAGATCTTGGCAGACTGCCATCATGTTGTTGCAACTTGTTCTGCATTGAAACCTGATACCAGGCCAAGTCTGTGAGGAGTTTGCCTTCCTCAGGAACAGTCTCTTCTGAAGGCTGATAACTACAGTGTATTTTGCTGTAAACAGGTATGCAGGGCAGTTCCTAAGAAACTCGCAAGTTACCCTGCTCCTTGCGCTTCCAGTGTAGAGCACAGAACTAGGTTTTAGGGAGTTAGGCTGCTGATGACATTTTAACTATGGTAGAAATTGTCATTTCTTTTCTAATTTTTCGCAACATGCCTTTGTGCTGTTTTAATAATATTCAGAGTGGTTATTCTAGATGTAAAAGCAACTGGTTGAGACTTTTTAAAGAAATGTTTTTTAGGTAAAGTGTATTTTATTTAGTGCAGTGTGTGAAAGATATTGTATAGAATGAAATTGGGCTTCTCAAATACCCAGTGCATCCCTGAATCCCTGCTTAGGGACTGTTAGTAACAGAAAAGCGGTGGACCCAATGCAGCTATGCATTGGGTAGGTTCCTTCAGGGCGACAATACCCTGTCTTTCACATGCAAGGACTGGTGCATTGAGCGAAGTTCACTTCTGTCACCCGTGGGTGTGAAAACAAACTTTGAAGTGCTTAGCCAGAGACTTTGTTTACGCAACACAGTAGTCCATTGGTCTTCTTCCAGCAGTCAGGGAGAGTCTTTTTTCTTCAAGATCAATCAGATTAGGAGTGTCCTGAGCAGCCTGTGGTGAATTGCCACTCTTATCCTGTGCACTAGCCAGAACAGAGAATTCCCTTATTGCAATCCGGACCTGGTGCTTTCCCACCAGCTGTGGCCAGGATGGCTTTGTGTACCTTGTCTGTATTGAAATGCAATACAACAGTAGCCATTTCAATGTCCCATCGTACATCAGACCTTCCTAGATCATCATCACTATACATCCCTTCCTAAGAACACAACTGTTCCGAAGGTGGTTCACTCCAGTAGGGCTTGCCTCTTCACTGCCGCATAGTACGGCCCTACTGGAGTGAACCACCTTCGGAACAGTTGTGTTCTTAGGGGTTCTCCCTGCCCTCTGCCATTTCGAGTTCGCAAAATTGATAAACTCGTATTTGTATCCCATGTAAGGGGAACTGCCTCCACGCGCTTGGATATCTTTAGGCTTTGAACCCCGGCAATTGACCAGACTAAGGTAATGGGGGTAGCTTAACTGGGACTGGTAGAAGTCCTGAGGAAGACCGATGTGACCCTCCATTGTGGGCATATCAACATGGTTGAAACATGTTGACATTGGCAGTTTAAGGAGGGGTGTTGTGAGTACCTATTCACCTCTATAACACGCCTATCCTGCACTATTTTATCCTGGCGGGAGACCCTGGAATAAAGGCGAAGAACAATTGTTACTTACCGGTAAACAGAGGTTCTCCAGTTTTGGTGTCTTTCATAGATTCACATGCTTGGAATATTCCCCGCCGTCGAAGCGGGAGCCCCACAGTAAATAAAATAGCAATAAACCAATGATATATGTATATAAAAACATAATTACATACATTCCAAAACCTTAAATACTTATAAGTACTAAGGTTAGCATTAACACATAGGAATACATAGAAGACAAGAAAACCTTTATAGCATATCCATGTCATTATGTTAGTGCAAACTACAGCCAATCAGGCACCAGCACCCATCTAGAACCTTTGAAGGTCTTCCTAGCGGCAATATCACGTTTCCAGCAGGATGGTTCTTCCTCTCTCTACTCTTCCAGAGTCATTCAACAGTTCTTCAAGGGGCTGTTCAGGATGTTCCCGCCCATCCTGGCATCTCATTGTTGTTTTGGCGCAATTGATGAAGGCGCCTTTTGAGCCAATCCACAAAGCGGATTTGAAATTTTTGACCTGGAAGGTGGCTCTTCTTCTTGCTTTGACCTCCTCACATCGCGTGAGTGATATCCACGCCTTTACCATTCAATTCAAATCGGACTGTGTTGTATTTTGCACCAATTCGGCATTCATGCCTAAGGTGCCAACTGATTTTCACCTCAATGAACCAGTGTTCTTAAAGACTTTCTTTGCTAATCCCCAATCTCCAGCGGAGCAGCGTTTGCATTCTTTGGATGTTAAAAAATGCCTTACATTCTACATCGACAGGACAGCACCCTTTCGTAGGTCTGATCAACTTTTTGCTGCTTATGGACGCATGCGTAAGGGGCATGCTGTTACCAAGCCAACTATTGCACGTTGGATTTCTTCCACTATTTCCTCCTGTCATCAGAAGGCTGGCAAGCCTCTTCAGTCTACAGTGAGGGCTCATTCCACCAGGGCGATGTCATCCTTTACTGCCATGTTTGCCTGTGTGCCGCTTCATCAAATATGTTGAGCAGCCACGGGGTCCAGCAGGCAAACTTTCACGAAGCACTATTGCCTTGAGACGATCAACAAAGCTGATACAGCAGTGGGCCAAACGGTGCTTCGTAATCTTTTTTAATAAGGTGAGCCTCTTACCTTCCCTCCGCCTGTACAGTCTTTTTAATAATATTGGTCTGGCAGTTTATATCATCTAATTGCATTTTCATGCTAATGCGCTGTTACTTTGTCTTGCGGCCCGATATTACTGCTTACTAGTCTATTCAAGCATGTGAATCTATGAAAGACACCCCGAAACTGGAGAAGAACAATTGTTACTTTCCTGTAAACAGTGGTTCTCCAGAATTGGTGTCTTTCATAGATTCATAGACTCTTTTGTCACTCTTGTGCTAAGAAAATCTGAGGGCCTGAGCCTCTGAGGAGAAGGTTCTAGAGGGGTGCTTGCCCCTGATTGGCTGTATTTTGGACTAACATTATGACATGGATATGCTATAAAGGTTTTCTTGTCTTCTATGTATTCCTATGTGTTAATGCTAACCTTAGTACTTATAAGTATTTATGGTTTTGGAATGTATGTAATTATGTTTTTATATACAGATATCATTTTTTTATTGCTATTTTATTTACCGTGGGGCTCCCACTTGGACGACAGAGAATATTCCAAGCATGTGAATCAATGAAAGACACCCCAATACTGGAGAACTATAGGTTACCCACGAGCCAGTTTTAACCACTTTCTTCACTTTACTTCTCTATCACTGTTCCCAGTCGCTGGTTGTAGCACATATATACACCATTCTGATTTATTTTTATGTTGTTTGTCTTTCCCCCCTCCCTATGCACCATCCTGTGCGTGGCTACGCCATGGGGTTTAGTAAGCAGACTCGATGATGAAGCATGTCACACACATTTGTGTGTGAGTGAGGGCAGTTTCAATAATACAACTTATGCCACTGCACGTTAATCACTTCTGTTTCCTCTCTACCCCTCTTTGTGTTTTAGTATGTTGAACAAGGGGGTTTGGGGTAGATGAGTAGCTGACCCTCCCCCCTTTTTTGTGTAAAGTGATAATTAAAGGGAACAAAGACAGAAGAGTCACATTCCAAATGAAAACATAATTTTTCATTTATAACCCTATTTAGTGCCAAGACGAGGTCTTTGCAGGCTCTTTAAACAGATGGCTGGCATTTTTCTTTTGGCAACCCTACTTTATATTCTTTTTCATGAAATGCATTCGCACACTACAGCAGTAAATGTAAATTTCAAATGCAAGGAATAGGCAGAGTGGGGGTCCAGGGGGTACTGGAACCAGAAAAAACTAAGCCTCTTTAACCAGTTTACAAAGGTTTGTAAATATGCAAATGGTCTCTGGCCTCGAGGCAGTTGCCTTCAATAACCCTTGTTTCAGGGCCTGGAAGCTCAGGTCACTTGCACCCACAGCAATTGGCACGCATCATTTAATTTATGAGGTAGGACTGCTATGAGGCAACTCCCTGGTACAACCACCACCGGCAAGAGAGTGTAGTGCTGCCTGTGTGTGTTACAGCGCTGATCGGGCCCCTGGAGGCTGGAAAATGGGGGCTGCTGGGGACATAGCTGCCACGGTTTTACATTGCCATGTGTGACATTTTCATAATTTCAGTGTAATTATGAGTGACATTTGAACGACTATGAGTGACACTTTCTTGAGAGCAAAATTAAGCAATGAAAACGATCAACACATATAAATATCAGAAATTACACCACAAAGACCATTCCGGTAGAAACACGTCAGTCTTTTGAATAAACTACTATGGCAACTGTATCTCAGAATGTGAGCTTTCATCAGTGTGTGACCACGACTCAGAGCTGTTTGCATTTTTATAGTGGGACATGCTCCCACTGCTGTGCAGCAACCCGGACCGGTAGATGCAATCGAAAGACTGTAGTCATTTCATATATACATATTTATAGCCTTTCTTTCATGCATCCATTAATCATTATATCCAGGGAACAATATACACATTATTTAAACTATTCATCCTTCACTCTTCCCAATCTATCTATTCTTCACCTTTCAATTTATTCACCCTTTAACCTATTGATATTTCACTCTTCCATCCATCATTTCAACATTCCCTCTATTAATTCTTCCACTACTCTATTCAGGAGTTCTTTCATCATTCCTTTCACCCTTCCAACCTGCCTTTCTCACTTATTTCCTTTCATGTTTCTTTCCTTCCAGTCTTTCTTTCTGTCTTTCCTTTATATACCCATCTGCTATTTCACATCCTTAATTTTTCTTACGCTCATAATCGCTTTTTCTATTTGTCCCTTTATCAAGGTGTTCCCCCTAATTTCTCTTTCTCTATTTCCTTGCTCCATGTCAGTCTACCACCTACACCCCTCTCTCAGGATATTGCCTAACAGTGTTATTCATGAGCACCTTGTATGCAGGGCTGAGAGAAGAGGCCCAGAAATACAGGTGTAGATTGTTAGTCAGAAGGGATGTAGGGCGGGGCAGGAATGCTGCCACAAAGGGATTTTAGGGTTTGAAATTGTATAACATTTTCAGAATGACAGCCATAATGAAATTGCTAACTGGACCCTAGTTTATAAGATTAACTAAAATGTACAAGTCACTTTTACTTGCCAGTTAAATATAGGCTGAAAACATATTGCAAGAAGCAAAGTTGTGCTGAGTTACAGCAATGACGTAATAATTATCTGTTGACATACCAGTGTGTGAGTTATATACACAGACATTTGTATGCATTACCTAAAGTACTTTACGCTATGACAAGTACGATGTACAAACCCATAAAATATTCGAAGTTGTTGCAAACTTTTGTCATTAACAAATTTAACTGCTAAAAGCTAATCCTTGACATCTGTCCTGTTGCTCCCTCCTTGCAGTACGCGATATGTTTATTCGTGTGCAGTAAGTGAGAGCCCATGGTGTTTTCAATTATGACCCTCTCTCCCCCCAGTGATGGTTTTTGTGCAGTGAACAAGTCTCTAGTGTGTGAGTATGTGCAGTGTGTAAAGCCCTATTGTCTCTTGAAGGTGGTGTTTAGTGATAGCTGGCCTCTGTATGTACCGTGAGCGTATGAAGGAATAGACCTTCGCATTCGAACAGATATACTGCTAAAGGATAATATCCATTCTACGCTACCTATGGCGCTATAAGCAAAGGTCTACATTTTGGCATGCCCGTTACTGGCAGACAGAGCATTTAGTATCTATTATGGGGCACCTTTTCATATATACAGTGTTTGCAGAGATGTTCTTAGTGTTTTCCTATATAGGTTTACTATTCTAGTGTCCATGGGTATAAGCATCCTTAGTAAATAGATTCTAAGTGCTTGTGTTGCATTGTTAGATGGGTTTTCGTGCTTGTGTATGACACAGTGTCCATGCATTGTTGGTATAGAGCCTTTGTGCTAGAGTGTATGCAGGGTTGGTGATCATTCTTTTCGGGTATGTGTATTGTTATCAAAGAGAGCGGTTGACCTCGAAACTGGGGAACCGGGTTCGAGTCTCGGCTGGGACGCTCAACATCCTGATATGGATAAATAATTTCATTTCCATGTGCCTAACAAAAAATGAAGGTGTCTGTCTGTGACGCAACCAGTGCTTATGTACAGCGCTCTGATACCTTCAGGTCGAGTTGGTGTTATATAAAACTAGAAAAAAAAAGCCTTTTAGTGCCCTTTTGGGTTACTGCAGACGTGCTTCTCTATTGTGCATCTGCTTTTTTGGTGTTTACATTGCGCTTACTGCCTGTGTGTATACGTGTTATTTGTAAAGCACCTCTTGATAGTGTATATACAATGTTAGTTCATTTGAGTTGCATCAACAAAAAGACTTAAAAGATCGAAAGCTTCTGGTGCATTTATGATTCTGTGACTAGTAGAAGCAATTAGTTTGAACAGCATCTCGTTCAAATCAAAAGGTTTGATTGTAAATAGTTTGAAAGTGTCTTTATGTGTTGATTTGAGCAGTAGTTTGAATCATTTGGTTTAGATTTTCTTTTTCTGCTTTTCCTGATCATAATCGAATTCTCACCTTCACAATAACATTTGTATTTCACTACAGACCCAATTCTCGCCTTCATGCTAATCTGTAGCCCCCACCCTGAAGACTGTGGAGATATCCGCACGCCGCACATCATTTAATTAATGAAGAGGCCTGGCTCCGCTGATGAGGGGTTCCCAGGAGCACGCCCCACCCCTCCTCCCTGCAAGGCGAGGCCTGTGTTATGCCCTGGGCCTACTATATAATATTCGGTTCTACTTTTACTCCCACTCACACTGCAAAGAACTCGAACTGTTAGTATGAAGCGGGGGACAGAGTCTTTGCACCCCCTCCCCCTCAATTCTGGAGAGTTTCTGTTCCCCACTAAAGTACAACAAAGGATTCTATACCTGGGTGGGCCACCTTACAGTTTGGCATGATGACTTTGCTTTGCATGTCCAACGCGGATGACAGTCGAAATCTAGCCTAGCGCAGGTTTGAAACGAACAGCTTGTTTTGTAAGAGTCGATGACTTCACACCAATTTCATTTTCAAGGACGAGTGACTTTGCCACATGGGGCTGTGTGTGAGCGCCTAGTAGTCAAAAATCTCATTTAACTACCAGAGCAGGCTTCAACGTGTTTGCTTGGTAGGAAAGGGCTGGGCGATGCTCGACCCTGTGCTGGTGCAAAGGATCACTGGTGCAGCATCTTTGCACTCCCCACCACTGGGTCAGCTGCTGTGAACCGGCAGGGGCATCAGCACAGTGCCAGGCCTGGGAGTCCCCGTCACTGCTGTCATGGCACCCTGTTCATGCATGTCCCTGCACTGGAAAAAAGGGAAGGGCGCGGATTGGCATTGCAAAAACCCAGTAAGGATACCTACTCCATTGCCCTGGCCTCTGCCCAATTAATTCCAGCTAAGAAGTGCATTGCAGTGCAAAAGAAACCCTAGACTAGAGGCTTGAGCGTGAAAGTGCGAGAGCTTCACTGGGTTTCCCTTCACTTGGTTTGTGTGCCAGCCCGCGTGTGACTCACAACAAAGCAAGAGAAATCACGTTTACTGCCTTGTGCCAGCTGGACTCCCCCAGTTTTACACCCCGCCCGCACGGCTCCTCTGTGAAGTCTCTCAGCACCGGCCGGTGCCCCCGCCGCAGCAGAGCATGTACTCATGAGGGGGTGACGACAGGCAGCCTGCCCATCACATGAACGCTGCTGCATAGCACACCAAGGAAGTCAAGACCTTCTTACCCTGAAGCAAGTGGTCCAGGGCCCAGTTGGTACTCCGCTACATGCCCAGCACCAGCATAGCCAGCGGCCAAGATGAATAGCCTTCATAGCTGCCAAGGTTTCAGATCGCCATGTGTGACATTTTCATAATTTCAGTGTAATTATGAGGGACATTCAACGACTATGAGTGACATTTTTCGCGATCAAAAGAAATCTGCAAAGTGTATGTAAAGGAATATTAGAAATGACACGAGCAATGAGAAGCTTTAAAGAGATCTTGAAACTGCTACAAAACAACTCGAATGGAATGTCACTAATAGACTCTCCTTGAAAACGCCTCTATACACATCCTAAATTTTACACCTGCTCCACTGCACCTGCTTGCACTACTACAGATAAATAACAATGCCTGACCATGTTTGACTCTATACACTTTACCATAAGGCTTATAAATAAATCCAAACTCTTCCTTTTCATAGGTAAATACCAAATTACACCTCTCAAAAGAGACACTCTAACTAGTTAGATGCCCCTTTTGGCCTTGCTACTTACTTACTGATGGGAAATCTTGGATGCTACACTGCGTGTGTCTCAATGCTGCGCAGTGCTTGACTCTTTGGCCCTGCTGGCATCACAAAGGTAGGCAGGTTCCAAGCCTCTTTCTCTGGACTGAGGGAGTGGCACAGACGGTGCTGCAGTCAACGGTGAGCTGAGTCTGATAAACTTGTCAGCTATGTCTTTTAAAGACAGGGGCATTGCAGCTCTCATCCCCAGACACAAGCCTGTGCCCCCGCTGCCCTCCAAACACACATGGAGGGCAGATACGTTGTTAAATGAGTGTCCTGCCTGAGCGGCAGAGATTTCTGCCTGGGGGCCATGGCTGCTGATCCAGGGGGCTAGAGGAGCCAAATTCACAGATGATCTGGCAGAGGACTTGCAGCATGCTCGCACCATTTAATTTAAGGGGAGTCGGGCGTGTTCAACTGCACACCATTTAATTCATGAAGCCGTCAAGAGGTTTGCTTGCTGGCTCCGATGAATGAGGGGGCTCTTGGAGCGTAGGGGGCCCCCCACACCGCGGGGGCTGCGGGGGCCTGTGTTACACCCCTGAGGAGGAGCCGCCCTTGTGTACAAAGTTGGGAATAGTGTTTGGTACATTAAATTTGCAGAAGAATCTTACTCAACTAATTCCTTTGGTAGAGGCAAAGCTTGTAAGTTTAGATTAGGTTTCTGCTTTGTCTACCAGGAGAACTAAATTTTAGGTGCAACCTTTGCATGCCAGTAAAGTGAAATAAAATGCCTAAAGCATCGTCTCTATGTGCAGGGTTAGTACATTGGCCTGAAAAACTGTGGGTGCTTACTCTAATTTACCGAGGTTACACCAAGCAATGCCTCATTGATGCATAGAGGTGCAAAAAGGACAGTACTACTTGATCTGAGAAAAGGGCACATTTCCAGCATAAAATTCCTCTTACCGTTTTGCTGGTGCGAACCTGCAAACTCTTAGTAAATCTGGTCTTCAATGTGCAATAATATTCCTGCATTCATGCAGGCATGCAAAACTACATACGTTCAGGTGAGATAACACCTATTAATGAGATGTGATGTTTAATGCCAACTTTCTGGAAGGGAATATGGGGACTGTAGAGGAGTATTTAGCAATTTCATTCTCATTACTGTTTGCATCTGAGACAGATAGAGATACTCTTGTAGTTATATCACTGCTTATTCATTTTGGTTAAAAAATAGTTAACAGGAGATACTCTTTCGAACCTGATGTATATTATGAATACTGAAACTCAAATGATTGATTCTGCCTCCACCTCGTTAAACTATTGAGGAAGGTTAGCAGATCTGCAGGTGGTTCCTCTGGGGGACCCTGACCATAGTCCCTTAGCACTAAGATTGCATGGACACCAAACAATTGGATCGGATAATGCTGATGGAAATATATGTGTTCTGTGTTAGCAGGTAGCTGGGAATCAGAAGTGTCAAAATTGAGGAGTGGTAAATTATGACAGAGTGACCTTCTAGCATTGTTAGATCAGGAGTAGGATAACTGGCTGGAATTTTGCCTTCAGACCTTCTCTGTTAGAGATCCTCTAGGCTTATGAGACATTAATAGCTATATCTATAAACCTTTTACTATGGGAGCAGAAAAGGAATAATCCACATTCATTGGGAGAGTTGTTTTGATCAGAACTGCAAGGCAAACAAAAGGGAGGAGCAGGCACTGCTAAGGGTTAAGGGAGAGAGATCAGGACTCGAACTGACAGGCAAAGGCTCAGATTAAGGAACCATGCATTCGGAAGGTGAAGAAAACCCACTTATTGCTATGGGAAAGTGTACAAGGGAGAATATGCTTAAAGGATTCTAATGATTATTTGCATTTGGTAGCCCAAGGGAGCACATTTTGATAGTGACAGACTGCAACAATGGTTTTGCAATCGTGATGGGACTGTTATGGCCTGAGCAGTCTGCCTCCATTCTGCCCATGCGCATCCTCATAACTTTGTTTGGCCAAAGCTCTACCACATCCCCAAAAAGCCTATTACATGGTCTGCCTCGGTGTCCCGCGCCGCCTGCAAAAGAGGATCCATCTGATAGTCTTAGACAATCGTAGTGTTTCCTGGTGTCCCTGGACCCAGATTTGTCCTGACTCCTGAGCCCTTAATTTGTAACCTGGAGTCCTGACCTGATGCTTGTGCACTCACAGGCCTTTAGTGGTCTTCATTATTCAAGTCTTGTAAGGATTCAACCTCTTATGGGAATTGCAATTGTAAGACTTCTAAAGGACTTTTATACAGGATTGTGTAAGATTGCAATGTCTTGCAAAACTTGGGCAGGCATCTTGGGAGTTGCTGTATTTAAACCATACCCATTCTTCAGCTTTTTGCTTGTCATTTTACCTCCATGCTGGAACATGGTTGCTATCTAGATTTACTCTTACCTGCATTGATCCCGGTTCCTGTATTCTCCTGGCACTCTGCCTGGAATCCTGCCTGTCTGGAATCCTGAACTAGTTCTAGTTGGCAGACTTCATGTCCAGCTGAGACTGTCCTGAATAGCATTTCAACTTCTGAAAAGAGAAGCACAACAGAGATAACAGTAAGGTCAATTCACCAGACTCTGCTACTCTGTAGTATAAAATGCCTGGGCCCACTTAAATGAATGTATGCATAACAAAAGTAACAGTCTCACTTTTCACAAAACTGTAGATGAACATGTTTTCTGAACTCACATACTAACAGTAGTCCTTAAACACAATCCACAACCAAATCTTGAGTGCCGCTTCCCTTGATGTAAAATTGTCGTATTGGGCCAGAATCCGGCCCCTATGCAGAACACCAGTAATTGAGCACCTGGAGTCAAAGGGATCGCATTGTGAAAAAAAAAAAAAAAATATATATATATATATATATATATATATATATATATATATATATACATATATACACAAACATATATATGTATATGTGTGTGTTCACTGAAACAAACAAAGGCTAAAGTAATGTTAGTGAGGTGAGTATGTCATTGAGAACATTAATGTTTTTAACAAAAACAACACATTCACCAGTCATAGTTAACATATCTAACTATAAATTACGCCTCCGCCATGCACTGTTTATGAACTCATATATTACATCACTCGTGACATGTTCTGTGACATAATTTATGACATCACTAATGACATCTCAAATTACATCAATAATAAAATCATCCAAAGAGTGTACTTATTTGTTTTATAGTTTACACAGTAACTGGTAGCTACCATATTACTTTCTACCTACTTTTGTACAACTTGTGTCCAACTGATCAGTATGTGTTTTGTTTATAAAACAAATATGCTCCTAATACGTCTCTGGTGTGTGGAGCTATTGAACATGTTATAATCTTTGCATTGAAGAGTAACTCTGTGTACAGGTGACAGTTGGCGACGTGTGTTCAGTATATTCCACACAAGTTTATGTACTACGTACCAAGTAATGTAATGTAAGCCGCCTTGAGGTATTAGACAGAATCGTCACAGCATGAACATTCCTACATAATAGTGCTGACCTATGTAACTGTGCTTCATTTGCTTCGGAAGATGGGCTATCTGTAAAGTTTTCACCACAGTATGAATACTGAAGGTAGTATAATCTTTAGACCCTTCAGACCTTGGTTATTTTAAGCGAAAAGTGTCTGTTTTGACAAGGGTTGCATACAGTGTACACTGTTCTTAGTACCTTTTAATACTCTGTGGTGTATTTCTCATGAAAGTTTCACTGTCTGTAACAGTGTGGTACAGAGTAAACTCTCTCCATTGGTAAACACTGCTTAAATGACCCACTTGTCTACCCATATCAACTTCATTTCTCAATGTAGGGTTGGAGACATTGAGTATCTTGAGTAACATGGCTTTCACTGAATAGTTGCATACATATAGATCACTGTTTGCAATGAGGGTTTCCCTTATATCTTTGGTTGATTGCTAATGTGAACTTGGCTACCCGTGAAGTTTATGTCATAGGGCCAATTCTGCACATAACGCATGCTTGCTACACTTAAGGGAGTCTTATCTGTGATGGTATTAATGATGATCCATATTTTTCTGACCTTTTTTGTACTTACTTTCAGGCCACCAATGCCATTCTAGTTTATAGAGTAATGTGTACAAAAGAAGTTTGGATGATGTCATCGGTGATGTCATCAGTAATGTCATCAATGATTTTATTTGAGATGTCATCACTGATGTCATAAACTATGTCAAAGAACATGTCATGAGTAATGTAATATGTGAGGTCAATTGGAAGTGCATGGCGTGTGCGCAAGTTATAGTTGGCTTTGATAATTATAACTACTGAATTTCTGTGGTTTTTTTGCAGTTCAAATCGTTAATGTTGTAACTAATTTATTTACCTAACTATAACATTATTTTAACCTTTGTTTTTTGTGTGAATATCTAAGGTTTCTTTAAATAAAAAATGGATCTACTTATCATATATACTTATAACGTTACTTTGACCTTTGAGTTTTTAAGTGAATTTCTAGTATTTTTTTTTTAACATAAAGTAACATTATATTACCATACGTAAAACCAACTCCCATCCCGCATGGCCTTCATCTGTGCACGCCAAGGGGGTGTCTGCAGGCCCTGAGTCAAAACCCACACAGGAAGCCAGTCCCACACTGCGCATGACCTTTGGTCGTGCACAGCAAGGGACTGGCAATAGGGCCTGTCCTGGGGACAGGCCCTGTGGAAAACCCAGCTAGAGCCAGCACCATTACTTAATGCTACAGTTGAAGAGGTGGGACCAAATGGGTGGAGCTTGTAGGTAATTTGGTGCCTTGCATACTCAGCAGCAACTAAAAGGAAGATCCATGGACTATGCTCTCAGACCCCAAGGCTACAAGAAAGTACTCACTCATCTCGGACAGTCAACTCAATGATGCATTCCCCTCCATCAAGGATTTCAGATCGTTTTTCAACAAGCAATTATAAGGAAAAAAACTATCCATCAGCCTGAAAAATGGCGAGCACATTGTTGCATTCTACTAAAGGGAAGGGGTGGGGACAAACAAGAGGAGCTTGTTGGTAATTTGGGGCCAGATGTACAAAGACTACGCTTGGCAATTTCCTAATAGCAAATTTGGAAATCGCAAACAAGTATGTACAACAGTGTGTTTTACACTATTCGGGATTCCCAATGGGTCGGACGGGACCAGCCTCATTAATATTAATGAGGCAGGCCTTAATTTGCGGCCCATTGGGAATGGCTAACACTCAAGGGGATGATGATGGCCTGCTGGATCAGCAGACCATCATGTCTGTGACTGCTTTTTAAATAAAGCAGTTTTTTATTTTGAAATGCAGCCCATTTTCCTTAAAGGAAAATGGGATGCATTTAAAAAAGAAAAAGAAAAAGTTTCCTTTTCATTTTTTGAGAGTCGGCAGTGGTCCGTGGGGAGGGGGTCACATGGTTTGATTAAAATGTCATTGTATTTAATTACTAAGGAATCCACATTGTGTCTTAATTAATTAATTTAAAAAACTACCAGAGAGGCGCCTTTCACGGTACGGTCAACATGACGCAACCAATGTGTAACAAGAAATTAGCCACCAGACTGAAGTAAAGGATGCAGACTTCCAGCAAAAAATGGTATATCAATCCCCATTGAATAATGCTAAAAAAAATCAACAGCACCCAAGAAATATCATTTTGGAAATAGTGTGATTTAATTCAGGAATTTGCATGATGGTTTCAATCACAATAATGGGCCATATACAAATCTTGAGAGTCATATGGAGTATGTATTTAGGCCACATAAAAATGTTTTACCCACTACAAATGGACAGTTCAGATTTCTTTATCTTAGAGAATTAGTTTCGAATTCAACCTTATTTTGTTACCCAGGTGGCACACTGCATTGTTGCATGTTGCATGTTGGTCCTGTTAGCGAATAGGGGGCTTGGCATGGAGGATGGAGCAGTGTAAGGTGCAATTTCTACCTCCCCCACCATAGAAATACCTGTGTTGTTTTAGCTCTTTCCTGGAGTGGTGTTAGTTACACAGGACACCTCTGTAGATGTTGGTTTCCTTTCATCGTCACAAAACTACAGGATGACACTCATCAAGATTAGCAAGCATCTCTACTGTTTGATCCTGAATCCTGATGTTAGTCAAGTGGACAGTTTCAGGATGATATTGTCTTTCAGTGATGGAGGGACAGGACCCTGGTTGACTTACATAGAATGATTCTTTACTGAAACATCAACTGCAAATCAGAAACTGTCTGTGAGAAGCGGTATCAAATGCTATTGGAGTCTTGAAATGGGGTAAGCTGTAGGAACCTTCCTTTTTATGTAGTGGGCCAAAGTAGGGGCACACCATTCCAAAAAGTCCAGACACCCTCATTGGTTTACAGGGGCTTGCTTAAATAATCCCAAGTGCTCTGTTTGTGGTAGTGTGGTCGAGCAGCTTATGCTTATCAGAGGGGACTGTTAAGCATTTGTTGCACACACAGTCATTAAATGAGACACACACTCAAGAACAAATATGAGATCAATTTTAAAAAATAACACATACTTTTATGTAGTTTTAGACACCAATATCATGTAAGTACTTTCAGAGTTAGGAATTTTACAAGAACACAGTAAAATTGTCAAATAACGTTTTTGGAGGTATGAACCTCAAACGCTGTACAGATATCCTATTGGAGGAAAGACATATACAGCTAAATAGTACTGGCAGTTGAAGTATGGGGATTCCATTTTCGACTTACGGTGCTAGGGGAGCAATGCCCAGAGAACCACCGACAGTTTGGGCTTACTTGATGTGTCCGGGTGCAGAGATGCTGGACTGGATATTCTGGGCAGCTTCCCCAGGCTTTCAATTTCATAGCCCGTGCCGACCGGGGTAACCTCCCCCCCCCCCCCCCGGCATTAGAGGCTTATAATTTTAAAGGCAAATATAAATGTCCTGATGATGGTCCCCATGACTAAGTAGTGGGACCGAAACGCCGTTGACTCTTGTACACCATATACAAATGCTTGAATTATACGTTATATGTAATGGTGTCTAACTAATATTTCTGTACACCCAATACTTTACAGAAATCGCAGCTTTTTGCCTTGAAAAGCCCTGCTCTTTTCCTCTGTTTACCTTTTGTACTGATCTGACTGTGTTTGGGTACAGGCTGTGCCCCACACTGGTGATTTGTTGAAGGTATTCCTGTGTATAAATTTTCAATTGAGTAAAAAATTGAAGACCTCTGTCCGGCTGGACATGTCGCCCCAAATATAGAACTGATTTAGTCTATATTCATTGCTTTGCATATAATTCTTTTGCATGGACCGTTGTTGTTTCACAAAATATGTTCCCCGAGGTCCGATGCTAATTCACTTGGGGCCCCTTGTTGTCCTTAAACAGGACTGGATTGGTAGCCTTGAGCGCTACACCCTGGAAGTCAATGACACATGTTAAATAAAGGCTGCAAGTGTGGACCTGGGGAAAAGTATTTGCACAACTCAAAAGAGGTCTTTCCTCGTCGGAGTCTCTGGATCCAGGGGATGCAATTAGTTTCCGTGAACTTGGGCTATGGGACTTGAGTGCAGAGCTACTTGGCAAGCTGGCCACTTGCGTTTTGGACCATCACGGTTGTCGTCGGTTTTGCAGAGGAAGGGAAAACATGGCAGCTGGGCCACTCTTTTTGTGGTTCTCACTGTCCTTGAAGTCCCTTGACATGCAGATCAGTCTTCCTCTGTGATGGTGTCTAGTTTGGACACAAACAAGCCTTGGTTGATGCAGATACTCTGAAACCCAGGGTATTGGTGCAGGGAGGCGCCAAGAGGGTCTAGCATCTCAATACTCAATGGAGAGACAGGGCCAAAAAGACCTCCTCCTGATGTGTTGCTCTCTCGGTGGGCTCGATGGGACCGGGCAGCTGCAGTCGGAGTCTGCAGATGCAGAAGGATGGCTCCTCCGTTGTAAGGGAGATACTAAATGATTGGCAAAGTGCTGAACAGTCCCCCAAGTGTAGGGAAGGATGGACAGCTTTTGGATGAATCAGGTCTTTGCAATTGTCAAGGTACAAGCAGCCAGGCAAAGTTTGGCACCAATTTCAGAGGAGGCCCTCTGTTCTTGCGATGTTGTCTCTTCTTCATCCTTCTTCTGTTCACAGTTAGTTGAATCTGTCTGTCTGGTGATAAGGGGACATCTAAATGCTGAATTTAGGGTCGTTTACAGGAGTGTAGGGTAGTAGCCAATGGGCAACCTTGCCCTGATATGATCACTCCCTACAAGGAGTGGGCATAATCCTGACCCAGAGTTCCTAGTTTCACCAAAACCAAGATGGTAAAACACTTATTTGACTGCCCACTTCAGGTGGCCCAACTTAGGGGTGTGCCCAGCCTGCAAGTGTAACACTGACTAGCTAATTTCCCACCTGCTCTGGTGTTAAATGGGCCCCAGGGCAGGAAGTGAATTTCTCAAGGTCTGGGGAAGGCTGGGATCACATAGCAAAAGTGGCAGAGGCTTTGAAGCCATTCACCCTGATATACTAAATTACTAGAAATCCTGCTGGAGGAGGTGTGAACACCTTCTGCCGGAGCAGCATTGTTGTTGGCCTCTGAGTGCACGGGTTCGCTCCTACAGGGGTCAGAAACTTGTATGTGGTGGTAGGCTAGATGATACAAGTCAGCCAACACACTAGAGGACTAGTAGGTTTACAGGGAACACTTCTAATGTGCCCTTTGGGTGCATATCACAATAAATCTGATAACGGCATGAGTATACAGTTATTGAGATGAGGTGTTTGATAGCAAACACCTTCATTTTCAGTGAAGCCATTATGTAGAGGGTTACTTGTATTGATCATTGTCCAGTACATACCTTTGACATGGCTTCCTAACCACTTGCAATGTCTTAGTAATGGAAGAATAAATCACAGGGGCATAACTGCTCATACAGATTTGCCCTGACATGTAATAAGATGCACCCAAACTATGTGCTCTAAGGCCTTGTGTATTGGTAACTTACATATAAGACATGCAGTGTACTTGGGCATTGCACACAGGGGGTGTGCAATGCTGTGTTTTCAGATTAGCTTGCGCCATTTCAAGCATCGCACAATGGCAGTCTAAATTCTGTTTTTGTGTGGGTCTCTTTGGGTGGCATAATACATGCTGCAGCCCATATGGACCATCTTTAGTACCCATGCCCTGCGTACCATAGGTACCATTTACCAGGGATTTACAGGGGCACTAAAGTCCTTGCCAATTGGATTACAATTGAACATGTTACAGTTTTAAGGCTGGCACTGGAGCCTGGTTAGAACATTCGCCACTAGAGAGCAGAATGTTATAATTTGTAAAACAAAGGCCTCACAGAGTCCGAGGGGACTGAAATTTCCTCAGGTTCCATGAGGGCTTTTGTTCACAGCAACTGCTGTGAACAATCATTTGGAATGTTGGAGCTCCAGGCTTCAACCTGCCATTAGAAGCACGGAGCAATCCACTGTTTTCAATGGAGCTCCGAACATTCTAATGTTCTAATCTACGTCTGTTTGTCCTTTATGCATTACTACACCATTCATCCGATCGCCATGAAACCTTGGGAAGTTGTTGAGTACACTCCCGCGAAGGTTTCTGGCAAAAAAAAAATATGTTAAAAGTTGTTGAGTACACTCCCGCAAAGGTTTCTGGCAAAAAAAAAAAAAAGAAAAATGTGGTAAATATCGCCCCCCCCGGCCCCCTAGGGCCCTCATAATCTTTCCAATACTGAACGTTTACAGTTTACGGTGCGACTCGCTTTTGCAATGACCATCAAGAAAGTACAAGGACAATCGCTGCAAGTGTGTGGACTAGATTTGGA
Source organism: Lissotriton vulgaris (assembly GCF_964263255.1). NCBI lineage: Eukaryota > Metazoa > Chordata > Amphibia > Caudata > Salamandridae > Lissotriton > Lissotriton vulgaris. The sequence continues at coordinate 552,773,765 of NC_141693.1, read as the reverse complement.
GAATCAGTGCTTCTCACATGGACAACTGTATGTGGCCAGCTCACGCGTCGGAAAACCTTCTGATTTATTTGTGTACGCACCAGACGGAAAACCAAAAAATATTGTGTATCCACAAGCACTCGAATAAACAGAATTAAAACAACACTTTAAAATGTTTTCCATATTAAAATGAATAAGTTTCACTAAAAACGACACATTGTAAATTGAATGTTATCATAACAAGTTTCCTTAAATGTCCTTTCTGCTGCGCGACGCGCGACGGGTAAGCTAGTATTTAATAAAGCCTTTTAAAAATATACAGAGTGGGATCTAGTGTGTGTTAATTGTGGGGAACAGTGGCTCCAGAACTCACTCATGTAATCATGTAGTCTCTGACTGGAGTTAATATTGTCCAATAAGCCTCATCTCCACTTAAGTCATGAGAGGCGCCTGTCTGACTTTCCTGCTGGTGTTGGTAAATTGGTTCATATATACGTTTGCCAGAGGATCTGGGACAAATTTGCAAGCAAACTTGTAAAAATGTATCAAGATGTCGATTGATATGATTAGTTGTGCTCTATATTCCTGTCTTCTGATGATGGAGTGTTTAAATGAACAAGGTGGTTACAGGAACCAGTGCTCATTTTTTGGAACCGGGCCTTATTTTCCATCATCAGATTTTTGACCCAGAACAAGAGAGAGAGGTAGGCAATATATTTGCTAGCATTTTCTAGAGTTAAAGCAAGAAAAACTTTCAACTGAGCGGGATTTTAATTCCAGTTTTATACTGAAGACGGATGTGGGGAAGGGCTTCCGTTTAAGTTTAGAGAGCCAGGGTAGGTGTACATTGGTAAAGATTGGGATTTCATTTATAGAACAAGTTCGCAAAAGGAGTGATGAGAGGCTAGAAACTTCCACAGGATTAAAAATTTATGGGGAACTCATGACACTTTTAATTTCATAGCATTTTAATAGAAGAGAGCGTTCCGCAAATTATTTTTGCATTGACTTATAGCTGACACGATGTAAGACGTCGCTTCCATACTTTTTCTCAAACAATTCAAGCAGTGTAAAAAGAAGTGCCAAATGTTCATAGGAGCTCACCACCAGTGCTGCTAAATGCTGAGGTAACCAAATACAAGCGCTGCATCTTCTGGATTCCACCTTATTCTGCTTTCTTCCATCACCCTACAATTAAGCCTTTTATGTCCCACCAGAAGGTTCTGTTTAATCCATGTTTTCTCCTTTTAACACCGTCTCTTTTTTTTCTCCCTTTCTGCCTTCCTTTCGTTTGTTCTGGGTCAAAGCATGGTGTTGATGGGAAAAACACAAGTCCCCAAAAATGAGTGCCAGTCTCCATTGACAGTAACCAGCGGTACATATTAAGCACTAACTACGACATTAAAACATCTTAAAATATATGATCCATGCCTAGCATCAACTAAGCAGCAGAATGTTCTTGGCTACCAAATGTTCACAGAAAGCATGTAGCTGATAAATAGACTGGACATGGACAGAAGGCCTAAGAAAATATACTGGTCACTCAGGAACTAGATATTTCCTTCTACTTGAAAAACATTTAAGATTACAATAATGTAATTCCCTGATCCTAAATAATATAAAATCAGGGAAACATAAGCAAGAAGATTACACTTGGAAATATGTTGTACTTGGTATGTCTTCTGGTTTGATGTGTTATAGAACCCTGTGTTGTTCCAAGTTGTATGTTCTATGATCTTGCCTAGTGAGGATTACGTTATGAGGATTACGTGGTGCCAGCTGGGGAGCTGGGTGGACTAGGGATTACTGCCATGTGTTGTTACGTCAATAAATACTTAAAATTATCTTCACTATTGAGGGGAAGGGGACCCCAGAATTCTGACACGTCAAAACTTCACCTCAACAGAGTGCCCACAACTTAATCAATCAGGATAGTGTTAAACCTCAATTTCATGAGGCAATGTGTCCATGAGGTAAGGCAACTCCCAACACATCAAATATATCAAAAACACAGTCAATTAAGTAAAAGGCCAACTCAATAACTGAGGTCTAGATCAGCAAAAAAGTTATACGGTTTCATTACAAAAATTCAAAAGAGGCAGTACTGACAAATTGCCATGAAGGCTCTCAGCAAAAAGGACATTAAAGAGAAATGCTAAATTAAAAATATTCTAAGTCCCAAGTGGGCAGCAAAATCAAGAGAGAAATGGATAGCATCCCTAGCAGCATAGCAAAGTTGCCTGGCTCACTGCAAAAACTGAGGATTTTCATACATTATTTTCTCATATGAAATCACCAAAAATGCAGAATCTCCGTGGTGTGATCAAATGTGTAAAATTCTCAGCAAATCAGAGCAGAATTTCACTAAGCATCCTATTGCCTTAGCCCCTAAGGACCATCCCACAACATGAATATTGATTCTGCCCCCTCTATGCTAATGCCATCTACAGATGGTAAAACAAACAAGATACATGAACACAACAAGCTATTAAGAATGAATAGGGTACAGTGAGCTCGTAGAAGAACCTTGAAGTAAAGTTACAGTTTTGTGACTGGGCCTTGATAGATTCCTCAAGAACAGCTTGAAATATGACAATGGAAACAAACAAACACAACATGCATTTTGTAAAACATAGCTACTAGGCTCAAAATCGAGTCTATTTAACAAGGGTCAGGAAAACACACATTCTGTGCATCATAAGAAATCTTTTTTAAAGACAGCAATACAATATCAGTTTGTACATGTATAATCGAGAGAAAACCCACATGCTTCATGTTGTAAATAATGCACAAAACATGGATGCACAACAGTCCTTAATACTATATCGTCTGTGTTATCAATGGAACAAAATACCAGTATTCTTGGAGCTAACACTGTACCACTATTCTTCTCTGGTAGTCAGGCGCAAAGGTTCTGCTCTAGACCCTGCACAGAAGGCACACACCGTAACACTGCTAGAACACACAATTCCTAGATTAGTGTGGTATTGTAGACTATGGAGTGCAGAGAGTTGAGCGTTGGATGCATGTGATGTATGAGTAGTCAGTGAGCACATCTTGGTGGCCATCTTTAAAGTACTTCTAATCAGGATAGGGAGAAGGAATTGGTGTCCAATCAGTTCCCCAAGTAAGATATCGAAATCAGATATAGGACAGGACACGTGTAACTAGGTTACATTAGGTTTCTTTAGAAAACCTCATAAACGCTTTGTTAGTCTCTTTAATGTAAATCTTGTGAAAATGTGTCTGACCTTGCTGCACTACGCTTGGATGTAATCACTAACAGACACATTTTATATTGGTGAACTTTCCAATCATCAATGGCCATCTATATGGATTTGAGGGTTAAATGTAGACATTAGGCTATTTCACCTGACACTGTTGCACCTTTTGGTGTTAAGCATGCCATGAACATCATTCATTAATCAGGAGTAAATATGGAGACCACGATTCTCTATCAAATGTGCTTGATCAAATCGTATTTTCCCCTCAGTACTAACTGTCAGTTCAAGGCCTGGAACCACTGGTGGCTTTCAGCATTTTGAACAGGTACAGCACCAATACTGGGATTACACACTGCCTGAAGCACACACATTCAGCACGTTTTCAAAAAGTTTGACATATGTGTGCCTGTCTAGTGCATAGTAACCACAGGTGTTGCAAGGTTGCTCCAAACAACAATGACCTGCTAGGTTACTGCAATTTCTCAATACATGGAAACAAAAAAATCCATGAAAACAGGACTTGAAGTGACCCCACCGGAATGTGGAATATCACCTAGTGAGAATGGTGTCAGAAATTGTATAGTCACTCCTTCATCCACCTATACATTCCTATAAGTGAGCTAGGCACCTATTCTAAACATCTGTCTGTAATTTACATGTCACTCGTGCCTTAACCGTTCATATTCTGTGATCGATAAGGGTTTGTACAACTCTGCAATGCTGGATCTGTTCTGAAGAAATGGAAGATTGCACCTATTGCCTTTTGTGAGAGAGGGAAGCTTGCTTTGCTATTACAATGCTGTTTCTATTCGGGAGGAACTAAAGCTTGCACTGCTGTTACCGATTTGTACCTGCTTGTGCTGTTACCCTAACTGTACCAGTTCTTTAAAGGAGGGATGCTTTAAGTGTTTCTGCCTAAGGTGTAGCTGTTCTATTAACACAGATGTTTCTACTTCTGTTTTTACATCTTATAAAAAAAAACACAAAAGACAATTTGAATGCCCTTTCATAACATCCCCAGGCTAGTCAGATTTGATAGGACCTAGGACAAAATGAGTTGCATCACATTTGAGAGCAACTTGAAATAATTAAGTTTAGGGTGTGTACTGTAAATGGTTTTATGGAGCATAATGTTGCTCTAACTATGACAATAAAGAAGGCCTCCTTGTGGAGGCTTAAGGCAACTCACTTGCCCCTTTGGTCACTAATAACATTTTCATCTGGTCAAAAGGGGAAAATAATTTGATGTCCATCGAGGATCTGAATTGCACAATGTCTAATCAGTAAACCTGGTTTCAAGCCCAGCTTCCAAGCTTGGCTTAACAGCGTGACCCTAGGCAAAAAAAATTCTGCTCTGTGCCTTCCTTTCCGTGATTACCACATTTGAGAGCTCCTTGAAATAGTTCAGGATAAGTACCGTCAAGCTACCTTTCTTGTGTATGGGTTAATAGACCATAAGGTTGCTCCATCTAAAAGATAGAACGCTTATGTAGGGTGAAACAAGGCAACTAATTTGTCTCTGGAATCATTAATAAAAATTGCCACAGCAGAAAGGGTGTGGTTCAATAATTTTAATAAAGACCACTCAAAGCATTGATGTATTTTAAGGCGCTAAAGTGAAACAATCCAAAATGCACTGTTTTATGTAAAACTTCAACCACAGAAATAAATAAAGTAGCAGTCACTGACATTTGCAGAAGAGTGCATGTGGGAGCTGAGCCGGCGGGGAGCGAACACTGCGGATAACGCCACACAATCACGCTTTCCGAGACTTGCGACCCGCCTCCACTCCCGCAGTCACCCCCAGAAAAGTGAGGAGTTCGGTGGAAGGGCGGGCAGGTTGAAGACCATAGGGGCCGAGGCACTTAGAAATGCAAAAGCCACCGGATCAGACCAGAGCACCTTGGAAACACAGCGGTAGATGATAGAATGAGATAGCACAGGGGGTCATTGGCAGTAGTGGAGGAGCAGCGGGGGAGAGCTCCGGGCGGTTCAGTGACAGTGTTGGTCCCGACTGTATCGCAGGCACCATGGCCAGCACCACCACAGGTGAGCAGGAGTTGGGATACCAGTGGTGGGGGGAGCAGTTTGAGGATTGTTGCACCCTGTCACTGGGCTACCCTCAGGCGCAGCCCAGTTACGCACCATCTCTCCCAGTGTACACAGTCCGGTCAGTTGGACATAGACTGCTCCCGCCTACCTGTTGCCCATTGTCTGCCTCAACCCTGGGATAATCCTCTGGGCCTCAGAGCGAGTGTGGTGGCCTTAGAGAGGCGCCCCAAGAGGGTGCCCTTTGGCAGCCCTATGGAGGTGGCCCAGACAGTCTGGGTGCGGCTTGTAGGGGCCAGGGGCACCCTGCTTCTGCTCCATGGTATCCTTTCTGCCAGTCAGTCCTTTATCCAGCCTCCACAGCATCTCAGCAGTGGCAGCATAAAGCAAACGTACCGCTAACAGGCAAACAGATTCAATTTCAGTTGAAAACACCGATGTGTGCTGTCTCACCCGAAGGGTCAGAAGGGGCTGTTTAGCAACGTTGGTGGGAGCTAGTAGCGCACAAAGAAGGGAGCTAAAAAGAAAGGGGGACAAAACCCCAATACCCTGCCCACTCAGGAGATGAAGAATAATGCTGAAAAGGAGACCGAACTGTCAAAAAGGGATGAAAGCAGAAGAGAGCACGCTATTACGTCCTACAACAAGTGTCACAAGAATTACGGCTCAGTTCCTCAATCAGGAGCCAACAACAGTGAGCTCCCACAAACATCCTCCACATCAAGGGCTCAAAACTCATTACTTTCAAGCATCAGGCAGCCCACCAATCCTGGACAAGTCCTCAGAAAGTGTAGATGAGGCTACATTACACAACCCCCAAGCACTGGAGCCCAACCCAGAGCATATGGAACCGTCTCTCACTGGAAGCTCCACTCTTGGGCAAGGAACCTGCCCGCTTCCCGGAGACGGGAACCAGGAACAGGAAGCACAAGAAAAGAAAGCACTTGCTCAGCCCCCTCTCTGTGGGTGTCAAGTGGCAAATGAGCTGAAGAACAGCAAAGGTGTCTATGAAAGGGCCAATGAAACTGTGCCTAGGAGTACCCAGCAGCATATAAAACCCGCAGAAATCGTCAGGAAGCCAACTGATACAGCAAACGACCTCTTATTGACTGAAGCCCTGATTCACTGGCATCAGGATGAGAATAAGGCAGAGGACAACGATGGAAAAGAATCAGCGCGAACCACCCCACGAGCAGTTACAACCACCTCACCTATTCATTGCCGACAGTTCGACTCACCGGAGATAGAAGATCTCACCAACTCCTTTCTACAAAAATTAGAACTAACAACAGAAAGGGCCTTGGACCTTACCCAAATCCCATTGGGAGAAGGAAAGAGGCAAAAGACCTTGGGAGCGGGGGCGGCTACCAACAGGCCAGAAAGACCAAGAAGATGACCGCCATTTGAAAACCATCAGAGAAGCACAAAAGTCAATAGCAAAGACTCTGTTTTGTCAATCAACAAAAATGGCGGTCCAAATTGATCTCCTTCAACCAATAGCCCAATGCCTGGCGAACCCAGGGCAACACGCTGGCAAAGCTGGAGGCAACATTCATCCATAATCAGGCCATGATAGCACACACAAGCTCATGTGCCGACATTCTAGAAAACTAGGCAGAGCTGCTGGAAATATAGTGGGACAAAGTAGCGTTAGCCAAGAGCAAGGTGGACCCATTGACAACACTCAGATCACTCAAGCCAATGGTAGGGGACAAACACCCAATGGCACTTAAAGGAGAACATAGCCCAACCATGAGCCCAGAATCAAAGGACTCCAAGAATGAGAGAAGAAGCTCAAAGATTACGGCATCCCCAATCAGGAGTGACAGCAAGGAAATCCTGGTGAGCCCGGACACAAAAGAAGGAGCAGAGTTGAAGGAGACCATCGTGGGGGCAGCCGGAGCAAGGACAGATGCCTTCTTATCTAGGAGGGCAAAGAAAAAGATGAAAAAACAGATGAAGAGATCGAAAAAGAAAAGAAGATCAATGATGCCGGCAATGCTGAACAGCCACAGACCTGAGGGGAAAAGCAACCCAAGGCCACTTTACCCAATCTTAACTTTAAACAGCAGAACAGGACCTGGGGATCTCTGGAAGATAAAGCCAAAGAAACAGATGCTCCAATGCAACAAAGCAGCCATCAGGCAGCCTAACAACCAATAAGGCAAACACCAGACCCAGGTCAGGTGGCAACACACAGGGTTAGCCTGGGAAAGAAGGATGCCTCCACACAAACAAGGTCTCCTAACCCTTTGAGACCAGAGGATCAGAAAGGCCAGAAGGGGTACAGCATACTCCCTTTGACGGAGCAGAAGCAGACAGACAGCTGGGCTGGAAGCACAAATTGGACTGTTGGCGAACAACAGTGGCGAATTCCCAACAATCCCCCCACCCCAAGTCTGGGTCCAAGTAGCCCGAGCACTGGGGAGGGGGGGTTAACACGTGAACACGGGACACACAACGTCCCAAGGAAATGCCCACAATACATGAGGTGGTACTCACCCACAGGTATCACATGAAAGGCCTTTATGACATTCTAAACAGATCCAACATCCTCCAACATTTTGGACATATCGCATCCTTGTCTCAGATTACATCGGAAAACCTGGAGTGGGTAAAGTTCAAAAGGACATATGGAGATAGTCACAGCGACTCACCTCTCCTGGGATTTAGTTAACAAAATCTCCAATCGGCAGTTCTTCTTGTAGCCCAGCAACTAGCTAGCTGGTGCATAGATGCAAAAGAACTTAAACAACTGAAATACCCACTCGTCCTCATTCCTCATAATGAGGGGAAGGTGCAGCATCAATTCTGTAGGGCACAAACCACAACAGACCGCAGAGGGAACATACTATAGAATGACCAAGTATACCAATAAACATATTTCTATCTCTCATAGAGATAATTAGTGGAGAGTGCTAATGGGCCAAACTACTCAGGCAACAAGGGAGGATCACTGGCAACAGCATTCCTAGCCAGAGACAAATCTTTGGCTGCGTAGGAAGGAAAATAGTGGGGCGAGAAGATCAACATCAACCACTAAACACTGACCTCCACCAAGAATTAACTCTTATTTCATGGCACATTGCAGGGCTACATAAAAGCGCAGGGATCAAGGAAACACTGGACTACCTTGCAAAAGGGAACATCACATACTGCTGAGAAACTTGGGCAATATCACTAACCCTCATATCCGGCTTCCATAAACACGGCCATCAGGGGGTCTCTCAATCTTTTCAAGCCATGCCCAAAATAACAGAAATAAGAGTCAATTCTCCAGACCTGCAAGCCATGACAATTGACGGGCTCAGGGTGAGCCGTCAGCCGCTTCGCCTGCTGTTAATAAACTGCTATATCAATCAGGCACTGACACAAGCGAGTATGGAATTCCTAATCACCAAACTGAAAGAAGTATTACTCAATATGAGCATCACAATGTGATCATCGCTGGTGATTTCAAGTCAAGAGGACTGGAAAGGGCCTCATGCATGCTAAGTGAGGTGCACAAGGCTGGCCTGTTGCTCTCTCTTCTTAAAAGCTTTAAACTCCACTCGACTTATCGTACGAAGAAACTACGCTCACCCACATGGTGCCCTAAACCAACCTTTAAAAAAATATCCACTATTGACTATATTCTAACTAATGAGAAGTTGGCCAATAATTTGAGTAACTTCATGGTTGACGACAGCGGGGAAAGTGACCATAAGCCTCTATGTGTTACCTTCCTCTTGGGAATGGAATCTGCAGACCTCCAGAAAGTAGTGGGCTAACCCACAGGAGAAGAACGCTTGAGAGCACATAAAAGAATAAAATGGAAAACTAAGCTCAGAACTAAATTACAGGCGTGGGCATCAACGTAGGAAGCATGCTTGTTGGGGGAGGCCCACCCAAGGGTGATAGGATACTGGGAAGCCCTGACGGACGATTTATAGCAGAAACTGGGGGGAAAACATTGCAAAAAAATGCTTTCCAACAAGGCATCATCTCCCAAGAAGCCACGAGTACTGAAGTGCCTGAGTCAATGTAAGTGCACCCTCATGAAGGCATTCAGGGTAAAAAAGAAAAGAGGAACATCACCAGAAGCGGTCTCCATAGCGCTTCTGAGAACAGCTTACAGGTAAAAGCTGTACAGAGAAAGGATACGGAACAGAAACATCTCACTGTATTAAACCATCATGTTGCATTGCCAGGTCAACTCAACACTATTCATGTGTCATGGCCTCGCTCTACTTAATAGGGAACTTAAATTACTACAGTCTATAGATAACATGAGAGGTCATATTTGTCATTTAGCCCAGTTGGGTGCATTGTGTGGAGGTATTTAATCCAATATAACTCACGCTGTAGAAGTCTCTGTCGGTTATCAATCCCTGCTTTTATCGCCACTTTTTCAATGATCAGAAAACGTAACTGGGAAATCATATGGTTGGCTTCCTTCATGCGCACCTTGTTTAAAGTTAATATATCGGGCCCGGAAGTCGGGCGCCAATGGGTGTGAATGACAGCTTGCGCAAAACACAAATGAAAAGATCAGAACAACATGGTTGATATACCGTTTTTAAAAATTATCGTAACTAGGTAATATTCGTCGTGATGAGTTGGCAGGCAAAACAGAAGAATTACGTAATATATCTTTTGACACAACTTGATAAAGTCGGCAAGTTGTTATAGCATATGAGACATCACAGTACCGGTATACATTATAACATGGCGGCGGTTAAAAGCTGTTCACAGAGGCACACTCGGGAAATAGTGCGTCGTTTGTGTTTATCGTACAGCAGTAGAGAGTAAATGGAAAGACTGATTATGGCGCCAGTTCAGCGTTTTTCAACACGGAGAATGCACAAAGTAGCGGTTTGGACGAGCATCGACGGGGGAACAGACAGGTATTTAGCCAGAATGATTTCAATCTTGGAAGGTGGAACTAAGGGGTTTTGAACGGTATAACTCAACATATGTTATACGTTTTTGTCGTTTTAGGTTGACAGAGTATAATCTCACAGGTATGTCGGGATAGCAAAAAGCTGGGACACGTTTAATGATGTGACCTTGAGCTATGTTTGAAGTATCCTATTATGTGTTGACAGGGTGCTTTACATCGACCATTGAAGATCAGGTAGGACCTGACAATTTAAAGGTATGACATTACAACATTTGAGAGAAGACACACCCATGGGCAATAACGTACAAAACACTCATACATGTTTATTTTATATCTTTGCAGATCATCCCCTGATGAAGGTACCTTGTGGTACCAAAATGCATTGGGCATGGCAGTGAATACTGTGAAATGTAACAAATGGTTATAATTTAAAATGTTGGCATAAACAGAAAATGTACTGAATACATGTAATTGAATGTGAACAAAAGTACAAGCAATGAATATGGTTATGGTGTGTTGAGTATTCAGATTATGAAAATAAATAACTGATAAATAATTGTGAATACGAATGGTTTACGAGTTCAACCGATTAAGGCGCAGGAAAACACCAAGTGCACAGTGCGCAACTAGATGAGTTTCTAACCCATCATAACTTGAGAAAATAAATGTTGCCATAAGTGACATAACCTCATCCTAGCTAGTAAACTGTAGTGTTTTGCCATTGCGAGCATCCTCATGCCAGGACCTGAGTACGAGGATGCCTTGCTCTTGTATTGTAGTGTTTTAAATATGGTTCCATGATCTGATTCTGAACGAGGTGTGCCAGGATTCTGACAACGTTAATCGGTTGTCAGAGATCCTAGTATGTGGCGGGAATGTCTGGTTGTGGGTGCTGTTGAATAATTATTAAAGAACAGCTTACTCACTTCAACGATATCCTGAGCCTTCTTACTACATTTGGCGACAAGGGTATGAAGCTGCGCTCCCAGCACCCACCAGCCACAATTTTGACATTTATGGAACGTTCCTTCGTGCCACCTTTTCATTACTCCTCCACGCACCTGCTCATAGTGAAGGACCTTTTATGCGGTTCGTGTTTTATCTGCTTTGTTTCCTGACCTGCCCCTACTTCATTTTCGGCAGTGTTGTAATTGGCCCGGCCGCATTAGCGATTAGCTGAACCTACACGTTGTCCTCCTTAACTTGGCTATATAAGAAAACGCCATTTTGAATGTTGCAGTGGCCATCTTAGATCATGAGCGGCCTCGTGGCTGGCGTGCCCTTTAGTCCGTTGTCCGTTCCGCTGACCACTTCTATCTGCCCAGCAACAGGCTATTTTTAGTACTGGTCAAGCCGCACATGCGCAGTTCCCACTGACCCGTAAACCTTCTGGAATGTGCACCAAACTGACCAGCGGAGTTGTGCCCCCTCCAATGAGCTGGCAGTATTCCAAAACATGACCATATATGTCCTTAAATGTGTCTTAACTTGTGCCGCCTATCTTTTATTGCCCCAAAACTGTATATAAACGGGGTCACACCGGTGTTCGGTGTGATACCTCTTGCATTACCGAAGGGTGCTGTTTGAGTGTACCACCACCCCATGGGGTCTTAATAAATTTGTTCTTTGCCTTTTACAGTTTCCGTGCCAACAGTTCTTGAGTGTAAGTGGGTTATCTCTGGAGTGTGTAGGCCTTGGGAACCCCGAATTACTTCAATTGGCGACCACGAAGGGACTCATCGGCGACTCGGATGCCCGAAGGAAAGGTCGTGACGAAGGCTTGGAAACTCGCCATGGACGCGCGCTGCCACGAGTGACCCGAGTCTTGGCTGCCACGGTGTCTTTTCCTTTCCTTCCGATCTGACCTTCCAGGTGGCGCCGGTCTCCGACTGAGTTTCCGAAGTGTCTGCATCGCTGAGAAAGTGTTGTTTGGCTGATTTGGCTTACAAGACCTTGGCAGTTGGAATCTGGACATTTGGGAATTTGGGTAAGCTTTGTGTTCGGTAAGGTAGTTTTCAGACGCTTACTGAAATTCTGTGATTTGTGATCGGTAAGGCAGTCCTTGGACGCTTGCCGAAGTCCTACGATCTACGTCTTTGATTTGAGTTAGCTAACATTGTGAATTTGTGATCTTTGAACTTATATGTGTAGTGCACTTCACATAGGCAGGCATGTAGAGATGTTTCTCTAACTTTGTTTTTTCCCCTGAGCGGCACACTTGTGTGAAGAACTGTAAGTGCCATTTTGTGCAGTGTCACGTTTTCGTGATACTTTTTGAACATGCCTGTTTTCAGCACACTCCGAGGAATGTGTTGTCTTGGAGAAGGTACCTCAATTAGATTAGCAGAAGCACAGCCGGCTCCCCCAGAGGGAACACCAAATAGGGACATGTATATAAAATTTGGCCTTCCCCCTATTATGTACAGTAAATTATGGCATAAGTACACCAAGGCCGATCCTGAATTGCAATGGCCTCTACACGGGTCGTTTGATTTAAGTAAAATACAATTTGTAGAGCAATGTTTGTTTCAACGTAGGTCTAGACAAAATATGTTTGATTGTGTGCGAATGTGGGAGAAAGCGGCGCGTGAGCGAATGAAGCGTGAAGTTGCCTTGGCGGACAAAGAGCAGCGTAAGGCTGCTCGGGATAAGGCTTTACAGCTTGAGGAAAAGGAGGCTCAGGAGAAGAAAGAAAGGGAGGAACGGGAACGTAAATTGCAAATGACTGGTCAATTTCCTATTCGTCGACCACTCTATCCTGTCCTTAATAATGAAATTGATGATTTTTCTTTGTTAGAATGGTCACCGCCTCCTTATGTTTCGCCGACGGCTCCGGATGAGGATTCAGGGGACGACGGACGGGATAAGTCGGACAAGAAGGGTATATCCGCTCTCAGGTTCACTGCGGAAAGGTCCGCTCACCTACGCAGTTGGGCTCGTAAAGTGAATAAGCGTAGTATTACTCAGGAGCAATTGTTAACAGAAAAGAAAGGGTGGTCGGATCTTGAATTGATGTACTTTTTGTCTAGTCTGGCGGATGAAGTTGTAGGCGCATATCGTGACCTTTCTGATACGTTTGAGCCCAAAGCATTGTCAGTGTATCGTGAAAATTTGACTAAAGGTGATTTTGATCTTTCAGATGTTGATGGCCTGTTTACGCAATTGATCAAGCTGCGGGATGAGACAATCCGATTGAGGGAGGAACGGAAAAAGAGCCAAAAGGAGGCCGAATTGGAGATAAATGGGCAGGCCAAAGAGTGTTCTCTCCGTGGTTCAGATAAGAGTTTTGCATTGCATGTTATGCCTATGCGTGAAGCCGCACCTTTGTATGTTCCGCCAAAAGGGGAAGGTACGGATGATGATAAATTGTCGAAGGATGCGAAAGGGTATTTTTTGTATAATTGGGTATATACGCCGTGGAATAGAGCAGATGTTATGGCATTGAAAAATTCTCTACCTGATCTTCGGAAGAATCCGGCGGCGTTTTATGAGGGGGTGGAGGGGGCTATATCATCTTGTGTGATGACTCTTGTGGATATAGATTTGTTTTTTGGGCTAATATTACCACCTGATATGTGGAGGCAGATTCGTAAAAATAATGACGAAACGATATTGGGGGGAACATGGAAGGAAATAAATGCTGCAGATTTAGATAGAGAACCAGCCTGTAAACCTTGCCAGTTAATTAGATCTGCCGGCAGCTATTTTGAAAAAATTAAAAACGCTTGTTCCCTCCAAAAAGATTGATTGGACTATGCTAACATCGTGCAAGCAGAAACCCGATGAAACGGTTTCAGATTTCTTTACACGCTTCGAGGAAGCATTTCATGATTACAGTGGTCAATCTTTGACAGATGATACGGGCCGGCATTTGTTTGTAGATAAGTATGTAGCTAATCTCCTACCAGAGATTGCAAAACGATTGAAGTCGAGTGAAAGTTCCTGGGCCACGGCGACCCCTGCGTCCTTGTTAACTATGGCTCAGTATTATGAGCGACAGGAAGTGGAGGCTAAAGAAAGTGTAGAGAAAAAGGCGAAGGAATTGAAAACGAAGGTGATGTTGGCGCAAGTTCGGGGAACACAGGGTAGAGGGAATGATAGAGGTAGACGAGGTGGAGGAAACGCATCGTATGGTCGTACGGATATTGCGGAGGATCAGTGTGCTTATTGTAAGGAGTTTGGGCATTGGGCCGAAGATTGTCCGGTACTTCGTGAACAGCGTAGTCAGCGTGGTCGAGGAAGTGGAAGATCGAGAGGAGGTTATACTGGAGCGAGGGGTGGCGGAGGTGATCGTAGACAGGTTGAGGAGAGGGGCCGTGGCCAGGACGAACGAAATACGTTTGATAGACGGAATCAATATCAGATTTCGGAAGGAGAGAATGTGGAACATCAGGATTATGTGCATGCATAGGATTGCGTAGGATGGGGTAAGGAATCAGTTGAAGTGCCGGTAGATCAGCAAGGTCCATATGTAACAGCGGGCGTTCTGGGTTCTACTGATCAGTTTTTAGTCGACACAGGAGCTACTCGTAGCGCTTTGTCGAAAAACTTGGTTCCGAGGGCTCCCCTGTCCGGCGAAATGATCACGTGTGTAGGGTTTGATGGCACACCCTCCCCCAGCCCATTGTCCAAGCCCCTTGCATTATGCATAGACAAATACTTTAGTTTTGGCCAATTTTTGTTATCACCCCATACCCCAGATAATATCCTGGGCATTGATTTGCTTAAATACTTTCGAGCGACAATACGTTGCGCTCCAGAGGGAGTGCGGGTTATCCTGAATGACAATTACCCTGACCCTGACAGATTTTATGCTATTTTAGACAGTCCAGCCTTGGCCTCTCTACCGCATACGTTGTGGGCGACCTCAGATACGGATGTGGGAGAGATGCGTATTCCACCAATACACATTACTGTTAAGGAGGGGGCCCCTCTACCACGAGTGCCACAGTATAAGATTTCGAGAGAAGGTGAAATTGCATTAATACATATTGTTCAGGATTTGATTTCTGCAGGGGTTGTGAAGGAGGTCCCTTATAATGTTTGTAACAGTCCTATTCTTCCGATTCTTAAGAAAGACACTGATGGCAAAGTCTATCGATTTATTATCGATTTGCGAGAGATCAACAAAATTGTCATTCCCCAATACCCGGTGGTGTCTGATATTACGACCTTGCTTACCTTGGTTCCACCGACAGCCACCACCTTTAGTGTTATTGACTTAAAGAATGCGTTCTTTTCCATCCCTGTTCATCCTGATAGCAGATATCTGTTCGGTTTTACGCTCAATAATAAATCGTATAGATTTTGTCGTGTTCCCCAAGGATATACTGAAAGTCCTAGCATCTATAGCCAGGCTTTGAAAAGGCAGCTAGATTCGTTTAAATTGCAGTCTGGCGTTGCGCTCATCCAGTACGTGGATGACCTTCTGCTTGCCGCTGACTCTTATGCACAATGTGAACAGAGCACACTTGCGTTGCTTTCCTTTTTGGCACAAAACAATCACAAGGTTTCTAAGAAAAAGCTTCAATACTGTAGACCCCAGGTGACCTACCTCGGTCATCTGTTGTCTAAGGAGGGGCGTGCATTAACATCTGATCGAATTCAAGCAATTTTAGACACACCAGTCCCCCGCACGCAGAAAGATGTACGTGCCTTTATAGGGTTGACGTCCTTTTGTAGGCAATGGATCATGGGTTTCTCGCATATCATAAAACCTTTGCTAGCATTACTGTCCAAAGCCACACCAATGCCTCTTGAGTGGACAGATAAATGTCAGAAAGCTTTTGAACAGTTGAGGCAGGCCCTTTGTTCCGCACCCGTGTTAGGTACACCAGACTATACGAAACTTTTCACATTGTACGTGCATGAGAATGATGGGTGCGCGTTGTCAGTGTTAGTACAATTACACGGGGATAAGCAGAGACCATGTGCATACTTCTCTGCCATTTTGGACCCTGTAGCGCGAGGGTTGCCCGGGTGTTTTCGAGCGGTAGCAGCAACTGCAGTAGCCATACGACAGAGTGAGGGAATAGTGTTATCACACAAATTGTTGGTGTTAGTTCCTCACGCAGTAGATGCCCTGTTAAACCAAACTAAGACCCAATATCTCACGAGTGCACGGCTAACAGGATACGAGCTGACACTCTTAGCGCCACATATTACATTGAAAAGATGCGCTACTTTGAACCCTGCCACTTTATTGCCCTATCCGGCCGAGGAGGGTCAGGAAGAAAAACATCACGACTGTGTTTTCCTGACCGAGGAACAGACAAAGGGTCGTGTCGATTTACAGGATGTGCCACTTCCAGATGTGGATGGGGAACTGTGGGTTGATGGATCGTGCCTAAGGCTGCCAGATGGCACGACTTCCGCAGCATATGCGATCACGACACTCAAGACAGTGGTAGAAACAGCTAGGATACCACAGAAGTCGGCTCAGGCAGCAGAGCTGATAGCTTTAACAAGAGCCTGCGAATTAAGTGCTGGATTATGTGTGAACATATACACGGATAGCCGGTATGCCTTTGGAGTGGCCCATGACTTCGGGCTACTTTGGAGGGAACGTGGGTTTCTGACATCACATGGAGAGCACATTATGCATGGAGAGCTAGTGCGTGATCTCCTAAATGCATTGCTTGGCCCTAAGAAAGTAGCGATAGTGAAGTGCAGTGCCCATAAAAAGATTACGGATAAAGTGGGTCAAGGGAATGCCTTTGCAGACAGCATAGCCAGACAAACGGCTATGTCCCGAACTAGCTCCCCCATGTATGTGGTACAATCACAGGCTGAGCGATGGAATAATGCTAGAGCAGAAATATTGGATATTCAAAAATCAGCTACTGAATCTGAACTTGCGGCTTGGGCAGCAGACGGGGTACTAGATGATGAGGGTTGTTGGAGAAGTAAAGACATAGAGAAGTGGAAATTGCCTGTAGCTTACTTACAGGCGATGGTCCAGATGACACATGGACTGGCTCATGTCGGGGCTCTGGCAATCACTCGGCTTTTAACACGAGTTTGGGAACATCCCGAGATTGCTAATACTGCAACGAGAGTAGTGCAGACCTGCCTGGTGTGTTTGCAACACAATCCTGGAAAGGGGACCCATACTCCGAAAGGAGGTTTCGTTCCACCTTCGGCACCATTTGAAGTGCTTCAAATGGACTACATCCAACTCGAGCGCTGCAACAACCTGAAGTACGTCCTAGTGGTGGTGTGTGCTTTTAGCAAATGGGTTGAGGCCTACCCCACGAAAGACAATACGGCTTTGACGACAGCTAAGGTGTTGCTTCAGGAATTCTTTCCTCGCTTTGGAGTTTGCAAATTTTTGTGGAGCGATAATGGGCCCCATTTTGTTGGAAAGATTGTGGAATATGTACTGAAGGGGTTAGGGATTCAGCAGAAGTTCCACGCTGTATTCCACCCTCAGTCAGCAGGTCTGGTCGAGCGGTACAATGCTACGTTGAAGCTCAAGTTAGCCAAAATTGTAGCGTCTACATCGTTGAAGTGGCCAGATGCTTTGCCGCTGGCACTGCTTTCTCTCAGATCAGTACCCCACTCACGAACCGGCCTTACGCCTTATGAGGTGGTGTTTGTCCGCCCGATGAATATCTGGGGGGTGCCCAAGCCGCGATTAATACATGATGTGCCTTGTGTTATGATGAATGATTATTTGGCACGATTAACAAATGATTTGCTCTCTATTCATCAACAGGTTCGAGAAGCGCTCCCTGACAACTCTACTGGAGAGGGCCATGATCTTCGTCCTGGTGACCATGTAATGGTTCGCTCGTTTGAGAGAGCAAGCAGTTTGGAGCCCAGGTGGAAGGGCCCCGAGCAGGTCCTCCTTGCGACCCGCACCGCAGTACGAGTGACCAACAGAAAGCGGTGGGTGCATTCGACACATTGTCGCCGTGTCTCTCCGGACCTGGTGACTCCTGCTGTGTTGACTGATTATAAGGAGATTTTGGAAAAAGAAAAGAGCCCAGCTGTGACGTCGCCCGAAGTTGAGGGAGCCTTCCCGGACCAATCTGCTACCGGAAGAGAGCGTTACAACTTGCGCCCACGATAAGAAGATTTTTGTTTTGTCTTTTTTTTTTTTTTTTAATGACTGGTTGGTTACCGCTCCAGGTTTGTGAAACGGAAACCGGGAATTCCAAGGGGGGGGGATCAGTTCTGCCAGAGTAGCGACACCCGTCTTGGCCCGGAGAAGAAAACAACGGCTACCTCGGAGTTCAGCACCGTATTTTTCCTTTTTTTTAGGTATACACGTACGTGTATCTGAAACTTTGGTGAACAATTTGTGAACAATTTGTGCTATTTGAGACTTTCCACGAACATTCTTGAACTATGGCATCAACGGCATCCCGGGATAAGAAAATATTGGGTGCCTTTTTCTTTGTTTTGACCATTGTGGTGATAGCTGTTATAGCCTGGGTAGTTGAGCTTGTGGTGCCTGTACGTGAACATTTGCTGCCAACCACCCCAGCTTCGTCTGAACATTTTCATTTTACACTGCCCTTTCATGAAGAGCGACATCGCCAAACGTACTTAAATAACAGCTTCATTCAGATTCTTCACCACACACATAACATGACCAATACTTCAAATTGCTGGGTATGTGGGATGTTGCCAGGGCACCAGAAGAGAGGGGGCACTCCACTTATTCCACTCCCGTTTTCGCATAATGGGTCATGCAATGCTTGGTACACCCTCCTCTTTACTATGAGATGGCCAACCAAAGGGGGGGGTGCTTTTCCGTTTGAATAAAGTATGTTTCCATGACAAGGATGGGTTTCCCCGGGCTGAGGGCACTCGTTTCGAATGGGAAGAGTACAGGCCTGACAATGTGTCTGCCCCACGTGTATACAGCAACCAGAGGAATATTAATGTCTCTAATGCCCATGTTATAAATGTCATTGCTACAAAAGCCGATTTATGTATCAGGAACAAGGGTTCGATTGCAGTGGGGAAAAGCGAATGTAATACTACTCTCACGTTTGATAGCCCGAATGGTATTTCATTTGTTGCATCACGAAATACATATTTTATCTGTGGAACGAAGGGCTACCATCAGCTTCCATTGGGGTGGTTGGGCACGTGTTATGTATCGTATCCCGTATTCATTGCCCCTCCGATGTATCACAATGATTATACTTTGTACCATGATTTCGTTCTGAATAGGGTTAAACGAACTGTTGTCCTGGAGGACATTGACCAAACGGACACTGCATTACAACAATATGTGGACTTTAATCTGGGACTATTCTCCTTTGTGGGGGCTGCACTGAACAGCCGGAAAATCAGACGACTGACACGTGTTGTCGAGGCTGTTGCGAATGACACTGCCATTGCCCTGGGGAATATTACCGAGGAACTACAGATCTCCAGAATTGTCACCCTCCGAAATCGAATGGTATTGGATGTTGTTTTGGCTGATCGTGGGGGGGCATATAGGATTATCGGAAGCAGCTGTTGCGTATACGTTCCGGACGATTCTCCATCTGTGTATGATGCTATTTCCAAGCTTCATAAAATAGCAGCTGAGATTCACCCGGACAATGGAACATGGACACTTTCGAGATGGTTCTGGTCCATGCTTGCAACTTGGGGCTGGAAATTGTTGACGATTCTCTGTATACTTGTAGGAGCCATGTTTTTTATATGCCTATGTATTCAATGTGGCCCAGCTTTATGTTCAATGTGTTTATCAGCTTGTATACCATCAAGACGAGCTCTTGCCCATGACAAAATGATGCTTCACAAGGAGGTAACACAAATAATGTTAATAGACATCGAGGACGAACATCCTGACTATGTTCACTATGAGGTATATTCAGCTAACCGCTAAAAGGGTCGTCTGTTGTAATTGGCCCGGCCGCATTAGCGATTAGCTGAACCTACACGTTGTCCTCCTTAACTTGGCTATATAAGAAAACGCCATTTTGAATGTTGCAGCGGCCATCTTAGATCATGAGCGGCCTCGTGGCTGGCGTGCCCTTTAGTCCGTTGTCCGTTCCGCTGACCACTTCTATCTGCCCAGCAACAGGCTATTTTTAGTACTGGTCAAGCCGCACATGCGCAGTTCCCACTGACCCGTAAACCTTCTGGAATGTGCACCAAACTGACCAGCGGAGTTGTGCCCCCTCCAATGAGCTGGCAGTATTCCAAAACATGACCATATATGTCCTTAAATGTGTCTTAACTTGTGCCGCCTATCTTTTATTGCCCCAAAACTGTATATAAACGGGGTCACACCGGTGTTCGGTGTGATACCTCTTGCATTACCGAAGGGTGCTGTTTGAGTGTACCACCACCCCATGGGGTCTTAATAAATTTGTTCTTTGCCTTTTACAGTTTCCGTGCCAACAGTTCTTGAGTGTAAGTGGGTTATCTCTGGAGTGTGTAGGCCTTGGGAACCCCGAATTACTTCAGCAGCTTTGGGCAGGTTTGCAGCTGCGAGTTGATGACGTCAACCTCCTCAGCATTGCCCTTGCAATGCTCCATCGCCTAGCAACGCAAGACGCTTCCTCACACCAGCATTTCATCCTTGGCAGCTCGCGTCCACAACCAAGCTGCCATCTTTTTGCATGGTATGTTATGGCTACTATAGTAACCCAAAGCTACGAAGACACAGGGGTGATATTTCCCAAGTTGTCTCTCTTACGCCATCGATTCCTCGATCCCAGGTAGGATCCAGCCTGCACGCTCTTGCGGTGACAGGCACACCCTTTCAAGTTCATTCTACAATTTACAATTTTAGTTGTTTGAGCTCACCTTGTCATTTTACTTCAAGTGTTTACACAAAATGTATCCTGGAATTCTAAATGTTGGTGACTGGAATTCTGAATATCAGTAACAGTCTCACCTCTTTTAAAAACAATTATTCAAAATTTTACATTTTATTCTTAATATCACATGTTGCCAACTGTGGTAAATAGGTTGTTTTAACTATAATTTTATTTACAGATTACATTCTTCACATGGTATTGGTCATCTAATTAAATATTATGGCTACTTCTCAGCAATTTGCGCAACCTCCTCCCTTTATACAACAAACTGGCAAACCCATTATTCCAAGGCGTTAATGGTTAAAAGCTTTTGAGAACTACATTGTTGCCATCAAGGCTGTCAAGTTTTCTCCTGAACGTAAAGTTGCAATTTTGTAGGGTTGTTTAGGTCTTGCTGCACAACATGTCTTTGAAAATTTACCTAAATTCCCCACACATGCTGGAGAAGCTGGAGATGCTGAACATTGAAATGCCTACAAAGAAGCATTATCTCGCTTAGCAAAACATTATGACCAAGAGTCTAACATCATGCTTCAAAGACACAATTTCTTTAGGAGAGAACAACGTGACGATGAATCCTTTCAGGAATACATTCCGCAATTGCGACTTTTAGCCTCAACCTGTAAGTTCGAGGTCGATCCTGGCATTTATATTCGTGATCAATTTGTCTTCTCTTGTTTTTCAAGTTGCAGAAAACCATCACTCCAAGAAAGAATTGATATTGCTAAGAGCACTGAGAGATCTATCATCACCTCCAAAGCTCTTCAACATGATCAATCTCTCAACTCTTTCAAAAATCCTGCACAAGACATTGTTAATTCCATCAATGCTGTCTCCACAAATAAGCCTGTTAGGCCATTTGTTAAAAAAGGGAACACTTTTTGTTACAGATGTGGATCCAAATCACATCTAGGTAACTACCCCATGTGTCCTGCTCTTGGAAAAAGGTGTGTTCAATGCAAAAAAAATAGGTAATTTTCAAGGCTTATGCACATCGTCTAAAAGACCTACCAGCACTGTTCCCAATAACGTGTGCGCACGCCCGTGCACCAAAGTCACCCCAAGCGCGCAGTGTGCATTATTTAGCTCGCACAGCCTGAGACCATTCATCCTGAGACCGTTCGCACTGAGGCATTCCTTTCCTTACAGTGCACCGCTGTGGGGCTAATTGTGGGCCATTGATTTAGTATTCATGTTAATTGCAACCCGTGTGCACTGCAATTAGCATGAATACTAACTCAAAGGCCCACAATCAGCCCCGCAGCTGTGCACTCTTATGAAAAGAAAAACAGAGTCTCAAACACAACATGTGCTTTAGCACACGCCGTGTTGGACACTCTGCTTTTCTTTTCTTAATTGTGCACAGCTGCAGGCGTGATGTGACTCTTTGAGACAGTAGTCTTGTGAACAGCAGCACTCACGGGCTGCAATTAACATGAATACTGACGCAATGGCCCACAATCAGCCGGCAGCTGTGCCCAGTTAACTAAAGAAAAACAGAGTTTCAAACATGTGTGCTTTAGCACACGCCGTGTTGGACACTCTGCTTTTCTTTTCTTAATTGTGCGCAACTGCGGGGCTGACTTGACCCTTCGAGATAGTATTCTTGTGAACTGCAGAGTTTTCCAGTACCGTTTTGCTATAATTTTTTCAAATCTTTGTTAACAGTTTCTCTTCGGTCAAATCACGAAAATAGCAGGCCGAGTCTTCACAACTTGGCACTGACAAAGCTGATAATCTCAGGAAAGGTGGCTTGTAGTTTTAGATAGTCCAATTTTTGAGGCTTTTGGAGCAATATCACAGTCTTAGCCAGAGGAAAATTTAAAAAAAGGGGAAAAGGAAGAGTAATCAAACATCATCAGCACAATCGTTTTTTGCCCTTTTGCTACAGGATGCCCTTGAGAAGAACAGATGGAACAATGCCCTTCTCATACGCAACTGCAAGACTTGGCTTTTGGCCAGAGACCAGGCCTTGAAGGTGTACAAACTGTCCTCCATGAAATTCTCCCCTTGATTGCTGTAATATTGATGTGGAACAGTCAAGAACTGTCATGGGCAGTCTCTGGAGAATAAGTTATGAAACACAAAGCATGATTCCGGCTAGGGTGACCACCTCCCAACCCCATGTCATGGATATTCGCAAACTTTTTTAAACATGCCAAAACGTATGGTCTATAATGTGCCTGAGAGCAACACTGATGCCAGCAGGGAGGTAGTGGGGCTTTGGAGGGAGTGTAAGGTGGGCATAAAAGAAGCGAGGAATGTACATGATGTGGATAGTGAGCCAGTTAGTTATTTTGAAGGTTTTTTTCCATGCTGCCCTTGAAGTTAAGCCCCAAGTAAATAGAAGAGTGATCAATGTGACAGTAGTGTGGTATATGCCATATATGAATACCATCCCTCTACTGCACCTAGGGGAAACCTTCTCCGCGTGCTATTGCTACCTTGGGAGAGTCACATGTAAAAAAGAAGTAACTTGAATACTGAATTGGAATGAAATAGAATTGCACAATGCAAAAATAGAAAACCTGGGAGTAGTCCCGGCTTCCCCACTTGACCAAAGTGTGTGATCCTAAGCAATTGTTTTGTTTCACTTTGGCTCTTCTTTCTTCAATATCACATATAAGACCCCCTTAAAATACATTAGTTCACAATACAGAACCTACTCTTGGATTGATTTAGTAACTATAATGTTGTCCATGTATAATGAATAACCTAGGTGGCCCACAGGGGTCCCCATGACAACTGACTTGCCTCTTAGTTTACTATTGGTATTGAGAGGGCGGGCAGAGCCATGAACATTTCTACGTTCATTTTTAAAAACTACTCCTAAATGCACCGACATTGATATTTTTCAGAGACTTTTAAATGTTTACACATTTGTTACAAGATGTCTTTAAAAATAAATGTGAGCTTAAAAGTGGTGCAGGACACCTTATGCTTGCACATCTATATAACATCTTTCTGAATGTCAATGCTCTCTCAAGTAACACGCATCGGTGGTCGCATGTAAAGGTCAGGAGGACGACCTGCACATCGAGTGTCACTTGATCCAGGTCATTACACACCGATTCCAGCCCTACACTTTTATGCAATAGCCTAAGACAGTATAGGTGTCGTAGTCTTTTTTTTTTTTGCTTCAATTGTAATAAACTACCTGAAATTAATGATTTGCAGCTGAAAAGCTCAGGACTGTAATTGACCTGGACTGAAACGGTCACCCTAATTCTAGGGAGCAAACTACACAGAAACAGCTCATTATTGGAAGATTTACCTACTGGACTATCATACATCAGGTGCCCAATGAGTCTCCAGGACAAAGGATTAAGAACATGGTCTTAGAGTTTGGGGAATGCTTTAAGAGGGAGCAAGCACACACACACACACACAAACGGACATCGTCTCAAAGTGTTTTAAGTGTGTCCCTGGTTTATAAGTTGCAATGGCTACTGATTCCAGTGGCGTAACGAAACTTGAGGAGGCCCCCCTGCACAGCACATGGAGTGCCCCCCCCCCCCGGTGGCCCGGCCCTCCACCTACAGTATATCGTCTCAACATCTCAGTCCAGCAATAAATAATGAATTTTCCCCTCTCTTTACCCCCCCTCCCCCGTTTTTCCACTGCTCCATAGACTAAATTAAAAAAAATGTTTCCTAAAACTGTTGTCTAATATGCAATCAAAATAAAAAAAGATTGATTCAGTCAAAAATCTTTTTTTTGTGCTACAATTGTTTCAAGTCATTGTGCACTGAAATGTGTTAAAGTTTGATGTGGCACTGGCATCTTGCTTGGTTTATACATAGGATGAAAAGGACAGTGTCTGCAACTGTGCCGGCCCAGAGCCTGAAGTCGACAGTCAATCCTGACTGCCAAGCACTTCGCCGAGTGACATGACACCAAGGGCCCTGCAAACCTCTCCCTCACACTACAGGTAGATTATCCCCCAGCCCTGCCACAACCCTGCAGGGTGCACATAGGGTTATTGCCTGCGGGCCCCTCCCCACGTGTCCTGTGGTGCAGGAGGCCTCTCACTACCCAACACCAGATTCAGTGGTGATATAATGAACACCCCACTCCTCAGAATGCGTAAGCCCTCCAGGTGGATTTTAGGAGTAGAGGAGGGCCTGCAGACGCTCAGAACGGCAGCCAAGGTGAGCCTCTGAGGCCAGGCCGGTGCCCAGGGGGGGGGCATTCCACTTAATTTATTAAGAGGCCGGGTGTGCCCTGCGCACCATTTAATTCATGATCAATCTTCCACTGCAACATAATCCTGTTCCCCCCAATCCCCCCAACCACCACTGCCCCACGCAAAAAGATCACTGGGTTAACACAACTACTTACAGAGCAGGGACATCTTAAGGATTTGGGGGGCCCTGAGTCAAACGTATTTTAGGTCCCCTCTTCGGATCAGCTTTCAATTTCTGATCCAGTTTCAGCTCTTTCCTGCCCTCTTTGTCCAGGTCACTGACAATGCACAGGCACACTGGTCCAAATTCTAAATGTGTTTTCATCTAATATTCAGGGATAGTGATATGTGTTCACTTATATTACTGCAAAACATCTCTTAACACCACCCCATTTCTCATATGTGGTAAACTGTTGGGCTCTAAAAGAAACTTTTTTATGTGTATGTTGCATGAAACATGTGCCAACTAGAGACCCCCAGTTCTAACATTGTTGGTCAGCGGTGGGATTTGAATTTGTATTTGTACTAGACCCACAGTGATTGGTGTACATCACTAGTGAGTGCAGACCACTACGCCACCACATAGTACTGTTTTTTTTTTTGGTTAGTTCTATTTTTGAGTAATTCGTCTAAGCAGCATGTCTGTGAATGGGAACGCATCCAGTGTGGAGGAGGCAGATTTGGAGTTTTGCATTGAGGATTTGTATTCCTACAAAGTTACACAGCTTAGGCAATTCTGCGACCACTTTGAGTGCCCCTTCAAGAGTGGCCACCGGAAGGAGGAGTTGCAGAGAATCTTGAAGGCCCATTGGGAGGCACAAGAGGGAAATGATGCAAGTACAGGGAATGGTTTCCAAATCTCAGATCTGCCTGTGAGCAGAACAGGCTCAAGGCGAGATAGCACCCATTCCAATAGGGGCTTCACCCAAGAAGAGTTACAAGAGAATCAAAGAGTAAGAGAATATGACTTGGCAGTCATGAAGATGAAAATGAAGCAATTGGAAGTAGAGAGGGAGGCGGAGGAGAGCAAAAATGCCCATGCCCTGAAGGAGAAGAAATAGCTTTTGGCTCATGAGTTGAGCATGAGAGAACTGGATCTTAAGGTCAAAGAGGTGGTTGTCAGTTCAAATGGTGGCAGCACACAGCCAGTGCAGGGGGGTAAAGTATATATTCCCAAGGATATGGTGCAGAATTACCATAGGAGTGAGGATATTTATGCCTGGTTTACTTCCTATGAGATTGCATTGAGAATGAACGGTGTGCCTGAACAGCATTGGGGGTGGGCCTGTGGAAAAATGTTGAGGCTTCTGGGAGGAGTGCTCTAGAGCCCTTGGAATTAGCAGGTACCATGACCTACCCCAATATGAAGGAGGCCTTATGTCTCAGGTATGGACTTACTCCAGAGCAGTACAGACTGCAGTTTAGGAACTCTAAGAAGAGAGAGTCTGAGACTTGGATGGAGTGTGTGAATTTGTACTCACGTGCACTGGAAGGTTGAATGAAGGGCTGCAAAGTAACTGATTATAAGGGGTTGCTGCATTTAATTAGTTGGGAGCACTTGAGTAGTCTTTGTGTTCCACAGTTGCACCAGCATCTTTTAGACGGCAAGCTGACAGACCCCATTAAGCTTGCTAAGGAGGCGGACCGCTGGACCAGTACCAGGGTCCACAGAGGAATTGTGGGTACCACAGCCAAAGGTGGGCAGGGTCCCCAGCAGAAGAGTGGGAGGGACAAGGGTAACCAAAAGGAGTTCTCTCAAGGGCCTCAAAATAGATACCAGGGAAAGGAATCCCAACCACCCATACCTAAACAGCCATGGCCCTCTAGGGGCAGGTGGGATAATAGAGACAACAGGGACAACAGGGGTCCCCCTACCTGCTATCACTGCAATGAGTTGGACCACCTTGCTCCTAAATGTCCCAAGAAAAATCCCGCACCCACTGGTGCTCCAGCCTCAGGGTTAGCAAGTGTAGCTTTGGGCGGGGATTTGATTTCCAGTGGGGAGGAGGGACTAGCAGTTATGACCCTTGTCTCTTTAAGAGACCAAGAGACGGTCCAGGAAACCTTACTGCCCCCTAACACTAAGAAATACGGGCAGAAGGTGTCCATCAATGGGAGAGAGATAGAGGCTCTGAGAGACACAGGAGCCAGCGTGACATCCGTGAGGTGTCAGTGAGTGTCTGAAGAGCAGGTCATCCCTGATGTACTCCGCCCTGTAGTGGCAGCTGACAGCTCAGTGCGCCTCTGCAAGTTGGCGTGCGTTCCGTTTGTATGGGGAGGGGTCTCTGGTCTCTTGGAAGTTGTTGTCAGTGATGCCTTGCCTGTAGACTGTCTGCTAGGTAATGACCTGGAGAGATCTCCATGGAAGGATGTACAACACAGAAATCATTTGGAGATGTTGGGATGGCCTGCGTGGATCTGCGTGACTACACGTGCTGTGGCAGCAAGTAGGGGTGATTCAGCAGATCTGGAGCCTGAAACAGTGGCCCAGAGACCTGCCAGGAGAGGAAAGGGCAGGGGGCGTGGGAAACTAGCCCCAGCCGTTCCCACGGTCCAGGAGGAAGCAGAACCTGAAGGGATGCCCTGGAACCTACAGGGGAACAGATGGCCGAACTGGGCGACCTGCCTGAGCTGACCCCTTGGCAGCAAGAAGGTGGGCCCTCCAGGGAGGAATTCTATAAGGAACTGAAAGAGTGCCCTTCTCTCATTGGTGTGTGGCACTGGCAACAGGCTGCAGACCAGGCAGCAGGTGGAGCGGCCAGAGATCACTTCATCTACTGGGAAGATGATTTGCTATATAGTGAGCCTAAGTTTGCTGAGCCCGGTGCAGCCCGTGTGCTGGTTGTACCCACGCGCTTCAGGAACTTCCTAATGGGTCTGGCTCATGACGTGCCTCTCGCAAGACATCTGGGGCAAGACAAGACCCACCACAGGCTTGTCACCCACTTCTACTGGCCCCATATGAAGAAGCACATTGGTGCCTTTTGCAGATCTTGCCAAACATGTCAGGCCAGTGGCAAGACTGGAGTGAAGTGCAAGGCACCCCTCCAACCTTTTCCTGTGGTGAGCACCCCTTTCGAGCGGGTGGGCATCAACATCATGGGGCCCCTGGACCCCAAGACAGCCTTAGGCAACAGGTTCATCCTGGTCTTGGTGGACCATGCCACCCGGTACCCGGAAACAGTCCCTCTTAGGACAATCACAGCACCCGTGGTGGGCCGTGCATTGATAGGGATCTTTTCCCGTGTGGGGTTCCCCAGAGAGGTGGTCTCCGACCGGGATACCAACTTCATCTCTAGGTACATGAAGTCTCTGTTGGAGGAACGTGGGTAACTTATAAGTTCACCACTCCTTACCACCCTCAAGGAAATGGGTTGGTTGAAAGGTTCAACCGCACTCTGAAAGGTATGATTATGGGCCTAACGGAGCCCATGAGATAGAAGTGGGATGTCTTTCTACCTTGCCTGTGGTTTGCCTACAGGGAGGTGCCTCAGAAGTCCTTAGGGTTCAGTCCCTTTGAACTCTTGTATGGCCACCCTGTTAGAGGACCTCTCACACTGGTGAAGGAGGGGTAGGAGAAATCCTGTGGGAAACCCCCCCAGGATGTGTTCAGCTATGTGCTGGCCATCCGCAACCAGACACAACGCTTCAGGAAGCTCGCTCAGGAGAACCTGGAGGCTAGCCAGGAAGAAATGAAAAGATGGTAAGACCAGAATACCACTCTGGTCGAATTTCAAACTGGGCAGAAAGTGTGGGTGATGGCACCAGTGGAGCCTGTGCGCTCCAAGACAAGTGAACTGGGCCATATGAGGTGGTGGAGCGCAAGAGTGAAGTAACCTCCCTGGTTAACTTGAGGACTCCCAGGCAGCCCCTGAGAGTCTTGCATGTGAACCGCCTCAAACCCCACTTTGAGAGGTCTGAAGTGACAATGCTCATACCTACAGATGCTGGAGGAGAAGAGGATAGAGATCCTCTCCCTGACCTCCTGAAGCTAAGGAGCAAGACGGGTCAGTGGATGGTGTGGTCCTCTCGCCCACCCTGACCCCAGAGCAGCAGAGGGACTGTCGCCAGGTGTTGGGTCAGTTTTCCTCCCTGTTCTCCCTGACCCCAGGTGTCACCAATTGGTCCGTCCATGATGTGGACATTGGAGATAGTCTGCCTGTGAAACAGAAATTTTACAGGGTAGTTGACAAGGTCAGGGTCAGCATCAAGGAAGAGGTTTCCAAGATGTTGGCGCTAGGGGTAATTGAGCCCTCCAGCAGCCCCTGGGCTAGCCCAGTGGTCTTAGTCCCAAAAGCTGCTGCGCCCGGTGCCACTCCAGACGTCCGGTTCTGTGTGGACTACCGTGGGCTCAATGCGGTCACCAAGACTGACGCACACCCCATCCCCAGAGCTGATGAGCTCGTCGATCGGTTGGGAGCTGCCCGGTACCTCAGTATGTTCGATTTAACTTCTGGGTACTGGCAGATTGCCTTAACTGATGGGGCCAAGGAGAAGTCTGCATTTTCAATGCCAGAGGGGCACTTCCAGTTCCAAGTCATGCCCTTTGGGTTGAAAAATGCCCCTGCCACCTTCCAGAGACTGGTCAACCAGGTAGTGACCGGGCTGGAGAAATTCAGCCCCGCGTACCTGGATAAAATTACTGTGTTCAGCTCCACGTGGGAGGAACACTTGCAATACCTCTGTGAAGTGTTGAAGGCTCTGCAAAGGGCAGGCCTCACTATCAAGGCCAGCAAGTGCCAGATAGGGCAGGGGTCTGTGGTGTACTTGGGACACCAGGTAGGGAGCGGCCAGGTGGCGCCCCTACAGGCAAAGATTGATACCATTCTGGCTTGGGAACCCCCCAAG
Source organism: Lissotriton vulgaris (assembly GCF_964263255.1). Taxonomy (NCBI): domain Eukaryota; kingdom Metazoa; phylum Chordata; class Amphibia; order Caudata; family Salamandridae; genus Lissotriton; species Lissotriton vulgaris. The sequence continues at coordinate 552,743,804 of NC_141693.1, read as the reverse complement.
ACCCAGACAGAGGTGAGAGCCTTCTTAGGACTCACCGGGTATTACAGACGGTTTGCCAAGGGATATGGCACCACCGTTGCCCCCTTGACAGAGCTGACTTCTAGAAATCCCCCGAGAAAAGTGAAATGGACCGAAGCCTGCCAAACTGCTTTTGATGCCCTGAAGATGCCATGTGCACAGCACCGGTGCTCAAGGCACCTGACTTCTCCAGTGAGTTCATAGTGCAGACAGACGCTTCAGAGCATGGTGTGGGAGCAGTACTCTCACAGATGACTGACGAGGGCTGGGACTAACCTGTAGCTTTTTTTAGCCGGAGGCTACTCCCCAGGGAACAGCGGTGGAGTGCAATTGAAAGGGAAGCTTTTGCTGTGGTCTGGACTCTGAAGAAGCTGAGGCCCTACCTGTTTGGGACTCACTTCCGTGTTCAGACAGAACACAGGCCCCTCAGATGGTTGATGCAGATGAGGGGTGAGAACCCAAAACTGTTCAGGTGGTCCATCTCCCTACAGGGAATAGACTTCATGGTGGAAACCCGTTCTGGCACAGAACACGCCAATGGTCTGTCCAGGTTTTTCCGCCTTAGTGAAGAGAACTCCTAAGAGGATGGGTAGTTCTCCCCACTTTCAGCTGGAGGGGACACGTGTTAGACCTGGCATCTTTGGTGTGGTTTCCCCTTTCTTTTTTCCTCTACCTCCTGTATTTTTGATGCTGTGTTGGTTTTTGTTTTTGCTGGTTTAGATGCTTTGGCTTGGCAGTTCGGGCTGGACTGTTCCCATGAGGCACAGGGTCAGACTGATTTGCATATAGCCATGTCTGAATTGGGGTGGCAGAGTGGGCTAAAGAATGGTGATGGATTAAACCCAGATCTTTTGACTGGGTGTGAGTGTTTGATTGATTCAGATGCTCTGTTCATCACCACACCCTTTTGTACCGGTTTAGGTGCTTTGGGCACTTCGCCCCTGCTGTTCAGTGTCAAAGTGCAAGTGCTCCCTGTGTAAATTGATATTGTGATTGGTTATCCATGATTGGCATATTTGTGTCACCAAGAAGTCCCTAGTAAAGTGCACTGAGTGTGCCAGGGCTGGTGATAGCACATGCTAAGAGTGGGCCTGCAGCACTGATTGTGCCACCCACATGAGTAGCCCTACAATGGTGTCTCAGGCCTGCCACCACAGTGCCTGTGTGCAGTCTGTGAACTGCCATGTCCTCCTGGTCAGTGTCCCCACTGACCAGTCTTAACCCTTCCCTTTCTGTGCACATCGGTCACCCCTATAAAAGGCCCAAGGGACCCCCTGGGCAGAGTGCAGTGTGTGTGAAAGGTAGAGCATGTACTTGTGCAGGTGACATGCTCTGGTAGTGAAATACAGCCATTTTTGTTTTTCATTATTGTAAGGTTATCTTGCCTCATGGGCTATCATGGGGGATGCTGGCTACAGTGGCTACCAGCATATCTTCCCATAGGAGCAAGATAGTACATAAAAGTCTGGTATCCCTGAACTCAGAATTTAATAACACATCTTTTAGGAAAGGTGGTTTTTAAATCCTGTGTTTGAGAACAGCACTTTTAGAAAGTTGCTGTTCTCTTGTCTCACCTTTCTATGTGCCTTGGCCTGTTTGTGAATTGACTGTCTGGTTTGAGAGTGATAGAGGCTGGGGAGCCCCCAGGAGGCTGGCTGAGTCAGCCCTAGGCTGAACGACTGCATCTGCATCTTGAGTGGTGGGAGGGGATAGCACCTGGGCCTGAATAGGGCTGTGCCTACCTTCAACAATGCTGGCTCCACCTCCTGCTGGGCGGCTGACGACACTGCCCCTCACTCTGAAAGGAAAGGAGAAGCCAGGAAAACAAAGTGCTCAAGGAACACCCAGAACTAGTTCAGACCGGGCTCAGAGCCCTCCTGCACAAAGGGAACAAAGACTTTTAGGGGTATAAGTACAGGACCCCTGACTACAGAAAATTAGATCATCCTGGAATCAAGAAGGAACCTCTGCCAAGGAGAAAGCTGAAACTGAAGAAGGAAGACTGTCCTGCTGTTGCTCTGCTGGACTGACCTGCTGTTGCTTTGCTGCCAAGGAGAGGGGAAGGACTTTTCTATTGGTGATGTGTCCCCTGTCTTGAAGGAATCTCCAAGGACCTGAGAAGAGCTGACTCCCTGTTTTTGAAGTCCCAGGAACAAAAGGACTTCACCCCCAGCATCCCTGAACTCTGCTGAGAGAGTTCTGTCCTTCCTAGAGTGATTGGGCCAGTTGGGTTGCCTCTGGAAGTTGTACCTGTGTTGGGATGCTGGAAACCAAGCTTTTAAAGACTTTCTGCAAGTTTTGTTGCATCGCTTGTTTGCGGAGCGCATCCCCAACAGTGTGGGGAAATTCCCGCTGCTACGAAGGCAGAGATCGTCGCAGCGCCTGTTGCCGTTGCTAGAGCCGGCGCATCTTTTGTTTGCGGGACGCACCAGACTGGTGCGGGAAGACTACCATCGCTGCGAGTGTTGTCGCAGACTCTGTCGTCGCTGGGTGAGATCGCTGCACCACTTGCTTGCGGACCACATCACGTCACTGCGAGTGTCATTGCAGAAGCCATCGCATTGAGGAGCTGTGAGAGAGAAATCACGCTGGTCCGTGCATCGTCGCCCCCAAGACCGTCGCAACTCCAAAGATCATCACATCGTGCCTTTGCGAGAAAAAACTTCCTACGGAACCTACGCACCGGAATCCATACAAGTCTGCCTTCCTCCCCATACAGATCGGATTCGTCACAACACGCCCGCTGCTGCAGCGGGGTTGTCGCATCGCCTCCGCAGGGTCTCAGGAGCAACGCATCGCTTGTTTTCCACCGCACCAGCTTCTGCTTTGGAACATTGTCGCAGTTAAAAGGTACTGTTGGCTAAACGTGACGCAACTGTGAACTTTTCACTCAACTGTGGATTATTTTATCGCAACCTTAAGACTCTTTTGCAACCATATTCTTGAACTGTGTATGTCGGATTTTTGTCGTTTTGGTCTTATGTAGTTTAGATTAAATACCTTTATTTTTCTAAACTGTTGTGGGGTCAGGTTGTGGTGTTTTCACTGTTTTACTGTGAGTTTTGGTACAAATACTTTACACATTGCCTTTGATAAGCCTTGACTGCTCGTGCCAAGCTACCAAGAGGGTGAGCAGGGGTTATCTAAGAGTGTTTCCTCCTTACCCTGACTAGACGCAAGGGTCCCAATTTGGACAGTGGTACCTACCTCTGCCAACTAGAGACCCCCAGTTCAAACACACAGTAATCGGGCTGCTGTATTCTGGACCACCTGGAGTTTGTTTGTCACATATTTTGGCGCACCCAAAAGAAGCGAGTTTCCATAATCCAGGCGTGATGTGACCAGGGAGTGGACTACAGTCTTCCTAAACTGTGTTGGCATACAATCTAAGATTTTGCGAAGTCTTCTAAGTAGTCCAAAGCATGTAACAGCGACTTTCTTCGCTTGGGTAATCATTAAGAGGTCCTTTTCTAGCCAAAAGCCTAAATTATTCCGGGCAGATTTACAATGCACTTGCGACGCATTTGCACCGCCGCTGAGTCACTTCTGTGACGCAGCGGTGGCGCATAGCAAGCCATGCTGCGATGGATTTACAATTCTATGGAGATGCGTCATGCCGTAAATCCCTACGCACATTATACCTGCGTCAGATATAATGTAGGCGTAACATTAGCCTCGGGAAAGTGCCTGAGTGAAATCTACAAGATTTCACTCAATCACTTTTCCGGCGCTGCTGCATCAAAACCTTGCGCCTGCTTGAAGCAGGCTTAAGGCATGATGCACAATGTTAAAGACAGGATGGTTTGGACAGTGCTGGAGTTGCGTCACGCTTGCGACATGACTCCAGCACTACGCTAACCTTATGCCGGCAGATACGACACGCATCTGCCTATCCTTGCGCCATGGCACACCGCATTGTAAATGCGGTGCATCCGTGGTGGTGCAAGGGTAGTTTTGCGTGTTGCAAGTTTTCTGGTGCATCCCTGCTGATTTACAGAGATGCGCCAGAACTTGTAGATCTGCCCCACAATGTGGTCCTTAGGCATTGGTGGGCTACCTAGACAGTCCGGCCATCTTATAGATGGCCTAAGGATTGTACTACTTCCGAGGATCATTAGCTCCGTCTTGAACCTGTTTAACTTTAGGCAGCTTTTCGTCATCCTTTCCATGATTTTCTCCATACGTGGTGATAACCTATTGGTATCCCTGTTTGTTTTAGGGTCTGAAGAGATCACCAACTGCATGTCATTGGCATAGGGCATCATTGCGATATCAAAGCCGAGGGCTATCTGTCATCCGCGGCTGGTGGAGGGAGTTACGGTGGTGCAGGAGGGCGGGGAGGGGGAGGGGCAGGGTAGAGGTTGCTAAAAACCGGCATATGGATAATTGCAGGTAAGTAAACAATTTAATTAATAAAAAGAATTTCGTAGCTCGCACGGCATTGCATTTTGCGATGCAAGGCGCGCTATGAAATTTGTTTTATTAATTAAATTGTTTACTTACCTGCAATTATCCATATGCCATTTTTTATCAACCTCCACCCTGCCCCTCCCCCTCCCCGCCTTCCTGCCCCACCGTAACTCCCTCCACGGTCCGTGGCTGCTATCTGGGACAGTGGCTCTATATACACATTAAACCGCGTGGGGCTCAGCGAGGAGCCCTGTGGCAACCCATACTTTAATTACATTATTTTTGACAGAGTGGAGTTTTCCGGGACTTGGAATGTTCTTCCTTCCAGGTACGAGGTGAGCCATTGTAACATCGTGCCTCGTACCCCGATGGTCGAGAGTCTGCTTCGCAAGGTGTGATGGTCCACTGTGTCGAAGGCCGCACTGAGGTCCAGTAAGAGTAGGGTTGCCGAGTTTCCCTGATCCAATGTCTTTCTAAGTTCATCCACCACTGCCAAGAGAGCGGACTCTGTGCTATGTTGTGCACCAAATCCCATGTAGGTGGGATGGAGACTGATTTTTTCAAGGAACTCAGCCTGGATTTATTGAAGTGTTTTTCTACGAGCTTGCCTACAAATGGCAGCAAAGATATGGGGCAGTAGTTTCCTAGTTATGCCGGGTCTGCATTGGTTTTTCTTAAGCAGGTTTTGATTATCACATGTTTCCAGGCTGCAGGGACAACGGCCGTCTCTTCATGATCTTGATTAGCGAAGGAAGAATGACAGGTGTGACTGCTTTAAGGAAGTGCGACGGGGCTGGGTCAAGAGGTGATCCAGACTTTACTTTGGCCATCAATGATTCTACCTCTTCTGCTTGTACTAGCGGGAGGTGTGTGATAGAATTTAATAGGGAGTCTGTTGCCTGAGCTGCTTCCTCCTTTGTGGTCTCTTCAGAAGTAGTTGGCTAAATCTCTACACCTTTCTTCCGAGGACTCTATGGGGGTGAAGGTCCTGGGCTGGGGAGGTTAAGGTCTTGACTACCGCATACAGTTCCCTTGAGGAGTTCTGGGCCGATGTAATTTAATCCTCAAAGAACTTAGCCTGTGTTTCTTTAATACCATTGTGGTAGATTCTGATGGCTGATTTATATTTGCTTTTAAGTTGTGGGTCGTAGTTTTTCATGCTGTGAATGTGCACAAAAGTAAAGTGGATGAGACCATTAATAAGAAAAGGTGAAGGATTGTTTCTGCGATGTTCATCTTTGGAGCTTTGTTTAGAATTACATTTCCTGGTGTTTTAGGAAAAGGTTTAAGGCAACAAAAAATTGACTTCTACAGTTCATGGTTTTGTTTTGGAGTAAATTCTTCATTCCTTTTTACCTTACCTTGTGTATAGCATACAAGGTGTGTGGCTTTGCAGAGTGTTGGGTGTGTGTGTGGTGTATGAGTGTTCTATGAGCGTTTGTGGTTTTATAACGTGTTTGGTTTGAGTAGTGAAATGTTAGTAGGAAGGACGGTTGGTTTGAGCACTTGCTGTGGTGGCTGTACTTAGCTTGTCTCCTTTATTCTGGGAAATAAATGTTGTTGGAGATTTCCCTTCGAGTCCTGTCATATTTCCACCTCTTAACTTAGGAATATTAGCTGCTACTAATGACACCATACAAGACCACACACATTATGGGCAATGTCTTCTTGAAAGAGGATGAGGCAAGTGCTGTGCAAGTGGGAGTTCCCACCAAATCCTCTAAGTTGCCGAAAATACTTAAGCCACCCTTAGACCACTTATGGCAGCTCTGAAAGTCAATTCCTGCAACAATCAAAGTCAGGTCTATCTGCCTGCCAAACAGTGCTAATTCAGTTACTGACTCAGCCTAATACATCCATAAGATGTGTTCCGTGCACAGATCTTGTTCCATCCTTTGGCAAGTGCAATTTTGCCCCGTCCCACATACACACCACAGTCCAGCAATGGTACCACATCTCCTGCCTATAGGGTAATGTAGCCCTCCACACTGATGGCACCCTTAACCGTGTGCATAGAATCATCTTATCTTAGAAATGGCCCTACGATGGACGGCGAAGCAAAAATCCACATAGAAACCTATGAAAACCAATTTTCTACTGCACAATATAAGCTAAAATCTAAAAGGGAGGTAGCTGCTCAATGGCATCGGTGACACAAGGAGAGCTGGAATCCTCTGCCGCCAGAAATAGGGAAGTTGATCAGAAGAGATTCAAGGTAAAGTATGATCTTTTTAAATCAGTTTGTGACTAAATAACCAGAAGCAGCACAATAAACTCACACTGCACGTGCTCTGAAGCCAATAGCTGGAGGCATTTGGGGACTTATTTATGAAGGCTTTGCGCCACCGGTGCGTATCTTTTTCCCATGTTAAAAGTGACGCACCGGCGGCGCAAGGCCTTCATAAATAAGGCCCTAGTGCATTGCAAAACCTTAAAATTACACACCATATTCCATATATGCCACCCTGAAGCAGTGAGGCATGGGGAGTGATCATAGTCTTTCCGTGGGCTAAAGGCAATAAAGTCACACTTTCATTTAGGTAACATATATATATATCTATCACGTACAGAAATCAAGTAAGTTGTCGAGCTGAGATTTAATACCAGTGTATATATGCGTCAGGTAATTAAGTTATTTTCCACCTACTGCCATCTCTTAGATTCTCTTACTATACACCCTTGCGAGAGTTAGAGCCCACACTGATTGGCATTTAACATGTTGACCATTCATCATGTAGCTGAAACCTCAATATTAAACTGGCCCTGTGTCTTGTATATTAGGTGATATTATTAACTGATGTTGATGAAAGGCAAAGTCGGTCAGACTGAAGTTAACTTACAGGTTACGCACAAATCACCGGCTTGAGAAAAACCCACTGAACTATCATACGACTTAAAAGAGTCCGCTGCTCGGATTCTTACATTTAAATATCCTGGACGGAAGGATCACTCTGTTGATTCATCCCGGGAGGAGGCGCAGGTTTGGGCTACACACGCTTCGAGCATCGATCCGAGAGTGGCTCGAACAACGTAGTGTCACCCACATAATACTAGTCCGTTCCACTCAGGGAATGTTCCAGAATGTTCCGGCAATGTGTAAGAAAAGCTCTCACAATGCCACTGTGACGTGTCTCGCTGGGCTTTCAGCAATAGCATCAGAGCGGGCTTCCGTACACCAGCCCGGTGTGAATCACAGTGCAGCACTCCTAAAACCTGAGGCAGGAGAAGACCTCAAAGCTTTCGTTATTTCTCAGACTGGCAATACCAATCAAGCACGACGTTAACATTATCGCCGCTTTAGCGGCAGAAAACTGCCGCTAAAACGGCGATAATGGGCTTGCTAATACGCCGTAGAGAATTCCCATAGAAGCCCATGTTCACACCAGAACATGGGCTTCTACGAGAATTTACAAGGGCATATTATCAAGCCCATTATCGCCGCTTTAGCGGCAGTTTTCTGCCGCTAAAGCGGCGATAATGTTAACGCCGTTTCTTGAAAATATGCCCATTGTTTGGAAAAATCTGATGTAGCGTGGTGGTGGCGGTGGCAAATGTGGTGTTGACTTACGACCTTTCCCGACAGTCCTTGAAACGGAATTGTCGCCTGCATGGTAAATGGACTGCTGTCCATACCCTGGGTGCTAGGGTAATATGTTTTGTCAATCAGTGGCATGATTATGCCTATTACTTACTCTCTGTCAAGGATAGAGCAGCACACTGGTTCCTGTCGTGTTTATGTCCCCTGTTATGTGAATTCCCATGTTCTGTGATACCCAAAATATTCTGTTTGCATGTCGAATGTGTATATGCAGTGAGTTTGCAGCACATGGATAGTCATATGACTCTTTTTGTTGTAGAGTGGGAGTACCAGTGCGACCCATTTTTGGATACCATGGTTTGGGCATGGAACAAGATGGAGGCTGGACACAGCTTCCCCAGACAGGGGCAATGTATTGCATGCGTTCTTGTGGCCAGAGTGTGGGGGTCCAGACACGGAGGTGAGTACAGTGGAGACAGGGCCCCCTTACACAATTTAGGCACACATTTCCAAAGATTTTGTGTCGGGTGTGCAATACTTATTTAAAGCAAACCCGACGTAGTGTGTTCGGTATAGATTTACAATCCAATGCAAATCGTGATTTTGAAGTAACACAAATATGTGCAAGGCATTGCCTTCCATGAATTAGCATCAAGAGACCATTTAATGGAAGGTGCGTAGGCATTCCCATAGGTTTTGACGCAAATATCTACATCAAACTGTAGATAGGGAAAACCTGTGCCTTCCTGAGGCAGGCATAACGAGGAGAAATATTTTAATTTCTCCCAATTTTCAAATCACTGCAAGTGGCTATATTCTACACCACACAGAAAAAGAGGGGAGCACGTTAAAGCATAGTTTTTGTACAGGAAGAAACCCCTGCCTGTATGCAAACTATGCTTACCACAACACAGGCACCCTTGTTCTGCAGTTTGGTTTATTGTAGAGGACAGAGGTGGAACTGCAGTTTCTGTTGGTCAATGTGAGGAAGTTTCAAGGCAGTGTCTTCTATTTTGTTAACCCCTAATTACTGCTTCAGAAAGGATGATGACTGTCCAGGAGAAGCCCTACGTCTTTCTGCTGTACATAACAAGTAGAGAAAGCCAGGAACGTCCTGTGCTGTATGGGAGTCTGCAGTCTGCGTAGTTCAGATGTGAACTGCACCACGACTCTGCCAAGTATGAGCACCTCTGTGTTATCTGGAAGCTTGCCTTGAGTCCAGGAACTGTCATGGCTGGTGCCGGAGAAGAGGCGCCTTGGCACTGCAGAAGAGGGTGCTCAGTCAGCCTGAAAGGTCGCAACAGCCAAAGTCACTTCACAAATCACCCCAGAGGCTGCAACTACACTGCCTAAGTATCGTCTGCACTGAGCCAGTAGGGAAGAAACTGCACAAGATGTAATGTAATGTAAATAAGATTTGTAAAGGGCAACTAATGCCCGAAGACGTCTTGGCGTTGTTAGAGTGGAGGCAAGTATGACAGAGGAGACACTAAAAGATGGACTGAAAGCAGAGGAATAGTTTATAGTTTTTTGAAGTATGCATTTTGTGTAAATAGCTAGGTTTCAAGCTTTTTCTGAAAGACAGCAGGGAGGGGGCTGTTTTTAAGAAAATAGGTAATTCCTTCCAAAGTCGTGCTGTTGATCTAAAGAAATTCTTCCCTCCCCAAGAAGCCTTCTTGAAGGGGTGACCACTAGGTTATTGGCCAAGTCTGACCGTAGTGTTCTTGTTGGAACGTGCCACTGCAGATGTTGTGGTGCCACTCAGGTCCTGTCCCACTGACTCTGTCCAGCAATTCCAGTTCCAAAGGGAGGTCACAGCCACGTATGGACATGAGCTGAGCCTGCCACAACACTAGATCTGTATCAACAATTGCGCACGTAAGAGTCTGAAGCTCTCCAGCTTGCAGCTGCTTGTGTGTGAGAGAGGTCCAGTCTTTCCGAGGGGAGATGCTGATTGGCTGAGAGAGCAGGCTGTTTCCACTCCCCTCACTTCCTCTGATGTCAGACGCAGCCAGTAGCGAGGAGCTGCCACCGAGGCTTCTCGGAGCTCGCGGACTTTTGGATGTTTTTGGAGCCCTGGTGTGCAGTTTCTTTAATCCACAGATTTAAAACAATATTGAGAAACATTTTTGCGCTGTAACATACAGAGCCTCTTATGAAACAGAAAAATCTCCTTTGAGGCACCTGAGACAGCGTGGATGGACTGATAACAGCCAGTTGCCCAGGTTATTTTTTAAAAAAATGTTTTACTCTGCCAAAGGAGGGCTGCCGGAGTTTCTCATCAGGGGCCCCAGGTTTCTCACCAAGAGGGGGTAAGCGGCATTTTTCTTGCTCACTTGTCTTAGTTGTCTTGGCTGAGGGTCGCTGGGAAGATCCCATTTAGCTGATGTTTAGCTGTCTCACTGTATTTGTCAAGAGTTCTGGGCAGCTTTTTCAGCAGCTATTGGTAGAGGGGCACTGCAAGAAAGACACTATGAGGTAATTGGCCAAAGAGGCAAAAGCAACAACCCCGGTCGCATCACTGACTCTGGACACAAAAAGTCAAAAAGCGTGCAGCTCTAGCCACTGCGCGGATGAATCATGCAGCAGCATTCCAGCAGGACCTTCCTTCTTCATCTGAGCTCGTGGGGGAGGGGAGTGCTGATGCGGCCCTACAGGACCAATTTGAGGCAGAGATGGTTGACCTGGATTCCCCCATTAGCCTCAGTGAGATGGCTTTTTAAGGGCGGATTTACAGGCTTCCGCTGCTTCCACCAAAAGAGACTTTGATCCCTGTTAAGGCAGCGGGCGAAAATCTCGGGGCCAAAAAATGCCCTATTTTTATCAAAACCCAGCAAGATGGACCTTTGATTGAGGCAAATGTAATGCAGGAGATGGAAGGGGATGATCTTTCAGTTGTAGATAACTTGCTGGTTACGGTCCAGAATCTCTGGTCTGCAAGTCTGGCAGTCAACTCCCTCGTCCCCTAAATCCATCAGCTGAGGAAGAGCCCATGCTGCTTTCAATGCCGGTGGTCGCAGATGTGTCTTTGGTGGCCTCACCAGTTGTCCTTGACTCGACGGGTCCAGAGGGGTCCCAGGTGGAGGATAGGTCAAACGCTATCCAGATGGAGCCCCCGCAAAGCGGTGGCTCCTTTTCTATGCAATGGGATGCTAAGAGCCTCCTCAATTTAATTTTGGAAGAGATTCGGGACCTAAAGGCTTCCCAATCTATTAAGATCGCTGCAATAAACACCCGCTTGATGAAGATTGAGGAAACCATGGGGCAGGTCCCGGCACGGCTCCTGGAGGCCGAAACTCAGATCTCCCAATTAGAAGATCAAATGTCATCTCTAAATCGTAAAGTGACTACTTTCCGGTCCCAGAGAGCTTCATGGGAAATTAAGCTGGAGGAATTGGAGAACCACTCCAGATGCTCAAATCTACGAATCCTGGGTATTCCGGAGGGTTTGGAGGGCCACCATATACTACAATGGGTTGACTCTTTCATAAAGAAAAATGTCCTTCCGGACTTCAAGGGAGATATGACAATAATGAGAGCCCACCGGGTCCCTGCACATCTTCCTTCTATTGCAAAGTTCCCCCAGACGATTCTGGTTAACTTTGGCAATTTTAGGGTCAAGGAGCAGATCGTGTCTAGAGCAATGAGGCAAAGACAGTTTTCCTCGGCAGAAGTGCCAGTGTGTCATATTTTTTCAGACATGTCAGCCTCGGTTGCAAAAAGGCAAAAAGAATTTGTAAAAATGCTTAAATTGTTTAAAGCTCAAGGGGCACAAGCCATGATAGCTCAGGAGAGCAAGCTCAATGTGTTAGTCAAGGGCAAATTTCATATTTTTTGTGATGTTGCAGAGGCACAGGTTTTACTAGAAGAGATTTCGGCAGAGAAACCCTAGGGGCTGGAAGCAAGTATTTGGTCGACATATTGGGTGATTTGCATTATTGGGTTAGGAATGGTTTATTCATCGCTTGAGAATTGTATTATTATATAACTTTTTACACGGGTGAAATGTTATGGTGTCAGCATCTGGCATAGAAGTGAAATGATTGTATAAGGCGGTTAAGAATTTAGGTTTTGTAAGGTAGGAAAGGGGAAGTGAGGGTAGGAGGAGGGCTTTATTCAGCTCCACTAGGCACCAAGTCAGCGTGCCTGTAGATGGGTGGATGAGTGGGACAGGTTGTCAACTACGGGTCAGGGGCGGCCATCTGCCCGGGCGACAACAGGTCAAGGGCCAAGGGTTGGGTGGAGAGCATGGGGGGAAAAAATGAAAACCATATTTTAGATTCATACTCATTTGTTGATGATTATGCTGATTGTTATGTAAGAGCAAGAAAGAAGAACCTGTCATCTCCGTTAGATCTGGGCAGGAGGCTTCTCTCAGTTTTACCAAAAGGAATATTTTTTGAACATGGGGGTATTCAGAAATTCACTCTTTTTATTGCAATGGCTGATAAGGAAATAGTTTAAGTAGTGTCATTCAATGTCAATGGTCTCAAAATTAAAAGGAAAATGTGGACTATTGAGACTTGGATTAAAACAGAGAACCCCTCAGTTATTTTAATACAAGAAACCCACATTCCAGCAGGGAAAATTTCCAAGTTTGCAATGTTCAGATCCTGGGCAGCATATAGGGGTTACTCTTCATCCTCAGTAGCACATAGGGGGACGGCGATTTTTTTTAACAAACAATTTCAGGCAGAGGTGGTTAACTTGGCAAGCGATCAAAGTGGTAGATGGTGCTGGGTCACTTGTAACGTAGATCATCATCCTCTGACGTTTGCTAGTATATACGCCCCCGTCGAGGATAATCCCCTCCCCTATGAGGAACTTTTCCATTCTTTAATCCAAGTCCCGGGAGATTTGATCGTGGGTGGCGATTTTAATTTGTTAATGAAATGCAGGATCAATTCCTCAGCTAAATTAAAGAGTCAGTTAAAACAAAAAACTCTTAAAACTGTACACAGCTATAGCTTAATGCTGGATAATATTGACCCCTGGCGAGCTGGATTTGCTAATGAAATTGCCTAACCCTGTTTTTCAGGGAGATTCCATACTTTGTCACGCATTGACTTTTTTCTTATTTCCAGGAATTTGTGTTTTTTGAAGCAGAACATTTTTCAAAATGGATTCTCCGACCATGCATTGGTGGTTTTGGAGTTAGCATTAGGTAAAAGTAGGGCAGTCAATAAAAGGTGGACGTTAAACCGTCAATATTTGCTAGAAGAGGACTGGGTATCTTCCGTAAATCGGAAATTTCAGAGTTTTTCGAGCGTAATCTTGGCTCTGCCCCATCCCACGTGGTATGGGATTCATTCAAAGCCTTTTTTCGAGGTCTAGCTATAGGTAAAGATGCAGAAAATCCTGAAAAAGGAAGGGTGAAAAACAGTTTGTAGAACAATAAGTGCAAGAATCTTTTGATAGGATTCTCTCTAATCCCTCAGCCCTGAATAAACACCACTGGGTTAAGGCTAAGCGTGACCTGACTGAAGTATATAATGCCAAAAGTGACACCCTTTTTCAGCAGGTTAGGCAAAAGACCTACGAAGAAAGCAATTATACTGGGAGATTTTTAGCTTGGCAGGCGAGGGAACGGGCTGCAAGCAATCAAATATTTGCTCTGAGATGCCCTACCTCTGGCGCTCGTACGGAGGATTCAGAAGAAATAGGAGAGATAATGGCCCAGCATTATAGGAAGATCTATGGCCAGCAATCATCAATTGATATCTCAGCATTGGAAGATTTCTTGTGGAACATGAAGTACTGGGTCTATCTGAGGAAGATAAAGGGCATATGATAAAGCCTTTTACAAAAGATGAGTTAGGGGAGGTCATCAAAAATCTTCCAAATGGCAAAGCCTGTGGCCCAGATGGTTTACCTGGGGAATTTTTTAAAAACATTCTTTGGGGTAATTGGGGATTCTTTACTATTAGTTATACACTCAATTTTTGAGGGTTGGCCCATCCCTTCGTCATTTCGCGAAGGAAGAGTAGTCATTTTTTTAAAAAAAGATAAAAACAGCGAAGACCCCAATTCATATTGTCCCATCACGCTCTTAAACTCTGATTACAAAATAATCACTAAACTTTTAGCAAATCGTTTTAATGGTATTGCCTCTTATTAAATTCATCAGGATCAGAAGGACTTTATTGCTGGAAGGCAGCTTGGCACGGACACGCACTTTTTGGTGGAGGCATTTGACTATTTCGATACCCAGAAGATACCAGCCTTGGTGCTGTTTTTAGACGCCGAAAAGGCTTTTGATTTGGTGATTTGGGAATCTTTATTTTGTATCCTGGGTAAGTTTGGCATCCCCTCTAAAATTATGGGGTTGGTCGAAAAGCTATGTTTGAATGCCAAGGCTAATATTAGTATTAATGCAGCCAGTGCCGGACAAGTAAAAGTTAAAAGAGGAACTAGACAGGGATGTCCGATTTCCCCAGTTTTATTTGCCTTTTTTATTTAACCGCTTGCGATAGCCATTAGGAACAACAGGGATATTTGCCCCCCGCTTCCAAATCTGGATAAAATTAAATTATACGCGGACGACATCATGCTGATCATAAAACCAGAGAAGGATGTGCAGGCAGCGGCCTTCCAGATTTTTGCACGATATGAGGAATTCGGAGGGTATAAAATGAACAAAAAAAACCTGAAGTCTTACTTTGCGTGGTGGGACATCTAGGGATTTACACTCCGATATTATCTCAAGTTTGAACGCAAATCCAAAGAGGTATTTAGGGGTGTATTTCTCACCCTTAGTTTCGGAATTATACGAGTTAAATTATGTCCCACTACTTCGAAAAGTTCAAGATTTCCTTACCCGTAGGCATCCTCTTCCATTATCCATTCTAGGCAGGGTGGCACTGATTAAAATGTCAGTGCTGCCACTTTTTAACTTTCTCTTTTCAGCTATTACCTGTGTTTTAGTTAATTCCTTTTTTAAGAAACTAGAGTCCATATTTACATAATTTTTCTGGGGCAAAAAGGTCACCCGCATTGCACTTAGCACTTTATATGAGGAGCGGGCAATCGGTGGGTTATCTCTTCCCATTTTGAAGGATTATTGTTACGCATATTTTGCACAATATGTGTCTAGATTTAAGCAGGATTCCGATTCGCTTTTTTTGTAAATTATTTAATGAACTTAATTTGTAAAGAGAATCAGATCCATTGCCCACTATCAATTTGTCAGAACTCCTAAGTTAGTACGGTATAATCTTAACATTGGTTTTACTTTAAACGGCAGGCTTTTTATAAAAGATATTCTATCCCAGTAATTAATAGTTCCAGTCCCATAGTAGGTTTTTTTTCCTCTGTGGGAATTAAAGATTCATCCACCATCAGTCAAATTTGGATTAAGGCAGGGTTTTTGAAACCCTCGGATTTCTGGCAGAATGACAGGTGGTTGAATATCGAGGAAATATCTTGCTTTACCCATAGCAATGTTCTCCTCCTAGGGTCATATAATGCTTTAAAGACTTTTTTTTAGCAGTCTGGACTTGGTCCAGATTAGCAATCAGAAAAACCTACTCTATGACCTAGTCGAAGATATGGCTAAAAAAAAAGCGGGGTTTGGAGAAAGCGTCTTGCCTCGGTTAAGGGGATCGATTTGGAATCTAAAGCTATAACTAAATGGAGAAAATATGAGGAGTTGCAAATCAATGCATATGTGTAGTGTGCAATAAATACATTAAATTCTAGCACACTCAGGGGGGCCAATTGGCAAAGGATGCTTTTTTTCAGTAAATGGCTACTGTACAGAACCCAGTGCTTTATAGCTAAAGCCTATCCCGATCTATCGGGGCAGTGTTTTCGGTGCCACAATCATCCATCTGCTAATTGGACACACATAATTTCACAGTGTCCCGAGTCCAGAAGTTTTGGACTGACATTTTCGACTATTTGACATCAGAATGTATATTAGTTAGTGGTCCCAATGCATTGCGTACAGTTCTTGGTTATGACCCAGATTTCTGCCTACCTGATAAAACGATTAAACTTCTCTATATTGGCATGGCAGTTGCCAGGTCACTTTTACTTCAAAGGTGGCGATCAGATTTAGTACCATCTAAATATGAATGGATCTGGAAAATGGAACAGGTCAAAAAAAGCGAACAAGCTTATGCCTTATGAACGGGTGGGCTGAAGAAGTTTGACAAGATCTGGGCAGAGTTTTTTAATGGGGATGCCTAAATCGAATTCCGTAAGCTTATAGGGTTTACGCTCTAAGAAGGAAAGATCTGAGAATATGTTTAAAATGGATGGGATTAGGGGGCATTTGACGATATTATAGGGCATAGGTGTTTTTAGCTATTGGATTTGATTCGCTGCTGCTGATTTAAGAGTTCGATGAACTCCTGTTTAAATGTTTATGTTACATTTTAATTCCTGCAAATCCGATGATATTGATGAATTTTGATGCATGTATGTCGACATTTGGATGTATGAATTTTAAGATGCTAATTTATGTGATATATGGATTTCAATAAAAAATATTTTTAAAAAACCAAATAAAAACAATTGCGTACATAAGCTTGGGATTGGCCTGCTAATGAAACGTGGGAGTAAAAGCATGCTGAGGAATCCAATGTGAAAAAAGTAAGGCTTTTTGCCCAAGTGAACACTGGGGTGAGCGTTGGGCATTTAACGGGCGGTCTACACATGTGCCTAGTTAATATCTATGCCAGCATCATCATGGGGACTGTTGACATTAGAGATCTCTTAGAATAGGGAAGTGGTACTTGAGAGGGAGCGCAGGATCATACAATTGATCATAATGTGGTATTTGTGATTCCTGTTGAGTTGTGTAGTATTTGAGGTTAAAGTACATTCTTTTATAAAAGCAAACAAGCACTGGGTTGAACCTTATATTATTGTGTCTGTTGGATCGTTATTGAGTTCTAAGCTCTTGTACCCCACACTACCTCATTGCAATGCTGATAACGCTATTTGTTTGACTTTTCTATTTTATAGTCACACATCCTGTTTTAGCAAGTGCATCCTGAAGGACAAAAGAGGCTATTTATTTTAGAGTGTTGGTTTAAAAAGGGGGTCTGTAAAGATTTTTGTTATTAAATTTGGACATTAAGCTTTTAAAAGGACAAGCATACATCCTCGAAGTCTTTTATTGCCTTCAGCAGGTGAACTTCATTAGGATTGAAGTATGTAGTATGAGGTTTTCATTGGTCAAAGTATTTGAAAAAAGTGAATCTCTGTTGCAAATGAAGTTATCACTTCTAAATCATTGTCTTGTGGGGATGAACACTAATTCGAATTACTATTAGTGCTGGAAACTCCAGGTGACTTTGATATGTTCAAATATACCATTACAGAGATGTCCTTAAGCTATGGAAGAAAAATAAACAAAGTTATGGAATGCAACAAACACATTTTACTCTGACAGAAGAGGCTGGGGAATCCATTGAGGAAGGACAACTTTGGCTGGTGAAAACACAAAGTAAATCGTTGGAGTCACTCAAGCAAGATATTATGCGAACGCCATGTTTGAAGTATTTTATTAAGGGTAAAGAATGCCCTGTTGCTCTGGATGTGAATAAATGTGGTATTTCGTGTGTGTTATTGCAGCGGGATGGACAGAATGAATGGAAGGTGGCATGGTTCAAGTGCGTTGAGAGAAGCAAAAAAACACTAATTTGTCATTGAGAAGGAATGCCTTGCATGTACTTGGGTAGTTGAGCATTAAATAATATTTTTGTAGGGATCCCAGTTAACACTTTACACTCATCAAAAACCGTTTGTGGCAGTGTTGTCACTGTGAGAGAGATGGGTTAGAGTAAGATCAGCAAAACGGACAGCCAAATTCCAACCTTTTCCTTTTTCAATGAAACATATCCCTGGAAGAGTTAACATCTGTGCTGAATGAGTGCCATTTTTAACTTTGCTAGGTTATTGGTAACAAGGGAACCCAATTGTTGTCTGGGAAAGCTTATGCTTAGAGAACAATGGTCCCAAGATCATAGACATTGCAATCAATGTTCAAATAATCAACGGATTAATTTAATTGTGTATAAGAAACATTTAAGACAATCTAATGACACAGTGGGTGTGCAGTGATGAACAGGCTTGGTGCTTTGATGCAGTGGGATGGGTATGCTCAGACGTGAGTCCCATGCTCTCCACACCACTGGAGTCAAGCTATCCTGGCTGAAGACGGCTGATAGCCAGAAACCGGTCCTAGGATGCTTGATTCCGGTCCAGGAAAGACATGGCTTGGCAGTTCGGACTGTTCCCATGAGGCACAGGGTCAAGGCTGATTTGCATATGGCCATGTCTGAACTGGGGTGGTGTGGAGTGCAAAACAACGATGGATTTAGGCCCAGATCTCTGTACTGGGGTTAATGTATGACATTGTTCTGCATTCTGTCCATCAACTGTTGTTTTGCGCTCTCATGCAAGTGACAATACGTGATCAAGAATGTTTATCAAGTAGAAACAACACAGCTCATTTTATTCTTATGTACAATTACATTGGGTCCATAGAACTAGAAGCCTCCAAATGAGTACTGCAAGATCTTCCTGGACAGCAACCAATACTGCTTAAAAGGAGAGCTGAGTGAAGGGGGCTGGGTGTGCTCCAAAATATGGCTGCTTCTCCTTGGCCAGACCCTCCAGAGGTCCATTTACATTCTAGAAGTGGCCCAATCCGCCCGCTCACCTTACTAGATTTCCCTAGATCCCATTCAAACTACACTAGCAATTTCTGATGACTGAGGCAGTTTATTCAATCCTTGCACAAGTGCAGCTGAATTGAGCACATTGTTGCCTTCATCAATGTTTGATTAGTGCCCATTCCCTATATTTCTCAGACTCATATATTCTTAGAATCCTGATGATGATCCTTCTAGCCGTATAAAGGATTGAAACATCATTAACTAATTCTAACGACCCAATCTGATTGTACATAAGAATAAAATGAGCAGTGTTGTTCTTACTTGATACACACTTTCTTGATCACGTATTGTCACAATTGTGTATCACTTGTATGAGGGTAGTAAGCACATTTCTCACCACACACCAGCTGCACTGTCACATTGCTTTCCATGTTTTTTTTATATACAATTTTATATATTTGTCATTTGATATATTTGTACATTGATTGTGATATCTATGGTCTTGAGACCATTTTTAACTTTGCAGCAAAGTCTCAAATTAGGGTTTAAAGAGTATGAGTGCAAAGCAGCATGCTGATTCCATGATGTAGAACAAGAGAGGAAGTTTTTGGTAAGTCATTTTTCATGTTCCAGGTTAGTTGGCAATCGAAGGAGAAATTCTAAAGAGGGGCAAGAAAGTTATTCTACATTTTGGTTGAGGGAACTAATTGTAGGACAATGTCAGCAAGATCATGTTGGAATGTTGATGACCAAAAGAAGAGGGCATGTTTAGGAGTGCTAGCGGGGACCACCAGTGGACGACATGATTGATAAGTGTGTCTTGGAGTAAAGCTGATTAGTCTTCAAAACCATGTTTTATGGACTATCTCCTTGTAAAGTTACTGGACAGACCCTTGAGGAAGTTGAGATTAGTTGTTGTTCCACCTTTTGGGCCAGGAAAGAAGTCTATACTATGTTTCTTATTGACAATTATTTGTAATGCCCTGAGGTAACAATGGTTGAAAAGGTAACTACTGACATGATTGTTGGTTTTCTGGCAAATGTTTTTGCATGGGGAGGTCTACCTAAATGTTTTGTAATAGACAATGGCTGCAATTTGTGAGCTCCAAAATGGTAGAATATTTGAGTAGATGTGGAAATATTCACAAGAGAATCACTGTGATTCGCAGTGGTCAAATAAAGCATTTCAAGAGTGATGTCAAATGTTATTTGGGGAATAAAACGCATTTCATGCAATATTGCTTTCACATAGAATGACTACTAACTCCATGATTTGATGTTCACTACTTGAATTGTTGAGGGGTTAGAAATCATACTAATGTTTTACCCTGTGGTGGCTGAAGAATACAAGTGGCAACGCAAAAGATTCCGATTTAACTAATGTAAAGAAAAGAGGCAGAGAGCACAGAGTCACGATGTGAATGTGGAACATGGATCACAGGAGAGGCAATCTGATAGTACATTTGTTAAATGCTGGTTAGTTGTTGCAGACGTGGTTGCCCGCTAAAACTAGGAAAAGTAGACAATTTTTGTTTGATCCTGTTATGGTGTTAGACGAGATAACTGTATGGAGGGTGGATGTTGTGTGGATTTTGAATAGATTCTCGGTATGTTAAATGTTTTTGGATATGCTTGTTAATGAAAATGTATCATCAGTAGAACAGGCTGTAAATATTTCAGAATTAGGCTAAGATGTGAAGCTGTATTGGGTTTCTGTGGTTGAAGATGGCTATTCAGCTGACATCAGGCACAGCACGGGTGTGAGGAGAGCACCTTGCAATTTAAACATTTTTTTAAGGTAGTTTCCCTCCTATGCTCTTTATTTTGCTTGAAGAAGGAGGGGGTTGGCATTGTGTTGTGTGGGCATATGGGTGGTACCATGTAGAATTTTAAGTGTGCATGAGGTCTGGAATGTATGTGTGCACATGGAAAGTAGACATGGATCTTTTGAACATAGAACTCCTTGAAGAATTGTATTAATTGGAATTTGGATGGCGGTGCCGATCTGTTAGGAGTATTGTCTCTTTTGCTCCTTTTATTAGCAATGTCTTCAATAAAATTGAATTGCAAGATTGGAGGCTCCAGACCTGTCTTTCTAACAGCTCTCATAGAAAGGTTCTTACTGCAGGGCCATTACTCTTCAGGTTATTCATGGCAGCAGGTTGAGAAACCTGTCAAGTGATTGCACACTGTGTCTGTCATTCATGCAATGCTGTCATGGGAGAAACATGATTGACTAACCTTAAAATGTCTGTTTATACTCAATGTATTGTATGACCATAGAAACGGACTGGAGATGCTTCACGGTTGGCCCAGAATTGCACAACTGTTACACCGAGACAGAGAAGCAGCATTCCAGGACTCTTACTACGACACAATAGCAGCGTCAGCATTGTTGTTCTGTGATGTGAACTGCGAGGCCCAGAGCGTGAGCCACATTGAGTAGGAAAGAAGCAGCCAATGTTGACTGAACAAACTGACCACCTGGACACAAGCTAGTCATTGAATAAACAATTTGAAGAAGGTATTCAGGAGTCAGCAGCGCCTACAGTAAGTGACTTGCTCTCACAGAGTACCGGGTAGGCAGGGAACATTGTTGGTCGAAACAACAGAATAGCCTCTGATAGAGACTCGGTGAGACCGTATAAGAGTGCTGAAAGCAAATAGACACTTAGGCCAGGAAACACCAGTTTTGATTCCACAGCTAAGTTATGCAGAGACAAAGATGATGGAAAAAAAGCTTGAAAAGACAAGTAAAGGTCGGAGTAAGGTCATTGAAAAAGATACTTCTAAAAAAAGATGGGAGCTGAAGAAAATCCCAAAACCTACACCCTCAAGGTCCTTCTTTAAAGTGAGGCTCTACTAGTGAATTAGGAACTAGAGGAAGTAGAGTGTGTATCCATGACTTCATAATGAAATCATCATGGTCAGAAGGGTGCCCTGGTTGGGTAAAACTAGGAAGTCTATAAATGGGGACTGTATAACGGTCGGTTTTAGAGATCCTAGAACGGTCTCACATATCTGTGCAGGCTTTAATAGATCTTTTGATTCCACCATTCAGACGCTACCAGTGTCCTTTTTCTTTCCCCCTAACCACCTGTACCATGACCGAGGTAGAGACGACTGGACCAAGGTTGAGTGGAGGGGCAGATATAGAAGATTTGATGTAAGACCGGTTATGATGCCCCCGGTCACCCCGTTCTGTGATTTTAACCGGTTCAGCTGTCTAGATGGTTTAGATGGAGTCGACTGACTATCTACGACTCATGTTTCAAGCCCTCCCCTTTCTGGTACTGTTAATAGTTTACGAGAGGGTAATGGTATACCAATGGACTCAGTCCCTATAATGTCCCCTACCCCTATCCACTTTGTACCCCGGGATATAGATCCATATGCTACTTACCATCCACCAACACCTATGGTTACCCCTGATGAAATTACACCGTCCACAGAGCCCATTAGTGTTCCTGAGTATATTAATCGCACAACGTGTATCCTTGGCTTCAAACTTGGTAGCTGGAATATCGCCGGGTGGAGTCAGCAAACGGAGTCGCTGGGCTGGAGTGAATCCCTTTCCCAGTTTGACTTCTTATGTTTACAGGAGACCTGGGTAGCGACTGATATCTTTCACGATGGTTTTGTGTCCTTTCATAACCCTGCACAAAGGTCTAATATGGGCAGGGCTAAAGGTGGGCTTGTAATTTTACTCTCTGTGAATTTCCCTATACGTGTGAAATCGCATTTGACTGTGGGTTTCCATTCACAAATTTTGAGTCTGGAATACAAAAGGGGTTATGAAACATTGTTGATCAACCATTATAATAACATGTTTGACGTTACAAATACTTCTGTTGTGGATGAGCTCGATCTAGCAGTGAGGAAAATTTGTAAAGATACCCATAAGACCTATAATATCATCTGGGGTGGGGATTTCAACATCCGTACTTGTCCTCACTCCTTTTCCAATGTATGTGGGTTTGACGGGGATAACGGGGAAAATCGGGCACATTTTACCCACACACCTTATGGCGACTCTCTTAACTCCTTTATGCTAAACCTTGATTTATTGATCCAATACCCGGCTACAGATAATGAGGGTAATATTATCCCAACTTTTGTAGGAAGGAATACGGCTTCCGTTATTGACCACATACTAGTATCAGCACATATTGCCCCATTCTGTTCAGTCCCGACTGTTGTAGACTTTGGTAACAGCGACCATAATGCCATCACTATGTCGACCTCCATCTGGGGGCCCCCGCCCAGCGATCAGCGTATGATAGTAGAAGATATAATCCCTTGCAGGCAAAATGGTATCCTTATGAAATGGTGTGGAGACAATTCTGAGAAGCTGTTGCGTAAGATTGTGGGAGCCGGGTCGAAAGTGATATTTAAATGTCTGGACCATGATGCTACCGCCCGGTGCATTATTGCTGATTTTGAGGAACTTGGCACTATAATAAAAAGGTCCCTTACCATCACCAAGGGCATATCTAAGAGGGCTGTGGTTGGTTGGTTCGACAGTGCTTGCACTAAATCTCTTCACGAACTCAAGCGGGCACTGTCAAATCAACCAAGAAACAGGGAGGTTATTACACACCTCAGGTCGACCTACAAAAAGCAACTTATCTGTAGAAAAAATTAGTTAAGAGAACAAGCCTGGGACAACCTGACAAAAGCAGCAGCCCTGCCTGATGGTAAGCTTTTTTGGAGCACGGTCAATAGTCCCTTCCTCCAAAAGGAAGATTTCCCTACACTTACAGCCCAAGTTAGCGAGGAAAACTGGGTACAATATTTTACAGGAATCTTTGATCCGGCTATGGAGGCCCATGATAGCTTTTCTGCCACCCCTACTAATCCTATGCTACCCTTGGGGATTACCCTCCAAGAAGTTGAAATTGCCATCAGTAAGAGCAAAGGAGGGAAGGCACCGGGACCGGATGGGGTCCCGGATGACCTGTATAAATCCAACCTGGCACTTTGGAGTCCACTCCTGACCCAGGTGTTCAATGCATCTGTTAGTGATAGTACACCATCCACATGGAGTGAATCCATAATCCTGCCGATCTATAAGAAGAGAGATAGAGGAGAGGCTAAGAACTACCGCCCTATCTCCCTCCTGGATTCATCACTCAAAATCATGAGTAGGGTTTTATTAGCGCGATTGGAGGAATGGGCTGAGGATAATATTATTCTTGCGGATTCTCAATTTGGTTTCCGTAATGGCCTTGGGACAATAGAGCAGTGCATCAACCTAGATCTCATTATAGGGAAATATACTAAAGCGAAATAGGGCTCCTTATTCCTTTGTTTCGCTGACCTTTCAAGTGCATTTGATCTGGTGGACCATACTTTGTTATGGTCCACATTACTCGAAATGGGAGCTCCAACAGCCATAATATACTTCCTGGCCAGACTATATAACAAGCTTTCAGCCCTGATTCGCTTTGGCCAGGCAGGGGAATGCACCAAGAAGATCAGGGTCAAATCTGGTATAAGGCAAGGCTGTGTGCTGGCCCCGTTACTTTTCTCCCTTTTTATAAACTCTATGGAGTCTGAATTAAAGAGGGTTCAAGCTGACTCCCCGCAGATTGACAGCCACCCAGTCCCGGTACTGCTATATGCAGATGATACGGTCCTTCTCTCGAGAACCCCAAACAGTCTCCAAAATCTTATGAACTCTTTTTATGATTTTATCCAGGGGAGAAAACTAAAAATTAATAACTCTAAGACCTTCATTATGGCTTGTGGGAAAAAGATAACAACTTAAACAATTCCAATTTAAAGAACACAGAATAGAGGTTGTGGACAAATTTTGTTATCTTGGCGTAACTTTTAATAGTAGTGGGTCATGGGCAACCAAGATTTTAAATGTGAAGGCCAAGATGGGCAAAAGCTCCTCGGGAGTATTTCGTTTTGCCTCAAAACTCGGCAGTCGCCGCATCTCAGATATGTTAAATATCTACAAGCATAGATGCGCATCCATTGCCCTATACGGTTCAGGTGTATGGGGATACTGTAACCATGGGGATCTGCAAGTTACAGAGAATCAGTTCCTCAAAAGACTCCTGTGCCTCCCCTCTTCGGCATCCACCGAATTGACTCATAAAGAGGTTGGGCTAGACTATCTGACAGATTTAATGGGCATGAGACCCCTTATGGTTTGGAGGTCAATCTGGGCAAAAGACGAAACAGGATTCACCAGGCGAATTATCCTAGACTGCCTTCGGCTGGACAATGTTCGCAAGATCCCCTGGTTAAAATACGTTCTTACGTCCTATAAAGAAATTTATAACCTGGACATTCTTGATGACCCTTCAAGTGCCGTTAATATACCCAAGCAGGAGGTTAAAAATGCTTCCTTGGGGACTAAATCCAATTTACGTAGAGTCCAATGTAGCCATTTTACAACCCATGTTTTTTACCATTCTAACAAGGAGGTTGGCAAGGGCATGCCTATGTATTTAAAAGAAATTACCAAACAATCCCGTCAGTTTGTTCTCACTAGGCTGAGACTAGGTATTGTCCATAATTTGGTGGCATTCCCACGGATGAAAATATACAGTTCAAGCCCATGCCCGTGTGATGGTACCACCAAGCAAAGCACACTGCACTTTATGCTAATTTGCCCATTATACTTGCACATCCGACTACGTTATCTTAAACCTGTTTTTAAGAAATACTCTGTGTCCACTACTGCCCTTGGCATGAATTTACTATTTGCACTTGACACTTTGGATATCTGCTTTTTTACTGCTACTTTTATTCTAAAAGCTGTGTCTCATAGGAAAAGTCTGGTTTTTTAAGCATGACCTGTTTGCACAAATCCTATTGTATTTCCGAATTTTTGTCCCCAACTGAGTTGCTCCATTTATTGTGATCTATGTTTTTTGCTGTGTATTTTACCCTGCAATTTTTATCATTGTATGCTTTTATGATTGTTTAAAATAATCGAATAAAGCTTTGAAATTCGAATTTGAATTTGACTAGAGAATCATCATTGGGTATTAAGAGTAAATTTGTGATATCTGTGAAAAATTAGAAGGAAATTAAAGAGTCTTTCTCATTGTTTTAGAAAAAGTTAGATGACCTAACAAATTAGACTATAGCTTTAGAAGAAAACATGGTTAAAGTAACTCGGGAGGTAGAAAGAACTGTGCAATAGATTATAACAATTAAAGTCCAAGATAACCTTTTTGCAATGATATTTGAAAGACTGGAAAACCCTTCCAGGAGATATAACAAAAGGATTTTAAACATACGAGAAGGATCTGAAGGAGGGAATATCAGAAATCCTTTTATTGAACTTTTTAAGGAAGGTGTTTTCAAGGGAGATTTCTTGATCACGTATTGTCACACTTGTGTATCACTTGTATGAGTTCAGTAAGTACATTTCTCACCACACACCTGCTGCACTGTCACATTGCTTTCCATGTTTTTTTATATACAATTGAATATATTGATCATTTGATATATTTGTACATTAATTGTGAAATCTATGGTCTTGGAACCATTTTTAACTTTGCAGCAAAGTCTCAGACTAGGGTTTGAAGAGTATGAGTGTAAATCAGCATGCTGATTCCATGATGTAGAACAAGAGAGGAAGTTGTTGGTAAGTCATTTTTCATGTTCCAGGTTAGTTGGCAATCCCAAAACCTACACCCTCAAGGTCCTTCTTTAAAGTGAGGCTCTACTAGTGAATTAGGAACTAGAGGAAGTAGAGTTTGTATCCATGACTAAAGAATCATCATTGGGTATTAAGAGTAAATTTGTGATATCTTTTAAAAATTAGAAGGAAATTAAAGAGTCTTTCTCATTGTTTTATTAAGAGTTAGATGACCTAACAAGTTAGACTACATCTTTAGAAGAAAACATGATTAAAGTAACTTTGTAAGGAAGGTGTTTTCAAGGAAGATTGTGATCTCAGTTTATAACAGAAAATTAAGAGGATACGCCAAAATCTCTTCCGGTTAAACCCAAATTGGAAAAAAATAGGAACATTCTAGTCAGTTTCCTAACATATACAGTTGAACAAAGTCTAACGGTAGCACTGTTGACAAAACCAGTGACCTATAAGAGTTGCACTTTTCATATTAGATCAGATATCTGCCATGTCACAGAAAAGAGGCAGTGGGTGTTAGGAATTAGAATGGAAGAACTGTGAGCATTTACCAACAAGAATCAAATGGTATTCCTCTTCATCCTGAGGATAATGTGGGATGATAAAATATATTATATCACAAGTGTGCACAAAGTAGATGATTCAATTAGCAGCATAAGAGGAGATTCACGTCATGAAATGTGAATAAATTATCTCTCTTTTTAATTATATAGTATGTGCTAATGGGAGTTATGGGAGGTAGAAATCTCATAAAGAGGCCCCTAGGGGTGTGCCTGAGTAGTATGGAGGGTTCCCATGGTGAGGATTACACAGGGTGGGGAACAAGTGGGACAAAGGAAAAATATATACAGTCCTCACACTTCCCATACAAATCTGAATATTAGTTATAAGGTAAGGGCTATATATTTAGAATGACTAATATTAGGCATATCAGTATTATACCATAGAATATTAATGGGTTATGGGTTAGGAAGAAACAGAGAGTAGCTCTGGAGTATTTGAAGATTTTTTGGTTCACATAATAATATTACAAGTTACATATACGACGAGTCAAGAATGCAAGGCCAAGTTAAATAAGGAAAGATGGATACAACAGGTGATTTTTAGAGAACAGATATTTGTCACTAATAGGGATGCAATTAAAATAAGAAGAGATACAAACTGCAAAATGCTTGAAATCACAGTGGATAAATTGGGTAGATTGGTTATAGTTAAAAATAAGTTGTGTAATATAGCTATAGTAAGTATTTATAGTTCAAATATTGATAACCCAGGCCCGTTTAGATATCTGTTTTAGTCTGAATTAGTCGAAAGCAAGTCACCGTTTATACAGGGGTGGGACTTCAACACTCTGCTTTATAATCAATTGGATATATCTACCATGCACCTCCTTATAAAATCACCTAAAGTAGCAAGGTCGCTGATGAGCCTAATGCAAGAGCAAAAGCTTTTAGAAGGTTAAGTGAGGACAAGGGAGGAAACAGGGAGGATATACATCTCATAGTAAAAAGTATAGACACTTTTCTAAAATCAACTTCCGGGACTGTGACCTGACACTTAAAGGCGGAATCTTGGAGGTATAATACATCCCAGTGCACATTTCAGAACAATTTCAGTCTAGATGGAGCTAGCTTCATTCAGACTGCAGAATGATCTGAAATGTGCATATATGTTTTATATGTAAAATGGATAAATGTCTTTCAAGAGAAGAGGGCAAGTCCCAAAACCTGAAATATAATACAGTGACTTCTTTAAACATGATCTAGGCAGTTGTAAGTTGAGCGGCGTTTGCAAAGCATATAAAGCTTACCTTAGAGCAATTAATATATAATGATCAATAAGAGTTGCACAAGAAGACCTGAAAGACGAGCAGTCGTTAATACAAAACTCAGAGTGCTCCAAATGCAAATAACAGGGGCAGATACAACTAATTGTAGTTCTGACCTAATGCATATTTTAGAAAACGTTAAGAACAACTTTAGGGTCAGCTTTGAACAGAATACTAGAGCAAGATAGTAAGCAAGTAAATTGCAACACTGAGTCCGGAGAGAAGAGGGTTAAGCTGCTTGCATGGAAGAGAAAACCTAGAGAGCTAAGAATCATATTAAATGTATATAGGATAGGAAGGATGGGGGGGCAACAATGACCATACTTAACACATACTCTTCAAGGTCTTTATCATGAAGAAATCGAGACGGACTATCTCATGTTAAGAAAATGGAAATTAGGAGCATCATAAGAACTAAGAATGGCAAGCTTGCAGGTCTAGATGGTTTGCTGGGAGAGCTATACAAGAACATAATGGATAAAACTGTCGTGCTTTCAAAACAATTATTTAATTCATTTTTATTAAAAGATACTCCAGTGCCTTCTACTTGGTATGAGGCAATGATAACCTTGATACATAACAAATGAAAACTTCAAAATTCGGGAGTCGTGTTGATTGATTTCGCTTTTAAATAACAATTATAAAATAAAACTAAAAAATATAACACTAGAATCAGTTACTAGGGAGTTGGTTCATTAAGACCAAAAGAGATATGTTAAGGGGAGCTAGTTGCATGTGCTCACACATTTACTGGTTGGCACAGTTGGCCTGGTGGAAAGCACAGCATACTCTTGGCTAATATAATTTTAGATGCAGCTATGGTGTTTCATCTGCTCAACTGGATCTGAGTTTGAGGATGTCTGATTAAATTTGGGATCTTTTACAATAGTCATCAACCCAATTCAGTCCCTGTATAAATCTCCTATCACAACTGTATTGGTAAATTTGAATGTATCCTGAAAAAGGAAAATATGCTTTTATGTAGACCTTCTAGTTAAATGTACTTTAGAAACAAATAAGACAAAACGCAGGTGGAGAAGCTACAGTAGGAATTTAGATAACTCTCAGAGTACCAGCTGAATGAAGAGAAGACATGTGATCATGGAATGGAATATACTCTTTGTGGATAGCACTGATATTAAGATGAAAAAACAGGATACTTGTGTATAATGTTTACAAAGGATATATTTAATATGCCATCTAGAAATATAAATTAGGTATTCAAAAGAAATAGATACCCAATTGCAAAAATGGTCTAATCTACCATTAAATAACTTGAATTTGAGCTCAATTAGGATAAACTAAGAGCGGTACTCGCAAACATATTTTAACATACAGTAAAAGTAAGGCCAGCTTTGAGTCAAAGAGGTCAGCGGAATATATGCAAATGACAATATGAACAAGTAGTTTTTATTTTATTTAATATTGCTGGTCAGCTATGAGATTTTGAGAAATGGATGTCAACAAATAGATCTACAGTAAAAAATTGGTTGAAAGGCACACATATACACTTGGGATAGACAATGCTCCAAGTATAAAAAGTCAGATATTGTCCGTTTTATCAAATCCGGGCGCAAAGTTATGTGGATGCTTAAAGACAAACCAATGATTACACCTAAGCATAAGTTGAATTATGTGGTTTCCATTGCCACTAAAAGTTTCTCTGTGTAATTCACAGATGAAGTTCTATCATTGACTGGTACAGCGAGAAATAGACGTATGTGCATCTACAGGTGACGAGGACAAGGAAAAAGAAACAATACCCTTCTGCTAGTGTCTGGTTTATACGACTGTATAATTCACTCCTCATTGAAGTCATGTGCGAGGAGCATTCATACATACAGAATGTTTCTCCAATCACTCTTCATATGGTGCATTTTGGTCCCTCTTGCATTTTGCAGTTAGATTTATGTAACACCTCATGACACTGACAAGATACCAAGGGACTTTCAGCGGACAGTTATCACATCACTCTAAACATTTTAAGGGATGACAGAGCTCACAGGATGAATATGGGCTTTCATTCCTGATCTAGTAGGATAACCTTCTTGGCCAGTAATGTTAGTTTGACAACAGTGTCAGATACTTTCCCACAGCCACAGTAATGACAGAGGTAGACCACTTACATTATCCCAACATGGTACTTACTGATCCTGATTATCAATATGCTTCTGGAAGTGCCTGGGGGCCTTCACCCAGTGCTGATTTGTTATATCCAACTGTGGAATGGAATTATCCCAATCCACCTTTACATCTAGCTCCTAATTTATTACCCTAGTGAAGTTGCGAGGACCCAGTTCAAGCTATGATGGAATTATAAGAAAACTGTCACTGTTTCCTGGTCTAGAAAAAGGAACATCCTTCCCCTCCCTCTGGTAGGGTAATGGGTTAGTGCCTATGAAGAAGGCAGGAGGTAAACTCTTACATGGAAGGAACATCTGTGTAGCTGTGTAGTTGACTGTGTTGAGACCCCTGTAATCTATGTAAATATTCAGATCAGGAGTAGCTTTTATGGTGTACCCTGAAGTGCTCCTTTACAGGCTCTTGCACTAGAAAACTACATAATATATAATATAAGCATCTTTTAACCTCTATTTGTTGATGTCTATCACATTGTCAGTCTGTACTACTCACTGTTGGCTGGGACATTAGTGCTGATGTCTACCATGTGAATATATGGAAATGTCTTACCTGGCATCTGGAAGAATAGATTAAAAGTAACTTTGCCTCCCCAGGTGGCATACCATCTGCTGCATGGACTGAACATGATATCTGCTCCTTCACTAAGCCACCGTTAAAAGGTTGTTGAGAATTTCAAATTCCCAGTTCCTAATGCCTTGTTCTTCCTCCAACCTACACCTAATGCCTCTCTATTTCACTTTGACATGTTCCTTGTCATCCCTGTTGTCTCAACATGTCACTGTTTTCTTCTCTATTGCTTCTTATCACCCTCTCCAATTTACTGCTTTCTCTTCTTCAGTGGGCCAAAGTCTGATTTTCGCCAAAAATTGGAGAAGGATATTCCGGGAACCTTTGCTGAATTGAACAGACAATTTTACTCCATAAGTTTCATCAACGCATTGGGATATGGTTTGTTTTGTTCTGATGAAGGTAAAGTGGATTTACAGAAGCCACCAAAAAGCAGAATCAACGGTCCTAGGATTAATGCTATGTATATAAAGAACAGATTTGATGTAACACTGGTGCACATGTTTGTTTTGAC
The DNA here is from genome assembly GCF_964263255.1 of Lissotriton vulgaris. Lineage (NCBI taxonomy): Eukaryota > Metazoa > Chordata > Amphibia > Caudata > Salamandridae > Lissotriton > Lissotriton vulgaris. Next base: position 552,712,538 of record NC_141693.1, on the reverse strand, counting down.
CATCTAACATTATCTAAAATCATTACTGTTTTTTAAGTATTTAAAAAAAAGAGAATGTTGTGCTCTATAAGTAGCTTTAATGAATGACTAGTATATTTGTATATATTTTGTGCTATCAAATATTTGGGTTTTGTGCACTCACAAGATGTTTTCTACATGAACTGCCTTACCAACACTTGAATTTCTAATCAGGGAAAGTTTCATTTTATTTTAAACAACTTTTCTTTGCAATATTTAAATGGCAGTTTTTGTATGTTATACTAGCAAGGTTAACTTGACATCTCGCTTCCAGCGGGAGTTATTGGAGGTATTTTACTGACTAGTATAGTCTCCTTGGTTGGTTTCAGCCATTGCGTGCTGCAATGTGTAAGACCGCTAGTCTTGTTTTGGGCAGACTGATTAAGAGAGCATTGCCAAACTCATTTATTTTAATACCCAAGACCTGAGCAATTATTTATAGATCTTTCATGGGGAAACAAGTTTTGTTTTTCTTATCATCCTCAGTTAATTTACTACACTTTTCACAATGTTTTTAATATGTTCTAGATATAGCTTTTTTTACCAAAATGGGAAAGTTCCCTAAAGAGGGTAAGAATGTCGGCTAGAGAATTAGCCCTCAGATGACAAAAGTTGCACCATTGTAATTTTGTCAGGATTAAGTTTGAGACTGTATCTTTTTTTTTTAATTTTTATTGAAGTCCTTTAGTGACATTTCTGATCAACAATACAGAAACAAAATTCATCATAAAACATATCCCGCCTGCAGGTACAATCAATATTTTCAGTTTACTTCATCCTCAAAATCCTATATAGGAATTATAGGAATTAATCAAAGTAAAGTCCCCAGATTTTATCAAATTTTCTTACTCCCCCTACCCTCAATGCATAGATTTGTTCACTTTTCCTAACTCTCCTCATTTTCTGTAGCCATTCCTGCATGGATGGGATCTGTTCTGACTGCCAATTCTGCAATAGCAAAGGTTTGGCCACTGCCATTGCAATATACCTTAATTTAGCTAGCTGGTCAGAGAGCTTGAGATCCAGATTAACACCATAAAGCATCAATTTTACTTTCAAGGAAATCATAATCTTATAATAGGTTTGAAAGAAAACAAATATTTAATCCCAAAATACCCTGATTTTAGTACAGTGGACTATTACATGGGACCAATTGGCCGGAGCATGATGTAGACATCTAAAACAGTTGGGTGAATGATTTACATACATTTTAGAAATGGCCGCAGGTTTACGGTACAATAACCATTTACTAAAAAATAGCATTCTACGCCAATTGGCGCCCGTAGTGTGTTGAAATTAAATTTGTTGATAGATCTCCAGGTATTCAAAGGTAATACGTGATTTTCCTGTTCCTGCCATTTTTTGATTGCTTTCTGGCTTAAATCCACCTCCCTACTCTGCGCTAAACAGCGCTTCCAATCCCCGGGTTTCCTTGCACCTTCGTTCACAAAAAGGTCGTTCTCCAATTGGGTTGGTTGATTAAGCTGTGTAGCATCCAATTGCCATAGAAATTTATAAATCATATTATAAGACCCTACCAACATAAAATTCCTGTGAATTAAACGTGCCATCTCTGTCGGGGTTTTCCATAATCCATTTCTTAAAAAATCGATTACTTTAGTAAATCCTGCCCTGGCCCAATTTTCCGCTATCTCTGATCCTATTTTAATCCCTATTAACGGAAATGTACTAGACAGCAGGGTTGTTGAGTTAATCAGGGGAAGTGAATATCTTTTAAACATAGCGCATCGCAATGTCTTATAGCGGACTAATTTGGGAGATTTAAGTACCTGCAGGATGGGGAGGTATCTGATTTTCTAGGCAAATTAAATCAAAAAAGAAATTTATAAATACGTTTTGGCCTTGAGTTTGTTTTTAAAATCTTGATAAATACTGTGCAAAATATGCATTACAGTAATCCCTAAGATTTGGCAGAGAGAGACCTCCTTGATCGATTCCTCATATAGAGTGCCCATTGCGATTGGGGGTGCTTTTTTTGCCCAGACAAAAGCCAAAAACATAGATTCTACCCTAGAAAAAAATACTCCTGGCAAAAAACAAGAAATGGTAGAAAACAAAAAAATTAAATAAAGGAAGAACTTACATTTTTATCAAGGCCACCCGGCCGAGGATCGATAATGGCAGTGAGTTCCACCGTGCAAACATTACACAAATCTTTTGAAGAAAGGGGTCAAAATTAAGCCTATACAGATCTTTGACTGAAGCTGAAAAAAAAAACCCAAGGTATCTTTTAGGTTTAGTATTGATACAGCAACGTATATCAGTATGCAGTTCTGGATCTCTGCCTCCACATACCAGAATTTCCGTTTTCTTTTTGTTGATCCGATATCCCCCCAAAGCTTCAAATTCCTCAAAAATCTGGAGTACCCTTACTTGCAATTGTAATTCGGGTTTAATTAACAGCATAATGTCATCAGCGTATAGTTTGATCTTAGCCATTAAAGGAACAGGTGGAAAAATATTTGTGCAATTCCGAATTGCGACTGCTAAGGGTTCCATAAAAAAACACAAAAAGAACGGGTGATAATGGGCAGCCTTGAGACTGTATCAAGATGTCCAGTTTTGATTTGATTGAGACAGAGTGCAAAATAGTTTGTTCCCCCCAGTGCACCCAGGGCTGCTATTTAGTAAGCATTACTTTAGAGATCACATACATTGTATGTTTTCTTGGTGCATCCTCCTACCCATTCTTGTGTTTTTAATTGTACTATGCCCAGTATTCTGAAGTATTCTTTCAAAGCTTCTTCCAAAGAAAACGTGCTGCCCAAGATAATTGATCAACTGTAGTATTTAAAGCCTTTTGTGTTGTTTTCTCATGTATTGGTGTACAATTCTCTTATATTCCTCTGCAGCATTGTGAAAAGTGAATGTGACCATCGGTACCTTGAGGACAGAAACCATGCACTTGGACTATATCACAGGGCTGAATATGCACACATTTGTACTGCTGGGAGAGCATGTTTAAGAAGATGACAAATGCTGTTTCTAAAGATATCTTTCTATTTTACACAAGCACACACATATACTTGCCAACCAATGAGGACACATTTCGGATATCAAACAGTGGAAAAATTAGACCACAACGTTTTTCCAAGAAGAAAACATATAATCGCACCTTCTCAGGAATCGCTCCCAGGATCTGGAACGTTTTACTCCCAGAAAAAAGACTAATTCCATCCGCGGCCTTTTTAAAAAAAAGAAGCGAAATCGATACTCATGTCTAAATTCACTTGAACTGTTACTTTTACATTCTTGTAGATATATGCAAATTTTTAATAGTTATCAGTACTGTACTCTCATAATTCTGTGTTTTGTATGTATTTGTCAGCCTATATTTGCCCTGTAAAGCACTCTGATACCCGTAAGGGTCTTGTTTGCGCTATACTAAACAGTCAAAATAAGTAAAATAAAATACAGGCTGAACTATGGCTTTAGGGAAACTGTTGTGCTTACCGTGTGGGTAGCTTATAATATCTCCTAAACATTATACAGTTTAATGTACAGGAATAACTGATTCTTTGGAGATTTATATACCCTGTAACAACTTTCTCCTTTGGCCAAGTTAGTGGGAGACATGGGTGAAGGCTGTTGCAACAATTGATTCTGAGAAACCAATTTCCCATAGATACAATAGTTCTTTCCATCTACAGTAATTATCTATCAGCAGTGTATCAGGTGAAGTATCAGAGTAGACTGTTCACTTTTTCTCCTTTTGTGTAATGTATTGGTTTTAAGTAAGAAAATTCATTTGATGCAACACCATAATTTATGCGATGGATGATAATCATTCAGGAAGGGGTGAGAGGAAAGAACTGAACAAGAGTGTCTCTTGGTTGCCATCTACTTGGTCGTGCACTGGTCCTCTTGAATTGGTTGCTCTGGTCAGTGTATTAACTTCTTTATTTATTGATATCATCAATTATTTTATTCATTTTAATTGTTTTAATGATTTACTATTCAGTTTTCCATAACAGAAGCCAAGCACAGGGGGACAAATGTCAAACTTAACAGGCAGAAGAGAAGGTTGACCAAAATGAACAAAATGACCTTAATAATACCATACATGTTTTTGTAAAATTAAAAACTAAACAGAGACCTTGACATTAAACAAAAGAAATATAAATAGATGGGGGAGAGCATTGTGGAAAACACAAAAAATTTAAAACACTACAAGCTAAGCAGACCGGTCCTGAGAAGCAACCAGCCCCGCACGGTATCCAAAATCCGACCTAACCATTTCCTCTGAGAATCGTTCTCAATTAACATCATCTCCAACTGACTTGAATTCAGGAATTCCCACCACCAGATCCAAGGATCCGGAGCCTCGCTAGAAAGCCAGACTCTTGCCAGAACCAGTCTAGCTAATGCTATAGAGAAAAAACATTGCTCAGATACGTAGGCAGCAATAACTGGTGAATGACCCAACACAATTAGCTTCGGATCCACCGCGATCAATAACTTAGAAATACTCCCTAATTTGCAGAAGATAAATTCTGAGAATAAACGTAGCACTGAGCAAGACTCAAAGACATGGCCGCATCAGCACCCGCAAGTCCACAAGGAAAGCAATGATCCTCCACCCTAAGCTTCATAGTGAAGAGGCGATACGGAGTGTAATACCAGTCATTAATACATTTAAGATGATGTACCTGGCTAAGGGATACAGTCAAAGCTGAATGAAACAGCATATTACTATACCGAAGGTCAGCGCGTGTGACTTCTGTGTTAAGCTGGGCCCTCTAATTACAAGTCCGCAGCAGAAATAGGTCATCCACCTGATTATGAGATGACAGATAGATTTACTTATAGACCAGTCCAATATTTCTCTTGAACAGGGCATTCCTAATAAGGTTGAGACAGGGATTGTTCATACAACTTAGATCCTCTTGCTTGAAGCTGAAGATAAAATGGCACATCTACAAATATCCCAAAAAGAATATTGATGAAAGAGAAACCTGTTGCTATAGATTATAGAATGAGGAAAAAAACACCCTTGAATTATTGCCCAAGGTCAGGAGATGGGCCTTTACCCAGATCTCCCTGAAACCCTCATAAATACAAACCGGAATATTGTGGTTATAGCCCAAGTATGCAAGCTGGTTGAAAGAGGTAGTGCCAGGGAATATTCTCTCAAATGAACCCCAGATAAGATGGAAGACTTTTAAAAGTTTTGAGCCGAGTTTGCTTGAAGTATATTGTGTCCACTATGCCCATACCTGGGGTGATCAATTCCCCCAGGCGGAGAAAAATATTAAACATTCAACCCAGAGGCCATTGCCCCCTTCCCAATACCAACTGAAGTCATGAAAGATGCCAGATAATAACAGGTGTATTTCTAAAGCGCATAACAGGTGTATTTGCAAAGCGCACAATTACCCATAGGTGTCTTGGAGCTGAATAACAGATGTTTCATTAAACCTGAGGACCCGAAGTGACCCCCCCCCTTCCTTTGACCAATGTAAAAACTGGATCTTGCACCAAGGCTTTCGATAAGACCAAATAAACTTCTGCCATATTGACTCCACTTTCATGAAAAAGGTAACCGGAAGAAAAATTGGGATACAACAGAAAAAATAAAGACACTGAGGGAGGATAATCATCTCGATAAGATTACAGCATCCATAAGTCCCAAATGCAAATGGTTACACTTAAGAAACACTTCCCCTGAATGTTGAAATAACTTACCCTAGTTATTTTCCAAGAACTCAAGAGTATTTACCAATAAGGTAACCCCTAGATATACCAGAGACTACACCCACCTCCTGTCCTGGCTAAAACAAACCACGTTGGATAGAATCTGAGTCTTCTCCTAGTTTAAATGTAACCGGCAACTTCTCCAAAACACTGGTCCGCTTCCACTACCGCATGCAGACCGCTAATCAGGGCAGGGTGAGGACAGCGATGTCATCCGCATGTCCTAGGGTTTTCACTGTAAAGTCTCAGGGGTTGTATTTCTACCGTCTATTTGAGGGACTGAATAAACTGATGTAAAGGGCAAATAACTGAGGGGAAAGAAGACGCCCCTGTCTGGTCCCACGAAGTATGGAAATAGGATCTGATTGTTCCCCCATGCTACATATCCTCGCCTTGAGGCCCATGTAGAGACATCTGACTCTAGATATCGAGACTGGGCTTAAGGTTATGGCCTTCATGAACCCCCAGAGGAAGGGCCCGTTTTTATAAGAATATGAAGGTTAATGTCCAGTTTCAAAGCCCTAGGTAGGTCTCAAAAGCACCCAACTCCTTGGTCAGTGCGGCTTGCAGAGTTGACGTCCCGGAGTGCTAATGGCATCATTACCCTCCCCAAGAGTAATGGTTGCCACCTGCTGGGTAAGGGTTGCCATATGCTCTAGATGCTGCTGGTTAAAGCAAGGTATATCCTCGGGGGAGGTGTAGAAAATTGACAGCGATCAGTGTTAGCATTTAGCTGAAGCCATCTTGTTTTCGGCAGCCGTTTTATCTGTCATGTGCTCACCAAGTGCTCTTTCCTTCTTCACTGTTGACTGTGCATTTCTGTATGACCATTTATGCATGTAACTCTCCTATTTGTGCTTGTACCTCCTTCTTTTGAGCCCCTTTGTGGGTATAAAAGACCCATGGTTCTTTTACTCCTTGTGCTACTTCATACACTGCCAAAGGGTGCTGTGCGAAAGATGTTCCACCTCATGAGGTTTAATAAACATTTCTTTTATCCTTTCAGTTTCAGTGCCAACTTCTATTTACTTGTCTGAGGACGTGCGTGCAGAGAAGGGCGAACCCCGAGCACTGGTAGGTCTAGCTGAGGCCCACCTCTACAGATTGGCGCCCAAACAAAGTGGGGCTCATTGGCGACTTGGATGCCCAAAGGAGTGGTCGAAACGAAGGATTGGAATCTTGCTGCAGACGATCAATGCCCGAGGAGACCCGTGTCTTGGCACCCACTGCGTTTTTCCTCTCTTTCTGATCTGACCCTCCAGGTGGTGCCGGTCCTTGACTAAGATCTGTTCTGGTGTTCGCCATGCAGAGACCATTTGGTCGATTCAGAACTTGGCAGCTGGAATCTGGAGACCTATGTATGATAAGGTTGTTTGATGCCACAATATGTATATGGAATATGTAGTCTGCCGACATATGGAATGTATGTAGATATATAAATTGCAATTGATATAGGCAGGTAATGAGGAGTTTTTTCTCTAATCTATGAAGTATATGTAATGGCACACTTTGCGTTGAGTGCCACTGCTGTATAATATTGTATATTTTACAATATTCTTGGGCATGCCTGTTTTTAAGCACACTTCGTAGAATGTTTTGCTTCTGTAGCGGTACCAATGTAAGTATTGAGAGGAAACAGTTGACTCCCCCTGAAGGGACGCCTAATAGGGATATGTATATTAAAAATGGTATTTCTTCTATGATGTATAGCACGTTATGGAATAAATATACTAGCAAGGATCCTGAGTTGCGCTGGCCTATGCATGGGTCATGTGATCTTAAGAAGATTCAGTATGTGGAACAATGTATGTTTAAGCGTAAGAATCGACAAGACATGTTTGACTGTGTACAAATGTGGGAGAAAGAAGCGAGTGAACAAATGAGAAGAGAGCAAGCTTTATTAGATAAGGAACAATGCAAAAGTATCCATGCAAAACCACAGGAATTGAAAGAGAAAGAAATGAAGGAGATAAAAGAAAGAGAGAATAGGGAGCGTTGTTTACAGGTAAATGGCCAATACTCTATCCGGCGCGAATAAGCATTTGCGTAACGGTCTTTTTCTCCTCCCTAGGATGGCTGACTTAATAAATCGCGTGGTTAAACTGCGAGCTGATGTATTCCGCTTGCGAGAGGAGAAAAAGGAAGCTGCCACAGTTGCACAAACACTTCAGACCTCCGTGATGCAGGCCGATGCTTCAGAGACCGATACAAATGTTGTAGTTGAGGAGGAGCTTCGCGTGCAACCAAGATGGCCACATGAGCACAGGGCTCCCGAGACCCACGTAACCTCCCGAATATATCCTGTCACTTATCCTGTTCGCTGTTGACGTCTTTGTGTGGATGAACCACAGGAGAAGCAAAAACTGAAATTTATTTCCCGATCAGACCACGGAGACTGGAGTTGTGGCGCTGGAAAGTTTGCGGCCTTTGCCTTTTGGATCCCAGGCACCTGAGTTGGCACGGTGCCCAGGGCGTAATTGAACAACAACGGCCTAAGGCAGCTGAGGCAGTCGGTCTGGTTCCACTTTCGCTTTCGTTTTTGTCATCTGGGTTGGATCCCGGGCCTTAGGATGCCTCAATCGCTTCGAAAGCCTGTATCCTGATCGGTACTTGGGCGTGCCGAACAATATTTGGAATTTTGGCCTTGGACTGCACTATAAACTGTCTTTTTATCCATTTTTGTTCCTTCCCCTGAGGGCCATTTTGGACTTTCGGTTTCTCGACTCCATGCTGCTCTGACATCTTGGTCGACATCCCTTACAGTTGGGTGCTGTCTACAGCTTTCTGGTTGGCCTGCTTGTGCCCCCCCTGCTCTTGATTTGGATAATACCTGGGATTATTCCGAAATGGCAAACAAATCGGAGGGAGACATACAGAGGTTGAAAACCACCAGACGAGGTGGCTATACCCAAACCAAAGTGATGGATCTCTACGCTCAGGTTAAGGGGTCGCCCAGTGGACCTAGTCGACCGCTGGAGGAAGCAGGGGGTTCATTGACTCCGGCAACGGAACCGACTTTACAGGACGTGATGGCCGCCATCGATGGTATCAAGTCTTCCCTTGGAAAGCAAATGGAGATCCTTGCTCATACGCTGGAAACAGTGGCGATCGATGTAAATTTGATTCGTACGGACCTTACAAAAACCAATGAAAGGGTCAAATCGTTGGACATAAAAAACGTCAAGCTTAACCGCTGATGTCGTTGACCTGCAGACCGAGGTCCGTAACCTGAAATCCTCCAATTACATTGCTATCCGTCGCCTGGAGGAATTTGAAGGAAGGGCTCGGCGGAACAATGTCTGCATAATTGGTGTTCCGAAACAGGCGGAGGAACAAGCGGCTGACCATTTTGTTGAGGACCTTATCATCAAACATCTAGCCCCTAAGGGACTGAGCAAGTTTTTTACGGTGGAACGCGCCCATAGGATCCCGGGTGGCAGACCGAAGGTGGGAGCCCCGCCGAGGCCTATGATAGCGCGGATTTTCAACTTTCGGGACAGAGATGCTATCCTACAGGCTTTGCGGGCGGGTGGACCCTTGAAGTTTGAGAACTCTTCTATCAGTTTCTACCCGGACTTCACGCAGGCGGTCCAGAAACAGAGACTCAGTTTTCTGGGGGTAAAAAGGAGACTATGAGATATGGGACTCAAATATGCCATGCTTTTCCCGGCCAAGCTGAATATAACGAACGGGTCCACTTCTTTGATAAGCCCGAGGTGGTAGCCGACTGGTGTGACACTCTGCCGGCCCGACAGGAACCAGAGAGTCAATCTGGCAGAGCAGAGGGAGGACTTGAGAGACAGGAATGAGTGCCATTTGCCTGGTTTCTGGGGACATTGGGGGGATTGCTACTGTGATGGATCCAATTATGATGTGCATCTGATTGTTGCTCGAACGGGGGGTTGCGGGACTATCGGCGGGTCTTTCTCCTCCTCAGCCTTACTTCTTGTAGTTTAGTTTAGATGTGGGGGCGACAGGCAGACTGCGAGTTTGGGCGGCTCGTTAGTCGTATGCAGGGGTGCAGGGTGGGAGGTGTTGTATTGGGTTGTTTTGGTGAGGGTGGGGGGGTGTTGGTTTTCAGGTTGCTGTTTTTGCAAGGCGCTCTATTGCTGGACTTTATCATTGATGTGCTGGGCTCTGCTCGGAGCTGGATCCTCTTTCTCTTTCATGATGGGGGGTAGGGGGTTGAGGTTGATGAGTTGGAATGATAACGGGCTGGGGGATAAGATTAAGTGTGGGGTAGTACTGCAGCTCCTGAAACGTCACTCCTCTGATGTTGTTCTACTACAGGAGACCCACCTGGTAGGGAATACATGTCATGCCATGAACAGGAAGGGATATCGTCTAGTTGCCCATGCTGGGTTCTCCTCTGGGTCTAGGGGTATTGGAATCCTTATTAAGAACGCTTTCCCACTTGAGGTGGACTCCACTGTCCTTGATGATAGGGGACGCTATGCGGCTATTTCGGGACGGTGGGAGGGCCGCACACTTTCCCTGGTCTCTGTTTATATTCCTCCTGGCCTACAATCTACTACCTTTGCTGATTTGGGACGGGTTTTGTTCGATCTCCCTGGGGCATCTCTGATACTGGGTGGGGATTTCAACACTGTGGTTTCCGGTTTGCTCGATAGACACCCCCCTAGGGACCTAAGTGGGCGCTTGGTTGGCTACATGACTTCATGGACACTCTCGGCCTGGTGGACTGCTGGAGATTGCTTCATTCTGATCAGCGGCAGTATACGTTTCACTCGGGCGCCCATGGTAGCCTCTCTAGGATTGATTATGTGTTGGTGCCGGCTGCACAGGTGTTTTGCATTAAGGAGATCAGGCATATGACCCGGGTATTTCTGATCACTCCCCGCTGTGGCTTCGGTTGGAATCAGCATCGGGTGCCGAGGGTCGGGTAGCCCCGATTAACCCTTGGTATCTTCGCAATCCCAAGACCCGCAGTGAGCTTGTAAAGGCTTTAGATCACTATTTCCGGGAGAATGAAGGTTCGGTTTCCTCCGCGGTCTCCTTATGGGAAGCGTTTAAGGCCGTTATTAGGGGTCAAGCTCTATCATTGATTGCTGGAGTCAAGAAGCAGAAAGAGGAAAATGTGGTAAAGATAGAGACTGAGATTGCTGACTTGGAACTAGCGCTAGAACGGGAGGTGACCCGTTCTAGATTGCATGTTCTGCAATTGAAGCACCTGGAATATAAGACGTTGGTTGGAGGCTGCGAAGGGTCTTAGTTGGGAACAGCAGGGGCGTTTTTATGATGTTGGGGACAAGGCGGGGAAATTGATAGCGTGGTTGGATAGAAAAGACAGAGCAAGTCGTGTGGTACCGGAGATTGTGACAGTGAGTGGTGCTATTGTGACAGACCCACACGAGGTAGTGGCGTGTTTTGCGGATCATTTCCACACTGTGCACTCTTACGTGTCTGATAGACCGGAGGAGGACTCGTGCTTATTGTTACGAGATATTGCCCTTCCGTGTCTCCCTGATGAAGACAGGGAACTTATGGATGGTACAATCACTGCCGATGAGGTAGCGTTAGCTATGCGTTCCCTAAGTTCCCGTAGCGATGGGTCCCAATGGTCTGCTGATAGAATTGTACAAGCTCCGGCCTGACAAGATTGCTCCATATTTAAGGGACATGTTCCTAGAGTCCCGGGACCGTGGTTTTCTCCGCCGCGACCAGAGGTTAGCGACGATAGTTGTATTACACAAGTAATGGAAACCGAAGAATAGGTGTGCCTCATACAGACCGATTTCTCTGTTAAATGCCAAACCTAAAATTCTTACCAAACTACTGGCTAATAGATTGATCAAAACCATTAGTGCTCTAATCCATCCGGATCAGTCTGGTTTTATCCCGCATAGAAATACAGCGTTGAACCTTTGGCATCTGCACGGGGTTCTCGCGAGGGCCGCGACGTTGCGTGAGCCGGCCATTTTGGCATCTTTGGACACCACTATGGCGTTCGATACTGTGGAATGGCCATATTGGTGGGCGGTGCTGGCTAAATTTGGTTTTGGGTTGGATTTTATTGGTTGGGTTCGGCTTCTTTATGCAGACCCCCTCGCTCAGATTGTGGTTAACGGTCGCGTTTCGGCTCCGTTTTGTCTCGAGCAGGGTACCCGTCAGGTTTGCCCACTCTCCCCCCTTTTGTTCGCACCGGCCCTGGAGCCCCTCGCTGCGTGGATCCGTTGGGAGCCCTCCATGAAGGGTATTTACTGGTCTCCAGAGTACGAAGATCGAATCTCCCTAGATGCGGACAACATCCTGCTTTACTTGACTTCCCCTAGGAAGTCTCTGATAGTTTTGTGTGATGTTTTGACTTCCTTCGGTAAAAACTCGGGCCTGATTATCAACTGGGCTAAATCCTATCTTTACGTCCTCTGTGGTGATACTCCTGTTTTGCAGCGTAACTGTCTCATTCAGATAGTGCAAGAGGGGTTTAAATATCTTGGTATTTATGTATCGATGGACCCCCTGGTTCGGTATGAGCAAAACCTTCTCCCTCCCTTGAATCGGTTGAAACGAGATGTTGCGGCTGGCGGAAGCTTCCGCTTTCGTTGCTTGGGCGAGTGACCCTTTTTAAGATGATGTCTCTTCCTTGTTTTTTATACGCCCTTCAGAACACGCTTGACATAGTTCCTGCTAGTTACTTTCGGATAGTTGAGGGTCTACAGAGGAAACTGTTGTGGGATGGCAGGCCTCGTATTGCGATTGCCAAATTGACACTCCTGTGGTACGGCGGGGGTATTGCCCTTCCCGACATCAAAAGGTACTATTGGGCATCGCAGTTAGGGGCCATCAACCATGGTATGTATGGACCTGAGTTAAACCCTGGGTTCGCCATGGATAGGTGGTTACTTCCCAGGGGCAACTATTATAGGGCGCTATATTCTAACTCGGTGGTGAGGTCTTTGTCAGGTCCGACGAGGGCGGCCGTACAGGTCTGGCAGGATGCCTCAGTGCGTTAGGCTGGAAAGATCGCTTGACCTTGGCGACCCCGCTTTTCGGATCTGATAGGTTTGGTAAATTGTGGAACACTAAGGGGTTCGACAAGTGGGATCTTATTGGCATCAACAAGGTGGGAGACCACTAGGCCAAGGGACAGGTAAAGTTGTTTGCGGCCCTGCAGGTTGAGTTTGATTTGGGTGGGTCTGAGTATTTCCGTTATGCTCAGGTTCGTCATGCATTGACTTCGGTCTTCCCGGTTGGGGAGGAAATACCGGAATCTACCCCACTGGAAGACCAAGTGTTGGATGGTCATATGCCGGACAGTACCATCCCCCTGGTGTATTAAAAATTGATTAACCATAGGGCAGACCTACAATCGAAATTGCGAGATCAGTAGACCAGTGACAGCCTTGAGCTTGATGATGAGGACTGGCAATCGGCGATCTCCTCTCCCAAGGAGGTCGCGGTTCCGGCACGACTCAGATTAGTTCAACTCAAAATATTACACAGAGTATATGTCACGGGTCCCCGTCTGGTTCGAATGGGCTTTTCTGAAGAGGGTCTGTGCCAACGGGGTTGCAGACAGTTGGGTACGTTTCTCCACATCATCTGGGAGTGTAGGGAAGTTGCTGTTTATTAGAGGAAGGTCCACAAGGTTATTCAGGAGGTCACGGGTGTGGCACCCTTGCCAGAAGCCAGGCGCTGCTTGCTAAATGTTTGGGAGCCCACCGACCACAATGTGGCTCAAACTCAATGGGTGACCCTAGGGGCTAAGATCGCCAAACGTAATATTGCACAGCTATGGGGATCCCAGAGGCCCCCTACTCTTGAGGTGTGGATGGAAAACATGGATTGGTGCATGTTCAGGGAAAAAACTGTATACCTGGCTCTGGGTCGTCCCCAGAAGTGGCACAAAGTATGGGGTCCTTGGAACCGGTATAGAGGTGACATATGTGTACCGCCAGTGACACCTGTCCTTGATGTCCCGCTTTCCCCCTGACCCCGCATTACCTCTTGATTGCTTTAAGGTCTTTGATACTCCCTCTTCCCCTCCCCCCATCAATGTGTTGATCATTCCATTGTCTATATAATGATGTTCCGCCTTTGGGCAGTCTATGCACTTCATGTTCTTTGTTGTCGCCGCGCTTGTTTATTCTAATAAAAAGAAATATATTAAAAAAAAGAATGTTGTAGTTCATGGGAAACCTATGCGGGAAGCCGCTCCTTTGTATGTACCTCCTAAGGGTATGGGCACAGATGATGATAAAAGTTCCGTGGATGCGAAGGCTTATTTCATTTATAATTGGGTTTATAACCGCGTAAAAATCTGGCTGCTTTTTATGAAGAAGTTGAAGGAGCTATTAGTTCTTGTACCATGACTTTGTCTGATATTGATATGTTTTTTGGCCTGATTTTACACCCTGATATGTGGAGGTTATTCATAAGATCGATGATCATGCAACTTTTGGGGATGTTTGGAAAGAATTAGAAAGAATTACTGCAGAAAGGGAACCAGCACAGAAGCCACAACAGGAAATTTTAGACCTTCCAAAAGCTATTCTAGTTAAATTGAAAACTATTATTCCTCCCAAAAAGATAGATTGGACGGTGTTAGCATCCTGTTAGCAAAAGGTAGATGAATCAGTTTCAGATTTTTTTACACATTTTGAGGAAGCATTCCACGACTTTAGTGGCCAGTCATTGACAGATGACAGAGACAGGCATCTTTTTGTCGATAAATTTGTCACGAACATGTTGCCAGGAATAGCTAGTCGCCTAAAGGCCAGCGAGAGTTCCTGGACTACGTCTTCCCCAGTCATTCTTTTGACTATGGCTCAGTATTATGAACGACAGGAATTAGAAGCTAAGGCTAAGGGTAACGAGGATAAGAAGAATAAGGAGTTGAAAACTAAAGTTATGATACCTCAGATTTATGGTCCCTCTTATGGAAATAATAGTCAAGGCGGATGTGCAATGTATCGTTCTGGTGCGCCCTCTTTTTCCCGAGCTACTTTGTCTATTGATCAGTGCACTTACTGCAGGGAGATCGGACTTTGGGCTTATGAATCTCCTCGTTCGCGCCCTCCGCAGTTTCAGCGTGGTCAGGGACCTCAGGGCATAGGGGAGGTGTGGATGATCGTGCTAGATTTGAGACTGTGGGGCATCCTCCAAACTCTTCGAATACATTTGATAGACGTCATCAATATCAAATATCTGACTATTTGAATTCGGATTAGACAGACTCTGCTTATGCACAAGAATGCCTAGGAAGGGGCAAGGAATCAGTTGAAGTTCCAGTCGATCAGAAGGGTTCCGATGTCCAAGCATGTGTTTTGGGTTCTACTGATCGGTTTCTGGTTGATACAGGAGCTACTTGTAGCGCTTTGTCTAAACAATTGGTTCCAAGGGCTCCCCTGTCTGGCTTAACCATTAAATCAATAGGTTTCGATGGGACCCCTTCCCTTAGCCCACTGTCACAACCACTTGCATTTAATGTTGATAAATGTACTGCTCCGTGTCTATTTCTGCTTTCCCCTAACACACCGGACAATATTATGGGTCTTGATATGCTCAAGTATTTCAGGGCTACGATACGTTGTTTCTCAGAAGGTGTACGTGTTATTTTGAATGATAATTATCAAGTGGTTGAGAAGTCCTGTTTCCTTAGGGAAGATATTGCATTGGCTTCACTCCCTAGTACTTTGTGGGCCACTTCGGACACTGATGTAGGGCAAATGGTTACTCCACCAGTGCATATTAGTGTCAAGGAGGGAGCTTCATCGCCACAACTGCCTCAATACTAAATTTCTTGAGAAGGTGAAGAGGCACTTGTAAGCATTGTTCATGATCTGATTGAAGTGGGGGTTGTGGAAGAAGTCCCGTATAATATTTGCAATAGCCCTATTCTGCCTATTTTGAAGAAAGACACTGATACTAAAATCTACAGGTTTATCATTGATTTACGAGAGGTTAACAAGATTGTAGTAGCACAATACCCAGTGGTTTCTGATATTACGACACTTCTTACTTTGGATCCTCTGACGGCTACTACCTTCACTGTGATAGATTTGAAGAACACTTTCTTTTCAATTCCTATTCATCATGACAGCCGGTATTTGTTCGGCTTCACTTGGAATAATCGCTCCTATAGATTCTGTAGAGTTCCTCAGGGGTATACAGAGAGTCCTAGTATTTACAGCCAAGCATTGAAAAGACAGCTTGATTCTTTCCCTTTACCCATGGGGGTGGCTCTCATACAATATGTTGATGACGTTTTGTTGGCAGCTGATACGCCCGAACAGTGTGAAGAAGGTACACTGTCTTTGCTTTCATTCCTTGCATCACACCATCACAAAGTTTCACAGAAGAAATTGCAGTATTGTAGACCGAAGGTGACTTATTTGGGTTACCCTCTGTCTAAGGAGGGACATGGACTTACACCAGATCGCATTCAAGCTATTTTAGACACACCAGTGCCCCGTACACAGAAAGATTTCCGTGCATTCATTGGTCTTACCTCTTTTTGTAGGCAATGGATTTTAGACTTTTCACACATTGTTAAACCCTTGTTGGCTCTTCTGACTAAAACACTCCAATGCCCCTTCCATGGATGTCTGAATGTCAGAATACTTTCCTTCAGTTGCATCAAGCTCTCTGTTCTGCACCAGTATTAGGCACTCCAGATTACACTAAGACTTTTACACTCTATGTACACAAGAGAGATGGGTGTGCATTGTCAGTTCTAGTACAGACACACGTTGACAAGCAACATCCTTGTGCATATTTTTCAGCTGTTCTTGAACCAGTTGCCCTTGCATTGCCTGGGTGCTTCCGCTCTGTTGCAGCGGCAGCTGTGTCTATACGTCAGAGTGATGGGGTAGTTTTGTCACACATATTATTGGTGTTAGTACCCCATGCAGTTGATGACCTTCTGAACCAAACCAAAACGCAGCACTTAACTAGTGCTCGTTTGACAGGATATGAATTGACACTTTTGGCTCCTCATATCACCTTGAAAAGATGTTCAACCCTGAATCCAGCTACTTTGTTGCCATACCCAGCGACTCAGCCTCCCTCACAGGAGTTTCATGATTGTATATTCCTTACTGAGGAACAGACAAAGGGTCTTGTCGATTTGCAAGACACGCTCCTCTCAAAATGTTGATGGGGAACTGTGGGTTGATGGATCTTGTTTCAAGTTACCAGATGGCACAACATCAGCTGCATATGCGATTACAACACTTCAGACAGTAGTTGAGACAGCTCATATCCCACAGATGTCAGCTCAGACATCTGAATTAATAACTTTGACACGAGCGTGTGAACTCAGTACTGACTTGTCTATGATCATTTATACAGATAGCCACTATGCTTTTGGAGTGTCTCATGATTTTGGGTTACTCTGGAAGGAGAGAGGCTTTCTTACATCCCACGGGATGCAAATAATGCATGGAGAGTTGGTGCATAATCTTTTGACTGCCCTGACATACCCAAAGAAAATAGCATTGTTAAATGTAGTGCACACAAGAAAGTGACTGATAAAATAGGACAAGGCAATGACTTTGCGGATCACACAGCTCGTGAGACTGCAATGCAGCGAAGTATTACATCTATGTATGTAGTGAAGTCACAGGCCGAACGATGGCATGATGTTAGGCAGGAAGTGCTAGACATGCAGAGATCTGCTTCCACTGAAGAACTAGAGCAATGGTCTAAAGAGGGAACGTTAGACGATGAGGGCTGCTGGAGGAATAAAGAGATGACCAAATGGAAACTGCCCACAGCCTATTTACAACCTATGATTCACATGGCACATGGGCTGGCACATGTTTGAGCTTCCTCAATAATGAAATTGCTCACACAAGTTTGGGAGCATCCAGAGATTGCCGGCACAGCTAAGAAGACAGTACAGTCCTGCTTGATTTGTCTCTAGTATAATCCTGGAAAAGGGAAACAAACTCCTACAGGAGGGTTTGCTATACCAACTGCACCTTTTGAAGTTTTGCACATGGATTATATTCAGGTTGAACGCTGCAATAATCTAAAATATGTCTTAGTGTGCCTTCAGTAAGTGGAAAGAGGCGTACCCTCCGAAAGATAATACAGCTCTGACCACAGCAAAGGTGCTTCTGAAAGAATTCTTCCCCAGATTCAGTGTTTGCAAACTTTTATAGAGTGATTACGGACCCCATTTTGTTGGGCAGGTTATTGAATATGCCCTGAAAGGATTAGGGATCAAGCAGAAGTTTCACGCAGTCTTTCATCCACAATCAGCAGGGCTAGTGGAGAGATATAATGCTACTTTAAAATTAAAGCTAGCGAAAATACAGGCTTCTACATCCTTGAAATGGCCAGATGCACCATCCTTGGAATTGTTGACCTATGAATATTTGGGAATTCCTAAGCCACATCTCATACATGATGTACCATGCATTTTGATGAGGGGCTACCTATCACAGTTGACTGACAATTTGATTTCTATTCATCAACAGGTTTGAGAAGCTCTTCATGACAGGTCAACAGGTAAGGCCCATGGACTCCGACCCGGTGATTATCTGATTGTCAGAGTATTTCAGAGGGTGAGCAGCTTGGAGCCCAGGTGGCGAGGACCAGAACAGGTGCTCCTCGCTACGAGAACTGCAGTTCGAGTGACAAACAAGAAGAACTGGATACACTCAACACATTGTACGTGTGTGCCGTCTACACTGGTGGAACCTGCTGCCCTGATCAACCATCGAGAGATTTTGGATACAGAGAAAGGCCAAATTGTATCACCTGGAGAACCTGCAGAAGTCTTCCTGGACCACACAATCTCTGCTGTATCCCAATATCAACTGAGACCCCGGAAAGAACCTTCATTGTTGAAAAGGACTGGTTCAGCTACCATCCTGGGTTAGTGAAAAGGAGCTGATGTGGCAAGTGGGGGGATCGGTTTTGCATAGTGACACCCATCTTGACCCTCAGCGAAGAAATCAACGGCTGCCCAGGACTTTAGAGCGCCAATGAATTTTTTGTTATTTCAACCAGCAGAATGGATATGCCAAAGGAGAAAATGTCAACTGCTGCCAGACTTTGTCAAAGAAAAACCATGTGCATTACTGGATTTGTTGTCAGTGTGGTTGCTATGGCAGTGATAACTTGAGTTGTAGAGGAAGTGGCTCATGCTCAACAATTGCTGACTGCCACTACTCCAGTACCAATTGAGCGCCACTATTTTACTCTCCCATATCATGAGCAGAAGCATAGACAATCTTACTTGAACAGCACAGTCTTCCACATGTTGCACCACACGCACAATGCTACGAACACTACTGACTGTTGGGTATGTGGGATGATACCTGCTCACCAGAAAAAGGGAGGAACACCTTTTATTCCTCTTCCATTCTCTCATAATGGTTCTTGTCAAGCCTGGTTTGCACTTTTAATTGCTTCTGAAAGAGCTAACACTACCAGTATGGCTGTAGGGGAAATAAACTATCATCTCAATAAAGTGTGTTACCCAGATGAAGATGCCAATCCACAGGCTAAAGAAACTAAATGGGAGTGGGAGGAGTATCGACCCGGAAATATTTCTATGCCTTTTTTTTTTCCAAATATGCGAACTACCAAGGGTAATGGACCATTTGTAATATCTGTTACTAGAGCCTGAGCAGAGTTGTGTATAAGCAGTGTTGGGAGAATCCCAGTAGGAAGAAGCAAATGTACTCTAGTTTTGGCCATTGAAGGTGTCAATAATAGTAGTTTCATGTCTACTTTGTATGCAGTAACAAGGGATACCTATCATCTACCTGTTGGATGGTCGGGAGACTGCTAAGTGTCCTTTTTGTTACCACCTGTGTTTCTTGCACCTGCATCATATCATAGGGACTGGATCACTGAAATAATATCGACGGACACAATATCGACTTGCCAGAATATCGTGGACAAAATATCGACAGTCAAAATATCGAGTTTGTATCTACAAACAGGTAAGTACAAAAATATCGAGTACAAAATATCGTTAACAATAATATAGATGTAAAAAATATCGACTTTATTAAAAACAGTGTTAAATTAAATTAATATTAAATTTAAATTACTAAAATATACTTAAAACTACTTAAATTAAATTATAATAATTAAATAATAAATGAAAATAATAAAAATAATTTTTTACAATCTTATTAGTTGACCCTGAACCCTAAAAATACCCCTTTACCCAAAAACCCCAAACTGACCCTGAACCCTAAAAATAACCCTTTACCCAAAAACCCCAAACTGACCCTGAACCCTAAAAATTCCCCTTTACCCAAAAACTGAAAACTGACCCTGAACCCATAAAATACCCCTTTACCCAAGAACTGAAAACTGACCCTGAACCCTAAAAATGCCCCTTTACCCATGAACTGAAAACTGACCCTGAACCCTAAAAATACCCCTTTACCCATGAACTGAAAACTGACCCTGAACCCTAAAAATGCCCCTTTACCCAAAAACTGAAAACTGACCCTGAACCCCAAAAATACCCCTTTACCCTAAAACTGAAAACTGACCCTGAACCCCAAAAATACCCCTTTACCCTAAAACTGAAAACTGACCCTGAACCCTAAAAATGCTCCTTTACACAAAATGTATCAATATTATTTAATTACCAATTAATTATTAATTAACAATAACAATAAAGTAAATATATTAGAACATTAGCTGTAATTATTTTAATAATTAATATTATTTTTTCCAAATTAATTACTTAAAAATAACACAAAATTAAATATATTAAAAATTTACTCTAATTAATGTAATTAACTAATTACAAATAATTAATTAACAATTAATTACTAATACAAAATATGTTCAAAATTATATTAATTAATTAACTAATTAATATTAATTAATTATCAATTAATTATTAATTAAAAATATTAACAAACATATATTAATTAATTAATTATTATTAAATTACTTCCCACCCTATTCCCCTATAAACCCACAACCCGCTACAGAATTACATTACGCAATTATTATAAAAACAAAATTCATTTAATAAAATATTTTATAACATTAATACACACTATTCACACATATTATTACATAAAAATACACTATAAAATATTATATATTATTAAAAATTCGATATTTTTGCTATCTATATTTTATACAGTCGATATTACTTCACTTACCTGAAAAACGATATTTTTGTAGTCGATATTATGTCCAGTCGATATTATGTCCAGTCTATATTTAAAACTCGATATTATGTCCAGTCGATATTTTGGAGTCGATATTTTGTCTGTACACCATAGGGACTATCAATTGTTTAATGATATCACTAAGAACAGATACAAGAGGACAATAAGTAATGATGAGGTGGACCAGACTGACACTGCACTACAGCAATAAGTTGATTGCAATCTGGGACTGTTCTTCGTTGTTGGTGCTGCTTTAAACAGTAGAAAGATCAGACGTCTGACTTGTGTAGTGAAAGCTGTGACCAACCAGACAGCTATGGCACTTGGGAACATTACAGAGGAATTGCAAAATTGCAAGGATTGTGGTGCTCCAAAACCGAATGGTTCTAGATGTAGTCTTAGCTGACCGAGGTGGTGCATGCCATATCATTGGAAGTAGCTGCTGTGTCTATATACCAGACACTACCCCCTCAGTCTTTGATGTAATCTCTAAATTACATAAAATTGCTCCTGAAATCCACCCCGAAACTGGCACATGGACTTTTGCCAGCTGGTTTTGGGGGTTAATTCTCACATGGGGTTGGAAAGTAATTACTATCCTGTGTATATTATTCTCTGTTCTACTGACATGTTTCTTATGTATACAATGTGGTCCAATGCTTTGCTCTACTTGTATTACTGCCTGTACTCCTGCTAAACGAAATGTTGCACAAATGAATGCCCAGAAAATATTAGGTAAATAAATTGATAATATGATGCGAATTGATATACAAGATGTATACAAGGGCTATCCTAGATCATAAATGTCTTCAGCTAATGCTAAAAGGGTCATCTGTAGAAAATTGACAGCGATTAGTGTTATCATTTGGCTGAAGCCATCTTGTTTTCGGCAGCTATTTTGTCTGCCATGTGCACACCATGTGCTCTTTCCTTCTTCACTGTTGTTTACCCTTGTGCTCTGCTTAGAGGACTAGCGATACTTAGACTCTGCCATTCTGCACATGCGCAGAGGAATCTGTAACTGTTCATACATATTTTCTAGTCTGTAACTGTCAGGTTGTTTCTACTGGAGTCAGCAACTGCTAGCTCCTCTTTTACTGTTGACTGTGCATTTCTGTATGACCATTTATGTATGTAACTCTCCTATGTGTGCTTGTACCGCCTTCTTTTGAGCCCCTGTGTGGGTATAAAAGACACATGGTTCTTCTACACCTTGTGCTACTTCATACACTACCGAAGGGTGCTGTGTAAATGTAGTTCCACCTCATGGGGTTTAATAAACATTTATTTTATCCTTTCAGTTTCCGTGCCAACTTCTATTTACTTGTTTGAGGACTTGCGTGCAGAGAAGGGTGAACCCCTACCACTGGTAGGCCTAGCTGAGGCCCACCTCAACAGAGGATAAGCAGTCTTCCCATATAGGTCCTGAGAGAACCTGCAAAAAACTTCACAGATTGAAGGTGAATCCATAACTAAGGGCCTCATTATGACGGCGATCTTCACATCCAAAAAAGGAATGCGCAACTAGCTGTCAGCAGTCCTGCCCTGCAGATTACAATATGACCGCCTTAAAGGCGGTTGCACAGTGTATATTTTGTATTGTGGCGTGTGTGTGCTACAGGCTGCAGTCCCTCCCACAGTACAAAAAATACACCTTCTGCATATCCCAGCACTGTGTGGCAGACACCATGCGGTACTGCCCACATGGTGCATGCAAGGTTATGCAGGGGGGGGGGGGTGCCCCCAGGCCCATGTTGCAGGGCCAGGGGTAAAGAGGGGCCCACTACGGCCCCCAATGCCCCTTTTGACCTGCCTTTTCATGGCCGGTAAACCGCCATGAAATGGCCAGCATGAAAGAACATCGCAATCCCTACGGCAGTGCCTGGCAGGCACCACCACCATTGTAGGAATTGGCGTTTTTTCCAATGGTCCTAGGGGCTCCCAGAGCCCATCGGATCTGTGGCCGTCAGTCTCTCAGACCGCCAAACATCCGCCTGCCATCCTAATGTGTAGGGCCAGAATCATTATTCTGATGGAGGTGGGACCGCCACCGAAGGGGTAAGGACCCATTCTCATCCCTGAGCAGCTGAATTCCATTTAAGCTGGATCTATCTCTTACCCTAAATGCAGGATCTGCCCCATTTCCTCACTATTTTCAAAGTAGGCCATCTGCCAAGATGTTTAATTTTTAAAGGCACTATCCCCAATTTGCTTTCTGAGGGAGGCTCTAAGAACTGCAACCTACTCCCAGAGCTGTTTGGCCATTGGCCCATCCTTTACCATTAGACCATGTTTCACTTTGGTTATAAGAATGCTAAGAGTCCATCGGGGGATGCAATTTCCTCTGTCAATATGGCCTTTCACTGACGGGAGGCAAATTGGAGAGTCTGTCCGCAATAGAAAGCCTTAAGGGTATCCCAGACCACCTGATCCGATATTAAATTCAAGGAATTTGCTTAAGTGTGTATTCATAGAGCTAACATAGCCATATTCCAACAGAATCTGTGTTCAAATGTCCACCTTCGAGGGCATGAAACCTGCATAACTGTCCCTAGTGAAATAGACAGTGACAAAGAGTTATGGACCAACAGGCAGGATCCACAGGTGGCGTGTGATACTTGAAGAGGAAACCAAAGTACTCCTCACCTGGAACATATTAAACCTTGATATAGCTTTATGGGGGACATAGTAAAATATAAACCACGTATCCTGAGGATGCTTGAACCGCCAAAGATCCACCAGAGCATATGAGGAAAGTAGCTGTTGACCTGATTCCCCCCCCCCCCCCGGAGCAGATACTTGCCCCATCAAGAAGGGTCATTGGAAAGATGGTCCGAGGATACGTGCTGAGATGCAGTGTCATTTTGGGACACAACGTCATATTGAAGTGACCACAGACGATGTAAGGTGAGGCCAAAAATGCAGCTTGGATAAAAGTAAATCAAAAACCTTCGGGTCATCCATGTTCAGACAGTATAAAACACAGATAGTGAATCGATAGCTGTCCTCCTGAATCATCAATATTAACCAGTGCCCCCCCAAATCCGTCTTTTGTCTCAATACCCCTATCTACTGTCCCAAACTAAAAGTGTGACCCCCCCCCCCCCCGGTCGGAAGTAGAACAAGAAAGGGATAACGTCTGATAACCTTTTTTAGTAGTAAACCTTCAGACTGAGACACATTAGTCTCCTGGAAACAAAGAATTTAGGGCTTAAGCATGTTAAGTTCTTCCCATACAAGTTTGCACATATATATCAATTTAACCCCATTGATATTCCATGAGAGAATATGTAGCTGTTGAAAATGACTGCTGCTGTTACTAACTGTTACCATTATCACATGAAGTCCACAAGCTACTCCTCCACCTTACAGCTTGGGAAAAACAATGTAAGTAAATGTTCTGATATCAGTATTTTCACTATAGACAGTCTTACAGAAAATCAAATTGTATGGTATACAGCTCCAAATGCTCAAAACGACAAACAAGTGATGCCCCACCCCACTCCCCCCCTAGCCCATCTGAGCTCCCACCCCTGGCTCCCAAAGTGGCGAACCACCCACACCCCTGATGCTGTGCCCGATACACCTGGGGCCCATGCCCCTACTCCTATGATTTGACAATGGGGTCCCAAGCCGGGTCAGCTCGAGGCCTAACCGCCCCAACTGTCCAGAAAGACCATTTGAGAAAGAGAATTTGAAATAAATAGCTTGCCAGAAGCGAGAGAGAAAAAAAAGAAAACTTAACTGAAGCCCAAAATAGAAGAAAAGAAGGGCCAGGCATAAGAAAAAAGAGAAAATGACTCCTACAAAGGAGAGAAAGACCAGCCCATTAACCCACAGACACACCACAGCTGCCCTTGGAATTCTGTTTAGACAGATTGTTCACTTTCAAGAATGTGTAAAGCTTCCATAGGTAAGATTAGAAGGGTTGGTCAAACAATGGGTTTTGCCAAAAATGTGCTGCATTTCTAATGGGTGAGCAATTCACCACCTCTTTATACTCATATTTATCTAATGCCACAAGCACACACCAGCCACTCTACAATCCCCTATTCAAAAGCCAGGCCTAACTTCACACACACACTTTGCTTACCAATTTACTTTTTGCAGCTTACCTCTGCTTCACCGTCATCACTCACCGGGTACTGACCGAAGAGTTTGAACTCTGGTCGTCTGGCTGAAATTCTGAATCGTACTCACTGGGCAACACTGGTTTCAATGTCTGTAGCCTGTCAAACCCCCCCCATACCATGTTTATTCTTATTCATGAATTATATAACAAAAAAAGGTAACTGTGGGTCTAGAAAAGAGAAGTGTCTATGTGTGTCTTGATGGCTCTATGTGTGCCATGAACATGAGGCATGCAACCGGATATTCACACAGTGTGAAAAGATATCCATCAGTTACTTTTCCTGTACCGCCCATTTCATCATCTGGATCACTTCACAGACTGGGGAGTCCATGTTGTAACCACCTCAAAATATATTATAATGAAATGGTTAACTACAATGGTGTTAGGACCCAAGTGATCAGTGGCTGTTGTGTATATGTAACTGAAAGCAGTGCATAAAAAGATTTGTGAAAAAGAAAAGTGCTCTTGTTAAAATTGGAGAGTGAACGCAATTATCACTTTATTCTAGAGCCGTCCACTTCCAAAGAAATAAAAACATATGAGTTCAAATAGGTCAGTAGGTTAAACAAATGACTACTGACTAGATTTACTGGTCGACATGTTTCTGCGGAAATTAAAGATCCAAAAAGGTATCTACCGCTTCTTCAGGACCCATTAAGTATTTGCTACTGCTCAAAAGAATAAACATATAGTGAACACAAAAATGATAATAGTATCACCTGTTCACTCCTGGTAATCCGCCTGATTAGATAGAAGATATCCAGATGTTGAAGTCACCAAAACACACACACATAGACAAGGACAAGACAAATCAGGATAACAAAACCAGCATAGTATAATTTATCACAAGCTGCAACATTTTTTCAGGTTATTGCTCAATTTACATATGGGTTCAACTGAACCTGATTATGAAGAGAGTTTGACCTCAGGCTCACCTCAGATGCGAGAGGAATGTGCTTCTCCTCACCTGGCATGCAGCTCAGGATAATGGGGCACCGCTCTGTAGTGTAGAAAAATATTTAGTCATGATTGTCTTTGCGACCACTGAACAGATAGAGACTCTGTAAGTAAAATTGGATAAAAGGATTGACAGAGAACCCATCTCTCCCACTGGGTTCTCTGTGCACAAAGCCTTGTATTACCCTGTCTAGGGAGCTTGTTGATGTTAAAATTAAAAAGGAGGATCGTGTGTACCTTCCGTTGTAGAGGACTAAAGACGTGAATCAGAACGCGTATATTTGTGGTATATATGTTGACATAACGCCCTGTTGCACCTAGACGGTGCAGATGACATTCTACATTCTTTGACAGTAAAGCCAAGACTCTACTAGAAGTTGCAAAGATAAGCGCCATTTTTCAGTAGTATCATACTCCCAATACACAACTGCTCTTGACTCAGCTTCGTATGTAAGATATGATTAGTATGGAGTTTTCATAGTCAATTGCTGCGCCTAACAGCACTCTCCTGGTGCGCAAAACAGATGAGCTGCTTTCTGTTTAGACGATAAAAACTTCCGCCCGTCTCAGTTTTCTTAGCAAACAAGCACTCACTATCGGTAATGTCATACTCTCGAAACAGAACCGCTGTTAAACGTCGCTTGATGCCTAAAGCGCTTTGCCGCTATATTAATTAAAGGCATGAAATGAAAAGAGACTCTGGTTGTCAGCTATAGTCCTACTCTAGTCTTGAAAAGTCTCTCAAGAGTCCAAGTGTTCTACTGGGCTCAAAGGCACTACAATCTGTGGATGGTGCAGGAGAAAATCGCAGTAAGCCGCATGTACAATCTGCCACTACAGACATATCAAAAATCGTGACATCACAAATTGTTCTTGCCAGATTGTGTGGATCAGAGGAAGCGGTCCGAATACAAGACCATCAAACGGAAAACTAAACTATAATATCACACTTTCCCACACGATCGGATTTAGTAGGAAACACATTATAACATATGATAACCCCTGGTTGATAGATATACACGGATCTCCACGTACTTTATTAAGTTACTACATTTCCCATGAGTCCGTGGAGTGGGTCTATACCGATATGCTTATCCTATGATTCGACAGTATGAGCAGACATATGTGACCCAATAACTTGTCTTTATATTATTGCACCAATGTACGAAATAATGCACAATGTAGGAAGTCATAATACACTACAACATCAGACATCCTATAATCACCAGTTTTACACAAAACGCCACGTTTTTGAGCTAGGAACTACAATTCCCATGATTCTGTGTCGCGGAACAATGACGTCATTCTTACCCAATCAGATGACGACAGAAGTAAACAAAAATGATGCCAGACTCTGTCCCGATACCTCCCCGTAAAGCCCAGTTGACTGCCAGGAGTATTGACAGACAGGTCGGTACAGCGCACATAATAGAGTTCTCTTGCAGACGACGTAGCTCTTTTTTTCAACCACGCGGCAAATTGCACGCGGCTTACTGCGATTTTCTCCTGCACCGTCCACAGATTGAAGTGCCTTTGAGCCCAGTAGAGCACTTGGACTCTTGAGAGACTTTTCAAGACGAGAGTAGGAGTATCGCTGCCCACCAGAGTCTCTTTTCAGTTCATGCCTTTATTTAATATATCGGCAAAGCGCTTTAGGCATCAAGCGACGTTTAACAGCGGTTCTGTTTCGTGAGTATGGCATTACGATAGTGAGTGCTTGTTTGCTAAGAAAACTGAGACGAGCGGAAGTTTTTATTGTCTAAACAGAAAGGAGCTCATCTGTTTTGCGCACCATGATAGTGCTGTTAGGCGCAGCAATTGACTATGAAAACTCCATACTAATCAGATCTTACATACAAAGCTGAGTCAAGAGCAGTTGTGTATTGGGAGTATGATACTACTGAAAAATGGCGCTTATCTTTGCGACTTCTAGTAGAGTCTTGGCTTTACTGTCAAAGAATGTAGGACGTCATCTGCACCGTCTAGATGCAACAGGGCGTTATTTCAACATATATACCACAAATATACGTGTTCTGATTCAGGTCTTTAGTCCTCTACAACGGAAGGTATACACGATCCTCCTTTTTAATTTTAACATCATCAAGCTCCCTAGACAGGGTAATACAAGGCTTTGTGCACAGAGAACCCTGTGGGAGAGATGGGTTCTCTGTCAATCCTTTTATCCAATTTTACTTACAGAGTCTCTATCTCTTCAGTGGTCGCAAAGACAATCATGACTAAATATTTTTCTACACTACAGAGCGGTGCCCCATTATCCTGAGCTGCATGCCAGGTGAGGGGAAGCACATTCCTCTCGCATCTGAGGTGAGCCTGAGGTCAAACTCTCTTCATAATCAGGTTCAGTTGAACCCATATGTAAATAGAGCAATAACCTGAAATAATGTTGTAGCTTGTGATAACTTATACTAATGCTGGTTTTGTTATCCTGATTTGTCTTGTCACTTGTCTATGTGTGCGTGTCTTGGTGACTTCAACATCTGGATATCTTCTATCTAATCAGGAGGATTACCAGGAGTGAACAGGTGATACTATTATCATTTTTTTGTGTTCACTATATGTTTATTCTTTTGAGCAGTAGCAAATACTTAATGGGTTCTGAAGAAGCGGTAGATACCTTTTTGGATCTTTAATTTCCGCAGAAACATGTTGACCAGTAAATCTAGTCAGTAGTCATTTGTTTAACCTACTGACCTATTTGCACTCATATGTTTTTATTTCTTTGGAAGTGGACGGCTCTAGAATAAAGTGATAATATTGTTCACTCTCCAATTTTAACAAGAGCACTTTTCTTTTTCACAAATCTTTTATGCACTGCTTTCAGTTACATATACACAACAGCCACTGATCACTTGGGTCCTAACACTATTGTAGTTAACCATTTCATTATAATATCTTTTGAGGTGGTTACAACATGGACTCCCCACTCTGTGAAGTGGTCCAGATGATGAAACGGGCGGTACAGGAAAAGTAACTGATGGATATCTTTTCACACTGCGTAAATATCCGGTTGTATGCCTCATGTTCAAGGCACACATAGAGCCATCAAGACACACATAGACACTTCTCTTTTCTTGACCCACAGTTACCTTTTTTTATTATATAATTCTTGATAAGGGGGGTGTAACTGTGCAGAGGTCGTTAAATATTCCCTTGTACCCTCAACCCATCCTTTTGTTTTTGATATTTTAGTGCAGCTGAGGCTGCGGGTCCCTACACTTTTGAATGTGAAACTCTTTTTTACAAGCCGTGTCTAAATAAGATACGTTGAGATAGTTGTGATGTTCTTCGCTTGATAGCTGTTCAGAGACTGTGACTCTAAGGAATCATCCTGAGGTTCCTCTTTTTCTCTTCCCTTATTTTTTCTTTTATTTGTAGGCACAGACTTAATTCCTTCACTTGTGACCAATTATGGCGTCTAATCTAGGCTTAGCTTATGATGAAGCGGAAATACAGTCAATCCTTGATGACAACCCTAGCATGCTAGACATCATGCCAAAACCTCAAGACACTGGGGAAGATGGGTGGCCAAAGGTCTTAGTATTAAAGAAAAGCCATTCTCGCATATGCATCCATGGGATCACCATGGCTGAGTACCTTTGAGGTGATAGTGCCCCCACGGGCTTTATAGTCAACAACTCTCCACGACTTTTTTTAGACGATGAAGAGTTTATAAGAGACTGGTACCTCATTGCATGGAAGTGCACGCAAGATTGGCTCGTTTTGATAATCAAAACTGCCAAGAAAACTGCCGACAAGATCATGGTAGAGATCCAGACACTAGAGGGCCAGATAAAAACCACCATCTCAGGGAAACTCTTTACTAAACAGCAAGAAGAAAGTAATAAGACCAACAAAGAGTTCAACGATACTATCCTGTTCTCTAAATTAGAGAAATGTAAAAAGATCCGGCTAAGTTTTCTAAGGAGAAGATGTATCCATACACTAGTGCCACATATGTTCCCACGCCCTTTAATCGGAATGGTAGGAGAGGGGGCTCCACTTATGGGACCTCCTCATCGGAAGATCTTTCAAGTGATTCTGACTCTTCCAATCAAGGCAACCCCACAAACCCCAATAGAGGCAAGGGAAATCGGCGACAATAGAGAGGGCACAATTACAATCAAGGCCAATTCAATACGTGGTGGGCTCCAACTCCATGGTTACAAGGACAACTCCCGTTCCCTCAACACATGGGCCCATATGGCCCGGTAGCTTTCCAATCAGGCCAGAATCTGCCTCCTTTTTTAGGGTTTGGCCGAGGGAGATCACGCGGAAGACGGCGGGCCCCCCAAGGCCAGGTACAGTGGAATCTTCCCCCACAATCAATGGATCTACGGAGCGGCAAAAGGATACCCCAGGACCAAGCCGGAACGAGTACAGGGACAGCCTCATAGTCAACCTGAGCTCACGGGTTCTCACACCTGACGAAGAGAATCTACTCAATCGAGGTTTGGGTTTTGTGGCTAAACCACTGGAGACCCTTTTCAAACCCAGATTGAAATCTCAAAATTTTTTAGGAAAGTGAGACTTCACTTTTCTTCTCGAAAAAGGAAGATGATGAGAGAAGTGATCAAAACACCGGGCTCAAGAGACCCTCTACATTCACCCCGCTGGCTGCCACTGTTGCAGCGAAAGTAATAACGTTTGAGGAAGCAGTGCAACATGATATTCATGATCTGTTTCAACAAACACATAAACCCTTTATGAACATCCCTAAAGTGGAACAAGAGGCGTTGAGAGAACTGATGAAAGATCAGTCGGTTACAATCAAACCAGCCGATAAAGGTGGAGCGACTGTCCTAATGGACACCACTGCATATAGAGAAGAGTGCTTACGCCAACTTGGAGATACTCGATCTTACCAACCTTTGACGGAGGATCCTACAACAAGACTGTCCACGACCATCGGGCACATTGTAGAGGAAGCACTCGCTGAAGGGTGGATTACATCTATTGAGGCCCTTTTTTTGCAAACTCCACATCCAGTAAGACCATACTTTTATTTACTTCCCAAAATTCACAAAGTACAACGACCCCTTCCAGGTCGGCCAATAATTTCTGGCATTGGATCGTTACTGGAACTACTATCGACTTTCGTCGATACTTTTTTGAGACCTTTGGTCAAACTCATGCCAACTTATCTCCAAGACACTAAAGATCTGCTCAGGTTATTACCGGAGATTGAGTTTGACCCTACAGTAGATCTCCTTGTGTCCTTTGACGTGGAGTCATTGTACACCTCCATCCCCCAGAAAGAAACTCTGGAGGTGATTGAAGCACTACTGGGTGAACATGACTTTGATTCCATCACGAATATCTCCTTGATTATTAACCTTGCAACAATAGCAATGAATGACATTTTTTTTTAATTTGAAGGGCAGTGTTACCTGCAGACGTCGGGGACCAGCATGGGCAGCATTTTTGCCGCCAGCCTGCCGAACCTGTACATGCACAAATTTGAGCAAGACCACATATTGCACACCACAAACCCGTATCTAACATCAGTGCGGGTTTGGAAGAGGTACATCGAAGACATCCTGGTAGTGTGGCGTGGTAGTGTGCCGGCTCTCTTGGCTTTTCATGACTGGTTAAATAACAGCAACAACTTTCTACGATTTACTGTGGTATACGATCAACACTCACTGGCTTTCCTTGATCTGCTGATTACTGTAACACCAGAAGGCCTCAAATCTGAGCTTTACAGGAAGCCTATGGCATGTAACTCGCTGTTACAATATAACAGTTGCCACCCCAAATCACTACGTGATAATCTGCCATTTGGGCAGTTTCTGCGTATTCAGCTGAATTGCTCCACCAAAGAGAGTTTCAATAAGCATGCCAAAGATCTAGAACAGGGTTCTCCAAACCGGTCCTGGAGGGCCGGATCCGTGCCAGATTTTTAAAATAACTACATGTATGCCAATGGGGATATCCCAAAAATCTGGCATGGATCCGGCCCTCCAGGACCGGTTTGGAGACTCCTGATCTAGAAGAACAGCTTGGAGATAGAAGCTACCCAAGGAGATTGATCCGACGTTCCAAAAAGAGGGCAGCAAACAATAATCGAGAGGCATTATTGGAGCCATCTCCACTGAAATTGCAGAACCAACGGATGACATGTGTCAACACCTTCAGTACAAGATCCAATGTGATTCAGCGAATCATCAGAAAACATTGGAAGATCCTGAACACTGGAACGGACTCCCTTGAACAGCCCCTCTTTGCATTCAAACGAGGTACTAGTCTCAAAGACCAATTGATACACACCAGACCACCGACAAGAGAGACACACCAAGTTGGCACACTATGGGATATGACGCCAGTGACGGGACACCATCCCTGTGGGAACTGCGCAGCCTGTCCACAAACGAAGCGCTCCACAAGTATTGACATAGGGACTGGTCGCCCTTGGGAACAAAGGCGTTTTACAAATTGCAACAGCAGCAACTTGATCTATCTTATCACCTGCCCCTGCCTCCTGAGGTATGTCGGGATGACAACTCGCAAAATAAGAACCAGGATTTCTGAACATAACAGCACGATAAGGTGCAAAATACAGGCAACCCGACTAACAAACCACTTTTTAGAAGTAGGGCACTGACCAACAGATTTTGAGTGGACCGTATTGGAACAACCGATAATTCCAGCTCATATAACTGACGTGTCCAAACATTTGCTCAGAATCGAGCAGAAGTGGGTGTACAAATTGAACTGCGACAAGGCTGGCCTTAATGAGGATATTCCTTGGATGTCACTCTAAATAAGTAATACGATTTTTCAAAATTGTCCATTTATGCCTATCTGAGCACAGTGAATCAGGATTTATGGATACTATCAAGTGTACTATATGAGTTCTAACTTGAAGTTGTTACACTGTTAATTCTGCAAAACAGGGATAGAGTCTCACTATCTGTTCTCTAGGGGTTATGTAGTAACAGACTCCCCTTATATCCATTTATTGTAATGCTCCAGCTTAAAAGGCGCAGTACAATCTGCCACTACAGACATATCAAAAATCGTGACATCACAAATTGTTCTTGCCAGATTGCGTGGATCAGAGGAAGCGGTCCGAATACAAGACCATTGAACGGAAAACTAAACTATAATATCACACTTTCCCACATGATCGGATTTAGTAGGAAACGCATTATAACATATGATAACCCCTGGTTGATAGATATACGCGGATCTCTGCTTACTTTATTCAGTTACTACATTTCCCATGAGTCCGTGGAGTGGGTCTATACCGATATGCTTATCCTATGATTCGACAGTATGAGCAGACATATGTGACCCAATAACTTGTCTTTATATTATTGCACCAATGTACGAAATAATGCACAATGTAGGAAGTCATAATACACTACAACATCAGACATCCTATAATCACCAGTTTTACACGAAACGCCACGTTTTTGAGCTAGGAACTACAATTCCCATGATTCTGTGTCGTGGAACAATGACGTTATTCTTACCTAATCAGATGACTGCAGAAGTAAACAAAGATGATGCCAGACTCTGTCCCGATACCTAACCGTACAGCCCAGTTGGCTGCCAGGAGTACCGACGGACAGGTCAGTACGTCGCATATAATAGAGTTCTCTTGCAGACAACGTAGCTCTCTTTTTCAACCTCGCGGCAAATTGCACGTGGCTTACTGCGATTTTCTCCTGCACCCCCCACAGATTGTAGTGCCTTTGAGCCCAGTAGAACACTTGGGCTCTTGAGAGACTTTTCAAGACGAGAGTAGGACTATCTCTGCCCACCAGAGTCTCTTTTCAGTTCATGCCTTTAATTAATATAGCGGCAAAGCGCTTTAGCAGTTCTAGCAGTTCAAATAAGCTTTATTCGGCGTTTGGCCATAAAAGCAACACAATAAAATACATACAAGTAAAAAATAACTCAACATAACATTGCCTGGTTAAAAGAAAAATGAGATAAGACACAACTAAAAATAGTTTGGCATGTAAGCAGTTATTACTAAAAAAATAAAAACCCCAATACACAGAATCCCCCTTTTTCACCCGCTGTTATTGTGATTCGGTGCTCGAGGACCAGGATAAAAGTCATGGAGGTCCCAGATACGAATGGAGCCATCACCAAGTTTTGGCTGGATAGAACGCAAGTAGGGGGCAGTATTCCTGTCCTTAAACCTAACTAGAATCAAGTCCCCCGGAACATTTTTGGGCAGATGACCAAGCCACCCCACCCTTCTGACGCTCTGTATCCCACCGTCTAGCAGGGAAGGTAATGGTCTATTGTTTTGGAGCCAATAAATGGCTTTGTTCAAAAGGTCCCGATGCAGTTCACGTTTTCCTGGTCTGAGAGCAGGGACCCCAGAGAGAATGGTGACATATGGGGCTGCTACGGGGGGTAAATCGATGCAGTGACTTCTATCTAATGCGATCACAGGAGCTCTTTGTGGTACATGCTCGTGAATACGGGTGATATTGTGATCACTTTGAGTCGGTGGTGTAACAGGGGAGACACATGTTTGTAAATTCCTGGGGGCATTGTCCGTAGGCCTTTTGTGGGTATTAGTGGGGGAAGAGCGTATGGGAGTAACAGTGATTCTAGTCGGTGGGTATGACTGTGATACCGTTTGTTCAATCCTGCACAGTCTATCTCCCAAATCATTTATTTTAGCAACCAGTGGAGAGAGAGCAGTATCAAGCAGTCGCTCGATTTGGGCCAGAAGAGACGATTGTAGGGGGGATCGAGACTCAGCCTTGTCCACAGGTGATGAGGCTGTACTGGGTCCGGGTACTGAGGGGCTGCAATTATTAAGTGGAGGGAGGGTGGTAACGGGGGAAGCCTGGGGGGAGCAGGTAGTTTGAGCAGTGTCTCGAGACACTATGGGGGGGGATAGAGCATCCGGGATGTAGTGTGTGCCACAGAGGGCATTCAGCTCTTCCCAGATGGACATTGAAGTTGAGTGACTGTATACAGTTATCCTGATGATAGCTATCAGCAGTTCAAGGCAATAGGGATGGAAGAAGAGGAGCTTGACTGTACCTTGTCCAAAGCTGGAGCCAGGAGTGGTGGCCCGTCCCGTCCTCCTAGTGCCTCTGAGGGCCTTTAATTAATATAGCGGCAAAGCGCTTTAGGCATCAAGCGACGTTTAACAGCGGTTCTGTTTTGAGAGTATGACATTACCGATAGTGAGTGCTTGTTTGCTAAGAAAACTTAGACGAGCGGAAGTTTTTATCGTCTAAACAGAAAGGAGCTCATCTGTTTTGCGCACCATGACAGTGCTGTTAGGCGCATCAATTGACTATGAAAACTCCATACTAATCATATCTTACATACAAAGCTGAGTCAAGAGCAGTTGTGTATTGGGAATATGATACTACTGAAAAATGGCGCTTATCTTTGCGACTTCTAGTAGAGTCTTGGCTTTACTGTCAAAGAATGTAGGACGTCATCTGCACCGTCTAGATGCAACAGGGCGTTATGTCTCAACATATATACCACAAATATACGCGTTTTGATTCGCGTCTTTAGTCCTCTACAACGGAAGGTATACGCAATCCTCCTTTTTTATTTTAACATCAACAAGCTCCCTAGACAGGGTAATACAAGGCTTTGTGCACAGAGAACCCAGTGGGAGAGATGGGTTCTCTGTCAATCCTTTTATCCAATTTTACTTACAGAGTCTCTATCTGTTCAGTGGTCGCAAAGACAATCATGACTAAATATTTTTCTACACTATAGAGCGGTGCCCCATTATCCTGAGCTGCATGCCAGGTGAGGGGAAGCACATTCCTCTCGCATCTGAGGTGAGCCTGCGGTCAAACTCTCTTCATAATCAGGTTCAGTTGAACCCATATGGAAATAGAGGAATAACCTGAGAAAATGTTGTAGCTTGTGATAACTTATAGTAATGCTGGTTTTGTTACCCTGATTTGTCTTGTCCTTGTCTATGTGTGTGTGTCTTGGTGACTTCAACATCTGGATATCTTCTATCTAATCAGGAGGATTACCAGGAGTGAACAGTTGATACTATTATCATTTTTTGTGTTCACTATATGTTTATTCTTTTGAGCAGTAGCAAATACTTAATGGGTCCTGAAGAAGCGGTAGATACCTTTTTGGATCTTTAATTTCCGCAGAAACATTTCGACCAGTAAATCTAGTCAGTAGTCATTTGTTTAACCTACTGACCTATTTGCACTCATATGTTTTTATTTCTTTGGAAGTGGACGGCTCTAGAATAAAGTGATAATTGCGTTCACTCTCCAATTTTAACAAGAGCACTTTTCTTTTTCACAAATCTTTTTATGCACTGCTTTCAGTTACATATACACAACAGCCACTGATCACTTGGGTCCTAACACCATTGTAGTTAACCATTTCATTATAATATCTTTTGAGGTGGTTACAACATGGACTCCCCATCTGTGAAATGGTCCAGATGATGAAATGGGTGGTACAGCAAAAGTAACTGATGGATATCTTTTCACACTGTGTAAATATCCGGTTGTATGCCTCATGTTCAAGGCACACATAGAGCCATCAAGACACACATAGACACGTCTCTTTTCTAGACCCACAGTTACCTTTTTTTGTTATATAATTCTTGATAAGGGGGATGTAACTGTGCAGAGGTCGTTAAATATTCCCTTGGACCCTCAACCCATCCTTTTGTTTTTGATATTCTTATTCATATCAGGGGCAATGTCTTCTGCGTTATGTGGCATAAGCTCCTCCAGGGCAAGGGCTTGAATCCTACCAATGCTGGCAAAGTTTAAGACAAGAGAAAAACAAGCTTTTCTTTTAATTTTATCATTTTTGGATTTGGAAAAACAGACACATATGGGGCCGATTATGATGGCGGACGGACCTGAGTCCGTCCGCCACCATAGAGTAGGACGGAACCTCCGCATTGCCTGCGGAGTTCCCTCCTCTGCAATTAGGATGTGACCGCCACCCTGGCGGTCACATCCTCAATCTTTAACATTGCGGCGGGTGCAGCTTCAAGCTGCACCCGCCGCAATGTTAAAAATGCATGCACTGCATTTGCTTGCACAAAGCAGCAGGCACTGCGCGGTGCCTGCCTCTTTGTCCACACAAATGCAGGGGGGGACCATAGGTACCCCCCATGTGCACCCCCACCCCCCCTTCACCCAGGGGGCCTGCAGCGGGCCCCCGAAGTGAAGCTCCGTATGCTTTTCCACAGCAGAAAAGCGGCCGTGAAAAAGCATACTTTGTACTCCATCCTAATATGGATGGCGGTGTCTGATAGACACCGCCAGCCATGTTAATGCTTTTCGGCCGTGGGCGCCTTCCGACCGCTGCGGAAAAGCAGAGGACAGATTGTGAGACCCACCAGCCATCCTAATTTGGCGGTGGTTCTTTCAAGCCTCTGCGGCGGATTTCCCGCATCCTCCGGGCCGGCGGTAGCTTCCGCTGGCCCGGAGGATGCGGGAAATCCGCCATCGTAATTTGAGCCACTTTTTATTTGCACCAGAACCCTTAACTTACAAATCTTTTCCCTTCTGACTTCCCGCACCCCGTCCCTTCTTTTCTAAAGTCTGTGAAATATGGGAAAAGCCTTATCTTCATTTATCAATGTATTCATATTCTTTTTTTCTTTCAGGTTGGTGTTTTGTAGAGTGCATATGTGGCCAGGGGGGGCATAACTCAGCAAAAGTACATGAGTACGCTGCTATACAGATAGTAAAATAGGTTCAATGGAGGTGATTTTTCATTTTGGTGTAAAATCGGGTGAATGGTGCCTGTGCGCTTTGCTAGGCATAAAGGCCTAGAGTTAGCTCTCATTCATGAAATGATGGTTAAAGTTTGGAGCTGGTGAAACTCCCTTCCCTTCATTAGGAGAAATTAGAAGAAAGACATGTGCATTTTTAAAGAGACAGAAAAGGGCAAAGCTAAGCCTTTGATTCATTAGGCCTGCAGCACGCCTGCTGCAGCAAGAGACCTGCAGCCATCCTCTATACGGAAACAAGGTGTTTGTGGACTTGCTTGCTACTGAATGAGACTGATTGTTTAAAGCCCCAGTGACAGGCCAGCCGCTCCATTCTGCCTCCTGCTGTAGCAGGCGTGATGCAGGGCTAATTAAGCAAATGCCTGGCTTTGCCCTTTTCTGCCTCTTTAAAAATGCAACATGTTTCTCTTTTGATTGCATCTAATTAAGAGAGTTTCACCAGATCCACATTTTACCCATCATTTCAGGAGTGACAGCTAACTCTATATCTATATGCCTAACCAACCGCACAGGCACAATGCACAAAATTTCAGAGCTCTGCTCACACCAAAATGAAAAATCACCCCCATATATAGCAGCCTTTTCATATATTTCTGCTGAGTTATGCCCCTAGACCACATGTGTGCTACTAAAAACACCTAATTGAAATAAAGAAAGAAAATGAATGCATTTATATATGAAGATAAGGCTTTGCCCATATTTCAACTACTTGAGCTAAAGGGGGGGTGCGGGGAAGTTGGGAGGAGAAAGATTTTTAACTTTGGGGGTGAGTGCAAAAAAGAGTCACTCAAATTGTGTCCATTTTTTCCGAATCTAAAAATTTGTAAATGGAGAAAAAAACTGCACTATTTTTTCCACCTCAAACTTTACAAGCATTGGCGGGATTCAAACCCTTTGCTTGGAGGTGCCTGCACCAGCCAAGACAGAAGACATTGCCACTGAGCTATAATTCTTTTGTGCTTTTATCCACTGCAGGAGACTCTATCAGCAACATCAGGCGTCTCTTGCACCCGAAAAAGAATAAACATGATATAGCAAAGTTTTGAAAGGCTACAAACATGGAAGCCATTGTGGTCCAGTGGGTAAATTCCTGACTTCCAGCCAGACAACCAGGGTTCAAACTTTGGGGTGGGCTCAAGGGGAGTGATGGTGGTGAGGCAAAGATAATTTGCATACATGAATTGGTTTATAAAGTGTGTGTGGGGAGTTAGGCCTGGCTTGTGAACGGTAGATTGCAGAGTGGCTGGTATGTGTGGCAAGGGTGGGGCCAGGAATAGTGAGGAGGAGCCACAGGTATTGAGTGTGGTGGGGGTGGAGCAAGAATTGCAAGGTGAATAGGGTTGCTGGAGGGAGTAGAGCTGTGGGAGGAGCCTAGGAGTGCAGGTGTTGGTGTCACAGAGACAAGAGGAGAAGTCGGGACATAGGGGTAGTATCCTAAAGGATAGGCAGTACGAGGAAGAAGGGGTCATAAGTGGAGTCTGGGGCACAAAGTGAGTAGGGTTTAGAATAGCAGAGGACAGTGTTGCTGATTACAGTTAGTGCCCTCCCGCCTTCATCACACATATGGGGTGATCAAATAGGGTGGGTGTTATAGTAGGGAACCCCAACATTTGCTTTACTACCCCCACCTTTGAGTTTGGGGAAGGGGCGGGCACATTTTGGGGGTGCAGGACTAAAAGGGGGGGGATAAAAGGCACAAAATGAAGTGGTTTGGGTGGGGGCTTCCCACAGTTTTTGTATGGCTCCCCTTAATCCATGGGGGATACCCCAAAAGGGTAGTTGGGACTTGGGAAATAGGCTTGAAACAGTATCTATTACCAACCACAAGGGGTAACCACACAGACCTTCTGCCATTATGGTATTGAAAGCTGCCCCTAGGGGTATAGATTGACCGGTCTCATGGGGACAATTTTTTGTGAGGGACCCTTTTCTTTTTTCGCCCACCATAAGGGGGAACCCAAAAAGTGAAAATTGGTGTGCTGGTACTGAATGGGGCCATGTAAGGTAGAGAAACAGAAGGAAGGCCAGTGTGGAGCGACACTTGGAGGAATGGATATCTGAACACATTTGGGCTCCTCACAGAAGAGAGAGAACAGTAGCTGAACAGCAAGCGGAAATGCCTGCAATGACATCTGAGAGCATTAAACTTTGCTAAATAAGGGGGGTAGACAAATGAGCAAGGGAGGGGGCCCAGTGGCAATTGGTTAGATGGGGTGTAAAGAATAATCATGGCTGAAGTATATGCATTGGCGGCGTCTGCAGATAGTTTGGGGTGCTCTCCAAGTGATTTGTTCACCTTGGTTTGGGTATAGGATCAACAGATGGAAGGTCAAGCTACAGGCAGGTGGATCATGTATATCTCATTTAAAGAACTGTAGTCTGGGTGTGCTGGGAGAGGCAGTATGGAGTTACTGGATATGGCAGGCCGAGCAATGTACATCCAGCCAGTCAGAGGAAACTGAACAGTGGCAAAAGCACCTGATTACTGGGAGAATGTAAACGAAGGGTCAAGGGGAAGGGTGTTTATAGTCATTCAAAGGCTTGAAAATGGGTAGGTACACTTCCAAAGGTGCTAGGCGGATACTAGGGGGAAACGAATGAGGGGCAATGAGATGGGGGTATCGAGAGGTCACAATAGATGTCACAGGCACAGAAGTGTGTGGGGATCAGGAATCTCTGATAGGGTTTAATGTACTACCATGACCATTTTACATGCAGCCTGGGTACCTCTCTACTTCCAGTGTCTTTCTATCCTGCAGATGATTAGCATAAGCTTCCCTAAGTTTTTCTTGGCCTCATATTCACAATTAAGTGCCTGACATTTCTGGACCAACAATACTCCCAAATGGTGTGCTATT
This sequence comes from Lissotriton vulgaris, assembly GCF_964263255.1. Classification (NCBI taxonomy): domain Eukaryota; kingdom Metazoa; phylum Chordata; class Amphibia; order Caudata; family Salamandridae; genus Lissotriton; species Lissotriton vulgaris. Next base: position 552,671,990 of record NC_141693.1, on the reverse strand, counting down.
TATATTCCACGAAGAGCCTCGTTAACTGTGCATTTTTATGCCCTAAACATAGCAAATCCTTAAACCTGCAAAGCATCATATCACACGTAGAAGCTTTGGGATGGTGTAGGGTTTATATTTTGGGGAAATACTGTTCTGTGGTTCTCTCTGAGAACCGTGGAGATGCTGTTCCTCTCGCTCATGTCCCTTCAAAGAGACAAATGGCATACTTACTCACTCGCTCAGCAAACATCTATGATTTGACGTTTTCCTCTTTCGGTTTTCCTTCCAAATGTCCCCCCTTCGCCACAAATACAGACTAATCATTCCTCAGTGCTCCCTCACTTGCTTATTGTAGTCCTTCATGCCAAACACCTAGCAAAAACCAAACATGAACAAGCTGTACGGCAGCAAGCAGATTGAAAGCCTCTCTCTGCTCATATGGTCATACTGCTGCCCTCTAGTATTGCTACATGGCAACTTGAGCACAATAGTAGGATTCAGAAGAGGGCTGTTCTATGCAAATAATGTCCTCCCATGCCTACTCTGATCTGACACGATCACAGGTTCCCAACATGACCAGGCTTACAACTTTCAGCAGAATTCTAAGGCTGTCAACCATTCTTGGGCTAAGGTTTTTTCCACTAGAAGGCCACATATGGGGGCACCAACCTCATTTAGCAGGGTGCCAAATTGCCTGCAGTCATCCCCTATACAGAGCCTGGGCGTTTGCGGACTTGCTTGGTAATGACTTAGCCGAGGTGTTTAAAAGCCCCAGTGCCAGGCCAACTGTTCCATCCTGTCTTCTGCTGCATCAGGCCTGATGAAGGCCTGATGACGGAAAGGCTTTGCCCGTTTTCTGCCTCTTTATAAATGCAACATGTCTATCTTCTGATTGCCCCTAATAAAGGGAGTTTTACCAGCTCCAAACTTTACCCATTATTTCATCAGTGAGATCTAACTCTAGGCCTATATGCTAAGCTGACCGCACAAGCACCATCCAACTGATTTTAGAGCTCAGCTCACATCAAAATGAAAAATTGCCACCATTCAACCTATTTTCTTATCTATATAGTAGCTTCCTCATATACTTGTGCTAAATGATGCCCCTATGCCACATATGTGCTCTACAAAACTCTAAATTGAAAGGAACAAAATGAAGACATTGATAAATGAAGATAAGGATCTGCCTATCTTTTATCTACTTGAGAAAAAGGTGGGGGTGCGGGAAAGTCGGGAGAGAAAATATTTTTGAATTTTGGGGGCACAACTGTGCAAAAAACAGTGTTTCAAATTGCAACTCAGTTTTTCCAAATCTAAAAATGAATAAATTAAAAAATAAATGCTTGATGTTTCCCCACTTTAAACTTTGCCCACATTGGTGGAATTCATACCCTCCCCCTGGAAGAGCCTGTGCCACTAGAGGCAGCAGACATTGCCACTGAGCTATTGCTCCTTGATGATCATCTGCAGTGCAGGAGACACTACCAGCAACAAACAGACCTCTATTGGACATGAAAAAGGATACCATGATATAGGGAAGATTTAAAATGGCTACAGACATGGAAGCCAGTGTGTGTATGTGTGTGTCTGCCATTCTTGCTCCACCGTGACCACACTCAGCACCTGTGCTTCCTCCTCACTACTACTGGACCCACCCTTACTCTTGCCCCCACCCCACACAAAAAGTTGCCAATCAATGAAGACACGTTTCAGATATATAAAAAAGTGAAGAGTGAGACCTACCATATGTGTCAATTTTTGTATGAAGCATTTTGATACCAAAATAGAGGCTGTGGTGTTCCTCCTTCAAAGATAACTTGCTTAGGCTCCATGCAACTTAGAGGCTGAAAGAGGAAAAGTGATTGAAATGGAAATTGGTAGTTTAATGAAAAGGTGTATTTATTATAGGAATGGATTGAGATCAGAGGTCTGATCTCAATTCTTAGTTAAAGTTGAACCTAGGGAGGTTAAGGGCCAAATTGATTTATATCCCAACACCCATGTGTTGGAGTCAGGATATTCAATCTCGTTTTATTACTGGTGGTGTTTACTAGAAGGGCCATACGGACAAATCAAACTTTGTATTACCTTATTCAATAGCATCATGCCTATATTCTGAGGTCAAAGAACCAGATAAAGACAACTAGTACACATAGTACACTGTTTGCTTACTAAGTTCAAAAGGCTGAACTATGGCTTTTAGGAAACTGTTGTGCTTACCTTGTGGGTAGCTTATAATATCCCATAAACATTATATAATATAATGTTGAGGAATAAATGATTCTTTGAAGATTTCAACACTCCAACAACGGCCTCCTTTGGCCCAGTTAGTGGGAGACATGGGTGAAGACTGCTCTAGCGCTTGTTTCTGAGAAACCGATTTCCCATAGATACAATATTCCTTTCCATCTACAGTAAGTATCTATCAGTAGTGTATTGGGTGTAGTATTAGAGTATGCTCTTCAATCTTTTCATTTTTTATTAACTATTGATTCCAAGTAAAACAATTCATATGATGCAATGCCATAATTTATGTGATGGATGATACACATTCAGGATGGGGTGAGAGGAAAGAACTGGACTGGAGTGTCTCTTGGTTTCCACCTACATATTAGTACACTGGTCATCTTGCATTGGGTGCTCTGGTCAGTGGACTAGCTTCTATATTTATCAATATAATCAATTAATTTAAATGTTTAATATTTGTTGTATGTTATGTACTTAATTTTTACAGTAGGATCTGTTATCTATTTAGATAGAAATATTTCAGTGTTCTTACTTTGACTCATTCTGTATGAAGATTTTCATGTATTAATAGTCTGTGGAGGGGCACAGTAAGTGACAGTTGTTATTCAAGACTGTGGTCTTTGAGTAACTGGTCTGGCTGTGGTTAATTGTCCTTGTGGTGGTCAGGGATGGGTTTGATGACAATGCTTTGGAAAGGCAGTTTATATCACATATCTATAATGGCTATAGGGTAGATCACATGATCATTTGATTTTCAAAGACTGCTCAAGGTTTTGTAATTTAAATTTTCCAGGGGCATCAACTTGATGCTTTAAAACATGGGTACTCATAGTACAGCCCGTGGGCCGCCAGCGGCACGGCAAGCCTGCCTTGGAGGCCCGCGGACCTTGCAGACATCGTATCCGTGTTTAAAGAAATCAAAATTAAATAGTGTTAGCAAACACCGCCGCAGCAGCGCTTGACTCAGAGACTCTGCTCTGTGGGGGCCGAGGGAGCAGTAATTGTCAGAGTGGAGATGCGGGGCGCTAAGAGGTGAATACAACAAAGCCTCAATAACATGTAAATGGTCTTTAAAGACCTGTGAAGTACTCGGGTGCGGCTCTGTGTGTCCTCTGAGAAAGCTGTCTCAGCCCGGACTGAAGGCTGACACAGACACACAGACACACACACATGGAGTGAGTTGACAGAGGGTGAGGGGGGAGGGAGGGAGAGGGAGGGGGTGACAGAGGGAGGGAGGGAGGGAGATAGAGGGAGGGAGAGGATGGGAGACAGAGAGAGACAGAGAGAGACAGAGAGAGGGATGCAGACAGGGAAGGAGACAGAGGGAGAGGGAGAGGGAGACAGGGAGTGAGACAGGAGGAGGGTGACAGGGAGACAGAGGGAGAGAAACGGAGGGAGAGGGAGGGGGACAGAGGGAGGGAGAGAGACAGGGAGGGAGATATAGGGAGGGAGAGAGACAGGGAGGCAGAGGAGGGAGGCAGAGGGAGAGAGACAGACGGAGGGAGACAGAGGGAAAGAGAGAGAATGGGAGAGAGGGAGGGAGACAGAGAGGGAGGGAGACAGAGAGAGTGGGAACAGAGAGGGAGGGAGACAGAGGGAGGTAGAGAGAGTAGGAGACAGAGAGGGAGGGAGGGAGACAGTGAGAGTGGGAGACAGAGAGAGTGGGAGACAGAGGGAGGGAGACAGAGGGGGAGACAGAGGGGGCGGAGACAGGGAGACAGAGAGAGGGAGACAGAGAGGGAGACAGAGAGAGGGAGATAGAGAGAGAGACAGAGAGGGAGACAGTGAGGGAGGGAGACAGAGACAGAGGGAGACAGAGGGAGGGAGACAGAGGCAGGGAGACAGGGGGAGGGAGACAGAGGGGGACGGAGACAGAGAGAGGGAGACAGAGAGGGAGACACAGGAACGAGAACAACAGAGACAGAGGGAGAGAGAGAGAGAGAGGGAGACAGAGAGAGGGAGACAGAGGGAGGAAGAGTGAGTGGGAGAGAGGGAGGGAGACAGAGAGGGAGGGAAGAAGACAGAGAGAGTGGGAGACAGAGGGAGGGAAAGATATAGAGGGAGACAGAGGAAGGGAGACACAGGGGGAGACAGAGAGGGAGGGAGACAGAGAGAGTGGGAGACTGAGAGGGAGGGAGAAAGAGGGCGAGGGAGACAGAGAGGGAGGGAGACAGAGGGAGGAAGACAGAGTGAGGGAAACCAAGGGAGGTAGACTGAGGGGGATGGATACAGAGGGAGACCGAGAGATGGAGACAGAGAGGTAGACAGAGAGCGGGAGACAGAGAGGGAGACAGAGAGGGAGACAGTGAGGGAGGGAGACAGTGAGGGAGGGAGACAGAGAGGGAGGAAGACAGTGAGGGAGGGAGACAGAGGGAGGGAGACAGAGGGAGACAGAGACAGAGGGAGACATACAGAAGGAGACAGAGAGGGAGACAGAAGGAGACAGAGACAGAGGGAGACAGACAGAAGGAGACAGAAAGGGAGACAGAGAGGGAGACAGAGGGGGAGACAAAGAGGGAGACAGAGGAAGGAGGACGACAGAGACAGAGGGAGAGAGACAGATGGAGGGAGACGGAGGGAGACAGAGGGACGGAGACAGAGGGAGGGAGACAGAGGGAGGAAGACAGAGGGAGGGAGACAGAGGAATGGAGACAGAGGGACGGAGACAGAGAGAGAGTGAGACAGAGAGCGGGAGACAGAGAGAGGGAGACAGAGAGGGAGGGAGACAGAGGGAGGGAGACAGAGGAAGGGAGACAGGGGGAGACAGAGGGGGATGGAGACAGAGGGAGACAGAGAGAGGGAGACAGAGAGGGAGACAGAGAGAGGGAGACAGAGAGGGAGACAGTGAGGGAGACAGAGAGGGAGGGAGGCAGTGAGGGAGGAATACAGTGAGGGAGGGAGACAGTGAGGGAGGGAGACAGTGAGGGAGGGAGACAGTGAGGGAGGGAGACAGAGAGGGAGGGAGACAGTAAGGGAGGAAGACAGAGGGGGGCTGAGACAGAGGGAGACAGAGAGAGGGCGACAGAGAAGGAGACAGAGGAAGGAGGATGACAGAGACAGAGGAAGAGAGGCAGAGGGAGGGAGACGGAGGGAGACAGCGGGACGGAGACAGAGGGAGGGAGGCAGAGGGATGGAGACAGAGGAACGGAGACAGAGGGAGGGAGACAGAGGGTGGGAGACAGAGGGATGGAGACAGAGGGACGGAGACAGAGGGACGGAGACAGAGAGAGGTAGACCACCATTATGGCGGAGTATCGTCACGTGGGATACGGATGGTAAATCCAAGTCTTACCCAACCCATCAGGTGATGGTGTAAAGATGGATTCCAGGGTGACCCTCTAGCCACAATGCATTTCAATATGGTGGTGATGGTGTGCAATGTGAAAAAAGTGTAAAGTTAAAATTAACTACTGTAACAGAAAATATGTTTAATAGGCACTGTTACAGTGTTAAGACTAAAATGACGCCACATAGTGTGAAAATATGACTATGTGAAGGCGTAGTGCAGAGTGGTCGACATGTTTCAGCTTAACGGATAAACTGTATCCAGCTTTCTTCAGGACCGTGATCTAATAACAACTGCAAATGTCAGTGAAAAACAAACTTTTTGTGAATAGTGAAGCAAACAAATATCAAAGCAAAATAGTCCTACCAGGAACTTGGGTTCCCAATGTTGTCTGGTGGAAAAATGGGTAGATTATCCTCTCCCAGCTTTATGTGGGAAGTCGCCTCACCTCACCCGGCACCCGCTCGAGAAAAAATGAGGCCCCGCTCTCTCCGTCGGTACCTCTCGCCTGCTTCCCACTTGGAAGCAGGCGAGAGGTAAGAGATATTTAGGTTGTTAGACCAACCCACAGACCGCCTCTACCTCTTCTTTTTTCTAGTAGACAGAGAGAGGTAGACAGAGAGGGAGACAGAGGGAGGAGAGCGACAGAGGAAGGGCAACAGAGGGAGGGCGACAGCGGGAGGGTGACAAAGGGAGACAGACGGGGAGACAGACAGAGGGAGAGGGAGGGAGAGAGAGAGAGAGAAAGAGAGATGTATATATGCTGGGTCTGGTGGCTCAGTGGACGAAGGTGTCTGCTGCAGGGACCTGTGTTCAACCTCATGGTCACAATTTGTTTTTGCTTTAGCCTCCACCTCTGACAACACCCCCACCGGTGCGTCCCTCTGCTACAAACCACACTGTAAATTTGGCCCCCGAGAGAAAGTTTGTGAGTACCCATGCTTTAAAAGGACCACTTATAATGACGCCTTCATGATCCTCTTATATTTCCTATTATCTCACAGTTATCAAAATCATTTACTTAGTTTAGCCAGAGTAAACCCCTACCACCATAGACCAGTTGAAGATCTCTTTCACACCTTTGAATTTTGCAGGACTAATCTATCTATCAGTTGTGTCTCCTCTTTTTATGGTCATGGACTACTTATGATTTTCTATGATTCCCACATACCCAACCACGGGTAATATACAGTATAACTTTGTTAAGCATTTATATTCCACTAATCATGTTGGAAACTTTGGTCAGTAGTTTTCTTCTGAACCTGTTCTATTATGACACAATATATGTGGGCTAAAGTTCCTTCTGCTGTACATTTTAATGATATAGCAAGTGACTGATGAGCTCTGTAAGCATATACAGGAATGAAGCTTATAGCCAAGTTAGAGGCCATGGAACTCTGACGTGACTTCCAATGGCCTTTTAACGTGCAGCAAAGGATATTTTGTTCAACCTCATTCCTCTTCAACAAACCACTTAAATCCTTGTTGTCTTGCTCTTTTGTATGAAAGAGAATATTGAGGTCTATTCATAAAGGCAAATTTACATGTGAGTATGATTGCCATCTAGATGTTTTTTTTACTGCTCTGACCAGTCTTTTAATATCCCAGTTGGTACAAAAATGAAGAAAATGACTAAAAGGCAGTATTTTTGCTCTTATCAGTACATATGTATAGTAATTATAAGACCACAGGGATTTGAAATGTAAAATATAAATGTAATTTAATAGAAATTGCACATATATTGATAAAAAATGTATAACAGTCTTTAAATTTAAAAATAAATGTACCTTTAATGTAAAAAATTATTTAAGGTAAATATATACATAATGTGTTGTACTTGTTCCACATACTAAGTATATATTTAATTTAAAATGCTCAAATCATGTAAATAATTAATTATAAATTAAGTTAATACTGTAAAGTTACTACTACTAATTTGTCATGATTAGACAGAGTTCTTTAGCACCGGTGCAAAGATCTCTATCTGGCAAAGTATAGGAAAAAATTTAAATGTTCATTAAACTTTAAAGAAATAGTGAACATGTGTTATGTTAAATTTTAATATGAATTATTATATGTTTATTTTATTGTATTAATATTAATGCAGAAGAAAATAAACAAAATGCTGCAATAGTATTAACTTAATTTTGAATAAAATATATAATTAATGTAACTATATAATGTTAACCCTTTCTCTGCTAGGCCTTTTCCCCCTTGTGCTAAGCCTTTTTCTGGCTATTTAGGGTAGTTTGCGCTTAGGCCCCTGTAACATTTTGGCTACATACGGTATCCACGCCAAATTTGCATCCTTTTCTTTCAACATCATGAGGATTTTAAAGGTACCCAGGGTTTATTGATTCTCCTGGAGGGGACACAGAAATTAGCCAAACTACAGCTACATTTTGTTTTTTGGGGGAAAAATGGGGAAAAAAGTGTGTTTTTTTCCCAGCAAACGGTATCAACAAAGGGATTGTGATGCTGAAATCACCACATTCCCAGCTTTCATGGACTGACAGACTTTTGTCAGAAAACCAAAACTTTTTACACAGTTTTGGCATTTTACTGGGAAATAGCCTATTTTTGCTATTTTTTGCGCTTTCAACCTCCATCCAGTTAATGGTAGAAATTGGTATGAAAGCAATACTGGACCATGGAAAACTTTACATTTCTGAAAAGTAGACAAAATTCTGAATTCAGCCAGGGGTATTTTGTTTAGATCCTTCAAGGTGCTTCATAGAAACAAACAGTTGAAAATAGGATTAATTGAAAATTAGTTAAAAAAACAGCCATTTGTGCCAACATTTTTACCTGTAACTTCTTCTAAGTATGACAGATTTTTCTACCTGGGATGTAGCTGAGGAGAGAGCACTAAGTAGGGAATAACTGATGGGGCTGCGTCAACGCCCAATAGCAGAACAATGGAGGGACACATTACATGCCTGGGAATATCCGAGTTCTCTAAGTAGCCCTGATGGAGAAAGTGAACCCCCTCAGCCTAAAGTAGAGAGATGAGGTGACCCCGCCTGGGAGCGCTGGACCTGGCCCATGGGACAAGTTGTGCAGATGGGGCCTCTAGAACCCCCCACCTGCACAAAAGGGAAGGGAAGAGGAGGTTGGTTAGCCGTGAGATATATGGTGGAAGTTAGGCTAGAAGCACATGGGGTCTTGAGCAATCAGATCCGGCCCCCCCTCATCCCCTTTTCTCTCCTTCACCACCTCCCCCATGCACACAACGAAACTCATGATGTTTTATCCGCTGATAGAGCTACGCTGGGCCTTGACAGGCAGTTCAAAATTCTGTTCTTAATCTGTTGTTTGACAAGTCAATTGTATATATGATCCTGAGATGGCAGAGACACCACACACCCAGACATATCTATCCTGATCTGTAAAGAAAGCACAAAATCCTAAAGGGCCAAGTGGACATGGGAATAGTTAGTTTAAAGCTAGACCATGTAATGGTCGGAATGAGTAGTATTAACTGATGGGTACCACACCTACTATGCCCTTCTCTGAAGACATACTTGGGTATAAAAGTGCATAGTAAACATACTAAACTCTGTAATATTCCAAATTTAAGAGAGCCTATGTGATTAATGTTTGACCAATAATATGTGTTGATAAATGTATATCAAAATGCCAATAAAACATGTTTTAAAAAAAAAGTATGACGTTTTTTGTAAAACAATATACCTTTACATCAGCTGGACCATTCTGGTTGTGGGAATAGAGAGTATTTGTAGGTTAACCAAAAACCCAACAAACCCAGAGCCAATAACTGAGCAGCGTCTTGCAATGGTTTTTTATTGTGTACTGGGTGTATAGCAATTCATTTGGGAAAATGTAACCAGTGAAAAATCAGTATGAAAGATACCTGTGTATTTCAGAAATGGGAACAAAATATAGAGTTTAGAAACAATAGCTATTTGCACATCTCCAAAATTGTGGGTACCCATATTACATGAGAATTATAGGACATTTTTCAAACTGACTTCATTTTTACACATTGTCTTACATTTTGAAGGAGGAAATGCATCAAAAGTCAATAGGTAATAACTGTTCCTCTACAATTCTGTGTCCCCCTAAATCTCCCGATAAAAGTGGTACCTCACTTGTGTGAGTAGGCCTAGTGCCTACAACAGAAAACGGCCCAAAACGCAACTTGGACATCCCACATTTTTACAGTGAACACAGACCCCTTTTTTGCAAAGTGCCTAGCTGTGGATTTTGAACCCTAGCTCAGCTGGCACCTAGGGAAACCTATGCATTTTTGAAAATTAGACACCCAGGGGAATCGAGGATGCGATGACTTGCCTGTTACCAGAATCCCTTGCAAACCTCAAACTTTGTAAAAAAAAATAACATTTTCCTCACATTTCTGTGATGGAAAGTTCTGGACTCTGTGTGGATCCACAACATTCCACCCCCCCACAACATTTCCCAAAGTCTTCCGATAAAAAAGGTACCTCACTTGTGTGGGTAGGCCAAGTGCCCCAGACAGGAAACGGCCCAAAACGCAACATGGACACAGCACATTTTTACAGTGAAAACTGACCCTTTTTTTGCACAGTGCTTAGCAGTAGATTTTGAACCCTAGCTCTGCCGACACCTAGGGAAACCTAGTAAACCTATACTTTTGTAAAAACTAGACACCCAGGGGAATCCAGGATGGGGTGACTTGTCTGGCTCTCACCAGGTTCTGTTATCCAGAATCCCTTGAAAACCTCAAACTTTGTAAAAACAATAAAAGATTTTCCTCACATTTCTGTGATGGCAAGTTCCGGAATCTGCATGGATCCACAAAATTACACCCACTCTGGATTTCGGAACGTCTTCTGATAAGAATGGTACCTTACTTGTGTGGGTAGGCATAGTGCCCGCGACAGGAAATGACCTAAGACGCAACGTGGCTACAGCACATTTTTACAGTGAAAACTGGCCCTTTTTTTGCAAAGTGCATAGCTGTAGATTTTGAACACTAGCTCTGCCGGCACCTAGGGAAATTTGGCAACCCTACACATTTTTAAAAACTAGACGACCATGAGAATCCAGGATGGGGTGACTTGTCTGGCTCTCACCAAGTTTGGTTACCCAGAATCCCTTGCAAACCTCAAACTTTGTAAAAACAAAAAAAGATTTTCCTCACATTTCTGTGATGGAAAGTTCTGGAATCTGCGTGGATCCACAAAATTACACTTACCCCGAATTTCCCAAAGTCTTCCGATAAAAATGGTACCTCACTTGTGTGGGTAGGCGTAGTGCCCGCAGAGGGAATGGTCTAACACCAATGTGGATACAGCACATTTTTACAGTGAAAACTGACCCTTTTTTTGCAAAGCCCATAGCTGTAGATTTTGAACACTGGCTCTGCCAGCACATAGGGAAACCTAGCAAACTTACACATTTTGTAAAACTAGACACCCATGGGAATCCAGGATGGGGTGACTTGTCTGGCTTTCACCAGGTTCTGTTACCCAGAACCCCTTGCAAACCTCAGACTTTGTAAAAAAACACATTTCCCCCACATTTCTGTGATGGAAAGTTCTGGAATCTGCATGGGTCCACAAACTTCCACCCACCCCACATCCTCCAAAGTCTCCTGATAGAAATGGTACCTCACTTGTGTGGGTGGGTCAAGTACCAGCAAAAGTCAAGAGCTCCAAAAGTATTGTGGAGACTTCAAAATTACCTATCATAAAACAACCTATTTTTGCAAGGGGTGTCACCTGAGTTTTTGGCCCTGGGCTCCACGGCCATCTAGGGAATGCTACCATACCCACACATTTCTGAAAACTAGACACCCTTGGGAGTCCAGTGAGGTATGGCTTGTGTGGATTCCCAACATTTTCCTACCCAGAATTCCCTGCAAACCTCGCTGAAAAAAATCATGTTTTTCACACATTTTTGTGTGGGATCACCGTGCCGGCACCAATGTCCTACCACCCAGCGTTCCCCTTGTTCTCCCAAGTAAAATTATACCTCACTCACGTTTCAGGTTCAGGTTTTAAAGTCTTTATTTCGATATCAAAATCATAAAAGACAACATTTAAAACATATTTAAGACTTATGGATTTTTGGACAGCTTAACAATGTTCCTTTGTAATGGCATTATACAATAGCAGCAGCATTGCCATAATTCAATATGACTAGGCTAAAAACACTTTTGGGGTTAAAAAATTATTAAACATCCAAGAAATACAAAGACAAACCTGATCAAAACGTATTAAAAAGTTTAAAAAGGTACAAAATAAGCAGAACCATTCCTAATACAATATACATTATCCTGCATTTGAGAAGAACGGTTATACTTTGATGAACAAATTGGGATGCCCTATTAAAGGTTTTGTCTGCCTCTTGCCCTGATGGCCCAAGCCCACCCTAAAAATTTGGCTATGCTCACCACGATCACCTCTGAGGTGTTAGTTTTTAAAACCCAAATAGCCTCAGAGGACCTTCTGAAAGGGAGGCGCTGAAACAAAGGTTTTAACCATTTTATTCGTGGTGCTAGGTAGATTGGACAGGCAAACAAAAAATGGCCCTCGGTTTCCTTATGACCTGGACACCATCTGCAAAATTCCGTTGCTCCATTTACCCAATTTTTTGTGAAAGAATTCAGTGGCAGAGCTCCTACCCGAAACTGATGGTAAAGTTTCTTATCCAGCGGTTTGGTGATAATATCCCAGTAGGTCTCACGGGAGGGATCCGACTTAATGGTCAGAAACCTTCCCTTTAGACCAGCAGAGCTGGAAGCAGTCACTAGCGATTGACGGACCGAGGCCCAGTACAATGCCTTGAATTCCTGTTTAGAGGGAAAGGCGTTGGTACTCGGAGATATCCACAGCTGTTCCAGTCCCATTTCGACCAGAATGGTTTTTACCGTTTGTAGCCATGGAATTCTCCTGGAACCCCCAATTGACCTAACTTCAGCCAGTTCCTACGCAAAAAGGGTAAGGTCAGGGGAGGTCCATATACGCCTCCAAAAGGCCACCAATCTAAATCTTGCCATCTCGTTAATTGGGTAGCACCCCAGATCCAGGCAGAGGGGTATGGAAGGGGATGATTGGGGTAACCCTATCAAGCTCCGTAGGAACTTACACTGAATTTTGAATAGGCTTGAGAGATCCATGTATCCCCAGAGATCTGCACCATATAGGATTGCAGCATTGATCTTAGTATCATAAATCTTTAGCGCTGGGGTGACCCGTTTTGTAATCGATCTCTTTTGCTCGTTCAAAAGACAGCCAGTAAGTCGGGCAAATTTAAGCTGTTGAGCACCAACTTGGTCTTTCCATCCCAAGCGACGGTCCAGGGTAACCCCCAAGTACGACATGGTCTCAACTTGTTCCAAGTTGACTCCGCTCAAACTTACAGAGCTCCGGACAGAATGACTCCTAGTGAGGACCATCAACTTGGTTTTACCCACATTTACCTTAAGATCATTTATGACACAGAACTCCTTGAAGCGGTCAACCGCCCGCTGTAGACCACTACGTGTTTTAGAGAGGAGTAGGGTGTCGTCGGCAAAGATGAGCATTGGAAACCTTGTCCCTGCCAGCAAAGGGGCATCAGTGGGGGTGTCTGCGAAGAATTTAACTACTTGATCGATAACTAAGGAAGAGTGTTGGCGACAGGACACACCCCTGACGGACACCTCGAGTCACGGGGAAGGATTCCGTCACTTGTCCCTGGCCTCCCCACCTCACCCTTGCATAGTTGTCCTCATGCATTTTAACTATTAGATCAAGTAGTTCCATTGGTAATCCTAAATCCCTCAAGACACACCACAATTTATCCCTCAGCACTAGATCGAAAGCGGACTTCAGATCAATAAACGCGGCAAAGATGGTTCCACCGCCGAGCAGGACCACCTTCCAGTAGATCAGACAGAATCTGAACACCTGGTCGATGGTGCTCGTACCCGATCTGAAGCCCGCTTGCATGGGAGATAGGATATCCTCTAGTTCAATCCAGCCTTGAACTCTGCCCAAAACCATACGTGCAATAATTTTTTGGAGGGAGTCAATGAGACTGATCGGGCGATAGTTGCCCGGATTAGACCTGTCGCCTTTTTTGTAAATTGGGAGTATCTCTGCCCCCTTCCACGACTTGGGGATTCTGGCCCCTTTAGTTATTGCATTTGCGATCTTTGTTATGTACGGCACCCAAAGGGCGGGGTTGGCTTTGAACAAGTCAGCAGGGATTAAATCCATCCCTGGTGCTTTCCCCCGCTTGGTCAAGCCAAGTGCTAGCTCTACCTCGATTTTTGAGAAAATAAGTTTCTCCCCACAAATATGTGTCAAGAATTGGGCCGAGTAATGGGTCACCCAAGCTTCAGGGGGCACATGGTTTGTAGGAGTACGGGAGTCTGAGTCCTTGCCCCATTTTACTAAATCCCAAAACTTAGTCTGATTATTCGAAGTGGAGGCATCCAAAAGATCGGACCAATACATATCCTCCCACTCTCGTTTGGCTTCCCCCTGAATTTTCTTATATTGCGCCCTAGCTGCCTTGACAGCGCACATGTTCCGGGACTTAACCGCTTTGACAAGGTGACTGTGGGCCTCCCTGCACTTTTTTATTGTACCACTTCTGACGGGGGGCGTTTTTATTTAGCGGTACCCTTCTGACATGGTAGAGAGAGGAGGAGCTTAAGCTGATCAGAACAACACTCATGGAGGTCGATAATAGTGTTCTCAGAGCTACCCCCCAGCGAATCATCAGGCAATGTTTAATTTAGCATGTTGGAAACCACAGTCTCAATGCTCTCCTGTAAGGTCTCATCCCCCGCTAGCCTGGACCATTTTAGCCTCCTTCATTCATTAGTCAATACAACATCCCCTGTCCGGGAGGCATCTGGTTCCTTCAATCTCTTCATTCCCGGCAGCCTTAGTGTGAGTGTCAGGGGGTTGTGATCGCTTTCTGGGCGGGTTACCACTTCCATGTCTACCAACAGAGGCCAATATTCCAACTTTAACAAGAAATAGTCTATCCGACTTTTCCTTAGTCCATTGTCAAAGGTATAGTTGGCACCTAGATCTGATCTTGTGCGGCCATTTGTAGCCCTTAGCCCCCGGGTTAAACATAGAGCCATCCAGTTCAAGGCTGCCTCAGTCGCTTTAACAGTTTTATTAGTCATCAAATCTGGAATATTCCAAGCTGCATCCTCTGCGGACCCCCAGCTGTCCCCGGCAACATAAAGCGGCTCAAAAGTGCAATTCAGGTCTCCTGCCAGGAGGATAACATTTTCTCTGCCCAGTCCAGCGAGGTAATGGTCCAATACATCCAACATAACAGGGCAGCGGCCGCCAGGTAAGCCTCGTGCATATATGTTAATAACAATCAGATCCCGATGGCCATCCTTACTCAGTTTAATTGCCAGAAGGTCCGGGTTCTCTACAGATATCTCAGTTGGGTGATAGCCCGATGACTGCTTCACCCAAATCAACAAACCCCCTGAAGCTCGCCCTTTACCACCCCTAATAGCTGGTTTGAAAAAGTTTACAAAACCTGCCCTATGAATTGGATCTGGTGCCCATGTTTCCTGTAGTAGAATAACATCAAATTTGTCAACAAACTCCAACCAGTCTTCAGAGTGCATACGTCCCTTAACCCCTGCAACATTCCAGGACACTATGTTAAATATTTCAGATGGGGGAGCTGCAATGGGTACCATTGATGCTGATACAACCTCGGTCGCCAAATCGCTCCCTATTCCTACCCTACACTCTTTGCTGTCAACATTATCCAAAGTTTCCCCCACCAGCATAGCCTCTATTGAATCCTCAACAGCTGTTACAGCATCTTCATTAGTTGCTAATACCCCCAGACTTGCCTCTACATTATTTACAAGAGGTGGGACCCCCCGACTTAGCATCACTGCCACATTCCCACAGTCCTCAACAGACTTAATCTTCCTAGTCGATATATGGAGTCAGTCTACAGCCTCAAGATCGGAAAGGGGCCCAAAATGGTTGAATAGTAGGGGATATTGCTGGGAGTGTGGTGTTCTTGCTATAGGGTACCTCCTAACTGGCGGTCTCCTGTGAGTGGGGCTTAATGGAAAGTTACTCTGTCTTTGGGGGTAGAAATATGCAAGCCCCAAAGTTTGTACGTACCCCTGTCTAGCAAACCTGGCTTCCCTTCGAATAGTGTCCACCACCCAAGGATCCTTGAACGATATTAATATACAGTCACCCTCCAAGTCTTTGGTGCCATATCCCACCCAATCAACTCTCCTTACGAAGAGAATTTCAGTGGGAGATGATGGTGGCAGGGGACGGTTTTTATTCAACCAGAATATCACCTTATTGCGTAAATCCCCATATGACTCCTTAGTACCAGCTTTTAACGGGGCAACACCAGTTAGTACTATAGTGTATTGGGTTGCCTCCGGGGGTAAGTCTGCACGGGGAATAGTATACTTATTTTGTTTCCTCGCGGTTGGGGTTTTGATGCTCTGGTAATTAACTATTTGCCCGGGTGGTGGCTGTGGAAGAGTACTAGGGTTTTGTTTTGCCCGATCATCTGGCCGGGCCACCTGGGAGCTATCTGAGTTGGGTTTGTCAGCGACCTTCTTCTTAGGAGCCTGTGACAAAGTGCCCACAGCTAAAGTGCTAAGCAAATCTCTAGGCCTCCCCCCGCTGTCGGTTTGCTATTAGCTA
Source organism: Lissotriton vulgaris (assembly GCF_964263255.1). Lineage (NCBI taxonomy): Eukaryota > Metazoa > Chordata > Amphibia > Caudata > Salamandridae > Lissotriton > Lissotriton vulgaris. The sequence continues at coordinate 552,655,814 of NC_141693.1, read as the reverse complement.
CCCCTGTTGGTACTGGGTTAGTGGCTTTAGTAGTGGAAGCATTGTTTGTGCATTTAGTCTTAATTACTGGCTGTGTTGGAACCCCTCTCGCTGGGCTGGGGATAGTTAACTTTTGTAGCAAGCCCAGATTTGTGCTCACTACTGACTCCAGAGCATCTATTTTGGAGGTCATTAACCTTGTACGCTCCAAAACAGGGAGCAGGAGGGTTTTAATCATAGCCTCCATTTTTACCAATAGAACTTCATCACTATTAAAGCACGTTGGGCAGGGATTAGATGACCCCAAGGGAATAAAGGATGGGTATAGCACGTTAGGGAATACAGGAGGTATTTGTAGATCTGGGGGATGCTCAAGGGCGGAAGCATCATTACTAGATGGATCATTTAGTTTGGGCATCTTATGATCTCCCGCCCCCCCCCCTGGTGACTCAAATCTTGCTTTCTCTTGCGGGATATTGTTCCTGAACCCGAGGGGTCAACCTCTACTGGGAGATTCGAAACAGCATTAATAGATGAATGTAGAATTTCTAAACTAAGGTCGTTTTCCCCGCTATTCTGAGTTTCATCCCCCCCGCTTGACTGAATATCATCCAGGTTTTGGTCAACATTAACCGGAGGAGCTGAAGGGCCCACCCCCTCACCATCTATGTGAACTAATGCCTCAGTAGTAACAAAGTGTACACAATTTGATAATGCACGGGCAGCAGGGCTGGTAATTGTTGCCATCCCACCCAACGAGGTTTTTACCGCTAACAAGATCTAGAGAGAGTCTTTGTTCCACCATTGCTATTTCCATTTCCAATATCCCTGTTGCTCAGGTGATGAAGGCATCGAGTGGGCCCGAAACAACTCCCTTAGTTGTTTGTATTTGGACTGTACGATCTTTACCTGATCTTAAAGGCATGTTACCATCTACTTGAGCCAGCTGTGACTATATTATATCTCCCACACTAATAATAAAAAAAAGGATACTTGTGACTCTATTAAACCCACACAATATAAATGGTATATCTTCTACCTATACACAGTTTGCCAGGGGTTTTGTACGCTTCGTTACTTAAGTAGAGAGAGATCGGGCAGAGAGGGTGAGCCCGGCCCGGTCTCTACCGTACTCGAACGGCCTCAAACGGCCCGCTCTTTGCCCGGTCTTCGCCCCGAGCTTCGTCCCGCGCGCGTCCCGCTGCGCGAGACGAATAGACTAGATATATCCTCCCAGGCGAGGGGGCGTAGCTGCTGCGGGAAGAGGCTGCAGGTGTGGGAACTCGCCTCGCAGTCCCGCAGCGGTGTGGGCGGTGTGGGTGGGTCCGGGGTCCAGCAGCAACCGAGTAGCGGGAGCCGCGACCAGGGAGCAAGAGTTCGAAATCCAGCGACGTTCAGGTTTCAGCAAAGCAGTGCCCAGTCAGGTCAGCCCCCAAACGCTGAGTAGTATACCTCACTCACTTGCAACCTCCCCGTAATGTACACTCTTGTGATTACCAAGCTTTAGATTCCCTGTCTGAACCTGTGGATACAAAAATAAGTAAGCCTGCAAGCCCAATATTATATGGCCCATAACAATTCATCATCGCAAATTTTCCTCATACATACCCAAAGAAAGAAAAGGTATATGTAAATCTTTAGGAAGAGTTCCTCGTCAGATTGTAAAAGAAATGTATTGTACGAACAATGCTGCCACCTTTGATATAATATTACTTGGTTCATCATCACCACTAGTTCAGTCTATTACTTGACTTTGTTAAGCAATAATTCTTATTACATATATTCCAGAAGCAAAAATATTCAAAAAGACAGAAAAACAAAGGGAGCCCAGTTGCTTTACTTCAAGCACTGAATGTATGAGTCTGTAGATAACCAAAGTCTCTTTTCACCTTAACAGCTTTCATAAAAGAATAGATTTCTGTTTCTCTTTTTTATTTTGTTCATGTTCCTGTGAATAACAAGTATGCTCCAATGGAAAGGCAGAATGCATGTCTTTTTTATACTCATGCCACCTTTAGTTCAACTCAGCAGCTCCAAAGAGTACAACTAACAGAAAGGAAGGATTTTTTTTAACTCATGTTACCTTTAGTTCAATTCTGCAGCTCCAAAGAATACAACTTTTTTCCAGTCAGCTGATAAGATATAAGTTTGAAGAAACAGGGAAATAAGAGCACAGCTGCTGACTTAATTTATAAACCCAGGTTCACTTTGGTCTGTGAGGGCATCATTTCTTTCACATGCTCTAAATACTGTCTTTATCTTTCAAAAAGACAGCTTCTCCAAATAACAGCTACGATATCTAATTGAGAGACAAACAGCCTCTCCCAAAGTACCAGCCTTTGCAATCGCATCACAAATGAATTACGCACGCCGAACAGCATGCAGGCTCCTCCTATAATTCCCCCTTGGTCCTTCAGAAATCCTCATGTCGTCTCTAGGCGTCATGGAACTTGTAGTCCATACAAATTTAGTTTGTACAGTCAATAACCCACAGTTACCTCCATGTTAACCTTCACATGGAAGTAGGTTATATTGGTAACATTTGAAGGCACTAAGACAGTGGCGGTGCGTCCATTAGTGTGCTTGGGCATTGCCCCACTGAGCGTTGCCGTCAATCTCCAGCTCTGACTTTCTCACTCACACAATGCAATCCCTGTTTCCCAGGCCGCCAGAGCCGGAGGCAGTCGGCTTAGAAGGGGGCGGGACAACACTACAGGAGAGGAGTTCAGCTGCAAGGCAGTGTCTGATTGACATCCACCATAACACATATCACAGGTGGTCGTCGGCGGAGTGCACAGCAAAAGTGCACATGTTCTTTAGGACTTAAACATTTTGCGACCAGCCCTGAACATTCGCACACCAGGCTTCTCATTAGAAGAGCGAGGGTTGTTCCTTGCCGCTCCTCTATCGCGCAATAACCACTCCACGCATCAGTTTGCGTAAAAGGCCATTTATTAGGACAGGCATGACATCTTACAATAACATAACATCATTAACTTAACAATCCCCCTACATCCTGCCTTTCAACCGTCATCCACTCACGTGCTCCACCAGCCATTCCCAAATCACACCACAACCTCTTTGCATCTCATTCACTTCCCCTTTCCACTTTCCAACTCCTCGGTCATTTCCATCCATCGCACTCCTGTCTACCACTCTCTCCCATCCTGCACCTGTAACTCCCTCCCTGGAAGGGTGATTCTGCCCGTCATGGACTCCCCACCCCTCCCAGTTCCCGCCACCCAGGGAACCCCCGGAGGGCGGTTACCTGCCCCACCAAGCGTGCACCTTTCGAACTCTGTCCCTCTTACACTAGATTGATTCATTCCATAAAAAGCTAATCAAGTCTCGCAGCTCCATCAGGTAAAATGCATTTCCCATGTGAGAAAGGTGCACGCCGTCGTCCCTGAAAAGAAGAGGTTGTTCCAGCTGAAGCCCGACATGAGCCAGCACTTTGATACCCCGATCCGCACAAAAGAGTCTCATTGCCCGATTCAGTTTCCTGCGAGCCCTTTCAACGGCCGCATGCTTGAGCGCACCCCTCCAGATCCTCCGTGGCACAAATTCAGTCCATACAATGCAGGCGCCAGCCAGATTGCGTTTCATCACCTCCAAGTCCCTCTGCATTAAATGCAACAGTGATACCCCTGATTGTTTCACCAAGTCATTTTCCCCCAGGTGAATGATAAGCATGTCCGGGCAGCCCACCTGCGACACTTTCCTTGTCAGCCACGGCAACAGTTCGCCCCATCTCATTCCGCTCTTACCCCACCATTGCGCTTCGTGATGGCTGCTCCTCAGGCCCAGGCTACGGCCGTACACCTGCCTGTCAGCATATTTCGAAGCCCAGTGCACAAAAGAGTGCCCAACGACCCAAGCGACCGTCTTGGCCCCCTGTCCACCAACACAACCTACGAAGAAAAAGGTATTAGTACCAAGGCATGACAAGAAAAAACGCCAAGCAGCGCAGCCGTCCAAGTATTGCGCCCCCGCCCTCACTTGCGCACATAGCGCTCACAGCACCGCGACCGCCAGCGACCAATCCTCCTGATCTCCTCCCATGACCAACCCAAACCCGCTGCCGCCGTAGCCGCCCCAATGCAAAATGAGTGCGTGCCAAAACGAGCTGGATCCCTGCTCAGCCTCCTCAAAGCCAACCGCAAGACCGCCAACAACTGGAATGACGTCAAACGCTTCAGTGACGCGTGCACAAAGATTTCCCCCTCTGACCTCCGCACTTGCCCACCAAAACACAGCCACTCACGCACCGGGCACATGCTGGCACACCCACTCTCCGACAACCAAACCCACTTGCCCCGCCCCAGTTGGTCAGTCTTGGAACGCCCCAACCAAATGCCCAATCTTGACCCATCCACACGCACATCCGCAAACAACCGACCTGGCACCCCACGAGTCCCCAGCAATTCCGACACACGAAACGCTCCAAAGAACATCCAGATCATACACAAACGAAACAACGCCACCTCCTCCCCATCGTAACAACAACATTGCAATTCCTGCAAAACCTCCTTCAATAAGTCAAACGTGACAGCCTCCCGAGGCAACTCCCCCCCACCCAACTCCGCCCGCACCCTCCCCCAACCCTTCAACATTCGGCTCAGCAGATCCGATCTAGCCGGATCAAAACCCAGATACACCATGCAGTAGAAAGAAACTCCCGCCAACTTCCCTGCGATCGTCGTCTGCGACAACCCCCTATCCATGCAGTCCAACACAAAACACACCACCCTCCTTTCGCACTCCACGTTCGGTAATCTCACCACATCCTTCCCCCGTCCCACAAAGTCCCCAAACTCAGTCCAGGCCAACCTGTACGCCCGCCTAGTAGACTCCGCTAAAGACCTCTCCACCAAACCAACCACTCTCACTCCCCCCATGCCCAGATACCCTCCGGCACCTTGGTCTTGCAAGCCTCCACTCCCGGCGCCAGCTCCCTGAAGCGCTGCCACGGCGAACGAGATAACGCATCTGCAATTTCGTTATTTGCGCCAGGCACATGTTGCGCGCGAAACAGCACATTGTAACGCAGACACAGCAGCATGAAACTTCGCAGCAAGCGCAGCACTCGCAGGTCCCTTGCTTTCTGGTTGTTAACCAAGTCCACCTCCGTCATGTTATCCACATGAAACAACACCGACCTGTTCTTGAACTCCGGGCCCCACACCAGCAGCGCAACCAACAAGGGAAAAACTCCAAGAACGCAATGCTCCTGCCCTGACGCAGCCAGTGAACTGGCCACCGCTCTGCACACCAGCGACCATCCCAGAAGATCCCGAAACCAGCCGCTCCCGCCGCGTCCGAGTAGAGTTGAACCTGCCACACCATCCTGTCCCGCGCAAAATCCAAGGACACGCCATTGAAGTCTTCGAGGAACACCAGCCACACCCGCAAGTCCGACCGGACTCCCAACGTGATATTGACCCTGTGATGTGGGAGGGCCACGCCGACATGGCCATGCCGAGTCGCCTACAAAACGTCCTCCCAGCCCTCACCACTCTGCAGGCAAAGTTCAACAATCCCAACAAACCCTGCACCGACCTCAAATCCAATTTCCGAACCTTCAGAGCGCCTCTGAAAGCCTCTTGCATCTCAGCCACCTTCGTCACCGGTTGTTAGACGGAGACCCGGAGGGTCGGCCGAGGACAGGGGGAGAGGCCTCCGGTGAGGGCCGTCTCCTGCGATCGTACAGACGAGTAACTTCCCCCCACAGATGGACACCACACAAGGATGAGGTCAACACTCTTTATATATGATTCTTGAAGCAAGGTTATCAGCGATACAGTGAGGTCAGGACACGAGGGTCCTCTTAATTCTAGTCTCTGAAGGGAAAAGGGTAGCGGGACAGTCTTGGTACCGGTCTGGTACGGGGTGGCAAGATGGGTAGCTCACAATCCTCGAGCTCGGAGTTCTGGAAGGTCGGGCCGCGGCAGCGCCAGCAGGCTAGGATGATAAGTCTCACTTGAGAAGGGCCGCAGCAGCGCCAGCAGGCAAAGGCGATGGTTCACACAAGGATGGGCCACGGTAGCGCCAGCAGGTCCCGACGAAGATGTAGGTTGCAGAGGGCCGCGGCAGCGCCAGCAGGCAGGAACGATGTTTCACAAGGATGGGCCGCGGCAGCGCCAGCAGGTCCCGACGAAGGTGTAAGTTGCAGAGGGGCCGCGGCAGCGCCAGCAGGCAGGAACGATGGTTCACGAGGATGGGCCGCGGCAGCGCCAGCAGGTCCCGACGAAGGTGTAGGTTGCAGAGGGCCGCGGCAGCGCCAGCAGGCAGGAACGATGATTCACAAGGCAGGGCTGCGGCAACGCCAGCAGTCCGTCAAGGATGAGTTCTTCAAGGTGTCTCTCGACTCCAGGAAACAACTGCCTTCCTGCTTTGGAGCTGCCCCAGTTATAGGTCTGGTGTCCTTTGATGTCCGGACCCTCGCTCTTGGAGGTCGGGAGGTCCGGGATGAGGGAGTCCAGACACCCAGCAGGGGGGTGTAGCCAGCGCCCGGGGAGTCTGGGGGCGATCGGCACCTGGCGGGGGAGAGCCATTGACACTCCTTTCTCCCATTGACCTGCCAAGTGGTCTCTTCACCTCCTGGGTGGATGGTGGTGCCTCGATGTCAGGGCCTGGCCAGGCCCAGGGTTGGGGTCGAGCTGCGGCCACGCGGCCTCGTGGTGCAGTGTCCAAGATGGCGGCTGGGCCGGGGCAATGCTGCTGATGACGGCCCGGGCCGGCCGATGTCGGGGTGTTCGGGAGCAGGCGTCCCGTTGGGAATGGGTTGCGGGTTGCTTCTGTGGGTTGCCGGGGTGGTTCTTCTGGTGACACCGGGAGAGCCGGTGCTCGGGCCTTATTATGCGGGGGAGGGAGCGGCCCCTTCACGAGGCCTGTCCAACATGCGTCCCCCCCAGCTGAAGGCAGGGAGAGTCACCCATCTTCTTGGGTACTCTCCTCGCCGAGGTGGAAAAAGCGTGACAGGCCGTCCGCGTTGGCGTGGTCCTGGCCAGGGCGATGCTCCACAGAGAAGTCCATCCCCTGCAAGGAGATGGACCATCGCAACAGTTTTGGGTTCTCCCCTCGCATCTGCATCAGCCATTGCAGGGGTCGGTGGTCTGTCTGTACCCTGAAGTGGGTACCGAAGAGGTAGGGCCGGAGTTTCTTGAGGGCCCATACCACTGCGAAGGCCTCCCGCTCGATGGTGCTCCAGCGCTGCTCTCGGGCCAGCAGGCGTCGGCTGATGAAGGCCACTGGCTGATCGACTCCCTCGGCGTTGAGTTGAGAGAGTACTGCCCCAATGCCATGATCTGAGGCGTCCGTCTGGACGATGAACTCCCGTCTGTAGTCGGGGGCCTGGAGCACGGGGGCGGTGCACATGGCGGCCTTCAACTTCTCGAAGGCCGCTTGACAGTCCGGAGTCCAGTTGACGGTTTTGGGGTTTTTCTTGGATGTGAATTCTGTGAGGGGCCCCACAATGCTGCCATAGTCCTTTACAAACCGCCGGTAGTATCCGGTGAGCCCTAGGAAGGCTCGGACCTCGGTTTGGGTGACAGGAGGTTGCCAGGACTGGATGGCAGCGATCTTGAGCTGAAGGGGGGCCACCAGACCGCTCCCCACTTGGTGTCCGAGATAGGTCACGGACCCCTGGCCAATCTGACATTTGCTGGCCTTGAAGGTGAGACCGGCCTGCTGGAGGGCGTGCAGGACTTCTCGGAGGTGGTGGAGGTGGTCCGCCCAGTGACGACTGTATACAGCGATATCGTCCAGGTAGGCGGCGCTGAATTCTTCGAGGCCCGCCAATACCTGGTTCACGAGTCGTTGGAAGGTAGCTGGAGCGTTTTTCATGCCGAATGGCATCACTTTGAAGTGGTAGTGGCCATCCGGGGTAGAGAAGGCGGATCGTTCTTGGGCCCTGGGGGTAAGGCCGATCTGCCAGTAGCCTGCTGTTAGATCGAAGATGCTCAGATAGCGGGCAGCCCCCATGCGGTCAACCAGCTCATCCGCCCGGGGGATGGGGTGAGCGTCGGTTCGGGTAACAGCGTTCAGGCCCCGATAGTCTACACAGAACCGGAGCTCGGGGGCGACGCCCGGGGCGGCAGCCTTGGGGACCAGTACGACTGGGCTGGCCCAGGGGCTGTCGGATGGCTCGATCACTCCTAGGGCCAGCATTTTAGAGACTTCGTCCTGGATGCAGGTGCGCACCCGATCTGGCACTCGGTACGCCCTGTGTCGAATAGGTGGACTATCCCAAGTGTCCACGTCGTGAAGGCACCAGGGGGTGACCCCTGGGGTGAGGGAGAACAGGTTCGCAAATTGTAGCAGGAGAGTCCGACAGTCTTGGCGTTGTTCCGGGGACAAGGCCTCGGAGAGTCTGACCCCTTCCACTGAGCCATCTTTTTCACGGGTCCTCAGTAGGTCAGGGAGGGGCTCGGAGTCTTCTTCCGTCCCACTATCCCATTAGTAGGCTGAGCTCCGAGCGTACGAAGTGGGGTTTGAGTCTGTTGGCGTGGAGGACACGGAGGGGGTTCCGGGGGGACTCCATGTCTATTAGGTAGGTGACAGGGCCCTTGGGCTCTATCACCTTGAAGGGTCCTGTCCATTTGTCCTGCAGGGCACAAGGTTCGACTGGAGACATCACCCATACTTGCTGGCCTGGTTCGAACTCGATGGAGGAGGCATGTTGATCGTACCATTTCTTCATGTCCTCCTGACTGGCCTCAAGGTTGGCTTTGGCGAGTTCCCTGAATCGCCGGGTCTGGTTGCGGAGGGTCAGGAGATAGTTATATACGTCTGGAGGGGTCTTCTGGGGGGCCATCTCCCATCCTTCCTTGACCAGGCTGAGGGGTCCCCGGACGGGGTGTCCGTACAGGAGCTCGAAGGGGCTGAAGCCGAGGGATTTCCGGGGCACTTCTCGATAGGCGAAGAGGAGGCACGGGAGCAGCACGTCCCATTGGCGACGTAGGGGTTCTTCCAGGCCCATGATCATTCCCTTGAGGGTGCGGTTAAACCGCTCGACCAGTCCGTTTCCTTGTGGGTGATAGGGGGTCGTGAACCGGTAGGTGACCCCGCACTGCTGCCAGAGAGACCTCATGTACTTTGAGATAAAGTTTGTGCCCCTGTCGCTGACGACCTCCCGGGGGAAGCCCACTCGAGAGAAGATCCCCATTAGGGCTCGGCCTACCACGGGTGCTGTCACGGTCCGAAGAGGAATGGCCTTGGGATAGCGGGTGGCGTGGTCCACCAGGACTAGGATGAACCGGTGCCCCTGGGCCGTTCGGGGTTCTAGGGGCCCCACAATGTCTATTCCCACCCGTTCGAACGGGGTGGTGACGACGGGAAATGGTTGCAAGGGTGCTTTGATTTTTCGGCCGCTTTTCCCGCTGGCCTGGCAGGTGGGGCAGGCCCGGCAGTGGTTGGAGACATCATTTCGCATTTTGGGCCAGTAAAAGTGGGTTACCAGGCGGTTGTATGTTTTGTCTTGTCCCAAGTGTCCAGCAAGGGGGACATCGTGCGCTAAGTTCAAAAGGAAGTCTCTGAAGCGGAGGGGCACCACCAGCACCCGACTGGCCCCCAGCTCAGCAATTCTTTGCTCGCTGTAGAGCAGGCCATTGTCCCAATAAATCCAGTGGGCCCCTGCGGTGTCTCCTGCGCTCTGGGCGAGGGCTTGCTGCCGGAGTCCCTCGAGGGAGGGACAAGTCTTCTGTTCTTGTCGGAATTGTTCCTGGGTGGGACCACCCTCTTGACGCCACTGGGCCGGTTCGGGAAGGTCCTGGAGTTGAACGGGCCCTTCTTCGTTTTGTTCTGGGGGATTGGTACTTAGGGCGTCTCCCTCCGGGACGATCGGGGGAGGAGGTTCTGGCCATTCGGGTTCTTCGGGACTGGGGATGGCGCGGGCGGCCACGGACCGGGTCGTTATGCAGGCCCATTCAGGGAGTCCCAACATCCCCAGGTGCTCTCTTCTCTCGACGGCTGCACAGGGGGAACTTTCGAGGTCGTTTCCCAGGAGGCAGTCCACTGGGGCATCATCGCGGACAGTCACCTTCAGCATTCCGGACACTCCTCCCCACTCGAAGGGGACGCAGGCCATCCGACACAGGCTTTCTGAGTTGTCGGCTGACCGGACGGGGCAAAGGACGTTCGGCAAGATCTGCTCCGGGGTTACAAGGTGACAGCAAACTGCCGTCACACTGGCCCCGGTGTCGCATAGGGCTTCAGCCCGGTGCCCATTTATGTTTACCCACTGGCTGTATTTTCTTGTATTGGCGGGTAGGGGAGCCCGCGGAATCATGTCTCTCTCCCCTAGGCAGACCAGGGACATGGCGGCTGGTTCCCACTCGGGCTGTTCCTGTTCGTATTCTTCATACTCCTCTTGGGCTTGCTCTTCTCCCAGGGCGGCGGCAGCGACCTGGTGGGGTATAGGATTCTGGTTCTTCGGGCAATTAGGGTTGTTGGCATAGTGGCCGGTCCGCTGGCACCGGTGGCAAGTAACGTTGGCTCGGAACCCCGGATGCATTGGGGGGTTTCCCCTGCCGGCCGGGGGCGGGGTGTTGCTGGCGGGAGCCGCCGGGACGGCGTCTCTGCCCCGACCCTGGCCTCCTCCTCCTCGGGGGCGATGGGGACCTTGGTTGGTTCTGTTTGGCTCGCTGGGCCCGTTTCGGGCAACTCGAGTGCTTTCCCATCGGTCAGCTTCGGCGGCGAATTGCCGAGGTTCAGTCAGTTTACTGTCGAGGAGGTGCTGCCTGAGCTCGACGAAGCAATTGTTGGAGAGGTGCTCCCACACAATGAGGTTAAAGAGTTGTTCGTAGGTGGTTACCTGGCTGCCCTTGATCCACCCCTCGAATGCTCTGCTGAAAAAGTTCACGTACTCCACCCAAGTTGTACACGGGATCCGTTTGCAGTCGCGGAACCGCTGGCGGTACATCTCGGGCGTGAGTCCGTATCGAGTGAGAAGGGCGGCCTTCATGTGGTCATAGGACGTCATCTGATGGTCCGGGAGTTGCAGCCCTTCGTTGACGAACCTCCCCCATAACCCGGCTCCCCAGTCACTTCGAGAAATCCGGTGGGAGGTCATGGCTATCTCGTAGGCTTTGAACCACTGCTGGATATCGTCGTTCCGATAATATTCTCTGACGACATCCTTGGGGATGTGGACTTTAGGGTCTGTAGTGCCAGGAGTGTTTGGGCGCTCGGGCACCCCGAGATCTTTATTCTGTTTCCGAAGCTCTATTTCTGCTAGATTGCGCTCATGTTCGTAGGCTAGTTTTTTCTCTTCTAACTCCCTCTGTTTTTGCTTCTCTTCCCGCTCCTCTCTGAGCCGCAAGTGTTCCAATGTTATCTTTTGTTCCGCCAATTTCAGTTCTCCGTCCAACCGAAGTCGCGCCAGCTCTAATTCATGGAGTCTGCTTTTTTCTCGTTCTCGGATCTCCTCCGGGGAGAGACCTGATCTCCTTCCTTCTGTCGTAGTGGTGCTTGTTTCTGGCGCCTCGAGGTTTTGGTTTTGGGGTACGGTCGTACCCGTCTCCGCCCAAGATTCTAGGGCCTTTTTGAAGTCTTCTTTCGTGCTCAGTCCTGTGGTAGCAATGCCTAGTTCTATGCAAAATTGTTTTAGCTCTCTGTGGTTGTACTCTTCTAGTTTCTCCATCTGGAATTTTTCTGTGGTTCCGCTCTCTTTTGTTGTCATTGTGGTTGAGTCGTGGGGTGAGTTACTCTCTGTACGATTACGCGTTGGTTCGGATCGCGCCGCTGGCCACCAATGTTAGACGGAGACCCGGAGGGTCGGCCGAGGACAGGGGGAGAGGCCTCCGGTGAGGGCCGTCTCCTGCGATCGTACAGACGAGTAACTTCCCCCCCACAGATGGACACCACACAAGGATGAGGTCAACACTCTTTATATATGATTCTTGAAGCAAGGTTATCAGCGATACAGTGAGGTCAGGACACGAGGGTCCTCTTAATTCTAGTCTCTGAAGGGAAAAGGGTAGCGGGACAGTCTTGGTACCGGTCTGGTACGGGGTGGCAAGATGGGTAGCTCACAATCCTCGAGCTCGGAGTTCTGGAAGGTCGGGCCGCGGCAGCGCCAGCAGGCTAGGATGATAAGTCTCACTTGAGAAGGGCCGCAGCAGCGCCAGCAGGCAAAGGCGATGGTTCACACAAGGACGGCCGCGGCAGCACCAGCAGGTCCCGACGAAGATGTAGGTTGCAGAGGGCCGCGGCAGCGCCAGCAGGCAGGAACGATGTTTCACAAGGATGGGCCGCGGCAGCGCCAGCAGGTCCCGACGAAGGTGTAAGTTGCAGAGGGGCCGCGGCAGCGCCAGCAGGCAGGAACGATGGTTCACGAGGATGGGCCGCGGCAGCGCCAGCAGGTCCCGACGAAGGTGTAGGTTGCAGAGGGCCGCGGCAGCGCCAGCAGGCAGGAACGATGATTCACAAGGCAGGGCTGCGGCAACGCCAGCAGTCCATCAAGGATGAGTTCTTCAAGGTGTCCCTCGACTCCAGGATACAACTGCCTTCCTGCTCTGGAGATGCCCCAGTTATAGGTCTGGTGTCCTTTGATGTCCGGACCCTCGCTCTTGGAGGTCGGGAGGTCCGGGATGAGGGAGTCCAGACACCCAGCAGGGGGGTAGAGCCAGTGCCCAGGGAGCCCGGGGGCGATCGGCACCTGGCGGGGGAGAGCCATCAACACTCCTTTCTCCCATTGACCTGCCAAGTGGTCTCTTCACCTCCTGGGTGGATGGTGGTGCCTCGATGTCGGGCCTGGCCAGGCCCAGGGTTGGGGTCGAGCTGCGGCCACGCGGCCTCGTGGTGCAGTGTCCAAGATGGCGGCTGGGCCGGGGCAATGCTGCTGATGACGGCCCGGGCCGGCCGATGTCGGGGTGTTCGGGAGCAGGCGCCCCGTTGGGAACGGGTTGCGGGTTGCTTCTGTGGGTTGCCGGGGTGGTTCTTCTGGTGACACCGGGAGAGCCGGTGCTCGGGCCTTATTATGCGGGGGAGGGAGCGGCCCCTTCAAAAAGGCCTGTTCAACACCGGTAAACGCACCTGCCAACTCACTGAATCCCATTCAATACCAAGGAATGTCAAACAACAACTGGGCCCTTCTGTCTTCTCCGGTGCCAATGGCACCCCAAAATCCTGCGCCAACAACTGAAACTGCCGCAGAGCCGTTCCACATTCGCCAGAGCGCCCCGTCCCCACAAACAGAAAGTCGTCCAAATAGTGAGACACCAGCCGGTGCCCACTGCGGTCCACGAAGGCCCACTGTAAAAAGGAGCTGAAAGTCTCGAAGAGCACGCAGGAAATCGCACAACCCATCGGCAACACCATGTCCACAAAAATGGCCCCATCAAACTGCATACCCAACAAAGGAAAATCCGCCGGATGAATGGGGAGAAGGCGAAAGGCCGACTTGATGTCACACTTGGCCAACTCTGCCCCCCTCCCGCAGGACCGTACCAGACCAATGGCAACATCCACCGAAGCGTACAACACTCTAGAGTTCTCTTCTGCAATGAAATCATTCACCGACTCACCTTCCGGCCAAGACAAGTGATGGATCAACCTGAATTCCCCTTGCTCCTTCTTGGGCACCACCCCCAAAGGCGAGACAATGAGATCGGGTAGCGGCCAATCAGAAAAAGGACCCGCAATCCTGCCTTCCGAAACCTCCTTCTCCAACTTACGCGCCACAACCTCCGGCAGCTCCTTAGCGGACCGCACATTCTCAGCCCAACGCCTCTCCCTGGGCCCCTGATAACCAATCTGAAAACCTTCCACAAATCCCCAGTACAAACGCAACGCCGCCTCCTTATCATGGTACCGGGAGAGCCAAGGACCCATGGCCTCCACCTTAACCGGAGTATGGGCCCTTTGGCCCAGGCTGCCCCCTACCCTTGGCAAATTTCCACTGCTCTGACGGCATAGCCAAGGTGAGGCACTGCGTGACTGGGTGACGCCCCACGCACTTTGAACACTCATGTTTACATTTTACAGGAGGGGAGGTTGCAGAAACCTTTATTGAACCCCCAGCAGGCCCCCGAAGCGACTGGCTTGTACTGCTGCCCTGCTGATCCAGACCACACAGGCTGGCTCCCTTGTCCACTTGCAGCTCCCTGGTTACCCGCCCCAGACTGGGCGGGGCGCGGCTGAAAAGACCGATACGTGATCGGAAGACCACTGGCTGTATGCGTAGACGCCGCCGCCTGCGTCGAGGACATCCACTGAATCCAAAGCTCCTGATCTACATGCCCCCACGGTTTGTCGGGGTTAACGCTGACCCTAGCCCGAAACACCTCGTCGTAGCTCAACCATGCAAAACCCCCAAAATGAAGCTGCTCCTTCCTTATCACATCCATATACTTGAACAAAGCAATAGCCCGATCCCCATACTTCTCACAATAAATACTTGCATAAATCAGGAAGGCAGACGTCCAATTCTCCATCGTGATCGTCACTCTCGGCCACCTGGTCAATTCCCATTCCTCCTCTTTAGACCCTTACTTCGCCTGAATCTCCCTATGCAGTAGCTTAAACACATCCACATATTCATGCCTCCAGATCCTTGCCTTAGTCTCGTCCGACAAATGTGACCCCAGGGGTATCGCCAGCCCCATGTACGGCAGTTTCTTCCGTAGCTTCTCCACCCCATCCTCCTTCCCCTCCAGGTCTTCCACCTTGTCGGTCTGCGCACTGGCCATCGCGACCTGCTTACCCCCATCAGCCTTCACAGGCACCGCTCCACCTTGGGCCCCAGCCCGCACATACCCATCCCCCACCCCCACCGACCGGCAGGGCTTTTTCCTCCCCCCACTCTCCCCTTCCAACCAGGCGTCCCAGCAAGGGCCCTCACCTGACAAAGTTGCAGGAGCTTCCCGCTCCTGTCACCGTGCGTCCGCCGGCCTCGACATTCCTCTGCTGGCCCGACTGGCGCCGTCCCGTGCCTCTTGGAAAGCACCAACCTTGGTCGCTGCCACTCTAGCCTTACACCCACGTCCAGGCTCATGCAACTCACCCTCTTCCAGCTCATCCTCCTCATCCTCATAGTCCAACCATTCATCCTGCACATCCAGCGGCACCACTTCAGTCACGATGCTCTTAGCACCCTTCCCTTTCACTCCAGGCGTAAATTCACACTCTAACATGGACGGTGCCTGCTCCCTCGGTGGAGGGCAGGCCGCCGCGGACCACCCTGCTTCTTCGTCCCGGCGTTTGGAGGCCGTTTTGCGCCCCGCCGGCCTGCCCCGGCCTCTGCCATCTGACCCTGCTGGCCTGGTTCCCCCCCCCCCCCCTGAGCCGTATGCACTCGGGGGGGCCTGTGCCACCAGGTCTCTGATCCGTCAAGGCAGTCCCTGAACTCTCCACCCAGACCCACTGCCCTTGCGCCCCTGGGGCCCCTTTACCTCGGCCCCCAGCCGACCCCCTGCCTCTCCGGGTGCCCGGGCCCCATCGCCCTTAGGCACCCCGCCCGCCTTCGCCTCCCTGGCGGCACATATGCGCTGCCACTCCCTCTCATATTCCTCTATGACACGGTGCTGGTCACGGGCCCTCTCCTCCTCGGTCATCTGGGCCCACCGGTCGAACATGGACGACTGCCCTGGCTCCCCTAGACCTACTTTCCCGGGCAAGGGTGCCGCAGCACTCCCCGCCACCTGCCCTGCCCCTCCTAGCTGCTGCGCCTTCAGGGGGCCCTAGCCCTTGGAACCCTGGGACTTCACCACCCCTTTCCGGCCCCCCGAAAGGTCGACCGGTTGCTCGATGATGGTGAACCCTTCCTCGCCCCCGGACTCCTCCCCGGACAGCGTGAGGGGAAAATCCTCCCCAGCCGCCACCTCCCAGTCATCCGAGTCCTCCCCCCCACTGCCTTCGCTGCTCTCACCGTACCCCGCCAACTGACTCAAGCTCCTAGACAACCTGGCCTGGGACGCCAGTGGAGCCTGGCCCTGCCCTGGCTCCCCAACTGCCAGCTTGGGGCCTTCAGACCCCTCCCCCCAGCACCCTCCTCTTCCTCCGGGACCACATCCCTGCCCCCACCCTGGCAGGGAGGCTCAGCCTCCTCCCCCCTTTCTTGCGGGCCTCCTGTGGCTTCTTGCCCTTCCCTCTCCTGGGCCCCCCCTCACGAGACCCAGAGGGCTCGTCCATGCAGGCTGCCACCAGAGCAGCCACCCCTGCAGATGCTGACCTGGTCGGGCGGGTCATGCCGACCCAAGCCTGGTCCAGGACACCGGGCTGGAGGAGATCTGCCCTCCCAGCCCGGCCAAGCACAATCAGTGCAGCCCTCACAGCCTCAGCGTCTGGTGTAGCCATCAGAAAACCACCGTACACACCCTCCGCGAGATGCGTGAGGTTCGGCACCCGCTCGGTCCGTCCGCGAGATGCGTGAGGTTTGGCAGCCCTTCGCGTACCGCACCTGCGCACCTGCGCCGAGTAATTCAATTAAACGCTAAATCACTCCCAACCTAATTTAAAAGCAGGAAACTAGCCTAATCGTCGTCCTGGGGCACCAAGCACGACGTACCAACAACCCAATCAC
The DNA here is from genome assembly GCF_964263255.1 of Lissotriton vulgaris. NCBI lineage: Eukaryota > Metazoa > Chordata > Amphibia > Caudata > Salamandridae > Lissotriton > Lissotriton vulgaris. Next base: position 552,639,313 of record NC_141693.1, on the reverse strand, counting down.
ACTCCGCCTACCTAAATCACACTCCGCCTAAGCTCCAAGACTAACTTCTCCCTGAGGCACCGGGGACAGGAAAAGGAAGTTGTTCCCTCCTGTCCCCCTAAATAGCCTCCTACCTAACCCCTCCCACCCCTGACCTAACCCCTACCTAACTTCCGCCTGTCCTAACCTCGCGCGAACAACCCGGGGAAAAGACTGGTCTGCCGACCTGCATTCCCCCGGGGGCCGCAATGAGCATCCTAGTGTGCATGTTCGGGCTGGTTGAAAAAAATGTTAAGCCCTAAACAGAACATGCGCATTACAGCTCAAGCCAATCCTGGCGCTGCTGCTGGAGCAGCGTTGCTTTAGCTAGGAGCAGGCGGTACTTGCCAAGGCGCCAATGTGGGAGTCGGACCCCGGCCCACGAGGACTCGCAGAGGCGGCGCAGATCCGGGAAGTTTAGTTTGCCTAATATTAATAATGGTGCTTTATTTTCCCTGTGCCGTGTGCGACAACACCCCACGAGTATTGGAGCACGAGCCACGACTGGGCATTCGACAGTCTATGATGTCAGGGCAGTCAGTCTCGAATCTCAGCATAAGCTGAATAAGCATGGGCGGAAAATCAGTTTCGCTCGCGGATTTTGCGGATTTTCGGGAAATTCGCAATCTGCGAGATTCGCGAATCTCCCGCAAAATCCGCAAATCCGCGAGCAGCGGATTTTGCTCGCACTGCTCGCACTGTTCGCGTGAGTTCGCGGCTTCCCAGTACAACTTCGCGCCCCGCGAACAAGTGCTAAATTGCAGAAATACGATCTTAGCAAAACTGAAAAGTTCAGGCTCATCATTAGTAGCCATTTCCTGTAGTGCTTCCTGAGGGGCCCCTCCAGAGTTCAGTTGCCAGTTGCAACTATTATGTGACCCTGCTCTGAACCTCAGAATAGTTACACATATGCCACAAAGGTCCTGAATTACAGCTAAGGGAGACAAGCAGGAGCCAGGCTGGAAGTTAAAATCCATTAATCAGCCCCTAATTCATTATTGTCAGTTGGGGCAGGGCAGGTGTTGTAACTAATTTTGCAACAATGAAAGCACTTAGCAAGTGCAAAAGATCACTAATCAGGGCGCACTAAGGAAGCAGGTGCCACCAAAAAAAATATTCTGTGACACATTAATCAGCCCCAAATTAATTCAGGTCACTTGAGGCAGGGAAGGTGTGCTTTGCCGAAAATAATGTACACTGGACAACCAGAGGGTGTGGTGATGAAACAGAGGGTGGCATTGGTGGGCCAGAGGGTGGCATGAGTAGTCAGAGAGTGGCAGTGGTGACAGAGAGTGGCAGTGATGAAGAAGAGTGTCCCAAACAGGCTGGACACGTAGAAACAACAAGTTCGCAAAACTTGCGACCCGACAGGTAAGTTCGCAAATTGCGAAATTGTAAAAACCCTCGCGAACTGGCAGAAACACGGGCGAACACAAAAAAAATAAATCCGCAAATTTGCGGGAATTCGCGAATTTTGCGGATTGCGAGTTCGCAAATCCGCAAAATTCGCGAACGCGAGATTCGCAAAATTCGCCCATGCTTAAAGCTGAATCAAACCTCATTTCAGCCACATCTTAGCTTTAAATCAGACAGACAGGTTAATGCAGGAAGCAGGGCGCAATGGGCTCTGAAGAGTAGTTCATACAGATTTCCAATCCTTTTCTCTCTGTTAATAATGCAGCCCGAGGCTTTCCTAGTTACACAGAGAATGAACCAGCAGCTATCTAATATATTAAAAGTTAGTCATTAATGTATTCTAATGCCCAGGAATCAAACTTTGTATCCTATGTTTGTCTGCCTCTTCATTGTCAGGGACAGTTTGCAACAGAAAGTATTCCGTCTGTGCCCATTCAGAACAGCATGTCGCTCGAACTGGCCCCTTAGGACTACAAATGACATTTGTTGAACAGAAGAAATAGGTTATGCAATGGCTTCCTTGAATAATGCTGATGCTAATGCTGAGCCGTGGAATTGCCCATGATGCAGGACCGCTTTACTTGTGCCCAGCTGCAAGCTTTCCTTTAGCACTCAGTGTAACTCAGGATTTAACTTCCAGAAAGGCCAAACGATGCCAGCACGCACCCTGACTTCGATCACCTTGTGCTCAAGAGTGTGCTTCATCATAGTAATACAAAAATCTTACCCAATAATCTCATTTTTTAATAATTTAAGCCAACGACTTAAATTTCACCTACAAGAGTCATTTTGGGGCGAAAAACTGCAGGAAAAAGCTAGTTATTATGAATTGGGGAGCATAGGGTGGTCCGCACATTTAAGTTTGAGAATCCAAGTTTACGGTTTTCAAATATATATTTAGTTTCTATTCAATATCCCTTTTAAGTTAGTCATAACCTGATCAAATAATCAGATGTCCGCCTCAGAGGCATTTTTCCTAATTGAACAAACCGCTTGGCTGATTGGGAGACACTTATTATCTATCAACCATGCTAAAGTAAATAACAAACAAATGCAAACATTTCCAAAATGAATAACAAAAACATACAGCTAATATTTTAACAGTTATGGTGCAATGAAGCGGATGTGAAGTTCTTTGTAGAGTTTAGCTTTATTTCACAATCAAAAGTGGTAGAATTGTTTTTGGCACAATCAACTTTAAGTAATGCAGTTTATTAACAGGGAACTCCCAGATTTTACTCCTGTTGGGGGTTGCTTGTGTGCTCTCCCCCACCCCGGGTGGAAGTGCTAATGAATGTCGAGTTGATTTTGCATGGGATGTTTTCGGATTTCATTATTGCTCTCATTTATTGTATTGTATTGTAATTGCATTTCTATAGCGCTCACTACCCCTGACGAGGCGTTGAAGCGCTTTTTCGGCGAGTAGCATGCTACTCCGGGACCCATGAGGATTAGTGTTGAATTAGTGTAGTGAAACATGCACTACATTTTAAGTGATGGATAGGTTAGTCAGTTAATTGGATTTGGAATGATAGCAGAAGGATAGAGGAGGACAAAGGTTTGTATTTATATAGCGCTTGTTGACGCACGCTATTCAGGAAACCTACAAAGGATTAGTGGTGAATTAATATGGTGAAATATGAAGTAATTTCAGTGGTGGATATTAGTCAGTTACTTGGAGTGAGAAGGATAGTGGAGGGATAAAAGGGGAAGAAAGATTTGCATTCATATAGCGCTTGTTATCCCTGATGGGTGTTGTAGCGCTTTTCTGGCAAGTAGCACGCCACTCCGGAACCCATAAAGGATTACTGTTGAAAATTAGTATAGTAAAAAATTATGAAGTAATTTGAATAGTGGATATGTTATTCAGTTATTTGGGTAGTATATTAGTATAGTTTAATATGGAATTTGAGAAGTGAACATGTTCGTCTGTTAATTTCGATTGAAAAGAATAGTGGAGGGATAAAAGAGCGAATGATTTTTTTTTTTTTAGGTCTTAGCAGTAGGAGGAGGCTTTTGGATGAGTAAAAAGGAGTTTTGGAAGGGAGGACTCAGTGGGAAGAGTTTAGAAAGGTTTGTTTTAGAGGATCGGTATAGTAAAAGAGGTGTCAGATGATGCAAGGAGGGGTAAAGTAGGAGAGAGTCTAGAAAGGGTTATTTTGGCAATCATAGTAGTGGTATGGGGTTTGGGATAAATGAGAGCGTGGATGTAGAGGATATATTGATAGATGTATAGGATGAGAGATAGGGTAGTGCATTGGAAGAAGTAGTAGAAAAAGTTTGAGGTGAGTCAGAAGGTTGGGCTAGATGATATATTGAGCGAAGTATAGGCTGAGAAATAGGGTAGTGCATTGGAAATGCTAAATTAGAAGAAAGTGATAAATATATAGATCCATAATTACATTGAAAGTATATAGATACATAAAGGAGGTAGGTATATGTAGATTAAAGATATTGATAGAGGCACAGGATGAGAAATAGGGTAGTGCATTGGATATGCTTTTTCAGGAGAAAAGTAACAGACACACAGATCCAAGTACATGGAAGGTACAAGGATGCACAATGGAAGTATGCACATGTAGACCAAAGATGATTTTCTTTATTATTTATTATTATTATAATTTTTTTCTCTCAACAACATAATTATTTTACATGTTTATACAAAGTAATACACAAAGATAGGTATATATCTGTAGTGAAAAAAAATGCTTGTATACAGAGGGATATGCTGTAAATTTCTGTTTGCGTATAGTGCTTATGTGGGAAAGAGCCAAATCTTGAGTAGTTTTCTGAAAATAAGGTGGTTGTCGATGGACCTTATGTTGGGGGGTAAAGAGTTCCATAGTTTGGCTGTTTGAACAGAGAAGGATGTGCCACCCGTGGTTTTTTTCTTGTATGGTGGGATTTTGAGGCTCAGTGCTCCTTTAGAGCGGAGGTTCCTTTGTTGAATGTGTTTGGTGATTTCATTCCTGATGAAGAGTGGTCCCATTCCATGTATTGCTTTGTGGGTGATACAAAGCAGCTTGTACATGGATCTTCTGGCACCCAATAACTAATGCAGGGCTTTCAAGGCAGGAGAGATGTGGTCTCTCGGTTTGAGATGCAAGAGTAGTCTGGCAGCCGAGTTCTGAATCTGTTGTAGTCTTTTCATGGTCGTTAAAGGTGATCCGTGGTAGAGGCTCTTGGTGCAATCGAGTTTGGACAGAACAAGGGAAATGGTAGCTTGGACCTTGTGGGGAAATCCCAAATGAGGGAAAATTTGTTGCAGCATTTTTATAGTAGCAAAGCTTGATCTTGCTAGTTTATCCACTTGGGCATTCATCTGCAGTTTGGAGTCCATGGTCATTCCGAGGTTTCTTACTTCCTTCGATACTTTAGGCAGTGATCCCAGTTCATCAGGCCATGTGACAAGCAGGTTGTAATGTTTCTAATTGCCACACGTGAGTATTTCAGTTTTTGAAGCATTCAATTTGAGATGGCTCCAGGTCATCCACTGATCCCCGGCTCTGAGACAGCTGAAAGTTGGTGATTTTCCAATGTCTTTTGGGCATTCCAGTTAAAGGAGTATTTGTGTGTCATCTGCATAGTTATAGCACATAAGGTGAAATTTATTGATCAGTACTGGTAATGAGTTCATGTAGATGTTGAAAAGCATGGGCAAGATGATAGAACCTTGAGGGACCCCTGCTTTTGTGGAGTATGGATTGGACGAGAAAGGTGGGGTATGGATGACATTAGTTCTGTTTTGAAGGTAGGATGTAATCTAGTGTAGAGCAGTTCCTTCTATGCCGGCTTCATAGAGTCTTTGTTTCAGAGTGTCATGGTCAACCGTGTCAAAGGCAGCTGAGAGGTCCAAGAGGAGTAGCGCAGCAACCCCGTTGCGGTCAACTGTATTCTTTAGGTCATCCCAGATGACAAGGAGGGCAGATTCAGTGCCTCTTCTCGGCACACAAGTTCCACTTCTGGCTGCACTGAACTTGTCACTCGGAGGGGCCGAGAAGGCCCCTTGACTGAGCCAAGCACTGCTGCCTGCTGGTCACACATGTGCACAGTCAGGGCAGGCAGAGGCAGACAGGGGCCAGAGCCCAGGCTCACTGGCACTCCCGGGGCCCCATGTAATGAGTGACACCTTCACAATCCTTGCCCTTACAGGCTATAAAATAATGCACTCAGATCAAAAACTGGTCACGGGGTGTCTGTGACTGGAGACTGTTACTGGAGGTAGAGAGGGGTGGTATGTGTCTGTTACTGGAGACAGAGGCAAAGGGGTTTCTGTTACTGGAGACAGAGAGGCGCGGGTGTGTGTTTCTGGAGATAATAGGGCTGGGGGTGTGCTGCATGAGGTAAAGAGAGGCACGGGGTGTCTGTCACTGGAGATAGAGGGGGCTGAGGGTATCTGCTGCTTGAGGTAAAGAGAGGCACAGGGTGTCTGTTACTGGAGACAGTTACTGGAGGTAGAGAGGGGCAGTATGTGTCTGTTACTGGAGACAGAGGCAAGGGGTTTCTGTTTCTGGAGACAGAGCGGCGCGGGATGTAGGGTGTGTGTTGCTGGAGATAATGGGGCTGGGGGTGTCTGCTGCTTGAGGTAAAGAGAGGCACAGGATGTCTGTTACTGGAGATAGAGGGGGCTGGGGGTGTCTGCTGCTTGAGGTAAAGAGAGGCACGGGGTGTCTGTTACTGGCGACAGTTACTGGAGGTAGAGAGGGGCAGTATGTGTCTGTTACTAGAGACAGAGGCAGGGGGTTTATGTTACTGGAGACAGAGCGGCGCAGGATGTAGGGTGTGTGTTGGTGGAGATAATGGGGCTGGGGTTGTCTGCTGCTTGAGATAAAGAGAGGCACGGGGTGTCTGTTACTGGAGATAGAGGGGGCTGCGGGTGTCTGCTGCTTGAGGTAAAGTGAGGCACGGGGTGTCTGTTACTGGAGATAGAGAACATCTGGGGGAGTCTGCAGTACTAGGTAAAGATAGGCACCAGTGTCTGTTACTGGAGATAGAGAAGAGCTGGGAGTGTCTGTTACTGGAGATAAAGGGGGATGGGGGTGTCTGGTACTGGAGATAGAGGGGGCTGGGGGTGTCTGCAGCATGAGGTAAAGATGTGCACGGGGTGTATGTTACTGGAGATAGAAAAGAGCTGGGGGTGTCTTTTACTGGAGATGGAGGGGGCTTGGGGTGTCTGCTGATTGAGGTAAAGAGAGGCATGGCATATCTGTTACTGGAGATAGAGGGGGCTGGGGGTGTCTCTTACTGGAGATAGAGAAGTTTACGTTTTTGTGAATTTTTGCCTTTAGAGTTCGGCAGGAGAGGCTCTTTTCAGCATGCCACACTGGCAGACGGCGGCAAGAGAGATGGCAGAATGAAGAGGCAGACAGCGGCAAGAGAGACGGCAGAATGAAGAGGAGTGCTTAATTAAACATTTTAATTGCTAAGAGCCCAGACAGGCTGGGATGGTTTAATTAACAATCTGTGCAGCCGATGGCGCTTTAAGTGATGAGAGATCTCGTTTCACAGAAGCGCCGTTAAGCCATCAGTGAAGGTCTCCATAAAGCGCTGTATCCCATGCAGTCCTAGGAGCTGAGCGCTTTAAACGTGTTGGGCTTAAGATAAATGTGCCTATCCGTACCTTTATGTATTGCCTTCCCTGTAGCCTTGCGGTTTAGTGACAGGCTTCGTGTGCACTGTTACATAACTCCTGGGAGAGTCCTGCTGCTGGGTGAGTTATGGGTGGTCTGTGAGGAGTGGAAACGAAGAACTCTTTCGATTTCGAGGGGAGCATTTTCAAACTTCTGTTTTCAGCTGTGCCGGTCCCTGTTTTTTATGCTGTTCCGTGCATTGTCTCTGCTCTTTCCTAGTAAGTGAGGACTCTATGTTTGTTTCTCACGTGCAGCATATTATGGATTTCATGCCATTTATTACTCAAATGTCACTTCTTTATTCTGTCCCATACACACAGCATGCAGCTGTTATAAATATGGACTTGAATCCGCTCGATTCTCTGGAGACTTTGCAGCGCAGCTTGCTGAATATACACTCACAATAAAGTTAACAAGCATTGGCATAGCCAATAGGTCTCGCTTTTGGGACCTTCTAAGTATTTAGTTATGCAGCACAATATCCTTGGTAAAACCACATCAACTGTTGCGTGGCTAAACACTTATAAGATCCCAAAGGCAAGACCTATTGGCTATGCCAATGCCAATGCTTGGTGTGGTTGTGTGTGTGGTTGTGTGTGTGACTTTGTGTGTGGTTATGTGGGTGTGAGTGGTTGGTTGCGTGGTTGTGTGTGTGGTTGTGTGTGGTTGCATGTGTGGGTGTGGTTGTGTGTGGGTGCGGGTGCTGTTGTGGGTGTGGGTGTGGTTGTGGGTGCAGGTGTGGTTGTGGTTGTGTGTGTGGTTGTGTGTGGTTGTGTGTGTGTGGTTGTGTATGTGGTTATGTGTTGTATGTGTGGTTGTGTGCGTGGTTGTGGTTGAGTTTGTGGTTGTGTGTGTGGTTGTGGTTTTGTGTGTGGTTGTGGTTGTGTGTGGGTGCGGCTGTGGGTGTGGGTGTGGATGTGTGGTTTTGTGTGTGTGTGTGGTTGCATGTGTGAGGTTGTGTGGTTGTGTGTGGTTGTGAGTGTGGTTGTGGTTGTGTGTGTGGTTATGTGTGTGGTTGTGTATGTGGTTGTGGTTGTGTGTGTGGTTGTGTGTGTGGTTGTGTGGGTGTGGTTGTGTGAGTGGTTGTGTGTGTGGTTTGTGGTTGTGTGTGTGGTTGTATGCGTGGCTGTGTGTGGGGTTGTGTGTGTGGTTGTGTGTGTGTGGTTGTGTATGTGTGTGGTTGTGTGTGCGTGGTTGTGTGTGTGGTTGTGTGTGTGGTTGTGGTTGTGTGTGTGGTTGTGTGTAGTTGTGGTTGTGTGTGTGTGTGTGTGTGTGGTGGCTGTGTGTGTTGTATTTGTGGTTGTGTGTGTGGTTGTGTTGTGTGTGGTTGTGTGTGTTTGTGTATGTGGTTGTAGTTGTGTGTGTCATTGTGTGTGTGTGGTTGTGTGTGTGGTTATGTGTGTGTGTGGCTCTGGGTGTGTGTGTGTGTGTGTGTGTGGCTCTGGGTGTGTGTATATGTGTGGCTCTGGGTGTGTGTGTGTGTGTGGCTCTGGGTGTGTGTGTGTGTGGCTCTGGGTGTGTGTGTGTGTGGCTCTGGGTGTGTGTGTGTGTGGCTCTGGGTGTGTGTGTGTGGCTGGCTCTGTGTGTGTGTGGCTGGCTATGGGTGTGTTTGTGTGGCTCTGGGTGTGTGTGTGTGGTAGTAATTGCTGTCTGCTGAGCCCGTCCGTAGGGTACAATAGGTCTCACATTTGCGAGAGATTAAGCTAATGGCAATGGAAATGACAATGCCATTTATTTATCTTTCAAAAAACCAACACATAAATACTAATTTTGTCATTTACAATGCCAATAGCTCAAACTTTTCCAAAGGCGAAACCATTGCATTGTAAATGCTTGTTACTTTTGTGATGCATGCTTATAAAGTACATGTGTCCTCAGGTCATCTCTCTCACCCTCCTCCCACTGTCCATTCTGTTTCCCCACCGCTCCATCCTCCTCTCGCTGTTTGTTCTGTTTCCTCCACTGCCCTGCCCTCCTCACACTGTCTGTTCTGTTTCCCCACCCTTCACCCACCTCCCGCTTTCCGTTCTTTCCTCCTCATCCCGTCCCTTATGTACCTTGTTGTAATTGCTCAGTTTCCTAAAATGTGTTCCTAACATCTTTGTAAAAAGAAAAACGTGGTTGCGTAGTCTGTGCCCATTTGTTTTGCTCCATGAAATTTGCAAGCTAATGTGAAGGTGGAACAAAGGTATTTATCATGAGCAGATGGCTTTAAATCTATTCTTGTTGTTGTTAGTGGATCTGTGTATTGTAATACATACTTTCGCTGAGGCGGGGAAATAGTAAATATACAAAGCTAAGAGCTGCAATGAGCCTGAACTAACCACAGCAGAATCCGCTGGGTGATCGTTCAGGCGTAGGCTCAGTGAAATGTTCTCCGCATACAAGGAAGAGGAAACAAGGTAAATCTTGATAGAAGGTTTATTCGGAGAAACAAGTAAGCACATCCATTAAGCCCAGGCCAACCGATACATCTGGAACTCCAGGAACAGGCTTCACTCCGAGTGTTCCGAGTTCCAGATGGAACTGAGGACACCACACATCTCCCTCCTTAAAGAAATGATAAAAAGAAGAAGTAAAATTTGATATAATAAAGAAAATAAATATGAAGAAATAAAAACTGTAAAGGTTGCAACCACAAGGAGATAAACAGGAATAAAGTATACAATATACATATTATCAATGCATCACATAATCTTTGGACCAAACAGGATATTGTCTAGATCTAAAACTAGCTCTTGGTAGATTCGTGGTCGAACTGCGTTGACACCTCAACATAGACGTGCCAACACGAGGGAAGAAATCACCTTGATACACATTCCTATGGGAAGGCCCACCAACACGCACCTCATGACGTGAGCCTACAGGAACGTGAGATCTGGGGAACTTCACAACCTTCGACAAACTCCAAACATTACCATCAGACAACTCGACAACCTGTTTCCCAACCCTAACAACCTGCATAGGATCAGAAAATCGAGACTCCCCAGATCTGATGAAACCAGCTTTCCTCACCCGCACCCAATCACCAACAGAACATGGGAAACTCACAGAGGACGAAATCGAACCAGACTTTTTAGATTTACCACAAACCAGATCCCTCATCCACTGTTGATTCATATTACACAAACTCCTTCTACCCCGCATTTTTTCAAAAGGAGATAACTCACCAAAACTTCTGGGAGTATTCCTGTATTTCCACAAAAGTTTTTTAACTGCATCATAACAATTTTGACCGTTACACAAAGTAAGCTGCAACCCTTCCTTTAACACCCTGATCCACCTTTCCACAATACCATTACCCGATAATAGACAGAGGAACGTTTATGAATAATCCCGTGATTATCACAGAACAATTTCATTTCATTCGATGTAAACTGAACACCGTTGTCAGATAAGATCGAAACAGGAAAACCCTCCTTTTCAAAAATACAATTGAGAAAATCAATAACAACTTTAGATGTCACCTGGGGAACAAACTTAACTTCTGGCCATTGAGAGAACTGATCAGTTAAAACAATGGCATAAACTGGAATGTGACCAAAACTCATAGGTCCTGCAATATCAATGGAAACACATTCCCATGGTCTTGTGGGCCTAGATACACAATCATGATGATACTTAACCATCTTCTGAGACTTATCGCTATTGGTGCATTCTACACACGATCTAACTTTTCTTTCAATGGGCCTATCATTGCTGGGCCACCAAAATTCACATCTGATTCTTCTTTTCATACCAGTCATTCCAGGATGTCCCTCGTGAGCCATCTCAAGTACAATATCTCTAAAATCACGAGGAACCACCAATTGTAGCCCCCTTAGTAATATGTCATTTTCAACAGATAACTCACTGGCAATTTGAAAGTAAGGCAAAATATCATGAGACAAATTAGATTTGTTTGGCCAACCACTCTTAATAAAGGACATGACACGCGTATATTCTTCATCATTACTACCCGCAATCCTCCAATCTTCCTCTTTGATGCAACCATTAGAGACCTCGCAAATGGAAATTACTCTATCATTGCCGTCATCATAAGCAACTATGTTATCGTCTGCAATGGGCAATCTTGAAAGACAGTCAGCCAACACATTTTTTTCTCCAGGAATATATTCAACAAGAAAGTGAAATTCCTGTAATTTATATTGCCATCTGGCAATTCTGGCGGTAGCTTTGTTACAACCCTTCGTAGTGAAAAGGTCAACGAGTGGACGATGATCAGTTCTTACAACAAATCTAGACCCATAAACATACTTGCGAAAATATTCAATACCCCACCAACAAGCAAGGGCTTCTTTTTCTAGGGTGGAGTATTTGTCTTCCGCACCACGCAGTGGCCTAGATGCAAACGCTACTGTAACAAGACCTTCTTTTTGCTTCTGCATAAGTACAGCACCTATACCAACATTGCTAGCGTCAGATATGATCACAGATTGACAGGATGTATCAAAAGGAGCCAGGGCAGGGGCAGAAGCAATATATTGTTTAAGATAGGAAAATTGTTCTTTACAATTGGAGTCCCAAATAAACAACTGTTGATTTTTTATCAAATTTCTTAGGTGTTTAGTTTTGTTGGAGAAAGTGGGAATAAATTTAGCATAATATTCAGCTAATCCTAAAAAGGGTCTCAGTTGATCTTTATTGGTGGGTTCTGGGGCATTCTCAATAGCTCTGCTTAGGAGAAATACCTTTATTGCTGATGGAGTGACCCAAGTAATCTACAGACTCCATATTAAACTTGCACTTCTCTTTAGTTGATGTTAATCCACTATCTTGCAAAATAGAAAGGACTTGATGTAGGACCACTGAATGTTCTTTCTCATTTTTCCCGAAGACTAATATGTCATCTTGAAAATAAAGAACATTAGCCACATTTTTAAACAGATTATGCATGAGACATTGAAAAACTGATGAAGCAGACACTAGCCCGAAGGGCATTCTTTTGTATCTATAGGCTCCCTCAGTAGTGATGAAAGATGTTAGGTGTTTGCTTTCATCATGAAGAGCTATTTGATGATAAGCATTGGATAAATCCAATGTTGTAAACACCGAAGCATCTTTAAGTTTAGAAAACATTTCGCCAATGTTGGGAAGAGGATGTCTGTCAACCCACACTTTGAAATTCAGGTCTCTTAAATCAACGCATAATCTTATTTTACCATTCGGCTTATGAGCAACGACAACAGGTGAAAGCCATTCAGAAGATTCAATTTATTCTATAACGTCAAGTTCACAAAGACGTTCCAACTCTTTCTTGACAGATTCTCTTAAAGCTAAAGGAATGTTTCTAACTTTATCAACTTTAGGGATGGCATCATGTTTTAAAATTATTTTGTGAACACATTTCTTCAATAATCCTAGTTTGGGAGAGAAAACACTGGGAAACAATGTTTCCCAATTATTATCTGTGCAAGAGGAAATGAGATTAACCATATCTGAGTAACCCAAAACCTGTTGAGGATGGTTAGGATCTAATTTGATCATTAAATCACGTTGTTGTGGCCAACCTAACAAACATGAACCTTCCTTGGCAACATACACTCTAGACTTAATAGTTTTTCCTTTAAAAGCAATGTCTGTGATGAAATAACCCAAAACATCAATTGGTTTCTTCGCATAACCAACTAATCTAATGTCTGATGGGAATAAAGACACATTAGGAAATTCCTTGAGCCACTCATCTCCAATTAATGTATGCTTGGCACCAGAATCAGCCATAACTTTTATGACTTTAGAGCCAACTTGTAACATACAGAATGGTGCATCGTTTTTTTCATCATCAATTTCATACACAGTTAACAAATTATCATACTCATCAATGTCATCGACGATTTCATGAACATTGTCATGTTTGTTAGCTCTGATATCTGCATTAACATGACCAAATTTACTTCTGTTTCAACATACTCTAGCGAAATGCCCTTTCAATTTGCAATAATTGCAAATTTGACCTACAGCAGGACACCTTTTATCAGTAGCAACATGGCCAGGAAAACCACATTTAAAACAAATTATATCTTTTCTAAAATTTTGAATAACTGGAGGAGAAAATTTGTTGCGATTGCTTTCAAAAACTTTTCTCCTAACTACTTGAACTTCGGAAGTCTCAGGTTTCTTTTCAGAATAGTCTCTTGATTTCTTATCAGATAATTCTTTCATACCCAACTTCATGTCTTCGAAACGATGGGCAATGTCAAGAGCTTTGGTGAGAGACAAGTCTTTGGCATCCAACAACTTTTCTTGCAATTTTGTGTCAGCAACATTATGTACCATTTGATCTCTTACCATTTGATCATGAAATTCAAGATAGTTGCATTTAGCAGCCAAAATCCTTAGATCTTTAACAAAAGAATCAATAGATTTATTAGGTAACTGGGATCTGCTCAACAATTTGTGGCGTGAAACAACTTCATTCACTTTTTTGATGTATTGTTTATAAAGTTGCATAATGGCATTTTCATAAACATCCCCTTCATCACTTGAATTGTCCATAGTAAGAGGTGGTAGATGACTAAGTACCTATCTGCCTTCTGCACCTAAAGAGTGCTTTAAAATTGCAAGTTTACGTTTATCAGTAAAATTATCGCCATCAATTGCTTCTAAATATGCTTTGAAACCTTCTCTCCATTGCTTCCATTCTAAAATTGGCTCACCAGGTGTAGGTAAAAATGGAGGAGGAGCACTGAAACTTTCCAAGTTAAAAATAGTATTGAAAATAAATATATAACACAGAAGTAATGTACTGTAGAATTAAAGGCTTCCTCTTATTCTTTTTCTTTTTTTTATACAGTCAATTGAGCTATTGTGACATCATGTTCAATAAAAAGTTGATAAAGAAGGATCCAATTGTGAGTTACTAGCATTGTCTTGTCATCATTGAGAAATACAGACTCTGTAGCTCAAATGCGTCACAAAGCTTGTGTTGCTAGGATACAGAAACACACTGCAGAACGTTCAGTGTTTCAGTGCGATCAGCGTATATTACGCATGCGCTAAAGAGTGTGCACTTGACTGCTTCAGCGTGATTAGAGCGATGACTCTTGCGCATGCGCTATGGTTGCTTCAGCGTGATCAGCGTGATGACGGCATGCGCTATGACCAATGTGCGAGACCGCTGTGATAGAAATCAAGAAAAACCATGAAAATGAGAGAAATGAACAAAAGTCTCACCGTTCACAGCAAAAGAACGGGAATTTCACCTCAGAGGATCGCTTCGGTCGTGCTGGTGTGCGACAGCAGCTGTAGTCACAATATTCATCAGAGAAAAGCAACGGACTTCATGGTCTGCAACAAGCAGTGGTCCGGGCTTGTAAATTCAGTAGGTTCGTTAACCCGATCGTCGCCAGTGAAATGTTCTCCGCATACAAGGAAGAGGAAACGAGGTAAATCTTGATATAAGGTTTATTCGGAGAAACAAGTAAGCACATCCATTAAGCCCGGGCCAACCGATACATCTGGAACTCCAGGAACACTCTTCACTCCGAGTGTTCCAAGTTCCAGATGGAACGGAGGACACCACACTCAGGTGTTAGTTATGTCTACTACCAAGGCAACAATTGTTGGTAAACAGGCATTCCAGCCTCCAGGTTGTGCTTCTGAGCAGCAGCTTGCACATGCAAAAACTTTAAAAACAAGTTAATCAAAGGCTTGTTGAACGCAATGGTAGCTTCAAGGAATTCTTTTAAAGCACAAGGGTTAGGTACTGTCTGGCCTGCATGAGTGAGTGTGAATGTTCTGCTAAGGATTTTAGTCTTTTATTCTTAGGGTTTCAGATTTCTGGTAAGTGTGGCACAGTTCCGCAAAAGACGAGAACTTCTCCAAACCCTTAGTTAGGGCCCATAGTTTTTAAAAAACATCTATTAACATTGAACCTTATCTGTTAATTGTTAACAAGTTGTACCACTAATGGCTCCTAACTAGGTTGCGTTTTAATTTGATTCATTTAACATTGGGGGAGTTTCAAGGATGGTGTAATCCTGAAGATGCTGAACCTTGCCAATGTGCTAATTTCTCGCCCCAGGTCACGTTACATTTTATGATGTTTTGTGACATTTTTTCCCCATATTCGCATGAGATTTTTGTTACCTATCCTGAGAGGAAGGGGTTTCACCCAGGTTAGACCAGCGCTAGTTTTTCTTCAATCTTTGTGTAACCCTGGTGATATTTTTAATATTGCATCCTTTCTGGTAGCAGCAGTGAGGATTAAGAATAAGAGAACTTTGAGGACGTTACCATCTTAAGTTGCCGCTTGTGGTCCTCTGCTAGTATCAGGTCAAGGGGTCGGAATGGGTGATAGGGTTTGTTTTATTGATTTGAAATATTGCCTATGTATTTTAACTGTTAGGCCTAAAGATTTGTAATATTGTTGCCTGTGTTCCGTTTTTGTACTTTTATGGTTTTAAGTAATCAAATAAAGTGGATTGACTGACTGACTGACTGACTAGTCTTTTACTCTTATGGTTTCAGGTTTCTGGTAAGTGTGGTACAGTTCCGCATAAGACGAGAAGTTCTCCCAACCTAATTGTTGCTGGCACTGGGGGCACAGTTAGATGTCTCTGGACACCAGTGCGCTGCTTGATGTCTTTGGGCATGAGGTCTCACACACACAGTAGATAGGAATCACAAAGAAGAAGGGCATTACAATCTCAAGGAACCCTATAGCCTTAGCATTGAGACAACAGATATGGCAGCTACAGCGCATGGCAAGTCCACAATTGCATGAAGACTGTTGTTACTGCACATAGTGCCTTTCTCAATAAGCAAGTCATAACACTTTTGTGAAGTTTCAGTAACTTATATTGCACAACTGCTCACCAATCTAAAATGTACAACCCCCAAAAATGTATTATTTAATCACATAGGTGAAACCTTATGCATTTACCAATGCTTGTTTTAAACTGTAATCAATCCAAACTCCTTTTATTCCTCAGGCACATAGAAAGTTCCATTGCAGGGAGAAAGGAAAGGGGCCCAAATACGGTGCGTTAGCGGTTCCATTCACAGAGATACCTGGTGCTTCTCGTATGTGTGTATATCAGTCATATTGTATAATATTGCACAACTTTAAGCATGCTATATATGTGTACTGCCTCTAAATACTACATAAAAATATACAAAAAACATCATGGATCTTCTTCCCTTGAAGGCTTTGGTGTCGTGGATGCCATTGGCCTAAACAGTATCCGTGTAATACACAGGGAAGGAAACAGGCTGTGAAGATATGTCAGCATTTACAAATGTAGTGTAGGAATTAATACTGAAAATAAACACTGAGGCTTTTATTCAATTAAATAGCGCTATCGGGGTTTTATTGTAAAGTAAATAGGTAAGAACGTAGCAATTCTACTTGTTAGATGTAAATAGTATATTTAGTTCTAGGCAGCAAAGCCAATAGGGTCATAAACATGAGTGTTTAATAATTAAAATTGCAAAATAGCATCCCTATTTTACAATATACCTATAAAACAAAAATGTTTAATTAGTAATTATATCAAAGTACATTATCTGGTATGTGCTGCCATCTTCTGGGTTTTTGAATTATAACCACATCGGTCACTTCACAGTAATATATTGTACTAGGTTCAGGCTAAATTCAACTTGTTTCACGTTTTCAGTGTGAGCTCAAGAGGATTGGTTACACATTACATTATAATCGAGCTATGAACAACATGTGTCCTGTTATTTTCTGAGCAGTCCAAAGCCTTAGGGGCAGATTTACATGCCCCCTTGCAACACTATTGCGCCACCGTTACATCACCTTTTGACGCAGCTGAGACATAAAAAATGCGGGCAATGTACAACGTGATGCATCTAGGGAGATGTATCACGTTGTAAAGCCCTGCGTCATATTATACCTGTGTCAGGTATAATTTATTCGGGGTAGGTGTTCCCACGCAGAAATGCCTTGTGAAAGTGACGCAGAGAAATCTACAAGATTTCGCTGCGCTGCCGCTGCGTCACTTTTCTGACCCAGTGGCGACGTAAAAAATGCTGCCTAGTCACAACGTGACGCATCTAGAGAGATGCGTCACGTTGTAAAGGCCTGCATCCCATTATACCTTTGTCAGGTATATTGTATGCAGGGTGGGTGGTCCCATGCTTGAAAGCCTTGTGAAAGTGACGCAGTGAAATCTACAAGATTTCACTGTGCCACTTCTAGGACGCCACTGCATCAAAACCTTATGCCAGCTTGAAGCAGTCGTAAGGAGTGACGCAGTATAATGAGAATAGGCCTCAAGATGCATTGCTGGAGTTGCGTTGTGCTTGCAGCAGGACTCCAGCAATGCGTGACTTTTGCGCCAACTGATGCATCAGAATTTCTTAAACATCTGTCAATCCTTGTGCCATGGTGTGCTGTATTGTAAATACGGTGCATCCATGGTGGCGCAAGGGTTTCGCAGGTTGGCGCTGGGAAACTGACACATTCTCTACAGTTTGTATCACTCATGTTTTAACCAGTCTCTACCCTCATTAACCATGTTTAGGATCCCTAGCAGGCCCCATTATCACTACAAATCAAGCGGTTAGTGTGTTCTTTCACATCATGGTGCAAATTGACTAATCTGCAAACACCGGAAACAGGAGACCTGGTTAAAAATTCTCCAGTGACAAAACGTTGTAAGACTGGATTTATTTTCCTTTATGTCCCTTCTACTTCATGCAAAAAAGTTGCCAGTGCTTAGAGGTGATTCAGTTTGCAGTGTGCGCTAAACAAGATAAATCATTCATTTATTCACCCCGTCATCCATTACGTAAGCTTTAGCCCACATGTGTATCTCACGTCTGCTACATCTAAGGATAACTTATAAGTTGGTCTATAACCCTTCACATTAAAGTGCTTTAATCCGGGAAGGAAGCCGTTTTTCACACGGTGCGGTACGAAGAAGGATGGTGCAGGGAACATAGTACTTTAGCAAGAGTCACCCCTGTTGGAACAATCGTTTCTCTGTCCATCTCCCTCTGAGCTTTAGACTATATAGCAACTAAAGAGGACGACCATAGATGTCTTGCCAAAATTTTGAAGACGACCTTTCTTTTGACTACTTGTTTGCGCACTTCACAATAATTATGTGGCATCCCAGCACTATTAATTAAGAAATCCTTTGAGACGTTGAGTTACAAAGAAACTATCTACCCATTAAGACGACTATCCATACTTAAAAGAATTCGCCCTGAAGAAGTCCTTGAGGACGAAACGCGTCGGCTGCGAATACCTGTGTTTTGATTGTACACCCTTTTGGAATTAAGAAAATCACAACTAAGAAAATCTACGTCTGTGATTATTAGCATTGTAGTTTTGGAATTGTGTGGTGCGCCTTTGCGTTTATGTATTGATTACTTAAGTTCTTGGATGAACCATCACTGTGACAGTGGGTGTTAACCAGTGTGCACACACTTCGCCCATACAAACTATCGGGGGCGATTTAAAAATTTGGGAGTGATTTGGGTTAGGTGCTATAATTTAGGAAGTTTCCACTGTCTCTCTTTCCTCTTGAAACCCTTCACATTAAAGCTTAAAGTGCAACACCTGCATCGTGGTCAGCAGAAGAAGCACGGGTTAATGATCTCTTTTGATATAAACAAATTAATGCTCACATTTTGCTCATTTGGGTGCACAAAGTAAACATAGTCCACCCCGAAGAACTCTTTTGAAGCAAAAATGCACATTGAAGCTCATAAGAGCTTTGGCACTGTTTTCAATATGAAAT
The DNA here is from genome assembly GCF_964263255.1 of Lissotriton vulgaris. Taxonomy (NCBI): domain Eukaryota; kingdom Metazoa; phylum Chordata; class Amphibia; order Caudata; family Salamandridae; genus Lissotriton; species Lissotriton vulgaris. The sequence continues at coordinate 552,620,538 of NC_141693.1, read as the reverse complement.
CTGCTGGTGCTACATAATTTATGGAAAACAGGCATAGAGCGCGAAACTAATTAGCTCTAAACATGGTAATAGAAATTACATGCCGCACTACTACATTTCTAGGTGCTGGAATTAATTAGCCTTACGATTACCTAACATAATACTAGTCAATGTACTGACTTTGTAGGGGAAGAATAATCATTGAGTCTTGCAAGGATTCGAATTCGCAAACTGCAAAATTGCCATTTTGAACACCCCTCTGACACATCCTCCCAGATAGATGAGCTCACTCAGCTCAGCTGAATTATCTTGACAGTGTGCACCTAAAAGGTGAATTAAAATCATCACACTTTCTCATTTCTTGTTATCTCAGTTTCTTCTCCTAGCCACTGGTCATGTTCATAGCACGAGGGAGGTCATAGACAGGTACATGCATCAATATTGCTTTTTGCAATTCCTTTATTGCGAAAAATAAGGGATCGCAATTAAGGAATTGCAAAATGCAATGCATCAAGAAATCGCTAAATAAATTGCGATTTCTTAATATTCCTTAATTGCGACTCGCAAATTGCGAGTCGTAATTAAGGAATACCTCCCCATTCATTCCTATGGGCCTAGAGGCCCATAGGAATGAATGGGAAGACATTCTCAATTTGCGAATCGCAAATTGAGAATGCGATTTCAAGGGTGCAGGGGTGTCCAAAGGACACCCTGTTGCACCCCTGAAATCAATCTGTGCACATATGTTGTGCACACACATGTCCTTAGGGCATGTGTGTGCACAACATGAAACTTTGAAAAATGCACAAAAGTGCATTTTTCAAAGTTTTCGCAAATTAGCATGAGGTTCAACCTCATGGTAATTTGCTCCCCCTAATTGCGAAATCGCAATTTTTTTAAGTTTCATGCTTTGCATTTAAGGATTCGCGAAATGCGATTCCTTAAATGCAATCGCAATTTGAGAATTCGTAAATATTTGTGAATTCTCAAATTGCGAGGGCCTTCACCCTTCATGCATGCCAAAAGCAGATTTTGCGATCGCAAACGGCCGATTTTTGCGATTCGCACCGTTTGCGATCGCAAAATCCTTTGATGCATGTACCTGTTAGAGTTTGGCGGGCTGTAATTTGGTGGTGTCCCCCGCTACTGCCAAATGTGAATCACCCACCTATCTAGAGTTGAAGGACCTGCTGTGTGTCGGGTGGTGGAACCTCAGCTCGCTCTGACAGTAGAAACCCTTGAGCTGGCGGCTTAGGTATCGCTGGGCAGACAACTCCTAGTGACATAGGGTGAGATGACTGTCCCTAGATTGCCCTGCTACCCAACAAACGTGGGTGCAACCATTTTACAACTTTGGGGTGTCATAGATAACATCATAGAAATAGAGACACAAGTGTCTCAGTGACTAATTTTGTGGTCCATCTCATCTGGATAGGTGGTGTAGTGAGGGTAAATGGTTGAGTAAATTTACTATAGAAACACTTTCAGGTCACTGGGGTATCTATGGCACCCCAATGATATAAAATGAGTTCACTACAGATTCTGGTGTCGTTGCCATATATTGTTTGGGGGGAATAACCTAGAGTGTGTAACCCTGCCCTCCTCTGCGATATGAATTGAGGGGCTTATTTAGCAGTCCCTAGCCCTGCCGGTGCCTTGTTTTATGAGGCTCTGTCGATGCAGAGTGCAGACCCATATCAACGAGGCCACACAAAGCCATTTTGCGTGGCTTTTCACAGCTTTGTAGGTATGGTAAAGAAATGCAGCGCAAGTCACTGCGTTGCCTTACACTGCGTCAAGGTAGCATTCTATGGCCATTGCAGTGGGTTTTCCTACACAACATCCTTGAGCTTTGACACATTCCAGATTTACAAGGATCTGTAAACCTGGGAATGTTTTAAAACTGTAACCCTCCCAAGGGGAAGCGTAATGAAGAGAAAGGAGAAATATCTTTATTTCTCCTCGTTTTGTTTTCTTTCTTTGTCTACTGCATTGTGCAGCGCACATAGAAAAAGGAAAAATCCTTGATCAATTGTTTTTGTGCGGAAAGGTGTCCCTTCCTGCGCAAAAGCAATCCAGCCAACCGTGGTGCAATGGTGCCTGTATTGGCGCTAGGCACCAAATTGTGAGCTGGAGCAGCAGAAAGAACAGGAATGCACCGTATCTTGTAAATATGGTGCCTTCCGGCACCTTCGAATTGGTGTAGGGCAGCACAGCAAAACCTTCTGGCGCTGCCCTACGCTAATTAATTGTAAATGAGGCCCTAACTGCACAGCAGACTAGCTGTGGCGAATTCTCTTGCACTGTTTGTACAGCGAAGAAATACATATGTGATTCAGCAATTGCTTGACTCCTATCGGTCCGTGATGTGTTAATGACCGGTCTTTGTATTTATAAACACATTGAACTGTAGTGCTAACCATTCTTGATCTTTGAGGGACTGCTCTAGCTTGGATTGTAACTTTTTATCCCTCATGGTAGCTCAGATAACTGAAATATTAGCAACCTTCGCCTCATAACAGAAGATGAGATTCAAGTCACAACTTATAATGTAAAAGAATTAGAGAATCTGCACTCCTTTAAAAAGAAACAAATAGATAATGTACTCCATGGAGGGTTTATTACCGAATATCAGGGAAACTCTAGCTGTGTACATTAGCAGATTGGAGTCCAAGATCTTCCTAGATGACCCAGAGTTTTGTAAGAGCTGGAGCCAAATTTTAAGTGAATACACCAAAGACAGGTTGTTTATCATTTTTAACACTGCCAAGAACTTTCAGAATTACTTCTTTGGGGGATTTGGGAAAGTGAGAAGAAGTTGGCAAACACTGTAATCTTTTCAGAGCAAAGAAAGAGAATGGCAGAAATCCCTCAGGAAGTGACAGATTACCAAAGTTATACCTAGGCAGAAAATGTGTCCACTCGACAAACAACAGTAGCCATATACAAGTACAAATAGCATATCCATATATTTTAGACAAGCTCTACTAAAAATTAGGAACAGCATCAACTCACCAAAGGGTATGTAAGAAATAAAGAAAGGCAACATGCATACGCCCAAAACTAGACCTTTTAGAATCCCAGGGAAGAAGACTCTACGTATCTCACTGCTGAACCTATTCTAGAATGACAATACAATGGTTCTTATTAGCAGCATGTAAGCGTAGAGGGGAGAAAGTAATTCATATTGCCAATCAATTCAACAGGAGTTTCTTTGGACACATAGTAACCACAGACAACTACGTGAGGTTAGCTACTTTATTACAAAGCCAAAAATAACTGAACATAAAGTCACCTTAAGATGAGAATATAGAGGGGGGGGGGGGCATGGCCGACCACATAAGATGTTGGACGCGACCTGGTGAGGCTCCGGATCCTGGGGGGGAATTATCCTGTACACTCGTAGCAGTGCGGATTCTAAACGGTGTCTGTGAGGTTCTGCCGCCTACCCATTGCGGCCCGACGACGGAATCCAGCCAGAACCCCGGTGCACAGACTGTGGAAGGGAGCTGCAGAAGCTTGGAGCCTACTGCTAGATTTGCGGCCTAGAGGCGGAGCCCGTAGGAGACTATAAGACAGACCGCGATTCTCGCTGCCTGCGATCGGGGATGCAACTGCGGATGGTGAAAGATACAGCTTCCCGGAATATCGGTGTCTGAAAGAACGAGCACTGGAGATCGGCAACGGCGCTGGACTGCAGACAGTAGACGCATTTACACAGGGCGGTGAGATGCGCATATGCAAAGCATCAGCTGGGAGCGGTTGGCCCTTTCTGCCTCTACTTTCGCCTCTGCGGCCCGCCGACGTCCTGTAGGGCTGAGCTGTGGGGGCACCGAGTGAAGGCACGAACCTGGAGCGCAGCCTGCAACGCGGGCAATAGTACTTGGCGGTGGCGCCCGGCTGGGCAGTGAAAGCGAGCTTCCCCCAATAGCCCTACGGTGCCCCCCTTGGCTGGAGGACGTGGATGCGCTCCCCCCAACAACAACCCTCACCTCCCTCGCACATTGCCAGGAGTGAGTTTGGGCAGACCTGATACATGTTGGTCTACGCCTTGATCCCTGGAGTGGACAATTGCTGAGGCAGCTGTCATTGCAGAACAGCGGATAACGACCTGCTGTAGGACGGACCTCCGAGGGCTACCATGAAAATTGAGGCACAGTGACACAGGGACGGCGGTGGCGCAGAGGAGAGGGCTGACCACTACAGTCATGAGTGCGCAGTAGTGCACTGTAGAGTGCTTCCTGGTCAGACGCCACATTCACACAGGATGGTAAGGAGCACAGGTGCGGTAAACTGGGCTAGGCGAGGGCGGCCCTTTCTGCTTTCCACTTCACCCCCATGGCCTGCTGACATATTGTGGGTCTCTTGCGGGGAGTTTGTCCAGACATATCAGATACCTGCTCAGCTACACCAACGTCGACCGAGGCACAGTCGGGGGGCAGTGTGGAGGTGGATTACACTATAGTGAAGTGGATGGCGGTCTGCTACAGGATGCACCCTTGGGGCTGATGTGAAGACTGGGGTGCTGGGACATAGAGCCAGTGGAGACGCGGAGGGAGGAGTCAACGTCCACTGACTGGAGTGCACAGCGGCATACTACATGGTGAGAAGCAGAGATTACAGACTTGGCCAGGACTTGGTAACGTACTGTGACCAGCAGAGTCTCTTGTCCTCGGTGCCCTGGCTTGGGATCAGCTGGAATCCATGATGGGCAGACTAAAGGGCAAAGTTCTGGACGCCGGCCTGGAGGCCCCCCCCCACCCCCTGAATCCAATGATAAAAAACCGGCACCGGGCACTTCCAGCACCAACCCGACTGAGTCCCACTCTGAGAAACTGGATTTAATACTAAAGGAGATCCAAGACTCCAAAAGGTTAATGGAACAGTAGATAGGGGCCCTCGCGACTGGCCTTACTTTACTGCAGGCAGATCACGGGAAGCTTGCCGATACGGTGCGTGATCATGAGAAGGCACTGACAAGCATTGGCCCCCAGCTCAAAGAACATGAAACGCAAATACAACAGCTACAACACCAAGTTACTGGACTTCAGGACCGTATTGAGGACGCGGAGGGATGAAATAGGAGAAAAAACGTCTGAGTTATTGGTTTGCCGGAACGAGGTGAAAGGGTGAGACCAGCGGACTTTATGGAAACGTGGTTCAGAGAGCACGTCGCTCCAGAGGGTCTGTCCCCGTACTTCTGCGTGGAGAGGGCACACCGGATTCCGACTTGTGCACCAAAAGTCAGAGCTCCCCGCGCCCTCTGATTGCCAAGATTCTGAATTAAAGGGACAGAGACATGCTACTCCAAAAAGCAAGGGAAAAGGCGAAAATCCAATTTAGAAACCAGAGGATTTTACTGTACCCAGACTACACGATCATGGTGGTGCGCCAACGGACCTCTTTCCAAGCAGTAAAGAAAACACTACGAGTGGCACAACTCAAATATGCCCTATTGTTCCCTGCCAGGCACAAAGTCATCCACAACAAGAAATCTTATTTCTTTGACAGTCCCAATGATTTGGAGGAATGTCTCGAGGTAATGGACTTAGGACACAGCCAGGAGAGTCTGCCTGGTTCGGTGAGACATAACCCTGTACAGTCACAACACCAGCTCCCCTGAGGACGGGGTGGAGGCTCGAGGTTTCAGTAAGACGGGGTCTGACGCCGGCCAGTGGCGGTCAAGGCGGAGGCATTGGAGGTCGCCGGATCCTTCCGAGAAGACAACACAAAGATGTCGACAGACTCAGAGGTCAGCACTATACATTCGTACTCGGAACATAGCATCGCCCTCTTCCCCTCAGCAACCCCCCAAATGGGAGATGGCCTGTTTGACAACTGAGAGACGGTCATAAAATATCTCGACACTAGGATTGCATGGGGCTGACGGCTTGAGCATGGTCACGATACCGAACATTGAACAGTATCCTTTTCCTGTTTCTTGCATGGATTGGGCTGGGCGTTTTACAATGTGTATACTGTTCGTATTATGATCCATTCTGTTCTGATCATGTATTACTTACACACCGAGTGCAGATTGTGTTTTTACAGGAGTCCCACCTGACGGAGGCAGAGGCAGGGAATACTTGGAAAAAGTGGAGAGGCCGAATATATATCACTAATTATTCAGCCTGGAGTCCCATTTGAGGAAGTTGAGCGATGGGTGGATGATAAAGGGCGGTATATACTTCTGAAGGGGACATTAGATGGTCTGCCCATGGTCCTTGGTTGTATATATGCACCGATTTTTGACCAAGTCAAATTTTTCTCTGATCTGAGCAGAGCTCTGGTGGGATGGAATACCATTCCCTGGAACCTGGGGGGAGACTGCAACGCGATACTGGACATAGACTTGGACAGATCCCACCCTCCATTGAACAGGGCCAGCACACACAAACAGGCTGAACTACTGAACACTTGGATGCAGGGCTGGGGTCTGGTAGATGCGTGGCGAAAGTTACATCCTACACAAAAGGAATATTCTTTTTACTCCCCAGTCCATCAGCTTCACACCAGGCTTGATAGATTTCTCTGTTCACACACATTAGTCGCACAAATACACCGATCGACGTATTAAGCCAAGACATTCTCAAATCATAATCCCCTAGAGGCTACTCTCACTTGGGGCAGGATCCCGACCCCGGTGCCGACCTGGAAATTATGCCCGCAATTTCTAGAAGACGCTCCCTTTCGGAGCACTTTACTAGTTGTTGTCAATAATTACTTTACAAACAACTGGAATACAGCATCTTCCAACCTCGTAGATTGGGATGCGTTTAAAGTGGTGGTCCTTGGATCGTCAATTAGTGCTACCATAGAGGCACGCCAAGACACGCATAAAAGACTTACAGATACGGAGGCACTGATGACTGAGTTAGAACAGGCTGCAATAACAGATGACGAAAAATGGGTATCTCTCCAAGAGGATCGTATTAGACTCGCAGAGACCCTGGAAACACTTAGACTTATGGATTACCGAGCGTATACGTAACTGAAACACACGGATGCTGACAAATCCGGTACGTTGCTGGCCCGAATATTGAGAGATAACATAGAGTCGCCTTTGATCACCTGCATCCGTTCACCACAGAGGGGACTAATCCACATTCAAAGTGAGATTAATTACGCATTTTGTAATTATCTCACTACCCTATATGCGGCACCACTGCACGTGGACAACGGTCTCATGGAGGCCTTCTTCGGCTGCCTGCAGTTCCCCAAGATCACAGAGGCCATGCGAAAAGACCTTATAGGTCCCATCACCCAACAGGAAGTAAAAGCAGCGATAAAGGGCCTTAACCGTAATAAAACCCCGGGACTAGATGGCCTACCTGTGGAATTTTATGCAACGTATTTGGATGTCTTAGAAACTAAATTAGCGGAACTATATAAGAAAGCTTGGGAGATCGGTAGATTGCAACAATCCACGATGCAAGCTGTGGTGGTGACACTCCCCAAACCAGGACGAGACGTCACAGAGATGTCTAATTATAGGCCACTGTTGTTACTGGCCACTGAATACAAAATTCTCAGTAAGCCCCTAGCTAACTGACTGGTACCGGCTCTCCCCACTCTTATACACAGTGACCAATGCGGGTTTCTCCCTTAGAGTAGCACTTCACTCAATACTACGAGACTTCATCATGTGATGAGGTCTATTCCCAACGATAATGACAGGCCGGGATGTCTAGCCTTAGACCTACGTCAGGCAATTGACTTCATAGCATGGGAGTACATGTTCACAGCCCTGTCGCGTTTTGGTCTCCCCTGGATTTCTTCCGGTGGGTGCGCCTACTATATACTGACCCTACTGCACGGGCACATACCAAGAGGTATATATCTTTGGAATGCATATTATACAGAGGCACTAGGCAGGGGTGCCCACTCTTTCCCCTCCTGTTTGTGTTTGCAGTGGAACCGCTGGACATAGCCTTGAGGCAGTCATCTGAACTTTTGGGTATTCCCATACTGAATGATACACACCTTATCTCAATATATGCAGAAGACATCCTCATATATTTGCGAGACCTAGGGGGCGTGGCGAACCCGCACCCTATGGTATTCTCCACCTTCGAGACTATATCGGGGTTGGCTAACGACGGGAAGTCCCATGCCTTTTATTTCCAAGAAGGTCTTCGTCCAGAAATAATACAATTCAGTACTTATCAGATACCGGTAGCACAGGATACCTTTAAGTACCTTGGTATCCCCGTCTACAGGACTCCTACGGACCAACTAGAAGCAACTTGATGAAGGCCATCACCTCGCTGCGCCCTAGTACTTCCTTCTGGACATCCCTGCCACAGTCCGTGATGGGGAGGATAGCCATCTCCAAGATGGTGATGTGGCCCCGCCTATTGTATTTCTTTGTACACTTGCCCCTGGTGGTGCCCAAGTCTATATTTCACTTATTAGACACACTCTTGGTAGAACTTATATAGGGCAGTGGTAGGCGCAGGGTAAGTCTCAAGAAATTACAGCTAAAATCAAACAGGGGAGGGCTAGGAGTCCCCGATTTCTGAGCATATTATTATGCATCCCAATGGAAATGGTTGTCTTTCTGGACAGCATGTTGTAGATAACTGGGTTAAACCCATATAGCCAAAGGGACCTGGGTAAGTAATCGTTATAAACATAGGGGTCCCAGACTGGACAACAATTTTTTTTTTATATAGTCTACAAATATTTAAGCAAACGAATGAAGATACCAAATCAAATAAGTGCAGTGTTTTTATTTTCACTGCACTTGTATTACCATTCAATGGTTAATAGATTGTATCAAAAAAGAAAACATTTACATTTCAATATTACGCCCACATAGGGAAAGGGAAAGGGGGTGCAAGGCACAATTTGAAACAGTTGTAATTCACTCATCAATAATTCATAATCAAGCATATAAATTCATAACAAGCATATAAATTCAATTGGTACTAAATGGTCCCCATGAGGGAGGCCACACAGATTATGCACGAATCAAAACATTATTCTGACAATCAAGCTCCTACACGGCTATATGAATCATGCTGATGGTAGGAGTTGATATTGTAGATAGCAGTCTACGTTTCGACCCTGGGGGTTGTAGGATAGTTGATCCTTACTGCGCGGGTCTTCGTCAGGAAGTGTGGGAAGGGGTGGGAAAAGGGGCTGATTTTCTGTCGTGTTGCGGGGCGGGAGATCTCAGATGCGGCCAAAAAATGGTCCGTGGACAATCTGTGGATGTGGGGGAGCTGTTGATGTTAATCAATTAGCTGTCCGTATCTGTAGGCTCAGGATTTATTATGAAAAATCAGTTCCACGCGACCCCTGTAGCTGGGAAACGCTGACGAGGGGAAGCGTAAGTATTCAAGGCTCGATGTGCATTAATCAGCTGTCCGTATCCGATAAATCAGGATTATGGAGTCGTTCGGGCAGCGTCTCTCCGCGTCTCCTGTAACCAGGAAATGCTGCAGAGGGGAAGCGTGATGGCATTCAAAGCATAATAAATCCTGAGCCTACGGATACGGACAGCTGATTGATTAACATCAACAGCTCCCCCACATCCACAGATTGTCCACGGACCATTTTTTGGCCGCATCTGAGATCTCCCGCCCCGCAACACAACAGAAAATCAGCCCCTTTCCCACCCCTTCCCACACGTCCTGACGAAGACCCGCGCAGTAAGGATCAACTATCCTACAACCCCCAGGGTTGAAACGTAGACTGCTATCTACAATATCAACTCCTACCATCAGCATGATTCATATAGACGTGTAGGAGCTTGATTGTCAGAATAATGTTTTGATTCGTGCATAATCTGTGTGGCCTCCCTCGTGGGGACCATTTAGTACCAATTGAATTTATATGCTTGTTATGAATTTATATGCTTGATTATGAATTATTGATGAGTGAATTACAACTGTTTCAAATTGTGCCTGGCACCCCCTTTCCCTTTCCCTATGTGGGCGTAATATTGAAATGTAAATGTTTTCTTTTTTGATACAATCTATTACCTATTGAATGGTAATACAAGTGCAGTGAAAATAAAAACACTGCACTTATTTGATTTGGTTTCTGGACAGCAGGCAGGAACTTTCAAAAAATAAACTGTACTACACAGGATCTGGAGATGGGTATACTACATAGTATGCTGCTCCAGAGGGTGAGAGTGTGTAACGACCGGATTCTCGAACCAGATAGGATCAGCTCCTTAGAGCACCTCCAACCCAGTCGGAACGTAATCACCTCCCTCCTTAGAACGTATTTACAATAGGTATATGTATATATATGTACATCTCGTACCTAAGGATGGGGAAATAGCAATACACACGCATAGGTTTTCTACAATATCCCATTCATACCAGCTAGTCTCACGGCAACTTAGGCCCAGACTAATCTACCCTGGGGCAGTTCTGATTATGTACCATTACACACTGATCACCATCAGTGCTCACTCGACACGCAATCCAGCGTATCTTACACACTGAGCTGCAGCCCCAGTGCTCTCTTCCTCCCAATCCGGCGGACCTAGACACTGGTATCCCTCCCAGTGTTCTCTCACTCACAGCCCGATCCGCAATCCGGCGGATCTACACACCAGTCTCCCACCTGGTGCTCTCATTAACGCCGCTTACCAACGACGATCACTCTCCTATGAATACCTTTGGAAGGAATCTCTCATTGGCTACTCGGGGTGATACTACAATAACAGGAATTAGCACAACTTGCCAAATTGAATCATGTACCTTCTGCTCTCAGCATCAAATGGTCCCTCTCTCCCTCATTATTCAGTCACCTCTTACCTGACCGGGATTTACATCCGTTCATGAAAACGATGTCTGACTAGAAGACCAGGTTACCCTGATTGAACAAGAATACAAGGCACATGTTGGTTCACTAAGAACTAGGGTATTTTATTACAATGATTATAAACACAGCACTATACTATAACATATATCCTGCAAAGAAAAGTAAAAGGTTAGAATGTGCACACTATGGGGAAAAAGTTCGACGTCACCTTAGTAATGTGAAGTCTGGGTTCAGCAGTCATCTAGGTTCCCTTCTCGTCTGTGCCTTGGCTCGTCTCGGAATCACACCTCAGCAGTCACGAGTACACGTCTGCACTGCTATGCTCTGTCTTCTCTACTTTCCTCCAAGTCACTGGAACCTTCCTCTTTATTAGCTGCTGTCTCTCTCTGTCTTCGATGGCTCTGCACTATTCCTCTCTCCTCCTCAATCTTTCTCAGAGAGTATCAGCATCATGATCTTTCTCGGACTTCAAAATGGCGACTGTCTGCCTGGAAATAATTAATGGCATTGATGCTAACGGCTAGCTGCCGCCTACAGACTGACTGACTCACAGCCTAACACTTTCGCTAATATGGAAGCTTGTCCTTTCATGGAAAGTTACGGCCAGTAACCTGCCGCCCACCAAATTCTTGTACCTCCCCGTACCAAGGACACGTTCCCAGCCGGCCGGCCTGATGTTGTGTTCTCGGAGTGGAGAAAAATACAGTCTTTCGATAAGGGCCAGCCTGAGCCGGTTCTCTCCAAGCGAACAACTCTTTGAAACTAAAACATTACACTTGGCCTAGAAGCATCTCAAGCTGCCGGGGCAGAAAGCAAGATGGAGTCTCTCCCGTTTGAGGCCTACAAGGCCCGAAATAAGCATAACTCCATAGAAGGTATACTAACACTCTTGCAAAAGTACGGATTATCACTAATACTAATGAATCTATCCCCTAGCTTAAGTTTATAAGCCCTGATCTAAGGAAAAGGGTACGAAAGTGCATTACTGTGCCTTATGAATAGGCCCTGTTTATAGTTCTTATCCCTGCACTAGCAGGATAATAGGCTGGAGTCACCTCCAACCATTCTCCCTCAAAGGAGGGCCGAAAATGTTGGTCAGAACACTTCACCCTTGACTCCAGTCTATTACACATTCTCTATATGGAACTAACATCCGTGGAAGAATAATAGGAAACAAAACTAACTGATCTAGTCCTCTTGCCAAATCTACAGTATTGGAGTAGAGAAGGAATGCACTGAATAAAGCAGCAAATTGCTATCAAAATACAAATAGAAATCATAATACCCCCTAATATCTGTTGTAGGGAATGTAAGTCAGGTAACCAATTGAAGAGCCAGTCAAACCAACCCTGGTCAATGTGCTTCCTAACCTCTGTAGTCAAATCATGGAGTTTGTCAATATGGGCCTGAATTGATTTCGTATGGTCGGACAAATTGAAACAGCAAAGACCTTCAAAGTCAGAACTGTCGTGTCCATGCTTTAACAAAAGATAGTCGATGGCTGCACGGTTTTGCAGAATTGCTCTGCGTTCACCCTGGGCATCTAATAGCATATCAGATAAAATTGTAGAAGTATGATTAATTGATTTTACCATCCAACAGGCCATTTTCCTAATGGACTTGGCATTATAAACAGCCAATGCCGGGACACCAATAATGGAAACAGCTAAACTAAGGTATTTCGTTTTAGAATAAAGATGTAGAGAAGAGTCACAGTCCTCATGTAACATCATAGCATCACGAACTACACGGGAATAAGTATTAGGATGTGAGGAAAACATTAATAAACTCAGTCTAGTGATGGCACACGGGCCTCCGGAAATATTTGCAAGAATTTAGGGCCAGGAGGTGTTGCCGCATGAGAACAACCAACCAGAAGGTAACAACATTGTACGGTAATGGCTAGGAGCAACTACTATACTTTTACAGGTCATATTATTTCTAACAGAAGCACATGGTTTTGGGGGTCTTCGTGAGCACAGCAATCGTTCATGAGTCGAAAAAGAAGTGGAGGCTTTAAACTTCAACTTTACACATTCAGTAATTGCATTAGGATCACAAGTCAAGAAAAAGCACAAGTCACCCTGCGTGATATTATATGTAGTAATCTGAGAATGAATCGGGGGAATAGAATCCAAAAGAATGGTACATAAGGGACAATATTCATGGGCGGCGAAATCGCCCAGGATTACAATGGGTCGGGCATTTGATATATTGAAAATATGTTTTAAAGTTTCAATTGAGGCAGGGACAGCAACCAAACAGGTCGCTAAAATATCAGTTACTGAGCGCATGGGTGTCAGGCAAAAATGTGGAGAATTAGTAACTCGTTTAGCCAGAGTAGTCCAAAAGTTCGATGATGAATCCCACGCAGCGAAGGAACGCGGTACTCGGGTTCTCAAATCAACCAAAGCCTGTGGGTTCCCTCCTCTCCCGACGTAGCAGACCAAAAGGAGTCCAACGCCGGCACATCCTGCAGCAGCAGTCCAAAAAATGATATGAAAGAAAATCAAATACAGGCATTATTCATTCTCATAGGTAACATTTGTCAGCCGGGACAGCTTCCCAGCTATCTTTCCCTGGTCTCATCACCAAAATGGTGTTGTCATGACCGGTTGCAATAATTTCAGCTTGTTCAGGGGGATTTTTAGGCGATTGCACCCATATTCTCGCTCCAGGATTATCGGTAGATCCAAAGCCTTTTTGGCCTCGCACAGTTAGTAAAGTTGGGGCAGTGCCTTTCTGAATCTCACCACTGAAAACAGGCATAATTAGCAATTGGGCAACTCGGTCAGTCTTTTGAATCGATAAATCAACCTCACTGCTGTTCAGCAGGAGAACCTTAATCTCTCCCTGATAATCACTGTCAATCACTCCTCCAAGTACTTGGACACCTTTTAAGGCAAGGCCGATCTAGGGGCAATCAGTCCGAAACTTCCAGCCGGTATACAGACACCAACGCCTGTCTCAACAATTATTCGATCCTTACTCTTAAGTACAATGTCATTCATGGCATGCAGGTCCAAGCCTGCGGAACCTGGGGTTGCTCTGCAAGGAGCTAGAGCTCCGGGGGAAATTTCCCAGTACATTACAGTATTGCCAATGATGTTGGGTTTCGCATCAACATTTGGGGGAAACAAACGCATCAAGGGGGATTCAGCATTTAAAAAGGGACGATTATTCAGAATTAACAATGCTTGAAACAAATAATCCCTCCAATTTTTATATTTGTTGTCAGTCAATTTTCGCAATTGTTCTTTAAGCAAACCATTCATTCTTTCAATAAGGCCTGATGCCTGTGGATAATAAGGAATGTGAAACACCCATTCTATATTGTTTTCCGCACAAAATTCCTGTACCAATCTTCCACGAAAGTGGGATGCATTGTCAGATTGAATTTGAAATGGAATGCCATAATATATTATGATCAATTCCAATGTTTTAATGGTATTTACTTGGGTAGCTTGTTTACAGGGAAAGGCCACCAAAAGGCCACTGTAAGTACCGACAATTGTACAAACATATTGACAATTCTTGCTCATAGGGAGCGGGCCGATGTAATCAATCTGCCAAATTTGAGCGGGCAGTTTTCCTCGATGTAAATGACCTTTAACAATTTGTGGTACTTTTCGTTGTCTGGAATGTTGACAGATGGGACAATGCAGAATAGTATCTTTAATGTAATTTAAAGGAATATAAATTCCTCGATCGGCGGCCCACCTGCTAGTGGCTCTCTCTCCAAAATATCCTGCTTTCTGGTGGGCCCATTTCGCCAATCCCGCCAAATCAGAATCTTGCATGTCCACCACTGCCTCAGCAATTTTAGATTTCTCATCTGCAATGTTATGAAAGAATTTGTCAAGGGAGTCTATTGGTGTATGAGCATCCACATGAAAGATTGTCACAGTACTCTGTGGAAGCATTTCCCAAATGTCTTGCCATAATTCTTTTCCCCACAGTTCTTTTGAATGCAATTCCCAATTATGAGAATGCCAAGTTGGTAACCATACCGCCAGTCCGTTAGCCGTGGACCAGGAATCAGTGAAAATATGACATGTGCCAGGTAATTCCTGCTTCAAAACTTGGTAAACTGCATATAATTCAGCAAACTGACTGCTCTTTCCTTCACCAGTTGTACTCAACAATTTCTGTGTGATTGGATTATAGGTCACTGCCTTCCAATGCCGTTTCTCTCCAAAGAACCTCGCTGAACCATCCGTAAACCATACATGTTTTCTGTCCTCCGCGGACAAATCATCAAACGGCTTACCCCACTTGACAGGAGATTCCTGCACTACAGGTACGGAGCAATTACTTCCAGTCTCATTCGATGGCGCCTGCGCCACTTGCTCATGTAATGCTGCCACACCTTTCGGACCCGCACGTGCCCTGTCCTGAATGTATCATTTCCATTTAATCACACTCGCCTCTAGAGCATGTCCAATTCAATGAGTTTTCGGTGAACTCAAAACCCACTGCATAATAGGAATTTCAGGTCTCAAACTCACATCATGACCTAAAGTCAATTGCTCGGTATCCACCAGAGCCCAATAGCATGCAAGCAACTGTTTCTCAAAAGGTGTATAACGCTCACCAGCCTCTGGTAACTTTTTAGTCCAAAAACCTAATGGCACTTTTTGTCTGCCTTGCTTTTGCCACAGACTCCAATTTGCATAAAGTCCTTGTACAGACATATCCAAATCCACATCACCCTCGCCCACAGGCCACAAATCCAAAGCATACTGAATCGCTTCTTTTGCCAAATTAAATGCATTCTGTTGTGGTTCACCCCATTCAAACGCATTCTTTATGCGAGTGACTCGATATAAAGGAGCCAATATCTGACTCAAATGTGGAATATGTTGACGCCAAAAACCAAACAAACCAATGAAGCTCAGAGCTTCTTTCCTATTCCTCGGAACTGCAAAATCTAAAACTTTTTGTTTAACCTGCGGGATCACCTCTCTGTGACCTTCATGCCAATTGATACCTAAAAACTTGACATTTTGGGATGGACCTTGTAGCTTATCAGGATTAATTTCCCAACCTTTTTCACGCAAGCAGTCAAGGATTTGATCTAATTGGGTCTGAACTTGATCTTGTGTTTCGCCTTGAATTAAAATGTCGTCAATATAATGACACACTTGAATTTGCGGGTGTACAGTTACTTCGGACAAATGCTCCGCCACCAGCCGGTGACAGATCGTAGGACTATGTACATAACCTTGAGGAAGACTTCTAAACGTCATTTGACGCCCATTCCAGGTAAAACTGAATTGTTCCTGACACTCGGGGGCAATCGGGATTGAAAAGAAAGCATTAGCAATATCAATGGACGCATACCATGTACCTGGATGCTTTTGAATTCTTTCAATTAAGGTAATGATATCTGGTACTGCAACAGTCAAAGGGGGTGTGTGTTTGTTCAGTTCTCGATAATCAACAGTCAAGCGCCAAGAATTATCACTCTTGCGCACGGGCCAAACGGGATTATTCCAAGCAGAAGTAACCGGAGTTATAACTCCTACATCAACCAAATCCTGAATAGTGGCACTGATCTCGTCATGGCCACCTGGAATACGATATTGCTTCTGAGAAACAACTTTTGTAGCCTGGGGAATTTTTATGGGGGGCATTCGTAAACGACCAACCCGTACGGGTCTGGACGATATGTAATGTTTAGTTCCAAATTGATAACAACCGTCATCCAAATGCAAAGTCATTCCTTTTAAAATGTCAATTCCAATTATATATTCCAAGAGTGGTACAACTAATACAGAATATTCTCTTCAGGGAATTCTACCTATTCTCATTTCAAGTGTAGTTTGCACTGCAGGAGTCTCCTTTCCACCTAAACCAGTAATTGTAAAAAATTGGCCTTTGAATTTCTTCGACTTACCATGAATTAGAGTGGCCTCCGCTCCTGTATCTACCAATGCTCGGGCCCTTTGGATATTACGATGTTTCCAAAAAATTTCAATATCTACATAGGGTCTATTGTCTTTGTGAGCCCGCCTGCGTACTGGAGCTTGACCTATTTCCTAGTCATTTTTACTGCGTTCCGTCAACCAGGACAAATCAGGGTAGATGCTCTCATGTTTCTTAGGTATCAAAACATCCTGTTCATATCCATCTCGATTACGAAATGGATTTTTGTCATCTCCATAGTATTGTGAATTACAATCAGAAAGTCTGTGTCGATCCTCCCTTCTCCTCAACTCAGGGGACTGATCCCTTTCATCTCTATATCTGTTGTAGACACGATCATCTCTCCCCCTTTCTTTTTCCCCCTCTCTCCCCCTTACTTTTTCACGACGAGGAGATTCATAACGCTCAAAGCGCCGTTCATCACGGCGATCAGAATCCACACGACGCCTGTCGTCACCACTGTCATCAGAATATTCACGATCACAATCATTCTTTCGCACACGACGGGCACCCTCCTTGCGATTAAACCTCGCTTACGAAACATGTCCCATAAGCGATTATTAGGTTCACCGTCAATGTCCTCCTTTTTCACACCATCAGCCAGCAGTGGAAGAAACATATCACGTCTAGAGAATTTATCATCTCCAGCAGTACGACCCTCTGGTCGAGATTGTCTCTCAGGTTTAAACCAGTCGCCCAACTCACCAAGCTGACGGACAGATTCAAGCACCATTGATAAAGGATTGCCAGTTTGATTAATAAACAAAGTCATCATAACCTGCTTATAAGCAACAGGGGAAGAACGGATAATGCGATTCCGCACAGAAGATGTCAATAAGCCATCCAACAACCTATCAGCAGTACTGAGAAAAATAGCAGTTTTCATCACCTCCTCTTTCAAGCGCTGCGACGCATCGCGCAAAGTATACCACGGCTTATCATTGACAGGCCAATCAGACTCAGTAGGATATTTGTGATTACAGCCATCAGTCGCTAGCTGGAGTAGACTAATTTGGCCGACACCATTAAAATTACGAAACGATCTTGTACAGTAGAATCAGAACTCAAAGAGCAAAAACGCAAAGCATCACCTGCATCCAGCATGATACCTGCAGCACCTAACTCATAAAGGCGCACCATCCACGTAAGCAAAGCCTCACCAGGCCGTTGTCGAAATCGTTGCAAAATGTCACTAACTTCCTGTTGAGTAAAGTCTTCAATACTATCCATATGAATACCATTTGGATTACCAGGAGCCTGTTGTAATTTGCGCTGAAAAACTGGGTGCGCAGAAAACCTCCGGACGAGCATCCGAAGAAGCCCGGTCCATAGATTTAGAGGAACAATCAGCGCGAGATACGTCATCAGAACGGGAAGAGCGACCACGGACGCTAGAATCATCGTCTTTGTCACAAGAAGCAGATTTACAATCACGTCCGGAGCGAGAAGACTCGCGTCTGTCAGACTCCTCAGCCGAGGAACCAGAATCATTTGAGTCCCAGATATTACCATCCCACTTGTCGGTGTTCCAATCCAGTCCGGCTTTCGCCACGACCGAACGCACTTTCCGTTTAGAAACACGACCGCGACGGTTTCTATATTTGTATTTAGCAATCCGAACAGCAGCCCTTTCGGCAATAGTCTGATAAGTCTCAAGTTTGTCGGCAAGCAATTTATTTTGACAGCGCAAAAGAGTATGCGCATTCTGTACTTCAACAAACTTTTCCTCCATATCCACAAAACGCTTTTGTAATTTCGAAAATTTTTCATGAAGCATTCTGTATGCAGTCAACACAATCCAACCTCTGCGACCTAAAATAGGAAGCTCATCACCCTTCACTACTGGTGCCTTTTGCAAGCAAGAAACCACATCAGCAGGCTCCGCCTGCTCCAAACAAGAAGTTCAATTCTCACTTAAACCAGTAGAATCGGCCCACTCACGGGCCAAAGCCTCGTAAGGCGTTGATTCCCAGCCGGGAATTTCAACAGGTAATTTGAAAGTAGATTTTGACTTTCGCGAAAACATTTTGACACACAAAAAATATATACACAATTAACAACAAAGAAAATGCGTACGAGCCGAGCGCAAAGCAACAAGATGAAAACAATTCAGCGCACACAGGCTTCGTAAACAGTTCGTGACGCCAGATGTAACGACCGGATTCTCGAACCAGATAGGATCAGCTCCTTAGAGCACCTCCAACCCAGTCGGAACGTAATCACCTCCCTCCTTAGAACGTATTTACAATAGGTATATGTATATATATGTACATCTCGTACCTAAGGATGGGGAAATAGCAATACACACGCATAGGTTTTCTACAAAATCCAATTCATACCAGCTAGTCTCACGGCAACTTAGGCCCAGACTAATCTACCCTGGGGCAGTTCTGATTATGTACCATTACACACTGATCACCATCAGTGCTCACTCGACACGCAATCCAGCGTGCCTTACACACTGAGCTGCAGCCCCAGTGCTCTCTTCCTCCCAATCCGGCGGACCTAGACACTGGTATCCCTCCCAGTGTTCTCTCACTCACAGCCCGATCCGCAATCCGGCAGATCTACACACCAGTCTCCCACCTGGTGCTCTCATTAACGCCGCTTACCAACGACGATCACTCTCCTATGAATACCTTTGGAAGGAATCTCTCATTGGCTACTCGGGGTGATACTACAATAACAGGAATTAGCACAACTTGCCAAATTGAATCATGTACCTTCTGCTCTCAGCATCAAATGGTCCCTCTCTCCCTAATTATTCAGTCACCTCTTACCTGACCGGGATTTACATCCGTTCATGAAAACGATGTCTGACTAGAAGTCCAGGTTACCCTGATTGAACAAGAATTCAAGGCACATGTTGGTTCACTAAGAACTGGGGTATTTTATTACAATGATTATAAACACAGCACTATACTATAACATATATCCTGCAAAGAAAAGTAAAAGGTTAGAATGTGCACACTATGGGGAAAAAGGTCGACGTCACCTTAGTAATGTGAAGTCTGGGTTCAGCAGTCATCTAGGTTCCCTTCTCGTCTGTGCCTTGGCTCGTCTTGGAATCACACCTCAGCAGTCACGAGTACACGTCTGCACCGCTATGCTCTGTCTTCTCTACTTTCCTCCAAGTCACTGGAACCTTCCTCTTTATTAGCTGCTGTCTCTTTCTGTCTTCGATCGTTCTGCACTATTCCTCTCTCCTCCTCAATCTTATTCAGAGAGTATCAGCTTCATGATCTTTCTCGGAATTCAAAATGGCGACTGTCTGCCTGGAAATAATTAATGGCATTGATGCTAACGGCTAGCTGCCGCCTACAGACTGACTGACTCACAGCCTAACACTTTCGCTAATATGGAAGCTTGTCCTTTCATGGAAAGTTACGGCCAGTAACCTGCCGCCCACCAAATTCTTGTACCTCCCGTACCAAGGACACGTTCCCAGCCGGCCGGCCTGATGTTGTGTCTTCGGAGTGGAGAAAAATACAGTCTTTCGATAAGGGCCAGCCTGAGCCGGTTCTCTCCAAGCGAACAACACTTTGAAACTAAAACATTACACTTGGCCTAGAAGCATCTCAAGCTGCCGGGGCAGAAAGCAAGATGGAGTCTCTCCCGTTTGAGGCCTACAAGGCCCGAAATAAGCATAACTCCATAAAAGGTATACTAACACTCTTTCAAAAGGACGGATTATCACTAATACTAATGAATCTATCCCCTAGCTTAAGTTTATAAGCCCTGATCTAAGGAAAAGGGTACGAAAGTGCATTACTGTGCCTTATGAATAGGCCCTGTTTATAGTTCTAATCCCTGCACTAGCAGGATAATAGGCTGGAGTCACCCCCAACCATTCTCCCTCAAAGGAGGTCCGAAAAAGTCGGTCAGAACAGAGTGCCATTGAACGGACCACCGCTATTGCGAACGGCGCTGCAATGCTAGAAAAAGGCACTTCAGTACACATCGGATGCGATCCCCTACACGTCCAATACCCCACTATTGGGGCTGCCAGTCATGGGCAGTAGTCTCACAATGTCTAGGCTGAAGGCTTGGGAGGCTGTGGGAGTCACGAGATGGGCTCTTTCTTTGGGGTAGGGGTGCTTATGGATCATGGCACATTTGTAAGGACCACTGGGGCTTCCGATAGCCTTTATCTACTGTATGCAATGATAGTACATTACATCAAGACCATATGGGCACCCCAGCGTAGTGAGCCTCCACAGCATGACATGGTGCATCTGCTTTATTACATGGGGAGAGGAGGACACCTAGTTAAGTGGCTATATACCAGCACCCAAACGCAGGCCTCTATCAGCCTTACAGACCTCCGTTGGAAATGGGCAGAAACTACGGATATGGTAATTACTGGTACGGTCTGAGAGGGCATTCTGGAACATCCGAAGCGGGTCTTCCGGAATGCAAAACTCAAGTTTATACAGTATATGGGACCCCATATAGCGTATCTATCCCTGAAATGGATACACTGCATGTTCCCGGAATCCCAGAACCACTGTCCAAGATGTAGGGAGGAGGAGGCTGGTTTTGTACATATGCTATGGGCTTGCCCATGTCTCTAGGATTACTGGCGACACATTCACAATGTGCTAAAGGACATCACACACCTTCCAATGACAGACAACATATTGGAGTGCTTATTGGGTCTAAGCAGGCACACCAAAGCCCAGAAGGTACACTTGAGATTTCTAGACCTAGCGCTATACTGGCGCTCAGAGCAATTACCATGAGATGGAAATCCCCAAGGAGCCCCCCACTACATATATGGAGAGAGGAGGTAATCAGATGGGGTAACGTGGAAAGCGCTGCACTTAGGCGAGAGGAGGCAAGGGGATTGCAGAGGTGTCCCATCTCCATGGACTGGGATGTTATGCTAGAAGACTTCACTCAATTTGATATCCCACTTCCATTTCTTGATTCGCTACCCTGATCCACTATGTCATTCATCACACCACCAGAGACATCAGAGTAGACTATGAGGAAAGGCCCCATGTACACTGAAGGTATAGGTTGACACTCATGATTCCGTATGAATGTGAGACTGTATAGAAGACAACACACTGACAGACCAGGAAGGGGGGAGGGAGAGGGAGGGGGTAGTTAACTTAGTTCAGGGATGAGAAAATACAAATTTCTGTCACGACACGTTAGTGACATTAGTCATTAATATGGATGAGTCCACATGCCGCATATACGTTTAATGTTGTAGAACTGATGGATACAAAGATTGAAGTATGTACACTTATTTATAGTGAATGATGGGTCATGTTACACCACAATGAAAAATGTAAAATGCCAAGAACGTTTACTATGATGTAATGCACCCTGAATAAAGGCACAATAAAGTTTGTTAAAAAAAGATGAGAATGTAGAAATACATAGAATCAGCAGAAAGCCAAACCTGCCTATCCAGTTTAAACTTTTTAGCATAAACAAAACAATTAATTCAAGAGCCAGGACACAGAGGATGAAATTGCAAATTTCCCTGCATCGAGGGTTGATGAAAAAAAAATTAATCTATCTCTACACTAACGCTAAAATGACATCCCTACTTAAGCATCTTCTGGGAAAGGAAATAAAAGGTGTCCGCATGAGAAGTCTTCCTAAGAAGCCTCTCCACCATCGATGGGTCACATAGCATAAAGCTAATGAGACAGAGCTTGTTCTAAGGTGCTCTCTCTCCGAAGGCAGAAGGAGAAGTTGGCACTTTCCTGTTGAATGGAAGGTCCAAAAAGGTAAGTGGTAAACTCTTCTTTATTGCAGTCTGTCTCTACAACTGCCGCCACAAGGCAACTCCCAAAGAACTGTCACCAACTGACATAGAATGTTGGTAATAGCGAGAGCTGCAGTGGCACGAGGAAGAAATAAACCAAGGCATATGAAGGGGAAGAGAGGAGGAGAGGGTAACGGGGAAAACAAGGAATAATCAATATAACTCATCTTCCCCCTTATGTCCAAAATAAAAACCAGGAATAAATAAAGTGAAGAAGCACATCCCTGGAAATAATGCAACACAAAGGAGATTTCAATACAATATTCAGCAGTTAATGTAGGTCATGGAAAGTATACATAGTATTCAGTCTCAAACGTAATTACAATACAAGTTCCCAGAACCAGCTATGAACTATCGAACAGAGTGGAACCTAACAACATATCAGTTTGGAATGTAATCTCTGTGCGACACCGGAACTCTGTGTGGTCTCATGCTCCACCAACCATTTTCTGTTCTAGCATCATTCCAAGATCTCGCCACAGGAGTGTTTTTGATTAGTGAAGGGAGACAGTCCACCAACCTCTTCACACTCTATGTACGTCCATCATTCAGAGTAACTACATTCATACCCACCCTGATATCCTTCATGGGCTCTGAATACTTGCTTCCACCTTTTTGGCGAGGGATAGGTAATTTGACCAGGGTAGTGTCTCCCACTATCCAAGTGCCCTCAACACCCCCTTGCTTGAACTCATAATTATCTTTGTAACTTCGTTGGTGGAGTCCCCTTAGCATGTTCATCTTGTTCCTATCTACCCATCTAGGCTCTCTTCCACCTAACCAGTTAGGAAAAAGCTTAGTTCTGGGCAATCTACCTTTTGTCGCCAGGAACTGTGAGATATTGGTAACCAAGTTGAGTGTAGACATCAAAAGAGACTGATTGAGGCATCTGAGCGGCATTGGAAGAGTGTCTCATATTCATTCTGCGTGCCTGACCGTAAAATGGAAGCCACACCAAGACTAAAGTGAATCATACACTCGGCGTGCCTGACCTCAACATGGCTGCTGCACTCGGGTCATGGAATTCTTCTTTTATTTAGCATGGTTTATCCCCAAAACGCCCGCTATTGATCTTTGAAGCAATTCATTTTATTTTTTCTTTATTCAAGTAGTCATCAAAGACACTATAACATTATTACAGTGAACAGTGAAACAGGACTGGGGGGCGCTAGAGGGCGCCGGACAAGATGGCCGCACTTGCGTGAGGCTCTGTCAGGACCACACAATATTCGCCCATTAATCCTGCTTACTTAGCAACCTGCACCCTGTAATTGAGCTGGGGGGGCCCCGCTGACATCGGGGGCCTGCTGCATACCCTTTGGCCGAAATCTGAGGCTGTCCTGAGCGCGATTGGAGAGGAGCGCTGCGAGCCGGGAACCTGCCGCCTGCAACGCTCGCACCTCGTGGACCCGGATTGCCGCTGCTGGATGACTTGGGCACCCGCTGGATCCTGACGCTGCCGGCCGGCGGAGACGGGGACTGGGACCGGCGGAAGCGGGGCGGAGCGGAGTCGTCCCTTGGTGTGTCCCCGGAGAGGCGCCGGAGCAGAGTGCAGCCTGAACCCGGCTCCGCCGGAGTTGGTGAGTGGGGCGGGGCGCTACGCAAGCCCGGGGCTGCGGAGGTGGCGCTGGGCCTGCCGAGGCCGCGCCGCGTGAGCCGATTTCGGTGGGGGCAGGGGGAGGGGGCGGGCGGAGCAGTAAAGCGGAGAGGGGCCACCACTGAATGCAGCGCCTGCACCCTGGACAACGAATGGGCGCTAGTTTGACCGCCTCTACACTGATACCTTCCATAGCCATGATGGATGCTTGAGAGATCTATGGGGAGCCCGCCCATTCACTTTTCACGCTGCAGGCTTAAGGCTATCGGTCCCTGAGTGGGGTGCTGCGGCCAGCTGCTCTGGAGGGGAGCGTTGAGAGTGCCTAGACTCGATTGGGGTACTGGTTCCTGTTGGGAGTGGTGACCTTGCCTGAATTTCGGACAGGTACTTTACAGTGGGCTGACGCTGCGGAGCCCGCCTGACAGTTGCAACGGACCCACTCGGCTGGCACGTCCGAACTGCTAGCTAGTATAATTGATAGTGCTGAGTGCTCTGCAACCATGGGCCGAACAGACAGGAGCCAGCCGAAAATCACATTCGAGGCAAAGAAAACGGCACTCTCGTCCTCCCAGGCTCAGGTGGACGCTGACCAGGGGGGGGCCGTGGGGGGCGCCCCGAATCTGGAATCCACGTTAGTGGCCATGCAGAAAACCCTACAATCCATCGAGGGCACCATGGAGTCAGTCAATCACCGTCTCGATCAAATGGCGACGCAATTTGACCGGCAAAATGAGCGCATGGGGGAGGTGGAGCAGAGAGTGTCTGCCACAGAGGACGGCCTGGCCACTGTCTCATCTAAAGTATTCAACATGGAGAGGGTGCTGGCGGTCATACAGGCGAAGAACGAGGAGTTGGAAGGGAGGTCCAGGAGGAACAACGTAAGGGTCACGGGCCTGCCGGAATCCACGAATGTAGGACGCATGGAGGACTATATGGAAAGGATGCTCATTGACATATTTGGAGCAGATCAGTTGTCTAGAGTCTTTATAGTGGAGCGCGCCCATCGTTCGCTGGCCAAACGTCCGCCACCTGGGGCGCCGCCGCGGCCGATAGTAGCCAGAATTCTGAACTATAGGGACAGGGACACTATACTTCGGCTCGCCAGGGAGAAGGGGACCATTGACTATCAGGGCAACAGGCTAGAGTTCTACCCCGACTTCACTATGGCGGTGCAAACAGCCCGTAAAGAATTCGCCCCGGTGAAACAACTGCTGAGGGCTAATGACGTAACATACGCCATGTTGTATCCTGCGCGCCTGAGGATAGGGCCACCGTCGGACAACAAGATCTTCTCCTCCCCCAAAGCAGCAATGGACTACGCTAAAAAATTGAAAAAGCGCGCCAAGGAACCGGACGGGAGACATGTGGCTGAGGATGAGGGGCTGGAAGAGGCCGCATGAGCTGTGTTTGGAC
The DNA here is from genome assembly GCF_964263255.1 of Lissotriton vulgaris. NCBI lineage: Eukaryota > Metazoa > Chordata > Amphibia > Caudata > Salamandridae > Lissotriton > Lissotriton vulgaris. Next base: position 552,595,051 of record NC_141693.1, on the reverse strand, counting down.
TGATTGACCGCGACAGGGGCGCTGCTGCGGGGCGCTGTGCTGAGCTCTCCCCTGTGGTCTTTCATCTGCTTATTTTCTAACAAGGTTGAGCGACCCACTGAGGCCTGGAGAATTTCAGAGCGAGAACATGTACATTGCGGAATGAGGAAGGAGCCGGCGAGTGGCATTTTTACATTTGCTGTGGACTTACGGTTTGCTGGCTCTGTCCCCACTGCACAAGATTGGAAGCTTTATCGGGCGGTGGGCACGGGGGGGGGCTGGTTGTGGACAAGTCCGGGGTTTTTTTTTTTGACAATGTACTGCAAATGTTTGAATTACCATTGGGTGTTTTGCTTACGACATCGGGGTTGCAAGGTTGGAGGTGTTCTTATTTAGAGTGGTCCACGCTCCCGTCACTTCTTGGCGGGGGAAGTGTGCCTCTACGCCCCCCGATATGGGAGATCCCCACACACTGTTGGTTGCCTTGTTGAGGGTTGTGCGGTGTTGGGGTTTGGGATGGCTTTGGCAAATTGGGTGCGCTGAAGTGGGTGGTGGGATGGGGGATGGGGTTTTGAGGGATGTTGGGGGATTGTTTTCTTTTCTGGTCCGGGATGAGGGATCTGTGATGCTGGTAATGCGTGTTCGGCTCCATTGGTTGGGGGTCTGCCTTCTACATGAAGATATTCCTGTTGTTCGTGGGATGCGGGGTGCAGAGGTGAGGTCCTCGGGGTGGACAGGGGGGCTGCTCTACTGGCTTTTGGGAGGCTTACAGAACGGGAGATATGGATAGGGGGGGTAAGATCACATGCGTAACTTGGAATGTACGGGGTCTCAATAGGCCGCAAAAGACAAGACAAATGCTTGCGTTTCTGAATCGACATGGCGCACAAGTGGTGTTCCTGCAGGAAACACACCTTCAGGGCAGGGCGGCTGAAATGGTGGGCAGACAATGGGCGGGGGTACGCTTGGCCACTACGTACTCTTCCTATGCACGGGGGGTGATGATTTTGATCAAGAGAAATATACCCTTTGAAGTGGTCCATGAGGAAATAGACCAGGAAGGAAGGTTTATTATTGTGCAGGGCAAATTATGTGGTACGCTAATTACTTTGCTTAATGTGTATGGTCCAAATATTGACGATCCTGATTTCTATGTTATGCTCTGGAACAAACTTTATATGCTCGCTCCGTCAGCTATTTTATGCGGGGGGGATTGGAATGTCACGCTGGATTCGGAGCTGGACAAGAAACATGATAGGCCTGTTGTGCACAAGAGGGCGGCGGAAGCGGTGAGCGAGGGTATGGCTGGGCTGCACTTGCTGGATGTATGGAGACTGCGAAATCCGACTGCGCGAGTGGGTACTTGTTACACATCGGCACACGACACGTGGTCTAGACTGGACTTCTGGCTGGCGACTAGGGATGTGAGTGGATGGGTGGTGGACGCTGCTCATTTGCCTCGCACTATTTCAGATCATGCACCTACTACACTGGTATTGCGGATCCCATCGCATGCTCCGCCCCCTTTCACTTGGAGACTCTCCCCCGGGATGCTGACTGATCAGGTGCTTTCCGAACGCCTGGGGCGGATAGTGGAGGATTTCTTTGTTAATAACGTGGGATCTGTTGAAGATATAGGTACGGTGTGGGAGGCCTTTAAGGTGACGGTGAGAGGTGCATGTATAGGTTTAAGATCGGGGGTGCTCACGTCTATCAGAGACTCCATGTCCAGGCTAGAAAGGGAGTTATCATCACTTGAGCGACGGTTGGAAGAGGGTGCGGAGGGCACGATACTTGCAGATATCAGGCTGAAGGTCACTGAGTACAATGAGTTGGCGGAGCAAGAGGTGAAATTCATGGCTAAACATGCTACTGCTAGATATTATGGAGAAGGGGGCAGGCCGGGAAAGGGGCTGGCGGATCGCATCAGAGAGCCGTGGGCGCGTCACTGCACGGTGCACGAGATCGAGGACCAAGGAGAAGTAGTGACAAATACTGAAGGCATCTTGGCTTGCTTCTCGAAGCATTATGTGCAACTCTATGAGCGAAGGGACACGGCTGATGAGGAGGAGGTGAACAGTTACTTAGAGGGTGTTGCCTTGGTGTGGCTCTCCAGAGGTCAGCAAGACTTCCTGATGCACCATATTACGGAAGCTGAGTTTAGGGATGCTATTGCGGCACTTCCGAATGGGAAGGCAGCCGGAACGGATGGCCTACCCTCCGAATTTTATAAAAAATATGCTGATATCCTGATTCCGCAGCTGGCGCAGGTCTTGGAAGAAGCGTTTGAGCGCGGGCGACTCCCGGCGACCATGAGGGAGGCGCTCTTGGTGGCACTGCCCAAACCTGGGAAACCACCAGATAAATGCGATTCCTATCGTCCCCTATCGCTTATGAACACTGATGTCAAGATCATTGCCAAAGTCTTAGCTACAAGACTGCGTCTCCTCCTGCCGGTCATGGTACTACCGGACCAATCGGGATTCATCCCTCTCAGGTCCACGTCGCATAATCTGCGGACCCTTTTTGCCGTATTACACCTGCTTAAGCCGGACCTCCCTGCAGCTGCAGTCCTGTTGGATGCGGCTAAGGCCTTTGATTCGGTGGCATGGAAATATATGATAACTGTCCTTCACCGGATGGGGGTGCCTTTTTTCTTCACTTCCCTTATTGCTCTATTGTACACTGCGCCGACTGCGAGAGTCAGGGTCAACGGGCATGTCTCCTCGTCGTTCCCGATCCAGAGGGGGACAAGGCAGGGGTGTCCTCTATCACCGCTCCTATTTGCCATCATGATGGAACCTTTGGCCTGTATTCTGCGGCAAAGGTACGCGGAAGCAACGTTAAAATTCCCCCTCAGAACGCTGGCTGTGTCGATGTATGCGGACGACATGGTCCTGTATGTAAGAGACCCGGGGCTTCATCTCGAAAATATGCTCCACGAATTCATTAAGTTTGGTCGGCACTCCGGGTTGACTATCAATTGGGACAAATCGGTGATACTCCCACTCACGGATGCGACTAGCCAGATACCGCTGGAATTCCCTCTGGAGTGGGCAACGGAGCCAGTTCGCTATCTGGGCGTCTGGGTACATAGGGATTGCCAGGAGGTCATAAGGGCTAACTACGGGGTCGCCATATCTAAGTTGGAGGATCAGGTGGCGAGATGGACTCGGCTCCCTCTAACGCTGGCCGATCGCACCTCTTTAATTAAAATGGTGGTTCTACCGAAGTTTCTTTATCTATTCGTAAATATCCCTGTACAGTTAAAGTCGCACTTTTTTGCGAGACTGAAGTCTCTTCTGATCTCGCTCACCTGGGCCGGCAAGAAACCACGTGTGACTTGGGACGTCATGATCAGGCCGCATGCACTGGGTGGGTTCGCCTTACCGGACATGAAGCTGTACTATCTATGCGCACAAGCGCAATTTGCTAGTTATTGGATACAGGCTCCGCCGTATACACCACATGTGGCGCTTGAAGCTAGTGCAGTCTTGCCGTATCCGCTTAGAGCGATGATAACTAACAAACATTCGATATTTGAGAAAGGGGAGATCGATACTGTGCGGCGCACAGCATCCGCCTGGGAGGAACTTGGTAGACGAGCTGCCAGATTGCCGCTATATGCCCCGGCTATGCCTCTGTTGTACCACTCAGATATTTCAGTGACCAGTGAACCCGGGGGATTGCAGGTTTTGAGGGAAGCTGGAGTTCAGACCATGGGGGATCTCTTCCCAGGGGCGTCCTTTCTTTCTTTACAAGACATGACAGCAGGCCCCACCAACGCAACTATGGCTACCTTTGTTTATGCACGATTGAGGGCAGCAGTACGAGATTTGTTTCCATCATATCCGGCGGAACCAGCGACACTTGGGGCATTACAGCTGCTCTACACAGCCAAAGATAGAACTAAATTACTCTCTAGACTTTATAAGGCTGCGCAGGAGGATGAGGGAGGAGGGGCGGTCTTGGCCAGGGCGCGCTGGGATAGGAGTTTACCAGACCCTCTGAGCGATGATGAATGGGAAGAATGCTGTAGCATGACTGGGGGGTGCGTGATTAATGGCAATTTTCGCCTTCTGCACTTTAAATTTCTGCACCAATGGTATTACACACCGGTCCAGCTGGTCAGATATGGGCTCCGGACTGGTGCCCAATGTGTTCGATGTGGAGCTGACGACGCCGATTTTATACACCTGGCATGGGGTTGTCCGCGTGTGTATGATTTTTGGAAGGAGGTGACCGAAAGACTGACTGTTATGATCTCTAGTGAGGTACAATTGGATGTGCGTCTCTGCCTCTTGGGCATCGCTTCTGGGGTACCAGCCCAATCGAGACGGCTTGTGGTCCTGGCATTGCAGTTGGCTAAGAGAAGAGTTGCGGTTGGATGGGGGGGGAGACGGGCGCCTGATGTACAGCTGTGGCTGAAAGACATGGCCTACTGTAGAGACCAATTGCACTGCTATTATGAGGGGCTGCCAGAGAGATCTCGTCCGAAGGATGTGTGGGAGCCGTTTACGCTCTACGTGCTGTCATTGGATGATTCTGATAGCGAAAGGAGTGAGACAGTTGAGTTGCCGAGGGGGGTCCAGGAGTCTGCTTGAATGCGGCCGCACTCTGTGTGAGACGTCCCAGCTATGTGGGAGGTGTGCCTAGTGATGCCCCCTGGGGCTCTCGCCTTTGCCCTGAGAAAAGCCGGGAACTTGCTGGCCTTTGTTGCTCCGTACTACTGTGAGAGCTGAAACAGAAACTGTGAGATATTGCCCAACTCATTTGTATACTTTTTGTACCCTGCTGAACCGGTTGACATATGTTCCACACACTGACTTGATTTGGTATCTTCGTTAGGACCAGGATGGAGAGGGGAGGGAGGGTGTTGGGGTTGGATGTTGGTTACCTTTAGTTCTACAAAAATGGAAAAAGACCGAGATCACATAAGGGCTATACGGCCGGAATTGATAGTGCACCTTGGACACCGTTTCTGGAACATTTGTGGTGCCTTCACGGGCTTAGCATACACTGCATATGCGTTTGAACTGAACTGACATGATGTATTGCTTGCCCTGTCTAATCTGTGGTGCTCTGATTGCGGCCGGCCCAATCAGTGGGTTGTAGGCACACCGCTGTGTAAATGTATAATGTACAATAAAGGTCTACCAAAAAAAAAAAAAAAAAAAAAAACAGTGAAACAGGACTGAGTAGTTAAAGGGCCCCTCGCTTCAAGACCTTTTCTGGACTATGAACAGAAAGGTAGGACACTTCACTGGCTATATGGTGGGGTAGCATTTTGGAACGTTCTAACTACAATAGGGCACTTCTAGTCTCCTTTCAGTCATGATGAGTAAGAAATGTGGGTTCTTCCCCCTAGCACACCTGGGTCTCGACCTGCTTGGGATCTACCTGAATGTCCTCCTAAATTGGGCCAAATAATGATTACTGTAAAAACATGGTTGGTGTGGCCCTGACCTCTTGTGAGTTTAGGATATACACTGCTATAAATGTTTTATACTGCAGTTACTATGGCACTTCAGAGCTTATTGTATATACTGCATGTAATTGTATGATAACTATCACCCTGCCTTCTGCTTGATTCTGTAGGCCGTTCTCGATCTTGACAGCTCGGACTCTAACCTCTGCCCTCCCTCGACTAAAATCCCCACAGGCACTCCCCGCTCGACACCTGATAATCTGAACCCTCCCTCACAAACTACCTCTTCCTCCAACACAGACCCTTTTCCCCGACCCTTATTTCCCCCTTGTCCAACGTCATCTCCAATCCATTGGCCACTCTCCCCCCTACTACCACTGCACACTCCCCTTCCGATGTCCCACAGCCACAGGCACAACCGATCTCCACCGCTTACCTCACTGACAACCCCCGTGACATCCCAATGTCCAACGTCATCACCAATCCAGCAGACACGATCCCCCCTATTATCACTGTACACTCCCCCTCCACCATCGCACACCCACATACACTACCTTCCTCCACAGCTAACCTCATTGACATTCCCCGGAATTCTGAATTCCTACCTAGAATTTCTCTCCCTCCTATCTTGGACAGTAGACCCTCTTCTCCTCCTCTGAACTTCTTGAATGGGAGCATTATTAATCCGGCTCCTCGCGTCAAACCTCTCCCCTCTCCTAATCCCACTGATTCTGTCCAAACCCTGACCCCTGTTTACTCTCCCTCCATAGACCCGTCATTTGCGGACCCTGCCTAAAACCTTCAACTTTTTCAGCTCAATAGCACAGCCACTGAACAGAATGGAGCTGAAAATGAACTCCCTTGCTGCTGATTTCCTATACTTACAACAAGACTGTCTCAAAAGGGCAAAGCCACCGTGCTCCCACCCCACTCAATACCTCTCCCTTGGCCCCTCAGAGCACTCCTGAACCCTCCAGTCCGTCAGCGAGTCAGGCACTTCAACCCAACCGGGATCGCCAACCCTTTTCAATACCGAAACCTGATGAGGTCAACGACTCTTACCTCGCTTTAAGCCAGAAGTCAGTCCCTTTCCCCAACCCTGTTATTATCTGCACTAACAGAATCTCTAAAACTGTCCACTCGCCTAGACCTCCTGCTCAATACACCTCTACCTACCTAACTCCCCCCGTCATCGAGGTTCCCCGTTCTCTCTCTTGCATGCTCCTCAACTGCAGATTAGCAGTACAACACGCCACAGACACTGCTGAAGCTCTACTCGCTGAAGAAATTGACATTGCTTTCCTACCCGAATCCTGGCTCAATGTCCACTCCACCTCCATTCTTGACATTCTCACCCCTCCAGGGTACACCATCATCAGACAAGACTGACCGATCCAAACTGGGGGGGGGATAGCCATCATTCACAAAGCTGGAATACAGATTTCCAAACTTAAACCTGCAGAATACCTATTGTTTGAATACATGGGTGTCAAACTCACTGCCAAAGGCACCTCACCCATAAAATTCCACACCATCTACAATCCTCCTGGAGAGCGTAGCCTTTTCCCCGAAGAACTAACAGACCTAATATCACGATTCTCCATGACAGACACAAAAGATGTGTTCATAGGTGACCTCAATATCCACTGGAACGACCCAGAAGACTCCACTGTCCAGAACCTATCCAACCTACTTGAAATATATAACCTCAACCAATTCTGCAATAAACCAATTCACATCAAAGGTGCAACACTGGATGCAATCATTACCAACAATGAACTGGTCTCTATGAGAGCGATTTCTCCCATTGACTGGTCCGACCACCACCTTATTCTGTTCAAGATTGATGCACTTGTCAGCCACCAACCTATTTGTGATGACAAACCTAAATACTGGACCAGAAATATCAAAGAAGTCCCTTTATCCGAACTTGAAACCAGGATTCATGCCCATCTTCAACTCCAACCCTCATCATGGACGGCCGATGAGCACACTACACACTTTAACTCAAAAATAGCAGAGGTTTTAGACCAAGTAGCTCCACTCAAACTGAAACAATTGAGGCAAACCAAATCTAAAACCTGGTTTAACGTGGATCTGAATGATGAAAGGCGTCAACTCAGACAAACGGAAAGGTCTTGGAGACTAAAGCCCTCAACCTTACACCTAGACCAACTTAGATCTGCTGGCAGGCATACAAAAAAACACATTTTCAGTGAAAAGGCGTAATTCTTCTGCAGCCAACTAGATCTGGCGAAAAACAGACCGAGAGAAGTCTTCAACATTGTCAAATGCCAAACAAACTGAACTCCCTCTCAAGAAACCAAAGCCACCAATGAGCGACGTGAAGAAATTGCCACCTTCTTCACTAATGTGGAGAAGTGTGGCTCAGGGGTTATAGGCGGCAGACCCGGAAGCTGAGATCGGCCCTGGACCAGGGTTCAATTCCCCGCCTCGACGGGGCTTGGGCTCAATAATTCCACAGACTCGATAATTCTCGCTCCGGTGCCTACTCGACTCACGGGTTCACACTCTGCGACTCTGGGCAATAGCTTGCCTAATCTCCACAACGGCCCCTCGCGGCGGGATGCCTGGCTTTCACCTTGTGGATACCCTGCCGGGGTTATCTCACAGGGGAATACCAGGACGGGTTCCCTAAGCAAGCGCTTAGATGCCTGCGATGTGGGTGATTTGCGCTATATAAATACATGTACATTTACATTTACTAATAAAGTCTAAAAAATGTATCAATCCTTCAACCAAACTGCTAACCCTCCTTCCCTCTTAACCTGCCCCCCTTTAACCACCCTTGACCATTCAGACAGAGTTCTTAACAAGGACAATCAGGCCTGTCTCCAGACAAAAATCAATGTGCTTTGGTCTGACTTTGAGCTAATGTCGGGAAATGAGGTCTTCAGTATAATTTGTAACCTAAAACCTTCCTCCTCATCCCATTCACAATTATAAAAGAACTCAACCACACCATTTCCCCTTTCTGATCAAAAATCATCAACGCCTCTTTCACCTCAGGCTGTGTCCCAGACTCCCTTCAATTAGGACAAATCAAACCCATTCTCAAGAAACCAGGGGCCGACCCTAATGATCTTAACAACGTCAGACCTATCTCCAACCTCCCATTCCTTGCAAAATCATTGGAGAAATGCTTTCTCCACCAACTCAACAAACACATTGATGAGTTCAACCTCCTCGACATCTTTCAATCAGGATTCAGAAAAGGCTGTAGCACAGAAACAGCTATGCTCAACGTCTCTGACGTATATTCATAAGGTTTTAGATGAAGGTGATGCCTGCCTACTCATCCTTATTGACCTATCTGCGGCATTCAACACAGTAAATCATCCAGCACTTCTGGAGACCTTCTCAAAGCGCTCCGGCATCAAGGGCACAGTACTAACATGGTTCACCTCCTTCCTTCAACACCGCTCGCAACAAATAAAAATCCACTCATGTCTCTCGAAACCAACAAAAGTCAAACTTGGGGTCGCAAGGCTCAATCCTCTTCCCGTCCCTTTTCAATCTCTTCATGGAGCCCCTCACAATCATCTTGAAAAAATCTGGAGTGAATTACCACCTTTACGCTGATGGTACCCAAATCTATTTCAAAATCAAGTCTCCCAGCGACATCCGACACCTCAATGCCACTCTAACCGAGATCCAAACTTGGTTCAACGCTAACCACTTAAAGCTCAACCCAGATAAAACAGAACTAACCCTATTCTCTCCAAAAAGCAACCCTCATCCAATCCAAGAGTGGCTCAAGAATCTGATTGCCCTAAACTGCCCCATCGTCCTATCCGACTCAGTTAAGTCTCTAGGCATCACCCTTGACAAGAACTTATCTATGGAGGCCCACATCAAAAACTGTGCAAAAGGTGCTCTTTTCTCTCTAAAACACCTCTAGAAATTGAAACCTTTTCTTCCCCATGATGACCTCAAGACAGTAGTCCAATGACAAGTTCTCTATAAAATCGACTATGGGAACGCCATCCTAACAGGGACTCCAAAAGCTCACCTAGCCCCTCTAAGGGCAGTGCTGAACATGGTTGCTCAAATCGTATCTGGAGTAAAAAAAAATTAACACATCACTCCAGCTCTCAACTCACTCAACTGGCTTCCCATGGAAGGGAGGTGTATTTACAAGCTGGCCTACATCACAAACAAAGCCCTTCACTCTCCGGCCCCCAACTACCTGAACAACAAACTGGTAAGAGCAGGTCAATCCAGAACTCTGAGAAGCTCCAACTCACTCCTTCTTATTCCTCCGAAACTGAAAAAGAAAACCACACAATTCAGATCGTTTTTTGGCAGCCCTCCCAGGATGTGGAACGCTCTCCCTAAAGTCCTCAGATGCAACCCCTCCTTCTCCTGTTTCAAAAGGGACCTGAAACTCCATCTCCTTAACAAACACTTTTCTGACCAACGTCAACTAACCTAGACTTCAATATCCGAGTTTACTCCTCTCCCTCGACATTCAAGGATAGTTGGTGACCGGACTGTGTTAACCACCTTATTTTTCATGCTGTATTTATTACCTACTGGCGGTCGCCAGTAGGTAGTTATAGTTAGGATTTTTTTCAATGTTAAATCTCAAAATTCTATTTGGAATAACTTTGGCACCGGTTGACGAATCTGCTTGAACATTTCCTTAAAATGGCCTCTTTGAGCACCGGTCCTTCCCTGAAAGTTTGGGGGGGATTCGTCAAGCGGGGGCCGAGATAAAAGGGGGGTCCCAAAACGCGTTTTCCCCATGTTAATTTCCATAGGGCGGTCGATTTCACTTTTAGCCCGAACGGCTGAATGGATATCTACCAAACTTGGCAAAATTGTAGGGACTGGTAGCCCGATGTGCCTTTGTTATGTCTCAAGATATGTGCTCCAATGGATTTTGAGTAATTTAGGTTCAAAAAAATATATATATCTATAGGCGCGCTCCGGTTCGCGCACCGGTACGCGCACCGGGCGCGCCACGCGACTTGCGCGCAGAAAGCTGATTGGCTCTCGGGTGTCTGTAAACATTCTAAACAGTCCGGAGCGGCCGCCATATTGTGTCTCGGTAAAATCGAGACACAAGAGGTGGCAAAAACAAAGGGGGGAATTGACCATAAGGGGGCAGAGTAGACCCCCCTGACCCCCTAGGTTTGATATGGGGGCCATTAAAGGGCCCCGCGGGGTCTCCTGGGAGCGCTCCTGAGAGCGTACTATTGGGAAAAAAGAATCACTTTTAAAAATTGTATCTTTATTAATTGTTCTTTTTTTATTTTTTATTTAAGTACCAAAATGTAGGTATCAATGCAGAGTCTATAATTTAATATACATAGTTTCCTTCGTAGATATCTTGCATGTTGTTACAGAAGTTATTGTGGTATATGGAATTCAAAACATAGTCTGTCAGGAAAGCAGAAACAACATTGAGGCAGGAGATGATAAAGAGATGTTAAATACACATTGGAGATAATATAGTGGGAGAAAGGAAGTAACTATGAACAAACTTTCTATGTAACACAATAAAGTTGCACAGTATATTATAAGTCTCACTTTATATTTTAAACATTTTTAATCTACTTGATGAATTACATATAAAAATGAATAATGGCTCGAACAATTTTTGATTATTAAATATACATTTATTCTTCTGATTCTTTTTCATAATTTAATAAAACTTCTAATAAAATGTTGTCTGGAATCTCTTCATTTATATTCTGTGTTTCCATTGATTCCACACACTCAAGTAATTCAAGGTCCAGAGACTCATCCATAAAGTCAATGTTATCATTTTCAGCATTTTTTCCATCCTGGTTGTTGTCCAAAACAATTTCAAAAGATATATTCTTTTCTCCTTCCATTTTGTTGCTGTAAATTGCATAAAAAATAATTATATCAGTAGAGATAGGGCACTGTTGGGTTTAAGTTCAGACATGTAAAATGAAAATGAAAATAGAATGCCTGCTAGAGCAGTTCATAATAATCTTCAGTTGATAGATATGATAGAGCGTGCAGGTCACCCGGCTCAGAATTTACCAGATTTTCACGCACTTGGGCCCATGACGTGATTACGAATTACAAATTTGAAAGTCGGGTGATTTTACACACTACTATCAGTATTTTCTGGTAGCAGTAAGATGGTTAGGACTAGTTAGGATAGGTAGATAAGAAAGTTACAGGTGAACCGTAAAAATTTAAAATGTGCTGCTGATTTTTATATACATGCTGCTATAAAGAGGATTGCTGTTACATTAAATGTCAAAAGAAATAAGCTTATTATATTTCATGCAATATTGAGTATTATTACTAACCAATTGTGAGTAAGTGTTTTATGTTGTGGGGATCCCCAGGGAAAAGAAATAGCAGGTGGTGAGTAGAATCCACTTGGCTGTAAGGTCACTGGCCAAGGGAAAGGTTAGTGCATGGTTAGGTAGAACTGGAAGCGCTAATCAGGGTTTTTCTTCTTTTCGAATTTTATTTGAAGTGTATATGTTAGCTACCAAAACTGTGGTGAAACTCTCGTTGTGATATCACCTAGTAAGGGTCACAGACGGCAGGAGTAATAGATTTTTTGGAGCTTGAGTGGCAGCAAGGGAGGACATTGGTGAAAATTGACTTAGTATATATCCCGGAAAGAAGTGGATTAGTCAAAAGAGTAGCAGGTTCTCTATTGCTTGTGTGAAAAGGATAGGCGGAAGGGATCTATCCGTAGTGAATGAAAAGTAGACAAAAGTGGTTTAATTGCAGTAAGAGAAAGATTCTTTTCTTTTCTAAAACCCTTAGGCACAGTGGCAGTCGTTTTACGTTACTGACTAAAATCTGCACTCGCACTTTAGGAAAAATTCAAAGTTTCCGTTACCTTGTAAAGGAGGGAGTCGATCGCAAGGCTGCGCTGACGTCACTCCGTGCCGCGCTGGTATTGGTAGAGCCAGCGGGTGTGTGGCGAAGCCTGTTGTAAGGGAGGGGTGAGCGTCGCAGAGTGAGACCGCGTTTCACGAAGGGGCCGCGCACCCATTGGGCAACAGATTTTGAAATCTTAGTACTGATTGGTTGTTGGAAGTGAAAGACGCACTAGCATTGGAAGTACAAAAGTAAACAAAATTTTCCGAACCGAGCTTGTAGTCTGTTTCGAGAGGTGTATGTGGTACCCTGAATTTTTGCCTGATCCCAGGAATTTAGGTTGTCATAGGGAATTGATGAGCAGAGGTAGACCTCACAATATGTACGGGGTTAAGAGAAAGTTGTCGCTGGCTGAAAAGATAAAGAATTATTTCAAGAAAGACAAGCCCATTCGAACTAGAGAAGGAGTAATCATTCCCCCTCCTAATACTCCCGCCTCATTCATGATGTTTGATAAAGGGTACCATACTTGTGTGTGGTTAGAAAATTGGGTAAAGTACACGGAAGAGGATGGGGTCCTAGCTTTTCCCCTCAATGGTACTTTTAATGGTAGGATCTTGTTTAACTTGAGAACCCGGATGGATGAATTACACCCCCGACCCCGATTAACGCAGTATGAAGCTTTAGAGGAATGGGAAATTGAGGCTCTAGAGCGAGACAGGCCCCGAATGGATAAGGGAGTGAGCAAGTGGTATCCTAAATTACATAGAGAAACAAAAGAACAGAAGATGAAGCGGTGGAGACAGAATATGATGGTCGAAGGGCTGTTTCCGATGTTTGGGGTAATTGAACAAACAGGTGGGAAAAAGACTGAGAAAAGTCGACCTTTAATGGCCATGGGGGACTCGGAGGATGAGTATCTGGAGGATTTATTGATGAAAAATCCTCCTCCTTATGCTGAAGCTTCAGGAACCCTAATTTCGAAAAATCCTTTTCTCCACCAGGCTAGGAGTAGGAGGGCAAGCGAGACAGACCTAGCTGGTAACTGCAGTAAATCCAGTAATAGTGATGAGTTTTGTAGACCTAGTACAGCAGTCCCAAATTACCGACCTTTTGGTGAAGATAGACCAGGGTCGGCCATTCCCACTGCCCCGAATATTTACCCTCCTTTGGTGCCTCAAATACTGCATGATAATTCGTCAGAAAGGGTCTTGCAAGAAAAGGAAAGAGATGTCCTGATCAAACAAAGAAATGAACTGATTCAAACTATAGCTCAGATACATCCCAGCCCTGATGCCCTGACGATCCCTGTAACTATCGGTCCTGCTATACCCCTTTATGGGGATAGGCAGGCTAGTCCTAAAGCCCCAATCCTTACTCCAATGCCAGTTCCCCCCAGAAAGGAGCCACTTATTATAGATGATCAGGCGAGCGAATGTGAGTCTGTAGTTTCCCTAATGGATCTGCCCATAAGAGAGCCTAGTACCAGTGGATCCCGGTCAGGGAGTCAGACCAAGGCCAAGGAGGTCCTAATCGAAACTACATCAGGAATACGGAGTGCCACAGTGGTGACTCCCGAGAAACTAGATAGATGGACTAAGCAAATGGATCGAGAAACTTCCCCGCCCAAACCTCTGGATATTTACCGATTGAGAATAGAAATAGAGGAGCTGATGGCAGGGAATGTGGGATTAGACAGATTGAACACCCTTAGCGAAGAAGAGTTGCTGTTTATCAGCAAAAGCCTTACCCGAAATACTAGAGTGTTCCATGAAAAACTCATGGACGCTGCTGCAGACATGGGGATTGATGTAAGTCAGTCCAAAGTCTTGCAAAAACCGTATAGGGCAGAATTTTCAGACAAGGATTTAGAAAACATGAATGTGTCCGGAAAGAGAACACAGATAAAAGAATTGTTGAACGTACTGCAGAAATGGGGAGATCTAGACAAATGGAAAACTAGGTGGGCAAAGAAAAAGGAAGAGAGTAGGGCAAAACCAAAAGCTTCCGAGTTTGTGCTAAAAGAAGTGGGTCAGGCAGAAAAACTGTATCCCATGAGGGAAGTGCCAGGGGGAAAATATGTACATGTTCCGTGGTCCCGGCAGGACATTGTGTCATTTACCAATGATTTCCCAAAATTGAGAGAGAAGCCAGTGGAGTGGTATAGACAGGTGGAGCGATTTGTGAAGGTCCAAAAGTGCCTCTTGAAAGACCTGGATGGGTTCTTTGACATTGTAGTACCAGTAGATTTGTGGACTGATTGCAAAATAGACGTTGATTGGCCCAGTGAAGAATTAAAAAGGGACCCCCAAACCGGAGCTCCTTCCCCCGAGGTAATGAGAAAATATGACCAAGTCATACAATTTCTAAAGAAAAAGGTGCCAGCAAAGGAAACTGATTGGACCCGAATAGACAGGACTACCCAGGACCATAATGAAACGGTCCATTCATATTATGAGAGGCTATTGCAGTATTCAAGACCTACAGTGGCATCGATAATATTGAAATGAAAGACATGACTCATTTTATCTATCGATTCGTGCTAGGGCTGAAACCAGAAATATCCCAGTGGATCAGAGATAATAAAATCTGTTGGCAGGGAAAGCCCATAGATGATGTTCTCAAGTACGCTAAGTACTGTGAGGATGAAATGGAGAACAAAAAGAAGGCCCTGAAGGAGAAGGTGATGTGGGCACAGGTAAAATTGGCTGAACAACAAGAGAAACAGTTAAGTAAAATGAATAGCAATGCTCCAAACAATAACTCTGGAGGGGGAGGGAAGCCTCGAGTTAAGATGAGCAAAGAAGAGGCTAAAAAGAAGTTTCCCTGTCACGGGTGTGGGCAGATAGGGCACTGGAGAGACGAGTGTCCACATTTGCAAGCTGGTAATGCCCCCGTAAATGGTTTAAATCCACAGGTGCAGAAAGAGGGGCCACGAAAGAATCAGCAACAGGTAAATCCACCTCCATTACCTAGAGCTCCTAGACCTAATTATAAGAATCAGGCCCAACAGAATGAGAGGGTTGAAGTGTGGGAAGGACAGAATGAGAGAAATCAGGCAACCTCACAGTTCCTATTAAACAATACATTCCTCTGTGATGAACCATACTGACGGGGCCTGAGGGGAGAGGAAGGGGAGTGCGTGCTTGGCGCATCCCTACCTGTGGACCAGTCAGGGCCATACATTGAAGGAAAGGTTGAAGGAAATGATGTCACCTTTCTGTTGGACACTGGTGCTACCCGTTTGACTGTGAGAACGGATTTAAATACTTATGAATCAATTTTGATTCAATGTGTCCATCCTTTTCAAGCTATTGTTCGCATGGAGCCTAGGATAGGGAAATTACCTCCTACAGATTTACAAAGAGGATTAAAGGGAAGAGTTGTTTATTTGCCTCTAGATATGAAGAAAAATATTGCTACAATTGGTGTAGAAAGAGTAGAAGAGGATCCTCTAGTTATTCTAGTTAATGGGGTTCCGACAAAGAGTAAGAAAATCTGGCAAGATTTAGTGGATGTTAGGAAAGTCAAAAAGGCAACGTTGTATTTGGTCAAAAACAATGAGTACTACAAAGATGTAAGTGTTGGAGCAGAGGAAACAGCTACAGAAGAAGATAGTGATTGTTCAGTTGGCCAAATTGAAAAAGTTGATGTGTCTAGAAATGAAGAAATATATGAACATTATACTGTTCATCCTTTGCATTCCAAAGAAGTAATGGGGAATGCAATTGACTTGTTTCAAATGAAAGCAGCAGAAGGAAGTCCTATTAGTGTATGGGAAGAAAGTTTGGAAGCTCGTTGTTTTCCACAGTTATTTCCAACAGGTCGTGGTGGACGATATGACGATCGACCAGTTCAAATTCCTGCAGCTGAATACCGGACTATAAGATTATATGCTGAAGATCCAAGGTTTCGTCAATGTATTCCATATTTGTTTCATCTATTGTATGAAAGTGATTTGTCTGGTCTTTCTTATGCAGTTAATCATATACTGAAAAGTGGAGCTCATCTGCAAAATGTTTCTGCCAGGGACTTTATGGAGAAAGTCAATCTGCAAGATAGTATTTTGGAATCTCAGCTAATCAATCTCATGGCATGTCAACGTGGAACCAATGAGTATTGGTTCCGTCGTCATGGAGAATTGAAATGTATGCTAAGAAACTTAGGAACTCCTACATGGTTCCTCACTCTTAGCTGTGCTGAGTATGCATGGGACGACTTACTTCAATTTCTACGAGAGGCAAATGGAAACATACAAAATATAGAATTGAAAACACCTGGAGAACTGTGTTCTTTGGATCCAGTGAATGTTTGCAGATATTTTAATCATAGATTTGAAGCTATGATGTCTTTTATTACCAACAAAAAAAATCCTCCCCTTGGAGAGGTTTTGGATTTCTTTTGGAGAAAGGAATATCAAGCGAGAGGTGCTCCTCATATACAAATGTTGTTATGGATTAAAGATGCACCCAAATTTGGAAGTGATTCGGATGAAACAGTGATGAGTTTCATTGAAGAGTATTCAACATGTGCTATTCCAAAATCTACTGAAGAAAACAGTTTAAGGCAACAAGTTTTACGTTTTCAATCTCATCGTTGTGGAAAGTACTGTCATAGAAAATTTAAAAACAAGGAAAAGTACTACACGAAATGTCGTTTTGCGTTTCCACGACCAGTAATTTCTAAGGGAAGAGTAAATAATTTGATGTCATCTTTACGACATACTGTGACGAGGAAATCTCCCAAAAATACATACAATTTGAAAAGAAATGAAGAATCTAAGTACATCAACGATTACAACCCAGTGATTTTGTCCATGTGGAATGCTAACATGGATATTCAGTTCGTTGCTGACAATTCTATTGCTGTGGCTCGATATGTGACATCTTACATCACTAAAAAAGAAAAGACAGAACTGAAGGAAATGTGGGAGGACATTTCACATGAAAAGAGTCTAAGCAAGAAATTAAACAGTTTCAGTCTGCAGATGTTGTCGCATCGAGAAATTGGAGCATATGAATGTTCTGATCGGTTATCATCAGCAAGTCTCTATGCCAAATCAAGAACAATCATTTGGGTGAGTCTAGGTCTTGCTGCAACACGAAACCGAGTTTTGAAATCTGTACAAGAAATTTAATATTTGGCGGAGATAGAACCAAACAGTACAGATATTTTGAAGACAAATATGTTGGATACATACTATCCATATAGAAGTACTCACCTTGAGAACACTTGTTTGTATGAAGTTCTGCAAAACTGCAGTTAAAAGAGGAACATCACAGAAGATATCAATAATGGAAAATATGCATTCATTGGCTATGAAGGATGTCTAGTGAAGCAGAAAAAAGGCCATTTGATTAATCATCGAAAATTGAGTTGTGAAGCTCCAGACAAAAGAGAATTTTACTATTTAGCTCTTTTGCAACTCTTTAAGCCATGGCGTACAGAAGAGGAACTACTTGGAGATTTTCTCTGTTATGACAACTCTTTTAATGCAACTAAGGATACTATAGAATGTCCAATTTTTCTAAATTATCTGCAAATGTTGAACGAAGAAATAGAGCAAGAAACCACAATTGCTGAAGAGATAGCTAGAGACAGTTCTCAAGATAGTCAGAGTTCTACTTCATTGAGTCAGGATCCACTAGGAGGACCTATTATCCAAAATGAAGCTGCCACTGCCATGGATGAGGTGGAAAGAGCTATGGAACAAGCTCAAGAGGATGGAGTTAACTTAAAAGATTTGGTAAAGCAACTAAACGTTGAGCAGAAAAAGATATATGATGAAGTCACAGAGCAGATTGAACATGGATTCAGACATGAGAAAAAAGAGTGCTCATGTACATCATTTGACCCTGTCCGACTGTATGTAAGTGGAGAAGCGGGGACAGGAAAAAGTTTTCTGATTAAAGCCATTGCAAGTTATCTGCAGAAAAGGACTGATTCACCGCTGTCTTGTGTTGTAACTGCTCCAACTGGTCAGGCAGCACATAACATTAAAGGGATTACTCTACATCGTTTACTGATGCTGCCAGTTGAGCAGGATAATAAATTGCATTACAACAAATTATCTGGAGATGCGTGTTCTGAAGTTTCAAGAGTCTTGAAGAAAATGAAACTTCTTATTATTGATGAAGTAAGCATGGTCTCAAATCTAATGCTTGCTTTTGTGCATTTGAGAATGCAAGAAATTCTTTGAACAGAGTATGATGTGTTATTTGGAGGAAAACACATTATTGTTTTTGGAGATCTATTGCAGTTGACTCCAGTAAAAGGACAACCAGTGTTTAAAATGCTCACACATGAAGATACTAGGAAGTCCCTTGGAAGCATTGGAAACGTTAATATATGGTTAAATTTTAAATATGCTGAACTGCTTCAAAATATGCGACAGGCAAAGGATGAAGATTATAAAAATATTCTACAAGATGTAAGAATTGGAAAAGTAAGCGAGCTTGGGAAAGAAGCTTTACATGATCGATTAATTTCAAATTTGTATCCAAATGAAAACATTCTTCCAGAGATTATTTTTTAATAAATGACTGAGAAGAAATCTGGGATATGTTTGATGCCAACTCTGCAAGAATGTTCCATCTTCAACAACAAAATGTTAGAGTTAGAAAATGAAGAGATTGTGAAACTGGAAGCAATAGATAAAATAGAGCATATGGGTGCAACAATTGTTTTGTCCGAAAATTTGAAAACTAAATTGGATTCATTAGAGAAAAGTATTTCTAAAACAGCTGGTTTTGAAAAGACTCTGAATGTGTGTTTGAATTGTCGTATTATTTTGAGAGGGAATTTAAATGTTGAAAGAGGTCTGGTAAATGGAGCAATGGGTTATGTTGTTGATTTTGTGAATTATAGAAATAGAGATGGAATTGAATTTTTAAAAATAAAATTTGATGGCATTGAGCAAGTACAACAAATCAGTTGTTGTTCTGCTAGATTTTTACTTGTAAAAGACTTATATGTTCGCCGAAAACAGTTTCCTGTTTGTTTGGCATATGCAGTAACAATTCATAAATCCAAGGTTTAAGTGTAGATAATGCTTTAGTGAACATTGGAAGATCTTTGTTTAAAGAGGGTATGGAATATGTGGCATTATCCCGAGTCGGAACTTTATCAGGATTGTACTTGATTGAGTGTGATGAGAGAAAAATTTGTGCAGATCTAGATTGTGTTAAAGAATACAATAGGTTAAGAAGAGAGTATGCTCCACATTTGCCTCAATATCCTCTGTTTGAAAAACATGTGGTAGGCCGAAAAAGAAGAAATGAGGATAATTGCAGTGAGGGAGTAGCAAAAAGACAAAAAGTAGACAAAACTGTAATTGAAAATAGGAAGAAAAAGAATTGTGGAGAAAATGTTGTTGGATTTCAGTTTGAAAATAGTTCTGGTGTCAACTGCTATGCTAATGTAGTGGTTAATGTTGTTTTTTTCTTAAAATTTTACAAGAACAGATTGTTGAAAATCGGGATCAAAGATTGTGTGGTTTATTGAATTCTGTGTTTCAGAAATGTAGCAGTGATAGAGCAAAAATAGAAAGTGTAACAGAAATTTGAAATATTTTAGATATGTGTTCTGGTCAAGATAAATTTTCACAGAACATTCAGCAGGATTGTCAGGAATTTTTAATGTATATGTTTGGTGTTTTGGAAGATGAAGATGTAGATATAAATAATCTTTTCAGCCTTTCTTATCAATGGCAGCATGACTGCCACAATTGTAGTTCATCAAGTACTACTAGAATAGACACTGAAAGATTTATATATTTGACTTTACCTGACTGTAAATCAGTGTCATTTAAAAATCTAGTTAAAGCAGCAGATCATAATATGGTGTGTACTCAATGTAAGTATCCAATGCTATCCACATTATTTATACAAAGTTATGGGCAGTATATCATTTTAGTTTTCCAATGATGTAGACCTGATGGAACTAAATTGACAACTTCTATCAAAAATTTTGTGGCTTCTCAGTTATCAATTTCAAGAAGAACCTTTACAACTGAAGCTATTATTTATCATGACGGTTCTCCGACAACCTCAGGACATTATACATGCTACTTAAAATGTGAAAAAGGATGAAGTTACTGCAATGATTCTCATTTAACTTATAAACAAAGTTTGCCTTATGACTACAAATTCTTATCTAGTGTTTTTAAAACCAAAGTTTTAGTAAAGGGAATTGGCCTTTGAAGACGGGAATAGATAATAAAAGTTAGTTAGTTAGTTAGTTAGTTAATCTAATGTTTTAAATTATTTATCTCATATAGATACTTTAAGTGGATCTCAAAGTAAAAAATACTGATGTATCTGGCACAAATTGGCCGTGAGGAAAGTGTAAGGTATGATGTTCTTAGATCTTTTTTCATAGGAAGTCAATGAAATGGAAGTTATAGAGCACAGCAGACTTTTTTTCCACCAAAAGGACCTTCACTATCTTCTATTTGGCCTCACGGAAAAGTAAGTGAATCAAAGATTAGTGTACATATATGAGATGTATGTTTGAATGGTTTTTTTTAAACACAATCTTTTAGATTGTGTTTTTTTTCCCGCTGTTATAAGATGAAGACTTTGAACTCACTAATTTAAGTGAAATTCAATATATTCTGAGAACAGCAAAAATAAATAATGTAACATATTGTAGAAGTTATTGTATAGTTTGCATTGTGTAATTTATACTGTATTCACATTGTCTCACACTCATTTTCCTTTTTCACCCTTATTTACCTCTCTTTACACATTTACGCTGCTTTTTTAACTTTGTTTCATCGCTGTTCCTTTACTGCACTTCATTCACAATTTCTCAATCCAATTTGAACTGTCTGCATTTCCTCTCTTCCTCCCACCTCTTATTATCTTTTTCACATCCTCTCAGTACCACTGCTTTAGTTTTCTTCCCCTCTCTTTCTTTCTTTTTCTCCATTTTTTTTCTTTCGCACTCATTTTACTGTAGTTCACTTAGTCCTTCCCTTTGTTTTTCTGTGTACTTACTCACTCACTCCTGTTTCATCCATCGTTCTATAATAACCTCATTCCCTTCCTCCCTTCACTCTGTGACTCCCCTTCGCTCACTCTCGGTCATCTTCTATTCCTCTTTTTTATTAATAGTTCCTCATTCAGACTCCTCTCCTTTTCACTCATTTTCCTTTTACTTTCTTATCTTTCCTGATTTCGTTTTGGTATCTCACATTCTTTTAGTATCTTTCTTACCTTCAGTAATTTGTTCTCTTTCTATTTCTTATTCCTTCTTTTTTCTCTTTCTACATTACTTTATTTCTGTTTATGTATCCTTCACTATTGCTTTATTTCTTAGTAAACTTTTTTTAGATTTTTTAACCTCTTGAACTGTTTCTTCTATTTTAATATATATTTTTAACTAATTATAACAGGTTTTTTCTTTTGTCTTTCACAGATACAAGTTTTCATTAATTATATGGTAAGTGTGTTTACAAAATGTACTTTCTTATCACCCTTTGCTTTAACCTCACTACTTTTCTCTCACTCTACCTCACCCCTGTTTCCTTACTTTGCTTCCCACACTTATTCTTATCCTCCATGTTTACTTCCTACCACATTCAACTTCTTTCATTACCTCTGCTTATCCACACTCCTCCACTTACCTTTTTAACTGGTTCACTTAGTCCCTTTGTGACACTCCTTCCTTTACTCTCTCTCTTCTTTCTCTCTGTCACTCCCCATGTCTTACCCTTATTCACTTATATCCACCCTCTTTCACTCCTCTTAACTTACACTCACTGCTATTTTCTTTCCCTCCGTCACTACTGTTTTTTTCTCTGTTTCGGTCACTATCTGGCATTCCCCATACTTAAGTCTCCTTCCTTTTACTTTCATCACCCATTCACATTTTCCCAGAACATCTGCTTTAGTCTTCTTCCTCTTTCTTCTCTTCTTTTGCTCCCTTATTCATTTTCTTTTTTTCAGTTACTTCCTCTTACACCTTTTCTCTGTCTTACTATCTATTACACAATCCCTCTGTGCTCCTCCCTCTAGCTCTCTTTCTCTTAACACCACTCTCTCTGTCCCCATTCTTCATGCTCACTCCTTCATTAATTTGTTTTTCTTTTATTTTTTGTTGGTGCGCAGACGGGACGCGCACCGGTACGCGCACCGGGGCGTTCACTGGTACGCGCACCGGGAGCGCTCCAGAGTCAAATATAAAAAAAAACTAAAATACTATTTTAAAACAAAAATATTATCTTAATAGAAAATATAGGGTTCATTTATAGAAAAACATACCTTTCTCAGCTATAGACATTTGCGAAAAAATAAGCTTAGAAATTCACTACAAAGTTCATAGGTATAAAGCCCTATAAAAAGTAAAAAATTAGCAGTTAAAAAACCTATGAAATTCACAGAAAAAACCAAAGGTTTCACACCAGTTATAGTTAGAAATTAGCATTAAAAAAACCTATGAAATTCACTGAAAAAAACAGAGGTTTCACACCAGTTATAGTTAGGAATTAGCATTTAAAAAACCTATTAAATTCACTGAAAAAAACAGAGGTTTCACACCAGTTATAGTTAGCTGGAAATTTTACTGACATAAAACCATTGAAATTCCCACGTTATAGTTAGTCAAACTCACTATAACTTGCGCGTGCAATGCACTGCTGATGACATCACATATTACATCACTCATGACATGGTCAGTGACATCACTCATGACATCACTGATGACACCATCCTTGTGACACAGTGACAGAACTCCTTTCACTGTAAAGTAACCTTTGAAACACATATTCAAAAATAGAAACTAACATTTTCAAAAAAGTGGATATACCCATACCAGTTACAACAACCAATTCAGTAATTTCACCATCTATATACACATTCACACATTCACCAACAGTTTTATATAGTCACTCATACATATACTCACTCATCATATGTAGTGATACCCCTATTCATCCTGTAACACACCGACAGTCATCAAAAAGTTACTCACACATATACTCACACATGCAAATAAACTAATAAACATCCATTTATTTGGATATACAGATTTACACACACTACCACCTTACTTCTAAGGAAACTTACACATATGTACTCTCTTAAACAATCACTTATAGAAACACATACTTATTTAAACAGGAACTCTTACAATCTCTCACTCTCACATATACTGACTTATATACATCAATACTCACATATACTAGATTAAAATATATCTTGTTACTGATAAACACACTAGTGAGACAGGCATTCAATCAGCAACACACACATATACACACTCATCCACTCATACAGTCCTGCACATATGCTGTTTTCAAAAAACATACAAACAGTGAGTCAGTCATTGATACATCTATGTGCTAAGTAACACCCCCACCAAACTATACAGACACTCATACTGATACTAAAAAAACATATAATAACCCATATACACACACATGTAGCTACTCACCAACCCATACAGCCACTTATACACAAAGTGAAACACTGATACATATATTTAAATATTTAAATATTACTCGCCAATATATGTATTCACTAAGATACACTTAATAAGCCAGTTAACCAATCAATTTTTTTAAAAAAAACATTAATTAAGACAATAATTTAAACATTTATTCTTCCATCGACCTTTACATATACATATATAAAACATATTTATTTTTCAGAAAGACACACATTCACTGGATGGTGTCATCAGTGATGTCATGAGTGATGTCACTGACCATGTCATGAGTGATGTAAAATGTGATGTCATCAGCAGTGCATTGCACGCGCAAGTTATAGTGAGTCCGACTAACTATAACGTGGAAATTTCAATGGTTTTATGTCAGTAAAATTTCCAGCTAACTATAACTGGTGTGAAACCTCTGGTTTTTTCAGTGAATTATATTATATATTTATTTTTATCTCTGGTTTGCTTCCTTACTGCCTGCCTAGTATGTAATGCAATTTCCGTCTGTTTTTTTTACAGCGTGTATGTAAAGCACTCTGATACCTATGGGTCAAGCTAGCGCTATATAAAACTTTTAAAATTAAAATAAAAAATGTAGTGTGATAGGACCACAACATGCTTTGAATGGCCTTGTCAGCTGGTCTCCTTGACATATGTGACAATTGTAAGCATTCTTTTATCATCCTATTGACCCTTTGAACCAATTCATTGGCCCTAGGACAGTATATGGCCGTCTTGTAGTGGTGACTAGACAAGCTCCTCAAGAACGCCCGCATCTCTTCGGATGTAAATTGCACCCCATTATTTGTGTCAATGATACTGGGAATTCCTTCCATCACAAACACCTTCTGGAGGAAACATATGGGAGATTCTTAAAAGAGTTTTTTATGTTCGGAAATCAATTATTATATGATTTTACCTGTAATTGAACTGTGGCATTTTACTGTGAACATTGTACGTTGTATGAAATATGAATTATGTGATTTAATTGTTGTAATATAAATTTTGATTATGTGTAAACTTTTATGGATATTATGTAATATAACCGAATAAAGTCTCTTGAACCGAACTGAACTGAGAGATTCAGTGTTAATGCGATTCACCATTTTTGTCATGATCCTCTGTGAATGGTAATCTACTAAAACCAGCATAAACGTTCTCTACCATAAAGGTACCTCGAGGGGTACAATAATGTCCAACCCAAGATTATCCCAAGGTTTTTGAGGGACAGACACAAGAGACAAATGTGCTTTAAGAGTGGTTCTTGCTTTGTCACTAAGGGCACATGATAAGCAGTCTCTTACAGTTTCTTCAATTCTGGAATCCATTCTAGGGAACCAATAAGTGGCTCTGAATTTGGGTTTAGTAAGACTTCTGCCCAAGTGTCCCTCGTGAGCAATCGTTGCAATTCTGGACCACAACTTCATTGGCAGAAAAAAACTGTGACTTCTCATGGCTCTATTATTAGAAATACTCAATGTGTGGCACACAAATCAATAATCCTTGAAGTTATCACTTTGTGTACCAGGTTTAACAGGCCAATCATGCAGCCTCCTTGAGAGCCTCAAGAACCTTTCTCAATGTTATTGTGTGTTGTTGTTCTGATACCCCATGAATAAGAATGTCGTCCTGAAAGCAAAGGAAGTTATCCTTTTTTTTTTCAAAATGTTCTGCTTAACACGCTGAAAGACAGCAGCCGCAGAAGCTAATCCGAATGACATGCAGAGAAATCTGTACGCACCAAAGAGGGTAATAAACAAGGTAAGAGACCTAGACTCGGGGTGTAATTCAATTTGATGGTAGGCATTTGATAAATCGATCACACAAAAAATCTCTCCCTTGCCCATCATATTGATCATTTCATTGATGCGAGGAAGGGGAAACCTGTCAACCCAAATGATTGTATTCAAGTCTCTCAGGTCCACAAAGAGGCGCAAACCTCTCCCGCCAGCTTTCTGGACAACTGCAATTGGAGCAAGTCACAAAGAACTCTCAATCGATTCAATAATGCTCAGGGAAACCAACCTGTTCAACTTTTCTTTCTATGGAGCTTGCATGAGATTAAGAATATTACACAATTTATGAATCACAGGAACTGCATTATCTTTCACTTTAATTCTATGCTGGAAACCTTTTAAGTGACCCAATTTGTTGCAAAACACCTCAGAAAATTCACCACAAATAGCCTCAGGCCCTGACTTTCTCGCACTTACAGCAAATACAGGTTCAATTCTGTTAGGATCCAACCTGATTCCCAACTCTTTCTGGTGAGCCCATCTCAGCAAACATGACCCATTTTTCGTGAGGCATATCTTCCCTTAAATCAAACGCTCTTTAAGTTTAATCTGCGTATTCAACTTGCCCACAAGAGGAATTGAATCTTTGTTATAACTTTGCAAATCTATATAAGGTGCGAATAGTGTGTAACTCTTGGCAACGAATTTTCCTTAGAAATGTCATAATCAATTAAAATATATGGAGAGCAAGAGTCAACAAACATAATACATTCAATATCATAAAGAGATATGTTGCATTTAAGGTAGTCCACACCCTTGCTTAAGGTGTCTTCCTCAATTTGGAAAATATACATTGTGCTGGTGCCCTCAGCCAACTCGTCAATTGCATGAACATTTTTTTTTATATGCATTTTTGCAAAGTCTCGCAAAGTGTCCTTTTTTACTACATTTTCTACAGACAATAGTTCGAGCAGGACAACTGGAACTGTTCGAGAAAGGTTTTTCATTCCTCCTGTCGTCTGTGAACCTGCTACTAGAATATTCACCATTTTTTTTAGTCGGAAAAGTTTCCTTCTCAATTGGGACAGGCTCAATTTTACTCTTCACCACCTGCATAGTTTCATTCCCATTAGAATGCTTCATTTCTCTAATACATTCAACTGAATGTTCGATGCCTTTGGCAATTTCTATGGCAGCCTTCAAATCTGGGTTCGGCATTAACAACTTTTCTTGAATTTTAGGGTTATTACTGCAGCAAACAAGCTGATCACTAATAGGAGATTCACCAAAGTCACATAAGTTTGCCAGACCTCGCAGCACAGCTATGTAGGAAGTGACTTTTTCTTATTTTCCCTGTATTCTGCAGAAAAATGTATGTCTCTCTAAAACAGTAGTCTTCAAACTTTTTGATGCCGAGACCCCCCAACAAAACATTTTAGGCGTAAGGACCCCCCTCCCTACAAAAATGTCTAGAACCTGGTACTCCTTATCATGGACAAACAAAAATGTTCGCCGGAGAAACGGTCAATCTGTGGTTTAACACCTAAATATAGCACTAAGCAACAATATAAGCCCCTTGAGCTGCCGGTACATCATTTCTTTTGACGCTCTGGTTGTGCAGAGTACAGTCCCATATCTATGGGGCCATGCAAAGTCACTTTTCATGGCTTTTCATGGCCTCCTAGATATGGTGTAGGAAATTCAGTCTAAAACCACATTCCCTTTTTGCCCTAAATATCTTACAAATTTCCCTGGAGTGGCAGAGTAAATATCACGAGAGTCCTCACGCTCTGAACTGCTATCCGAATCTGACAGATTCTCGTAGACTTTTCTGCCTTGTATGCCAATGTTGTGTAACAACATAGGCTGCTTCCTTGCTGGGGAAAATGTCTCTCCCCAAATAGCGATAAGATAAGAACTGAATAATTTCTCCCAGTCTTTCCAAACAATAGTGGGTTCCCCCACCTCATCTAAGAAAGGTGGGGGCTGGCTAATGTTAGATGAGTGGTCGCTCCCCTGTGGCTTCGGTATCGTTGTGCAGCGCATTGTGCCGGAAACTGATTGAAATCCATTGCCTGCTGTGTGCTTTGAATGCCGCTTTGTTTATTTGCTTTTTAATATTGCCAGCGCTACTTTCCTGCTGTATTTGCGTTTTCCCCCAAGCGCTCTTGCCGTGCTGACCCCTCCGCCTCCATTTTGTTGTTGTTGTCCTCCTACGTAGCCCGCCCCGCCTCCCAGGTGAGCCGCCCTCCCACAGACTACAAACAGCGCTCTGTTACCTGGAAGCGCTGTGACTCGCTCTACGCTTCCCAGCTGAGTGGTCGCTCCCCTGTGGCTTCGGTATGGTTGTGCAGCGCATTGTGCCGGAAACTGATTGAAATCCATTGCCTGCTGTGTGCTTTGAATGCCGCTTTGTTTATTTGCTTTTTAATATTGCCAGCGCTACTTTCCTGCTGTATTTGCGTTTTCCCCCAAGCGCTCTTGCCGTGCTGACCCCTCCGCCTCCATTTTGTTGTTGTTGTCCTCCTACGTAGCCCGCCCCGCCTTCCAGCTGAGCCGCCCTCCCACAGACTACAAACAGCGCTCCATTACCTGGAAGCGCTGTGACTCGCTCTACGCTTCCCAGCTGAGTGGTCGCTCCCCTGTGGCTTCGGTATCGTTGTGCAGCGCATTGTGCCGGAAACTGATTGAAATCCACTGCCTGCTGTGTGCTTTGAATGCCGCTTTGTTTATTTGCTTTTTAATATTGCCAGCGCTACTTTCCTGCTGTATTTGCGTTTTCCCCCAAGCGCTCTTGCCGTGCTGACCCCTCCGCCTCCATTTTGTTGTTGTTGTCCTCCTACGTAGCCCGCCCCGCCTCCCAGCTGAGCCGCCCTCGCCCCTCCCCCTCCATATATGACAGCTGTTCCCGCGCGCAGCGTTTACGCGCAGCGTTCGCGCCCAATCCGCGCCGAAGGTGCGCCAAAGGTAAGCCCGTCTACGCCCGTCCGCGCCTGGACCGCGCCCAGTGCCATACCCCCTGGCCCTCGCATTGCCCAAACATCCCGCATTACTTACGATGCCACCACCCTCCTAGCCCTTAACCCCGGCCGTTCCCCCAACTGCGTCCATGCCGCTCCTGGACACACACATGGACCTTTCTCATGCTACTCCTGCAAGTTCATCGGCACCGTCAACAACTCCGCTACGATCGCACCTCAGATTCCCGACCCCAACCACCTACAATGCATCTTGCTCAACACCCGATCAGTCCACAGGCACGCCATTGACCTATGGAATCTACTAGACACCATCTCTCCGGACGTCGCCTTCCTTACAGAAACATGGATGAACGCCTCCTCCACCCCAGACATCACCATTGCCATCCCAGAAGATTATAAGATCATACGCAAGGACCGTACCGGCCACACAGGAGGAGGAATCGCTATCGTCCATAAGAAATCTATCCACATCTCAACCAGCTCTGACATCAATCTCGCCAACTCTGAACACCTTCACTTCCAGATCCACATCGACCCCAAGACCACACTCAGAGGCACCCTCCTTTACAGACCACCAGGACCCTGCGCACAATTTAGTGAGGACATCACGGACTTCATCAAACCACACGCACTCCCCTCCAAAGATTACATCCTTTTGGGAGACCTCAACTTTCACCTTGAAAAGAACAACAACCGCAACACCACCACCCTTCTGGACAACCTCGCCAACCTCAGACTTAGACAACTAGTCACTTCCCTCACCCACATCGCAGGTCACACTCTCGACCCTATCTTCACCTCCAGCAATCATGTCTCCTTCAGCCACACTACGGCTCTCCTCTGGACTGACCACAGCTGCGTTCACTTCACCTACAACAAGCCCAAACCCAACAACCACCCCCAACCAACTCTGCAAAGAAACTGGAACAAAATCACCATCGACCAGATCTCCTCATCGCTTCTTCTAAACCCCCCAGTCCACTCCTCAAACCCCGACCAAGCCGCCACCAACCTCTCCCTATGGCTATCCAACAGCGCCGACAGCCTAGCACCACTGAAAAAGCGACAAAGCAAACTTGGCAGCAAGAAGGCCTCATGGTTCAACGATGATGTTAAGAAATCCAAGAAACTCTGCCGCTCCCTTGAGAAGGCCTGGAAAAAAGACCCAACCACCAGCACCAAGGACGCCTTCAAAAACGCCACCCGCATACACCACCAACTGATCCGAAAAGCCAAGAAAACCGCCTTCAAGGATCGACTAGATAACAACGCCCACAACAGTAAGGAACTTTTCAACATCGTCAAGGAATTTACCAATCCCTCAGCCAACTCTAACGACATCACCCCCTCTCAAGCACTCTGCGACTCCCTAGCCTCATTCTTCCACAACAAAATCGCAGACATCCACAACAGCTTCGACAACCAACCCGGAGACCAACCCTCCCAACCATCTACCGGACCTTCACCCCCCTCGAACACCCTTAATGACTGGAACCCTATCTCCACTGAGGACACCATCCGCCTGATGAATTCCATCCACTCAGGATCCCCCACAGACCCTTGCCCTCACCACATCTTCAACAAAGCAGACTCCATCATAGCACCGCACCTCCGAGAAGTCATCAACTGCTCCTTCAAATCCGCCACCTTCCCAGAAAGCTGGAAACACGCCGAACTCAGCGCCCTTCTGAAAAAACCCACAGCGGACCCCACCGAACTAAAAAATTACCGCCCCATCTCGCTCCTTCCTTTCCCGGCCAAAGTCATCGAGAAAGCAGTCAACAATCAGCTCACCGCCTTCCTCAAAGCCAACAAATCCCTCGACTCCTCACAGTCCGGCTTCCGAGCAAAACACAGCACTGAGACCGCCCTCATCGCAGCAACAGACGACATTCGAACTCTACTGGACAATGGAGACACAGTCGCCCTCATCCTCCTCGACCTCTCCGCAGCCTTCGACACAGTCTGCCATAGCACCCTTCTACAGCGCCTCAGAAACATCGGAATCCAAGGAAAAGCACTGGAATGGATCACCTCGTTCCTCACCGGAAGAACCCAGAGAGTCCGCCTTCCACCATTCAAGTCAGAGGCCTCTGAAGTCATCTGCGGCGTGCCTCAAGGATCTTCTCTCAGCCCCACCCTCTTCAACGTATACATGAGCCCCCTCGCGGCCATCGCACGCCAACACAACCTCAACATCATCTCCTACGCGGATGACACTTAACTGATCCTATCACTCACCAATGACCCTAGCACCGCCAAAACTAATTGAACTCAGATAAAACAGAGTCCTTATCTTAGGTACCTCCCCCTCTTCATGGGACGACTCTTGGTGGCCAGAAGCCCTCGGAAAAGCACCCATCCCGACAGACCACGCACGGAACCTGGGCGTCATCCTGGATTCCTCACTCTCGATGAACAGACAAGTCAACGCCGTCTCTTCATCCTGCTTCAACATTCTTCGCATGCTCAAAAAAACATTTCGTTGGATCCCTACCGATACTAGGAAAACGGTCACCCACGCTCTGATCACGAGCCGACTGGACTATGGAAACACCCTCTACGCCGGTACTACAGCTAAACTCCAGAAAAAACTCCAACGAATCCAAAACGCCTCAGCCAGGCTCATATTAGACATCCCGCGTAAAGAACATATCTCTGGCCACCTGAAAAACCTCCACTGGCTTCCCGTCAATAAGAGGATCACTTTCCGGCTCCTAACCCACGCACACAAAGCACTCCACGAAATCGGACCAGAATGCCTCAACACACGACTGTCCTTTTACACCCCCTCCCGCCAACTACGATCATCCAACCAAGCCCTTGCCACGGTACCCCGCATCAACAAAACCACCATGGGAGGTAGATCTTTCTCCTACCTGGCAGCTAAAACCTGGAACTCACTTCCCACTTACCTTCGCCTTACCCAGAACCACCTAGCATTCAGAAAGCAACTTAAAACGTGGATATTTGACAAGTAATTCCCCACCCCTCCTCAAGCGCCTTTAGACCCTCTGGGTATGTAGCGCGCTATATAAATTCTGTGACTTGACTTGACTTGACTATGTTGAGGATATGTAGCGTCACAAAATGTATGGAGAATGTATAACCCTAACAACAGTAGGTCTACCTAAGAAAAACATTTGTGCAGATTAATCAATCTTCAAAGCTGTGCCTATCAGTGTGACAGGCTCCAAAACAATGGGAAAGAAGTAAGGAAAGCTTCCACCCACTTGCCGCACGCTAGAGTAAGTTCCTTTAGCTGTGCTTATCAAGAGTGATAGGCTGGGGAAATGATGAGGCATGAACTGTGGAAGACTTTATCACTCTAACAGTTACGCTGATCAGCTTGATAGATAGAGAAATGATGATGTAAAATACTACTTTACTCCTTCAGCGGTGCCTATCAGTGTGATAGGCTCAAGAAATAACTAGTTATGAAGTGAGGAACACTTCTTAACACCATGAAGAACATCATAATTGAATTCGCTTGTGCTGTGCCTGTCAGCGTGACAGGCTTGGACCGTAATGAATGTATAGTGATTGATAACTGATCAAAGGTGAAAGTTCCTTCCCGACTTCACCACAATAAATGCGGAAGAAAAAGAACCAAGGAAATTGAAAGAAATTTTTACAAGCTGTGCTTGTCAGCGTAACAAGCAAACTAGGTGAAATGCTTTCCTTTTTTAAAGCAGGAGCTCCCTCAACAGGCTCCGACGACAATAATACTCCATCCCGAAACAACACAATATTGAAGAGAACTTACCCAAGATCCTTTGCAGGTCGCGCAATCTGCTCTGATTACCATCCTAAAGATAGTTTTCCATGGGACAATGGTGTTCTTCTTTTCACCACATTTGTCCTTTATTCCCAAGCCTTCCCCCTGTGGAAAGGACTTCGGCCTTTCTTAATCAATTCAAACCGTACAATGTAACTTTTTCTCTCCCTGCGGGACCTATAAAACAAAGACACTATTCTATCAAACAATAGCACCTCTTTCACCTGCAAAACAAAATGTGAGCAAGAACGAATTCCATAGCACACATGAAATTCAACTGTTAATTCTAAAATCGAGAGCTTCCAGGGAAAAAATTTTTCAGGCCTACAAAATTCAGCTTACATAAGAAAATGGCATGTGAACTTAACAACTTTGTAAAGGAAAATAAGGCACATTCAATTAATATATTTACATACATGTAAAAATGACACAATTAATAAACACTTTTAGTTCATGAACAATTGTCAGTTTCACAACACAAATTCTTCATGTTAATGTTTTCTGCTAGTTATGTTGACTTTCTACATTATTTCTCCAGGTTACTTTTCAATGGCCTAAACACATCATATTTCATGTTATTATATTTCGAAATTCTAACACTTCATGTTAATACAACAAAGGATTATATGCAGCTGCTCTCTACACATGTGATTATAATGCACCCCTATAAAAAATCGATTTCCTCTACATCAATGACAAGTAAATGTTTCTGATTTCACTTACCAAGAAGGTTCTACTCAGAGCCAGTCTTTCATAGATAGAAACCGTGGCAAAGACAAAGGAAAAGAAAGGCAGCAATGTCAACAGAACTTGCTCAGAATCATCTGCATACCGGGTGAAGAATTCAATCTTCCTAACTATATCTGGACACCTGAAGAAACTAGGCTTCTTCAAATAGGGTTAGGTTTTGAACCGACCGCCAAACATGACCCATTCATTTTTAGATTGAGCTTCATTCAAATGATGAGTGAAATCAGATTAGGGCAATTGTTGGAGTTCCATCTCCGGGGAATCTCCTTTTCATATCAATCCTAGATGTCGTTCAACATTTCCACCACCATATTACAGTGTGACACCAGAAGCACAACCTCAGTGAAAATTGTACAACAAAATAGAGCATATAGGTATCTGTCTGGGGCTGAGAAATTGGCCCACAAATGAGCCTGAAGAACAATACCAAATTCATAATACAACCACCAGGCAGTGGTGGAGAGATGGTCTTACTATCTAATGATATGTACAGAGATGAGGTCATGAGTCTCCTTGGAGATCTCAAGACTTACCATTGTAGTGCCAAAGAGCCTACTGAAGATGTGTGAAAACTGGTTGGCCTTTTGCCAGGAGTAAAAAAGATGGATTACAAGTTGAGAATATGAGTTCCATTTTGAAAAAAACTCATACACACCCTGATTCTATATTCTTCCAAAGTTAAATGAAAACTAACACCCAGCTCCAGGATGAATATTGTACCAGGGAAAGGCTGTATCTGAGAATGTTAGAATGGGGATTTCTGGTTGGCCAGGCCATGCGCCAAAGTCAGGCAGAAACCATCACTCTAGTCAGGGCAAGGGAGTTACATGCTGAAGATAACCCCTGCTCACCCTCTTGGTAGTTTGGCACAAACAGTCAGGGTTATCCCAGAGGCATTGTTTAAAGCATTTGCACATCACACAGGCACAGCAGCAACACACTAGGCATACCACAAAAGAAACTTCACACAAGGTTATAGGAAAAATAGCCTTTGTATTATCCAAAACACATTAGAATACTAATCACAAAATATACACTGTGCCAAGTTTGAAATGCTATATTGGTAGGTGGCGCAATCAGCGCTGCAAGCCCATCAGTATCATTTAATTTACCGGCCCGGGTATCTGAGATACCACTTTACAAGGGACTGACAGGCAAATTGAATATTCCAAACAGGTGTAGACCAATCTTGCCATGTTTCCCACAGAGGGCATATGTACTTTACACTGAACAGCAATGCTAAAGAGTCCTAAAACCACCAATGCCATGTCAGGAAAAAAAAGCTAGGAGGAAGGCAAAAAGTTCAGGGATGACCCTACAAAAAGAGCCACGTCCAACACAATGACCTTCCAGCTAAAACGCAGGGTACAACAATCCCCATCTTGATAGGCTTCCTTGCCTTGGGCGATAGAACATGGACGTGGGCCAGCAACTGCAGGGACACACTCCAGTTCTACGCCATTCTGAACCCATGTGGTTCCCTCTGTAAAAGCTCCCAGGACCAACTAAGCTACCCCACTGGTACTCCCTAGTTGTCCATGGCCAAGACCAGGCCCTAGGCCATCCAGATGGATCCGGTCCTTGCCATCTCACAGAGTGGGGGGCAGTAACCCTTGGTACATAGTAACCATTCTCCACTCTTCCTCTCATCAGTGCAATTCTAAACTGCCACTGATCCTCCAACCTAGGGTCTGTACCCTGAGGCTGACCAGAGGTCATGGGCGAGGCTCTCCTCCGCCTACCTCTCCTTCCGGGGTTCCGCACCCTCCTCCTTGGAGAGGCGCCCTCAAAACACAACTTTCCCACCAGTTCAGGACCTCTCTCCAGCAACTGGTCTCCCAACCTAGGGTCTAAACCCTCAGGTTGTACCGGGGTCAGAGACGAGGGGTCCCTCCCTCTGCACCCCCTTCCAGAGTTCTGCACCCTCCCACCTGGAGTGGTACCCCTGGAAGGCAAACCGGTCAGGACACTGCTTACAGTCATCCTTCCCTCCAGGTCAGGAAGAACCTGAACCTGGCCTCACAACCTTGGGGCTGAATCCTGCAGCCCCAAGGCATGCCAGGACTTCTGTGTACGCACACAGTATCCCCCAAGGGTAACACATGACTCACATGTTGTGTGACAGTCTGCCTGGCGCAGATCTCCTGACCCCTGTCCATCTGACAGTGCGTGGAGATCCCCCAGGACAGAAGTGGTATCACCATGGTCACTCCTAGGAGGCTCAGCCCATCTGGCTGTACCCTGACCCACTGGTTCTCCCACTTGGGAACACATGCCCCTCTCACCCCTCAATCTGGACTTCTGCACCCTCCACTTAGAAGCGGCACCGCCAGACACCAGAACCACTAGAGCTTCGTTTACAGATGCTCCAGGTTCTCCTGACACTAGGAGATCCCCCTCAAATGGCCTACTAGTACAGCCTAGGCCCTCAACCTGGTGTTCCCTTAGGGAAACCACCAGGCCCTGAGACTGGGTTTCGGGCACCTTGGGACACAGCCCACACTCACTCCTTATCCACTGAGACAGGTCGTGAGCCACTACACCCCTCCCACTACATCGGGATCTAGCTGGGCTACTCTGAATCTCTCCAACCACACAGGGACTTTTAGGATCACTCCCCAATACCTCTTCAGACTCTACGTCACACAGCCAGAGGTCTGCCTCCCGTGCAAGCTCCCTGGGATCAGAGAACTCACACTCCAACAGGTGTTGACGTAACCCTGGAAAACAATTACTGAACATGTGCTCTCTGACAACCAGATTGAACAGCCCTTCAAAATCATTTGACATGCTATCCATCACCCAACCTTTCAGTGCATCACAACACTTATCTACAAACTCCCCCCAAGACTAGTGAGGCAGTTTTCTACTGCCCCTGAACCTCAACCTATACCCTTTAGGTGTGACACCCTTTTCCTGGGAACTAGTTACCACGCTCTGGGATCTGGGAGTGGGACTTCCTGAACTGGACTCCATATTGCTGCCACCACTGCACCCGACCTTCACTGGTGAATCCAGACAGGTAAAACTGCACTCAGGGGATAACCTACCCTCCAGAGCTAGTTTCTCCCTGGTGAAGGCCCTCTCTGCCTCCACCATCCTCTCCTGCGCTAAGACCCTCTCAGTCTCTAGCTTTTTCTCGTCAAGGACCAATTCCTTGAGACACAGCTCTTGGGCCAACAAGGCCATTTTCTCCTCCACACCCAGCTGAGCCATCCGCTTGGCATGCTCCAACTTGAGCTTCTCCAAAGGCAGCTGATGCTCCCTTTCTTCCCTCCTATCCACCCACTCCCCTGGGGACAGGGAAAGGGATGGGGCACTGTACCCGGCACTGGACCAAACAAGGGACTCCCTATTTATGGCATCTTTCCTACCTACTGGCGTCCCTGCCCTGTCATTTTCTCTCTCCTCTTCAGACTCTTCAGGGCCACCGCTCCCGAGGGGTATGGACTGGAAACCCTCACTCTCAGAGTCTTCCCTACTCTTGGGGTCCTCCTCAGGGTCTCCCTCAGAGCCACCACCATCCTGGTTCTCTGTTGAAGCCTCTTCAGGGAACTGTTGAGCATAATACGGGGCCCAATAATAGTCCTTATGCTCCCATTTGCACTCTTGCCACCTGAACAGGGCTTTCTGAAGTAATAGCTGAGTGCCTTCCCCATTCACTGCCAAGCCTCTCTTATCACAGTACCCCCTTAGCTCCTGTAGACTGTAGGTCAACAGATCATGTATGTTAAAGGCAGGTTTCATTCTGGCAAGGTACTTAAACCCACACAAGTACAAAACAAGACTCCTAGGCGTAGGATCTGAAGCAAGAGTACACAATTTGAAACTGACACTTTCTGGATAAAAAATAATCAGGAAAAATAATCCCCAAAAGTGTGATTATCTAAATGCAGAGTTTGTAGTGCACAAATGCAAGTCCTATCCTCAGCGCTGCCAACCAATGTTAGAAATGTGATTTCTGGTTGGCCAGGGCATGCAGCAAAGCCAGGCAAAAACCACCACTTTAGACAGGGCAAGGGAGTTACACACTGAAGATAACCCCTGCTCACCCCCTTGATAGTTTGGCACGAGCAGTCAGACTTATCCCAGAGGCAATGTGTAAAGCGTTTGCGCAACACACACAGCAGCAGCACACTAGGCACACCACAAAAGAAACTCCAGACAAAGTTATATGAAAAATAGCCTTTGTATTATCCAAAACACATTAGAATACTAATCACACAATATACACTGTGCCAACTGGCACTAGGCAATATTTACAAGGGATTATATACATGACAGGGCCAATCAGGCCACTGTCAGAACCATCACAAGCACATGTAGTAAAACTAAAACACAACCAGTAACTACTGGTACAATACTGTACTTAGCATTATCACCTGCAACATAAACATTTTATGTTTGCATCACTTTGGGCATAAAACACATTACGCACAAACCTCATAAGCATAAACACATTATGCAACCTCTGTAGGCATAAACACATTATGCAGTAGGCATCAGAATAGGCATGCCCCGTGCACCACAGTAACACTGCAAAAGTGCACCCAGCACTTTAGCCTACACACTGAAATGACCCCAGGCCAACTGGCCTTCCTTGGGGCTCAAATGCCCTTTGTCCCAAATGTCTGGGCTTAAATATAGGGCCTCTCCAATAACCCTCTGGCTGCCAAAAGCAGCAAACTCCCAGTGCGCAATGCACTGGGGCAGGCGAGTGTGTCTCACTTCTTCCTTGCTATCACCAAAAATAATGACCCCGTCATTGCAGCTGCCCTCTGTCCAGCTGGGCAGCTCTAGGGAATTGGCTTCAGCACCATTGTGCCTGGGGAGCCCTCCTCTGGGGCTCCTTCTACAAAATTGCCCCTAACGTTGCAGCTGCCCGCAACTGCGGTGCAGCTGTGGAGCCAAAAAGAAACCAGCACAAATACTGCTCTGTGAGCTTCCCTCACGGGGGCTCCTCCGTTGCAACTGGCACCTGGAAAAATGCCACAGTGCAGTCCACTCACCGGGGCTCCATGCAGACTCCTCCGATCTCTTCTGTTGGTGGGGGAAGGCACCGACACCGTGCCTCGCCTTGCCTGGAGGACCCTTCCCTTCTCGCTGGGGCAACTCGGTCCTGGGAGCTCTCGAGGCCCCGGTCGAACTCTTCTCTTCTCTGGGCTCCTGTCCTCCAGCCTCACTCAACGGGGCTCTCCTTGTGGGTCAACAGTGCAGGGAAGGCCCCTGCCTGGCTTCTACCACACGCGGGCACCCACCGGCAGATGGGGCCCCTGCCTTCCTCTCAGCATGCTCGGGCGGGCTTCTGCCATCTTCCTTCCTGCTAGTGGGCCACGCCCCCATACAGGCACAGCTGCCTGGCTTCCAGGTCGGGCAGCGGAGGTTCCTCTTCATGGCAGAAGTGCGGGATAGGCTCCCGCCATAAATTACAACCAAATGTGGGATGAACTCCCGCAAGCAGGCGCACACGAACAGCGGGGTGGGCTCCTGCTCGTAAATAAAACCAAATGCGGGGTGGGCTCCCACTTTTCCCAGCAACTCGGGGGAATACCTACGCAGGGTTTCCTCCTAAATAATCACGCAGCCCAGCGCCGCAGGACACACCCGCTTCTCCCATTCCTGGCAGGATAGGAATCCCCTTCTCTGGGGCTCCAGTTAGAAGAATATAGAGCTCCCAAGGCACTAGGGCTCCAAAGTTATGGGGGGCAAAGCTGGGCCCAGGCAGGCCAGCACACAGGGCCCTCGAGCAGGGAGGCAGTCCCTCGTGGTGATTCCTCCTGGGGCCCAGCAGCAGCAGTTCCCCCACAAGTCACCAGAAAGAATAACTTCATAAGGTCACAACCCCAGTACTTATACATCCTTTTCTTTTGTTCTGCCCTTGGCATAGGGCTTGGGGAACCAGCCTAAACTGGTTCAGGGGGTTTTCAAACACCCTGTTTACAGGGCTCCTCTTCCCCTTTGTCAAGTGGGGGCTCGGTCATCAGACCACCACAGGGGGGCGGAGCCAGCATTCACCCAGGCAGGCACAGACCTATTCAGGGTCAGGGGACTACTCCTCCCACAACTCCAAATTTAGATCTTCCATTCAGCCTAGCACTGACTCACCCTGCCCTGCCTGGAGCCAAACACACCTCACCAGCCCCTGTCACTCCAAAGCCAGACATGCAATCCACATCAGGCAGGCAGACTGTAATGATCAAGTCCACAAGTGATCATGTAGTTTAAAGATGGTTTATTTCAGGATAGTTACAAGATGATAAGTAGATAGGAACAAGACCACAGGGAGACTCCAGCAGGAGCAGCCAGCATGCTGCTCAGCCCAGCCAACTGTGACTATTTGACTCCCAACATTCTGTGAAGTGACATCACATGAGAATTCCACAGAGAGGGAAGGCATAACATGGGAGTCAAGATACAACATATCCCCCTTTCTCCTTAATAAAAAAAACAACAGAGAAAGAACAAAAGAGAAGAAAGGAGAAGGAGGAGAAATAGAGCAAACCGTAAAACACCAAAAGAAGAGCAACAAGAATGAAGTCGAGAGAAAACCCATAAAAGAAGAGCAGCGAGAGATAACAAGGAACAGAGAAGAAAGGCAACAAAACATATAAACCATCCTCCCTTCTTACACGCCAGAGAAGAAGAAAAGAAGCAGCAACGTAAGAGAAAAGAAGGAAAGAAAGTACAACACACAACTCCAAAGCACACCCACTGGCCAGAACAGGAATGAATGGAGCCGGAAAATGGAAAATTAACAGAACACAGGACTACAGGCAGCGACGAACGGAGATAAAGAAAACACGTCAGAAAGGGACAGAAAAGCTCAGAGTCCACAAGAGGCACGAGAAAAAGACTTCAGTAAGAAAACGGAAAAGAAGAAACAAGCAAGAAAGATGAGGAAAAATAAAAGTTCCCCATCTAAACACCATTATCAAGCAAAGACAAATATGAAATGCAAAGATAACAGTGCAAAAGTAGTAACATAAAAAACAATAAAAACAGAAAATATTTAGCAATAACAGCGTAAAAATCTGTCAGTAAAGTAAAACATAAGCTAAATATGTGAGCAAACAGACAAAGTGGACTGTAGGAATGTAAATGTGATAAACACCACATATGAGTAGATACTCATGACGTATTAGGGTAGGAACCCGTGTAAATACAAAGGGACTAAAACCTTTGCATATCTCCCTTGTAAAAAGGGTGAAACTGACAGCATCTGGGTAGAAACCCAAAACATAATGCACAGGGACTGACAACGAGAGGTGTCCGTGTAAGGACAAATGGTGCGGAGGTCCCACATGGTGCACTAATATAAAGTGAAGTTTTGGGTAGGAACCCAAATACATGGGTGGGAACCCATGACTTGAATCTGACACATTGCAAAAAACACAGTTGATGGACAGAATGCAGAACAATGTCTTACATTCACCCCAGTACAAAGATCTGAGCCTAAATCCATTGTTCTTTTGCACTCCACACCACCCTAGGTGAGACAATGGATGGCTATATGCAAATCAGCCTTGACCCTGTGCCTCATGGGAACAGTCTAGCCCGAACTACCAAGCCATGTCTTTCCTAGACAGGAATCAAGCATCCAAGGACCGGTTTCTGGGTATCAGCCTTCTTCAGCCTGGATAGCTTGACTCCAGTGATGCGGAGAGCCTGGGACTCACGTCTTAGCATACCCAGCCCGCTCGGGGTGAAAATTGCAAAAAACACAGTTGATGGACAGAATGCAGAACAATGTCTTACATTCACCCCAGTACAAAGATCTGGGCCTAAATCCATCGTTTTTTTGCACTCCACACCAGCCTAGGTCAGACAATGGCTATATACAAATCAGCCTTGACCCTGTGCCTCGTGGGAACAGTCCAGCCCGAACTACCAAGCCATGTCTTTCCTAGACCGGAACCAAGCATCCAAGGACCGGTTTCTGGCTATCAGCCTTCTTCAGCCTGGATAGCTTGACTCCAGTGATGTGGAGAGCCTGGGACTCGCGTCTGAGCATACCCAGCCCACTCGGGGTGAAAATTGCAAAAAACACAGTTGATGGGCAGAATGCAGAACAATGTCTTACATTCACCCCAGTACAAAGATCTGGGCCTAAATCCATTGTTTTTTTGCACTCCACACCACCCTAGGTCAGACAATGACTATATGCAAATCAGCCTTGACCCTGTGCCTCATGGGAACAGTCCAGCTCGAACTACCAAGCCATGTCTTTCCTAGACCGGAATCAAGCATCCAAGGACCGGTTTCTGGCTATCAGCCTTCTCCAGCCTGGATAGCTTGACTGCAGTGATGTGGAGAGCCTGGGACTCACGTCTGAGCATACCCAGCCCACTCGGGGTGAAAATTACAAAAAACACAGTTGATGGACAGAATGCAGAACAATGTCTTACATTCACCCCAGTACAAAGATTTGGGCCTAAATCCATCATTTATTTTGCACTCCACACCACCCTAGGTCAGACAATGGCTATATGCAAATCAACCTTGACCCTGTGCCTCATGGGAACAGTCCAGCCCGAACTACCAAGCCATGTCTTTCCTAGACCGGAATCAAGCTTCCAAGGACCGGTTTCTGGCTATCAGCCTTCTTCGGCCTGGATAGCTTGACTCCAGTGATGTGGAGAGCCTGGGACTCACGTCTATAGCCAGTGTCTGACCTAGGGTAGTTTGGAGTGCAAAAAAACGATGGATTTAGGCCCAGATCTTTGTACTGGGGTGAATGTAAGACATTGTTCTGCATTCTGTCCATCAACTGTGTTTTTTGCAATTTTCACCCCGAGTGGGCTGGGTATGCTAAGACGTGAGTCCCAGGCTCTCCGCATCACTGGAGTCAAGCTATCAGGCTGAAGAAGGCTGATACCCAGAAACCGGTCCTTGGATGCTTGATTCCGGTCTAGGAAAGACATAGCTTGGTAGTTCGGGCTGGACTGTTCCCATGAGGCACAGGGTCAAGGCTGATTTGCACATAGCCAGTGTCTGACCTAGGGTGGTGTGGAGTGCAAAAAAACGATGGATTTAGGCCCAGATCTTTGTACTGGGGTGAATGTAAGACATTGTTCTGCATTCTGTCCATCAACTGTGTTTTTTTAATCTGACACATAGCACGCAGAAATGCCAACTTCTAAAAGTGGCATTTCTAAAATAGGTATAATAAATCTGTGCACACCATTGTGCAGCTTTTAATATTACCATTCCAAATATACTAAACTTGACCACGATACTCCTCTCATACCAGGAATTACCACTGAAACACTTATCAGGAAAACCACAATGCATTCCTATGAGAGGGCAGCCTCACAGCAGTGAGAAACCAAGATGGCTGTTTGTCACTACCAGGACATGTCACACACTTAAGGTACATGTCCTACCTACTCCATCCATGGACCCTGCCCATAGGTTAGCTAGGGCCTACCTTAGGGGTGACTGACAAGTAGTAAAAGGGGGGTCACAGACATGGCACACACTTTGGGTGCCACGTTACAGCAGCAGTAACACTTCGCTCACAGATAGTTCTAAAAATAATTTAGATTTTTAAGCAAATTATGTTGCCAAATCAATTGAATTTCAATGGGCTATACTTTTGTTTACAGTCTGGCAAATATGTATGCTGCGCTGTTAAAGCCCTGGCAATATACATTGACATTAATCCTTGTAAAGCTAAGGTGCCTTTTTAAAGGTCCTTCATAGACAATATGCTGTGCATTTGATTCTGGCCTAGTAGAAGAGCTCCAACATCCTTTCTTGGCTATACGAACAAGGATGACCATCTCTACTTTGTCGGGAACACACGGCGAGAACAGGAAGTAACCTTCCTTAACCTCAAAATTCTACATTTGGATGCTGACTTGCAATCACAATATTCTAATAACCCAGAGCTCGAACCTCATTCTAATAATATGACTACTTTTATTCTAGGGCTGTTTATGAACTTACGTGACGGGCCAGTGGACTTTATAACTCAGTCAGTTGATTTAACAGACTCTGCTGGCTTGGACTGATACCAGCAGAGGTCTTCATAAGATATATAAACAAGCCGTTCAGAATAAACAGGCGTTGCTTGAACACAGAATTAGAACTCCTAAACAAAGCATGGCCATGACTGCAAGTTCAAGCACGCGAAACACAATCAAATCAAGAAAAATATCCAGAAGAACTATTCTGAATGCTCAATGCGGGGACTATCCCATTTGATGAACCAAGATTTACATTCAAATATGGATCCACATCAGAGAATTGATGGTGCATCATCAACAATCAATCATGCCTAGGACCCCAGGCACACTCTAGTGTTTTTCACCGATCTAAGTGCATTATCCATATGGCACCTGTAATGTAAGTCATCTCACCAAGGTAACCAAATCTGTGACATTCACAAATGGCAAGTATTGGGAAAAGCACCAGCCAACAATAATTGTAAAACAGCCAATGTGGTTTACCTGATCATGCGTCTGTGACAATTGGTACACATTGGCATGATGACATTGGAAGACTAAATGAGGAATGCATGAACAGCGTAACAAAATTCGCCAAGCTCAATTCAGTACAAAATTGCTTACTCACTTCAGACAAAATAAACACGGCTGACAATCTGACATTAGTGATACTGGGCCAAACAAACATGACTTCAGAGAATCCCACAGCATTTTTCGGAAAGGAACAAACATTTATTTTTACACAGAATTCACGAGATAGGTCTGAATGATGATGTTGACATACCATGGTCCTTCTAAGATCGCTCTGCAATGTAGACTCATAAATGCACCTTTGGTGGGTAGCTTTATTACCTTCTGACTTCTAGAGAAATGTACGTGTTCCTTCCTAATTGCTCTTGAGTATTTTACTAACATTGCCATGGGCTATGCTGGGCTAGTCTTCCATGTATCGCACAATTCAGGTAAAATTATTGTTATTTCTGTCATCGGCAGCCTAACTGATGTCATCCTGGGGTTGCCAACGTTGACAGTCATTACACTAACCATACTAACTTCCCTTTTCACTCTCTCAAACAGGAAGTGGGC
The DNA here is from genome assembly GCF_964263255.1 of Lissotriton vulgaris. NCBI lineage: Eukaryota > Metazoa > Chordata > Amphibia > Caudata > Salamandridae > Lissotriton > Lissotriton vulgaris. The sequence goes on along the minus strand of NC_141693.1, from coordinate 552,551,084 downwards.
CAATCTTGGATTGTTTTGTGATTATAATCTTCGGGATGATACTGCCATCTCACTCTTCCATATTTGATTCGAGGTAATTACATATCTCTTTGCCTCATTTTCTCTACTACATTATGGCGAGCACATGCACTTGTAGACTATGATAGTTATAGATTATATTTTCTGCTTCTTACCATGCAATAGCTGTCTGTTGCTTGTTGATCATTTGACCTTGTTATGTTGTTTATGTCATATTTCCTGACCATGTGATGTTCTGTTGAAAGTGAAAACGTTTTAGGTACCGGACAATTCATTTAGATCATCGGAGAATCGGCACTAAATTGGTATTTCGGCCTTGATGAAAAACACTTGAATGGGGGAGACTTACTGAGATTTTTTGCCGAAGTGACGTAACTGGGCGCAAAATCTTCTTTTCTGATTTACTTTCCTGTCTAAACTTGTTGAGCACTGGGAATAATGTCAAAGTAAGGAAAAGCAGCGCTATGCACTGCTTTGCATTACTTAGTGCCAAGGGGGTACCATGAGTGTTTCTCATGCGACCACCCAAGGTTTCTGAAGCTAAATCCTATTTACTAAATAATGTAGACAGGGTTTAGCGTTTGAAAACTGCGCCCCTTTGAGATAGATGCAACAAAGGAGAAATGCTTTAATTTCTCCTTCCTTTTCTCCTAACTTTGTAATAGGGCTGTACTTTACAGCACATATACAAAAGGAAAACATGGTTAAAGCGAGTCAGTGCATAGTATTTTGTCCTTGAAGGGTTCCTTCCAGTCAAAAAAAGCGGTGGTACACTCACAGAGACACCCTTGCACTATGGCGTAACGGTTTCTCCATGGCGCACGGCAGCTGATTTCAACTCCGGCAGTAGGGAAAGGGGAGTAGAGTGCTGCATTTCTGTAAATATAGAGCTCAACTCATCTGTCCTTTTTGCGCAGTGCAGCATTTATGTCTGCTGCACTGAGATGCAAGAGTAAGTGGTAAATCGGGCCTGAAATTTTCAAATGTGTAGACACATACTGCAACTTCTTGATTTGACTCAATGAAATGGAGTTTTACTCAACGCTTCTAGTTTGTAATGTGTACCTAAATGACTAAATGATTTATCAGTGTCACTTACACAGTTTTAGTGCCTTCAGTTTAGTCACAACTACCTTTCCTTTGGTTAAAATACACTGATCTTTATTTTGCCTCTTTCTGCTCTTTTCTCACCCTTATTTTGTCTCTTTCTGCTCATTTGTCACTTTTATTTTGTCTCCTGCTGCTAGTTTCTGACTACTATTTTGTCTCTGTCTGCTTGTTTCTTTTATTTTGCCTCTTTCTGCTCATTTGTCACCTTTCTTTTGCCTCTTGCTGCTCATTTCCGACCTTTATCTGCTCATTTCTCACCTTTATTTTCCCTCTTTCTGCTATCTGCTGACCTTAATTTTGCCTCTTTCTGCTTGTTTCTCACCCTTATCCTGCCTCTTTCTGCTTGTTTCTGACATCTACTTTAGCTCTTTGTGCTCATTTCTGATCTTTATTTTACCTCTTTCTGTTAGTTTCTGACCTTTATTCTGCCTCTTTCTAATAGTTTCTGACTCTTATTCTGCCCCTTTCTGCTCATTTCTGCCCTTTATTTTGCCTCTTGCTGCTCATTTCTGACCTATTTTTTGACTCTTTCTTCTTCTTTCTTTCTTCTGCTTCTTTGTGCTCGTTTCTTACCTTTAACTTGCCTCTTTCTACTTGTTTCGGACCTTTATACTGCATCTGCCTGCTCATTGCTGACCTTTATTCTGCCTCTTTCTGCTAGGTTCTGACCATTATTTTTCCTCTTTCTGATAATTTCTTACCTTTATCTTGCCTCTTTGTGCTCAGTGACGACCTCTATTTTGCCTCTTTCGGCCTGTTGTTGATCTCTACTTTGCCTATGTTTGCTTGTTCCTGGCCTCTATTTTGCTTCTTTCTGCTCGTTTGTTACCTTTATTTTCCCTTTTCTCATTTCTGTCCTTTTATTTTGCCTCTTTCAGCTTGGTTTTTATCTTTATGCATACTCTTTTCTTTCTCCTCATTTCTAACCTTTAATCTGCCTCTGGCTGCTTGTTTCTTTCCTCTTTATGCTTATTTCTCACCTTCATCTTGCCTCTTTCTGCTCATTGCTGACCTTTAAGATGCCTCTTTCTGCTCATTTCTGACCTTTATTATACATCATTCTGCTTGCTGCTGAACTTTATTCTGCCTCCTTCTGCTCATGTCTGACCTTTTGTCTTTCTGCTCGTTTATCACCTATATCCTGCCTGTCTCTGCTCATTGCTGGCCTTAATTTGCCTCTTTCTGCTCGTTTTTACCTTTATTTTCCCTTCTACTCCTGATATCTGACCTATATTTTGTATTTTTGTGCTTGTTTCTCACCTTTATTTGACCTATTTCTGCTCATCCCTGATCTTTGTTCTGCCTCTTTGTACTAATTTTTTTACCTTCATCTCGCCTATTTCTGCTTGTTTCTGACCTTTATTTTGCCTCTTTTCACACCTTTCGGACCTCTATTTTCCTTCTATTAACTCATTTCTGACCATCATTTTATCTCTTTCGGCTTGTTTCTGACCTCTTTTTGCCTATTTCTTTTTTTTAATGTTTTTATTAGTAACAGCAAAACATGTGCATACAAGGACATCACTGTAGGACTTACAGAATTCGGGATTTGGACAGTTATCTAACATCATTTATGCATTACATAGCTTCAGCACCTCCTGTACTGTGACGTATTTCCAATTCCACTGTTGGGGACACCACAATATCTCCCCGGTACTCATTCCAGTTTGATCACTTTCGGTCCCATTTCTTGGGGCACCCGCCATCATGCATCTATCCAACTCTTTCCCCCACACATGGACACTCGGTGTGTTTGTTCCCCCCCAACCTTTCGCTATCTCCCTTTTGACCAGGGTACAGCCCAGCGTCACCAATTGCTTCTCTACTTTCGTCAGTTCAGTTGCCTCCCAGATAGTTAACAACCCCAGTCGTGGTGTTAGGATCAACTCCTTATGTAGGGTTTTATGCATGTGTTCCGTGGCTCCCTCCCATAGGACCCGCAACCCTGGGCATCTCCACAGCATATGGTAAAACGTGGCCTGTTGGCCACATCCGCTCAGGCAGAGATCATCCAACGGCGAACCCATCTTCACCAAAGTCGGTCCCGTCATATACGAGCGGTGCAATATCCGGAGCTGAATCAACCTGAGCTTTTGCGTTATGGCCGCCTCCCGTGGAGACATCAAGTTTTTTGCCTATTCCTGCTCGGTTCTGACCTTTATTTTACATCTCTCTGCTCCTTTCTGACCCCTATTTTGCCTCTTTCTGCTAATTTCTGACCTCTATTTTGGATCTTTCTGCTAGTTTCTGGTCATTATTTGGCCTCTTTCTGCTCGTTTCTGGTCATTATTTTGCCTCTTTCTGCTCGTTTCTGACCTCTTGCCTCTTTCTGCCCATTGCTGATCTCTATTGTGCCTCTTTCTGCTTGTTACTGGCCTCTATTTTGCATTTTTCAGCTCATTTGTGACCTTTATTTTCCCTCTTTCTGCTTGTTTCTGACCTCTATTTTGCCTATTTCTGCTCGGTTCTGACCTTTATTTTAAATCTTTCTGCTCTGTGCTGACCTTAATTTTGCCTCTTTCTGCTTGTTTCTCACCCTTATCCTGCCTCTTTCTGCTCGTTTCCGACCTCTATTTGGCCTCTTTGTGCTAATGTCTGATCTTTATTTTACCCCTTTCTGCTCGTTTATGACCTTTGTTTTTCCTCTTTCTGCTCATTTCTGACTTTTATGCTGCCACTCTCTGCTCATTTCTGACCTTTACTTTGCTTTTTGCTGCTCATTTCTGTCATGGTTCTTAGGGTAGACCCCCTTCCCTGCTTACCTGTGTGCCTGGGTACGCATGATCCTTAGTTCAGGCGGAAGCAAGTTGCCTAACTTCCAGGTTACTACGGTTGGCGGTCCAGCTTCCATACCGGGATCCGCTGTGACGTCATCAGCGCTTCAGGGGGACTCCGCATAACATCAGCTGTTTCCCCCGGATCGGCGCATTGTATTGACACCTGATCTGACCTTTGTTTCTTCCTTCAGGACACCATTGGTTTCCCGAAGTAGCGTGGAAGTGCTACTTATCTCCTAAGGTAACCCCCGAGCCGCGCTGGTGTGCTGTTTGTTTCCCTTTGCTTTCGTGCCCTCGTTGACTTTAACGTAGCGCAGGAGCGCTTACGCAATCGCTCACCTTGCCTCTTAAAATTTGCCTATAGCGCAGGAGCACTTATGTGGTTGTTTTCTTTGCCCATTTTGACTGCCAATAACGTTGGAACACTTGCTCTCTCGCTTGCTAGCCCCCATCAACATGGCCAACTAGTGCAGGAGCACTTACGTATTTGTTTACTTTGCCCCAATTTACCTTGGCCAAATGGCGCAGGAGCGCTTACCTTCATGCTTGCTTTGCCTTCATTGACTTGTATCAAGCGCAGAACAGCTTGCTAGTGTTGTCTTGCAGACTGGCCCCGCCACGCAGGACCGCTTACCGTGAGCCTGTCCTTACCTTGGTATGCCGCGCTGGAGCGCTTATTGTGGGGTTCTTTCTTCTGTTGCGCAGGAGTGCTTTAATCTTCTTTTCGAGAATGGCTACAGACTTATGATGCCCAGATATGAGGTAATCTCTCACTTCCGCATGAGCATATGTTAGTGATTGGGAGAAAGGTGTGTTTTGGCTGATTGTAATTGGTCTTCCCTTGTCTTCCTCTCCAGCTGGGGTCCACGGTCATTCCAACAGAGGGACGTCCTCTTCTGGCCTTTTTTAATGTCATCCTGCCATTCCCTAACTACCTTCCCCATTTCCATCTTCATCCTGGTTTGTTGTCAATTTCCAGATAAGGATAAGGTGGGCGTGGGGCCGATAGCTCATGTCGTCTCTGCAAGACCTCTCTGCAAGAAACAGGTAACACTTGTGGGGCACCTGACGATTTCTGATCTCTATTTTACCTCTTTTTTTCTGAGCTTTACTCTGCTTTTTTGTGCTAGTTTCTTACCTTTAACTTGCCTCTTTCTGCTTGTATCTGACCTTTCTTCTGCATCTTTCTGCTCATTTCTGACCTTTATTCTACCTCTTTCTGCAATTTTCTGGAAATTGTTTTTTTCTCTTTCTCATCTTTATCTTGCCTCTTTGTGCTAATTGCTGACCTCTATTTTGCCTCTTTCTGCCTGTGGGCGATCTCTGTTTTACCTCCGTCTGCTTGTTTTTTTTTTTTTTTTTAAAGTTTTTAAAACCTTTATTGTAGTAAAGCACACAGCTATTCAGCCTAACATCCCGGAGGCAAGGCAGCAAAGTCTCAGAACGGTCATAGTGCCAAGCGATTCATGTCAGAACAATGCAGGTTGTTTTTTATTTTATTTACAAAACAGAAACGTGAACAGAAGCGCCCGAGGGCGCGGAAAAGGCAATGGAAGGAGAAATGACTATGAGTCAGTAGGAGGCGCCAGAGGCTAGAGAAGATTCAGAAAGAACTTAAGTAGGATGTAGAAAAAAGGGGGGGGGGAGAAGGAAGAACAGGAGAAACAGAACGTGAGTAGCATAGCCGTTGTCAACGTCTACGGTGATAGGCGTTCATCGCGGGGCATCGATTCAGGTGGCAGACACAAATCCCCTCTGTAAGCATTCCAAGCACCCCACACCTTATTCCATGTCTGAGGCCGCCCCCTGGCAGTGTACACAGTCTTTTCACGCAACATACACCAATCCATGTTGGCCTTCCATTGTACCACCAGGGGGGCCACGTTGGATCCCCATTTCTGCGCTATGTCCCGTTTAGCGACCATGTTGCCCAGTGTAGCCCACCGGGTCTGTGCCGTGGTATAATCATTCGGCTCCCAGACATTGAGGAGGCACCTACGCGCCTCCGCAACCAACCCCACTCCAGTCACCTCCCTCATCACTCGATGTACCCTCTCCCAGTAAGGGGCAATAACGGGACACTCCCACAATATATGCAGAAAAGTAGCAGGGGCTCCGCAACCACGACGGCAAAGGCCATCCGGCGAGAAGCCCATACGCACAAGCCGGGGGCCGGTGACGTACACCCGGTGAAGGATTTTGAACTGGACTAGCCGCAGACGCGAGGAGATGGCGACCTCCTTAGGGGAGGACACAGCACTCTGCCAGTCCTCGTCGTCCAGTTCCAGCCCATCGGCCACCCACTGCTCCCGCAAGCGCTGGAGGAGGTCAACCTGAACATTGATCAGCTTCTTGTAGGACAGAGAGATGGAGCTATCCGGCATATGCCCGTCCAGTACTCTGTCCTCCAAGGGAGAACTCTCGGGGATGTCACCCTCCTCCGGTCTGGCGGCGGCTATTGCGTGCTTAAGTTGGGCATACCGGAAAAACTCCGTTCCACTCAGTTGGTATTCAGCCTGCAGCTGCGGGAAAGTCTTAACTTCCCCCCTGGCCAGCATGTCTTCAACCCTTGAAATCCCTATGAGGTCCCACTTGTCGAAGCCCTTGGTATGCCAGAGCTTGCCTAAAATGTCGGAATCGAATAGAGGGGTGAATTTCGTCAGTCTGCCCTGCCAACCCTGTATCTTATTAACCGTTCGCCACGTGTGGACCGCCGCCTTGGTCGGACCCGTGAGGCTCCGATCGAAGGATCTAGAATAGAGAGCGCGGTAGTAATTCCCACCTTGCAAGAGCCATCGATCCATAGCATAGCCCGGGCTGTCAACAGGACCGTAAAAACCATGATTGATAGCGGTGAGTTGAGAGGCCCAGTAGTACCTCCGCACGTCTGGTAACGCAATGCCCCCGTCGTACCATGGCATGGTGAGCTTCTGGACAGCGACACGAGGCCGACCATCCCAAAGCAGAGCACGCTGCAGGCTCTCAACCTCCCTGAAGTAGCGGGCCGGAACAAGGTCCTGAGTATTCTGCAAGGCATACAGGAACCTGGGCAGGGACATCATTTTAAATAATGCCGCCCGGCCCAGGAGAGAGAGAGGGAGCTTACGCCAACTCTCCACATCCCTCCGCAACCGGTGGAGGGGGGGGAGTAAGTTGTGGTCATACCTCGCCTTAGGGCTGCTCGAGATGTAAATCCCCAAGTACTTGAAGCCTTGCCCGGCCAGTTGTATGTTGCAACCTCTGGGGAGGCGCGGCGTGTCACCCTTGAGGATGTAAAGGGAGGATTTGGCCCAGTTAATAATCAGGCCTGAGTAGCGCCCAAACAACCTGAGCACATCACACGCCACAATGAGCGACTTGCAAGGGGAGGTGAGGTAGAGCAGGATGTCGTCTGCGTACAGGGAAACCCTGTCCTCAAAGCCCGGGGACCAGGAGATCCCATGCAAGTCAGGGTGCGAGCGTAGCAGAGCCGCGAGAGGCTCCAGAGCCAGCGCAAACAGGAGCGGAGACAAGGGGCAGCCCTGTCTGGTGCCGCGTTGGAGCGCAAAGGGAGCAGACATGCGGCCGTTAACCGTGACAGCAGCCAGCGGGCTAGCATAAAGAAGTTGCACCCAGCCCAGGAAACCCGGTCCGAACCCTAGTCTTGTCAGCACCGCCCATAGATAGTTCCATTCCAAGGAATCAAAGGCCATCGTGGCATCGAGGGAGGCCAGTACCGCTGGTTCCGTAAGGGTGTGAGCTCTGGCCATAACCCCGTGCAGGCGTCTCAGGTTGAGGGCAGTATTACGGCGAGGAATAAAACCAGACTGGTCCGGGTGCACCAAGTCGCTTATAACCCCGACCAACCGATTGGCCAGCAGTTTGGCCAGAATCTTGGGCTCAACGTTGAGGAGAGAAATGGGGCGATAGGACCTGCAAACATCCCGCGGCTTGCCTTCTTTATGGATAACTACTATGGTGGCCAGTCGCTGGTCCAAGGTAAGGACACCCTCTTCACGGGCACGGAGGAACATACCTCTCAAATAAGGGGAGATCACATCCGGCCGAATCTTGTACAGTTCAACCGGTATGCCATTGGGTCCGGTTGCCCTGCCCGCACGCAGAGCGCGGATCGCCAGAGCAATCTCGTCCGCAGTGATGTCTCGGTCCATGTCTGCACTGTCTTCCTCCGAGAGGCAAGGAAGGTCTATCGCCGAAAGGAATTCAGACGAGTCGGCCTCGGAGCGGTCCGAGCCGGAAGTATAAACACCCCGAAAATAGTCCGCAAAAGACTCAGCGATGGCACTCGGATCAGTGACCACCACTCCGTCCTCGCCCAGGACCTCCGGGACCACCCGGCTCGCCATCTCTCGCCTGTCTAACCAGGCCAGCAGTTTACCAGCTTTATCCCCGACATCATAGATGCGGCCCTGCTGCTCCTTCGCCAAGGCCAGGGCTGCGTTCGTGGCGAGATCGTGATACTCCGATTGTTTCAGAGAGAGTTCGTGCAGGAGAGAAGGGTCGGGCTCAGGCCCCAAACGGGACTCGAGATCCAAGACCTCCTCCTCCACATGCAGAAGATCAGCATCACGAGCTCGTTTAGCCGCTGCGATGAGAGCTAAGGCTTCACCCCGCAACACCGTCTTGAATGCTTCCCACAGGGTGACCGCAGAGCCCACGGATCCCGTATTTTCAGTAAAGTATAGGCCGATGGCCTTGGCCAGGAGTGCTCGCGTGTTATGGTTGCGGAAATACCAGGGATTCACCGCAGCCGGGCGGCTGGACAGAAGGACACCGAAATCAAGGGAGATCCACAACGGCGAGTGGTCGGATACGCCCCTCGCCAAAAAACGTGCCTCAGAGATGGCAGGCGACTGCGCCGCCAGGGTGAGGACATAATCTAAGCGGGACAGGCTCCCATGAGCCCCGGAGAGGAACGAAAACTGGCGGAGCGTAGGATGTAATAACCGCCAACAATCCACCAGACCCATAGAGTCAAGGAAGGCCGGCAGCCACGTTTGGGAACCCAGGAGGTCTCTCGGTGGCTGGCGATCAAGAGCGCCAGAGCAGACTGAGTTGAAATCGCCCCCCAGGATCAGTAAGCCCGAAGGCAGGGACAAGATGGCGCTACCAAGGTCCCGGAAGGTGCTAGATTGGAGGCCAGGGGGAACATAAACCGAAAGCAGGGCCAAGGAACGCCCCTCCCATCTTCCCGCCACAGCTGCGTAGCGTCCTCTATCATCAAGTAGTGTGACGTCTATTGCAAGAGGAAGGGACGCACGCACAAGGATGCCCGCCCCCCGGGAGCCCGAGGAGAACCCAGAGTGGGCAACCATTTTGTAACCCTTACGATTCAGGGCCCTACAGGAGTTCCCCACTAAGTGTGTTTCTTGCAACAGTACAACGTCAGGCATGTGTCTCTTTATCAGCTGGATCACCACCCCTCTCTTTACTCGGTCACCTAAACCATTGACATTCCAGCTAAGCACTTTCAATTTCCTACCCCCCATCCCCGAACAACCCGCCCCACCCGACTCCATCCAACTCAAACGTCAATTGCACATTAAAACACACAGTCCATTGCCTCAAGGAAGAAAAAGAGATAGAACAAACAAACAATAAAAATTGCATAGTTGCACCCCCCACCCTGCACCCCTGCATGTGACTAAAAAGCCCCCCCAACCAGCAGTGTGCCTGTCGCCCCATAACTACTCTACAAAAAGACACCCAGAGGAGTGAGGAATCTCCGCGAACACCTCCCGCCACCCTCCATGTACTAACAGGAAAGATAGTACGGCATCTCAAAGCTACATACGATAGACCACTGAGGAAAGCAAGATAATCAAGGAATCACCCACTATAGAACCAAGTCTCATAGGTCCGAACCGCCAGCCGCACCACCCTCATGTTCTTCCTGTGCTTCTCGGCGCGGCGGTAGAGTGTCCAGCCAGTCACTAACGTTCTCAGCGAAGTCGAAGAAAAGGGCACGACCTTCGTGCTCGATCCGGAGCTTAGCAGGGAACATCATGGAGTACTTGAAACCCAGGTCCCGTAGTCTTCGCTTCACCCCTGCATAGCTTTGGCGCTGTCGCTGAACTGTCCTGGTGAAATCTGGATAGAAATGGACATCGGCGTTTTGGAATTTAAGCGGCCCATGTCGTCTGGAGGCCTGCAGGACAGCATCCCTGTCACGGAAATTGAGCAGCCGGGCCACGATGGGTCTAGGTGCCACGCCCGACTTCGGCGGGCCACCCGGTACTCGGTGGGCACGCTCCACCGAGAAAAAGTTGCTGAGGCCAGGCGGGGCCAGATGAGTCCTGATCAGGTCTTCAACTAGGAGGTCCGTCGCCGCCTCCTCCGAACCCTCCGGTACACCAACAATGCGGACGTTCTGCCGCCTGGCCCGGCTTTCAAAATCATCCAGCTGCCTCGCGAATTGCTCCGCTGTCCTCTGTAGGTTCCGGACTTCAGTTTGCAAGTCCGAGACATCTCCCGTGAGACTGGTCGTCTTGATGTCCAAATTCTTGACCCTATCATTAGTTTTGCCTAAGTCGGCTCTAATGAGGGACAGATCAACGGCCATGCCATCCACCTTGTGCGTGAGGACTTCATGCTGTTGCTGCATGTCCGCCCGGAAGTTTGTAATGGCTCCCATGATGTCCCTCAAAGTGGGTTCAGAGTCGTCCGGCGAGCCCGAGTGCGGGTTGCCCTTGGCAGAGGGTCCAGTAACAGGCGGCGTCTTCGGTTGGGTATAGCGCTCAATCCTATTCTGCTGTTGTTGCGATTTACCGCGCACTCCTCTGTTAGACGGATTGTCGAGGTCCCTTTTGCCCGCCATGTTAGATCCAAAGAGAACAAAGGGCTATGCCAGGCAAGTCCAAGCCCAGAGAGTCGGAGATCCGTCCGGGGGGACACTAAAACACCGTCCCAGGTTCACTCCGCTGTACGAATAGCACCGCTGTACAGTACACTTCGCCGCTGGTGAGGGCAGGCAGGCACTCCGCAGATCGGCAGTGCGTAGCAGCGGAATCCGCAGAGACAATGGCACTGAGCTGGCACGGAGTCCCACTCGACGTAGCTCAGCGTAGGAGACACCGATTCGAGATCTGAAAACGGTTCTCGCCTCAGTGGGCCCTCGGCAACGAGTATCCACCCTCGTGGATCAGGATTTCGGGCAGGATAGTTGCGGAGGATCGGAAGGTCCGCGGAGCTCCGAGCTTACGCGGCCATCTTGGTTGCCCGCGAAGCTCCTCCTCCCCGTCTTCTTGTTTTTGGCCTCTATTTTGCTTCTTTCTGCTCATTTATTACCTTTATTTCCCCTTTTCTCGTTTCAGTCCTTTTATTGTGCCTCTCCCTGTTTGTTTCTAACCTCTTATTTTGCCTCTTTCTGCTTATTTCTCACCTTCTTCTTTCCTCTTTCTGCTCATTGCTGACCTGTAAGAAGCCTCTTACTGCTCATTTCTGAGCTGTATTATACAGCATTCTGCTTCCTGCTGACCTTTTTTTTTGCCTCCTTCTACTCATTTCTGCCCTTTATTTTGCCTTTCTGCTCATTCTCACCTATATCTTGCCTGTTTCTACTCATTGCTTGCCTTTATTTTGCCTCTTTCCGCTCATTTGTCACCTTTATTTTGCCTCTTTCTAGCTATTTGTCACATTTAATTTTTCTTTCTGCTGCTGATTTCTGACCTCTATTTTGTCTTTTTGTGCTTGTTTATCACCTTTATTTTGCCTCGTTCTGCTCATTTGTCCCCTTTATTTTTCCTTTTACTGCTGGTTTCTGATCTCAATTTTGTCTTTTTGCGCGTCTTTCTCACCTTTATTTTGACTATTCCTACTCATTCCTGACCTTTGCTTTGACACTTTGTGCTAATTTCTCACCTTTATCCTGCGTAATTCTGCTAGTTTCTGACCATCATTTTACTTCTTTCTGCTAGTTTCTGACCTCTGCTTTGCCTATTTCTGCATGGTTCTGACCTTTAATTTTCATCTTTCTGCTCCTTTCGGACCCCTATTTTTCTTCTTTCTGCTATCTCTGATCTTTTACTTTAGCTCTTTCTGCTCATTTCTGACCTTTATTCTGCCTCATTTTGCTAGTTTCTAACCTTTTGTCTGCCTTTTGCTGCTTGTTTCCTACCTCTAATCTGCCTCTTTCTTCTTGTTTCTGACCTTATCCTGCTTCTTTCTGTTAATTTCCTACCTTTATTTTGCCTTATTCTTCTCATTGCTGACCTTTATTCAGCCTCTTACTTCTTGTTTCTGACTTTTATTCTGATTCTTTCTGCTCATTGCTGACCTTACTCAGCCTCTTACCTCTCGTTTCTGACCTTTATTCTGCCTCTTTCTGCTTGTTTCTCATCTTTATCTTGCCTCTTTCTGATCATTTCTGATTTATATTTTGCTTATTTCTGCTAGTTTCTCGCCTTTATTTTGTCTCTTTCTGTTCGTTTCTCTTCTTTATTTTGCCTCTTTCTGCTCATTTGTCATCTTTATTTTCCATCTTTCTGCTCTTTGTTGACCTTAATTTTGCCTCTTTCGGCTTGTTTCTCACTCTTATCCTGCATCGTTCTGCAAATTTCTGACCTCTATTTTGCCTCCTTGTGCCCATTTCTCATCTTTGTTTTACCAAACAAAAGTAGACAGAACCTCTAGAAGGGCCTATATTTCTTTCAACATTGGATATATCCTAATAATTGGTAAGAAGATGCCAAAGAAAGATCCTTGAAATATTATTCAAACATGAAAAAATTTTATTAGACTATTTTGTCATTTTTTTTTAAAAATTGATTTTAGAGACTCTTATATATAAATACATTTCATTATCACTGTGCAATTTAACATTTGTACATGTATTTGGTGATAATCTAATCATTCAAAATGCCCTCTAGTAGCAGTTGATCCTATAGATCAGGATACACAAACTCACACAAACATCATACAATATCAATAAAGAATAAAGTGCATACCTAACAATATATACAACTAAGCAAAATTATACAAGACATAGACTAACACAGGTGGTAGCTCTAAGGTGTACTTAAGAGGGAACGTATAGGAACCTAGATGGAATGGTTCTATTGGTTATGATGTAATTGACCAAATCGTATCCAGGACAAAGATGTTGGCTCAACATCTTTGTCCTGGATACGATTTGGTCAATTACATCATAACCAATAGAACCATTCCATCTAGGTTCCTATACGTTCCCTCTTAAGTACACCTTAGAGCTACCACCTGTGTTAGTCTATGTCTTGTATAATTTTGCTTAGTTGTATATATTGTTAGGTATGCACTTTATTCTTTATTGATATTGTATAATGTTTGCGTGAGTTTGTGTTCCTGATCTATAGGATCAACTGCTACTAGAGGGCATTTTGAATGATTAGATTATCACCAAATACATGTACAAATGTTAAATTGCACAGTGATAATGAAATGTATTTATATATAAGAGTCTCTAAAATCAATTTTTTTAAAAAAAATGACAAAATAGTCTAATAAAATTTTTTCATGTTTGAATAATATTTCAAGGATCTTTCTTTGGCATCTTCTTACCAATTATTAGGATATATCCAATGTTGAAAGAAATATAGGCCCTTCTAGAGGTTCTGTCTACTTTTGCTTGGTTTGTCTCCCCCCTCTGGGCCTCAAAATATTTGGGAGAACTCTCTCTTTTCATTCATCTTTGTTTTACCTCTTGCTGCTCATATTTTACCTTTATTCTGCCTCTTGCTGCACGTTTCTTACTTCTACTTTTGCCTCTTTCTTCTTGTTTCTGACCTTTAGTCTGCATCTTTCTGCTTATTGCTGATCTTTATTCTGCCGCTTTCTGCTAGTTTTTGACCTTTATTCTTCCTCTTTCTGATCATTTCTCACCTATATTTTGCCTGTTTCTACTCATTGCTTGCCTTTATTTTGCCTCTTTCCGCTCATTTGTCACCTTTATTTTGCCTCTTTCTGCCTATTTGTCACCTTTATTTTCCCTTCTGCTCAGGGTTTCTGACCTCTATTTTGTCTATTTGTGCTTGTTTCTCACCGTTATTATGCCTCGTTCTGCTCATTTGTCCTCCTTTATTTTCCCTTCTACTGCTGGTTACTGACCTCAATTTTGTCTTTTTGCGCATCTTTCTCACCTTTATTTTGCCTATTCCTACTCATTCCTGACCTTTGTTTTGCCACTTTGTGCTAATTTCTCACCTTTATCTTGCTTAATTCTGCTCATTTCTGACCATCCTTTTACCTCTTTCTGCTAGTTTATGACCTCTGTTTTGCCTATTTCTGCTCGGTTCTGACCTTTAATTTTCATCTTTCTGCTCCTTTCGGACCCCTATTTTTCTTCTTTCTGCTCGTTTCTGACCTTTCTTCTGCCTCTTTCTGCTAGTTTCTAACCTTTCGTCTGCCATTTGCTGCTTGTTTCCTACCTCTAATCTGCCTCTTTCTTCTTGTTTCTGACCTTATCCTGCTTATTTATTTATTTATTTGAAAGTTTTATAGAGCGCGAACAAGATCCTAGCGGATATCAGAGCGCTATACAGACATTAAATGTTACATATACAGGCAATAATGGTAGATCCACATAGAGGTACAAAGAATATGATAGAGAAAGACAATACAGTTATGTTTGGCATAGATAGGTTTCTTGTAGTTAGTGGCTTAGCTGCCTTTCCCCACCTTGATTCAGCAGAGCATACTCATGTGTATTGAGCCATGAGGATGGATTTAACTTCATTTTTAAACGCAATAGTAAAAGGGTTAAGTCTGATTTCTGGGGGTAAGGCTTTCCAAATTCTGGGTGCCATCCCATAGAAGGATCTGCTATAGGTTTTTTTCTTATTGAATTTTTGTGGTTTCAGTAGAAGTTTTTCAGCATTTCTTGAGGATCTGGTCCCACCAGAGATAGTCTTCTATTCATCTCTTCGGAGATGCTTCTTTCTGTTAATTTCCTACCTTTTTTTGCCTCATTCTTCTCATTGCTGACCTTTATTCAGCCTCTTACTTCTTGTTTCTGACCTTTATTCTGACTCTTTCCGCTCATTGCTGGCCTTATTCAGCCTCTTACTTCTCTTTTCTGACCTTTATTCTGCCCCTTTCTGCTTGTTTTTCATCTTTATCTTGCCTTTTTCTGATCATTTCTGACCTGTATTTTGTCTCTTTCTGCTCGTTTCTCTACTTTATTTTGCCTCTTTCTGCTTATTTGACATCTTTATTTTCCATCTTTCTGCTCTTTGTTGACCTTAATGTTGCCTCTTTCGGCTTTTTTCTCACTCTTATCCTGCCTCGTTCTGAACATTTCTGACCTCTATTTTGCCTCTTTGTGCCCATTTCTCCTCTTTGTTTCACCTCTTGCTGCTCATTTTTTACCTTTATTCTGCCTCTTTCTGCACGTTTGTGATCTCTATTTTGCCTCTTTCTTCTTGTTTCTGACTTTTATTCTGCATTTTTCTGCTTATCGCTGATCTTTATTCTGCCGCTTTCAGATAGTTTTTGACCTTAATTCTTCCTCTTGCTGATGATTTCTCACCTTTATCTTGCCTCTTTGTGCTCATTGCTGACTTTTTTTTGCCTCTTTCTGCTCGTTTCTCACCTTTATTTTGCCTCTTTTTATGCGTTTGTCAGCCATATTTTGCCTTTTGCTGCTGATTTCTGACATTTATTCTGCCTCTTTCTGCTCATTTCTCACCTATATCTTACCTCTTTCTGCTCATTGCTGATCTTTATTCTGGCCTCTTTCTTCTTGTTTTTTAACTTTATTTTTCAACTTTCTGATCGTTTTACACCTTTGTCTTGCCCCTTCCTGCTCATTGTTGACACCTTTCTGGCAGTTTCTTTATTTTCCCTCTTTCTGATTGTTTCTCACCTTTATCTTTCCTCTTCCTACTTGTTGCTTGACCTTTATTCTACCTCTTTCTGCTAATTTCTCAATTTTAGCTTGTCTCTTTCTGATCGTTGCTGATCTTTATTTTGCCTCTTTCTGCTTGTTTCTTACCTTTATTTTGTCTCTTTTTGCTCGTTTGTCACTTTTATTTTGCCTCTTGCCGCTATTTTTTGACTTCTATTTTGTCTCTGTCTGCTCATTTCTCTACTTTAATTTGTCTCTTTCTGCTCATTTGTCACCTTTATGTTGCCTCTTGCTGCTCATTTCTGACCTTTATTTTCCCTCTTACTTTTCGTTTCTGACCTTTATTCTGCCTCTTTCTGCTTGTTTCTCATCTTTATCTTGCCTCTTTCTGAACATTTCTGATTTATATTTTGCTTCTTTCTGCTCGTTTCTCGCCTTTATTTTGTCTCTTTCTGCTCGTTTCTCTATTTTGCCTCTTTCTGCTCATTTGTCATCTTCATTTTTCATCTTTCTGCTCTTTGTTGGCCTTAATTTTGCGTCTTTCGGCTTGTTTCTCACTCTTATCCTGCATCGTTCTGCAAATTTCTGACCTCTATTTTGCCTCCTTGTGCCCATTTCTCAATTTGTTTTACCTCTTGCTGCTCATTTTTTACCTTTTTCTGCCTCTTGCTGCACGTTTCTGACCTCTATTTTGCCTCTTTCTTCTTGTTTCTGACCTTTAGTCTGCATCTTTCTGCTTATTGCTGATCTTTATTCTGCCGCTTTCTGCTGGTTCTTGACCTTTATTCTTCCTCTTTCTGATCATTTCTCACCTTTATTTTGCCTCTTTATATGCGTTTGTCACCCATATTTTGCCTCTTGTTGCTGATTTCTGACATTTATTCTGCCTCTTTCTGCTAATTTCTGCCCTATATCTTGCCTCTTTCTGCTCATTGCTGATATTTATTCTGGCCTCTTTCTTCTAGTTTTTTATCTTTATTTTTCAACTTTCTGATCGTTTTGCACCTTTATCATGTCCCTTCCTGCTCATTGTTGACCTCTACTCAGCCTCTTTCTGCCAGTTTCTGACCTTTATTTTCCCTCTTTCTGATTATTTCTCACCTTTATCTTGCCTCTTCCTACTTGTTGTTTGACCTTTATTCTACCTCTTTCTGCTAAATTCTCAACTTTATCTTGCCTCTTTCTGATCGGTATTTTGCCTCTTTCTGCTTGTTTCTCACCTTTATTTTCTCTTTCTGCTCGTTTGTCACTTTTATTATGCCTCTTGCTGCTATTTTCTGACTTCTATTTTGTCTCTGTCTGCTCATTTCTCTACTTTAATTTGCCTCTTTCTGCTAATTTGTTACTTTTATGTCCCCTTTTCTCGTTTCTGTCCTTTTATTGTGCCTCTTCCTGTTAGTTTCCGACCTCTTATTTTGCCTCTTTCTGCTTATTTCTCATCTTCATCTTTCCTCTTTCTGCTCATTGCTGACCTTTAATAAGCCTCTTTCTGCTCATTTCTGAGCTTTATTATACATCATTCTGCTTCCTGCTGACCTTTATTTTTCCTCCTACTGATTTCTGCCCTTTATGTTGCCTTTCTGCTCCTTTCTCACCTATATTTTGCCTGTTTCTACTCATTGCTTGCTTTTATTTTGCCTCTTTCCGCTCATTTGTCACTTTTATTTTGCCTCTTTCTGCCTATTTGTCACCTTTATTTTCCCTTCTGCTCAGGGTTTCTGACCTCTATTTTGTCTATTTGTGCTTGTTTCTCACCTTTATTTTGCCTCGTTCTGCTCATTTGTCCCCTTTATTTTCCCTTCTACTGCTGGTTACTGACCTCAATTTTGTCTTTTTGCGCATCTTTCTCACCTTTATTTTGCCTATTCCTACTCATTCCTTACCTTTGTTTTGCCACTTTGTGCTAATTTCTCACCTTTATCTTGCTTAATTCTGATCATTTCTGACCATCATTTTACCTCTTTCTGCTAGTTTATGACCTCTGTTTTGCCTATTTCTGCTCGGTTCTGACCTTTAATTTTCATCTTTCTGCTCCTTTCGGAACCTATTTTTCGTCTTTCTGCTCGTTTCTGACCTTTATTCTGCCTTTTGCTGCTTGTTTCCTACCTCTAATCTGCCTCTTTCTTCTTGTTTCTGACCTTATCCTGCTTATTTATTTATTTATTTGAAAGTTTTATAGAGCGCGAACAAGATCCTAGCGGATATCAGAGCGCTATACAGACATTAAATGTTACATATACAGGCAATAATGGTAGATCCACATAGAGGTACAAAGAATATGATAGAGAAAGACAATACAGTTATATTTGGCATAGATAAGTGTCTTGTAGTTAGTGGCTTAGCTGCCTTTCCCCACCTTGATTCAGCAGAGCATACTCATGTGTATTGAGCCATGAGGATGGATTTAATTTCATTTTTAAACGCGATAGTAAAAGGGTTAAGTCTGATTTCTGGGGGTAAGGCATTCTAAATTCTGGTTGCCATCCCAGAGAAGGATCTGTTATAGGTTTTTTTCTTATTGAATTTTTGTGGTTTCAGTGGAAGTTTTTCAGCATTTCTTGAGGATCTGGTCCCACCAGAGATAGTCTTCTATTTATCTCTTCGGAGATGCTTCTTTCTGTTAATTTCCTACCTTTTGTTTTGCCTCATTCTTCTCATTGCTGACCTTTATTCAGCCTCTTACGTCTTGTTTCTGACCTTTATTCTGACTCTTTCCGCTCATTGCTGGCCTTATTCAGCCTCTTACTTCTCTTTTCTGACCTTTATTCTGCCCCTTTCTGCTTGTTTTTCATCTTTATCTTGCCTTTTTCTGATCATTTCTGACCTGTATTTTGTCTCTTTCTGCTCGTTTCTCTACTTTATTTTGCCTCTTTCTGCTTATTTGACATCTTTATTTTCCATCTTTCTGCTCTTTGTTGACCTTAATGTTGCCTCTTTCGGCTTTTTTCTCACTCTTATCCTGCCTCGTTCTGAACATTTCTGACCTCTATTTTGCCTCTTTGTGCCCATTTCTCATCTTTGTTCACCTCTCGCTGCTCATTTTTTACCTTTATTCTGCCTCTTTCTGCACGTTTGTGACCTCTATTTTGCCTCTTTCTTCTTGTTTCTGACCTTTATTCTGCATTTTTCTGCTTATTGCTGATCTTTATTCTGCCGCTTTCAGATAGTTTTTGACCTTTATTCTTCCTCTTGCTGATAATTTCTCACCTTTATCTTGCCTCTTTGTGCTCATTGCTGACTTTTTTTTGCCTCTTTCGGCTCGTTTCTCACCATTATTTTGCCTCTTTTTATGCGTTTGTCAGCCATATTTTGCCTTTTGCTGCTGATTTCTGACATTTATTCTGCCTCTTTCTGCTCATTTCTCACCTATATCTTACCTCTTTCTGCTCATTGCTGATCTTTATTCTGGCCTCTTTCTTCTTGTTTTTTTAACTTTATTTTTCAACTTTCTGATCGTTTTACACCTTTATCTTGCCCCTTCTTGCTCATTGTTGACCTCTTTCTGGCAGTTTCTTTATTTTCCCTCTTTCTGATTGTTTCATACCTTTATCTTTCCTCTTCCTACTTGTTGCTTGACCTTTATTCTACCTCTTTCTGCTAATTTCTCAATTTTAGCTTGTCTCTTTCTGATCGTTGCTGATCTTTATTTTGCCTCTTTCTGTTTGTTTCTTACCTTTATTTTGTCTCTTTCTGCCCGTTTGTCACTTTTATTTTGCCTCTTGCCGCTATTTTCTGACTTCTATTTTGTGTCTGTCTGCTCATTTCTCTACTTTAGTTTGCCTCTTTTTGCTCATTTGTCACCTTTATGTTGCCTCTTGCTGCTCATTTCTGCCCTTTATCTGCCTCTTCTGCTCATTTCTCACCTTTATTTTCCCTCTTACTTCTCGTTTCTGACCTTTATTCTGCCTCTTTCTGCTTGTTTCTCATCTTTATCTTGCCTCTTTCTGATCATTTCTGATTTATATTTTGCTTCTTTCTACTCGTTTCCCGCCTTTATTTTGTCTCTTTCTGCTCGTTTCTCTATTTTGCCTCTTTCTGCTCATTTGTCATCTTTATTTTCCATCTTTCTGCTCTTTGTTGGCCCTAATTTTGCCTCTTTTGGCTTGTTTCTCACTCCTATCCTGCATCGTTCTGCAAATTTCTGACCTCTATTTTGCCTCCTTGTGCCCATTTCTCATCTTTGTTCACCTCTCGCTGCTCATTTTTTACCTTTATTCTGCCTCTTTCTGCACGTTTGTGACCTCTATTTTGCCTCTTTCTTCTTGTTTCTGACCTTTATTCTGCATTTTTCTGCTTATTGCTGATCTTTATTCTGCCGCTTTCAGATAGTTTTTGACCTTTATTCTTCCTCTTGCTGATAATTTCTCACCTTTATCTTGCCTCTTTGTGCTCATTGCTGACTTTTTTTGCCTCTTTCTGCTCGTTTCTCACCTTTATTTTGCCTCTTTTTATGCGTTTGTCAGCCATATTTTGCCTTTTGCTGCTGATTTCTGACATTTATTCTGCCTCTTTCTGCTCATTTCTCACCTATATCTTACCTCTTTCTGCTCATTGCTGATCTTTATTCTGGCCTCTTTCTTCTTGTTTTTTAACTTTATTTTTCAACTTTCTGATCGTTTTACACCTTTGTCTTGCCCCTTCCTGCTCATTGTTGACCCCTTTCTGGCAGTTTCTTTATTTTCCCTCTTTCTGATTGTTTCTCACCTTTATCTTTCCTCTTCCTACTTGTTGCTTGACCTTTATTCTACCTCTTTCTGCTAATTTCTCAATTTTAGCTTGTCTCTTTCTGATCGTTGCTGATCTTTATTTTGCCTCTTTCTGCTTGGTTCTTACCTTTATTTTGTCTCTTTTTGCTCGTTTGTCACTTTTATTTTGCCTCTTGCCGCTATTTTCTGACTTCTATTTTGTCTCTGTCTGCTCATTTCTCTACTTTAATTTGCCTCTTTCTGCTCATTTGTCACCTTTATGTTGCCTCTTGCTGCTCATTTCTGACCTTTATTTTCCCTCTTACTTTTCGTTTCTGACCTTTATTCTGCCTCTTTCTGCTTGTTTCTCATCTTTATCTTGCCTCTTTCTGAACATTTCTGATTTATATGTTGCTTCTTTCTGCTCGTTTCACGCCTTTATTTTGTCTCTTTCTGCTCGTTTCTCTATTTTGCCTCTTTCTGCTCATTTGTCATCTTCATTTTCCATCTTTCTGCTCTTTGTTGGCCTTAATTTTGCCTCTTTCGGCTTGTTTCTCACTCTTATCCTGCATCGTTCTGCAAATTTCTGACCTCTATTTTGCCTCCTTGTGCCCATTTCTCAATTTGTTTTACCTCTTGCTGCTCATTTTTTACCTTTTTCTGCCTCTTGCTGCACGTTTCTGACCTCTAGTTTGCCTCTTTCTTCTTGTTTCTGACCTTTAGTCTGCATCTTTCTGCTTATTGCTGATCTTTATTCTTCCGCTTTCTGCTGGTTCTTGACCTTTATTCTTCCTCTTTCTGATCATTTCTCACCTTTATTTTGCCTCTTTATATGCGTTTGTCACCCATATTTTGCCTCTTGCTGCTGATTTCTGACATTTATTCTGCCTCTTTCTGCTAATTTCTGCCCTATATCTTGCCTCTTTCTGCTCATTGCTGATCTTTATTCTGGCCTCTTTCTTCTAGTTTTTTATCTTTATTTTTCAACTTTCTGATCGTTTTGCACCTTTATCATGCCCATTCCTGCTCATTGTTGACCTCTACTCAGCCTCTTTCTGCCAGTTTCTGACCTTTATTTTCCCTCTTTCTGATTATTTCTCACCTTTATCTTGCCTCTTCCTACTTGTTGTTTGACCTTTATTCTACCTCTTTCTGCTAAATTCTCAACTTTATCTTGCCTCTTTCTGATCGATATTTTGCCTCTTTCTGCTTGTTTCTCACCTTTATTTTGTCTCTTTCTGCTCGTTTGTCACTTTTATTATGCCTCTTGCTGCTATTTGCTGACTTCTATTTTGTCTCTGTCTGCTCATTTCTCTACTTTAATTTGCCTCTTTCTGCTAATTTGTTACCTTTATGTCCCCTTTTCTCGTTTCTGTCCTTTTATTGTGCCTCTTCCTGTTAGTTTCCGACCTCTTATTTTGCCTCTTTCTGCTTATTTCTCATCTTCATCTTTCCTCTTTCTGCTCATTGCTGACCTTTAATAAGCCTCTTTCTGCTCATTTCTGAGCTTTATTATACATCATTCTGCTTCCTGCTGACCTTTATTTTTCCTCCTACTGATTTCTGCCCTTTATTTTGCCTTTCTGCTCCTTTCTCACCTATATTTTGCCTGTTTCTACTCATTGCTTGCTTTTATTTTGCCTCTTTCCGCTCATTTGTCACTTTTATTTTGCCTCTTTCTGCCTATTTGTCACCTTTATTTTCCCTTCTGCTCAGGGTTTCTGACCTCTATTTTGTCTATTTGTGCTTGTTTCTCACCTTTATTTTGCCTCGTTCTGCTCATTTGTCCCCTTTATTTTCCCTTCTACTGCTGGTTACTGACCTCAATTTTGTCTTTTTGCGCATCTTTCTCACCTTTATTTTGCCTATTCCTACTCATTCCTGACCTTTGTTTTGCCACTTTGTGCTAATTTCTCACCTTTATCTTGCTTAATTCTGATCATTTCTGACCATCATTTTACCTCTTTCTGCTAGTTTATGACCTCTGTTTTGCCTATTTCTGCTCGGTTCTGACCTTTAATTTTCATCTTTCTGCTCCTTTCGGAACCTATTTTTCTTCTTTCTGCTCATTTCTGACCTTTATTCTGCCTCTTTCTGCTAGTTTCTAACCTTTCGTCTGCCTTTTGCTGCTTGTTTCCTACCTCTAATCTGCCTCTTTCTTCTTGTTTCTGACCTTATCCTGCTTATTTATTTATTTATTTGAAAGTTTTATAGAGCGCGAACAAGATCCTAGCGGATATCAGAGCACTATACAGACATTAAATGTTACATATACAGGCAATAATGGTAGATCCACATAGAGGTACAAAGAATATGATAGAGAAAGACAATACAGTTATATTTGGCATAGATAAGTGTCTTGTAGTTAGTGGCTTAGCTGCCTTTCCCCACCTTGATTCAGCAGAGCATACTCATGTGTATTGAGCCATGAGGATGGATTTAATTTCATTTTTAAACGCGATAGTAAAAGGGTTAAGTCTGATTTCTGGGGGTAAGGCATTCTAAATTCTGGTTGCCATCCCAGAGAAGGATCTGTTATAGGTTTTTTTCCTATTGAATTTTTGTGGTTTCAGTGGAAGTTTTTCAGCATTTCTTGAGGATCTGGTCCCACCAGAGATAATCTTCTATTTATCTCTTCGGAGATGCTTCTTTCTGTTAATTTCCTACCTTTTGTTTTGCCTCATTCTTCTCATTGCTGACCTTTATTCAGCCTCTTACTTCTTGTTTCTGACCTTTATTCTGACTCTTTCCGCTCATTGCTGGCCTTATTCAGCCTCTTACTTCTCTTTTCTGACCTTTATTCTGCCCCTTTCTGCTTGTTTTTCATCTTTATCTTGTCTTTTTCTGATCATTTCTGACCTGTATTTTGTCTCTTTCTGCTCGTTTCTCTTCTTTATTTTGCCTCTTTCTGCTCATTTGACATCTTTATTTTCCATCTTTCTGCTCTTTGTTGACCTTAATGTTGCCTCTTTCGGCTTTTTTCTCACTCTTATCCTGCCTCGTTCTGCTAATTTCTGACCTCTATTTTGCCTCTTTGTGCCCATTTCTCATCTTTATTCACCTCTCGCTGCTCATTTTTTACCTTTATTCTGCCTCTTTCTGCACGTTTGTGACCTCTATTTTGCCTCTTTCTTCTTGTTTCTGACCTTTCTTCTGCATTTTTCTGCTTATTGCTGATCTTTATTCTGCCGCTTTCAGATAGTTTTTGACCTTTATTCTTCCTCTTGCTGATAATTTCTCACCTTTATCTTGCCTCTTTGTGCTCATTGCTGACTTTTTTTTGCCTCTTTCTGCTCGTTTCTCACCTTTATTTTGCCTCTTGTTATGCGTTTGTCAGCCATATTTTGCCTTTTGCTGCTGATTTCTGACATTTATTCTGCCTCTTTCTGCTCATTTCTCACCTATATCTTACCTCTTTCTGCTCATTGCTGATCTTTATTCTGGCCTCTTTCTTCTTGTTTTTTTAACTTTATTTTTCAACTTTCTGATCGTTTTACACCTTTATCTTGCCCCTTCTTGCTCATTGTTGACCTCTTTCTGGCAGTTTCTTTATTTTCCCTCTTTATGATTGTTTCATACCTTTATCTTTCCTTTTCCTACTTGTTGCTTGACCTTTATTCTACCTCTTTCTGCTAATTTCTCAATTTTAGCTTGTCTCTTTCTGATCGTTGCTGATCTTTATTTTGCCTCTTTCTGTTTGTTTCTTACCTTTATTTTGTCTCTTTCTGCCCGTTTGTCACTTTTATTTTGCCCCTTGCCACTATTTTCTGACTTCTATTTTGTGTCTGTCTGCTCATTTCTCTACTTTAATTTGCCTCTTTTTGCTCATTTGTCACCTTTATGTTGCCTCTTGCTGCTCATTTCTGCCCTTTATCTGCCTCTTCTGCTCATTTCTCACCTTTATTCTCCCTCTTACTTCTCGTTTCTGACCTTTATTCTGCCTCTTTCTGCTTATTTCTCATCTTTATCTTGCCTCTTTCTGATCATTTCTGATTTATATTTTGCTTCTTTCTGCTCGTTTCCCGCCTTTATTTTGTCTCTTTCTGCTCGTTTCTCTATTTTGCCTCTTTCTGCTCATTTGTCATCTTTATTTTCCATCTTTCTGCTCTTTGTTGGCCCTAATTTTGCCTCTTTTGGCTTGTTTCTCACTCTTATCCTGCATCGTTCTGCAAATTTCTGACCTCTATTTTGCCTCCTTGTGCCCATTTCTCAATTTGTTTTACCTCTAGCTGCTCATTTTTTACATTTTTCTGCCTCTTGCTGCACGTTTCTGACCTCTATTTTGCTTCTTTCTTCTTGTTTCTGACCTTTAGTCTGCATCTTTCTGCTTATTGCTGATCTTTATTCTGCCGCTTTCTGCTAGTTCTTGACCTTTATTCTTCCTCTTTCTGATCATTTCTCACCTTTATTTTGCCTCTTTATATGCGTTTGTCCCCCATATTTTGCCTCTTGCTGCTGATTTCTGACATTTATTTTGCCTCTTTCTGCTAATTTCTGCCCTATATCTTGCCTCGTTCTGCTCATTGCTGATCTTTATTCTGGCATCTTTCTTCTAGTTTTTTATCTTTATTTTTTAACTTTCTGATCGTTTTGCTCCTTTATCATGCCCCTTCCTGCTCATTTGTGACCTCTACTCAGCCTCTTTCTGCCAGTTTCTGACCTTTATTTTCCCTCTTTCTGATTATTTCTCTCCTTTATCTTGCCTCTCCCTACTCGTTGCTTGACCTTTATTTTACCTCTTTCTGCTAATTTCTCAACTTTAGCTTGCCTCTTTCTGATTGTTGCTGATCGTTATTTTGCCTCTTTGTGCTTGTTTCACACCTTTATTTTGTCTCTTTGTGCTCGTTTGTCACTTTTATTATGCCTCTTGCTGCTATTTTCTGACTTCTATTTTGTCTGTGTCTGCTCATTTCTCTACTTTAATTTGCCTCTTTCTGCTCATTTGTTACCTTTATGTCCCCTTTTCTCGTTTCTGTCCTTTTATTGTGCCTCTTCCTGTTCGTTTCCGACCTCTTATTTTGCCTCTTTCTGCTTATTTCTCTTCTTCATCTTTCCTCTTTCTGCTCATTGCTGACCTTTAATAGGCCTCTTTCTGCTCATTTCTGAGCTTTATTATACATCATTCTGCTTCCTGCTGATCTTTAGTTTTTCCTCCTACTGATTTCTGCCCTTTATTTTGCCTTTCTGCTCGTTTCTCACCTATATTTTGCCTGCTTCTACTCATTGCTTGCCTTAATTTTGCCTCTTTCCGCTCATTTGTCACCTTTATTTTGCCTATTTCTGCCTATTTCTCACCTTTATTTTCCCTTCTGCTCAGGGTTTCTGACCTCTATTTTGTCTATTTGTGCTTGTTTCTCACCTTTATTTTGCCTCGTTCTGCTTATTTGTCCCCTTTATTTTCCCCTCTACTGCTGGTTACTGACCTCAATTTTGTCTTTTTGCGCATCTTTCTCACCTTCATTTTGCCTATTCCTACTCATTCCTGACCTTTGTTTTGCCACTTTATGCTAATTTCTCACCTTTATCTTGCTTAATTCTGCTCGTTTCTGACCATCATTTTACCTCTTTCTGCTAGTTTCTGACCTCTGTTTTGCCTATTTCTGCTCAGTTCTGACCTTTAATTTTCATGTTTCTGCTCCTTTCGGACCCCTATTTTTCTTCTTTCTGCTCGTTTCTGACCTTTATTCTGCCTATTTCTGCTAGTTTCTAATCTTTCGTCTGCCTTTTGCTGCTTGTTTCCTACCTCTAATCTGCCTCTTTCTTCTTGTTTCTGACCTCATCCTGCTTCTTTCTGTTAATTTCCTACCTTTTTTGCCTCATTCTTCTCATTGCTGACCTTTATTCAGCCTCTTACTTCTTGTTTCTGACCTTTATTCTGACTCTTTCCGCTCATTGCTGGCCTTATTCAGCCTCTTACTTCTCTTTTCTGACCTTTATTCTGCCCCTTTCTGCTTGTTTTTCATCTTTATCTTGCCTCTTTCTGATCATTTCTGACCTGTATTTTGTCTCTTTGTGCCCATTTCTCATCTTTGTTTCACCTCTTGCTGCTCATTTTTTACCTTCATTCTGCCTCTTGCTGTACGTTTGTGACCTCTATTTTTCCTCTTTCTTCTTGTTTCTGACCTTTATTCTGCATTTTTCTGCTTACTGCTGATCTTTATTCTGCAGCTTTCAGATAGTTTTTGACCTTTATTGTTCCTCTTGCTGATAATTTCTCACCTTTATCTTGCCTCTTTGTGCTCATTGCTGACTTTTTTTTGCCTCTTTCTGCTCGTTTCTCACCTTTATTTTGCCTCTTTTTATGCGTTTGTCAGCCATATTTTGCCTTTTGCTGCTGATTTCTGACATTTATTCTGCCTCTTTCTGCTCATTTCTCACCTATATCTTACCTCTTTCTGCTCATTGCTGATCTTTATTCTGGCCTCTTTCTTCTTGTTTTTTAACTTTATTTTTCAACTTTCTGATCGTTTTACACCTTTATCTTGCCCCTTCCTGTTCATTGTTGACCTCTTTCTGGCAGTTTCTTTATTTTCCCTCTTTCTGATTGTTTCTCACCTTTATATTTCCTCTTATTGCTTGTTGCTTGACCTTTATTCTACCTCTTTCTGCTTATTTCTCAATTTTAGCTTGTCTCTTTCTGATCGTTGCTGATCTTTATTTTGCCTCTTTCTGCTTGTTTCTCACCTTTATTTTGTCTCTTTCTGCTCGTTTGTCACTTTTATTTTGCCTCTTGCCGCTATTTTCTGACTTCTATTTTGTCTCTGTCTACTCATTTCTCTACTTTAATTTGCCTCTTTCTGCTCATTTGTCACCTGTATGTTGCCTCTTGCTGTTCATTTCTGACCTTTATCTGCCTCTTCTGCTCATTTCTCACCTTTATTTTCCCTCTTGCTGCTCTTTTCTGACCTTAATTTTGCCTCTTTCTGCTTGTTTCGCACCCTCCCTTATCCTGCCTCTTTCTGCTCATTTCTGACCTCAACTTTGGCTCTTTGTGCCTATTTCTGACCTTTTTTTTACCTGTTTATGTTTGTTTCTGACCTCTATTTTCACTCTTTTTCTTGCTTCTGACCTTTATTCTGCTTCTTTGTGCTAGTTTCTGACCATTATTTTTCCTCTTTCTGATCACTTCTCACCTTTATCTTGCCTCTTTGTGCTCATTTCTGACCTCCACTTTGCCTCTTTTAGCATGTTGTTGATCTTTATTTTGCCTCTGTCTGCTTGTTTCCGGCCTCTATTTTGTTTTTTTCTGCTCGTTTGTTACCTTTATTTTCCCTTTTCTCATTTCTGTCCTTTCATTTTGCTTCTTTCAGTGTGTTTCTGACCTTTAAGCAGACTCTTTCTCCTCATTTCTAACCTTTAATCTGCCTCTTCCTGCTTGTTTCTGACCACTTGTTTTTCCTCTTTCTGCTTATTTCTCACCTTCATCTTGCCTCTTTCTGTTCATTGCTGACCTTTAATAAGCCTCTTTCTGCAAATTTCTGACCTTTATAATTCATAAATCATTCTGCTTGCTGTTGACCTTTATTCTGCCTCCTTCTGCTCATTTCTGACCTTTATTTTGCATTTCTGCTCGTTTCTCACCTATATCTTGCCTGTTTCTGCTCATTGCTGGCCTTTATTTAGCCTCTTTCTTCTTGTTTGTCACCTTTATTTTGCAATTTCTACTCGTTTGACACCTTCATTTTCCCTTCTGTTGCTGGTTTCTGACCTCTATTTTGTCTTTTTGTGCTTGTTTCTCACCTTTATTTTGCCTCTTTCTGCTAATTTGTCACCTTTATTTTCCCGTCTACTGCTGACCTTTATTTAGCCTATTTCTGCTCATTCCTGACCTTTGTTCTGCCTCTTTATGCTA
The DNA here is from genome assembly GCF_964263255.1 of Lissotriton vulgaris. Lineage (NCBI taxonomy): Eukaryota > Metazoa > Chordata > Amphibia > Caudata > Salamandridae > Lissotriton > Lissotriton vulgaris. Next base: position 552,522,824 of record NC_141693.1, on the reverse strand, counting down.
ATTTCTCACCTTTATCTTGCCCATTCCTGCTAGTTTCTGACCATTATTTTTCCTCTCTCTGATCGTTTCTCCCCTTCATCTTTCCTCTTTGTGCTCAGTGCTGACCTCTATTTTGCCTCTTTCGTTCTGTTGTTGATCTCTATTTCGCCTCTGTCTGCTTGTTTCCAGCCTCTATTTTGGTTCTTTCTGCTCGTTTGTCACCTTTATGTTGCCTCTTGCTTCTAATTTCTGACTTCTATTTTGTCTCTTTCTGCTCGCTTTGCTCCTTTATTTTGCCTCTTTCTACTCATTTGTCACCTTTTTTGCCTCTTGCTGCTCATTTCTGACCTTTATTCTGCCTCTTTCTGCTCATTTCTCAACTTTATTTTCCCTCTTTCTGCTCTGTGTTGACCTTAATTTTGCCTCTTTCTGCTTGTTTCTCACCCTTATCCTGCCTCCTTCTGCTATTTTCTGACCTCTATTTTGCCTCTTTGTGCCCATTTCTGATCTTTATTTGACCTCTTTCTGCTTGTTTCTGACCTTTATTTTGTCTCTTGCTGCTTATTTCTGACTTCTATTTTGCCTCTTTCTTCTTGTTTCTGATCTTTAGTCTGCTTCTTCGTGCTTGTTTCTTACCTTTAACTTGTCTCTTTCTGCTAGTTTCTGACCATTATTCTTTCTCTTTCTGATCATTTCTCACCGTTGTCTTGCCTCTTTGTGCTCAGTGCTGACGTTTATTTTACCTCTTTCAACCTGTTGTTGATCTCTATTTTGCCTGTCTGCTTGTTTCCAGCATCTATTTTGTTTCTTTCTGCTCGTTTGTTACGTTTATTTCCCTTTTCTCAATTCGGTCCTTTTATTTTGCCTCTTTCCACTTGTTTCTGACCTGTATACAGACTCCTTTCTTTCTCCTCATTTCTAACCTATAATGGGCCTCTTCCTACTCATTTCTGACCTCTTATTTTGCCTCTTTCTTCTTATATTTCACCTTCATCTTGCCTCTTTCTGCCTATTGCGGTCCTTTAATAAGCCTCTTCCTGCTCATTTCTGACCTTTCTTATATATAATTCTTCTTGCTGCTGACTTTTATGATGCCTCCTTCTGCTCATTTCTGACCTTTAGTTTGCCTTTATGCTCGTTTATCACCTATATCTTGCCTGTTTCTGCCCATTGATGGCCTTAATTTGTCTCTATCTGCTCGTTTGTCATCTTTATTTTCCCTTCTGCTGCTTGTTTCTGACCTCTATTTTGTCTTTTTGTGCTTGTTTCTAACCTTTTTTTGCCTCTTTCTGCTTGTTTGTACCTTTATTTTCCCTTCTACTTCTGGTTTCTGACCTCTATTTCGTCTTTTTGTGCTTGTTTCTCACTTTTATTTGACATATTTCTGCTCATTCCTGACCTTTGTTCTGCCTCTTTGTGCTAATTTTGGACCTCTATTTTGCTTCAATCAACTCGTTTCTGACCATCATGTTACCTCTTTCTGCTTGTTTCTGACATCTATTTTGCCTATTTTTGCTCGGTTCTAACCTTTATTTGACATATTTCTGCTCCTCTCTGACCCCTATTTTGCCTCTTTCTGCTCATTTCTGACCTCTCTTTTGCATCTTTTGCTAGTTTCTGGTCATTAGTTTACATCTTCCTGCTCATTTCTGACCACCTGCCTCTTTCTGCTCATTGCTGATCTCTATTGTGCCTCTTTCTGCTTGTTACTGGCCTCTATTCTCCATTTTTCTGCTCATTTGTGACCTTTATTTTCCCTCTTTCTTTTCGTTTCTGAACTTTTACTTTAGCTCTTACTGCTCATTTGTGACCTTTTTCTGCCACTTTCTGCAAGTTTCTCACCTTTTGTCTGCCTTTTGCTGCTTGTTTCTTACCTCTATTTTGCCTCATTGTTCTCAGTTCTGACCTTGGTCTGCTTCTTTCTGTTCATTTCCTACCTTTATTGTGCCTCATTCTGCCCATTGCTGACCTTATGCAGACTCTTTCTGCTAGTTTCTGACCTTTAGCCTGCCTGTCTGCTTGTTTCTCACCTTTATCTGATCGTTGCTGATCTTTATTTTGCCTCTTTCTGCTCATTTCTCATCTTTATTTTACTTCTTTCTACTCATTTGTCACCTTTATTTTGCCTCTTGCTGCTGATTTCTGATCTCTATTTTGTCTCTTTGTACACCTTTCTGACCTTTTTTCTACCACTTACTGCTCATTTCTGAACTCTATTTTTCCTTTTTGCTCTTTTTTTACCTTTATTCTGCATCTTTCTGCTAGTTTCTGACATTTATTTTGCCTCTTTCTGATCGTTTATCACCTTTATCTTGCCTCATCCTGCTCATTGCTGACCTTTATTGTGCCTCTTTCTACTCGTTTTTCACCTTTATTGTGCCTCTTTCTGCTCGTTGCTGACCTTTATTTTGCCTCTTTCTGGTCATTCCTCACCTTTAGTTTGCCTCTTTCTACTCTTTTGTAACATTCCTTTTGCCTCTTGCTGCTAGTTTCTGACCTTTACTTTCCCTCTTTCTGTACGTCGCTGACCTTTATCTTGCCTCTCTCAGCTCATTTCTGACCTTTATTTTTCCTCTGTTTACTAATTTCTGACCTTTATTACAACTCTTTCTGCTCATTTCTGACCTCTATTTTGCCTCTTTCTGCTCCGTTCTCATCTTAATTTTGCCTCTTTCAGCTGATTTCTAATCTCTATTTTGCCTATTATTACTCGTGTCTGACCTTTATTTTGCCTCTTTCGCCTAGTTTTTGACTTGTATTTTGCCTCCTCCTGCTCATTTATGTCCTTTATTTTACCGCTTTATGTTCATTGCTGGCCTCTATTTTGCCTCTTTCTGCTCATTGTTTACCTTTATTCTGCAATCTTTCTGCTCATTTCTGACCTTTATTCTACCTGTTGTTGCTTGTTTCTTACCTCTATTTTGTCCCAAGGTTGGGGGTCAGGGTATTCCTACTGCCCCCTCTTCTTTTTATTCCCTTTTTTTTTGGGACTCGGTTTAAGCAGAGTTCCAAGGTAGCTGCCAACACTTCCTGGTTGAAGTGTTGGCAGCAGATCAGAGCTCTGCATTTCCTTGCACAATCTTGTTATTTTTCACCAAAAGCTAGCTTTTGTGAAATTTGGTACAATTCTGTTCAGTGGTTCGGGCTACAGTTGATTCTAAAGCCATTATGGGAATTAACATGGAAAACAAACCTTTTTTGACCGACCCCCCCCCCCCCCCCCCCCCCGATTTTCTCAGCCCCTGCTTCATGGATCATCCCAAAACTTTAAATGCACAACAAAACTTACTATGACACTTGTTGGGAAGATTTCGTAAAAATTTGCAAACAATGCAAAAGATATAGACAAGTTCCAAAAATAATTTTCAATATGCATAGTTAAGACCTAGTTTCCATAGGAAGAGTGTTTTTTGACTTGCCTATATCTTTTGCGCTGGTTGGCAAAGCTTAACAAAATTATCCAACAAAAATGCACAGGTGATTCTAGTTGTGGGTGGGAAGTTTTGGGGCGATCCGTCAAGCCGGGGCCGAATAAAGAGGGGGACAAAGAAAGGTGTGTTACCCATGTTAATTCCCATAGGGATTTAGAAAAAGACTACAGCTCAAACCGCTGCATGGAATTACACCAAGAAGGATAGCATTTGGCCCAGAAAGTGTCCTTTTTTGTTATTTGGTGTAAATCCATTCATTAGTTTTGGAGATATTAAAGAAAAAGCTAATTTGTATATCATGCCCTCCAAGGCAGTCTCCCTATGTCCCAGTGTGCCTCTCCCCGGACACAGCTGTTGGCTTTTGCTTGGTGGGAGCTGTGACAGCTCCCGCCAAGTGAGAGCAAACACTAACTCTCCTCCCGCCAAGCGGGAGCTGTCAAACTGCTCCTGCTTGCTGGGAGCTAAGTTTTTCTCTCTTTCACTGCCTGCTGCTATGCGGGCAGGGAAATAGATGAAAGATTGCTCCTGCATGCAGGGACCTGTATATTTAGCCACTCGCTCCATGCAGGAGCAATGCCAGCACCTGTAGGAGGTGGGGAACCGGCTAGGACCGCGGGGTAATTAGGCTACACTGTAGTCCTATCAAAGCACACTAGGTTCCCTGGATGGAGCCAGGGCACTCAGGTAGATGTGGCTGTTCCCCAGGCAATGGGGTCCCCGGGGCAGAAATTGGCCCGGGAAGGGGGCGTGTGGCCTCCCTCCTCCATTTAATTTTGACCGGAAGGGAAACTGCGGGAATATGGTAAAAACGAGCAGCAAATGACAAAACAGAGGACAGAAATACAAGTATAAGAGTCAAAATGGAGGTCAGAAAAATACACAGAAAAAGGCATAAACAGAGGGCAGAAAACCAAGTAGAAAAGGCAAAACAGAGCAAGAAACGAGCAAAGGAGGCACAAACAGAGGGAAGCAGTTGGACAGGGAGTAGAGAGTAGCTGAATGCGGGCAAGCTGGACAGGAGAACTGTCACAGGGGGAGTTTACAGAAATTAAACCACAGCAGAAAGCACTTACATATATAAGCAGGTGCTTCAATTAACATAACATATGTATTCGCAAAGCTCACGGTCCCCCTTAGGCATCTTGGTGCTGAATAACAGATGTTTATTGATACCCAACTAAATGGTACTCATTTGATCAGCCTCAGATGGATGAAAGGCTGAGTTGACCCACCAGGATTTGAACCTGTGATCATGAGGTCAAACACAGGTCTTTGCAGTGCATACATTAGTCAACTGAGCCACCAGAACTGACAATTGAAGCTCCACTTCTGTAAAGGACAAATAATCCTGGCCTCCTCAGCTTGACATAGGCAATGCAAGTGTGTTTTTTTTAGCAGTTCCACAGTGAAAGATGATCTGAAATGATTTGAGGAGGTGAATGCATCATTGATCTATTGGAGTTCAATGTGTAGTGACTGTAACAAGTGGGTTCCTTCTTGTCCTTACCTGGTGAGAGGAGAGTTCATGGTTCTCCCTTTACATTTTACTTTTATGAATATACAAATGTGCAAAATCACCTGAAGCTCCTCTTACATAGCCCCGCCCAATCCACCTTAGTAGTGTGCAATGGTCTTCCCCACAACAAATAAAGAGCTCCCTTTCCCTGCTTTTTGTACAGAATGAGGATCTGTACCTTTTACACTCTAAAGTGGAGTATTCACCAGCCTATTTCTGAACTATAAAGTCTAAGGTAGGTTACCAAAGGGAATTTTCAATTACAAACAACATTGATTTTAGTGAAAACAGGGAAAAAAAAACGAAGCCTAGAATCTATTTGTTATCTATTTTATTTGTTAGAAAGCATATCATCATTGCCCATATAAAACCATTACAAACATTTCATTTCTACATATATTAAAAACAAATTAGGTACAATTAAAAACAAGTTTTCTGCCGCCATAAGTGTGGCAGGGTATGCTCAGACGTGAGTCCCTTGCTCACTTTGCCACTGGATTCAAGCAGGCCGGGCTGAAGACGGCTGGAATGCCCGGTCCTCGGAAGCTTGTTTCCGGTCCAGGGAAGACATGGCTTGGCAGTTCAGGCTGGACTGTTCCCATGAGGCACAGGGTCAGACTGATTTGCATATAGCCATGTCTGAACTGGGGTGGCAGAGTGGGCTAAATAACGGTGATGGATTAAACCCAGATCTTTTGACTGGGTGTGAGTGTTTGATTGATTCAGCTGCTCCGTCCATCACCACCCCCATTTGTAACGCTTTTGGCCGCCATAAGTGTGGCGGGGTATGCTCAGACATGAGTCCCTTGCTCACTTTGCCACTGGATTCAAGCAAGCCGAGCTGAAGACGGCTGGAATGCCAGAAACCGGTCCTCGGAAGCTTGTTTCCGGTCCAGGGAAGACATGGCTTGGCAGTTCGGGCTGGACTGTTCCCATGAGGCACAGGGTCAGACTGATTTGCATATAGTCATGTCTGAACTGGGGTGGCAGAGTGGGCTAAAGAACGGTGATGGATTAAACCCAGATCTTTTGACTGGGTGTGAGTATTTGATTGATTCAGATGCTCCGTCCATCACCACCCCCTTTTGTACCGCTTTTGGCCGCCATAAGTGTGGCTGGGTATGCTCAGACGTGAGTCCCTTGCTCACTTTGCCACTGGATTCAAGCAAGCGGGCTGAAGACGGCTGGAATGCCAGAAACCGGTCCTCGGAAGCTTGTTTCCGGTCCAGGGAAGACATGGCTTGGCAGTTCGTGCTGGACTGTTCCCATGAGGCACAGGGTCAGACTGATTTGCATATAGCCATGTCTGAACTGGGGTGGCAGAGTGGGCTAAAGAATGGTGATGGATTAAACCCAGATCTTTTGACTGGGTGTGAGTGTTTGATTGATTCAGATGCTCCGTCCATCACCAACCCCTTTTGTACTGCTTTTGGCTGCCATAAGTGTGGCAGGGTATGCTCAGACGTGAGTCCCTTGCTTACTTTGCCACTGGATTCAAGCAAGCCGGGCTGAAGACGGCTGGAATGCCAGAAACCGGTCCTTGGAAGCTTGTTTCCGGTCCAGGGAGGACATGGCTTGGCAGTTCGGGCTGGACTGTTCTCATGAGGCACAGGGTCAGACTGATTTGCATATAGCCATGTCTGAACTGGGGTGGCAGAGTGGGATAAAGAACGGTGATGGATGAAACCCAGATCTTTTGACTGGGTGTGAGTGTTTGATTGATGCAGAAGCTCCGTCCATCACCACCCCCTTTTGCACCGCTTTACACACTTACACATGTACTCACATTCCTATTCTCACACCAATATGAGTACTCATAAAACCACTCACTCTTTGTCACAGGCACTCACACATCCACTCACTCACTTATATTGCCAGTCATACAACCATTTACTCACCCATACAATTACTCACACACAGACCTTTACACCCATAGAGCCATTGAGCCAGCCACACAGTCATCTATAAAGTGAATATTACCCTCACTTATTCTCCTTTACAGCAACCTAACAGTCACTCACATACCCCTACACCCACTCCCTCACCAATTCAACCCCCTCAAACACTCAGTCATACAGATCTACACCCACCAAGACACTGCCTCACCCACCCATGCTGCTACTTACACATTGACTCACTCACCCATGCAGCAACTAACACAACTTCTCACTCACCCACACAGATACTCACTCACCCACTCACTTAGTCATACAGATACTAATACATGTACTCACTCACCTACACAGTCACGGACACAAGTGCACACTCGCCCATACAGTCACTGACACAGCCACTCACTCTACCATACAGACACTCACATAGCCTCTCACTCACCCACTCACCCATACAGGACTCATATATTGGTTCACTTACCCATACAGCCACTCAGACACTCACTCACTCCCCAGTACAGCCACACACGATACCACTCACTCAACAAAACAGCTACTGACACTTACATTGACTGGATGAGATCATCAGTGATTTCATTTGAGATGTCATCAGTGATGTCACTATGTCAACAGTGATGTAATATGTGAGGTCATAAGCATTGTGTTGAGGAGGAATACGTTATACTTAGCTCAGGTAACTATAACTGCTTAATTTTTAGGGTTTTGCAAAAGAGAAATGAGAGCCTAACTTTAAGAACTCTGTAGCCTTTGGTGCTTAAAGTGAATTTCCAAGTTAAAAGAAATTATACATCCCCTTAAACTTTGTTTTTTTCAGTGATATATGTATATATACATGTATATATAGACAGATAGATAGATATATAGATAGATAGATAGATAGATAGATAGATAGATAGATAGATAGATAGATAGATAGATAGATAGATAGATAGATAGATAGATTATGCAGTGTGTGTGTGAATATGCACTACATTCATATGTATTATCAACTCAAGACATGGGAAAATCCCATTACAGCACCAGTAAATGCTTAAGCTCCATTTGGCTTATTAGTTTAAATGTAGGCAAGATATTGTTCACAACTAAATTCCTGAGTGTTCCAAATGTGGTGATGACTGGTCAAACAGTCCAAAAGTTAGGATGGGTTTCTGAAAAATTAAATGGTAATAAATAAACGTTATGACTATTTTATTTTTAAGCTGCTCTGTGACATTTTTCTAGTGGTACAACGCTCCTCCACTTTCATGGAGGAGCCACTCCTGCTGTTTTGAGGATATGATAAAAAATGAGTAGCCAATTCTCATGCCAAGGTTACCATAAATGACAGTTCTCATACAATGCACAGACTCCTTCGTGTTTCCCAACTTTCTGTGTGAAGTGTACATGTTGCCCAGCCCAACTCACCTCCAGGGCCGGACTGGGAAACCAAAGCAGTCCTGGCAATTTTCTCAGACCATCCCCAGGGGAAGCACTGCCTTGCCCTAGGAGGCTGGAAACACTTGCTGCTTTTGTTTCTGAGGGCTAATTTGCAACATAGCTTTTCAGCCTCTCGGGGAAACACCTGATTCCGGGTATGGCCAGTTCGGCCCTGCTCATCTCTATCACTCAGACTTAGCAAGGTTTTGCACCAGTGCTAGTGCAACACAAAGCAGCAAAAAGCGAGGCTGAGAAGCAGTTGTGATTTGTTATACAGTTCAAAAGGTACTTTGCAGTGGGAAGGTGTACTTTTTTCAGTGCTGCATTTCTGGGAGACACACAAACACCCATAAGTTTTGAAGTAATGTCCGATCTACTAAAATAGCCCAACTGAACTTTGCATGAAAACACAAATGCTTAATGGAAGCACATGAAACAAGGGGTGAATGTGCTGATTTCTCCGAGCAGTCAATATATTGTATGTGCACTGAAGTGCTCAGTATACACTATGTGCTTTGCAACAATCTGGATGTGTCTATTCGTGAGAATTTGTACTATAAGAGTGCACTTCCCGTACAAATCTTATGCTAGCTATCTCTCACTTGCACCTGCGCAATAGTGATGCGTGAAATACTTGGATTAATCTTAGCGACTAGTTATTACTTGGGCCACATACCAGCCCATTACTTTTTTGCTGTTCATGCCACCTCAAAAAGGAACCAACCATATGCAAATCAGACTTGGGTCTGCTTCAATATGAACAATCCATCCTTAAAAGCCAGGCCAGAACCACTCTGAACTGAACACACACAACACCAGACCGGTTCCCCACAATTTAGACCTCACCAGGAGGGTTCAGCTTGGTTCCAGTGGCACAGTGAGCATCTGATCCACATCTGGCTATAAACATTACACTTAAGGCATTGCACTGAGGAACGCAAAAATGTGATGGGTGGAATGTTTGAATTAATCTCAGTGACTGGTATTTACTTGAGGTTGCATCTCGGACCATCATTTTTTATCCACCATTCCACTTTACACAGGAAACAGACAGAGAAATCAGCCTTGGTCCTGGCCAAAAACGAACTGTCCAGCCTGAGCTGCTCGGCCATGTGCCTCTGATCCTGAATACAATCCACCCCAGACTGGTTTTGGCCTATTAGGACCTCGTCAATAGAGTGTAGCTTGGTACCAGTGGTACAGTAGGAACTGACACACTTTAGGGTACAACCGCCATATTTAGTGCATTGCAGTGAGGAGTACAAAGATGTAATGAGTGGAATGATTGCATTGATCTTAGCTGCTGGTAATTACTCACAGTCACATCTCAGTCCATCACTTTTATTACCTCTCTTTGCCAATTCCAACACCGACCAACCATTTGCCAATCATTCTTGAACCTGCCCTTAGAGGAACAGTCCACCCCAGACTGCCAAACCAGGTCCTTTCTAAAGTGGAGCGCAAGCAACGCTAGACCCATTTCGGTCTATTTGGTCCTCTTCGAGAGAGTGCAGCTTGGTTGCTGTAGCACAGTGTGCAAGGGGCTCACGTCTGGAAATACTCATCACACTTGAGGCATAGCATTGATAAATACAAAACAAGTGATGGACGTTATTCTTGAACTAGTCTCAGCCACTGGTATTTATTTGGATCTGCATCCCAGTCCACCGTTTTTGGCCACCCTGCCACCACAGACAGGCAACAGCATATGCATTTTAGCCAGGGCCCTGGTCCAATAGGACAAGTCCGGGCCGAGTTGCCAAACTAGGCCCACTCTGCCAAGGTTGTTTAGGTCATGCAATATTTTTCAGCTTGGCTCTAGTAACATATGGGCAGAGGTATCAAGATTCGCATTTGCGAATTCTAAATAGCGATTTTTTGCGAATCGCTATTTAGAATTCGCAAAATGGAATGTATGTACAAAATCGCTATTTTTTAGCGATTCCTTAATATTCTTTATTTGCGAATTCGCATTTTGCAAATTCGGAAATAAAGAATAATTTTCAATGCATTCCTATGGGCCAGGAGGCCCATAGGAATGATAGTGCAATAATTCTCAAATTGCGAATACGCAATTTGCTAATCGCAATTTGAGAATTATTTCAAGGGTGCAGGGGTGTCTCAAAGACACCCTGCTGCACCCCTGAAATGTACATGTGTGTGCATGTGGCACACATACATGCCCTATGGGCATGTATGTGTGTCACATGCCACCCTCACAAATGCCAAATAGGGCATTTTTAAAAGAAATCACAAATTACCACCTACTACAAGTTGGTGGTAATTTGCGATTTCTTAACACAAATTCGCAATTCCTAAAAGTTACATACATATCATTTAAGGAATCGCAAAAATTGTGATTCCTTAAATGCTATTGCAAAATAAGGAATCACAATGTTTTGCGATTCCTTAAATTGCGATTTTTTGATACATAGCAAATCATGCTAAAAGGCTGTTTGCGAATCGCAAAGGCCGAAATTCTGCGAATTTCGGCCTTTGCGAGTCGCAAATGCCTTGATACATCTGGCCCATAGTGACCATGCTGCCCATGTATGTATATTATTTATATATCTGTCGTAATTAAGGCATTGCACTGAGGAATAACAAAAAAGAAGTAAAGGGTGGAATGCTTAAATAATTTCAGCCACTGGTAATTTCTCAAGGCCATATGCCAGTGTACCTTTTTGTCAGCCAAGCCAACTCAGAGAGGAAACACCAGTGTGCATCCAGCCTTAGGAGTGCTCCAGTAGGAACAGTCATCACATAACTGCAAGGCCAGTTAGCCAATGAGCTTGAACACAAGCATCATTAGAGTAGTAGCAGCCTATTTGCATCTGACGGTGTTTACCAGTTCATTCACCATGAATCTAATAGTCAAGCATGTTATTCCAATTTTTGAGGAGCCAAATGCATCATGCCTCCAATATATTCAACTGATTTCATTATACACCTTTTCTCATTCTCACCACCCAGTAGTAGTAATTGAGGCATTGAAGTATGTGCCTGGGCTTCTTGCTGCCTTGTGCCCCACACTAAACATGTTAAATGTCATGAATAATGGAAATGTTAAGGATTGGAAGTTACTGGGTGCCTTGGCTGTACTCTGAATTCACATCTAAGACGGGTGTTTTCTTTTGGGAGGGAGTAGATTTGGTAATCCAAGAGTGCTGTCAATTTCAAGAAAATCCACCCTAAAAAAGGGATATTTCATTGTATCTAGGGCCAGGGGCATTATGTGTTTTCTTTGTCCTGAAATTCATGCTAAATTTGATACCTCTACAATGACTAGGAGATCACTGGTCTCAGACGGACAACAGGTGGAAGACAAGTAGCAGATGGCTCACAGATCAAAAAAATCTCTTCTATAGTGGACTCTTTGTAGCAATCTCCTGAAGAAAGTTATTTTAAATCAAGACCTCTTGGCACAGATAATTACAGATTGACTCTGAATGAGGTGGGTCAGCCTCCATTTATGCTCTGATGTACATGGTGCATGGTTTAGGAAAGAAACTCTAAATTACAACAGCCTTCTAGAGGTCATGAAGCCCATCTATCCGATAATTCTTTCCTAACATCTATGGCAATAGATGGGATTCAGGTGCTGACTGATAACAAAACAATGTATTATTCAAACAAGCAAGGAGGCACCAGGTCAAGGACTCTGACACTGGAAGTGGAGGAAACTTGGAATTTGCTTACTCCAAAGCAAATGCAAGGTACATGCAGAGTCCAAGTACCAGATTATATGAGGAGAGCACTATATGCTTTACCTCCATCTCCCCATATTCAATCAGCACTTCTAATACTGAAGTACTCCACGATTTCCCCTAATTCAATCAGCACTGCTAAAACTGAAGTACTCCAGGTCAAAGATGGTCCTCATTACTCCAGAATGTTACAAGCTAGTGGTGGCACCCAGATCTGCTCCAGATGCCGCGCAGGCCAGACAAAAAACTTCTGTGCAAACCAAATCTGTTCTACGGTTAAAGGGACAAATATTCAAACCCAAACTGACATTATACAAATGTAATGGATGGTACCGTATTCTTGCGGGTATTTGAACTTGAAACAAACCTTTTCGGATCTTTTGAAATAAGCAAAGCGGCTGAGCAGCAGACTCTCTTTCTCTTTGTTACTCCTTTCTACGTACCCTAGAGCTCGCTCTATATCAGGACCACTGTAATGCTCTCTTCTCCTACCTCTTGGTTTTGGACTATACTTAACCTCTCCTCCCAGAGCATGCAGTATCGAATGACAAATTACTCTTACTAAAGTGCTCAGCCCGATCGACAGAAGCGTCCCGGCACTCTAGTAGACAATATAGACGAGCCGAAAGGAGGGGGGACTAGACAGAGTCAAATAGCCAGGCTTTGAGTTGCCTTTTGAAGGCTGACAAAGACTCAATCTGCCGTAGTTAAAGAGGACGACTGTTGCATAGATTTGCTCTGCGTACAGTGGAGGAGCTCCCACCACCATGAGTCTTCAAGAATTTCGGAATAAGCGTGTGTGGGTGTGCCGGTAAACAGCAGCAAAGTTAATGACATCTTAGTCTTCTCTGTTAGGGCTCGGTAAGGGTCTGGGGCTAGAACCCCTGCCTTTTTTCCTGAACCTCTTCCACTCCTACTCCTCTTCTGGAATCTAATCTTCATCCAAACAACAGGATGAGATATCGATGCTCCCAGGTGGATCCTGGACCAGTGATTATATGCCCAGTGCATTTGTGGCATAGACCTCTGTTGCTCCCGGGTGCACTCCAAGTAACATACCTTGAGAAGATTGGGAGTGCCACCAGTGGGCTGGGTGTCTGTCTCTCATTGATGAGTCCTACATTCCTGGCTGCTTACCAATGTTGCCATTGGGTTGATTCTATGGTGCTTCTGGATGCACCCTATATAATGCTCCATGGTTGCTTATCATACCTACAGTAGGCTGGGACTCTGGTAGTCCTGCTTGGACTATACATGTTTTCTTCCTGTTTGCTCAACAGTGGCTTCAGTGGGTGAGACATTTTCCATTCCTGGGTGAACCTCAAGTAGGATGTAGCCAGTTATACCCCACTGTTGAACACAAATGACAGTTTATTTATGACATGCCTACTACAAAATATAGTAAGTACCTGTATTTGCAACTGTCTCATTTCTCTAGATGTCTACAAAACCAGGAGTATGTCCAGATATGGTTCACTGGGTCGAAGAGCCACAGGATCCAGGCTCCATCTCACTAACGAGGTCTAAAAAGGCAGAAACAAGTCTGGGGCTGAGCAGTTCGGCATGGACTGTTCCCATGAGGAGTGGAGTCAGTACTGATTTACATAAGGTAAGTTGTGAAATCAATGGGTTAGCATGGATGACATTTAGGGGTCATAGCTGCAACTCCTGGCTAGTACCTTGCTACCACTGTCAGTACCCTCACCGCGTTTGGCCTCAGGTTGCAAAGGCAGCACCGTTTTTGTGGTATAAAATAAAAAACAGCATTGAGATTGTTCTATCTGTAAAACAGCAAACAGTAAAGAGTAGAAACATTAAATTGTTCCAGTTTGTCCCATCAAGTCTGGTGTTGTTTAGCAACATTCCCTTTAAGATCTCTTTGCCTCAGGCTCCACCAGCGGCTGCCACTTCTTTAGGGACGAGGAGTGCCCCCACCCCCGCCACCACTAGTTCATAAAACGAATAAAAAATGGGTTTTACACCCATTTTATTATCATTTTTATTTTAATTCCCAAGACCCACCCCCAGGACTTTGTCAAGTCTTGGGGCCTTGTCCAGGTGATGACACTGCTGGTGGGGGAATGGTGGGCTCTCCCTTCACTGTGCATGAGGTGGTTGGCTGGCCGTCTCAGGCCGGCCTAAACCCTCATGCACAGTGAAGCTCTCTCAAGCCTACGTTGAGATACTGGGGTTGGAGAGAGCAGGCACAGGCTCCCAGTCTTCCTGGGAGCGCAAGTTGCCAACGCTCATCCGAGAGCAGCTTCAGGATTGGCCGCAGGGAAGGCTGGAAGCCTGTACCCAGCCCCAGAGCCAGAAGCAGGAAGGTCCGATGCGTGGGAGACAGCGGCGGCGGTAGCCTTTGGGTACTTTTTTTATTTAAATTTTTTGTGCCCAAACACTCTCCACCTCCCTCCTCCTGCCCGGCAGCCGCCCTACTTTGGCAAGGGAGGGGCCGCTACTGGGCTCCACCAAGCACAACTTTGAGTGTCCTGCAGGCTTTCATTTCTGGTATGTTTGGCCACTTGTCACAGGGATTAACAGTGGCTATTTTTGTTCTTGTTTTTACGATTCTTAGAGCCAATACCTGGAACTTCCTTAAGAAGTTGTGTAAAATTCCTAATATATTTTATGACAAGATAATTCTACTTCTATCTGCTTCAATAATCACATACGGTTAGTTTAAAGAGATATAAAATAAGTTGAAGAGAATTTCTCTTATATTGGCTGTTTTAAGATTTAAAAGTGGAACAAGTATAAGCTGATTTTTCAGTTTTTTCATCGGACTTGGCAATCAGGGGCTGCATTACAGATAATAGTCTCAATATGAGGAGAGTAACCCTTACACGTCAAGGGAACAGGGTAAGTAAAGCTCAACAAATAAAGGGAGTTCCCTTTATTTGTTGTGCATTACAGATAAGGCACATTTTCGTTGTTTGCACCTGGCGCAAACAATAAAAGTGCGGTCTATTATGCTGAATGCACTGCCCCCAGGGCAAATATGAACTTACACTGCCCTCTGGGCACCACATTCGATGAAAAAGGGAGCAGCTGCTTTAAAGTGCTCTGTGTTTTCACAGTGCCTACAGCAACCCACCAGCACTTTGAAGGGGGATTAGAGATCCCCTTGCACGTGGGTGCAGTCATTGACTGCACTCGGCTCCAAGGGGATGTCTGGGGGTCCATGGGACCCCCTTTATCTCTGCCAGAAGGCTGCTTTCAGGGGACGCACTCACAGTGTGCCACCTTTTAGGTGGCACCCTGTCAGTGAACCTTTTGAGAGCTTCTGTGCCTCTGCACCCGCGTCTGTAATATACTGCAGGCGCAGAGGCAAAACAGATTCCCTCATGTGCATGGGACACACCCCATGGAAATAAGGCAGATGCTATTGGTATTACAAAGGGGCTGCACAAGCGTCTGTAGCCCCTTCTGTAATACTAAAGCGCCCCAGGGTGTGCAAAGCGTGCGCAAATGCCCTGTACACCCTCGGGCACTTTATGTAATACGGCAAAATGTTAGCAAAATACTTACAATGTGGCAGCCCTAACAGCCTCAAAGAAAGAAGAGCTCACAAGGACTCATGTCAGTAGTCTGTCAAGGTTTATTTTTATAATCTTACATCCACTTCCTAAATACCAATTATTGAAGCTAACTCAGGTCCAAATGTCATAAGGTGCCAATTTCTGTGATGACATCAGGGCTAAAGATCATGTGATGCCAGTTCAGCTACCTCTGGCATATCGGTGAAACGAAGTCTAAGTGGATTAGAATGCTGTGCAGAGTAATTGCTTGTGTTTGACTATTTGTAAGCATTCTACCTGTCACCTTTTTATGTGTTTGCTTTGATATTTGGTAGCACCTCTTTCAAATTCGATATTTTGTCATATTTTTCACAGGTAAATTACAACTAGGAAAGGAGTGATGAGTGCAGTGCCTATGGACTGTGGATACAATTGTACTAGGAAAAAAACTAAAACCAACAGAACCTATGTTGGTAAAACTTAAAAATGTAATAAAAGAGGAAACCCATAAGAATCAATCACTGAATGTTCCCTAAATTGGTCTGTGAATCTTGAAGCACTTGAGTGTTTTCCATGCTGTATAGAAATACCATTTCAGTAGTGTAAGTGACTGATGGCAATGGCTTTGGTCAAGGCTGCTGAGGAGAAAGATCCATATCCATGGTGAGCAGAGCATTAACAAACAATTGCACTTATATTTAGAGAACAAGTAGAGAAAGGCAGTCGGACAAGCCTAAATGATTGAGGGGCTGATTTTGAGTTTGGATGAGAGGGTAACCCCCAGGTCCGCCAACCTGATTGACAGATGACCAGACTTTACATAAGTCAGCAACAGATTATTCCGTCTCCATCGCTGACATACTCCCTTACGCTGTCAGGCCATCGGAGATATGTCCATTTGACCACTTGCCTGATTTAGAGTGGGTGGTCGAATGGCCAGTTTTTACTCGACCTCACTGCCGTAAAAGACGTGGTCGTAAGGGACAGTAAAACATCTAAATGCTACGTCCACACCATTATGTAGGGGTCAGGAGATTTTTTTTAAAAACATTTTGGCCTGGATGGTACCATCATTATGATGGTATCATCTGTCAAACTTCTAATACATTTAACATCACCACAGTGACAGTGGTTCCAACTAATGTTAAAAGATGTCTGCTGGCCGACGGACATCTCTATGGATTATGGTATTTTACTCTGTCACCCTGGTGGTGTAAATAATGTACTACAACTCTAGCTCAGGCCCTGTGTGTTATAACTTCTCATTTGCAGCTCTCCACATTTCGCCCGCATCAGAGCTTTCAGTAAAACATTTTGGCAGTCTACTATGAACATTTCTGTTCCAACCCTTTAAAACTTTAGATCAGACAAGGGAGACCTGCAGTCATTTCAAGACTTTATTATTTCATTTTTTAGGTTTTCTTATTAATGCTCAAATAACATCCAAAAGTGTTAATATTATCAAAACAAAACAGTTCAAACATGATGACCCACAAAATGGAAATAAATTGGCTAGAGTTACATCGGTTCCAATGAGAATTTGGTACACTTCTTCCTTTCACAACAACTACTCCTTCGGTAACTGATGGCTGAACTAAATGTAATTGTAGGATAGGGCCAAGGTCCCTTTATCTTCTACTCATTCTACACTGCCTCCCATGGTAACGTAATATCCTAGCCTTGTTTCTCTGAACTGAATTTTAGATGAAACCCAGACCTACTTCAATTCCTTTGCTTTTTGTCAACATGCCTCAGTCACAGATCACATGAGACAGATCCTTCACCAGATGACACTCCTGGCTATCATGCTAAACTCACCAAAAACATAAATGTTTCATTTCCTTCATCCACTGCACAGTTTTCCCCTTCCATATCCTTGCCCCTTGGTATCTTAACCAGCCCGCTTTTTTTCCAGAACCTTAAGATCCATCTAGACAATCAAAGGTGACCGTCCCAGTCCATTAGCTGCACAGTAAAGACTGCAGACTATCAATCACTCGACATATTGCACTTGGCCAAAAACCTTATGAACAACAAAGAGTTGTATATTCTTGCCATCTCAACAGCATCATAGGACATTCCCAATACTCTGTCCCCCCTGAAAATGAGAATTTTATGACTCACTCAAACTGCTCAACATCTCCTCCAAGTCTCCTTTTAGCCACAAAGGAGGATTAGTACACAACAGGGCTTTATTTCTGATTGTCTCTTCAAGGTTGTACACAGCCTATCGCGTCCCCAATTCGCCACGAGCACCTCCAGATCTATTTCTACATGGTTTCTATGCTGGACTCAAGGTAAACTTGTGGTGTCTACGTTGAGCGCCATCATTTCCTTGAATTGTCCACACTGGAACTCACTCTGTATCCTAAATATCATTCATATATTGATACATCTGTGCTAAACTACTTCTTTGCTACACTTCATCCTTCCACCCCTCAGTTCTCTGCAATCCACTAACCCATTGAGCTCTTTGGAGTGTAGACAGAGGTTTTTTTGCAGCAATACTATCGCAAACCAATAGTTACCAATCCAAGACCTCTGAAAGGGCGGTAGGGGCACAAATGCCGGCCATTACAGGACATGTCACCAACTCTGACCCAGCTTTCCTGGCTTAGCAGAAACCAATAACTATTGTACATTTTTCTCAATTCCCTTGTCTAGGTTTGTCTTTATCCGAAACATCAAGCACTGCCTAAGAGACTAACCCAGAATCAGCCATGACCTAATGGAAAGGAAATAAGACTTCAAAGAGTTTGAAAAACACAAACAGCTCAGAAAGGTTCTATTTACAGTAAATCAAGTGATCATCACAATGCGTCCAAAAAGTTGTGTTTTGCCTTCTAACTGAAAATTATAACTTTTCTCACTTTTACATGACAGCAAGACAGTAGCAACTGCACTGTTCATCTACATCTCTGATTTGGCTTTAGGCATGTCCAAAAGTGTGACAGAGGGGATAAAGGTGATACAGTAAACAACATTTCTGAATTTTTATCAACGACTCTTTCCTTAATTTATTTATTGTAATGTGCTGATGGTGCCAAACACTGTTTTGTTGGGCCTGGGACTGGTTTTCATAGGAAAGAGAAGCTAACAGCCTGTGTTGGATTAAATTGGCTTTGAATGAATAAATATAGGTAGAAAGCCGCCCGCTTTCCCTACCCCAAGGATGAACCCATTTATAGAAACAATGACTTTCTGTAATTCTCAAAATTTGCAAACCTGAAAATGTCTGAGGCCAATATCAAAATCATTGACATTTAGAAAGCCATTTACAGAAGATGCCTCACGCTCAGGAAGCAGTGGGGTATGTGAAGAGAGGTACACCTGCAGCATAGACTGGGGGACCTAAAGATCCCTTTAAAAGTCCACACGTTTCATACAGTGGATGACGAAGGCAAGAGATGGGCTGAGTAGGTAACTGATGGGCAGGGTGCAGGAGTCCGAAGTCCAGGCCCGGTAGCTGTACAGTCCCTGCAGTGTTCGGTTCCCACCTTCAGCATCTCTCTCTGAGCTATCAGCCCAGTCATTCACCCCAGGTGATAACATCCTCCTGCCTGCGACCCCTGCGGCTGCCCCTGCAGCTGCACCTGCGGCAGCAGCCGCAGCCACTCTCAGAGAGGTGCCTGATGACCCATAGCGGCTAGGGGCCCGCACGCGGACACGGGAAGCCCGGCCCGCTCCACGGCCCCCTCGGCCACCTCCTCCGCGGCCCCCTCTGCTCTCCACATTGTGACAGAGGAATGCTGCGAGTAGCAGGAGGGTCCAGCAGGCTGCAGTGGTTCGGAGATTCATCTCAAGAGTCTCAGGGTTCGCAATCTGTCGATGAAAGAGAAGAAAAACGATTAGACATGAAAAATTCGTTCCCTTGTGTATCACAGTAAAAAGTGCAAAAGACCACAGTTGGCTAGGAACCCCCATGTACCTCAAGAAAGCTATTATTTAGTTAAGGAAGCCCCAATACCCCTATAGTATTTTTGATATATTCCTTGTGGAACATACACTCTGATTTATCTACCAAATGTAGCACAAATGTAACACTGCAGTCCTTGAACCCTAGCCCCCATCAACTAAGAGCGCCAGGACTCTTGAAGAACACAATCCACCAGAGGTGCTCAATGGTTCTTGGCAAAAACAACATTGTACCCCAGAAAGAAATCAGCATGTGCCAGAACCACATTGTCCAGGTCAACAAAGAGTGCCACAGGTACTGACCAGTTATCTGTTAGACTCACCCTGTTCAACTAAACAAACAGCCACATCAACCAGCCTATGTGTATCCAACAAATAACACTGCAGACAGGAACTTCCAGTGAAAGTAACATCATCTGCACCTCAACATCAAGCAACATTACCTAGAACTAGCCTGCTCAGTTCTGCATTCTACACTGAAGCCCAGGAACTCTATCCGCCAGTACAACTATGTGAACATCAAATAATTGAACCACAACCCAACAAACCTCCCCCTAACAAAATAGTGCTGCTCTATTTAGAGATCTTTGTCATAGCTGAAGAGTTCCATGGACACCCAGGCAACCTGCCTTTCGCGCCTAGATGGTCTTTCCCACCACCTTGGCCCCCGTATATTTTCTGAATATAAAGTACATGTTACTTTAGCAGCACTTGTTGGTCCTTTTCTCTGATGGCCAAAGGTAACAATGTAACTTCATAATTGTTTAGAGTTCTGCTAGCACAGTTTTGAAAAGCTGATCCTGAAAGCCGCCTTGCCAGTGGTGTATGTACAAAGAGCTATGGCCCACATGCATCATTGTAACATTTTGCGATTTCTTAATTGCGAAAATTAAGGAACCGCTATTAAGAAATCGCAAAATACTATGCATTAAAAAATCACAATATTTTTGCGATTCGGTATTTTTCCTTAATTGCGATTCACAATTTGCGAATCGCAATTAAGGAAAACCCTTCCAATTGATTCCTATGAGCCAAAAGGCCCGTAGGAATGAATGGGAAGGCATTCACATTTTGTGATTTTCAAATTGCGATTCGCTAAATGTGAATGCAATTTCAAGGGTGCAGGGGGGGTCCAAAGAACCCCTCCCTGCACCACTGAAATTTAACTTTAAGTGCAATTTGCACACACGCATGAACCAAGGACATGTGTGTGTGTGTGTAAATTAAAACTTTCAAATATGCAACTAGTGCATGTTTGAACGTTTTCGGTAAATTAGCATGAAGTTCAACTTCATGCTAATTTACCCCTTCCAAAGTGCAAATTTGCAATTTAAAAATAATCATGCATTGCATTTAAGAAATCTGAAATTGCGATTTCTTAAATGCAATCGCAATTTTAGAAATCGCAACATGGTTGCAATTCCTAAAATTGCGAAATGCATGATGCATTCCAAATTAGTCAATTGCATTCGCACCGTTTGCGAATGCAACTGACTTTGATGCATGTGGGCATATGTGTTTTGTAAGCAGAGACAGACTATACAGTCCAGACAGCGGAAATGACTGGTTATTTGCGATTAGAAAATGTAGGCTTTTTCTTGGTTGGCTTGGGCTTCGTGGTTCTGAGTGCCCTGACACTAGGCAAAGCAAAGCAATCGAAAGTAAATAAGTACAATAATCTTCCTATTTGCTCCTTGTAACCTTAGGTTTTTTGTAACTATTGGCTCATTCCTGGTATGTCCCTTAAATATCGAAGTTAGAAAATTGAGACATACAAATATCAAGCAACAAAATATCGAATCACAATGGTAAGTTTTGATTTTCTCTACCTAACTCCACAGCTATGTACCTTGAATATATATATATATATATATATATATATATATATATATATATATATATATATATATATATATATATATATATATATATATATATATATATATATATATATATATATATATATATATATATATCTTTAAGGTACGTAGTGTGGAGTTAGGAATAGTAAATCTATGCTTTCTCTATATGTACTTACCTTTTGATTCAATAATTTGCCCACGCTATTCTTATATCTGGAGATCCTTAGCCTCGATATTCAGTAGTACAAAAAAACTCATTCTATCATACGATGTTGTGCCAACATATGTATTAAAATGCCGTTTACATTTGTGTGCTGCTATTAAAACTTTTAAGAACTACTTTTATAATGCTTCCATTGTAAATCATTACATGGTGAGAATAACTTATCAATTTACATCCCTACCTATATTTATTCTAACATATTACACAGACGTCCATTCCAGCCTATTTACATTTTAATAACAACTTCCACTCACCCTTGAGGGTCTGTTGGTCCAAATTAAGTAGTGCACCCCTTTTAAAGCAACCAGTTTATTTTTAAACTATACTCAGTGTACCTAAGATATTGAAATATTTAAATATATCTCGTACTTCATATGCAATAATCTCCCAGTGATTCCCAAACGTTTTAGAACCATGATCCAAATTTTAGAACAACAAACTTTTGCAACCCATCTAACTTTAATGTACATGAGGCGGGGGGATTTTTTAATGTAACTAAATCATCATGTGTTTGAGCATTGTCATTTAATTCAGCATATTTTCCATTAAAATGGCCACTAAATTTGCACAGACATAAAGTTTACTATACAGCACACAAATGATTATGTATGGTAATCGGTTTCCATCAAATGTTTAACATTTTTGCATCACCAAGGAAAGTATCTTGATTTGTTTTGATCCTTCTAAAATCTCTGTTTCCAGGACATATTTTCAAGTTACAAAAGAATGTGCTTCATTTTTACTTTCCTAACTGCTGAATGCATACAATTCATTTTTAGGTATTTGCATTAGGTATTTGCATTTTGTTATGAGGAGCATTTTAAAATTCCTCTCACTTTGCAGGCAGAGAAAGAAAAGTAAACCCCAAGCTCCATGTTAAAAGAATCAGCTGCAATTTGTCAGAAGTTCTAGCCTTAAACGTGACCTCTGTCTTTGAAGCACCAGCAAACGTGTCAAGATAAATGCAGAGGGGCCGATTTGTGGCAGGAACTCTGTACTGCAGTTACCTATTGTGGGGGCCCCGCCATGAGTGTTGACCCCATCCCCCCCCCCCTACGACAGAGAATGAAGACGCCCTTTGAGAATCTGCCCCAGAATTTAAAAGCTTCTATATTTATTTTTCGGTCTTTCTCACCCACCAAAAATCAGCTTGCGAACCACAGTTTGGGAAACAATGATCTAGAAATAACTTTACCACAGAACACACTTCTATATTAAATACCAACCCACCTCATACACCTTTATCATCTGTCTCATTCTTTTTTTTTATTTTTTTTTATTTTTGGAAAACCTTTATTAGACATTATAAGCAAACAAATACGGGCCTACAACCCACCGGCCGGCCTCGAAATCGTTTGAATCACATCAGCAAGCAATGGAGCGACTCAGCAGCATATCGAGCGGAACACGATTAGTCCAAGTTACACTGCAACGAGATGCGCCGCCGAGAGGCAGGAGTAGTGAAGGTTTAATTTTAAAAATTTTTAAAAGAGGTCCAAGGTAATAGGAGTCAAGAAGGATTAGAGTCCAAACAATCCGTACCAGGACCGAAGTGGGCAGCAATTTGCAGGAGCATCAACAAGCATTATCAATTTACACATGAGGCTGGTGGCAAATAAAACAGGAGAGAAAGCGATCAAACATTATATACACCCCAGCCACTACCCACATCGTGCCAATCCACCCCTTGACCCAAGGAAATAAGAAAAAGAAAGAGGAGAAGAAGAAAAAAAAATAAGGCCCATAGTAACTGAACGATCGAAGAAAAATACCCCCCACCCTACACGCATGCGAAGGCTACGGCCTACCCCCCCCCTAAGCAGTGTGTCTGTCGCCCCAAGAGTACCCGAAATTCAGAAGCAAGAAAAGAAGGAAAAGAAAACACATAAGACCGGAGGAGGGCCAAATAGACGTTCAAAACAATCAGCGTTGTCACCCTCGGCCACCCGTCCCCGGACCCCGACCCAGTACCTGACCAACATTTAGCTCCCAAAATGTCCGTTACAGTCCCAGCAATGCACACAACCGGAGACAGCCAAAAGAGAGATGCATCCTTATCCTTGTCCCCTGCGATCCAGCAAGTCGACGGAGTCCAGATCTAAAACAGCCACCGTTGACGAAGAAAGCGAAGGTGAGGTCCACTGCTGCACACGATGCCAGCCACCAAAGTCACACCGCCACGGAACCAGACGGTGAATGTCCATCCAGAAAGTGGCTACGCACAATCGCAACGCGTGAAGGGCAGCCAGCAAGAACAGCAGTTGCAACACCAGGATGGACCGGTGGGACCCACGAGGAAGCCCCGAAGCAGTTGTAAGGCAGGGCGCCGTAACACAAGTCACCCGTGTCCGCCAAGGACCGAGATCTCCACACACCCCTGCAACAATACTGGACATCTCGGCAGCAGCGACATCACTCTCAGCCAGCACCATCAAGTCCGTCTGAGCAGGTTGGCAGTCGCAGACAAGCACCGGGTGTGGCGAGGTGCACAGCACAGAGGGCGCGATATGTCCATCTAGGGGTTCTGCATTAACGGAGATATCCGGTTGGCATTGCAGGTTCAGGACCATGGCACGCATTGCCCCACGGAGGTCTGTCAGGGCAAGCATAACATCCGCGAGGCTGAGGGATACCGCAGGAGGAGAGGGAGCTGCCGTCCCACGCACCCCGGGCTCGGGATCACGCCGCAACCCTCGAGACTGGATGCCTTCGGCCATCGCCTCAGCCGCCCACCAGTAGCCGGTCCCCAAATGTTGCCGCTCCGGGAGCACAGCAACAAGACGGTGCCCTTCGCTCAGTCCCCGGCGTCAGTGCAGCACTGTCCCCTAGGTGCACTCCAAATGGCCGCCGAGCGCCCAGAACAAAATGGCTCCCGGCGCAGTCCTGGAAGGCAAGAAGATGTCCGGATCCGTCCACTGGCCGTGGAGAGGGTGAAGCCTGTCGATCACGGCGAGAAACCGAGTCCGGCGCCAGGGAATGCAGGACCGGGCGGCACACTGCAGCTGAAAAAGCAATGCGGTAAAAGTTTCCAAGCAGCCGCCCCCGTCCTGATACAATGTCAGCTGTGGCTACATCGAGGAACGGCAGCCTCCGAAGAACAAAGACCCGGCCGCAGCGCTGCAACACTGTAGCAGAGATCGGGACTCCTCGCCGTCTCTGCCACCAGGATCGCGCCGATAAGAACACCGCTGGACACAGGAGCGCCTCGCGGTTCCAGGACACCGACAAGCGGGCAGGATGATGAGCAGGATATTCGGCGTTTCGGGAGATGAACGGAAGGGTCGGCGGAGCCGAGGGATCAGGCGGCCATCATGGTCGCGGGCTAGGCTCCTCCCCTCATCTGTCTCATTCTTAAACACACAACTAAGGTGGTAATTCCCTAGTTTATAAGGACCATCTGGATCTGCAGTCATCTAGAATAAGGCCGTAAAATGTATGGTAATCATGAAAATCCAGTTTTATAATAACCAGTATTCACAAGATCCACCGTAGTTTGCTACAGACCTGAGTAATCAATACCTGGTGTTAGCTGTATACATAA
This sequence comes from Lissotriton vulgaris, assembly GCF_964263255.1. Classification (NCBI taxonomy): domain Eukaryota; kingdom Metazoa; phylum Chordata; class Amphibia; order Caudata; family Salamandridae; genus Lissotriton; species Lissotriton vulgaris. The sequence goes on along the minus strand of NC_141693.1, from coordinate 552,497,803 downwards.
TCTCTATAAATAGTTAATTTCTACTCCATTCATGGTAGAAAGCAAAATAAAGTTCTGAGCTGATGTCAGGCTACCAATGCTATCTATCGCTTTAACAAACAACATTTGCTTTTGTTAGTGTAAAGGTAAAAAAATACTTATTTCTCATCCAGATATTTAACCAATAATAAATTATCGGTCACGAAATGTATGTGCAAATCACAATGCGTAACCCAATTACTAGCCACCAGACGTACTCTCAATATTCTTTGATGAACTTCTGGAGTATCAATAGGTCTATACCATAGTCCGGCCTGAGACATCACTATGCCTTAATGTTTTCGCTTCATAGACCCTGATTGGTGCTTTGACGGAACACTCTCCCACCTGTTATGCAGATGTCAGGATTTCCCCATTGGCCTGGGATAAGCCTAACAAATGTTTCTTCTTATGTACCTTAGTGTCATATTACTTCCAGACAGAGGCGCAACTAGAGTCAAATTTCGGGGGGGGGGGGGCTAAGAAAAAATTTCGGGGGCGGCTGAATCTTTAGGCAATCGGCAGACTCGAGCTGCAGGGGCTCTAAGAAGGGGTGAAAAAACAACAAAGCCCTATTAACAAGCACAAGGTCTTTTAAAGACCTGTGACGTGCTCGGGTGCGGCTGTGAGCAGGCCCGGGAAGTGTCTCATCCCGGGCTGCCACACACGACGGGGGGCGGAAGCCCTTCGAGGCCAATGGGTGTTGCGCGCGTGCTTCCACATCTAAACCACCATAACCCTGGACATATTGTTTATTGGATAGGTTCCGGAGTCCTACGTCCATCAATTTTGATTTAACAATTGTAATCTTTAGGATCTTTTCTAGGGCATATATCCCAAACGTATTCAATAATCAACGACGAGAATTTCAAGACATTGCAATGACTATAGCATTGTCCAAAGACATTAGGGTGGGTCCCCTAATATTCAATGCCTTTTGATATATCTGTCTCCCTTTCTACCAAAGCGAAACACACTAATTCATGTACAAAAACTACAGCAAAGGGACCTTGCATACCAATTTGTAGACATTAAAGGCCATACGTCTTGAACCACATTTCCCTCCCTTCTGACAGACACTATATTCATGATATAGGAGCTTTAGACAGCTAAGTAACCCCTTGTAAATCCAAATTGTGTGCAGAGTAGACTAGAGGATCTTTTAGATACTGGTTTTAGGATTACCACGTAGGGCATCGGCCTTGGCTGCATTGATGGCCCTTCACTGGCTCCCGGTCCACAAAAGAGTTTTGTTCAAACTCTTATTGACAACTTTTGGAGCCCATCGTCATCTGGGCCCAGGATATCTTTCAGCAAGATTCAGGCCTCATACCACTGTAAGAACACTAAGGTCCACCACTGCAAATTTGCTCGGGGTACCAGCATTTAAATTAGCCACCAGAGGCGGAAGATCAGCCACTGTGTTGGGAGAAAAAGCCTGGAACAGTATGCCTAAGGGGCTCAGAGCTATTGAACAGGAGGGGCAGTTTAGAAAACTGTTGAAGACGTGGATATTCGGATTATCAAATGCTTGCTGCCTAAAGCTAATTTAGGTTTATGTTACAGTCTGATCTGTTGTTGTTTACAGCGCCAGGAGACTCCGTTAGGAGTGGCAGTTTGCGCTCTATAAAATCACCTTTCATTCCATTTCATTTCATACAATATCACATCACATCGTTATTTACCGCATGCCCTGTCCCTAACATCAGGAGATAAAGATTCAGTATCTGGTGAATTGTGTGAATTGATTTTGTTTCTGCCAATATTTTCTTCTCTCTCCATTCTAACATCCTTTTACATGTTACTTACTGGTGTGGCTCACTGGTTAGAGGCAGCAGACTCGGAAACAGAGGATGGCCCAGGACCAGGGTTCAATTCCCGACGCGGCAGGGTCGTGGACCATGGTCAGCGGACTCGATAATTCTCACCTCGGTGCCAACTCTAACCAGGGATCACACTCTGCAACTCTGGGCATTAGCTTCCCTCATCTCCACAACAGCCCCCCACATACGCTGGGGATGCCTGGTTTCACCTTGGAGATACCCAGTAGGGACCATCTCACAGGGAAAGCCAGGACGGGTTCCCCCGCGGTCTACAGCGCGGAGATACCCCATGTGGGGTGATTTAGGCGCTTTACAAGACATCATTACATTACTCTGCCAAACAATTTTGACTGCATGTCCAACAGGAAAATAACCTTGTAGTAGGATGGTGCTGTCCTTTCCCCTTAATAGATGAGGCTTGAGAGCGCAGCTGTCACTAAACATTTTGGGATTAACCTGAAAAGGGACTTTAAGAGGCACTTCCAGGAGAGGGGATTTGAGTCAGCCTTCATGTTGGGAGCCAGGAGTACGTTTTGATTGGGCAGAAGTTGTGTGCTACCACAAAGAAGTGCATGCCCTCCACGCATGATCATTTTATTTCTTTATCCAGCTGCCTCAGCTTGAACTTTGAGGGCCACACACATAACTTTGTAAAGGTATTAAAAAGTTCTAGATAGTTAGCCAATTTACAAGCCCAGGGCAACAATAACCCACATAGACTTTAGGTTTGGCGTGACAGTGCAACTGTAACCGTGCCTTATGTGTTCAAAAAAGCATTTAGAATCCTACTGAGAGCTAGTCTCTCCTGCATGTTGGTTCCACAGACTACAAGATTTGCTTCAGCCAAATGTCTGTTCTTCCACTACAGAGACTGCTTGTATTGCACTTTTTGGATTGTCGCAAAGTTTATACTCGATACAGAAGGACTAAGTTGGTTATATTGGCAAGCCAATTATCACAGCTTTTTCCTCATTATTATGAAACGTTCTGACAATGGCACTAGGCCTAACATTTATTGAAAAATATGTGTTAAAGTTGATAGCCACTTAAGTGTGGAATGTTATTGCACTATGTGAAGGCCTGCTGACAGGTATTTTGTTACATGGAAGCTCACAGATTACCGTAGTAGGAAACAGTTTTGGTGTAGGGCACCAAGTGTGACAAACCATAAACATAGAACATTTGCTGTTGGACAAGCCCTTCTTAGGGGAATTTACCTGAAAACTTTTCACCTTTTCCTCCTATTTTTTGCCTACCCTCTCTGCATGACCTAAGGTATCTTGGCACCTTCTGCCTGTACTGCAGAGGGAAGGTGCGCTTGCTTGCCTGCTTTAGGCAAGGGGTGCGTACGCAATGGACTTAGGCACCATCCCTCAATGTGCCCCGTAAACAGGTACATCACATACCAGGGGCGGCTACAGCACTGGCTAGAAGTGGGAAATAGCACTGAGTGTGCCACCCACCAGATAGCCTGTCAACCATGTACTGGGCCTGCAATTGCAAGCCTGTGGGGCGCCATTGCGCCCCTGCCTAGGATTTCATCACTTACGCCTCAGCCAACCCTGAGTCGGTCATCACATTCCATGAGGGCTCCCCCCCTCCAGGGAAGTACTGACTGAAGCAGGGGGGGTGGTAAGCTGAAGGCCGGGCATGTACATATGGATGTTCCCTGCCCAGGTAGTGAGGAACCCTTCATGTGGGGCTTCCCCTGCCTTGGAGCTCCGCATTTCCCATGGGATACCCCTGGGGTGTCACTGATTCATTTGTGTGGCCTCAGGGCTCGGAGCACGTCCTCACTGTCCCGGCAGCGTGTAAGTGCATCTGCCTTCCTACTCGGGCTAGGAAGAGTCACTGACAAGGTGTTCTGAAACATGGGCTGGTCTGCCAATGCAGACCGGGGAGTGCGCACTTACACCTATGGGGTTAGCTATGCGCCCAAAACTTCCAATACAGGCCTGGGTGTGTGTACCGGCCCTTATGTTGTCTCATATACAAGTACAGCCTGCCATCGTAGGCTTGAGGATGAGCCAGGCACCTATGACATTTTAGATCGGTGCCCGGCCTGCCATTGCAGGCCGGTGGGTGCATGCTTGCATCTCCGGTGTTCTAACACCAGTCGCACCTCGCAGGTTGTGCGTCATTGCACCCATAATTTTTATTTATTTATTTATTTATTTTATGCAGTTTTTATATAGCGCAGACTTTACCCGAAGATGTCAGAGTGCTTCACATTAGGAACTGAACTGATACATGAGAAGAACATTACAAGTGAACAAGTTACAAAAGCAAACGTTAAGTTACATGAGGCAAAAGTGACAATTGTGCGCAAACAAAATACAAGAGGTAGCAAACGGTGCATTACAGGAGGAAAAAGTGACATGTGTGCAGGTTACAAAAGCGTACAAAGTACAAGTAGAGGTATGGTACTGCAATATATGGCAGACACTCAAACACAAGAACAAACGTTACGTAGGCAATGGTGGCACTTGTGCAAGTATCGAAAGCAAACAAAATGTCAGAGGTAACAGACAGTGTGTTACAAGAGAAAAGTGACGTGTGCATGTTACAAAAGAGTACCAAACACAGGTAGAAGGATAATACTGCAATAAATGTCAGAATACACTGGGAAGGCACTTCCAAGGTCATGGAGAAAAGGATTCACTATAATGGAAGGTCTTCCTTCACAAAATAGAGAGGGTGTGAATTAAATTTGGAAGTGTCTTTGAAGGAGGAGAACTTTGAGGTCAGTTTTGAAGGACTGGGGGGAGGCGGTGGTCCGGAGCTGAGGCAGAAGTGAGTTCCAGATTCTCACTGCGTTGCCGGAAAAGGATTGGACCATCGATCTTTCCTTCTTGAAAGTGGGAGGTTACAGCAGTAAATTTTCCACGTTACGTGATGGTCTAGAGCCTCCAGAGAGTTTCAGTTTATTTGCCAGGTAGCGAGGACAGAAGTGCAAGGCTTTGTGGGTGATACAGGCAGTTTTGTAGATAGATCTTGCCTCAATGGGAAGCCTGCGGAGGGTGGTTAGCATGGGTGTGATGTGGCGCTTCTTTTGGCCCCATAAATGAAGCGAGCTGCTGAATGGAGAACAGATTTACAGGGGGACAGGTGGGATTTGTGGAGGCCAGTGAGAAGAGAATTGCAGAAGTCCAGTTTGGAGAGGACCAGCGATTGGACCAGGGTTTTAAGGTCTTGCTCTGGGAAGAAGCGGCGAATTCCCAACAGAAGGCGCAGTTGGTATCGAGCAGACTTTGCAATGGAGTTGATGTGGGAGATTAGATTGAGTTTTTTGTTGAGTGTGACACCCAGGGATTTTGCACTGTCAACAATGATGGGTTTATTGTTAAGTAGATTCATCTGATCCATCCATGATTGAACCGGGGAGGGGATAGTGAGGAGGAGAGGAGGAGGAATTCAATTTTGGAGGGATTCAGAATCAGTTGATGTGTTGACATCCAGTTTTGAATGGAGTTCAGAGTAGAGCTTAGGACGGAGAGATCGTGAGTGGAGGCAACCTTGAGATAGATTTAAGTGTCGTCTGCGTAGAGATGATAGTGGACCCTGTATTCACTTAGGAGATTTCCCAGTGGTTCTAAATAGAGATTGAACAATGTGGGTGCAAGTATAGAGCCTTGAGGAACACCTTGACTTACCGCTAAAGGAGATGAAAGACTGTTCGCTATTTTGATCATTTGGGATGTATTAGAGAGGAACGAAGAAAACCATTTAAGCACTGTGCCCTCCATGCCCATTCTCTGTTGAAGTGTGTTGAGGAGAGTGTTGTGATTGACAGTGTCAAAGGCTGCAGAAAGGTCACGGAGAATTAAAAGACAAGACCTCCCCTGAATCGAGTATCCGTATCGCGTCATCAATTACTTGCAGCAGGGCTGTTTCAGTGCTGCAGTTTTGGATGAAGCCAGACTGAAAATTGTCAAGAAGATCATTGTCCTTGATATGACGAGAGAGTTGTTTCGCTACACATCTTTCTGTGATCTTCGCAAGAAAGGGTAGGTTAGTGATGGGGCGGAAGTTGTTGAGGTCATTCGCACCAGCAGTGGGTTTTTTAAGCAGAGGGGTGACCTGCCAGTTTTGAAGGGAATAGGAAGGGAGCCTTGACAGAGGGAGAGGGTGACCAGAGTGGTCCAATAGGGAAGAGAATGGGTATAGAAGTCATTGGCAATGGCACTAGGGATGGGGTCAAGAGAATGGTTGGAGGACTTTGTTTCGAGGATGCAATTGAGGAGGGCATCTTCAGAGATGGGGTCGAAGTTCTGCCAAATGGCTAGTGATTTGCCCTCCTCTGGAGGGGTATGGTGAGCGCCCTGATCCACAAGTGATTTCACTTTTTCGTCAAAGAATACGGCGAAGTCCGCTGCTTTCTTTGTAGAAGCCTCCAACTTGGAGATTGGGGAGAGCAGTTAGTATTCTTGATGAGATCAAATAGTTTTTTGGGTTTATTTCTGGCTGAGTCAAGGATGGTTCTGAAGTGCGACGCTTTCCCAAGGAAGATGTGCTTGTGGTACTTGGATCTTGCTGAACGGTGGAAGACGCTTGCCTCCATTGTTTCTCCAGGAGTCTTAGGTGCTTCCTTTCTTCATACAGGGATTTGTTGAACCAAGGTGCTGAGGGAATGGGCCTTTTCTTTTTGCTTTGGAGAGGAGCGACATTATTGATTTTGACTGCAAGGACTGAGAGGCATTGGGAGGTGAGTTCGACAACATCCAGGTTCGGGTTGAGCCTTGGAAGTGACAGCAAAGCTGATTCACAGAGGGAACTGGTGTCAATATTTTTAGTGTCACGGAATCAGGAGGTAGCCCTCTTAGGTTGGCCAAGAGTTATAGAGTGTGCTAGGTGAAGAGAGAATGGGATGAGGAGGTGGTCAAACCAGTCTACATGAATAGGGGTAGCGATAGAAAGCATGCCTGCTTTCGAAATAACAAGGTCCAGGATTGAGCCCTTAGAGTGTGTTGATTCTGTGCAGTGTTGAGGAAGGTGGCCAGCAAATTCGCGGAAGAGTCTTGCGGTGAGCCCCAGTGGAGTTTGAAGTCACCCACGAAGGTCTGATTGTCACTTTGCAAGTATTGGTAAGTGGGTGAACCCATGTCTGGCTGGCCCGTGAAGAGTGATTTGTGTGACCTCACACCTAGGGTACTAGTGGCTGGGTAAGCCCATGTGCCCAGCTTACCACTGCTGACCGGTGTGTGCTCACTGGCATCCATCATGATTAAACTCATAAGCAGCCTGCCACTGCAAGCCGCTGTCTGTGTGAACACACAGCTATGGTGCCGATGATTACATGTGCAGCATGCCATTGCAGGCCTGTGTGTGCGCACTGACACCTGTGTCCAGTCTACAGATGAATACTTGGGTGGGCACATTAGCACCCCTGGTGCTAGACACTATGGGCCCCATTAGGAAGGCGGGCGGGCACCCTATCGGAAATCGGGAACTCCCGCCCTAAGGGCGGGGGTCCCGCACGCACCATTGGGATGTGCCCGCCACTGTGGCGGGCACATCCTGTATTTATAGTATTGTGGTGGGTGGAGCTCTCTGCTCCACCCGCCACAATACTAAAAATGCTTAGCAGCATTTACGTAATTAAAGCGGCAGGCACCGCGCGGTGCCTGCCGCTTTGATTATACCGTGTGCTACCCCCCTTTGGCCTTCACTCCGGGGGCCCCCAGGGGGCCCCCAGAGTGAACACCGCCTGCCTTTCCGTGGCGGCATTGCCGCCGCGGAAAGGCATTGCACACTTGCCATTGTAATATGGCTGGCGGTGTCTCATAGACACCGCCACCATATTAATCATTTTCCGCCCCGGTCGCAATGCGACCGGGGCGGAAAAGTGGCGGGCGGTGTTTACCTCCGTTGCGGTCCCCCCACCATTGTAATGTGGCGGGGGGGGAAAGGGTGGCGGCAGTCATTTCTGTCAGGCAGATCGCCACCGCCACCATGGCGGTGGCGATCCGCCCGACATCCTAATGGAGCCCTATGTGTCCAACCTAAAATTGCAGGTCTGTGTGCCCACTAGCACACGGGTGCCCAGGTAATGAGGAATGCCTGTGTGTGTTTTCACTATCTTTGAGAATTGCTCTTCCCTTAGGTTAACATGGGGACGTGGTTGACATTACTTCGGGCTGCAAAAGTGGATTGCAGTGGAGCAGCCTCATGATGTTTCCTATCAATGGATTTGCCATGCCAAACCCTTTTCCAGTGGTAAAGGGGGTTTTGGCATAACTCGCTTAGAAATGGCACTTATAGAATATGCTGAAAATGAGTAGCGTGGCGCACAGCAATGGTTTAGGTTAGATTTCTTATGTTTACTTTGATTTTGGTTGTGGTTTCGAGTGCTCCGGCAAGAGACGTAACCGTCCGTGTACGTTGTGGGTAATGACTGGTTGTGTGCGTTACATGGGGAGTAAACGCATCCTTGTATAAGGGCACACACTGTGGTTCGTCAGATAAAGACAGACTCCAATATTGCTTTTGGTGGTTGATTATTTATTCATCAATTACGCAAAAGTTATTTGCATGTTTATTCACAATAAATTTGTGAATAAACATGCAAATAACTTTGGGGGCTGAACTCACCTTCAAAAAAACCGGAAATGAATAAAAAAACACACAAGTAATGCGAGCCCGAGTTGTGAAGTTTGTGGCCCTTGATGAAGAGGTTTGTCCTTGAAACGCGTTGGCCGAAAGAAAGCAAGGTGGAGAAGTAAGCAAGGCTGCATCTGATAGCCTGTTGGCAGAGCGCTGTCGTGAGCCCTTCCAATGCTTCAGGGCACTTTGGATTGCAAAATACGACACGGCGCCCGGCCGTGGGAAGGTGCTCCATCAACCAGCTGGCAGTGAAACCCCAAACCAGCTGGAAGAGGCTGCTGCTGTGCACTGTTCAGAGCAGATCGGCACAGCGTTCTATATGCTTAATTAGCCTGCCGAACAAATCCACGTCCTACTACAGGAATTAATGGAACTTTTAAATGCACACCAACAACTGATTTACTCAAATGAAACACTGACTCTCGCATTAGAGGACTTCGTGTCCCAACAAGCACTACTAAACTGTGGACCTTGCACACGCCCAATGGGGGCTGAACTCACCTTCAAAAAAACAGGAAATGAATAAAAAAACACACAAGTAATGCGAGCCTGAGTTTTGAAGTTTGTGGCCCTTGATGAAGAGGTTTGTCCTTGAAACGCGTTGGCCGAAAGAAAGCAAGGTGGAGAAGCAAGCAAGGCTGCATCTGATAGCCTGTTGGCAGAGCGCTGTCGTGAGCCCTTCCAATGCTTCAGGGCACTTTGGATTGCAATATATATATATATATATATATATATATATATATATATATATATATATATATATATATATATATATCCATCGCATGCAGGAACACCATTGAGAGGAACCACACAGGGAAAAGTTTGTTCAGGGAGGCTTTAATGGCACACTGCTGACACAAGATGAAACGGCAGCTCTTCCCCACTTCAATGAAAGCGCCGGACGCGTTTCAAAATTCCTCCTCTCTTCATCAGCGGCGTCAAAATGTCAGGAAATGCAGGCTTCTCGAAGCACTCACACGCACCTGCATAAATGTCTGCCTCCAAGGCGTGGCTAAATGCAAAGCCTTCTGGATACTGAAGTGCGTGTATGCATGATCCCTTGTGGGTTCAGCCCGCATACCAAATGTCAATCACAAATTAAAACTCCATTAGGCATGTGGAAGGGCAATCGTCAGCCTGTGCCCCGCTCTGTGTGTGCCAACCTGGTGAGCGAGCGCCGCCCTGCAACGGACTGCCCGCTTACTTCCCGTTTCTGTGAGTCCCAATACCCCACCGGGCATCCAGGCAGAACCAGCTTCCAAGCGGGGGTTCCCTCTCACGACTGTGTCAGCCGTTATAAATCCATCGCATGCAGGAACACCATTGAGAGGAACCACACAGGGAAAAGTTTGTTCAGGGAGGCTTTAATGGCACACTGCTGACACAAGATGAAACGGCAGCTCCTTCCCACTTCAATGAAAGCGCCGGACGCGTTTCGAGATTCCTCCTCTCTTCATCAGCGGCGTCAAAATGTCAGGAAATGCAGGCTTCTCGAAGCACTCACACGCACCTGCATAAATGCCTGCCTCCAAGGCGTGGCTAAATGCAAAGCCTTCTGGATACTGAAGTGCGTGTATGCATGATCCCTTGTGGGTTCAGCCAGCATACCAAATGTCAATCAAAAATTAAAACTCCATTAGGCATGTGGAAGGGCAATCGTCAGCCTGTGCCCCGCTCTGTGTGTGCCAACCTGGTGAGCGAGCGCCGCCCTGCAACGGACTGCCCGCTTACTTCCCGTTTCTGTGAGTCCCAATACCCCACCGGGCATCCAGGCAAAACCAGCTTCCAAGCGGGGGTTCCCTCTCACGACTGTGTCAGCCGTTATAAATCCATCGCATGCAGGAACACCATTGAGAGGAACCACACAGGGAAAAGTTTGTTCAGGGAGGCTTTAATGGCACACTGCTGACACAAGATGAAACGGCAGCTCTTCCCCACTTCAATGAAAGCGCCGGACGCGTTTCGAGATTCCTCCTCTCTTCATCAGCGGCGTCAAAATGTCAGGAAATGCAGGCTTCTCGAAGCACTCACACGCACCTGCATAAATGCCTGCCTCCAAGGCGTGGCTAAATGCAAAGCCTTCTGGATACTGAAGTGCGTGTATGCATGATCCCTTGTGGGTTCAGCCCGCATACCAAATGTCAATCACAAATTAAAACTCCATTAGGCATGTGGAAGGGCAATCGTCAGCCTGTGCCCCGCTCTGTGTGTGCCAACCTGGTGAGCGAGCGCCGCCCTGCAACGGACTGCCCGCTTACTTCCCGTTTCTGTGAGTCCCAATACCCCACCGGGAAGAGCTGCCGTTTCATCTTGTGTCAGCAGTGTGCCATTAAAGCCTCCCTGAACAAACTTTTCCCTGTGTGGTTCCTCTCAATGGTGTTCCTGCATGCGATGGATATATATATATATATATATATATATATATATATATATATATATATATGTATATATATATATATATGTATATATATATATATTCAATGAAAAAACCATTGGTTTTAGGCCATATATAGTTAGGGATTTGCATTTAGAAAACCTTATTTTACTCGCATAAAACCATTGAAATTCCATATATAGTTATAAGCGCTAACTATATATCGCGCACCCGCAATCCACTGCTGATGATGTCACATATTACATCATTCATGACATGGTTAGTGACATCACTGATGACATCACTGATGACATCTCAAATGACATCACTGATGACATCACTGATTACAACATCCAGTGACTGTATGTTTCTGTAAAGTTAAAATATGTTTTACATATTGATGAATGTGTGGATATATAAGTGTCTGGATGAAGGATTTACTAGGTGCATGACTGACTGATTGAGTGAGTGATTAAATGTGTCTCACTGAGTGCATGGGTTAGTGACTAAACTGTTTTAATTTGTGCATCATTATATCTGTTGTTCTACAAACTGCTGCATATGTTGATCAGTAGCTATATGAGTAACTGTATGGGTTGATTGGTTGTCCAAGTATTTGTATGGGAAACTGAGTGTGTGTGTATGGGTGGCTGGAAGGTGTGTGACTCTGTACATAGATGTGTGAGTAGTTGATTCACTAAATGTATAGATTCAAAACTGCATGTGGAAACAGCTGTATGGGCGGTTGACTGTGCATGAGTGTATTAGTGAGTGAATGGATATCTCATTGCTACATGTCAAAGTAAGTACATATGTAAAACACCGTACATGTGAGAGTTGACATATATAAATAACTGTGCATAAGAGCTAGTGAATGTGTGAGTGGCTGTATGGATCATTGTGAACATGTATCAGAGATTGTATAAGAGAGTAAAGTAAATATGTGTTAGTATATGTTTGAATAAGTAAGGTGTGTATAACTGTATAGTTGAGAAAATGGAGGTGTGATTGATTTTTGGCATAACTGACTAGGTGTGTGAGTAACTCCATGGATGAGTGACTGTCTGTTTACACTGATTGTATCTAAGGTTATATTAGAGTCTGAAGAGGTTCATGGTATTATCACATGAATGATATCATCAGTGATGTGATCAGTCATGTCAAATGAGATGTTATCAGTGATGTCATCAGTGATGTCATTTGAGATGTCATCAGTGATGTCATCAGTGATGTCACTAACCATGTCATGAATGATGTAATATGTGACATCATCAGCAGTGGATTGCGGGTGCGCGATATATAGTTAGCGCTTATAACTATATATGGAATTTCAATGGTTTTATGCGAGTAAAATAAGGTTTTCTAAATGCAAATCCCTAACTATATATGGCCTAAAACCAATGGTTTTTTCATTGAATTTTCAAGGTTTTGTAAATGCAAATTCCTAACTATATATGGACTATAACCTATGGTTTTTTCTGTGAATTTCAATGGTTTTTTAATAGCAACCATCAAAAGCTGTCAAATGTCAAGTACGTGATAGGTAAAAACGTTTTCGTGTTTATGCACGCTGATGTGCTGTGAACGCTGCCCCCCCCCCCCTCCCCTCTTTTCTCTTAGTAGTACTCTCTCTTTGCAGATAGTGAACGGTAGTTAACGCAGACCTTTACCCCTGTTGTAATCCGTCGTACCTGCTTGTCTCTCCATTTGATTGATTATTATCCAAGCATTTACTGTTTTAGAATTGGTTCTCTTTGGATCATTCTCTATTTACAAACAAGCACAAAGTCGCAATACTCTGTTTAGTCTTTGCAGATAGTGAAAAATCGTGTAAAAAAATAAAAGTAATCGAGCAAAATCAGTAGACCACTAATTCGATCTGTTTTTAACCTCGGTAAAATACAAACATTAGGAATAACCCTTCATGAGAAATACGAAAATAGTGAAATGAATTGAGCTCCACACCATGAGGCCTTTTGAAGAATCTTTCATTCTGGACCTTGTCCCACAATCCGTTTCACCTGAAGACACGCTGTCGTAGGGCGCCCCTTTACCGTTTTAGTTGCCATTCCGCCCGCTTTTGGTACTCTGTGCCTCTTCCGCCATTCAGCTGTTTACCGCTCGCTCTTGCGACTACAACGTCTCGCTCACCATGTAGTTGAGTTGCTCCCGCTCTTAAGATTTGACCGAACTTTTTGGACTGCTGAAAGCGGTGGAATTCCGACCGCTGGTTGGTGGAGACATTTTGACTATATTCTGCACCTGCATTGTCGCGTAATGCGTCATATGACGCGACGCGTTAGCGCACCCGGATGTGCTCCGGTGCGCAAGGCGCAGCTTCCCGGAAACGATCCAGAGCGCGCCGCGCAGCGCGTAACGTAAGCATAACAGGTCATGTGACTTGTTAATAAAACTTTTCATTGGTTCATTTTACTTTTCTTTTCCTAATTATGTAAGACTAGGTCATGTGACCTAAAAATAACACTTTTCATTGGATTAAAACATTTTTTTTCCCCAAACGATGAAAGCCCCACCTTGTTTCTGGATGTTTCAGACTGAAGCTGGCGTCACCATGAGAGCACCACCATCTCGTAGCTCCGTCGTGGCCATTCCGCAAGCAATCATGGCAGCCGCTCCCCACCGGAAGCCTGCGGGAGTCGAGGGCCCCCAAGACTTTTGTACAATCTTCAAGGCTGAGGGGACGCTTTCGAGAATGGAACCCAAGCCCTGGCAGACAAGCGTCCGAGTTCCAAGGTGTCCCAGGGCCATTTTACTGGACCAGGCCCAAATCCGAAGAGCCGGCCGCCATTTTAAGAGTCCTGTGGAAGCCGCCTACCGCTGCACCGCAAGAGTGGGAGCAACTCAACTACATGGTGAGCGAGACGCTGTAGCCGTAAGAGCGGGCGGTAAACAGCTGAATGGCGGATGAGGCACAGTGTAGCAAAAGCGGGCGGAATGGCGACTGAAACGATAAAGGGGCGCCCCACTACAGCAGACAAGCCTCCGCCATGTGCTTCAAAACTGCATATGTATCTCGTGATATCAAGGTTGGGCAACCAGTACAAAACAAGCAGTTACGAGTCCCATTTACACCGGCGCCATTTTGGGCGCGGCCGGGCAGGTCCAGGATCTACTGAAACATAAAAAATGAGGCTGACGTCTCTGAAGCAGTTCACGAACAGCAGGACATAGCAAATAAACATGAACTCTCTAAAGCTGTTAACTCACTGCAGAACAAAACAAGTGAACCTGAAACCTCTGGAATAATTGTCGCTCAGAAGAACAACACACAAAACTCTGTAGTGTCTGTGGAAAGTAAAACAGAAGGGCACTGTAGTTTCAGACACACTTAACACTAATGACTTAACAAAGATATCGTCTGTCTATGAAGCAGCTGTCACAAGGAAATCCCTAACGCATCAGCATTCTCGGAAGAGGTTGACACAGATAACATTTTAAGGAACAAAGAAAGACCTGTTCACTCTTGACACCCCAGGTGCTGTGTATATTGCACTATAGTGCTGCATCGACAAAACGGGCAACCCTATTGATGTGGATTTTTCATTATTGATTATTGTAAAGAAATGGCGACTCCCCCCTTTAGCAGATTAGCTAAATGTTTGCGTAATTTAGGCATAAAAGTTATATTATTGTTGTTGTTGTTGTTATCGTTATAGTTCTGGTTAATTTCAAAAAATTGTTAAATATATTTACAGTTTTTGTTGCGTTCGTTATATTTAAATATTAATAAAGTTTTAAAATGTAACTGTCTTGGAGTACTATATTTTTTTTAAAAATCGGGTGAATGGGGCCTTGAATCGGGTTATTGTCATGTGTGGGCTTTGCAAGTGTACTGCTACAAGATCGGACATTTCAAACTCAAATGCACGTTCATTTTCTTACCTTTCCGAAACATGGAGCGCAATAGCAGGCAGAGAAAGGGTGATGCACGTGTTGAACACTGCCTGGCCTGCAAATTGCTGCCAGTGCCCCCCCCGCCCCGAGTACTTCACAAATCTTTAAAAGACCATGCGCTTGTTCAATGGGAAGTGGATAACATGGCTAAGAGCATTTGCTGACTAATGCATGAATATCGCTGACTTTTCAGCGATATTCATGCATTGCGGCCGTTTTTTATCGCATTTGCGATAAACCTTGCTAATAGCAAGGTTTATGTGCGATAAAATTCGCCGAAGTGCGGCGATAATTATTGTCTCTAAACAAGTTAGAGTCAAAAATTACCGCTAGTTGTTGGAAATATGCCCCCGGGTTTTTCCTTGCAGGAATCGGGAAACGAAAGACTAGCACTGAAATCAGTAGTCTCACACCTGAATCGGGAGGGTTGGCATGTCTGGATACTCTACAGCTGGAGCCATACACTACATCCGCAGGGCTAGGTGATAGCCTAGGTCCGGCCTGGACAATCGGACACAGAGGAAGAGAAGTGTCAGAGGGTGCGGTAGTGAATAGGGTGAAAGGGAGGTGTCGAACGGGCACAGGGTGTGATTCTCAGAGAAGAGCAGCGCAGATGGGGGAAGTATATGGCCCATGCATGAGAGAGAGAGCGGGGGTGACCATTGCGTGGGGGAGATGCGTGCGAGGGTGGGGAGCCATGCTGAGAATCGACGGCGTGCAGAGAGTGGCCCTGGTCAAGGCATCTAAAATGGCTGCCGTGCACGACAAAATTGTGGCATTGGACAAAAACGCAAGATGGCGCAGACAATGTTTATCAATAAGGATTCATTTATAACAAAATATTTACTCGCAGTGACAAAATGGTGTTCAACACTTCCTGATTTCCATCGAATCGAACGTTAACAAACGTCACGCAGCAAAAAAAAAAAAGCTCACGCACAGAGCGGTTTTTAGCCATGTTATCCAATGGAAGGTGGATAACATGGCTAAGAGCATTTGCTGGATAATGCATGAATATCGCTGACTTTTCAGCGATATTCATGCATTGTGGCCGATGTGCGGCGATAATTTTTGTCTCTAAACAATTAAAACGAAGCACAAAATGGCGAATTCCCGTTTCGCTACCAGTTTGCGGCCCAGTTCGCGGCCCGTGAAGCGCTTCTACCGTGAAAAATAATTTTTTTTTTATTTTCCCCACGGGACCCTTTAATAACCCCAACAACATTCCTAGGGGGTCAAGAGGGGTATACCTTGCCCCCTTTCAATAAATTCCCCCTTCGTTTTTCACCTCTTCTTCTCTCTCGATCCTACCGAGAGATAAGATGGCGGCCGCTCCGGACTATTTAGAATGTTGACAGACACCGGAGAGCCAATCAGCTTTCTGTTATCCAATGGAAGGTGGATAACATGGCTAAGAGCATTTGCTGGATAATGCATGAATATCGCTGACTTTTCAACGATATTCATGCATTGTGGCCGATGTGCGGCGATAATTTTTGTCTCTAAACAATTAAAACGAAGCACAAAATGGCGAATTCCCGTTTCGCTACCAGTTTGCGGCCCAGTTCGCGGCCCGGGAAACGCTTCTACCGTGAAAAATCATTTTTTTTTATTTTCCCCACGGGACCCTTTAATAACCCCAACAACAATCCTAGGGGGTCAAGAGGGGTATACCTTGCACCCTTTCAATAAATTCCCCCTTCGTTTTTCACCTCTTCTCTCTCGATCCTACCGAGAGATAAGATGGCGGCCGCTCCGGACTGTTTAGAATGTTGACAGACACCGGAGAGCCAATCAGCTTTCTGCGCGCAAAGTTCCGTTTCGCGAAAAGTAAGCGGACCGGATCGCTGCCCAGAGCGCTGTTACAGATATATATCTTGGTTTGAACGTTAATTTCTCAAAAACTACTGGAGCACATATATTGAGACCTAGCAAAGGCACATCGGGCTAACAGTCCCTACAATTTTGCCAAGTTTCGTGCAAATCCATTCAGCCGTTCGAGCTAAAAGTGAGTCCAACCGCCCTATGGAAAAATGAATGGAAAAAACGCGTTTTGGGACCCCCCTTTTTTCTCAGCCCCCCCTTGACGAAACTCCACCAAATTTTCAGGGGCTGCTCAGAAACACAATGTGCCATTTTCCTGAAAATTTCAGCCGATTCCGTCCTCAAACGCCAAAGTTATTAGGCATAGAATTTTCAGAAATCCCATAGGGAATTAATCCTAACTATATATACCTACTGGCTATCGCCAGTAGGTAATATGTATATATATATATATATATATATATATATATATATATATATATATATATATATTACCTACTGGCGTCTCGCCAGTAGGTATATATGGTTAGGATTAATTCCCTATGGGATTTTTGAAAATTCTATGTCTAATAACTTTGGCGTTTGTGGACGGAATCGGCTGAAATTTTCAGGAAAATGGCACATTTTGTTTCTGAGCAGCCCTTGAAAATTTGGGGGGGTTTTGTCGAGGGGGGGCCGAGAAAAAAGGGGGGTCCCAAAACGCGTTTTTCCCATGTTAATTTCCATAGGGCGGTTGGACTCACTTTTAGCTCGAACGGCTGAATGGATTTGCACGAAACTTGGCAAAATTGTAGGGACTGTTAGCCCGATGTGCCTTTGCTAGGTCTCAAGATATGTGCTCGAGTAGTTTTTGAGAAATTAACGTTCAAAACAAGATATATATCTGTAACAGCGCTCCGGGCTGCGGTCCGGTTCGCTTACTTTTCGCGAAACGGAACTTTGCGCGCAGAAAGCTGATTGGCTCTCCGGTGTCTGTCAACATTCTAAACAGTCCGGAGCGGCCGCCATCTTATCTCTCGGTAGGATCGAGAGAGAAGAAGAGGTGAAAAACGAAGGGGGAATTTATTGAAAGGGGGCAAGGTATACCCCTCTTGACCCCCTAGGAATGTTGTTGGGGTTATTAAAGGGTCCCGTGGGGAAAATAAAAAAAAATGATTTTTCACGGTAGAAGCGCTTCACGGGCCGCGAACTGGGCCGCAAACTGGTAGCGAAACGGGAATTCGCCATTTTGTGCTTCGTTTTAATTAAATTACTAGGTATAAGGGGGTGCGGGAGACGTATCCTAATCCCCTATGTTTCCTGAGGGTGGCTGAGGAGGCTCATATATGTTGATACATCTCTTCCAGCGGCTGTGCGTGAGCTTTTTTTTTTTTTTTGCTGCGTGACGTCTGTTAATGTTCGATTCGATGGAAATCAGGAAGTGTTGACCGCCAATTTGTCACTGCGATAAAATATTTTGTTATAAATGAATCCTTATTGATAAACATTGTCTGCGCCATCTTGCCTTTTTTACAATGCCACAATTTTGTCGTGCACGGCAGCCATTTTAGATGCCTTGACCAGGCCCACTCTCTGCACGCCGTCGATTCTCAGCACGGCTCCCCACCCTCGCAAGCATCTCCCCCACGCACTGGTTACCCCCGCTCTCTCTCTCGTGCATCGGCCATATACTTCCCCCAATCTCCGCTGCTCTTCCCTGAGAATCACACCCCGTACCCGCCCGACACCTCCCTTTCACCCTATTCACTACCGCACCCTCTGACACTCCTCTTCCTCTGTGTCCGATTGTCCAGGCCGGACCTAGGCTATCACCTAGCCCTGCGGATGTAGTTTATGGCCCCAGCTGTAGAGTATCCAGACATGCCAACCCTCCCGATTCAGGCGTGAGACTACTGATTTCAGTGCTAGTCTTTCGCCTCCCGATTCCTGCAAGGAAAAATCCGGGGGCATATTACCAACAACTAGCGATAATTTTTGTCTCTAACTTGTTTAGAGACAAAAATTATCGCCGCACATCGGCGAATTTTATCGCACATAAACCTTGCTATTAGCAAGGTTTATCGCAAATGCGATAAAAAACGGCCGCAATGCATGAATATCGTTGAAAAGTCAGCGATATTCATGCATTATCCAGCAAATGCTCTTAGCCATGTTATCCACCTTCCATTGGATAACATGGCTAAAAACTGCTCTGTGCGTGAGCTTTTTTTTTTTTTTTTGCTGCGTGACGTTTGTTAACGTTCGATTCGATGGAAATCAGGAAGTGTTGACCACCATTTTGTCACTGCGAGTAAATATTTTGTTATAAATGAATCCTTATTGATAAACATTGTCTGCGCCATCTTGCCTTTTTGTCCAATGCCACAATTTTGTCGTGCACGGCAGCCATTTTAGATGCCTTGACCAGGCCCACTCTCTGCACGTCGCCGATCCTCAGCATGGCTCCCCACCCTCGCAAGCATCTCCCCCACGCACTGGTCACCCCCGCTCTCTCTCTCATGCATGGGCCATATACTTCCCCTCATCTGCGCTGCTCTTCTCTGAGAATCACACCCTGTGCCCGCCCGACACCTCCCTTTCACCCTATTCACTAACGCACCCTCTGACACTCCTCTTCCTCTGTGTCCGATTGTCCAGGCCGGACCTAGGCTATCACCTAGCCCTGCGGATGTAGTTTATGGCCCCAGCTGTAGAGTATCCAGACATGCCAACCCTCCCGATTCAGGCGTGAGACTACTGATTTCAGTGCTAGTCTTTCGCCTCCCGATTCCTGCAAGGAAAAATCCGGGGGCATATTACCAACAACTAGCGATAATTTTTGTCTCTAACTTGTTTAGAGACAAAAATTATCGCCGCACATCGGCGAATTTTATCGCACATAAACCTTGCTATTAGCAAGGTTTATCGCAAATGCGATAAAAAACGGCCGCAATGCATGAATATCGTTGAAAAGTCAGCGATATTCATGCATTATCCAGCAAATGCTCTTAGCCATGTTATCCACTTCCCATTGGATAACATGGCTAAAAACTGCTCAGGGCAGGTGTTAGGTTTTGGAGATATTCGCGCTTAGCGAGAATATCTCCAAAAGTTGGTAATAGGAGATAGCGATGGTTAGGGACTGTTTCCAGTCGCTAAAATCTTGGCACGCCCACTTTGCATGTCATTAGTGATAAATATCACTGATATGCAAAGCGGGGCCCAAGATGGTCGCTATCTCCTTTTAGGTGTCACTAACTGGTGTTAGCGACAGCTTGGTAATAGGGAGATAATTTTATCTCTTTTTTTTTGGCTTTTAAAGCCAAAAAAGCGGAAATAAACCCCCTTGATAATATGCCCCATGATTTCTCGGGGGTTTCAGCTGACAGGGCTTGGTATTGTGTTACGTGCTAATTCTTCCAGGAAACGTCAGAGGGTCGATGCAGGGGTTCTAGAAGGGGTGATAAACCATTTAAGCCTCATGAACAAGCGTATGGTCTTTTAAAGATTTGTGAAGTACTCGGGGCGGCGGTGTGTGTGTGCCCTCTTTCAGGAGCGGGCGGGGGGGCACTGCCAGCAACTTGCCAGGCCAGGCAGTGTTCAACACGTGCATCACCCTTTCTCTGCCTGCTATTGCGCTCCATGCTTCGGAAAGGTAAGAAAAAGAACGTGCATTTGAGTTTGAAATGTCCGATCTTGTAGCAGTACACTTGCAAAGCCCACACATGACAATAACCCGATTCAAGGCCCCATTCACCCGATTTTTTAAACATATATAGCACTCCAACAAAGTTAGATTTTAAAACTTTATTAACTTTTAAATATAACGAACGCAACAAAAACTGTAAATATATTTAACCATTTTTTGAAATTAACCAGAACTATAACGATAACAACAACAACAACAATAATATAACTTTTATGCCTAAATTACGCAAACATTTAGCTAATCTGCTAAAGGGGGGAGTCGCCATTTCTTTACAATAATCAATAATGAAAAATCCACATCAATAGGGTTGTCCGTTTTCTCGATGCAGCACTATAGTGCAACATACACAGCACCTTGGGTGTCAAGAGTGAACAGGTCTTTCTTTGTTCCTTAAGATGTTATCTGTGTCAACCTCTTCCGAGAATGCTGATGCGTTAGGATTTCCTTGTGTTTCTTAATAGCATTGGTGTCTGCACACTTCTTTGTCAATTCTGTGAAGATGATAACTGCTTCATAAACAGACGATATCTTTGTTTAGTCATTAGTGTTAAGTGTGTCTGAAACTACAGTGCCCTTCTGTTTTTTTTTCTTCAGGCTCTACAGAGTTTTGTGTGTTGTTCTTTTCAGCGACAATTATTCCAGAGGTTTCAGGTTTACTTGTTTTGTCCTGCAGTGAGTTAACAGCTTTAGAGACTTCATGTTTATTTGCTATGTCCTGCTGTTCGTCAACTGCCTCAGAGACGTCAGCCTCATATGTTATGTTTGACTAGATCCTGGACCTGCCCGGCCGCGCCCAAAAGGGTGCCGGTGTAAATGGGACTCGTAACTGCTTGTTGTGTACTGGTTGCCCAACCTTGATATCATGAGATACATATGCAGTTTTGAAGCACATGGCGGAGGCTTGTCTGCTGTGGTGGGGCGCCCCTTTATCGTTTCAGTCGCCATTCCGCCCGCGTTTGCTACACTGTGCCTTTTCCGCCATTCAGCTGTTTAGCGCCCGCTCTTACGGCTACAGCGTCTCGCTCACCATGTAGTTCAGTTGCTCCCACTCTTGCGGTGCAGCGATAGGCGGCTTCCACAGGACTCTTAAAATGGCGGCCGGCTCTTCGGATTTGGGCCTGGTCCAGTAAAATGGCCCTGGGACACCTTGGAACTCGGACGCTTGTCTGCCAGGGCTTGGGTTCCATTCTCGAAAGCGTCCCCTCAGCCTTGAAGATTGTACAAAAGTCTTGGGGGCCGTCGACTCCCGCAGGCTTCCGGTGGGGAGCGGCTGCCATGATTGCTTGCGGAATGGCCACGACGGAGCTACGAGATGGTGGTGCTCTCATGGTGACGCCAGCTTCAGTCTGAAACATCCAGAAACAAGGTGGGGCTTTCATCGTTTGTGAAAAAAAATGTTTTAATCCAATGAAAAGTGTTATTTTTAGGTCACATGACCTAGTCTTACATCATTAGGAAAACAAAAGTAAAATGAACCAATGAAAAGTTTTATTAACAAGTCACATGACCTGTTATGCTTACGTTACGCGCTGCGCGGCGCGCTCTGGATCGTTTCCGGGAAGCTGCGCCTTGCGCACCGGAGCACTTCCGGGTGCGCTAACGCGTCGCGTCATATGACGCATTACGCGACAATGCAGGTCCAGAATATAGTCAAAATGTCTCCACCAACCAGCGGTCGGAATACAACCGCTTTCAGCAGTCCAAAAAGTTCGGTTAAATCTTAAGAGCGGGAGCCACTCAACTACATGGTGAGCGAGACGTTGTAGTCGCAAGAGCGGGCGGTAAACAGCTGAATGGCGGAAGAGGCACAGAGTACCAAAAGCGGGCGGAATGGCAACTAAAACGGTAAAGGGGCGCCCCACGACAGCGTGTCTTCAGGTCAAACGGATTGTGGGACAAGGTCCAGAATGGAAGAGTCATCAAAAGGGAAAAAATTCCGCCGGACCCCGGGAGCCGGCCGCCTATGCCGGGGGCGATCTCAGGCCACACCAGGGCAACACGACTTGGGGAGGGGGCAGGAGCCAAGCGCCCCCTCTCAGTCCGCGCCATCTCACCGCCCCTCGGGCGCCTCCGTGAAGCGGTTTAGGGAGGCACCGTATCACATTGTTTTCCAATGCAGTCAGGTCCACAAATGGACCCCACTTACTTTGAATAGTGAAGCTGCAGCAGGTGCAAATAAGGTTTAAACAGTGTTACAAGAGCTGCTTAGAACTCTGAAGTATGGCACTCAACAACCAGGACTTATGCCATTTGTGTAAGGCAGTGACATGGAAGCAACTCAGGGACAAAAAGCATGAAGGAACATTCACGTATGAAAATCTTATTTGGGGAAGGGGTAGAATCCAAACGCCCCCTCCCAGTTCGCGCCACTACACCGTATGTGGAAAATCTGAAGCCATTGTTCTACAAACTCTCAACGCTTGCTATCAGTGCATGAGTTTCATGCTCGATCGATTGAGCTAGCCGGATCGGGCAATAAAAAGTATAAAATAGTTATGTAAATAGTTATTTAATAAAATGTTTTACCCTGTTTCTTTGCTGATGTGTTGTCTATATTTATAATATTTGCATAGGGTTTGTCGTTATTTTGGGCGGGGTGGGTGGCGGAGTCGAGCTGTCTTGCAGCCCTCATGGTGTGGAGCTCAGTTCATTTCACTATTTTCGTATTTCTCATGAAGGGTTGTTCCTAATGTTTGTATTTTACCGAGGTCAAAAAGAGATCGAATTAGTGGTCTACTGATTTTGCTCGATTACTTTTATTTTTTTACACGATTTTTCACTATCTGCAAAGACTAAACAGAGTATTGCGACTTTGTGCTTGTTTGTAAATAGAGAATGATCCAAAGAGAACCAATTCTAAAACAGTAAATGCTTGGATAATAATCAATCAAATGGAGAGACAAGCAGGTACGACGGATTACAACAGGGGTAAAGGTCTGCGTTAACTACCGTTCACTATCTGCAAAGAGAGAGTACTACTAAGAGAAAAGAGGGGAGTGGGGGGGGGGGGAAGCGTTCAAAGCACATGAGCGTGCATAAACACGAAAACGTTTTTACCTATCACGTACTTGACATTTGACAGCTTTTGATATTTGCTATTAAAAAACCATTGAAATTCACAGAAAAAAACATAGGTTATAGTCCATATATAGTTAGGAATTTGCTTTTACAAAACCTTGAAAATTCAATGAAAAAACCATTGGTTATAGAACATATATAGTTAGGAATTTGCATTTACAAAACCTTATTTTACTCGCATAAAACCATTGAAATTCCATATATAGTTAGATGCGCTAACTATATATCGTGCACCCGCAATCCACTGCTGATGATGTCACATATTACATCATTCATGACATGGTTAGTGACATCACTGATGACATCACTGATGACATCTCAAATGACATCACTGATAAAATCACTGATAACATCTCATTTGACATGACTGATCACATCACTGATGATATCATTCATGTGATAATACCATGAACCTCTTCAGACTCTAATATAACCTTAGATACAATCAGTGTAAACAGACAGTCACAGACTGTCACTCATCCATGGAGTTACTGACACACCTAGTCAGTTATGCCAAAAATCAATCACACCTCCATTTTCTCAACTATACAGTTATACACACCTTACTTATTCAAACATATACTAACACATATTTACTTTACTCTCTTATACAATCTCTGATACATGTTAATACATGATAACTTCCTACAGCTCCATGAAGCCTACGGGCGTACGTGCGCTTTATAAGCTAAATTTAACATAACATAACATAACATACATGTTCACAATGATCCATACAGCCACTCACACATTCACTGGCTCTTATGCACAGTTATTTATAGATGTCAACTCTCACATGTACTGTGTTTTACATATGTACTTACTTTGACATGTAGCACTGAGATATCCATTCACTCACTAATACACTCATGCACAGTCAACCGCCCATACAGCTGTTTCCACGTGCACTTTTGAACCCATACATATAGTGAATCAACTACTCACACATCTATGTACAGAGTCACACACCTCCCAGCCACCCATACACACACACTCAGTTTCCCATACAAATACTTGGACAACCAATGAATAACCCATACAGTTACTCATATAGCTACTGATCAACATATGCAGCAGTTTGTAGAACAACAGATATAATGATGCACAAATTAAAACAGTTTAGTCACTAACCCATGCACTCAGTGAGACACATTTAATCACTCACTCATACAGTCAGTCATGCACCTACTAAATCCTTCATCCAGACACTTATACATCCACTCATTCTTCAATATGTAAGACATATTTTAACTTTACAGAAACATACAGTCACTGGATGTTGTCATCAGTGATGTCATCAGTGATGTCATTTGAGATGTCATCAGTGATGTCATCAGTGATGTCACTAACCATGTCATGAATGATGTAATATGTGACATCATCAGCAGTGGATTGCGGGTGCGCGATATATAGTTAGCGCATCTAACTATATATGGAATTTCAATGGTTTTATGCGAGTAAAATAAGGTTTTGTAAATGCAAATTCCTAACTATATATGTTCTATAACCAATGGTTTTCTCATTGAATATATATATATATATACACACTGAAAAAAACTTAGGTTTCAGGGGTGTTTTAGTTAGCTAGTCATTTCACTCGTACAAAACCATTGAAATTCCTCTGTTATAGTTAGTTGTACTAACTATAACTCGCGTGCCCGCAATCCACTGCTGATGATGTCACATACTACATCATTCATGACATGGTCAGTGACATCACTGATGACATCACTGATGACATCTCAAATTAGGTAAGTATTGTTATTATTACTTTTTCTTACTCAGTGGTGGATCCTGGATCCATCACTGGTGCATCTCCTGTAAACAGTTGAAAGAATGTGTTTAAGTCATACAGGCGATTTTTTAGGAATATTTTTAGATTGTGAAAATAGACAGAAACTTTTCGGGTGAAAATCAGACAATGGATTCCTATGTTATGTTATGGGCTCTTATATAACGTGTGACTCACCCGGGGGCATCTCAGCGCTTACCTAGGGGATAACATGAAACAGGTCTGGATGAAAATTACTTGAGAGTGAACAGGGTTAAAACAGGAAAGTTTTAAGTTGTTTTTTAAAAACCAAGTAGGACGTGGATTTACGCAAGGCCTCTGGTAGCGAGTTCCAGTATTTGGGAGCAATGTATGAAAATGCTCTACCCCCTGTGCGAGTCAAGCGAATACGTGGGACCTTCAAAAGGGCCAATGAGTTAGATCTTAGATTGCGTCCGGACATCTGCTTGAAAAGCTTTTTTTGCAGATAACAAGGGCCCAACCCCTTGAGTGCGGTAAAAGAGAGACAACAGATCTTAAAGAAAGATCTTTTTTTCACTGGGAGCCAGTGCAGTTCTCTAAGTAGGGGAAGAGATGGGGATCCTAGGGGGCGGTTTAGAACCATCCCTGCTGCTGTGTTTTGGATCACTTGAAGTTTACTTAACGTAGTCTCACCTCCTTCCATCAACAGTGCATTCCCATAGTCGAACCGACTCATGACCATCGCCTGGACTACTGTTCTGCAGTGTTCTAGTACAGGTAGGGAAGTCTTCTACGTAGAAGACGGAGGCTATAATAGCATGCCCCGGAGATATTCTTGATGTTATCATTCATAGTGAGTTTATGATCTAGTTGAAAGCTTCCTAAACTTTTTACTGAGGAGGTGGGGGTAGGGGCCTCTCCCAACTGGGAGGGCCACCTGTCAGCCGACCAGGAGTGAGCAGCTCTACCAAGCAGCATAAATTCATTTTTTCCGGATTAAGCTGGAGGCATCACTCCATCATCCAATCCGAGATTGCTAACATTCCCCCCGAGAAACATAATTTCTCGTCTGTGGGATTGGAACCAATAGAAAATAGCAGCTGTGTATTATCGTCATACGAGACTATCTCGAAGCCGAATGGTTGAACAATCTTGGCTAGAGGAGGCATATACACGTTAAAAAGCATGGCACTTAGGCACGAGCCCTGGGGCACACCCTTGTCCAACAAAGATTTTTGAGAAGTAAAAGGACCCAGAATAGTGGTTTGCCATCTGTCGGCTAGGAAGTTCCTTAGCCACTGCAGGGCCACGCCCCTGATACCGCACTCATGCAATCTCTCCGCCAGCAGTCGATGAGAGATAGTATCGAATGCTGCGGAGAGGTCCAAGAGGATCAGTATCATGGATCCTCCGGCATCAAGAGTTAGTCTCAGTGAATCGGTGACAGCCAGAATGGCCGTCTCTGTGCTGAAGCCCGGGCGAAAGCCAGACAGTGAAGGGTCGAGAATGTTGTTGAGTTCTAAATACTGGCTACGTTGTTTATTTATTACTGTTTCCAGCATTTTACCGAGCAAGGGCAGCAAATATATTGGTATGTAGCTACTGAGCACCTGGGGGTCAGCAGGTGTTTTCTTTAGATTGGGACAAACGTAGGCTTCCTTCCAAGTAGCCGGGATAAGACCAGTCAAAATAGAAGAGTTAAGAATTTTTTGTATTGCAGAAGCACAAGTTGGGGTGAGGAGGGCCATAATGCTGGGGGAGCATAAGTCAGCCAGTGAACCTGAATTCGCTGCCAATAAATTGTATCCTCAAGCGAAATGGTCTCAAACTGATTGAGGTAACAGGTGGTGGATGTAAGAGAATCGTCCAGATTCAAAGTAAGTCCGCAGTTGTTGGCGCTCATGACAGGAAAATTAGCATAAATCGTAAAAATTATTTCTTGGAAAAAGTGTGCTATTGAGTCACATAGTGGTTGGGATTCTGGTGGTAACTGTTTACAAGCTGGAGGGGAGGAGAAATCCTTAACAATGTGAAATAATGCTTTAGAAGAATTTCCGGATTGTTCAATTTGGTTACGAAGATATAAACATCTGGCCATTTTAATTAATTGATGGTAGTGGGATAAAGCTGATTTATAAGGTAGTTTATCCGCTGAATTTTTGTACACCTCCAACGTCTCTCTAAAGCTTTGCATAATGACTTTTTGATTTTCAGATCGCCAGAATACCAGGGGGAAGAAGGCCGCTGCGTAATGGGCTGCTTTTTTTCACAGGGATAGCAACATTAGACTTCTTTGCTAAGGCAGAGTTAAAACTAGCCAGCATGGCCGAGGGGTCCTGGCAGTGTTGCCCAGGATCTACCATAAATTGAGGAAATATCTCATTAAAGGCTTCCACGGTTAGTTTTTGCCAGGGCCTGTTCCTTCCATTTTTGGCTTCGGTGGCTCATATGGGTTAGCCCAGAATGGGACAAGAATGAAAATTGGATCATACAATGATCTGTCCAAGTGAGGGAGAGCGGGGGATATATGCTTAACCGTTCTGAGTTTGTAAAGATAAGATCTAATGTATGGCCTGTGCAGTGGGTGGACCCAAGCACCATTTGTGATAGACCAATATCACTCAGACTGGAAATAAGCTTCATTACTTCTGGGTTCATCACCTCTTCTCCATAAAAGTTGAAGTCCCCCAGCAAAATAAAATTACTGGAAGCCAAGACCCGCATGGCGATGGATTCCATCAGAAAGTTGACAACGTTTGTTTTGGGTCCGGGTGGCCGATTGAGCAATGCTCTGTCCCAGGATACCCAAGGAGACATGGCAACTTTAAAAATTCCCAGTTCCACTGAATTGTTACAAATTGTAGAGAGCCATTGAAATTTTAGATGACTTTTGAAAGCGATCCCTATGCCGCCTCCTAATTTCCCCACTCTGTCTAGATGAATACATTTATAATCGGCAGGTATTGCAAAATTGATGGCAGGATGATTAGTGGGGGTTAACCAGGTTTCAGTTAAAAAACATAGATCAGGGGAGTGGGTAGAAATCAAATCCCAAATCTCAATGGGGTGTTTCGCAAGGGATCTAACATTACTAATTTGGGCTGTTGTGGGTTTGAGTAGGCTCTATTGTGGACTTATTTGCAAGAGAACCAACCAGGATACACTGGAACTTACATGACATGCAGGTTACAGGGCCCTCCAACATGGCAGGGAATGAGATGTGGCAGCTACTCGCAGACCCCTGCTTGGTGGAAGCAATAGATCTCATCTTACGCAATGTGGCTCCCGTGTACTTGCAGCGCGTAAAGGATGAAACCTCTGGAATAGTTTGGGTAGCGTTTCCCGCCTCCCTGCTTGATCTGGCGCGGACGGGAACAGACGGGCTTGCCTTCGGCGTGCCGGCGGCACACCCATTGCGGGCGTCCGGTTAGGTCATTATATGCTGATATGGTCAGGTGGTGCCACGACAACTAGCCCGCCAATCCAAAATCACCCCCAAGATGGCGGCTCAAGGTGTGGACAAGCCGTTTCTATCCCCATACCCAGACAGCGCCTAATCAGCTGAAATGGAGAAGCAGGAGGTCAGTGAGTAAAGCAAAAGTAATAAACAATAATTTTTAAAAAGGGTTCGCAATTAAAACAATGTTTTCTCTGGTTCCCGGCCTCCGCCTCAGGAATACCCTAAAGGGGCGCGGGTGCATCCTGGTGCCGAATTTATGCCTGTGAGGCCAGGTAGGCCACGCCAACTAGCCCGCCAACCCAAAATCACCCCCAAGATGGCGGCTCAAGGTATGGACAAGCCATTCCTATCCATGTCCCCAGACATCGCCTAATCGGCTGAAATGGAGAAGCGGGAGGTCAGTGAGCAAAGCAAATGTAATAAACAATATTTTTTAAAAAGGCTTTGAATTAAAACAATGTTTCCTCTGGTTCCCGGCTTCCGCCTCAGGAATCCCCTAAAGGTGTGCGCATGCGTCCTGGTGCAGAATTTATGCCTGTGAGGCCAGGTGGGCCACGACAACTAACCCGCCAACCCAAAATCACCCCCCAGATGGCAGCTCAAAGTGTGGACAAGGCGTTCCTATCCCCGTCCCCAGACAGCGCCTAATCGGCTAAAATGGAGAAGCGGGAGGTCAGTGAGCAAAGCAAAAGTAATGATATTGTTTAAAAAGGGTTCGTAATTAAAACAATGTTTCCTCTGGTTTCCAGCTTCCGCCTCAGGATTCCCCTAAAGGTGCGCGTGTGCATCCTGGTGCAGAATTTATGCCTGTGAGGCCAGGTGAGCCACGACAACTAGCCTGCCAACCCAAAATCCCCCCCAAGATGGCAGCTCAAGGTGTGGACAAGCCGTTGCTATCCACGTCCCCAGACAGCGCCTAATCTGCGGAAATGGAGAAGCGGGAGGTCAGTGAGCAAAGCAAAAGTAATAAACAATATTTTTTAAAATGGGTTCGCAATTAAAACAATGTTTCCTCGGGTACCCGGCTTCCGCCTCTGGAATCCCCTTAAGGTGCATGTTGCAGGAATTTATGCCTGTGAGGCCAGGTGGGCCACGACAACTAGCCCTACAACCCAAAACACCCCGAAGATGGCGCTCAAGGTGTGGACAAGCCGTTCCTATCCCCGTCCCCAGACAGCGCCTAATCGCTGAAATAGAGAAGCGGGAGGTCAGTGAGCAAAGCAAAAGTAATAAACAATATTTTTTAAAAAGAGTTCGCAATTAAAACAATGTTTCCTCGGGTACCCGGCTTCCGCCTGAGGAATCCTCTAAAGGTGCGCATGTGCGTCCTGGTGCAGAATTTATGCCTGTGAGGCCAGGTGGGCCACGACAACTATCCTGCCAACCCAAAAACACCCCCAAGATGGCGGCTCAAGGTGTGGACAAGCCGTTCCTTTCCCCGTCACCAGACAGCACCTAATCAGCTGGAATGGAGAAGCGGGGGTCAGTGAGCAAAGCAAAAGTAATAAACCATATTTTTAAAAAAGGGTTCGCAATTAAAACAATGTTTCTTTGGGATCCCGGCTTCCGCCTCAGGAATCCCCTAAAGGTGTACGGGTGCATCCTGGTGCAGAATTTATGCCTGTGAGGCCAGGTGGGCCATGGCAACTAGCCCGCCAACCCAAAATCACCCCCAAGATGGCGGTTCAAGGTGTGGAC
Source organism: Lissotriton vulgaris (assembly GCF_964263255.1). NCBI lineage: Eukaryota > Metazoa > Chordata > Amphibia > Caudata > Salamandridae > Lissotriton > Lissotriton vulgaris. Next base: position 552,467,569 of record NC_141693.1, on the reverse strand, counting down.
AAGCCGTTCCTATCCACGTCCCCAGACAGCGCCTTATCGGCTAAAATGGAGAAGTGGGAGGTCAGTGGCCTATGGAAGGAAATACAAGTTACTGGTAAGTATGGTTAGAATGACTTTTCAGGGTCAGTGTTGGGCTAAAAGAGGCAGCACTGGGTTCTCTCCTGATAACAGGTGAGTAAATCGGAATTCGTTGTTCGGATAATTTTAGGTGAATATTTTAAAGTTCCAAAACTCCTCACTTAAAAGAATTTTCAAGTGAAACCAGTCAATGTTAGCCTATGGAAGGAAATTAAAGTTACTGGTAAGTATGGTTAGAATTATTTTTCAGGATTAGTACTGGGCTAAAAGATGCAGCACTGAGGTCTCTCCTGATAACAGGTGAGTAAATTGGAATTCGTAGTACATCCAGTAAGCGCCGCAGAGCTGCGTAGCAGAAAGAGGCACGGCCTGCACCACCTCTCTGCAAGCCAGTGCAGTGGCGCTTCCTGGAAGCACCTGGTGGGCTACTTGGCCCCAATGGTTCCTCAGGTTTAAAGTGGAATTTATTTCCCAACTTAAAACGTGCCACAGGGTGTGTTTGGCCCCCTCCCATCCCTCCACCACTGTGAAAACACACCCTGTCACCATTCTAAGTTGAGATATTAAGTCCCCTTCAGTCCTAAGGGTCCCTAGGGTCAAACTAGCCCACTAGGTACCTCCAGTAAGCGCCACAGAGCTGCGTTGCAGAGAGGTGGTGCAGAGAGTGATATGTTTGCAAACACCCCATGTGGCGCATATTAAGTTGAGGAAATAATTCCTCTTCAATCCTGAGGTGCCCTGGTGCCAACTAGCCCACCAGGTACCTCCAGTAAGCGCCACAGAGCTGCGTTGCAGAGAGGTGTAAAAAGGGGCATGGCCTCTGAACACCTCTCAGCAACACAGCTCCCTGGAGCATACTGGAGGTACCTGGTGGGCTAGTTGGCCCCCAGGGACCCTCAAGATTGAAGAGGAATTAATGCCTCAACTTAAAACACACCACAGGGCACGTTTGCACAATGGTAAAGGAGGGGGGGGCCTGACGTGACATGTGTGCAAACACGCCCTATGGCGCTACAGGGCGTGTTTGCAAACATATAACCTCAGGCCCCGCCCCCTACCTTCACCACTCTGCAAACGCACCCGTGGCGCATTTTAAGTTAGGGGATTAAGTCCCCTCGAATCCTGATTTTCCCTGGGGGTCAACTAGCCCCCCAGGTACCTCCAGTAAGCGCCACAGAGCTGTGTTGCAGAGAGGTGTAACAAGGATAATAAAGGATAATTACGCACTTATATAGCGCACGACTCAAGGCATCTCGGCGCTTGTAAGAATACCGCCGAGGAACCCTTCCTGGCCTTTCCCTGTGAGGAGCCCACTCCTGCGTTGTTGGGGCCATTGTAGAGATTAAGCATGCTATTGCCCAGAGGTGCAGAGTGGGGCTCATGATCAGAATAGGCACCGAGGTGAGAATTATCAGGTCCGAGGTAATTGAGCCTGAGACCCGCCAAGGCGGGAATTGAACCCTGGTCCCGGCCAGACTACTGCATCAGGGTCTGCCGCTCTAACTATTGAGCCACACTTCTCAAGGGATGTTGCCTCAGAACACCTCTCTGCAACGCAGCCCCCTGACTCATACTGGAGGTTCCTGGTGGGCTAGTTGGCCCCTAGGGACCCCCAGTATTCAAGGGGAATTTGCTCCCCCTCTGCAAACGCGCCAGGGGGCAATGGTGGTGCAATGAGGGGGCGTGACCTCCGGTCGCGATCCCGTTTTTTTTAATTTACATTTTTAAGAAGGGGAGCTGTGTAGCCCCCCTTCTTTTTCTAATTTTTTAGTCCTGGGGACCCCATCCCCAGGGACTGCCCCACAATTTTTTTTTAATAAAAAATTGGGAAGGGGCGGCATGGCCCCCCTTCTGAGGCCATAATCTGCCCCTGGGACCCCATCCCTCAGGGCATGGGCCTTTTAAAAAAATATTTTTTAGTTGAAGGGGGACTGCCTTGCCCCCCTCCTGTGGCCACTTATGGCCGAGTGGCCCTCCTCCCGGGCCACTAATAGCCCTGGGGACCCATCCCCCAGGGCTGGCCTACTCCGTTGGGGACTGTGGGGGGGTCCCCATCCCCCAACAGTCCTGCCGGCTCCCTGCGTCCTGCGGAAGCCGGCATTGCTTTTCCACATGGGGAGCAGCTAACATGCTGCTCCCCATGTGGAAAAGCAATCTGCTTTGCTATTTGGAAAAGAGAGCGGGTTTTAAAAAAAGGAAAAAAAACATATTTTGGGCCCTGGGGGTCCTTGTGGGACCCCCTGAGCAGGCCTAGGGGGTCAAGGTGTTTCTACCCTGCCACCTTTTTGCATTTTTCGCATTTGTTTCTTAGGTTTCTTGTGCCTCAGTTCTACCGAGGCACAAGATGGCTGCCAAAACGTCCTGATTTGGAGTGTTGGCAGCCAATTAGAATACAGCTCGTGCACAGCATGGTGCTCTTAGGGTGCGCAGATCCTGCACGGCCATAGATATATATGTACTTTTAAATGTCATTTTCTCAGGAACTACTGAACGGATTTACACCATTTAAACAAAAGGCACTAGTGTGTACTAAGAACTACCTCTTTGCCAATTTTGGTGTCATTCCGTTCAGTAGTTCGGGATGTAGCTGCGGCTAAAGATCCCTATGGAAAATTGCATGGGGAAAAAAATGTTTTGGGACCCCCCTTTTTTCTCGGCCCCCACTTCACGAATCACCAAGAGACTTCAGGATAGGAGCAGACCAGAGCTGGCCATTAGTTTGAAAATTTCACGAAGATTTATTAACCGGCGCCAAAGTTATTCCAAATAGGATGATGCGGATTTCCTATGGTAAATAGGTCCTAACTATAACTACCTAATAATATATATATATATATTCACTGAAAAAACCATAGGTTTCACACCAGTTATAGTTAGGTGGAAATTTTACTTGCATAAAACCATTGAAATTCCCACGTTATAGTTAGTTGGACTCACTATAACATGCTCGTGCAATGCACTGCTGATGACGTCACATATTACATCACTCATGACATGGTCAGTGACATCACTCATGACATCACTGATGACATCTCAAATGACATCACTGATGACAACATCCTTGTGACAAAGTGGCAGACCTCCTATCAGCATAAAATAACCTTTGACACACACATTCAAAAATAGAAACTAACATTTTCTTAAAAAAGGAGAAACCAATACCAATTACAACAACTTATTAGGTAATTCCAACATCTACATACACATCCACTCATTCACCAACAGTTCTATATAGTCACTCATGCATGTACTTACTCATCATATGTACTCATACACCTATACCCTATACATCCTGTTACACACTAATACTCATCCATATAGTTACTCACACACAAATTCA